>NC_136062.1:204936709-206310709 GCF_964261635.1 Lissotriton helveticus
ATCTTCATCTCTGTCCCCAATTTGGGAAACTCCGGATGACTTGTACTAAATGCAATCGTCTCATTGCGTATAGGGAGCAGTCGGTGGATCTGGTGTGTCGAGCCATTGACAACCACCGTTGTTAGTTTCCTTTTATTCTCTCCTCCTAGTTTTTAGTTCTGCTTCTCCAGTTCACATTTTTTCCCTCTTTTAAAAAAAAATACAAAATCGTTCAAAAAATCAAAAAAAATACAAAACAGGGACACCTTCCTGCACAATAACACAAAGTGGTGTGTATGATAAGATTATATTTACATGGAAAACAAAAAGTACCCACCTCACCTTGTAAATAGGAATTCTTATTCTTATTCTTATTATAGGAGTACATTTCTGTGCTGCTAACAGAAAACAAGATAAATGTATAAGTACTTATATTTTAGGAAACTTATAGCACATATTTATGTATGACTTAAAAGAAGGGATGGGGCCTACTGTCACATGTGGAATAACACTTAGTGATGTGCTTTAAGTTAAATAGTTGTATTTCTTATAATCCTAAAAGTACCAAGACCTACAAGACTACCATATATGTCTATTGTGTACTATACCATATATCTTGCAGTCAGGTGTTCTGAAGCTGTCCCCTATTTCATACCTGTCTGCAGTGGAATTCTCTAGCACAAATCTAGACCACCCATCTTCCTTTTTTCAACTGTGTGGAAACACAGTCCATTTTGCATTTTAAGACTTACTTAAACTTACCTCAACAGTAATACACCTAAAAAACGCGACACATTTTATTCAGTTGTTTTTTATAACCTGAATTGTGGTAAATTACATATTAAAAAATTAGGATCTGTAAAAGAAAAGAAAAAATAGTTATAACATGTAATAATATATTTTTAACAGCACAGCATAATTTTGAAATTTTCCAAAGTAATTCCTTTGCCTTTTTTGCTGTTCTCAGAATATATTGAATTTCACTATAAATAGTGATTTCAATCGTACTCATCACATATCAGCGGGCAACAGAAAAACATTCAAATAGATTGTTTAAAAAAAAAAACAATCTGTCTATAGTAAAATACCAGACAATACAAATCACCTATATATAAAATGATTACTGCTAAGAAAATGTTATAACTTAAATTTATAAACACTGTAAATGATGTCAGTTAAAATTATACACCGAGACAATGTGCAACAAAAAGTCCATAATTCAAAGAAATACCTTTCCTTGGGGCCAAATTGTATTTTTGCAGTCATTTTTATGTAAATTGTCCAATGGTAATCCTATTAAATCATAATAATAAATTCCTCAGAGGCTTAATTATCTTCCTAAAACTTTGGCTTTGAAAATATTAGGTAGTAATTTGGTAATTCGAAAGGCAAACATTATTTCAAAACCAACTTAGAATCATTACGAAAAGTCCATCCTTTCTCACTTTCTAGATAGGCAGTGTAATGTCCAGATGTTGTTGAAGGACCATCATGGAAAATTATTGCTACTGCTACAAAAGTCCTTCCTGATATTGATAGTTGTGTAGCTACAAAATGTTTTATTAAAGTGTCCAATTTTCTTCCGTCAGCTGTACAACGTTGCATCATTAAAATTATATATTGTCCATATCTTTGTATAAATAATGTTGATAAAATTTCTGATTTGCATTGGCTACACTCCATGTTTGGATTTGCAGCTTTAAGTAATTTATTGAAATACACTGATTTACAGTCAGGTAATGTCAAATATAGAAATCTTTCAGTGTCTACATGAGTGCTACATGTATACATACAATTTTCACAATAATGATCCCATTTATAACAAAGGCCAAAAATATTCTCTATGTCTACACCTTCATTTTCCAATACAGTAAGCATAGACATTAGAAATTCCTGAGCATCTTGTTGGATATTTAGTGTAAATTGTGTAGAACCAGAACATACATCCAAAAGATTACGATCATCAGAAACGGTTTGTATTTTACTTGTATCAGTTCTTAATTTTTCATAAACAGAATGCAACAAACAACACAATTTATTTTCCAGATTCTCCATAATTTGCTGTTGCAAACTTTCAAGAAAAAAAACAACATTGACCACTACATTAGCATAGCAGTTGACACCAGAACTATTTTCAAACTGATAACCAACAATCTCTTCAACGGTGTCCTTTTTGGGTCTCGCTGGCAATGCATCCGCAAGGATGCATTTGTCCAGCTGGAGACCAATAGCGATCAGTGTGTGGGGAAGGAGGACAAGAGGGTGTACGAGCTTGGATTGCTTGGATTTGTGTGCGCGAACGCGCACGTCGCGTCCCGCGCCATACACATGCGCGCGCAGACAGACACTTGCTCACACACACACACCCCCTCCCCCACAGTCACACACATGCACTCCAAGACACATACACACACGCACACACGCACGCACACACACACATACACAGCCCGCGCCCCCCCCACACGCGCCCGCGCACACACACATGCTCTTCCCCCCCCCCCCAACAACCCACTCACCGGCTTTCTTCGTGCGGCGGCTCTCCTCAGCTGCAGGGCCCGGCAGCAGGACTCTTCTTCCCTCCTTCGGCACCGGGGCGCAGGGTAGGCTCCTGCCTGCTCCGGTGCTCCAAACACGGCTCCAATCGCGGCTCTTCCGTGGGAGGCGGGGTAGGCTCCCGCCCTCCTACTTCCTGTTTCCGGTTGTCGCGCCGGCCTGCCTGACTTCCTGGTCGCAGGCCGGCAGAGTGACGGCGGTGATTTGCGGTATTTATTTATTTAGTTATTTATGCATTTTTATATAGCGCGGACTTTACCCGAAGGTGGTATTTATTTATTTATGTATTTATGCATTTTTATATAGCGCGGACTTTACCTGAAGGCGGTATTTATGTATTCATGTATTTATGCATTTTTATATAGCGCGGACTTTACCCGAAGGCGTCAGAGCGCTTCACATTAGGAACAGAAATGAAACATAATGAGAAACATTACAAAAGAACAGGTTGCAAAAACATACGTTACTTACGTTAGGTAATAGTGACAATTGTGAGCAAACAAAATACATGAGGTAGTAAAAACTATGAGCAACCAAAAATACATGAGGTAGTAAAGGTAATAGTGACAATGGTGAGCAAACAAAATACTTGAGTAAAAATTGTGAGCAACCAAAATACATGAAGTAGTAAAGGTAATAGTGACAATCGTGAGCAAACAAAATACTTGAGTAAAAATTGTGAGCAACCAAAATACATGAGGTAGTCAAAAGTGCACAAGAGGAAATGAAAGTGACAAGTGTGCAGTTATAAGAGAAAACAGAGTATAATTAGAGGTATAGTCCTGCAATAAGTGTTAGACACTCAGGCTCAGGAACAAGCGTTACATGGGCAAGGTGGCACTTGTGCAAGTATCAAAGGTAAAGACATGTGAGAGGTAGCAGCCGTGTGTTGCAAGGGCAGAGTGGTGTGTGCATGTTACAAAAGGGCACCGAACACCAGTACATGGAAAATACTGCAAAAAGGCAGACCCTCCAATCACAGGCATACACTGGGAAGGCACTTCCATGGTCATGGAAAGTAGAAATTATCAGTAGTGGGAAGTCTTCCTCACAAAAAGCAAGAGGACGTGAATTACTTTTGGAGGTGTCTCTAGAGGAGGAGAACTTTGAGGTCCCTTTTGAAGGCCTGGGAGGAGGCGGTGGTCCGGAGCTTTTTTTTGTCCTCTCGCGGTTTGTAAATACAAAACATATTGCATTACAAATGCTATAGGTATCACATTTGCGAAAGTTATAACTATTGGCATTGTAAATGACGAAGCTATTAATTTAGCTATTTAAAAAAAAAGAATCATAAATAAAAACTTTGCCATTTACAATACCAATAGCTCAAACTTTCCTAATGCGAGACCTATTGCATTGCAAATGCTTGTTCTTTATGCTTGCAATCACAACATTATCTTGTTTTTTTTCGCTTCTCTACACCTTCAGTACATATATTCTCATGACTTCTTTTTCGACCAACCACACGCTTTTCAAATACCGGATATTGACCTAAATTAGGAGCATATGTTCTTCTTAACCTATTGTACTCTTTGACACAGTTGGCATCTGCAGTAACCTTTATATCATCAAAATCAATCAAAAACAAACCAGATAATGTTTTGACTTACGATAAAGCACCATATACCATACCCTCTTTAAACACAGTGGGCCCGATTCACAGAACTGACTTAAGATAAAATCCTAAACTTACTACTTTTGGTATTCACAGAAAGCACTTACTACTGTTGGTATTCACAGAATGGATTTTCGACTACTAACTTTACGTCCGCACTCGGGCCGGAAATTCCGGCCTGGAGGCGGAGCTTCTGGCTTCGGGGTGGAGCTTGTGGCCCAGAGGCGCAGCTTCCGGCTTAGAGGCAGAGCTTGCGGCCCAAAGGCGCAGCTTCCGGCTTAGAGGCAGAGCTTGCGGCCCAGAGGCGGAGCTTCCAGGCCAGAGGTGGAGATTTCAGCCAAGGCTAAATCCCCATCTCCAAGCCGGAAGCTCCGCCTCCAAGCCGCAAGCTTCGCCTCTGGGCACAATCTTCGCCTCTGGGCCTCAAGCTCCACCCCCGAGCCAAAAGCTCCACCTCCGGGCCAGAATTTCCAGCCGAGTGCGGACATAAAGTTAGTAGTCGTAAATCCATTCTGTGAATACCAAAAGTAGTAAGCGCCTTCTGTGAATACCAAAAGTAGTAAGTGCATTCTGTGAATACCAAAAGTAGTACGTTTAGGATTTTGTCTTAAGTTAATTCTGTGAATCGAGCCCAGTATTTCCTATGTTCACCAAAGCACTGTCAACACTTAAACCTTGAGATTTATGAATAGTCACTGCATATGCCAGAGAAACTGGAAACTGTTTTCTACGGACATATAAATCTTTAACAAGCAAAAAAAGAACTGAACAACGACCAATTAACTTCTTCTATTTCTGATCAAATATAATTTTTACGAATTCAATACCATCTTTATTCTGATAATTAACAAAATCCACAACTTTGCCCATTGCTCCATTAACTAAACCTTTTTCTACGTCCAAATTACGCCTTAAAATGACTTAATAGTTTCTACATGTATATAGATTCTTTTCTAAACCAGCAGTTTTAGATATTGAGTTTTCTAAAGAATCTAATTTTGTCTTCAATTTTTCTGTCAAAATAATAGTGATTCCTTTATGCTCACGCAGTGTTGACATTAAGCAGATTACAGATTTGTTTTCTGCAATTTTTATGTATATTTTCTCAGGAACTACATTTTCAATTGGAAACAATTTGCAAAGTAATCGAGTCTGCAAAGCTTGCTTGCCATGTTCAGTCAGTAGTCCAATTCTTATATCTTTGAGAATAGTTCCGTAATCACCATCATGTGCTTGTCACATATTTGTAATGAGTTCTTTGTATGCAAAATATGACCAAATGTTCATGTTTCCAACACTACCCATAGACTTTCTGGTGTCTTCATGTGCAAGTGTTTTAAATACTCGTTGTCCTTTTACAAGAGTCAGTTGCAGTAGATCCCCAAAAATTATTACATGTTTTCCTCCAAATAACACGTTGTACTCTGTTTTAAGAATTTGCTGCATTCTTAAATGCACATAAGCAAGCATTAAGTTTGATACTATGCTTATCTCATCAATATTAAGAAGTTACATTTTCTTCAAGACTCTTGAAACTTCACAACAAGCTTCTCCAGATAGCTTGTGGTATTCCAATTTGTTTTCATGCTCAACTGGTAGCATTAGTAAATGATGTAAAGTAATTCCTTCAATGTTGTGTGCTGCCAACCCAGTTGGAGCAGTGACAACACAAGACAAATGCGACTCAGTTGTTTTCTGTAGATAACTTGTAATTACTTTAATTAAAAAACTTTTTCCTGTTCCAGCTTCTCCACTCACCTACATTGAAATGATGTGCATGAGCACTCTTTATGATGGATCAAACCCAGATCTTTTGACTGGGTGTGAGTGTTTGATTGGTTCTGATGCTCCGTCCATCACCACCCTCTTTTGTACCGCCTTGGCCGCCAGAAGTGTGGCAGGGTATGCTCAGACGTGAGTCCCTTGCTCACTTTGCCACTGGATTCAAGCAAGCCGGGCTGAAGACGGGTGTAATGCCAGAAACTGGTCCTCGGAAGCTTGTTTCCGGTCCAGGGAAGGCATGGCTTGGCAGTTCGGGCTGGACTGTTCCCATGAGGCACAGGGTCAGACTGATTTGCATATGGCCATGTCTGAACTGGGGTGGCAGAGTGGGCTAAAGAACGGTGATGGATCAAACCCAGATCTTTTGACTGGGTGTGAGTGTTTGATTGGTTCAGATGCTGTGTCCATCACCACCCTCTTTTGTACCGCTTTGGCCGCCAGAAGTGTGGCAGGGTATGCTCAGACGTGAGTCCCTTGCTCACTTTGCCACTGGATTCAAGCAAGCCGGGCTGAAGACGGCTGTAATGCCAGAAACCGGTCCTCGGAAGCTTGTTTCCGGTCCAGGGAAGGCATGGCTTGGCAGTTCGGGCTGGACTGTTCCCATGAGGCACAGGGTCAGACTGATTTGCATATGGCCATGCCTGAACTGGGGTGGCAGAGTGGGCTAAAGAACGGTGATTGATCAAACCCAGATCTTTTGACTGGGTGTGAGTGTTTGATTGGTTCAGATGCTCCGTCCATCACTACCCCCTTTTGTGCCACTCTTTCTTATCATGAAGTAATCTGTGGTCAATCTGTTGTCTCACTTGCTCATATATTTGTTATTGCTCAACACTTAGTTGGTCTTCCAAGTTTGCTAAGTCCGTTACATCTTCTTGAGCTTGATGCATTGCTGTTTCCACCTTATTCATGGCGATTGCTGCTTCATTTTCAACAATTGGTTGTCCTAGTGGATCTTGACTCATTCAACATGTTCCCATAATTTGGAAAAGCACTGCATTGTATGCTATCTTTACAAAGCACTAAAGGAATCTTCATAGCTTTGGAAATCTCCAAGTAATTCATCCATAACAGCATATGTATATGAGGAGCACGTCTTGCTTGATACTCCTTTCTCCAAAAGAAATCCACAACTTCTCCAAGAGGAGGATTTTTTTATTGCAGATAAAAGACATCATAGCCTCAAATCTATGATTGAAATACCTGCATACATTAACAGGATCCAAATAACATAATTCTCCAGGTGTCTTGTATTCAATATTTCTTATATTGGAATTTGCCTCTCGAAGAAATTCTAGTAAATCATCCCAAGCATACTCAGCACAGCTTAGGGTAAGGAACCATGTTGGAGTTCCTAAGTTCCGTAGCAAACATTTCAGTTCTCCATGACGACACTACCAATATTCATTAGTCCCACACTGACATGCCATCAAATTAATGAGCTGAGATTCTAGATGATCATCTCTCTGGTGCACTTTATCCATAAAATCTTTCGCAGATACATTTTGCAGATGTATTCCAGTTTTTAAAATGTGATTGACTGCATATGAAAGTCCAGACAAATCAATTTCAAACAAAAGATGAAAAGATGAAATATATAAGGGATACATTGTTGAAATCTTGGATCTTCTGCATATAATCTTGTTGTCCGACATTCAGATGCAGGAATCTGTACAAGACGCTCATCATATCGTCCTCCTTTTCCATTTGGGAACAACTGTGGAAAACAACGAGCTTCCAAGCTCTCTTCCCATACACTCATGGGAGTTCCTTTTGCTTTTTTCATTTGGAACAAATCAATAGTGTTCCCCATCACTTCTTTTGAATGAAGTGAATGCACACTGTAATGTTCATAGATTTTTTCAAATCTTAACATATCCACTTTTTCAATTTGTCCACTTGACGTTTCAGTATCTTCTGCTAAAACTATTTCTTCTTCTCCCATATAAACATTCTCATAGTATGTATTGTTTTTTTATCAAATACAATGTTGCCTTTTGCACTTTCCTAACATCCACTAACTCCTGCCTGATTTTCTTATTCTTAGTCGGCACACCATTAACAAGAATAACTAGTGGTTCACTTTCTATACTCTCTACACCAGTAGTTTCAATATTTTTTTTTAGATCTAATGATAAATACACAACTCTTCCTTTTAATCTTCTTTGTATATCCAAAGGAGGCAATTTATCAGTTTTAGGCTCCATACGAACAATAGACTGAAACGGGTGCACACATTGAATGAGAATAGACTCATAGGTGTTTAAATCTATCAGTTCTGGAGGAATAGCAACCAACTCTAGATTTTTATGAACAGCTTTAGCGGTAATTTTATTCTCATCTAATTTGTTATAACAATATTTACAAATACGTTGATCCGAACCCAAATCAAAACAATTCTCTACCAACAAATAAGTTGCAAATTCTTTCCACTTATCATTTTCTTTTTCACTTTTTAATTACAGATCAACATTCCTAGTCTGATTTTTGTAGTGAGTTCGGCGACAACAAATACAAGAAAAATTTGGCCTTTCACCTGAATCACCTTAAACTTAAAAATTTAATTTTCAAAATTTTTTGTACAACTACTTTTAACATTCTCTACAACATTTTCTTCTGTTAATGTCTGAGTTTCTTCATTCTCTACTTCAGCACCAAAGTAACAAAACTCAATATCATTCCAAACCTTTTTCACATCTGATACTGACCCATGCAAAAGAGCACTGTTCAACTCATGTAACTTTAGTGCTGGACTTTTTGCATAATACAATCTTCACACTAATTTATGCATTTGAGTATGATGTACTGCCAACATTCTGAAATGGTGAAAAACACTTAGACATACTTTCCTAGAAAGACAAGCCAGAGAATGACCATGCAAACCAGTATGTTTTCTCACTCTGCAAGGGTCTAGTCCTTGCAACACCTTAACCCCTTGCATGCTGGGGTTATTCCCCCGCTGTGCTTGGGAGAGGAGGGACGCACACAGCGTCCCAGTGCTCATGACGAGCTCAGCTCGTCATGTGGCACAGTGCTCGTGTGCTCATGACGAGCTGAGCTTGTCATGACCACACCCGTTTTCGTGGAACGTTCAGCATAGCAGGGGAACTAGCCCAGCGTGCGAGCGTTCCACGGCTCATGACGAGCTCAGCTCGTCATTAGCACCGGAGCACCGTACCTCATGACGAGCTGAGCTGGTCATGAGCATACAACAGGTAAATCTTTTATTTAACACTTTTTTTTACAATATGCTTGTAAGAAATTGCGTAATTTATCAATAGATTCTTGTCATACACTACAAATACTACTACAATCCCAAGTGTACACTGGGGCTTTAGGACGTCTGCCTAGAACTTCATCAGCTATCACTTCTTCTGCATTTCTAGGAACAATTTGCTCTTTCTCAATTGGACAACCATTTCTAACCTCATAAGCTCGACCACTGGTGTCAACTACATGTAACAAATCATTACTCTGTAACTAACTCTCTTCATTAAAAAAAGGCTCAGAACTTGAACTGTGTTTCCATTTCCCTAAGAAAATATTTTTAAAAATTACTTTTGTTAATTACTCTTTTCCTCTTACTTTTGGCTTTCATTAAATGGATTGGTTTATCTAGTGATCGAATTCTCTTTAATACTAAAATATATAGTTTCCTCTTTATTTCAAAAGCCTTTTCAACAATGGATTCAATATGCTTCTTCTTTTTATAAAATAGTGTTCTCTTCCTATATTTCTTTGTATGTTTCAGTAAATTATGGACTACTCAGTTGTAAAATATTTTTTGCGGATTTCTTTATATTGATTTTCTCTTCTTTTACTCTAAGTTGTATCCTTTGTATGTACATTGCCTTTTTTCCTTTCCTATTCTTTACACTTTTTTGTGCTTGGAACATTTTCAGTGCTTCCTACATTTCCAGTTTTTTTCTTCAATCTAGTAATATATTTAATAAAGTCCTTTGTGGTCTTACCAGAAATGTTTCTCTTTTTAGCCACATTATGTCCAATACTTGTGGTTGAGTTTTTTCAAGTAAGTATCCTTTTTCTGACCTTTTCTTCTTCTTTCTTTCTCCAGCATGATAACTTTATTTTAATGATGATAAACAGTATCTGTAAAAAATAATCATAAATAAATATTTATTAATCACTTTATAAATTATACTTTTTTTATTACTATACAAACACATTTCATATAAATTCAGACTAAATAATTGTAGGCCTGAACCACAACTGTGAAGGTGGTAAGAGCACTACATACATAGTGCATAGCAGTTTGAATCCCTCCATAACACTAAAACATGAAGCACTGTATGAGTACATGCATATTTACTAAATGATCACAATACTATAAGGAAAGACACTGAGTGAATTCATAATTGGTTCACTTTTACTTTAGTAAATAGATTACTACATGGTACATAAACAGTCACTATGGTTTTGCAACAGTACAGATTTAGAATTTAGAGTAATGCAGTGTTGTTTGTCAAGTGTAGGGGATCATGCTGGGGTAGTGTTCTAGGGTAGTGCAGTGCTGTTTGGGTAGTGTAGGAGGTGGTGCTGGGCTAGAATTAAGGTTTAGGGTAGTGTAATGGTGTTTGAGTAGTGTAGGGGGTCGTGCTGGGGTAGATTTTAGAGTTTAGGGTACTGCACTGGTGAATGGGTAGTGTAGGTAGTCGTACTGGGGTAGATTTGGAGTTTAGAGTAGTGCTGTGGTCTTTGTGTAGTGTTGGGGGTCCTGCTGAGGTAGTGTTCTAGGATAGTGCAGTGGTGTTTGGGTATTGTAGGAGGTCATGCTGGGGTAGATTTAAGGTTTAGGGTAGTGCAATGGTGTTTGGGTAGTATAGGGGGTCATGCTGGGTAGTGTTTTAGTGTTTAGGGTAGTACAGTGGTGTTTATGTAGTGTAGGGGGTCGTACTAGAGGTATATTTAGAGTTTAGGGTAGTGCACTGGTGTTTGTGTAGTGTAGAGAGTCGTGCTGTAGTAGTGTTTTAGGGAAGTGCAGCAGTGTTTGGGTAGTGCCGGGGGTCATGCTGGGGTAGATTTAAGGTTTAGGGTAGTGCAATGGTGATTGGGTACTGTAGTGGGTTGTGCTGGTATAGTGTTTTAGAGTTTAGGGTAGTGCAGTGGTGAATGAGTAGTGCAGGGGGTCATGATGGGGGTAGATTTAGAGTTTAGGGTAGTACAGTGGTGTTTGTGTAGTGTAGGAGGTCATGCTAGAGTAGATTTAAGGTTTAGAGTACTGCAATGGTGTTTGGGTAGTGTAGGGTGCTGTGCTGGTGTAGTGTTTTAGCATTTAGGTTAGTGCAGTGGTGAATGGGTAGTGTAGAGGGATCGTGCTGGGGTAGATTTAGGGTTTAGGGTTCTGCAGTTTTGTTTATGTAGTGTAGGGGATCGTGCTGAATTACTCTTTTAGGGTGGTACAGTGGTGTTTGGGTAGTGTAAGGGGTCGTGCTGGGGTAGGTTTAAGGTTTAAGGAAGTGCAATGGTATTTGGGTAGTGTAGAAGGTCGTCCTGTGTTAGTGGTTTAGGGGTTAGGGTATTGCAGTGGTGTTTGTGTAGTGTAGGGAGTCATGCTGTCATAGTGTTTTATGGTAGTGCAGTAGTGTTTGAGTAGTGTAGGGTGTCATGCTGGGGTAGATCTAGGGTTTAGGGTAGTGCAATGGTGTTTGGGTAGTTTAGGGGTAGTGTTGGGGTAGTGTTTTAGGGTTTAGGGTACTGCAATGGTGTTTGGGTAGTGTAGTGGGTCGTGCTGCTATAGTGTTTTAGAGTTTAGGGTACTGCGGTGGTGAATGGGTAGTGTAGGGGGTCTTGCTGGGGGTAGATTTAGAGTTTAGGGTAGTGCAGTGGTGTTTGTGTAGTGTAGGAGGTCGTGCTAGAATAGATTTAAGGTTTAGAGTACTATAATGGTGTTTGGATAGTGTAGGGGGTAATGCTGGGTAGTGTTTTAGCGGTTAGGTTAGTGCAGTGGTGAATGGGTAGTGTAGGGGATCGTGCCGGGGATAGATTTAGGGTTTATGGTTGTGCAGTGGTGTTTATGTAGTGTAGAGGGTCGTGCTGTGATAATGCTTTAGGGTAGTGCAGTAGTGGTTGAGTAGTGTAGGCTGTCATGCTGGGGTAGATTTAAGGTTTAGCGTAGTGCAATAGTGTTTGAGTAGTGTATGGGGTCGTGCTAGGGTAGTGTTTTAGGGTTTAGGGTAGTGCAGTTGTGTTTATGTAGTGTAGAGGGTCGTACTGGGGGTAGATTTAGAGTTTAGGGTAGTCCACTGCTGTTTGTGTAGTGTAGGGGGTCGTACTGAGGTACTCTTTTAGGGTACTACAGTGGTGTTTGGGTAGTGTAAGGGGTCGTTCTAGGGTAGGTTTATGGTTTAGGGTAGAGCAATAGTATTTAGGTAGTGTAGGGGGTTGTGCTGGGGTAGTGCTTTAGGGTTTAGGTTAGTGCAGTGGTATTTGCGTAGTGTAGGGGGTTGTGCTGGCGTAGTGTTTTAGGGTTTGGTGTAGTGCAGTGGGATTTGGGTAGTGAAAAGGGTCATGCTGAAGGTAGTCTCACTGCAAGAGTACATGTACTTATATGTCTGCAAACACATCAACCAGCCAAATTATTCTCTTTCAATTTTCCCAAATGGACACTGACTCACAGTATGATTCTAGACAAATAACAGTATTTCTTATAAATGGAGTATATAGATACTGACTGGGGAAATGTAGACCTGAAACACAAGTGTGAATGTAATTACAATACTACTTGCATAGTGCATAGGAGTTGCAAGCACTGCATGCCCTAAAGCCTGGCTCACTGCAACAGTACATGTACTTATACATCTGCAAACAGATCAACCAACCAAATCATTCTCCCTCAATATTTCCCAAATAGACACTGACTCACAGTGTGATTCTAGACAAATAACAGTATTTCTTATAAATAGAGTATATAGATACTGACTGGGGAAATGTAGGCCTGAAACACAAGTGTGATGGTGATTACACTACTACTTACATAGTGCATAACAGTTTCAAGAACTGCCTGTCCAAAAGCCTGGCTCACTGCAAGAGTACATGTACTTATATGTCTGCAAACACATCAACCAACCAAACCATTCTCTTTCAATTTTCCCAAATGGACACTGACTCACAGTGTGATTTTAGACAATTAACAGAATTTCTTATCAATGGAGTGTATAGATACTGACTGGAAAAATGTGGGCCGGGAACACAAGTGTAAAGATCGTTAGACTACTACTTGCATAGTGCATAGGAGTTTCAAGCAGTCCATACCCTAAAGCCTGGCTCACTGCAACAGTACATGTACTTATATATCTGCAAACAGTTCAACCAACCAAATCATTCTCTCTCAATTTTCC
The DNA here is from genome assembly GCF_964261635.1 of Lissotriton helveticus. NCBI lineage: Eukaryota > Metazoa > Chordata > Amphibia > Caudata > Salamandridae > Lissotriton > Lissotriton helveticus. The sequence continues at coordinate 204,949,997 of NC_136062.1, forward strand.
CAAATGGACACTGACTCACAGTGTGATTCTAGACAAATGACAGTATTTCTTATAAATAGAGTATATAGAAACTGACTGGGAAATGTAGGCCTGAAACACATGTGTGATGGTGATTACACTACTACTTGCATAGTGCATAACAGTTTCAAGAACTGCCTGCCCTAAAGCCTGACTCACTGCAACAGCAGATGTACTTATATGTCTGCAAACACATCAAACAACAAAATCATTCTCTGTCAATTTTCCCAAATGGACACTGACTCACAGTGTGATTCTAGACAAATAACAATAATTCTTATAAATGGAGAAGTAGGGTAGTACAGTGGTTTTTGGGTAGTATAAGGGGTTGTGCTGGGGTAGGTTTAAGGTTTAGGGTAGTGCAATGGTGTTTGGGTAGTATAGGTGGTTATGCTGGGATAGTGTTCTAAGGCAGTACAGTGGTGTTTGGGTAGTGTAAGAGGTTGTGCTGTGGTAGATTTAAGGTTTAGGGTAGTGCAATGGTGTTTGGGTAGTGTAGGGGGTCGCGCTGGGGGAAGTGTTCTAGGGTAGTGCAGTGGTGTTTATGTAGTGTACAGGGTCATGCTAGGGATAGTGTTTTAGGGTTTAAGGTAGTGCAGTGGTGTTTGTGTAGTGTAGGGGGTTGTGCTGGGGTAGTGTTTTAGGGTTTAGGGTAGTGCAGTGGAGAATGGCTAGTGTAGGTGGTCGTGCTGGAGGTAGATTAAGGGTTTAGGGTAGTGGAGTGGTGTTTGTGTAGTGTAGGGAATCGTACTGTGAGTAGTGTCACTGCAAGAGTACATGTACTTATATGTCTACAAACACATCTACCAACCAAAAAATTCTCTATCTATTTTCCCAAATGGACACTGACTCACAGTGTGATTTTAGATAAATAACAATATTTCTTATAAATGGAGAAGTAGGATAGTACTGTGGTGTTTGGGTAGTGTAGGAGGTCGTGCTGTGGTAGATTTAAAGTTTAGGGTAGCGCAATGGTGTTTGTGTAGTGTAGGGGGTCGTGCTGGGGTAGTGTTCTAGGGTAGTACAGTGGTGTTTATGTAGTGTACGGGGTCATGCTAGGGATAGTGTTTTAGGGTTTAAGGTAGTGTAGCGGTGTTTCGGTAGTGTAGGGGATTGTGCTGGGGTAGTGTTCTAGGAAAATACAGTGGTGTTTGGGTAGTGTAGGAGGTCGTGCTGGGGTTGATTTAAGGTTTAGAGTAGTACAATGATTTTTGAGTAGTGTAGGAGGTCGTGCTGGGGTAGTGTTTTAGGGTTTAAGGTAGTGCAGTGGTGAATGGGTAATGTAGGTGGTCGTGCTGGAGGTAGATTAAGGGTTTAGGGTAGTGCAGTGGTGTTTGTGTAGTGTGATGTATTCCTATAGGTCCTGAATCGATCCCCCTATTCCTGACCCTATTCTGGTTAGTAAACTAACAAGTTAACTAGTAATCAGCCCATGAGGCAGAAACTCCCCATGATGCAGATACCGTTATCTGACGCAGTCACACTACGGCACAGAAACGTGTTATCTGATTAGGTCATAACGCTTGCGATCTAATTAGACAAGCGATATTCCTCCAGCCCCTGATAAGGCATACGGAGTTCTCATAACAAATCAAACCTATGACAACCTGGGCAAAACCCTGCGGCCATTGTTTTGATTTCACCGAGAACTTCAGTAAAAGAATGTGCTAACGAGCAAGTCGTATGACATCCTTATTGACGTATCTATGTCCATCCTTACGTCAATCTCGGCACCTTAAAGGTATAAATATTACCGATATTGCCCTATGCAAACACACGCGTGGTGACGAGACGGAGCAGCCATACTTGCCGAAGCGAAGAGCAGAGCAGACCCCGCTGGCGCAGCCCCGCCTTCCTGACGCGCTGAGACGCGCTGCTTTCTCCTGCCGAGAATTCCAGCCCCAGCGTTTCTGGGCAGCCCTCGCAGGCAGCCTGGAATATCGAGACCAGAGAGAGAGATACCATCCCTCATTCATCCTAACTTCCAGGTACAGAACTGAATAACCCCTCACAGAGAATTCTTTAGTTATTCACTTGGCAAAAACAAACTTAACTTAAACTGTAACTTTCTATTCCCGCCCACGTATTAGGCTTAGGTCAGGTACACGGGGTAGGCGTATTTAGAAACACCAGTTGAGTACGTTTAGTCAAATGTATATGTGTATGTAATATATTTTATTCATTTTAAAACATCATATGGCTTAGAAACCATATCAAGTATGGAGTAGTGTGGCTCACTGGTTAGAGGCGGCAGACCCGAGAGCAGAGGACAGCCTGGGACCAGGGTTCGATTCCTGACGCGGCAGGTTTCTGGACCAGGGTCAGCGGACTCGATAATTCTCTCGCCTCGGTGCCCACTCTGATCAGCGATCACACTCGGCAACTCTGGGCACTAGCTTGCCTCATCTTCACTAACGGCCCCACCAGACCGCCGGGGATGCCTGGTCTCACCCTGGAGATACCCATTAAGGGACCATCTCTCAGGGAAGCCAGGAAGGGTTTCGCAGCGGTCGAAGCGCGGAGGTACCCCTTCGGGAGTGATTCCAGCGCTATATAAGCACATAATTAATTAATTAATTAATCAATGTTTTTACAGTATTATTTTATACTATTTCTTTTAATGTATGTACTTTACTTAACTATAAGTATTGCAATAATATCGATCCATTTCTCTTGTATGAGAAAAGAGACTGATCAATAAATAACACCTTTTTATTGAACACGCCCGTCTCTTCCTTTTCTCTACATTCTGATGAGACTAAGAATGCACGTACTGACTGAGTAAAATAAATTGCCTTTTGTTCACACGACTCTCGAGATATACTCTTCATTAGGGGAGAGCAAAGTTGTCATGTTCTATGGTTGTCAGAAACTAAATCCCTTCTTGTCTAACCAGGGGAGTTAATTCTTTCCTGAACATTCGAGAAAGTTTCTAGTGAACTCTGAGCTAAGCTGTCAAACCCAAAACTTTAAGTCTAGTATCGACAGTAGTAGACCTAGTTAATGTCTGGTCTAGGCCTTTACTATTGTAGGTATTATTCCAATGCGCAGAGCCTATTGGGATGATAGGAACTACACTACATGGCGCCCAACGCGTTTGGAAAGGGCGATAAAACTAACGTAAGACATTTAGAGTAGGGCCGTGGCTTGGGCGCCAGCTGTGATGGCGGCGTGAGCCCGGAGCTCCTTACAGGATCCCACATTTCTCCTGTAAAGCCCTGCACCGGCGCTGGCTCGACAGCCGGAAAGTTCGCCCCCCGCACCCGACACGGAGAGGCGAACGTTGCGGGAGAAGCGGAGGTCCGGCGGCGACGGGGGCAGCCTGCGCGGAGCTCCTGCGGGGCCGCGATCCAGCGCCTAAGATGGCGGCGGCCCCGAGGCTGCGGTGACGGAGGTCGGCGAAGCTGCCTGGCAGGGGTGCGGGAGTGGCAGCGGCCGGCGGACGCCCGGCGGGACGGCACCTGCAGGCGCAGGAGGGGCCGGCGACACCCGCGCTGGGGGAAGCGCTAGCAGGATTGACGACGGGAGGGCTGGTGGCCCCTCCCCCACTGCTGTGCAGGCCCACGAGGCGGGCGGCCCTTGGAGATTGGGGCTGCGGCTGGCGATTGCGGAGGGGAGGAGAGGTGGTCGTCCCGGAGGCTGCCGGGTGCCAGCGCAAGGCAGTGGACCCCTGAGTTGTGGTGGAGCAGTGGCCTGAAGGGCGGCCCCGGGGCCCGGGCTGTACCCGACCTTCGGCTGGAACTACGAGGTTGCTGGAGAAGCTGCGCACACGTGGTGGGGCGGCTCTCCTTAGCGATCGCCTACACGCACGGAGGGGACATCAGGGGCCGCTGTATCGGACCGCTGGGGGCTCTCCTGGGTCCAGCCCAGAGGGCTGTGTTGAGGGGTCCACGGAAGTGGCGAGCTCGAGGGCCCGCTCCTTGTCTCCGCTTTCGGGTCTCCAGTGTGAGCCGACAACGAGATACCGACTGGTGGAGGGCCATTCTCTGCCGCGGGGGCGCAGTGGGATGTGGCCCCGTGCTACTGTATAGCTGGAACCCGCGGGGGGCGCGGGGCTCTGCTGCTCCTGGGGACACACGTGGACACTGCTCCTTCTTTCTTTTCGGTGGTGCTTCCTTGCGCAGGACGTCCCCCGGTGGAGTGCAGCGCGCCTGCTCCAGGACACAGGCGCGGCCTGCGGATTGGGGGCTGCAGCGGTACAGTTCGACCCCCAGTGCTGTGTCGAACATTTGGGGGCTCTCTCTGATGGCAGACATGGATGGCGATATGGCGGCTGGAAGGGGCCAGAACGCGACGGCGGGGCCGAACGGGGCTGACGCCCGACAAGAATGCCCGGATACCACAGCACAGGAACGCAGGTTGAATGCTCGCCTGGATGGCATATTGGAGGCGATTACTGCGACCAAGGAGTCCCTGCACCAGGACATAGGGCAGGTGGCTACGGGGCTGGGACTCCTGAGGGCGGATCACGCCAAGCTGTCGGATAGGGTGAAAGACAATGAATCGCTTCTTCAGGAGCTTAAGCCTGCGGTGGTCACGGCGGAACATAAACTTTCTGATATCCTGGCCCGACTGGCGACGCTGGAGAAGAGAGCGGAGGACTCCGAAGGTCGCAACCGCCGGAACAACGTTAGGGTGGTGGGCCTGCCGGAAAAAATTGAAGGGGACGATGCTGTGCGGTACATGGAGGACTGGTTCCGATCCACGGTTGCTCCTGAAGGCTTGTCCCCGTTCTTTTCCGTGGAGAGGGCGCACAGGGTCCCATCTCGTCCTCCCATGCAGGGCCGTCCCCCCCGGCCAATGGTAGCCAGGCTTCTGCATTTCAGGGATAGGGACCTGTTGATACAGAGGGCGAGATCAGCGGGACCCTTCCAAGTGGACAATAGCCGAGTGACTATTTTCCCGGATTACACCCAGGAAGTTCAGCGGAATAGAGCGACCTTCCTTGCGGTCAAGAAAGAACTTAGAGAGGAGGGTATTCAATATTCACTGCTCTTTCCGGCCCGGCTGAGAGTGATACTGGATGAACAGACTCATTTTTTCCACACCCCTGATGAGGCCTGGTCATGGCTAGAAAGGTATAGGATGGGTACTGACCGCCAACACAAGGATGGGAAGGAGAAGAAGAGGCCGACACAGATCCGTAAGTCTCAGAGGATCCGCAAACGCGACAGGCTAAAGCAGGCGTTGAAGGAAGAAGCGCTAGCTGCGGAACGGAGAGGAGCGTTGGCTGCCACGGCGACTATCACGGGCTCGCTGCTCAGGGAGTTGGAGGAGGACTCGGAATCGGAAAGCGGGGGCCGCAAGTCGGGTGGAGAACTCTCCGAGGCGGACAGCTCTGTGGGACCATCGGCCACGCCGCAAACGGCGGATGGGCTGTTTAATGTGTAACTGTTGGGGTGCGCTGGAGTCTCTGCAGTGGTGAACATTTATCCAGTTGGCCAGCGTTTAGCAGGTACTCTGTTGCACTTTACATATGGGATCTTGGACATGGGGTGTGGGTTGCCCTGCCGCGGGTTGGTGCCGAGTTACCCCCCTATTGCCCTTACGGCTCCTGTGGCGGCTGCCACAGGTTAGTGAACTGTGTGTATTGTTGTGGGTTTGGATGGAGGCTGAAGCACCGTTGTTAGGTCCTGTCCTGGGGAGTGGGGTTGGGTAGTTTTTTGGGGTGTTGGGGGGGTGGGTGTGGCTGCAATGATGTGATGGGTTGGTTGATGCGGGGGGAGGGGAGGAGTGACAGCAGCAATGGGGTCGTCACCTGATGTGAAGTGCTTAACATGGAATGTTCGAGGTCTCAGAACAATGTCTAAGCGATACAAAGTGCATGCTTATTTAGTGAGGCGGGGTGTTCAAATTGCCATGCTACAGGAAACTCACTTAACCAAACTTGAATGTGATGCATTGCAGAAAAGGTGGCGGGGCCAAGTGTTTGGAACCTCTTACTCGGCGTTTGCGAGGGGGGTGCTGATATGGGTCAGGGCGGGGGTCCCATTCCAGGTCACGGATCGAGTGGTGGATCCCGGAGGTCGATATGTGGCAGTGAAAGGGAGGCTGCATGGTTCTGAGGTGGTGTTATGTAGTGTTTATGCTCCTAATGTTGACCAGGCCCGTTATTTTGATGTCCTGTCAGGCTCCTTGGCCCATTATCTGACATGTCCCATTATCCTGGGAGGGGACTTTAACTCTATCACAGATATAGTGTGGGATAGGTCCCACCCGCCGCTAGCGGAATCCCCGGTGCGGAAGCTATCGGAACGTAGAAGGGAATGGCAGGACAGGTGGGGATTGCTGGATGTGTGGAGGAGGCAGCATCCTACTGATAGGGATTATTCCTTTCATTCGGCACTGCACGATCTACATGTCAGAATTGACTCCATATTGTGTGACGCCCATATGGCGGCCATGGTGACCCATACTGAGTATCTAGCTAGGACCGTCTCGGACCATAACCCTCTGCTGGTGGCGGTCAGGTGGCAGAGGGTAAGAACTGAGATCCCTACCTGGAGGCTACGGCCGGACACTTTGGAGGACCAGGTGTTTGGGGAAACGATTGGACAGGGCTTAACGCTGTATTTTGAGGAGAATGAGGGCTCGACTGCAACGAGGTCGCTGGAGTGGGATGCAATGAAGGTGGTGGTGCGGGGTGTGTGCATGGGACGCTTCTCGAGTGTACGATCGTCCGTTCTGGCGGATTTGGGAAAAGCGGAATGTGTGTTGAGAGACATGGAGAGGATTAGGCCGGAAAGACCGGACTTGCAGGAACGACTGTTGGAAGCGAAGGAGGTGGTGGCAAGGGAAACGGAAAGGTTGAGATGTTATGATTATAAGCTATACCTCATAAAGGTCCATGCGGAGCGGGACAAGGTGGGCACGTTGTTGGCAAAGATTGCTGACCCGGTACCGAGGAGTGGCCCGATTCTGTGCATTAAAACCGAAACGGGGGAGGTGGTCCATTCACCGGAGGCCGTTTTACAGCGTTTTGAGCGGTATTACACGGGCCTTTATGATACTAGGTTGGCGGCGGGTCCCTCGGATATCAGTGATTATTTACACGGGGTACAGCTCCCGGTGTTAGACGAGGAGCCGGCGAAGGATCTGGGGGGTCCGATCACCCTGCTAGAAATCCGTGGGGCTATTAAACAGATGGCCAGGAACAAGACACCGGGGGTCGATGGGCTGCCTATTGAGTTTTATGCCAAATACGCGGATGTACTGGCGCCCAGATTGTTGGCGGTGTACTCGGAGGCGATGACACTGGGGCGCCTTCCCGTTTCCATGAGAGAGGCGCTGGTGATCCCGCTTCTGAAACCGGGTAAGGATGCACTGGAGGTGACGTCTTACAGGCCACTGTCCATGCTGACGGTAGACTACAAAATCTTGAGTCGTATACTGGCTACCCGACTGCTCCCGCATATGACCATGTTGGTGCACAGTGACCAGGCGGGGTTTATCCCTACCAGGAACACAGCCATCAACACGCGCAGGCTGATCGGTGTACTGCAGGATGCTTTGGGCTCGGACGGAGCGTCGGCTGTTCTGTCGGTGGATATTGAGAAAGCCTTTGACAGCCTTGAGTGGTGTTACCTGGATGCGGTGCTGGAGAAGTTCGGATTAGGTGAGGGGTTTGTGAGCTGGACGAAGATACTATATTCGTCGGCCACGGCCAGGGTGCGAGTGGGGCCGCTTATATCATCAGCTTATCCGGTGCGTAGAGGAACTAGACAGGGCTGCTCGCTCTCTCCCCTTCTGTTCGCCCTTGCGATGGAACCGCTGGCGGCACGGGCCAGGACGGGGGACTCCTTTCTTGGAATCTGCTGTGGTGGTAATACTCACCACATTTCATTATATGCCGACGACCTGTTGTTATACTTGGAGGACACGGAGTTGGCCTTGCGTGGAGCCATGAGACTGCTCTCCTCCTTTGGGGAACTCTCGGGGCTCAAAGTGAATTGGGGTAAGACCTGTGTTTTCCCGCTGAGAGCGGAGGCTCAGCGCCCTGCTCTTGCGGCGAACGTGGTATGGGAGGACAGGTGCTTTACATACCTGGGAGTCCGGATCTACCATGATACGGGGAGCCTGCTGGAGGGGAATGTGGGGCGGTGTATCAGAGGGTTGCGCGGCTGCATGTCCTTCTGGGCTACTCTACCTTTGTCGGTGCAGGGACGGGTAGCATTGTTGAAAATGGTGGCGCTCCCTCGACTGTTGTACTATTTCAGGACCTTGCCTATCTGGATCCCGCAGCGGGTTTTTCAGGAGCTGCGATCAATGTTTATTGGGTTCTTGTGGGGACAGGGTAGACGTAGGGTGGCGTTGCACACCATGACTCGGCCCAAACTTGAGGGAGGGCTGGCAGTGCCGGATTTTGAATTATATTATCTGGCAGCCCAGCTCCAGATTCTGACGCAGAATGTGGCTAGGGAGTTTAGGGGTCCTGACCGGGTCCGGGGGATGGGTATCCAGAGGCACGTCCTCTCCTATATTGTTATGCAGCAGCGGTTGGCATTGCGGGGGCTTACCTTGGAGGAAAAAACCGTCCGTCTCTGTTGGAACAGGAGCCTGAGGCGGGCGCGAGCGGTACGGCCGTATGCCCCGGAGATTCCCATTGGGATGTTGACGGCTCTACCGCATGGGGGCGATTGGTCACCGATAGCGGTGTGGGAAGAGCTGGGGCTACAAATGGTGGGAGATCTGTTTGTGGAGGGGGTGTTGGCCCCGTTTGCGGTGCTCCAGGAGCAGTTTGGTCTCCCGGATGGGGATTTTCTCATACACGCTGCGGTAACTACGGCAATACGGAAGCACTGGAAGGGGGGACTGACGGAACCGAGCACGACCATGGCCTGCCAATATGTGGTGATGGCCGCGGGTACAATCAAGGCGGTGACCTGTCTCCAATCACGGATGTTGAACGAAGGGCTGGAACCACTAACGGCGTTGAAAGCTACATGGGAGGACAGTGTGGGCAAGCCTATTCCGGATCCTGAGTGGGGCCACATTCTGGCTCGGACGTGGAAAGGTAGTAGGAATGCCAGGTTCCAACAAATACACTTCTTCCTTTTGCATAGGGCATATCTGACCCCGGGGAAACTCCGCCGGCACTTTAAGGTGCGGGACGCGGCATGCCCGAGATGCCTGGCCGGTGGGGTTGAACTGGACCACATGATGTGGGGTTGCCCAAAGTTGGGTACGTATTGGACTGAGGTGGGCGCCCTTCTAAATGCAGTTACGGATAGGGAGGTGGAATTCGACATGGCGGCTTGCCTCCTGCTGTGGTTTCCCCACACGGCCAAAACGAAAGTCACGAGCAAGTTCATTGATTTGGGACTAATGCTAGCGCAGAGGGAGATCACCTGGCGTTGGAAAACCAAGGAAGGCCCGGCTGTGGGACGCTGGACGAATGAGTTGTTGAAGTGGTCAAGGTGCGAGAGTGTGGTGAGAATGCGACAGGCCACGAAACTGGGGAAAGAGAAGGGCTTGGAGGCGGCTAGGGCTTGGGAAACGATTGTGCAAGCTTTGAGTGACCACTTAACGGTCGATACGGAGGAAAGACTCTCGGAGGCTGAGTTCCAGGGAACTGATAGCACGAACGTTTGATCAGTATTGACGACGCACTGTTATATCCAACGCACATCATAGCCACCCGCACTAGCAGCAGTTAGAGGGGGGGAGGGATAGAGGAGTACGTAGTCTGTCCTGTTAGAGCAGTGCAGCAGATGGGGCAGAGTATCCACCATGCGGATTGACTTGTTGCAATAGGGGCGGGTTAGACTCTGTGGATCTACTGCGCTGGGATGGTGTCAGAGTGGTGGGTACGTCTCCTCTAGGGAGCGATTGGGAAGGGGGGAGTTGTTGTTGAGGGTACAGAAAATGCGGAACCAGGATTGTGTTGTTGACCTACCGTCCCTGTGTGCCAGGCGGGGAGACCTCTCTTGCACACTGACTTAACGCCGCCCTGCCTCCGGGATGTGGGCTGATGGGCTGTGTACTACTGTTTTTCAAAGTGGTCTCTTGTGTGGGGACGGGCTGATGGTTGACATTCTCGATGTTTATCTGTAATTCTGCAATAAAAACATACTTTCAAAAAAAAAAAAAGACATTTAGAGTAACTCAGTCGTGCTTTCTCACTCAGACCCCTTTTCCCATAATACTCCAAAGACGTCTGGAGTGGGTGAAAGGTAATATCCGCCAGACCTCGCAGGAGGGAACTCCTATGTATGGTTCTTGGTATAGTCAACGTTGAAGGATACACAGTTCCAAAATATTGTGCATCTAATCTTTGTTTCCACAAGAAACCTGATCTGCAAACAAACAAAATAACCTTTTGGACAGTAAAATGTCAGACAATGAGGATGAAAGAGAGGCAGTTAGATTAGCAACTGAACTCGCAGCAGCTGACGCTACCATGCAGGCAGCAGACGAGGATATAATACTCATCCCGGTCATCAAAAGGAGATCTATAACTTTAAAACTTATAGAAAATGGACTGACACCTAGAGGTGGCACAGTCATATTCGTAATTGAGGCACACGAATATCGGCAGACAGAGGCATACTATTCATGGATACATTTTCCAGCAGCAAATGCTGTAACAAAGTACTTCCACTATTACAAAATAGAGGAACCTCCTGAAACGTACACTCCTTTAGAGGAGGTGGAAGTACCACTCAAATTTCAAGAGCACCTGCTCTTATTTGATGGCGCCCTAAAACATAACAATCACATCACCAGGCTCGGTCCTTTAGGTAGACCAGGAGCAACGTGGCCGGTCCTAGCCGGATACACACCACATCCAGACATCGAAGGGATGTCTGGAGCAGAGCTGTTAACACAGCTAAAACAATTAATAAAAATACATAGACAATTAGTCCAATATGTGATGCGGACTTCAACAATTCAGCCAGCGATTAAACTTCCACAGCTGACCCCTCACCAGGGGAACACAAATAAAATTACACCACAGAACATCCAGTCCTGTCTAGGGAAGGTACCGGCTAAACGGGAACAAATACCATTCTGGTTGGCACAGAAAATCACCCAAATAGAGGCGGTGTTTCCTGACACCACCCCATTAGAAAAACACAGGATTCTGACTATCTGTCTCCCAATGGGAATCGCACCACACATAGAGGACTGTGACACTTGGGGTACAGTCTTTGCTTCCATCTACACAAAAACGCACGGTGTTCCATCCATTTCGGTAATACCAGATGTGCTAAAACAAATTCAAGATGAATATGGTCCAGAACCCGCTTTAACTCTTGGTATGAAATTACTGAAAGACTTCAAGCAGGTCTCGGCTATACTATTAGCCAACATAAAAGGAGAAGCAGCAAACGTGGCGATCCGCCAGAGGTTAAAAGAGACAGATATAGCAGACCAACCAGCTGAAATAGCCAGAATCATAGAAAAATCCTATGAGGAACTAGGCAGAGATAGTTTAGGTGGGATACCAGTAAAACCACAACTGATTGAAAGTCCTGAAAAAATATTTTATAACAATAAATCTACATCACCAAAAAAGAACTGGGATGGAAACAAACAATCCAATCCTAAAGAAAAGAAATTCCAGTCCAGAGGAAGGTCTCCTAGGCGAAGAGAAAAATCTCCGAACCAGAGACACAGGTCACCACAAAGTGACCCCTCTGGGAATAGATATAACCTTAGAAATAGGGATAATATAAAAAGGCCTGATAGATATCAAGACATTGATACACGTCCCTCTCAATCTTTTCAGACTTCCTCGCAGAAATCGGAAAGAAGAGGACGATCAGAACAAACAGAAGAGCACGCCAAGTCCAAAGACAAGGAACCTGCTCAGCTAAAAAAGAAATTACAATTTCCAAAAAAGAAGGTAGCCAGTATCAAGGTAGTTAACAATGCCGAGAATACTGAGGACACAACTGAAAAACGGGGAATGGGCTCAGACAATGCTAGACAGCGCAGCAGAAGTGAGCATAGCTCGCAAAGTCCTTATGAATCATCTGGAGACAGTGGACACGAATGAATATCTTCAAGTGGAAACTGCGGACACCAGAGTTAGCAAACCTCACAAAATATACGAAATAACATTGCATATATCCAGCACAACCCGCCCACAAGAACACAACCGAACTAAAGACCCTGCAATGCATCCTCCTCAATGTCCGATCCCTCCACAAACACGCCACAGAAATCTGGGACCTCCTCGACAGCACAACCCCAGACGTAGCATTCTTCACCGAAACCTGGACCAACAGCACCTCGGGACCGGACATCGCCATCGCCATCCCCCAAGGATACAAGATCTCCAGGAAGGACCGCCCCATCCACCCAGGAGGAGGAATCGCCATCGTCCACAAATCCAGCCTCCGCCTGAGCACACTCCCTGACGAGTCCACAGAACTGATGGAACACCTTCACTTCAAGATACTGGCCAGCCCCACCGCCGCCCTCCGAGGAACCCTCATCTACTGACCCCCTGGACCCCGCGGACGCTTCGCCAACTCCATCACGGACATTATCTCCCCGCAGGCCATCGCATCCACCAACTACACCCTGCTGGGAGACCTCAACTTTCACCTCGACAATCAACTGGACCCCAACACCACATCCCTCCTGGACAACCTCCACAACATTGGACTCCGCCAGATCGTGACCGAGCCCACGCACTCAGCAGGACACACCCTCGACCCCCTCTTCACTACAGGAAACTCCATCACCTTCAGCCACACCACCGAACTCCCATGGACCGACCATCGTTGCGTCCACTTCACCTTCAGAACACCCACCATCCACAGACACCAGCACCTGCTTCCACAAAGAAACTGGACCAAAATCACCGATGACCAGCTCACCTCCTCACTCAACAACTCCACCCCAACCATCGCGGAAAACGATGACCCCAACACTGCAGCCCGAACCCTGCATAGATGGATCTCGGACAGCACCAACACCATAGCCCCCCTCAAGAAAAACAACAATACCCGTGCCAAGAAAGCCAGATGGTTTACCACCGAACTTCGAGAGTCCAGGCGCACATGCCGCCGCCTCGAAAAGGCCTGGAGAAACACCAAATCCACAGAAGCCCACAACAACTTCAGAGCCGCCACCAACGCCCACCATCAACTCATCAGAGAAACGAGGAAAAAAGCGATTGAAGACAGAATCTCCACCCACGCACACAACAGCAAGGAACTCTTCAGCATCATCAAGGAGTTCGCCCAACCCACCAGCGAGTCTACCGACATCCCTCCCTCACAAGACCTCTGCGACAAACTCAGCATCTTTTTCCACCACAAAATCAAGAGCATCTACGACAACTTCGACGAAGACAACCAACACACTGAACCCTCACCAACCACCCCCGACACCCGGAAACCAGCGATTGTTGACTGGACAGCCCTCACCACCGAAGACACACTGAAGATAATGAAGTCAATCCACTCAGGGGCCCCCATGGACCCCTGCCCCCACCACATCTTCAACAGAGCCGCCAACACCATCGCACCCATCCTCCGCCAAACCATCAACCGCTCCCTGGCGACCGCCTCATTCCCAGACGACTGGAAACACGCCGAGGTCAACCCCCTCCTAAAGAAACCCTCAGCGGACCCCACCGACCTCAAAAACTACAGACCCATCTCCCTGCTCCCGTTCCCAGCGAAAGTCATCGAGAAAGCCATCAACAGCCAACTCGCCACATTCATTGAAGAACACAACATCCTCGACTCCTCCCAATCCGGCTTCAGAAAAAACCACAGTACGGAAACCGCCCTCCTCGCCGCAACAGACGACATCCGCACCTTACTGGACAAAGGAGAAACAGTAGCCCTCATCCTCCTCGACCTATCAGCGGCGTTCGACACAGTCTCCCACCGCACCCTAATACGCAGACTCTACGATGCAGGAATCCAGGACAAGGCCCTCGACTGGATCTGCTCCTTCCTCTCCAGCAGGACGCAGCGGGTCAGACTCCCCCCTTTCCTCTCGGACCCCACACCTATCACCTGCGGAGTCCCCCAGGGCTCCTCCCTCAGCCCGACGCTCTTCAACATCTACATGGCTCCACTTGCCCCCATCGTCAGAACCTACGGACTCAACATTGTGTCATATGCAGACGACACCCAGCTCATCCTCTCCCTATCCAACGAGCCCAACACCGCCAGACGCAACTTTCGAGAAGGCATGGAAGCCGTCGCCAAATGGATGAAAAACAGCTGCCTACAACTAAACACCAACAAAACAGAAGTACTCATCATGGGCCCAAACCCCGACGCCTGGAGTGACACCTGGTGGCCCACCGCCCTCGGAAACCCTCCAACCCCCACAGACCACGCACGCAACCTGGGAATCATACTGGACTCCGAGCTCAAAATGGACCGCCAGATCAACTCTGTCTCATCCTCCTGCTTCCACACCCTCCGCCTCCTTCGTAAGACCTTCAAATGGATCCCCCTCGAACACCGAAAGACAGTCACTCACGCCCTGGTCACCAGCAGACTCGACTACGGCAACGCACTCTACGCCGGAATAAACAAAAACCTCATCTGCAAGCTACAGAACATCCAGAACGCCGCAGCAAGACTGGTCCTCAACCTGCCAAAACACTGCCACATCTCCCAGCACCTGCGCACACTCCACTGGCTCCTCGTCGAGGCGAGAATCACCTTTAAGATGCTCACCCACGCACACAAGGCCCTCCACGGCACCGGACCAGCATACCTGAACAGCCGACTCAAATTCCACGCACCCCAAAGGACCCTACGATCAGCCCAGCTTTCCTACGCTGTGGTCCCCCGCACCAGAAAGACCAGATCGGGAGGCCGCTCCTTCTCCTTCCTCGCGGCCAAAGCATGGAACGCCCTTCCGCTCCACCTCAGACAGACAACATCGCTCCCCATCTTCACAAGAAACCTCAAAACATGGCTCTTCGACAGACCCCCTCCTTGATGGAATGGAACCTGCACTCCCCCCAACCCCCCCCAACCCTAGCGCCTTGAGACCCTTACGGGTGAGTAGTCGCGCTTTAACAAACTCCTGATTGATTGATTGATATAGAGGGAGATAAGACTAGGAAAATAAGGGGACTATTTTGGGATAATCTCTCCAAGGGCTATGATATCCTTCTAGCTGAAAAAGACTGGCCACCAGAGTTTGTAAGGGAGTGCCCTCATGGCGAAGAAGTAATTATGCCTGCCTTCTCAAATCATATTCCAATTCATAAAAAGTACACACTTGCCAGGAAATGGGCAGTGGCTCTAGCTCCTGCTTTATATAAAAATCACGTGGGATGGGATGAGGACTCTCCTCCTCACAAAATCCAGTTAAAATCACAACCTACTGCACAAAGACAGTACCCAATTAAGCAAGAAGCTAAAAAACAGGTAAATGAAATACTAGATCAGCTAGAATACCAGGGGGTGATTGAAACTTGCACCTCACAAATGAACAACCCTTTGTTTCCGGTCTCCAAACCAGACAATTCATATCGTCTAGTTTTGGATTACCGACACCTTAACACATGTTGCAAAACTTTTGCAGTGCAAAACTCACACAGTGCTGCACTAATGAATAACATAGTGCGCAAAAAATACAAAACAACCTTGGACATCTCTAATGGATTCTTTTGTCAAAACATAGCACCAGAGAGCAGATATTTAACTGCATTCTCAATAAATGGCACTCAAAAACAATTCTGTCGGTTAGCCCAGGGGTACAAGAACAGCCCGGGAGTATTCTCAGCGAGAGTAACAGAATTACTACAACTATATGACGATGAAGCATTATCTTATGTCGATGACATTTACTTAACAGATGATGACTTGGAGACTCACTTGAAGAGAGTGAACACCATAATACTTGGGTTCGCAGCAGAGGGTTACAAATTCAACTTTAAAAAATCCAGAATTGCCCATCTGACAGTCCTATTCTTAGGATATGAGTTATCAAGTGAAGGCAAAAGCCTGGCTGACAATTTCCTAGAGAAATGTGCCGTAATCCAAGCACCTAGAACACTAAAAAACCTACAGTCGATTCTAGGCTTCCTAAACTTCGGAAGAACATACATTGCAAATTACGCAGAAAGGGTCAAACCCCTTTATGATCTGATAAAACCAGATTTTAAAAGATCTAATTGGACTCAAATACACACAGAAATTTTGAGATCTCTACAAACAGACATGCTAATTAAAACAAAATTAGAAACACGTGATAACACACGCAATCTTGTGATTCGAGTCATCCCAGGGAGATGCGGATTCACATACCTGACCTCTAATGAGGGAGAAAAGGTACCAATTGCATTCAAATCACACTTGTACACTAAGGCTGAAATGAAATTCAGCCCGACTGAAAAAATTCTTACAGCAACACAGACAGCTATAGCAAAAGAACGAGCCCTGGCACAAGGTAAACGAATAATAATCGTGACCCCAATACCAGCCCTAGAGGCGGTAACAAAGGCAAGCATTCCAAATGCTAAAGCACTCCATCCGAGATGGATACAATGGGCTAATTCTCTTGCTGCAACAGACGTGGCGTACGAATTTGATCCTTACTTAAAAACACAAGATTTTCTCCAATATGAATTTGAATGTCCTCCGCCGACCGAAATTCTGCCTCTAGACCACTACGGCTGTATAATATATACAGACGGATCAGCACAACCCGCAGTGGGGGGTAAGCAAGCTTACAGTGCTGCGTGCGCGATCGTTAAAGGTCGCTGGCACGAAGGAAAATTTAAACCAGCAATCACTAAAACACAATCTTTAGGAGATTGTACAGCTCAGAGAGCTGAACTACTGGCGTTCAAGATGGCGCTTGAAAATACCGATCGAGAATTCCCCACACTCATAGTGTGCGATTCGTATTATTGCGTTCAGTCTTACAATGAATACTTGCAGATCTGGCTTCAAAATGGTTTCAAGGATGCGAAAGGTGGCACAATCAAGCATAAAATGCTCTGGGAACAAGTAGTTCTTTTACAAAAAGAACTACCAAAGACTCACGTGATACATACGCTGAGTCATCAACGTGATGGCGTTCACGTTGCAGGGAATTCATTGGCTGATGAGGCCGCGAAGGCAGCTGTGCAAACGGCTTCCGTAGCTGCCATCACCCGGTCAAAAACAAAAATAGACAGCGAAATATTACAAGCTGTCAGCGCTTCAGAAAAGGATCCGATAGAAACACTCCCGAAAGGCTTTCCAGTAAAATACTCATACATAACTGATGCAAACAATGTTCCTTTTGCTCGAATCCCTGGAGTGGGGGATAGGGCAATTCCAAACATGGAACATAGGTTAGGACTAATAATAGCGGCACATGAAGGGCTTGCTTCTATTCATGCTGGCGTCTCAGCCACAGTATCATTATTAAAACAGAGATACTGGTGGCCACAAATGAGAAGACAAACAAGGAACTATGTTCTAGAATGTGAAATATGTCAAAAAATGAAAGTATCAACGGTGAGACGTCCAGCGCAGACGCCCCTTCTAATCTCGGATAAACCATTAGCCTGTGTTTATCTAGATCACTGCGGTCCCTTACAAAGGGACGGTAACTATAAATATATCTTGGTCGCAGTGGATTCATGCACGAGATTCATATGGATGTGGCCCCAGCGAACGGCTGACGCCAGAACTGTTATAAAAGATTTGCGAGTCTTTATCGGCACATACGCAATTGGCATGCTACATTCGGACCATGGTCCTGCTTTTAGCTCTAGAGCTTATAAGGAGGCCATGGTCAGCATGGGCGTGGCATTGCGGTACTCTTGTCCATTTCACCCTGAGGGGAACGGAATTGTTGAAAGAAAAAACCGTGACATAAAGCAATCTATAACGGCAAAGGTATTAGGTTCGGGAGCTGGGTGGGTCAAACATCTAATAAGTGTCCAACGTAGTCTAAATAACTTGCCAAGAAATTCTCTGAAGGGATTCAGTGCGTACAAATTATTATTTGGAACTAGGATGATGATCTCTGACATTGATAGTCAGACTTCAGTGGTGAAAGAAAAAAGCTTTGATATCAAAGACCGTTTGGCTATTTTGCAGGACTTAAACAAAACAAGAAAAGACCTGAGCAACATAAAGTTGAAACAACAGCCAACAACCACTGAAGAACCACCACCTGTCCCAGCAAGACCTGTCTGGATTCCAAAAGTCGGGGATCTAGTCAGGGAGAAGATCGCGGTAAAGAAGGAATTTGGGCCTTCTTACAGAAAAGCAGTTCCTGTCTTGTCTGTCAACGGGACAAGATCAGTTGTACTACCGCCACTTGCTGGAAAAAAGGAGAACCGAGTTGTATCAATCGACCTGGTAAAACCACAACATGTGGCCGATAACAAACAGTAGGCCAAGTGGACTCCCAATAAGTAGCAGAACACCTAGGTTTGCTACCAGTACAGAGGTCCTAACGAAAAGGCTCATCACATTCGAAACGCCTACAGAAGAACAACAAGGACTATGCAACAATGCAATAGAACTCAGACCTCTGAAAACCCAAATAAAAACATTTAGCAGGGACACACCAATCTATAATGAAGTACCAAGTGAAAATGCAAGAAAAAGAAATCCTGAACCAATTGGAACAATTGACAGAACTGCATCCGGCTACTTCATAAACTTCGATGATTCCTCTGAAGGCTTCAGTGAATCAAAAACACAGCCATCATCAAAAACCTTTAAAAATAAAGCTAAAGAACTTTTGAAACAACTGAAAGAAACATATCTGATTTCTCCATGGATTGAATTTTGGGTGGGTTTTGGTGCATTTATCCTCATACTTTGGCTCATCATGGTACTAACTTTGGGACGCTTCATTGAGGGAAAATATGCTAAAATGGACACAGCAAGTCAGAAAATCAACTTGATCCTCAAACCACACACATCTTCACACGTCGAGAAAAGAGAACTTTCTTCAGCCAACTTCACAGCCAATCCGATACCTGGTGGGGTAGCCTGGGACAACACTGACTATGAAATTTATGGTCCGGTCGAAATCCTGAAATATCCACACCAAATTAAGATCTCATTGAGTGACTTTGCAAAACCAAGCTCATTTGCTGATGATTGGGACTTCGAAAGCATTAATAATATGATGTCTGACTTAGTAATGTCTGCTAAATTTACCAAACATGATTATTTGCAGGGTTCTACAAATTATGATAGTATGTACTGTTATAACCATTATGGTAACCATTTTCTACATAAATCTGCACAGCCTAGAAATGTTTTAAATTATAATCAATGGGAACATTGTGCAACTCCTCCAAAAGGAAGCTCAAGAACCTTCTATGACAAATATTCATACTTTTCAGGTTTTAACACAAGTAATGCTGAAGCATTCTATTTTAAATTGTCTAACAAGACAGGAACCAAGACCATGATAACCAACACAATATTGATTTATTCAGACTCATTTTTTGAAAAATTGAATACCTTTGGTTTTGATTATTGGGACAAAAATGTTGAATTGAAAAGTGTTTGGGGTACAAAAGATTGGCAAGTACAGGGTATAGAAGCTTTGTTTAGAGCCTGCATGATCCCAGAACAAATGATATTTTTAAATGACACTGTTCAACAAACCACCTGTCTTGGCCTAGCCAAAATCAAAGATTTAATTAAACCGTCTATTCCAAAACCAACAATGTTTAGCAACACTTCTACAGATGAAGAGATAGACGTAAACCATATATTAAACCAAAACAGAACACATCCTGATTGGAAACAGTGGTTGATCTGGCCCACAGATACTAATAACTGTCAAGACAGATTCCTGAATAAAACACAGGGGTTCAAAATGACCAGGCCAGACCCTAGATATCCCCAAAGACATCACCCAGGATAATAACCACCTACAGTGTGGGCAAATTATGCCTTCAATGGCTGCAAACTTCCACACTGGCAGAAATTAAGCAACACCTAACTTTACTTACTGATGGTGCTGACTTGCATGATTTCATAATGGGACCACGCAAACAGCGTCAAAAACGTTTCATAGCAGCCTCTGTATATGCAGCATACAATGAGGCCTGGAAGGTTACTCAAATTGAAACAGCAGAGAGAATACGGGAAATTGACCGTATTAATTTGGAAAAATCACTTTCTGTAGTGGACAATGGGTTAATGACTCTGTCCTCCAGAATTTTTTCTTTGGACAGCATTGTGTCTTCAGCAATCGACATATTATCGCAGGACTTACTGTTATTACAACACGGTCAGTCACAATTGCGTTCTATTGTACAGCTTGGCTGGACGTTACAAAATCTGCGTTCAGGCTATGTGCCTTGGCGTTTAATCAACACAACGTCACTATTCCAAATCTTTAACCTTACTGATAGACAAATCAGTATGGCGCAAAGGGGTGCTGATTATACAATCCTGAGCATTGAGAAACTTGAGAGATTACCAATGACAATGTCAGAACGACCTGTCAGTGAATGGATAATACATGGGATAATTAATATTCCAATTTCAACCTTCAGGTTTCAATACTGCCAAAAATATATACAGGCTGGCATGTACGAGAAATTGGGAAAGGGGTACCGTAAAACAATATGGAACCTGCCCTATTCACATGCATGTGTCAGTAATAAAGGACAGAAAGTGTTTCTTAGTGGCAATAATTGTGCGATGTCACTAAGCGGCACAATTCTGTGTAACGGAATTAGTTTGCATGGAGCCTGTGAAGGGAATTCATACAACCTTTCATGTCACCAGCAAGGCGCACCTGCAACAGAAATAGAACCATTCTTTCAAAGACTCTATAATGGGAGTTACATTCTAATTGTAGACCGCAGATGTTGTAGTCTTATGCCCGGGACTCCTTATCTAGTAACTTCGACTGCGAAGGTCAAGTGCTGTGGACGCTCGTTGTTCCCCAGCTCCTTTCCAGACAGGGAGGCAAGGGCATGGCCCAATTTGAAAATTACTTCTATTCGAATAGATACTTTAAGCAGAATGAAAACAGTGCTTCTTCAGACGCCTACCAGGCTCTCGTCATCAAAAGAAACGTATGATCTACAAGTCGCAAGGACGACTGCAGAGATACATTCATTGTTATCAACTAATTCCCCCATACATTTTGCGGAAATTCTAAATGAAATCTTAAATATTTATGATACCAATGGGATCTCAAAGGTATTTAAGACAGTATTTTCGATGGCATTCAAAGCCATACTGGGTATTTTTCCAGATTTCGTCCATTCGATTTTTGGCGGACTTCCCCTGATCCTGGGACTAATTGCAGGAATCCTATTCTTAGTCCTTATTTTTCGTTATGGCAACCCATGTCACAGACAAAACTCTTGCGACAAGGGAAGAAACAATCCTAGCCATTGGATACCGGGACCGGATATCAAAAATCCTGGGACTCTCCCGGCTTAGAGACCTAAATATGACTTGGTTTCTATCATTTCGACCAATGTGGCAAAGATGTGTTTTACCTGTATTAAGGTGTCTGCTATGCGGAGAAGAATGCGTGTTAGACACCTGTCTGACGCTACAATCGGATGCGCCGATGGATGCAGAAACATTGTTGAGCCCGATCAAGGTTCATGCTTTGTGCTGCCCTCAAAGGCTACCAATCCTGATGACGGCATTCGTGGAAGCTTCACCACTACGATTGATGGGTAGTGAAGTTCAAGATGAAAGCAGCATCGAACAGGTACGACCTTCTGTCAGCAATGCAAATCAGAATGTCAATGGAGACAATCATGCGCACGAATGCATGATTACACCTATTTCCGAGTTAGTGGAACTTTCCCAGGAAGCTGTTGACAGTTTTTTCGAAAGCCTAAATGATATGATGTTCTCACCAGAGCAGAAATAGAGACTTTTGAACAAGCTCGCACACGGCGTTCCCTGAATTCGGCCTTCAACTTTAAAAATAAAGTCACATGAACAATCTTTCCTCCAGTTCACGGACAGCAATTTTTCAGCAGCCCCAAAATATTTTTTCATATTTTTCGGGACACTATCTTCTGCTTAAAGTAAGAACTATTCTTAAAGAACTAAGGTTTCTAAATTTTAGATAGCTTATAGACATAGCTTATAGACATTTGCTGCCCGCAGGTATGTTCACAAATACTTTATTATGTGATGGAATGGTCTCGAACTTTTTTTCGGTATTAAGAGCCATTTCATGTGTAATTCTCATATACCAAATAGCAATAATGTATACAAATGCGATTACTTTGGCATAATTATACAGCTTGAGTGCATACAATACATATGACTGCAATTTTTTCCGTATATTTGAAAAATTTCAAAATGCATTTATGTATTTTGGGGTGGTAAGGTATACACTATACTCTGTAGTATGTTGTACTATGTTATACTATGCCTAGATTAGTAAATATGACCATAGTTAGCGTGGAGTGGGTGTGATGTATTCCTATAGGTCCTGAATCGATCCCCCTATTCCTGACCCTATTCTGGTTAGTAAACTAACAAGTTAACTAGTAATCAGCCCATGAGGCAGAAAATCCCCATGATGCAGATATCGTTATCTGACGCAGTCACACTACGGCACAGGAACGTGTTATCTGATTAGGTCATAACGCTTGCGATCTAATTAGACAAGCGATATTCCTCCAGCCCCTGATAAGGCATACGGAGTTCTCATAACAAATCAAACCTATGACAACCTGGGCAAAACCCTGCGGCCATTGTTTTGATTTCACCGAGAACTTCAGTAAAAGAATGTGCTAACGAGCAAGTCGTATGACATCCTTATTGACGTATCTATGTCCATCCTTACGTCAATCTCGGCACCTTAAAGGTATAAATATTACCGATATTGCCCTATGCAAACACACGCGTGGTGACGAGACGGAGCAGCCATACTTGCCGAAGCGAAGAGCAGAGCAGACCCCGCTGGCGCAGCCCCGCCTTCCTGACGCGCTGAGACGCGCTGCTTTCTCCTGCCGAGAATTCCAGCCCCAGCGTTTCTGGGCAGCCCTCGCAGGCAGCCTGGAATATCGAGACCAGAGAGAGAGATACCATCCCTCATTCATCCTAACTTCCAGGTACAGAACTGAATAACCCCTCACAGAGAATTCTTTAGTTATTCACTTGGCAAAAACAAACTTAACTTAAACTGTAACTTTCTATTCCCGCCCACGTATTAGGCTTAGGTCAGGTACACGGGGTAGGCGTATTTAGAAACACCAGTTGAGTACGTTTAGTCAAATGTATATGTGTATGTAATATATTTTATTCATTTTAAAACATCATATGGCTTAGAAACCATATCAATGTTTTTACAGTATTATTTTATACTATTGCTTTTAATGTATGCACTTTACTTAACTATAAGTATTGCAATAATATCGATCCATTTCTCTTGTATGAGAAAAGAGACTGATCAATAAATAACACCTTTTTATTGAACACGCCCGTCTCTTCCTTTTCTCTACATTCTGATGAGACTAAGAATGCACGTACTGACTGAGTAAAATAAATTGCCTTTTGTTCACACGACTCTCGAGATATACTCTTGATTAGGGGAGAGCAAAGTTGTCATGTTCTATGGTTGTCAGAAACTAAATCCCTTCTTGTCTAATCAGGGGAGTTAATTCTTTCCTGAACATTCGAGAAAGTTTCTAGTGAACTCTGAGCTAAGCTGGCAAACCCAAAACTTTAAGTCTAGTATCGACAGTAGTAGACCTAGTTAACGTCTGGTCTAGGCCTTTACTATTGTAGGTATTATTCCAATGCGCAGAGCCTATTGGGATGATAGGAACTACACTACAGTAGTGTAGGGAATTGTGCTGGGTTAGTGTCACTGCAAGAGTACAGGTACTTATATGTCTGCAAACAAATCAACCAACCAAATCATTCTCTCTCAATTTTCTCAAATGGACACTGATTCACAGTGTGATTCTGGACAAATAACAATATTTCTTATAAATGGAGTAGTAGGGTAGTACAGTGGTGTTTGGGTAGTGTAAGGGGTTGTGCTGGGGTAGATTTCAGGTTTAGGGTAGTGCAGTGGTGCTAGGGTAGTGTAGGGTGTCATGTTGGGATAGATTTAAAGTTTAGGGTAGTGCAATGGTGTTTGAGTAGTGTAGGGGGTCATGCTGGGCTAGTGTTTTAGGGTTTATAGTAGTGCAGTGGTGAATGGGTAGTGTAGGTGGTCGTGCTAGAGGTATGTTAACGGTTTAGGGTAGTGCAGTGGTGTTTGTGTAGTGTAGAGAATCATGCTGGGAGTAGTGTCACTGCAAGAGTGCATGTACTTATATGTCTGCAAACACATCAACCAATCAAAACATTCTCTATCTATTTTCTCAAATGGACACTGACTCACAGTGAGATTCTAGACAAATAACAATATTTCTTATAAATGTAGTAGTAGGATAGTACAGTGGTGTTTGGGTAGTGTAAGGGGTCGTGCTGGGGTAGGTTTAAGTTTTAGGATAGCGCAATGGTGTTTGGGTAGTGTAGGGGGTCGTACTGGGGTAGTGTTCTAGCATAGTGCAGTGGTGTTTATGTAGTGTATGGGGTCATGCTAGGGATAATGTTTTAGAGTTTAAGGTAGTGCAGTGGTGTTTGTGTAGTATAGGGGTCATGCTGTGGTAGTGTTCTAGGAAAGTACAGTGGTGTTTGGGTACTGTAGGAGGTCGTGCTGGTAGAGATTTAAGGTTTAGGGTAGTGCAATGGTGTTTGAGTAGTTTAGAAGGTCATGCTGGGGTAGTGTTTTAGGATTTAGAGTAGTGCAGTGGTGCAGTGGTGAATTGGTAGTGTAGGTGGTCATGCTGGAGGTAGATTAAGGTTTAGGGTAGTGCAGTGGTGTTTGTGTAGTGTAGGGAATCGTGCTGGGGTAGGGCCACTGTAACAGTACATGTACTTATTTGTCTGCAAACACATCAAGCATCCATTCCATATATTTCATAACTCCATTTTACTATTAAAGCTAAACTCATTTTGGAAACACATAACCAATCACTATTTTCTAATTCTACCAAAATGTGAGAACATAATACGTTTTTAATCAATTATATATCAGGAAACACATGAAGTACCAAAATGTTTCTCTCAGAGTGATTCCTAAATGCACACAGACTCACTGTGTTATTTTACACAAGTAACTCTATCCCTTGCACTTTACCAAAACACATTTACTAGTCTACAAGACTTTAGGTGATTCTACACATTGCACAAAACTTTCTACTACACGTTAGTATAGAGTGCTTCTATCAGAATGATTCCTAAATGCACACAAGACTAACTGTGTGATTCTAGACAAACAACACTATCCCTTGCATTTTACCAAAACACATTTCATAGTCTAGAAGGAGTATTGCATTTTAATGTAGAAAATTTAGTTATTTTGCCAAATACATAAAAAAATGACTGGTTTCTAATTCTACCAAAACATGATTACATCATAGTAATCTGTCTGCAAACACATCAAATACACAAATGCTTATCTCTGAATCGTTTCTTAATGCACACACACTCACAATAAAATTCTAGAGAAAAATAGGTATTCCCTGCACTTTAGCAGGAGAAACACATTAGTCTGATTAAAAACAAATTGCACCACTTACATCCCCCCACAAACTAATAACTCACCTTTCAAATTGTTTTGTAGAATAAGAAGTATGTCAGTCACACACCCGATTTTCTTATACAGAATCTCTGTTTTGTACACCTCTCACCAGAACTAAAGAATGGCACAGTTTTCCTCTCATTTTGAACACATATACATCTAAACACATTGCTTCCCACATTAATTCAAAAGCAAGCACACATTTCTATTGGTTACACATTTTAACCCTTTCCAAATGACATAAATCTCAACACTACCGCCAATCTGCCTTCTGCCTGTCATCACACAATGCTGCTAATCAAAACAGCAAGTGTGCTTGACTTTTCAACATATCAGCTTACCTTATGTAACGTTCCTTTCAATCAGTTTTTGTTAACCCATAAGAATCATCCCTTTAAAAAACAGAAACATGCACCCTAGTTTTCAGTGCAGAATGTTGTCAAACAACCAATCATTTCTTTTCTTTTTTCAAAACTGCATCTTATCTACCATTTTAGAAAAATCTTAGTTTTCAAACTGCCATTTCATTTACAGAGACCATCTGAGTCCATCTAGACCTCCCTTCAAGCTGCTTAGAGTGTGGATTGTGGGACACAGCTATATTTTCTGGAGCCAAAGGTATTCAGAAAACAAAGGAATTCACAAAGACCTAGGTTTGACAAATGTAGACATTAACTGGATTGGACAGAGAGGGTTAAAGGACACCAATTGATGCCATTGGTTAAATCCTTTTTGCATCTCCAACACTCTGACCTCATAATTGTGCACTGTGGTGGCAATAACCTAGGCACTTTGACTGGGGTAGGTCTGGAAATGCTTATGAAGGACACCTTTAGAGAACTGATGTCACTTTTCCCCCAAACTACCTTTGCCTATTCTAACATATGCCAAAGGCAGAAATGGAACCAGTCCAATCAATTTTGTCCACAGATTGAGAAAGCTAGGAAACATGTGAATAAATCTGTTTCTGCTTTTCTCCGAGATGATAGAATGGGGTCCATTTACCACAACAATCTGTGTTTCAATATGCATGGCATCTATAGGAGAGACGGTGTACATTTTACAGATGAGAGGAACAGAGTCTTCCCCTTAACTTTAGACTCTGCATCGGTAATTACTTGCAGGTACTAAAAGCTCTCAATAAACACAAGGGCTCTTTTTAGTAAGTATGGGCGAATTTGGCGGATTCGCGGTCGGCGAATTCTAGCAAAATGGCAGCAAAATCAGCGAGTTTGCGGATTTTGCCGCAAACGTACAGATTTTTTTGCCATTTTGTGACACGTGTGTCTGTAACTTTGCCACCGCGCTGAAAGACACCGAGGTCCCACAAGTGAGCTGTCCATCATAGTGAGGAAAGGGAAAGGGCGGTAAGACATTGCACACCCTAGTGTGTGTGTGGCGGGGCCAAATGGGCGGGGCTTCTATGCGAGTTCACATGCAGGGGCGTAGCTAGAGCTTCTGGCGCCCGGGGCTATCCCTCAGATTGGCGCCCCTGATAGGTACTGGGGGGGGGGATTGCGGGGGGAAAAGGACGACAAGTAGCGGAGGTGGATTGGCAGGATGTCAGACACTCCAGGCTGCTATCTAGGCTTTTCTTTCTGTCCAGTCCAGGAATTCCAGCTAACTGGGAGATTCCTTACAGTTTTCCCGCGAACAATCTGATCTTGGAAGGGTCCTCCTATTTGATGGAGTTGCCCAATCCATGGGATCGAGGGTGGTGTCCGGTTCAGACAAGAAAGTGCCACAGGCCCTTTTAAAGAGGTAGGTTTTCAAAGTGTTTAATATGACTATGATAGAATGCTTAATATTGGTCAGGGTTAGAGTGAAGGTTAATGACCCGTGGATGTAAGTATTATAATGAGGTCATGTTTTATTTATGTTATAGTTTTATATAGCGCAAACTTGAACCTAATCGGGTATCAGAACGCTTTACATAGCAGAAGTTGCATTACATAAGGACACATTTATTTTTGTTGGGCACGGGGAGATTAAGTGATTTGCCCAGAATCACAGGATGTTCAGCGTCATTACCAAGACTCGAACCCAGTTCCCCAGATTCGAGGTTGACCGCCCTAGCGTTAGGCCAACTCCTCTCCTGACTTATGCACACCTTTGAGTAGAGTAAGCATATACACTCCTGTGGAAGAAGGCTTCAAAACGTTCAACTTCTACCATGACTGAAATCACAAGTAATATTTACAAAAGTATTAAAAGTCAATTTAGTTAGTTGTGTGCCTTGTGCAAGAAAGCTTAACCGTGCACTCACCCAGTATGCTTTCAAACGCTCATCAACATCAAGGTTGTCACTGTATGTGACCTTTTTTCAACAAAATACCAAGCCTCGAAAAGGTTAAATACCCATTTATCCCACATCAACTACGTGCAAAGAAAAAGTAACGGGCCTTATTTATGAAGGGCTTGCGCCGCCGGTGCGTCACTTTTAAAATGGGAAATAGTGACGCACCGGTAGCGCAAGGCCTTCATAAATAAGGCCCAACGTATGTTGTGTCTGACTCCAACACTTAACAGCAGCTAAGTGGCCCCATTTCAAGTATGACGCCTTAAGCAAGTACAGGCGGTTGTTAAGTCAATAATAAGTAGCATTCTTGGATTTGTCTTAACTTTGGACGTTTGAAAAACTCCTGAAAAGTGCTGGTGCTTAAACGACTAGGAGTGAAACACTGTCTGTGATAAATAAGTAGGCAGGATTTTCATAGCTGCCAAGGTTTCAGATTGGTTATGTGTGACATTTTCACAATTTCAGTGTAATTATGAGTGACATTCAACGACTATGAGTGACACTTCCTCACAAGCAAAATCTGACAATGAAGGTGAGGGAAACATATAAATATCAGAAATTACAACCATTTGAGCAACGAGAAACTCTAAGTAGATGTTAAAACTCCTGTAAAGCACCAGAAATGGAAGGGCACTAACCTAGTAAAAAGCTGCAACTCACAGACAATCCTCATAAAATACATTTTGCGAATATGTCTGGTTCATGTTGGAAGAGATGTGTGCCAGAGAGACCTCTATAAAAACCTCCCACCCTGCCACTGCAGGGGGGCTGGAAGATCAGGTACATTGTGTCCTAATCTTGGAATTAGTCCAAAACTGGTTTAACACCGGCCTGACAACAATGGCACAGCAAGTGAGTGCACCCCAGATCACCAAATGAAGCTTTGTCATCTTGAGACCAGGACGATAGAAAGGTCCCCAAAATCTTGATGTTCCCATCAACGTGAGAGACATGGGTTTGGGGCTGAGAAGAAAACTGAATGCTTCAGTCAGAGCACATAATGCAGAGATCTGAGTCATGGTGAAGGAAATGAGGATTTCAAGCAAGCACCCTTTAAACAAGCAGAGGCACAGAATCAGAAGAAAATTAGACAACAAGACATAAAACAATACGTTTACCAGTGTTCCAGAAATCTCCTTCCTGTGTGTTTTCCCAATCTCGTGTCACAAACAAATCTTTATTCGATATGCCAGTTCAACTCATTGCATTGCATTCCATTCCTGAGAAAGTGCCTCCTGTAGTGACAGACCTTCCGCCGGCCCCACCCACTCCCTTGGACCCGGTTTCCAGCGTGCTTCCAAGACACATAAATCCCTGATATGTGCACCTGAACAATATAGAATATTTTGCCTAAACCATGATTCACTCGAATCTGACACTCTCACAGACATCCATCCCATTGCCCTTCTTCAGTGCCCTCTCACCTGTGCCACCATGACGTGTCCTCCTGCAGTGCCAGGGTGAGCTAGAGAGCGTCTTTCACCAGGTTGTTGGGATTGGAAGAGGGTAACTGGGGCTGCAAGCAGTAGTGCTGTATACTGGCTGAAGGTGGCATGTCTGGTTGGTGCAGTGACACTCACTGCCACGGCGCTATGCTGCTCTCTCTGTCTCTGGTTATGATACTTTTGATGGCCTTGATGTGGTCGGGCCATCTTTCAGGACCTATGGTGCACTGCTGTGGGCAGGAGGCCGGAGAGGACATCTGCGGATCTCTTGGGCCACATTGGCAGAAGCCTGCTTCACCGGGCGTGGCTCAGCAGGACTGGGGGTCCCGCCCGGGCTGGAATTGTTTACTACTTGCAGCGCCGAGATACACTTCGGTGTAATTCACAAGCTATTATATTAATAGCAGGGCCTGCAGGTGGCCGGCCCGGGCCGATAGTACCGATGTCTGATGGCACAAGTACCTGGGCTGTTGGGGCGGCCTGCATGAGTCATGACACTGCAGCCTACGAATCGGCGGGCCTCCTCACTGTGAGCATGGCTTGTGAGGGAGGAGGAGGGGTCTGCGCAGAATGGAATGGCGCCAGGCTTCAGTTCCTTCATGGTGGTGGGCGTTCTCGAGGGGAAAGGAAAGCTACAGACCCCCCACCTGAATGTTAATTGACCTCCTTGTGACCTGCGCTGCCGGAAAACAACAAAGCAAGGTCGGCGCTGCTGGAATGGAATAATGTGCTGTTTTCAGCAGGCCATTGCTGTTCTTTATATTTCACTGCAGAGAATCAACTAAAGAGGGGCGTGGTGGTGGTGCTCGTAACTGGTATATTTTACTGTACAGCTTGGGGGCTGACCTGCACGTGTACAGTGCTAGCTGCTCAGTTATAGCCGCACGTGGGGGGTGACAGGTGACCACCGGCGTGTACATCACTGTCAGTGTCCCGACTGACTCCCTAACAAAATCCTGCACTGCTGCCGCCCGCAAATTAGTGCCGCCTGGGGCGGACCGCCCCCCCCTAGCTACGCGGGTGTTCACATGCCACTTTTTATAAAGGGTCAGAGACTGATTAGAGCAGCAGATGAGGAGAAAGCAGCCTCCTGGTCACTGGAAGTACACAAGGCTTGCACTCGAGAAACTCGTGGATGCAAAGACCTCATCAATGATTACCTCTAATTGTAGGCAGCTGATATGGGGAGGAAGCACACCTGCCTAGCCTCGACTGTGCTCACTAGTTGTTTGGGCGCCGAAGTCCATTGAGTGAGCTGTCCATCATAGTGAAGAAAGGGCAGGAAAACGTTGCATACCCTAGTGTGTGTGTGGCGGGACCAAACGGGTGGGGCTTCCATGCGAGTTCACATGCCTCTTGTAAGGGTCAGAGACTGATTAGAGCAGCAGATAAGAAGGAAGCGGCCTCCTGGTCACAGCAGTACACGGGGATTGCGTTAGAGAAACTCGTGGATGCAAAGACCTCCATCAAGGATTACATCCAATTGTAGGAGGTAGATATGGGGAGGAAGCACACCTGCCTAGCCTTGACCGTGCTCACTAGTTGTATGGGCGCCGAGGTCCCTCGAGTGAGCTGTCCATCATAGTGAGGAATGGGCGGGAAAACGCTGCATACCCTAATGTGTGTGTGGCGGGGCAAACGGGTAGGGCTTCCATGCGAGTTTACATGCCTCTTGTAAGGGTCAGAGACCGATTAGAGCAGCAGATGAGAAGGAAGCAGCCTCCTGGTCACAGCAGTACACTGGGATTACGCTCGAGAAACTCGTGGATGCAAAGACCTCCATCAAGGATTACATCCAATTGTAGGCGGTAGATAGGAGGAGGAAGCACACCTGCCTAGCCTAGACCATGCTCTTTAGTGGTTGGGGCTGATTATAATGCGGGACTGAATTTGAGCTTCAACTTGGGCACCTGCTTTATTTATATCTGTAAGTGCTTCCTGTTGAGGTTTAATTTTTGTGACAGGAGCATCGTGCCAGAATGAATCCTGCCTGCATATATTTATCCACAAATATGCCACCCTCTACTGCAAAAAAATGCAGTTGAGCCCCCCCCCACAAATTATACTGGTAAGGGCTTTTGAGCCCCTCCCAACAATTTATTTTGTAGCCCAGGGGGTGGTGGTCCCCGGGGCTAATTATAAAAGAAGCTCCGTTCTATTTTTTTTTTACAGCAGAATCCGCACACCGTGCGCACACTTTGCGGAAAAAAAAATTGTGGGGCCTGGGAGTCCTTCTGGGACCCTCAAAGCAGGTCTAGAGGGTCAGGGTATTTTACCCTGCCCCCTTTACACATTCTGCACACATATTTAACAGACTTCTTCAAGCTCGCTTCTTTTTTTTTTTTTAAATCTTTTTATTAGTAGGATAAAAAGTACACATGTAGGTAATATAACACAGTTAGTTGTCTAGTATTCTGAGATGTGCACATATGTCCAGTATCAATTTCAGCAGTTAGATATTTTCATTTTCATTTTCACCGAACAGTACTCAATTGAGATAACATCCCCTGGTCCACCCTCCCAACCCCGGCACTCATAGCTATAGCATTCAAACTTTTTGATACATGACTCTACCCATTGCGGCCTACATGTCCGCCGGGCTCAACACTGATCACTTAGGCATTCAAATACAATAGTTGTGTAGTGTGATTATGTAGTGCGCCTGGAATCGTAGACTTTCACCTGTATGTACGGCAGCACCGTCTATAGATTAAGCTACATACATCCTGCGAATACCATCTTCATCCTATCCATCAGCAGATGATGGGGCAGATTCGCCATCCCCTCTTGTTTCAAATGTACCTAGTGCAGTGTACCAGTCTAACGAAATCGGAGTTTTCCTGAGGCACTTGCACTCTTCGTGTTGCAGCGCTGCACCCTCTGCCCTACCCCAGCGCAGCACCTCTGCCCTCCATACTTCTGGGTCAGGTGGTCTAGCCGATTTCCACCGCGTCGTTATTGTGCGTTTTGCAAGGAGCAAAGCCATGTCCGTGAACCTAGTAGTGACACTTCTACGGCGTTCTACCGGTCCCAGGCCTAGTAAGGCGTATTCTATTGTGTCAATAGGTTTAGAAGGAGCCAGTTTAATCAGTTCTTTGTGTATGTTGTGTCAGTAGTATCCTAATTTTGGACAGTTCCATATCATATGTAGTAACCATGCGTCTTCCGCACCACATCTAGGGCAGCTATCAGCAGCGGTAGGAAACATAGCGTGTATGCGGTGGGGTGTAAGGTATGCCCTATGTAAGACCATCAATTGTATAAATGTAAACCTCGGATTCCTGGACACTTTCTTTGGGAATTTCAGGATGCGTTCCTATTCCTTGTCTCGGATCGGTCTGCCTATGTCCCCCTCCCATCTTGTTCTTAGAGGTTGCAATGATGTCGCCTTTCCTGCTCTAATACCACTTGTAATCCATTTGGTGAGGTGGCTGCCTGTTCCCATAAGATATTGCATCGTTAGCAGCGGATTTGTAACTCGTTCCTCTCCATTCGGTGCCCACGTCCTTTTATCGTCGCACCCCGGTGTGCAAAAGGAACAGTCCACTTGGGGTGTGATGCATTGTACGGAAGTCCTCAAAGGACACCATTCGACCATCCGCAAATAGATCCCCTACTTGTAGTATTCCCGCATCATGCCATGCGGTGAGTGTGCGGGTCGACAGCGGTCCCGTGGCCGCCGGGACACCCAGGAGTGGTATTGTGGGAGCGTGTGAGGTCATCGGTGATGTATATTTCACCGCCTTCCTCCAATAGTTGATCGCAAGCCGAAGTAGTGGAGGAGACGCGACTGGGATCTCCGAACGAGGTAGCAACAGCGTATGGACCTTCCCCCTCGACCAGTCCGCCTCCGAGATGTCAATTTCATGCAAATTTCGTTTTGCCAGCCAGTAGGCAAGCCATTGTAATTGGCAGGCAAAGTTATAGGCTCGAAAGTCCGGCACCCCCATGCCGCTGGACTCCGTGGCAAGCTGTAGTTTGGCCATGCCGGTACGCCTCCGTCCCGAGCCCAACACCAGCTCCGTTAGGATTGTATCCAGCATCTTAAACCATGTAGCCAGAATCATGAATGGGAGGTTCGTGAAATAGTAGATCATGCGGGGCAGCATAACCATCTTGGAAATGGCCACTCTTCCTGCCACGGGCAGCGGCAGTGCCGTCCAGAATTCTGTCTGTGATTTCAGCGCTGTTATCGACCTCCCCAGGTTGCCGTCGATCATGTCTCTAGCTTCTCTATATATCTGTATCCCTAGGTATCGGAGGGTAGTTTCCGCCACCTGGAAAGTATGCGGTGCAAAGGGTAGTGGGGCGGTCGTGCCAGCGGAATTGAAACAATATCCGTAGGACTTAGGTCCGCTAATGGTACGGAATTCTTCAAAGATCTCGGGTATGGGGTCCAGGGCACCCCTCAGATCACGCAGATACAGAATGATATCATCTGCATATGCAGACACCACATGGACTGTCTCGGCCCTTTTTATGCCCCCATGTGATGCTAGGGTCCGTAGTCTGCATAGCAGCGGCTCAAGTGCTAGGATAAACAGGAGCGGGGACAGCGGGCAGCCCTGCCTTGTACCCCTCGCAACAGTCAGGGTCGCCGATATGCATCTGTTCGTGCGTACCCGAGCTGTCGGGTGTGTGTACAGCAGTCTGATCCAGGCAATATATTCGGCCGGGATCCCAAATCTTTCAAACGTTGCAAACATAAAACCCCAGCGAAGGGAATCAAAGGCCTGCTTTAGATCTAGGGAAATACATCCCTCCGTTCCCTCCCTCGCCTGTTCGCTAAGCATGAGTTGGCTTAACCTCCGAAGGTTCATAGCCGTACTTCTGCCCGGGACAAACCCGCACTGGTCAGTGTGTATTAGTTGCGGCACATATAGGGCTAGTCTCGTTGCCAGGATCTTGCTCAGTATTTTATAGTCTGTATTTAGTAACGACAAGGGTCTGTAATTAGCTGGTTGCATTCCGTCTCTACCCGGCTTCAAAAGGGAGACTATCATCGCCTGTAAGGACGACTGCTGGAGCGAATGAGTTTTTAGTGCTTCTTGATACACTACTTGTAGGCGTGGGGCAAGGAGTTCAATATAGGCTTCGTAGAACTCAGCCGGTAGGTCATCTGTCCCCGGGGTTTTGTTCCTCGGTAGCGCACGTATGGCCTGCCGAACCTCTGCAACCGTTATTGGGCATTTGAGTTCCTCTCTCTGACGGTTGTCAAGTTGCGGCAGGTCGATCCCATCCATAAACTCCTCATGAAGGTATTGCCTAAATATCTCTACCTATTCCGTTCTATCCCATTAGCGCTAAACAACCAATTTTTCAAGAAAATCGAAGGCGTACTTAGTAGCTTTATTTGGGGGTATAAAAAATCGAGAAGGTCACTGAACCTTATGAAAAATAATGCGAACGAAGGAGGACTTAATTTTCCTGATCTCAAACTATATTTCTGGTCCGCTTTTATCATTCGCCTTCGCTCTTTATTAAATTAAGGAGGGGTCTTGTTTTTTCATTCTTTCATGCTGAAATCTGATTCAAACATGTTTTTATTCAGAACTAACGATCCCAACTACTACAAAAGGGTCAGGTTTAAGACCGCAAAAGATATAATAAGGATTTGGGGCAATATACTTTCTTTTTGTAAAACTAGCTTTTTTCATCTAAAGCTCCCGTTATGGGGCAATCCGGGACTTCCATGTATCTCTAACGACAATGTTACATCTGGTTGGCTTAGGTCAGGAATCACTGTTTTAGGGGATTTATATGGCACACAAGGATTCTTAGACTTTAATACTCTTAAACTGCTATATAATTTGTCCGAGAATATGAGATACAAACATTTACACCTACACGACTATCTGATTAATAAAAAACAAATCTTAGAGGTCTCCGAATGCGATATTTGGACTTGTTTATATTCTTTAAAAAATAAGTCTGCAATAAGTGATGCATATAGAACCTTAATCGACTTTAGAACAAATGATTGTACCACAACAGTGATCGTCTGCTTGTCACTTTTTTCAAAGCATGACTTTCTCTCCTTGTCAAACCTATCAATGTTTACTGCAGAGTGCACCCTGTAACAGGCTACGTAAACAAGAATTTGCAATACTACAGGTCTCGGTTTTTTAAAGTTAGAACCGTTGGCGTTATAAATGACGATGTTTTGTACTTTTACAATGGCAATGGAGCTATGCAAATATGATTTCTCCACTGCAAATAAAAGAACAAAAGTTAAAAGCATTGTCATTTTCAACGCCAACAGCTCAAACTTGAACAAATTCGAGACCTATTGCATTTCAAATGCATGTTTTAATTGTGGCTGACCTGTTGCTGCCTGGGCCACGCCGACCCCTGAATCTCCGCAGCAGCCTGCGCTCATGCTGCTTGTGCCCCTGCTGCGGAATCCCTGAGTCCTTATTTTCTCTATGGCCCTCGACCAAAGAGGGGAGTTACCGAGAATAGATGTTAAATAATGACTGGGTTCTAGTGGTGGGATAGGTGTTGGGCAGTGCTGGAAAGTATGCTGTGTGTGAGAGCTGTTGGTGTGGGCCGTACAATGTGGCATAGTAATCCCTGAAGGCAGTGTTGATATCGAGCTGGGATGTGGCTATGGACCCCCCTGGCCGACAACTTCTAGTATAGGCATGTGTGCCGGGGTATCACGTATTATGCGGGCCAACAGGGGCCCTGATCTGTCCGCTTGTGTGTGTTGCCTGCAGGTCTATTCCCTGTAGTCTAGTAATCTTAGCTCCTCTAGCAGCTCAGTGTGGCATATGTGCGCCTCCTGCAGTGGCGTAAAGGGCAGGTTCGTACCAGCGGCCTCACTTTCCAGCAGGGCTAGGCCACCATCTATCACTTTAAGGCTGTCAATAACCTCACGTCTCATGCCCACCCGTGTGGCCATTGCCTCCCCTCTGATGGACACTTTAAATGCGTCCCATTCCACTTGCCTGGTACCAATAGAGCCCATGTTAATAGTAAAGTAAGTGGTGATGGAATCTGCCACCGACGCCTTAAAGACAGTATCCTCCAGCAGTTCCGCATTTAGGCGCCAAGTCAGTATCGGTGTCGTGACCCTACCCCATTGCAATGTATCTTCTACTGGGTTATGGTCTGAGAGGGTCTTGCCCATATGTTCTGCCACGAGTACTGCCTCTAATAGTGGCTTAGTGCAAAAAACTCGGTCAATTCTAGTGTGTAATCTGTGGGGCGGGGAGTAGAATGTGTACTCTCTGTTCAACAAGTGTTTGCTGCGCCATGTATCTGCCAGATCCCACCCCTCCGTCCACCGAGCCAGCGCATCCGCCTGCCTTCTACTCTCAGTGGCAGGCAAAGGTGGATGTGACCTGTCTAGTGAGATATCCAACACAGCGTTAAAGTCCCCGCCTATGATCCACCGGCATTCTGCCCAGTCAGCCAACACCCCACTGATGGTCGCTAAAAAATCTGATTGGCCGGAGTTCGGTGCATACACACTGCCAAGCACAACAGGGGAGCCATCCAGCAACCCACGCACAAAAACATATCTGCCCTCCTTGTCCACTCTCTGCTCCAGCATCCTAAAGGGTAGTGAGTTCCTTAGCCATATGGCTGCCCCCCTTGAAAAAACAGAGTAAGAGGTAGAAAAAAGTTGACCCTTCCATTTCTTGAGCAGCTTGGCGCTTTCCGCACCATTCAAATGAGTCTCCTGGAGGCAGGCCAGCATGACACCCCTCCGGTTGAGCTGTGCCAATAATCTGTGTCTCTTGTGAATGCATCCCATGCCTCTCACATTCCAGGTGCACAGTTTGTAGGTATTAAGGGTCCCCATGTCTGATCGTGGCGTGCATGCCCAGCAGGCATTGAGTCAGGTAGGCCATGTGTACAATAGTCGAGAATTCGAGTGCCCTTGAAACGTGTAACTCCCTAACATTAAGGTCCCCAAGCAGGAAAACCTGAGGTCCAAACCATGCTGCCCAACGTGGGCAAAAGTCAATCCAGAACATGTCTATATGATGGGGGGTGTAGTCCACGTACACCTACCAGGTAACTGTCAGTAGCGTTGCAGTGAGCCCACAGCTGGTGTACCCCCGTGCTCCACTCACCCCATTGTGTCCCCGTGTGTGTGCTTTATACATTACCACCCGGAGCCTGTAAAGGATTCAGTCAGAGATCTTCTGCCATTTGCGCCGTGATCTTAGGAAAAAGCTGCAAGCTATCTGCAGAGCCCGACACCTCTGTGTGCGTGCCAGAAGCGCTGTCCAGATCAGTCGTGCCTCTGGCATCGTGTGCAGCCAAGGCCTCCTCCGTCAGTTGGACCACCGTAGCTCCGCTCACAGAGTGGTCCGATGTTGTCTTGTCGTTCAAAGTCGTAGGTCCAGCGTGTCTGCCACCCGTGGTGGGTGCAGGGAGATGGTCATCCCGGCGTGACGGTCCTCCACCCTGGTCATCTTCAAGTGGGTCCTGTGAGTTCGGCGGCGTTAAGGTCACCTCCATCCATTCCGCTGCTTCCTCGGGGCAGTCAAAGAAATGCGATTTGTTGTCATAAAGTATTTTGAGGCGAGCAGGGAACAGCAATGCGTATTTCAAATTTCTGTCCCGCAGTGTTCGTTTCACACCTAGAAACGTAGATCTAGCTCGTTGCACCGCTGGGGTGAAATCTGGGTACACCGATATAGTTTATCCTCGTATCTTAGCGGCACCTATTCTCTTGCCACACGGAGAACTGAGTCTCGGTCCTTATAGTTAAGGAGGCGTGCTATTAGTGGCCGTGGCGGTGCCCCTGGCTTCGGCGGATTGGCAGGCATTCGGTGTGCACGTTCTACGCTATACAGCGGGGTCAGGTCTTGCGGGCCCACGATCTTCTTGAGCAAGTCTTCGACAAACTGTGTGGGATTCCTCCCCTCGCTTCGTTCCGGCATACCCAAAATTCTGACATTATTGCGGCGGGCCCGCCCTTCTGCATCGTTCATCTTGTCCCACAGTAATTTTATCTGCTTTTCCATACCCTCTATCTTCGTGGAGTGGTCCGTCTGTTG
This sequence comes from Lissotriton helveticus, assembly GCF_964261635.1. Lineage (NCBI taxonomy): Eukaryota > Metazoa > Chordata > Amphibia > Caudata > Salamandridae > Lissotriton > Lissotriton helveticus. The sequence continues at coordinate 204,988,306 of NC_136062.1, forward strand.
TGGTATTAAATCGTCGAGCGCAATCCTGTGCTCCGTGACCTTCTCAGCTAGTTTATTGTGGTCCGCCCTCAGGAGCGACAGTCCAGTGGCCATATTGTCCATCCGCAGTTCTAGCGCTTCCCTCGTGGCCCTTATTTCAGCCAGTATAAGGTCTAATTGTGCATCCTGTGTGCCTTTGACCGTCGGCGGGATGAATTCCACATTGGAGGAGGCCAATGGGTAATCTGATCCAGTGGACTGCATGTCCGCGTTCGTGCCCTGTTCGTGGGTGTTGGCCCTGTGTCTCCGCATGGATCTCGTCTGCAGGGCGGCGGTGGTCCTGACCCGGTCGCCCACTTGGCAGCTATGGGGGCACCTTGCGCTACCGGCCGTCCGCTCACCCCGCGCAAGTAACTGCGATCCGCAGCGCGTTCAGCAGGCCAGGGTCGGCGTTGGATAGCGGGAGGGTAAAAATTACTATTCCCACTCCAGTGAGTGCAACAGTAGGGAAAGCGTTGGATAGCGTAGGGGTAAAAATTAGTATTCGAACTCCAGAGAGTGCAACAGTAGGGAAAGCGTTGGATAGCGTAGGGGTAAAAATAACTATTCCCACTCCAGTGAGTGCAACAGTAGGGAAAGCGTTGGATAGCATAGGGGTAAAAATGACTATTTGCACTCCAGAGAGTGCAACAGTAGGGAAAGCGTTGGATAGCGTAGGGGTCAAAATGACTATTCCCACTCCAGAGAGTGCAACAGTAGGGAAAGTGTTGGATAGCGAAGGGGTAAAAATTACTATTCCCACTCCAGAGAGTGCAACAGTAGGGAAAGCAATGGATAGCGGGAGGGTAACAATTACTATTCCCACTCCAGAGAGTGCAACAGTAGGGAAAAGGTTGGATAGCGGAGGGTTCAAAATTACTATTCCCACTCCAGAGAGTGCAACAGTAGGGAAAGCGTTGGATAGCAGGAGGGTAAAAATTACTATTCCCACTCCAGTGAGTGCAACAGTAGGGAAAGCGTTGGATAGCGTAGGGGTAAGAATTACTATTCCCACTCCAGAGAGGGCAACAGTAGGGAAAGCGTTGGATAGCGTAGGGGTGAATATTACTATTCCCACTACAGAGAGTGTAACAGTAGGGAAGGCGTTGGATAGTGGGAGGGTAAAAATTACTTTTCCCACTCCATTGAGTGCAACAGTAGGGAAAGCGTTGGATAGCGTAGGGGTAAAAATTACTATTCCCACTCCAGAAAGTGCAACAGTAGGGAAGGCGTTGGATAGTGGGAGGGTAAAAATTACTATTCCCACTCCAGTGAGTGCAACAGTAGGGAAAGCGTTGGATAGCGTAGGGGTAAAAATTAGTATTCGAACTCCAGAGAGTGCAACAGTAGGGAAAGCGTTGAATAGCGTAGGGGAAAAAATTACTATTCCCACTTCAGAGAGTGCAACAGTAGAGAAAGCGTAGGATAGCGTAGGGGTTAAAATTACTATTCCCACTCCAGTGAGTGCAACAGTAGGGAAAGCGTTGCATAGCGTAGGGGTAAAAATTACTATTCCCACTCCAGAGAGTGCAACAGTAGGGAAAGCGTTGGATACCGGGAGGGTAAAAAGTTACTATTCCCACTCCAGTGAGTGTAACAGTAGGGAAAGTGTTGGATAGCGTAGGGGTAAAAATGACTATTCCCACTCCAGTGAGTGCAATAGTAGGGAAAGAGTTGGATAGCGTAGGGGTAAAAATGACTATTCCCACTCGGGAGAGTGCAACAGTAGAGAAAGCGTTGGATAGCGGGAGGGTAAAAGTTACTATTCCCTCTCCAAAGAGTGCAACAGTAGGGAAAGCGTTGGATAGCGTAGGGGTAAAAATGACTATTCCCACTCCAGTGAGTGTAACAGTAGGGAAAGCATTGGATAGCGTAGGGGTAAAAATGACTATTCCCACTCCAGTGAGTGCAACAGTAGGGAAAGCGTTGGATAGCATAGGGGTAAAAATGACTAATTCCACTCCAGAGAGTGCAACAGTAGGGAAAGCGTTGGATAGCGTGGGAGTCAAAATGACTATTCCCACTCCAGAGAGTGCAACAGTAGGGAAAGTGTTGGATAGCGTAGGGGTAAAAATTACTATTCCCACTCCAGAGAGTGCAACACTTGGGATAAGCAATGGATAGCGGGTGGGTAAAAATTACTATTCCCACTCCAGAGAGTGCAACAGTAGGGAAAACATTGGATAGCATAGGGTTCAAAATTACTATTCCCACTCCAAAGAGTGCAACAGTAGGGAAAGTGTTGGATAGCAGGAGGATAAAAATTACTATTCCCACTCCAGTGAGTGCAACAGTAGGGAAAACGTTGGATGGCGTAGGGGTAAACATTGCTATTCCCACTCCAGAGAGTGCAACAGTAGGGAAAGCGTTGGATAGCGTAGGGGAAAAAAATCACAATTCCCACTCCAGAGAGGGCAGCAGTAGGGAAAGCGTTGGATAGCGTAGGGGTAAAAATTACTATTCCCACTCCAGAGAGGGCAACAGTAGGGAAAGCGTTGGATAGCGTAGGGGTGAAAATTACTATTCCCACTCCAGAGAGTGTAACAGTAGGGAAGGCGTTGGATAGTGGGAGGGTAAAAATTACTATTCCCACTCCATTGAGTGCAACACTAGTGAAAGCGTTGGATAGCGTAGGGGTAAAAATTACTATTCCCACTCCAGAAAGTGCAACAGTAGGGAAGGCCATGGATAGTGGGAGGGTAAAAATTACTATTCCCACTTCAGTGAGTGCAACAGTAGGGAAAGCGTTGGATAGCGTAGGGGTAAAAATTAGTATTTGAACTCCAGAGAGTGCAACAGTAGGGATAGCGTTGGATAGCGTAGGGGAAAAAATTACTATTCCCACTTCAGAGAGTGCAACAGTAGAGAAAGCGTAGGATAGCGTAGGGGTAAAAATTGCTATTCCCACTCCAGTGAGTGCAACAGTAGGGAAAGTGTTGGATAGCGTAGGGGTAAAAATGACTATTCCCCCTCCAGAGAGTGCAACAGTAGGGAAAGCGTTGGATACCGGGAGCGTAAAAAGTTACTATTCCCACTCCAGTGAGTGTAACAGTAGGGAAAGCATTGGATAGCGTAGGGGTAAAAATGACTATTCCCACTCCAGTGAGTGCAACAGTAGGGAAAGCGTTGGATAGCATAGGGGTAAAAATTACTATTCCCACTCCAGAGAGTGCAACACTTGGGATAAGCAATGGATAGCGGGTGGGTAAAAATTACTATTCCCACTCCAGAGAGTGCAACAGTAGGGAAAACGTTGGATAGCATAGGGTTCAAAATTACTATTCCAACTCCAAAGAGTGCAACATTAGGGAAAGTGTTGGATAGCAGGAGGATAAAAATTACTATTCCCACTCCAGTGAGTGCAACAGTAGGGAAAACGTTGGATGGCGTAGGGGTAAAAATTGCTATTCCCACTCCAGAGAGTGCAACAGTAGGGAAAGCGTTGGATAGCGTAGGGGAAAAAAATCACAATTCCCACTCCAGAGAGGGCAGCAGTAGGGAAAGCGTTGGATAGCGTAGGGGTAAAAATTACTATTCCCACTCCAGAGAGGGCAACAGTAGGGAAAGCGTTGGATAGCATAGGGGTGAAAATTACTATTCCCACTCCAGAGAGTGTAACAGTAGGGAAGGCGTTGGATAGTGGGAGGGTAAAAATTACTATTCCCACTCCATTGAGTGCAACAGTAGTGAAAGCGTTGGATAGCGTAGGGGTAAAAATTACTATTCCCACTCCAGAAAGTGCAACAGTAGGGAAGGCGATGGATAGTGGGAGGGTAAAAATTACTATTCCCACTCCAGTGAGTGCAACAGTAGGGAAAGCGTTGGATAGCGTAGGGGTAAAAATTAGTATTTGAACTCCAGAGAGTGCAACAGTAGGGATAGCGTTGGATAGCGTAGGGGAAAAAATTACTATTCCCACTTCAGAGAGTGCAACAGTAGAGAAAGCGTAGGATAGCGTAGGGGTAAAAATTGCTATTCCCACTCCAGTGAGTGCAACAGTAGGGAAAGCGTTGGATAGCGTAGGGGTAAAAATGACTATTCCCACTCCAGAGAGTGCAACAGTAGGGAAAGCGTTGGATACCGGGAGCGTAAAAAGTTACTATTCCCACTCCAGTGAGTGTAACAGTAGGGAAAGTGTTGGATAGCGTAGGGGTAAAAATGACTATTCCCACTCCAGTGAGTGCAACTGTAGGGAAAGCGTTGGATAGCGTAGGGGTAAAAATGACTATTCCCACTCCAGAGAGTGCAACAGTAGGGAAAGCGTTGGATAGCGGGAGGGTAAAAACGTACTCTTCCCACTCCAAAGAGTGCAACAGTAGGGAAAGCGTTGGATAGCATGGGGGTAAAAATGACTATTCCCACTCCAGTGAGTGTAACAGTAGGGAAAGCGTTGGATAGCGTAGGGGTAAAAATGACTATTCCCACTCCAGTGAGTGCAACAGTAGGGAAAGCGTTGGATAGCATAGGGGTAAAAATGACTAATTCCACTCCAGAGAGTGCAACAGTTGGGAAAGCGTTGGATAGCGTAGGGGTCAAAATGACTATTCCCACTCCAGAGAGTGCAACAGTAGGGAAAGTGTTGGATAGCGTAGGGGTAAAAATTACTATTCCCACTCCAGAGAGTGCAACAGTAGGGAAAGCAATGGATAGCGCGAGGGTAAAAATTACTATTCCCACTCCAGAGAGTGCAACAGTAGGGAAAATGTTGGATAGCGTAGGGTTCAAAATTACTATTCCCACTCCAGAGAGTGCAACAGTAGGGAAAGCGTTGGATAGCAGGAGGGTAAAAATTACTATTCTCACTCCAGTGAGTGCAACAGTAGGGAAAACGTTGGATGGCGTAGGGGTAAAAATTGCTATTCCCACTCCAGAGAGTGCAACAGTAGGGAAAGCGTTGGATAGCGTAGGGGTAAAAATCACATTCCCACTCCAGAGAGGGCAGCAGTAGGAAAAGTGTTGGATAGCGTTGGGGTAAAAATTACCATTCCCACTCCAGAGAAGGCAACAGTAGGGAAAGCGTTGGATAGCGTAGGGGTGAAAATTACTATTCCCACTCCAGAGAGTGTAACAGTAGGGAAGGCGTTGGATAGTGGGAGGGTAAAAATTACTATTCCCACTCCATTGAGTGCAACAGTAGGGAAAGCATTGGATAGCGTAGGGGGTAAAAATTACTATTCCCACTCCAGAAAGTGCAACAGTAGAGAAGGCGTTGGATAGTGGGAGGGTAAAAATTACTATTCCCACTCCAGTGAGTGCAACAGTAGGGAAAGCGTTGGATACCGTAGGGGTAAAAATTACTATTCGAACTCCACAGAGTGCAACAGTAGGGAAAGCGTTGGGTAGCGTAGGTAAAAAATTACTATTCCCACTCCAGAGAGTGCAACAGTAGATAAAGCGTAGGATAGCGTAGGGGTAAAAATGACTATTCCCACTCCAGTGAGTGCAACAGTAGGGAAAGCGTTGGATAGCGTAGGGGTAAAAATGGCTATTCCCACTCCAGAGAGTGCAACAGTAGGGAAAGCGTTGGATACCGGGAGGGTAAAAAGTTACTATTCCCACTCCAGTGAGTGTAACAGTAGGGAAAGTGTTGGATAGCGTAGGGGTAAAAATGACTATTCCCACTCCAGTGAGTGCAACAGTAGGGAAAGCGTTGGATAGCGTAGGGGTAAAAATGACTATTCCCACTCCAGAGAGTGCAACAGTAGGGAAAGCGTTGGATAGCAGGAGGGTAAACATTACTATTCCCACTCCAAAGAGTGGAACAGTAGGGAAAGCGTTGGATATCGTAGGGGTAAAAATGACTATTCCCACTCCAGTGAGTGTAACAGTAGGGAAAGCGTTGGATAGCGTAGGGGTAAAAATGACTATTCCCACTCCAGTGAGTGCAACAGTAGGGAAAGCGTTGGATAGCATAGGGGTAAAAATTACTATTCCCACTCCAGAGAGTGCACCAGTAGGGAAAACGTTGGATAGCGTAGGGTTCAAAATTACTATTCCCACTCCAGAGAGTGCAACAGTAGGGAAAGCGTTGGATAGCAGGAGCGTAAAAATTACTATTCCCACTACAGTGAGTGTAACAGTAGGGAAAACGTTGGATGGCGTAGGGGCAAATATTGCTATTCCCACTCCAGAGAGTGCAAGAGTAGGGAAAGCGTTGGATAGCGTAGTGGTAAAAATCACAATTCACACTCCAGAGAGGGCAGCAGTAGGGAAAGCGTTGGATAGCGTAGGGGTAAAAATTACTATTCCCACTCCAGAGAGGGCAACAGTAGGGAAAGCGTTGTATAGCGTAGGGGTGAAAATTACTATTCCCACTCCAGAGAGTGTTACAGTAGGGAAGGCGTTGGAAAGTGGGAGGGTAAAAATTACTATTCCCACTCCATTGAGTGCAACAGTAGGGAAAGCCTCGGATAGCGTAGGGGTAAAAATTACTATTCCCACTCCAGTGAGTGCAACAGTAGGGAAAGCGTTGGATATCGTAGGGGAAAAAATTACTATTCCCACTCCAGAGAGTGCAACAGTAGAGAAAGCGTAGGATAGCGTAGGGGTAAAAATTACTATTCCCACTCCAGTGAGTGCAACAGTAGGGAAAGTTAATACTTCATATATTAATAAAAATATATATATATTAATACCAATTTAAAATTAATTAAAAATAATTACAAATTTAATATAATATAATATGTAATCAAATAAAAATACAAATAAAAATTATTTATTAATAATCATTACCAATTATTACAAATTATTACCAATTTACAATTAATTAATTAGCAAATGAAAAATATTTAACAATTAATTAAAAATAAATACCAATAAATACATGTATACATTTAATTAATAACAATTAAATTACTTCCCACCCTATTCCCCTATAAAACCACAACCCACTACAGTAAATAAATTAATACAATGAACATAATAAGCAATTAATCAATTATTAAAAATTAATTACCAGTTATAATTTAATTAATTACCAATTAAAAATAATTAACAATTAATTCAAGATAAATACCAATAAATAAATTAAAACAATTAATCAATCATAATTAAATTACTTCCCACCGTATTCCCCTATAATCCCACAACCCGCTGCAGAAAAAAAAAACATTAACATAATTATCAATAATCAATTAATAAAAATGAATGACCAATTATATTTTAATTAATTACCAATTAAAAAACTATTTATCAATTAATTCAATATAAATACCAATAAATTAAAACAGTTAATCAATTATAATTAAATTACTTCCCAACCTATTCCCCTATAAACCCACAACCCGCTACAGAAAATAAACTAATAAAATTAACATAATTATAAATCAACAATTAATAAAAATTAATTTCTAATTATAATTTAATTAATTACCAATTAAAAAATAATTAACAATTAATTCTAGATAAATAACAATAAATAAATTAAATCAATAAATCAATTATAATTAAATTACTTCCCGCCCTATTCTCCTATAAACCCACAACCCGCTACAGAATTAAATTACGCAAAAATTAAATACCATAAAATTCATTACTTAAAATAAATTATAAAATAAATATACACTTTTCACACATATACTAATATAATAAACACTTTAAAAAATTTGATATTATTAAAAAATCGATATATTTTACAACTATATTAAATACTTCGATATTTTGACTTTCTATATTTGTGTAAATCGATATTAACTTACTTACCTCAAATTCGATATTTTTGTTGTCTATATTCTGTCCATTCGATTTTTTGTCCATTTCATTCAATATTTTTGTGTATATATTCTGTCCATTCGATATTCTGTCCATTCTATATTTTTTACTCAATAATAATGTAATTCTATATTTTTTACTCGAATTTTGACTGTATACCCTATCTAGCTGTCTATCTATCTATCTATCTATCTATTTATCTATCTATCTATCTATCTATCTATCTATCTATCTACATCGATAGATAGATATAGATAGATATTTATTTATGGTGTTTTGGCAAAGTCAAATAGCCTTGCCTAGCGTCAGAACTAAACAGAGCCTGAACAAAAAACACAACCAAAAATCCCTGGACATGATGGCATGGGCCATTTCCCATACATTATTCGGTAGATGGAATACAATTGTTTTTTAATTGATAGTCAAATAGGTGTGTCAAGCTGACAAAAATGGATTGATATATACTAGCGACAAATAATACATAACCATTTATCAGACATCATTTGTGTTAGTCCTTTCGACACAAATATTAAACAGGAACAGCATTAGCAAAGATTGCCCACCAAAGTAACCCCGTGCATTTTGAACTAATCGCTAAACTAGCCTGTTGGAGTTTATCCCTAGGGTTATTATCCTTGACCTTTTATTATGTAGTTTGCAGTGCTTCAGTATTGCAATTGTTTAATGAGGGTCCATTTTCTTGGCATGGTCAATTGTCCACCCTATGATTGATTGGAAAGTGGAGGATATTCGAAACAACACACAATGCTTATGGAAGATAAAAGTAAAAGCTAAGCTTTAAACTCATGCTTTCTTTTCCATGGAAGAAAGGTTTTTTTTTCTCAATTAAAATTTTTTTCCAATTATAAACCACAAATAAAAGAGTACTTAGCATTTTATAATGTTAAACCACCTTATAGATTTAATGGCCGGATAAAAGTGCTGCAACTGTTTGCGAGCCGAATATCCACTGATATTGGAAGATGAAAGAAGGTGGTAGAAAAGTATCCTGACCACTCACTTAAGGATCATATCAGTTTAGGAGCCATTGAACCCCCACTCAAAGGTATCTATCCTACTTCATCACCACTAGCAGCAGGATCTGAGTGCATCATAGTAGTGGAAATGGGTGGGGCTTGACATGGAGCGAGTGCGCATGAGAGACAGGAGCTCAAAATTGCGTGGACTAGTAGCCACAGGCCGAAGGAGATGCCATTTCAGATGATCTTGCTGAAGTAAAATGTAAAGTCTCCATGAAATTCCCAGAAATTGGCTTCTTGCTTCTGACTATAGAGAAGACAATGATGGCAGGTCCAGTGGCCACACGAAATACAAAAAGAAGTGCTCTGAGACCTACAGCAGAATAGAATCCTACGTTTTGATGAATCTCTGAAACACCTGGATCCCCTGGGAGGTCCGAGGTAAGAGACCGCCTGCAATCCTAATCCAGGTCCTTAGCTTTAATTGAGCTTCTCTCCTGGCCTCAGTTTTATGGGAGGTTGTACAGGAAGTGGGAAGAATAATTCTGAATCACGAAGCAGGGGTGAGGGATTGGTAGTAAAAGAGGCATTGCTCCAGAAGATCACACCACAGTGGAATATTGTGGCATGCAGAGAGATATTGAGAAGAAGACTATGGGGATGAGTGATCTTCTAACTGTAAAGGCTTTCATGTTCCCTGCTCTAGAAGATAAAGTGTCCCATCTTCACTGCTACGGACGTTAGACAGTGTGGGACATACCATAGGCCTATACATTGCAGTTGACAAATATAACAAAAACCATGAACGAGCACAATAAAGAAGTTGCCCATGCACTATCTCTTAAGAGCAAAACGAGCGCAGTCACCAGCTGCATGGGGAGTGGTACAGGACAAAAAAACAGAAGTTTCGAAGTTGCATAAGGTTCCAACAAATGATTGGCAGCTTTCCATCTGGCAATATCCAAAGTATGCAAACACAAATTATTTTTTTTTAAAATCGAAATGTCCATCAAAGATGTTAGTGTGGAGTAGGGCGGGTTGTCATTTCGCCAAGTGAATTCCATGAGAAAGTGGGTGATATTAGATTTATGGTTCTCATTATAATATTACATGGAATTTTGTAATCTCTGCATAAATGCCAAACTCTAATTTCTTTATAATCGGCGACTAGTGACGCACCGTATTGCCAATTATAAAGAAAATAAGTCACACTTGACTATTATAAGTAAGGCTCCCAGTTTTCAGTTTTTACAGATTTTTACAGATAAATACAGACAGAAAATCATCTATTTTCCAGTCTGTATTTAGTTTTAAATATGGATAGATTCAGAAAATCGGTTTTATTTTAGACAATTCTCACTACTGTCAATCATGAGTACTAGACCAATAGCTTTGCCGATTGACAGGCAGGTGAGTTTTAAAAATTAAAAAATATTACTGAATGAAGCTTAAATAGTTGCAGCAGTAAAGTGATTTAAGCTGTGTGCAATGCAAATGGTTGTAACTGATGTTATTACATTGTAAATGACTAAACCCATTGGACATTCAAACAAGAGTAAACGTTTGTTGATTAAATGAATGTGGAAACATATCCACTGTGGCTTCATTTTTTAACACTAAGCACAAAATAAATATAAATGGGCAACTACAGATATAATGAGCACAAAAAATATGGATAAATATAGATGGAAATGTCAAAAAGTTAAATTGAATAAAACCGGGAGCCCTAATTATAAGTAATTACAGTCGAGTTCTGACAACAATGCCTGCTGCCAGAGCCAACAGCCAAGGTGAAAGGCAGGTCAGGTCAGGGAGCATACCTGAAGCAGCTGTTTAAAGCAACAAAACAGAACCATTGCTTTTCTTTCTTCTGCTCTATTTAGCTGCTGCGCTGCACATTTCCCCGCTTTTCGGGCGAATTCTAAACGTGCAAATCGGTCGGCCCCCAGCTGTCCGACGCACAAGCCCACCGTGATATCAGACGGCCGGGGGGCGTCCGTCGCACGGAAGAGGCTAAAAAGCTTACAATGACAAGCAGAGAGAATATGTTGCACTCCTTAGATAGAGAAAAACTTGAATCTTTCTCCATATTTCTACACATTTCAAGCTACTGCAGCTTTTTTTTAAACTGTCTTGCATTGAACTGTTTATAATATTTGTTTGCAGCAAATCTCGAACAGGTATATGATATATTTAATTTTGCAACATAGGTTTTATTTGTATTCTTCATGTTTGCAAACATGCTTGCTATTTCATATGAAAGAGCTCCGCATCAAGGTTTTAAGTAGTTTTTCGGAAAGGTTATGGTGTCACCATGTATTACATTGGATAAAGTACACCCAGGCGTACATAATAAGTATACTTCAAGTCACATCGGAGTTCCATAACTTTAAAAAGGAATTTGACCTTCAGCCTTGTTCCTGTCTATAGTTAACTCCTCAGTGCCTAGGAATATCCTTATAATGTATGGCAGGTGGTACTGGAAGGGTACAGAATGTTTGCCCAGTTTGTAAACTTTCTCACATGTACAATAAATAAAAGAGTTTTAGAAGAATGTTTTGCCATTACATTACCAATGTGCACCCTTCATACCTCATTACAAGTCTAAAAAGAACAATTGATGGACAGAATGCAGAACAATGTCATACATTCACCCCAGTACAGAGATCTGGGCCTAAATCCATCGTGTTTTTGCTCCCCATGCCTTTCCAGTTTGAACCTAGACATATACAAATCAGTCTTGACCCTGCACCCAAAGGGAACAGTCCATCCCGAACTCCCAGGCCAGTTTCTCCCTGGACTGGAAACAAGCACCCTAGGGCAGTTTTTGGGGCTTCACCTCTCATCAGCCAAGATAGCTTGACTCCAGTGGCATGGAGGGCATGTGACCCACGTCTGGGCATACCGGTCCCACTCTGGGGGGCAAATGCAAAAAGAGCAATTGATGGACAGAATTCAGAACAATGTCATACATTAACCCCAGTACAGAGATCTGGGCCTAAATCCATTGTCCACTGACTGCCAGACTCATGATACGCGGTGGTGGCGGTCTTCCAATCGCCCTATCACGACCAGGGCAGTCGGGCTGTCCTGGGACCACCGCAACAACCAGGGATCACAGATCCCTGTGGTGGTGCAGCGGTCTTGAGACTGCAATATGCAAGTTTCCTCTCCACTATGGTTTTCATGACGGTGAGCCCACCATGAAAACTGTGGTAGAGAGGAAACAAATGGGGCCTCTGTTGACTCAGGGTCATGAGAAGCATGCAGGGGGTCACATGTTGTGTACCCCCTGTGGGCATGCACCCCAGTACCCACCAGGCATGGACTGCAGCAGTCCATGCTGTGCAGGTACTGAATTTGATGTTCCCATTGATGTGCTATTTCATAGGCATCACCATTAGATCACCAAAGAACCGCACGCCAGACAGGAGAAAACTCCTACTCTGGCCGGTGGTACAACCACTAGTTTGGCGGTGTGGGAGCATAGTCGTCCCGCTCCCCTAAACTTGTAATTAGGCCCTAAGACAGTGTGTACTTAAGTATGCAAAAGCCATGATTGTAATAACGAAGAATGAATGGGAGCCACCAGAGTGAGAAAAGCATCACACAGGATATTTTGCTCACTTTGTGCCAGGTTTCACGCAGGGTTCCGGGTTTAATAATGATACAAGAGATTTCTGGTCTTGGACTGTGCTGTGATTTTTGCTTATTAATATGGGGCTTGTGGTAATATACCTGGTTCTGGTTGACATGGTAGAGTTCCATATGAATCGGTTGGAAGCTGATTTGTGTGTGCAGATTGGAGTCTGGTGACAAAGTTCAGCTGTTCATGTTAATAAAGCTCCTGTTTACATATCCTAGTAATGGAGTGACTATTGATGCAGCAATTTGACACTGGTGATGAGGATGTAAACCTGGTTAGGGCAGGTTACATATGCCACCAAGCCTGATCAAGAGTCAGGTTTGCTGATGTACATATGCTGTTCTGTAGCTCACATTTAATCTTCATTTTAGCTTTTCGCTTCAACTTCACATTATTTGCTAATGGTGGTTTGTTTTTCCAAATGCGAGAATATGCCATGCACACATTTATTTCTAATAGCCATTGTCGCTGTGTAGTCTGCACATTTAGTTCCAAGGTCGTACAACCAAGACCATGATACCTCATTTTATTTTCTTCCATTTTTTGCTCATTGGAGATGACTATTTCTTCCCTGACAAAATAAGACGCCTCTCGGCACCTTTGGCACAGTGTGATAAATTTGGGATTTTATTATATAAACAATTTCCATGCTGAAGTCAGTGGAAATTTCACTTCCCGCCGGAGTGAATGACCACAGCTGTGAGATGAGATGCAGTTTCGCTGTCCCCAACTTTCATCCTGAGAAGGAAGATAGCTCTACACTCAGGCTAAGGTGCATTCCCTAATGCACTGAGACTGAAGGTATGGGGTTGGGTCATTCCAATAGGCATTACAGATGGGCACTTCTGACATACTTTCTGCAGCACTGAGAAATTAGTAATAGATGGAAGTAATCTTGGTAATATTATGAACAATTAACATGGTTGAATTGTTTGTGTTTTTCATCATTCTAATAATGCTTATAACAATGATGCATCTCATCTTTCTGATAATCGCAGTTCATGTTTCATACACAAAGATTAAAGCTTTTCAAAGAACGTTTGAAAATGCTTTTTCATATCTTTTCTTTGTGACAATTTGGGCATTCAAAAGTGACAAATGAAAGGGTTAGATCTGTTTCTACGATTTCCTTAGAAAGTTTGGCGGTGTGGGAGCATAGCCGTCCCGCTCCCCTAAACTTGTAATGAGACCCTAAGACATTGTGTACTTAAGTATGCAAAAGCCATGATTGTAATAACGAAGAATGAATGGGAGCCACCAGAGTGAGAAAAGCATCACACAGGATATTTTGCTCACTTTGTGCCAGGTTTCATGCAGGGTTCCGGGTTTAATAATGATACAAGAGATTTCTGGTCTTGGACTGTGCTGTGATTTTTGCTTATTAATATGGGGCTTGTGGTAATATACCTGGTTCTGGTTGACATGGTAGAGTTCCATATGAATCGGTTGGAAGCTGATTTGTGTGTGCAGATTGGAGTCTGGTGGCAAAGTTCAGCTGTTCATGTTAATAAAGCTCCTGTTTACATATCCTAATAATGGAGTGACTTTTGATGCAGCAATTTGACACTGGGGATGAGGATGTAAACCTGGTTAGGGCAGGTTACATATGCCACCAAGCCTGATCAAGAGTCAGGTTTGCTGATGTACACATGCTGTTCTGTAGCTCACATTTAATCTACATTTTAGCTTTTAACGAAGATCTGAAAATCATGGTTGAGGTGCCCAACAACATCCCTTCAAACACTGGGGCGTATTGACTCCCCAATCCGGAAGCACAGAATCGATTTGCGCATTACAATAATGCCACAGTAAATCCATTTCATCAGTTTTTATTCCAAATTAATCCATTTTTTGTCCAATTTCATTCTCGTTGGTCTGTCACATGTAAGACACTTGTAGATGCATTTGTTTCCTTTAAACGCTGTAGGAATGCACGTGGCCTTATCCTAAAGCACGGAATGCAGCTTAAGTATTTCTCCTTAAATAATCTCTTTCACCCAATGCATTTCGAGCCCATCACGGCTCTTCGTCAGGGGTTTATCTTAAATAAAACACTCTGGTTCCTGTTCTCCATCCGGTCGAAAACCATAATCTGTGCATTATTGCCTCACTCCAAAATGGATTAATTTGGAATAAAAACGGATGAAATGGATTTACTGTGGCATTATTGTAATGCGCAAATCGATGCTGTGCTTCCGGATTGGGGCGTCAATACGCCCCAGTGTTTGAAGTGATGTTACTAGCACGTGATTCGGCAGTTCACGATACCGGGCTAGCACGCATAAAAGGCGGAAACTAAAATTATAAGGACTAACTGGAGAAAGAAGGGGTGCACTGTGTCATTTTTTTTTTGGTGACCAACAACATGCCTGAATCACAAAGGTAAACTGAGACAAAAGTATAACTTTATGACTTTCAGTATTCACAAAGGGTATTTATGAGTAGTAAAGTAAGGCTTATGTCTTATTTAAACTTAAGTTTTGGTCTTCAGTTCAACTGAGACCAAAATTCAGACAAAAGTCTAAATTGACTACTCGTAAATGCCTAATACCGAAAGTCGCAAAGTTAGACTTTTGTTTCTCAGGTTTGGTCTCAGTTGAACTTGAGACCAAAACCTAAGTTTAACTGAGACAAAAGTCCAACTTTACTACTCGTAAATGCCCTTTGTGAATCCCAAAAGTCGTAAAGTTAGACTTTTGTCTCAGTTTACCTTTGTGAATCAGGCCCAACATCTATAACTCTGTATGGGTTGGAATTAGATTTGGAAATGTTAAATAGCCCCAAAAAAATGTTTCCTGATTGTATAAGAAGACTCGGTCTCTGAATTATGAAGTTTAGCTATTCTAAATACACAGTCCTACACGATTCGGAGAAACCATCTAACATAGTGCCACCAATGTTCTATGTTTGGAACTAAGTATGGGCGAATTTTGCGGATCTGCGGTCCGCGAGTTCACGCAAAATCGCAAAAAAGTCTGCAAATTTGCGGATTTTCCCTCGAAATCTTGGATTTGTTTGCGATTTCCATCTACTCAACTGGAGTACTTTCTACTGGCTAATCAGTAAGTGCTACTTCGTTGGTTAAATGTATAGTGCTTTTCCTACACTGCAGCTGCGTAAAGGGCCAGAAGATTTGTCTCCACTGACCATGTGTGCCTGTAACTTTGCCACGCGCCAAAAGGCGCCGAGGTCCCTTGAGTGAGCTGTCCATCATAGTTGGGAAAGGGTGGGAAGATGTTTGATACCGCTAGTGTGTGGTGCGGGGCTTCTATGCGTATTCACATGCCTCTTGTGTATAAAGGGTGAGAGAGCGAGCAGGGCAGCAGGTGAGGAGAAAGCAGCCTCCTGGTCACAGGAACGGGGATTGCGCTCGAGAAACTCAGGGATGCAAAGACCTCCCTCGGATATTACAGCTAATTTTCGACGGCAGATATGGGGTTAAAGCACACTTGCGCAGCCTCGACCGTGCTCACTAATGCTTTTGGGCTGATTAAAACATTACTGAATTTGAGCTTCAACTCGGGCACCTGCTTTATTTATATCTGTAAGTGCTTCCTGTTGAGGTTTATTTTTTGTGACAGGAGCCTCGTGCCAGAATGAATCCTGCCCTGCATAATTATCCACAAAGATGCCACCGTTTTGTGCAATACCGCTACTCAACTGGTGTACTTTCTACTGGCTAATCAGTAAGTGCTAACTCGTTGGGTAAATGATAGTGCTTTTCCTACACTGCAGCTGCGTAAAGGGCCAGAAGATTTGTCTCCACTGACCATGTGTGCCTGTAACTTGCCACCGCGCCAAAATGCGCCGAGGTCCCTTGAGTGTGCTGTCCATCATAGTTGGGATTGGGAAAGGGCGGGAAGACGTTTGATGCCGCTAGTGTGTGGTGCAGGGCTTCTATGCGTGTTCACATGCCTCTTGTGTAAAAAGGGTCAGAGAGCGAGCAGGGCAGCAGGTGAGGAGAAAGCAGCCTCCTGGTCACAGGAACGGGGATTGTGCTCGAGAAACTCAGGGATGCAAAGACTTCCCTCGGGTATTACAGCTAATTTTCGACGGCAGATGTGGGGTTAAAGCACACTTGACCAGCCTCGACCGTGCTCACTAATGCTTTTGGGCTGATTAAAACGTTACTAAATTTGAGGTTCAACTCAGGCACCTGCTTTACTGATATCTGTAAGTGCTTCCTGTTGAAGTTTAATTTTTGTGACAGGAGCCTCGTGCCAGAATGAATCCTGCCCTGCATAGTTATCCACGAAGATGCCACCGTTTTGTGCAATACCTCTACTCAACTGGAGAACTACTGGCTAATCCAGTAAGTGCTACCTCGTTCGGTAAATGATAGTGCTTTTCCTACACTGCAGCTGCGTAGGGCCAGAAGATTTGTCTCCACTGACCATGTGTGCTTGTAACTTTGCCACAACGCCAAAAGGCACCGAGGTCCCTTGAGTGAGCTGTCCATCATACTTGGGAAAGGGCGGGAAGACGTTTGATACTGCTAGTGTGTGGTGCAGGGCTTGTATGCGTGTTCACATGCCTCTTGTGTATAAAGGGTCAGAGAGCGAGCAGGGCAGCATTTGAGGAGAAAGCAGCCTGCTGGTCACAGGAAAGGGGATTGCGCTTGAGAAACTCAGGGATGCAAAGACCTCCCTTGGGTATTACAGATAATTTTCGATGGCAGATATGGGGTTAAAGCACACTTGCCCAGCATCAACTGTGCTCACTAATGTTTGGGGCTGATTAAAACATTACTGAATTTGAGCTTCAAATCGAGCAGCTTCTTTATTTATATCTGTAAGTGCTTCCTGTTGAGGTTTAATTTTTGGCCCACAGGAAGCACTTCCAGAGTTAAGGCAGGTGCCCGAGTTGAAGCTAACTTTGTAACCATTTTAGAATGGCGCCAGCAAGCACTCTGGCTGCTTGCCGGCGCCATTCTAAAATGGTTACAATGTTAGCTTCAACTCAAGCACCTGCCTTAACTGTGCTTCGTGGGGCCCAAAAAAAAAATCCGACCGCTCGCGAATTCACTAATTTTTCGTCAATTTCGTGAGATTTGCTGATCGCGAAATTGCTGAAAATTCGCAAATTTCACGAGCGGAACGGATTTTGCGCCGATACTTATTTGGAACCTATTTAAGGGGTCTGAGTAGTTTACTTGCATATGTCCAAAGCTCCTTTGTTATATGTACTTGGAGATGTTTGTGGTGATATGGATCTATCCTCCTACAGCTTAATAGGAAGGACCTGTTTATTTCTGTAGGTTAATCAAGCTTGATTTCTAAAAAGGCTTGTCCCTGACAGGCTTTCCTTTCTTTAAATTCTAATAATTAAATATGGCACTAAGAGTAGTTATTCCTGTTAATTGAAAGCAAGCAGTAACTGCACACATAACTACACATGGGCTTGCCAATGGCAGTAGACAAGTTACCTACATGGTTGAGGCACACAAAACATACAGATGTGAAGTTTCTTATTCCTGGGTTGACTTTCCTGCAGTCAATGCCAATTCATGCATATTTCACACATAAAGTAAGGTGGCAGTTCCAGTTGCACATAGATCTTATTTATATTTAGAAATACCTTTAACTTACCAGGCACATCATAATTGGTTGAAAGGTGCCTCCCCACACATAGTACACAATGTCAAACTGGGTTCTCTCAATAATGATGGGGCAACTTGGACAGTCTTAGATGCATCCTAATACACAACATTTAACCCTGCTTGAAACTCTTGCTCTCTTAAACAATTTGGTTAGACTATATCAACGTCTGATGCAGTATGTTCTGTGTACAATCACTACTGCCCCAGCAAGAGCTCCTCAAGCTGGTCAGACTCAGTTAGCTGTGCATGCATTATTATTCCTATTACTATGAATGCCCATATGGACAAAGTTGTTATCAAACAGGATGAAGTTCTGTTTTGCATTGCCCCCCCAAAAAATCAGCTTTAGTTAGTGTTTACCGATATGGGACCCTAAGATAAATTTAGAATTTTCACTATGTGTCACTGTCTTCCACTTGGTATGGTTCCCCATGTTGAAGAGTGTAATACATAGGGTACAGTATTTGCAGCAATCTACACCATCACCCATGGTACTCCCTCAATTGCTATTTTACCTGAAAACAGATTCAGGCTGAACATGGAGTAGGCCCTGCCCTGGATGTGGGAATGAGACTCATTGGCCATGTTGCCACAGTGTCCTCGATTATTTAAGTAATATTAAAGGGGAATCAGCTTCTCCGGTGATACACCATAGGCTCCCTACAGTTCCACTAGCAGACCAAGGGGCGTATTACACATTATCATTGTTTCCGCCTGGCGCACCTTTCAAAAGGTGGGTAGGGCGCAAACATGATAACGTGCCCCATTATGGTTTATGCTCTGCCTCTAGGGCAGCCGCGAACTCGAGCTCACCAGGGGGCAGCACATTCATGTGAAAACACGGAGCAGCTGTTCAGTGTTTTCACAGTGCAGGAGGCACCCTTTAACCCATGCAGAGGGTTGCTCTCAGGGGGCGCACTGCCTGTGCGCCACCTTTTAAATGGTGCACCGTCAGTGCACCTCCTGAGGGCTTCTTTGAATCTGCTCCCACATCTGTAATATGGTGCGGGCACAGAGTCAAAGGAATTCCCTCATTTGAATAGGGCACAACCCTACGCAAATGAGGGAACACCCTCTGAAGGTAGTGCTGGCACTTTAAGTGCCCAAGCGAGATTGGTATTATAGAAGGGGATGCACAATAGTCTGCGCCCCTTCTATATTACCAAAGTGCCCTGGGGTTGCGCGAAGCTTGTGCAAGCGCCCATTGCACGCCTAGGGCACCTTCTGTAATACGGCCCCAGGAAAGCGAGCTCCCTAAATAACTTCTGAAACCTACACATCTATAGGTTGTGACAGTTTGGGAACCAGGCCTAATAAACAACAGCTTAAAGGCCAGGCTGATGCTGAAATTACCAAGCAGACACCTGAGTCTTCTAAAAAGTGCTGGGATAAAAACAAAGATAAGCAAAAACATAGACTAGATCTCTGCATCCTGGAGTCTTCTGAAAAAAAACAGTACAATCTACGTTACAGTGATACACTTAAAAAGTATGATAGGTTTCAGTATTCTGATACACACCCCTCTCTTACCTTTCAGGACTCTACAGACTAATGATCGGAGAGACAGGGACGAGGTGGCAACCGCAGACAGGAGTGTGTGAAATCGAAATTGAATGGATATACAGTGCTCTTCTGAAGTCATCATAAAAAGTAATAAGGAAACTTCTCGCACTTGAAATAACTGTAAGTCTTGCTCTTTGATTCTACTATGATTGTTGCCACTGATTCCGCGTGAGAGAACGAGTCAACAAGGCTTAAAGGAGGCAGCATTCACAACCACTACCGGCCCTTGGACTTGTACATAGTGCCAACTGTCTGGTCTGGAGGTTACATTACAAGGCGATGCAATGCTGACAGGCAGACCTATTCGCAGTCCAGCAAAGGAGCAGGTTGGCTACTGACAGAGACAAGCACACTGTGAGCCGAGCATGGTGCTGTTTTAAAAAAAAAAGGAAATTGAAGAGCAAGGTGAGGAAAATTTTGGGCAGTTGATAGCATTTTTATGTAGCACATTCACTATAACGTAACTTGTTAACTTCAGATAGTGTTTGTCTAAAGAAAGTGTGATGGACTGAGTACTGAGGTGACTAGAGTCGTTTTTGATTGAGTGAAACTTTGGCATTTCAGCACATTGCACTGCCGGTGCATGGAGTGCAGTGGCCAGTGGACGCTACCATGTCCCCACAGGCTGTGGGGCAGGAAGAGGAAATGTTGCATGGTACGTCTCCTCCTGCATGCGTGTGCATAGTGGATTGGACCTGCATACGCCAGGCCTGCGTAGGGGTGTTAACAAAAAGCCCTCGCACTGCTCAATGGTACTCATTTTGAATGAACAACGCGTCTGCCAGGGCAGCACCTCCCAGCCCACCACAAGTCCTGCGCCTAGCACGGCGGCCCTGCATCCCTGTGCGCCTGATGCACCCCAGGCCACTGGTCCCCAGACCTCTCATGCCTGCCCCAGTGCACCAATGAGGCTCCGCTCACCTGCCTACACAAGCGAGGGCCCATGATGTGCTGGAGCAAGCTCCAAGCACCAGGCCCGTGACCTCTGCAGCCTCTGCAGACCATCGCTGGCCCCCGACGATGGCCCACATTACTCCTTTCCCATTTACATACTCGACCGGTGTGCTCATCGGGCCAGTAGGCCCCACATGTGGAACAGTGTCCCCAAGTCCATGGCAGCAGCCACAGCACCAGACCCCCTTCGATCAGTGAGGCATTATTCCATATGGCATGCCTGCAACACGTGGTGCCACCAACCCTGTCCAATGCAAGCCAGCGACACGTGGGGCCACCAACCCTGTTCAACACAAGCCTCCAAGACATGGTTGAGGGCCCAGGCCTACCCTGCGGACCAGTAGGTCACACATGCAGCACTGTTTAGTGAATAATAAATGGCAGAGTCCACACCAGTAAACGCACGGAGAAGTGTAAGAGGAAGATGCGGTTCAGTCCGGAAGAAAGCCGGATCAGAGTCATAGAGGTGATCGAACACTATCAACAACTGACCCGGTGCCATCCCTGTCCACCACAAGTCCACGTCCCATGGTGCCACTGAACCTGAACTACGCAGGCCGGTGGGGCAATCCCACCTAAGCCGTGACACTCAGTGAATGGCCCATGCTGACTGCTGCCTCAGGACTTCACTGCGGTCGAGTAAGTCACACACAATTTTGAATTCAGCCTTGATTCATTTATGGCAAACTTGATGTCATTGTACAGGGCTCATTGCAGACTACATCCCCTTTCAGCCCCGGTGCCACTGAGTCTTTTTCCTGAGACCTACGACACATTCTGTTGGACTCTGGGGGCGACTGAGTCCATGGCCTTGGGTATGTCGTCGCCATCATGTCAGTGATACTCTGTGGTGAAAACTATGCCGTGGCACTCCATTCCTCAATTTGCTGCTTCTGAATAGCCTCTACCCTCAGCATCATGCCCTGAAGGACAACTTCAACTGTCCCCCGCAACCCTCTGCCACATACACCTCGGACATTGATGGGGACACACCCAGGTGCATGGCCCATCTGACTGCACCGCAAGACACTGTCCCGTGGTGGTGGGCCTGTCTGGGCCACAGTACATCCAGGCCAATGGCTCTGAGCGCACTGAGTCATGGGCACTTTCTGGTTGGACCTTGGTGGCGGCTGAGTCTATGGCCTGGTGGTCTCCAGGATCTTCATCTGGCTAGACCGGACTTGGTGCCGAACATGTGTCTGTCCCCTTCATCTCCACCATGGTGAACTGTTGCAGCGTGGTCCTGCCCTCTGCATCATGCCCTGGGGTACACCTTCCACTATCCAAAGAGACACTCCGCAACTAGCTCCTTTCACATCTACGAAAACCTGCTCTGCCCTCGTGACACTACCCCAGTGTCCCGCAGGTCAGCATCCCGTGGCGTTGGGCCCGTGTCGGATGCTGTGCACCCGGGGCCACTAACTCTGTGCAGCAAAAGTCATGGGGCCTTTGTGGTTGTATGGATATGACCTTTATGATGTACACTGTTGTCGATTTCTGACTGCACCAGACTGCCCATGCTGGCTGGTGTGTACACACCACACACACATCCAACACAGGTACCGCTCGGTATGTGTGCCTGCTAATAAATGTGGCCGTGCTCACGTAGCCATTTGCACAATCTGAGCAAATGTGTCCATGTAGTCATTGTGCCAGCATGATGGGCACTAGTCCTGCAACGTCACAGTGTGCTGTCTTCATTGGACGTTACCATGTCACCTCAGTGTTGGCAAAGGCCATGGACATGTTGCTTTGCACTCACCCCCCTGCATGTACAAACGGCATGGGCTGGTCCTCCGTATGTCAGGTCACCGCAGGGGTGTGTTGATTTGGCAGGGGCAGCAGAGCGTGGCTCAGACCTGGCCTCGTGCAGGAGATGCAGTAAGTGTCTCTCTGTGTTGGGGTGTAGTCGCTATCAGGGCCACAGCAGTCGATGTTGCAATGTAGCATGCACCGGAGGGTGGGCCCGCACAAGCGAGAACATGTAGGAGTGCAGCGCACACAAGTGAAGGGGCTTGTGGGAGGGAGGAGCAGCTGTGTGGCAACATGACACACAGTGGGGCCGCTCATGTGCCACGTGCTGAGCATGCCAAGATTCCCAGGGTCGCAGACATCCCACCACACCCACGACAGGCCTCTGTACATCTCCTGTATGCATGCAGATGGTAAAGTTACTGTAGGAATGAAAGGTCCTTTGTTGGCACTATCAGGCGGTAGACCATCTGCAGCTCCGAGCAGGTACTTGCATGTGGCCAGCACCCCCTGACAGATACGAGAGCATGTGCTTGTGGCTCCCAAACTACTCACTGCCTGACGTGGGACAAATGTGTACACATCACACAAGCAGGAGTCCTTGGTCCTAGTTAGCGTGCATGAAATTGCCTTCACTCGTACTCTGAACCCACCCAAGACCTGCACTCGTTACACGCAGACACTGCTCATTGTACCGAGCTATGCCATTTCATCCACAGGACTGGCATAGGGCAAGTCATTGCCACTTCAAGCAGAGCCACTGACTCAATGGCAGACCATCCCGGAAACATGCTCGACCCCAGTCACGTGGGGCTGTACTATGCACGTCTCCTGAATGTCCTGGGGGCACTGCCCTTGGCAGTTTTGCGGATAAGTTACCAGCTGAGCTTCCGCCTTGCAGACATCACCTGCGTTTAGCTTGTATTGCATTGTTGCTTGTGCATATTCGAGTGGTCCATGAATGTCTGCCTCTCCAACGCCACGGTGGCTGACCTGAACTTCGACGTGTCTGTGTGTGTGTCCCCTGTTGGCCCACGCCCAGGAGTGTCACTGTGATGCCCGTTTATTTAATGCAAAGATGTTTGGCATGCAGGCTGGGAACTGGGCTGGGAGATTGCACGAGTCATCGTGTGCAGTGAGCACATTGAGTCATTACCCGATTGGCCTTTGTTGCACATTGGGTCGAGTGGTTGGAGTCAGCACATCTCTCTGGGTCAGCTGATGGATTACATCGATGACATGTCGGATGTGTTGGACGACGATGGCTCATTGGAGCTGTTTGCGGATGCAGCAGCACTCGAGTTCATGGACGAGTGACTAGGTAGTTGCAGCCACAACAGGATGTGACCCATTGCACGTGTCCCAACGCCAGCTTGCAGGTGGTGGATCTGGTTACATGTCCTAAGTCGACAGTGGACATTGCTGCATTGTCCTGGACACATGATCCCGGTGCGGACAACCAACGCGGCTTGGCATAGACTTGTGTTGGTGATGGACTCCCCCGAGGTGGACATAGGTGCTTTCCTATGTTCCTCATTCAGGCATGCTGCTGCATTGGTCTGCATATCGTGGCACTTTTCTTGGCCGTACTGGCACCCTCTTGTTGATAAAGTTTGGGCACTTCCACTTGTCTCCAACTGTGTTGTGTCTTGATTTGTATGCCAATGTTTGGGTCACCGACTCTCTGGCTCCCTGCCATATGTGCATTGCTACCCCAACAGGATTGTGAGTTTGTACTTGTGCATTCTCGTGTCCCAGTTTCATGCTTTGCCAGATGCGTATGGCCGTTTGCCAGCCACAGGTGGGTGCACTTGTGTCCTGTGTTCATTTGTGCAAATGTTGGTGTTTTTACCACATTGTGTTCGATGTTGGGGTGCTTTGCTTCCTAGGTGTGTGTGCTGCATTGTGTGTGGGATGTCCCTTTGGGTCTGATTTGACTCACCCTTCTCCCTTTCGGGCAGTGTGGTTTTCACTTCTGTGTGTGTCGCGGGCCTGGCGGTGCTTACACCTGCTTTCCTCATTGCAAATGGGCTCATCGCACATTTTTTTGCGTTGGAGCTTGTGTTTTTATCACTGTCGCTGTGGTTGAATCGCGGACATTGGCTGCGGTTTCGGCAAACTATCTCATGGTGCCGCGGTGTCGTGAATTCCATGTTAACACAGGGTTATTTTCCCGCGATTGGCGAGATGTGGTGATATTTAGCACACGTTCTTGTGATACACCAATGGTAGCTAATAGCATGACACAGCGATCCTCTTTTCTTACTGAAGCTGGTGGACCTACTGTGCCATGGCTATGGTGGAAAATATTTTTGACTCCTACCTGATTGCAATAGACCGGGAAAACCATTTCCATTTCTCCCATGAGGAAACAACAAGCCTTATTGCACAACACTGGAGTGGAGGGTCATAATTTTTATGAAAGAATTGAAGATATACCATTTGGCAAAAGAGACATCTATGATATTTTATTAAAAACGTTAGAGAACATTGTGTCTCCAAAAAAAAAAAATAGTATTTGAGCAACATATGTTTTAAGCTAGGATTCAAGGAAAAACTGAGAAGGCAGGTAACTATATAGCAAGCCTTAGGAAGTTAGCACTCAATTGTGAATAGGACGATCAAACTGATTTGTGGATCAGAGACCAAATGGTCAGATTTACTAACAATTGTAGGGTACATGAGAAACAGTTATAGCAGAATCCCTCTCTGAAGAATGTATTGGCTGTGGTAGAAGACATGGAACATACCATGGAATAGGTCAAATAAATGTAGGAGACTATCATTGTTTGTGAGCATAAGGTATATTATCTACAGCTGTCTTAAGGTGAAGGAAGTGATGATGTTCTTCCCTGCAATATTCAAGAGTGAACTTGAATGCTAAATATTTTTAAACACTAAATAGTCTTGATGGAAGAGGCCCAACATGTTGTTCATAACGTGAAGTAGACTCCTCTCCTGATGATGAAACCGCTAAAGGAGGAGGTAAAAAAGATGTTATGCTTAAATGTGATTGAAAAGATAGCATTTTGAAGGATTGGTGCCATGTGTATTGGCAGCTAAGGATGGTGGGAGGATGTTCATGTTTGTCCACCTCTGTGATCTGAACAGGAACATTTTGGTGGACGGGCAACCCTTGGCCAACATTAGTGAGGCATTAGCACTACTTAACAATGCCCACCTGCTCAATGTCATTGATTTGCCCTCATATTATCACCAAGCAGTATTGCTTGGGCGTTTGAGACATGTAATATCCTTAATTCAGATGCCTATCGATTAGCGTCTGCTGCATGTTTCCACTGTATTATGATGTGTGCTGGAAATTAGGCTAGTGTCTTGCTTTTCAAGATGGCATACTAGTATTTGGATTAGTTAAAGTCTAGCATAATGAGAGCCAAGGAGATGTTCTGAGTAGGTAGGAGAAAAGTGGCCTCACACTTGAAAGACAAAAATCTTTGTTGAGTCTGTTTCTTATCTCAGGCACACTATTTGGGGGAGGAATGATGCCCAAGTTGAAACTGGCACTGTAAATTATAGAAGCACCTACTCTCTTAAGAGCAAGTCAGCTCATTTGTGGGACTTGCTAAGTACTACTCAAGGTTCATTGGAATCCTGGAAAGCATGGCTCAGCTTTTGAAACGTCTACTAAAGAAGGGTATCGGTTTTGTCTGCTCTGAGGAGTGAGATGAAGCATTTATATTTAGAAAGAGAAAAAAATCAGTAAAATGCCACTGTTGGGCGATTTGGGTGCCCGGAGCAAGAAAGGGTTCGCAAATGAAGCTAGTTTGAAATGGGGAAAGAAAATGTTTTGGCATTTACTTCACGCACACTTAAGGGAGTGATCGTCATCAAGCGTGGAACCCTGTTGGGTGCCTGGGCTATACAACACTTCAAGTGTTTTCTTTGAGGAATCCCATTTGACATAAAGATGGATCACAGGCCTCTTGTTCACATGTTTGCAAGTAGAAATTCTGAAAGGATCACATTAAAATTCAAGAAAGGGTTGAGGTTTGATAAAGTTCAATTTTCAAGTGAAGTATTTACCTGTATTCATAATAAGCGGCTTACTGATTGTTGTGGTTGCCCATTGAGGAGGACAGTGCTGTGTGGAGCATGAGATCTGTGTTGTGGGTCAGCGAGGATGCCATTGCCCTCTTTGATTAGGATAAACCTATAATGAGGATGATATCATACAGTTAGTAACCAAGTATGTTTTTCGCATTTAACTGAGTTACCATCTTTTGTCAGATGTGTTGAAGCAATTTTAGAATGGGAGGGGTGAGTTGGGTATGTAGGAAGGTGGTGTGGTGAGAGGTTGGCATTAGCTTCCTCCCTCTGAGTGACCATGAGGGACATTTAGGCAGTAGTTGAGTCAAGACTCATGTAAGAGAAACATACCGGTGTCCCAGAGTAGGTAGGCAGGTGGAAAAAGTTGTGAAAGTTTGTATTCAGTGTGCAGGTAATAAAATCCCAACGTTTTTCATGCTGCATCACTTTCTCCGGTTGATATGTTTGAGGAACCATGGACCAAAACAGGAGTTATACATAATGGGCCCTTTTGAGAAGTTGCGTCCTTCGGTGAGGTATGTGTTGCATTAGTAGTTTACACATCCAAATGTATTACCTCAAGGTGTGTAGGTGTGCAGTTAGTAATGCAAAATGATGGGATCAACCTGCAAAATGGGATGAGGGCCCCAAACTCTTCCATATTTCACAGTTATTAATTGGCCTTAAGCTGAATGGTGGCCCACGGAAAGGATGGTGAGTAATTTATTAAAGGATGAGTTTGCTTGGGAGGATTCACCCAGCAATGGGGTTCAATTTACTTCCCTATCCATGCAGTACCCTTCGAAGAGTTTGAAGTTGTTTATTTGAAGATTCCACTGTATGCATTTCCCTCAGTAGGATGGTCCGAGTGTAGAAAGCTGTTGAATTGCATGTATTTCTTAAGGAAATTTAGAGGGACATACCAACGCTGTAACGCTGAACTGACCTTTTAAATGTCCGAAGGGAAGGATGTTGGGTACGAAACTGAACCCATTAGGAAAGAGTCATGCGTCTGGACATGGTAGGTTGGTCAGTGCGTGGTCTGAGCGAGAGCTTAGCAAATAAAGTGCAAATGGTGGTATGACCAACTGAACAGGCAGTCTAAGTTTGAATTTACACTTTAGTTTTCAAATCTTACGTTTTTTTTTAACGTTTACCTGCATCCCAAAGCGATATTTTTTTAGCAATTCTTTCTCCTAACTCTACTCTGCTAGACTAAGGTAGTAATGCTTAAATGGGGTTTAGTCATGAACGTGATTTAGTGCCGCTCTTACCCAAAGTATTTGAGGGCACTGGAAAGTTCGTGTTGTGGTGTTTTGCTTTGCCCTGCTTCCACTGCTCACCTACAATAGGCATTTTGCTCAAACAGACAATGAGGACCAGGAGCACAAACACAGAGAAGCGGGTCAGCCGTTGAGTTGTGATTTGCGGTTAACTTCCGCACAGCCTATCTTCCTAATGCCATGAAATCAATTCTAATAACCCATCAGAAACGCTCATGTTAACCCAAGTCATTTACACTAATCGAATCAGTGCAGTGGACTGCCTCTAACATGTGAAATGAAGCATTGTATAGCTCTGAAGCTATTAGTATTGACAGCTTTACAAATCATAGCTCGTGTCCCACTCTAGCTTCCCATCCCACTCCTCCTCGGATCTTTGAATGAGGAGACTGCTGAATGTGTATATGCACCCGTCACAGATAGAATCTCACGGCTGCAGGAAGCAGGAGCACACCATGGGACTTTCATCTCATTAGAAGGTAATCTGGGTTCCTCTTCTACTTGGCATGGTCATTGGTCAACATGAGGAATTCTCACAAAAAGCAATCTCTTGCCCCCCTCTCATCTCCCACCTTAAATGCCCAATTTTCTTTGCTCTCTCGAAAGTCTGCCGCGCCCTGCTACATACACCCCACATGCGGAATTTCTGTTGCCAGTACCACGTTAGTACTGTTTGTCACATGTATTTAATTTGTTCCTTTTCAGTAGTCATGCTGCCCTCCTACCCTGTCCTTTAACGTGGCAGACAATTGCTGCCACATTTGTCTCCCCACTGGTCCTTTACCCCACAACCTCAACCCCATTCCTCTGCATGACCACAAAGATGAGGCGCCATGTTATGGATGAAACACATACCACTCATACACGGACCCCACAGAGAGGCGTCTTTCATCTACATCCTTGTAGTCCCTATACATGTTGGGGCTTATTTACAAGCCGCTTGCGCCGCTTTTGCATTATTTATAACATAGGAAAAATGACGTACAAGTGGTGCAAGGGGCTTGTAAATAAGGCCCGCTGCACCTAATTCCGAGTTTGAAGATAATTTTGATCTTTGTGCAAGCAGGAACTGTGCCGCGATTGGAATTTTGTGGCAATGTCAAAACCACCACAGTTATTTCCTCAAACATTTCAACAGTTTGAATTCTGTCTGACTAGATTGGAGGAAAAATGAAAGGGACACTCGGACACAAGCAGGAATAGGTGCACACTTAATTCCTCATTTTCGGCAGCCAAATTTGGAACCAGTATACTTACTCACTTGGGAAATACCTCACCATGGGGAATCAGTACTTATTGGACGCAGTAAATACACCCGAGTTTCTCAACACTCAAAATTAGACTTTTCTTGTAGCATGCCTGCGTTGAGTTACACGGGGCCAGGCTTCAAGTTATAGTTGGGTACACAATAGAGCTAACATATACAGATTATGGGGCATATTATCAAGGGCCATTATCGCCGCTTTAGCGGGACTTTTTCCCGCTAATGCGGCGATAATTTTATCGACCTATTACCAAGCTGTCGCTAACACCAGTTAGCGACAGCTTGTAGGCGATAGCGGGCATTTAGGGGCCCACTTTGCATGTCAGCCATAATTATCGCTAATGACATGCAAAGTGGGCGTGCCAAGATGTTAGCGTCTGAAAACAGTCGCTAACATCGCTATCTCCTATTACCTACAAAGGCGTAGTTCAAAAGCTAACACCTGCCCAGAGCTGTTCTTAGCCATGTTATCCAATGGGAGGTGGATAACATGGTTAAGAGCATTGTCAAGATAATGTGTGAATATTGTTGTATTTCCAGCGATATTCACACATTTCGAATGATTTTTATCGTTTCTGAGATAAACCTTGATGATAGCAAGGTATCTCAGCGATGAAAATCGTTGTAGCGCGGCGATAAAATTATTCCCGCTAACCCTGCTTAGCGATAAATATCGCTATTGCTAGGTAATATGCCCCTATATTCTTGCGAAATGATATATAACTAATGATTAAAAATAACACTAAAACAAGGTCAAAACACAGCGACATTTAGCAGAAGTTGAACATAGTCACTCTATTTGTTAGGAGTGGGCTGATCACTCAGTGACATCACTGGATGATGCCTCAACAGAATCGAGGACACTGTCCTTGTGTGTGACCTTTTGATTAGCTCAAATGATGGACAGATTCGAATATGGAGTTTTTTGGATGCACATGCCATATCTGAAACTAACTAAGCCGACCATCTGATGTAAATATCTGGCCTTCATGGAGGTAGGTCTACATTACAGGTAATGCACTAACCTGATGCAGCAAATAAATTACTCGATGTCACCTGTGCCCGCAAACGGCTGTTCTGAGAAAGACATTCAGCCTGATTCATGTACGGGCCGTTTTGCGTGTCCCTAATAGCGATTAATAGCGACTCGCTATTGAGGAAACGCAAAACGGCATTCATGTACTTTTCGGGGAAAAAATAGCGACTCGCACGCGGGCGCTAAAGGCGTTAGCGACCTACAAAAAACGCAGAAAAATCGCTATTTCCGGCTACCTGCGATCGGGATAGCGACTCGCAATCCCGATCGCACGGGATAGCGACTCGCAATCCCGATCGCACGGGATAGCGACTCGCAATCCCGTGCGATCGGGAATGCGAGTCGCAATCTCGCGGGATCTGGAAAACGGGAAGACGCATTTCGAGCACCGTGATGACATCACAACCAGGAAGCAGCCAAATCCCACCCCCAAACAACACAGTGACGCTATCAGTCGAGTGTTCACGACCGAAAGCTGCCGCTAAACCGCCGTTAGCGACTCCCGACCCCGCCGAAATAGCGACCGCCATGTCCGACGAACCCCAGCCAGGCCCCAGCAACAGCGCTGGCCGCAAGCGCAAACTGAAATTCTCCGAACAGGAGCTGGAGAACCTTATAGAAGGGGTGGTGGCCAACCACGACCAGCTGTTTGGTGCCAACTCCCGGAGGGTCCCAGAGCAGGAGAAGAGGAGGATCTGGGTGGGGATTGCCTCCAGCGTCAACTCTGTGGGCGTTGCGGACAGGTCTCTGGAGGAGCTCAAAAAGCGGTGGTACGACCTCCGAGGGCGTGCCAAGGAGAGGGTGGCGGAGCGCCTTGGTGAGGCATCAGGCACCGGAGGTGGTGGACCGACTGTCCCACCCAACACCCCCCTGGAGGACCAGGTAGAGGACACCTTGGAGAGGGAGGCGTGTGTTGGCGTGACCCCTCTGGACTCCTCCCGCCCCACCCAAGACACCCAAGGTAAGTGGCATGCGACTGCAACCCTGTCCCCTATGACCGCCCCTGACCAAATAGGCTCACTCATTGGCCCTTAGTCATGCCTATGTTGTGCATCAGGAAATGCCCTGAAGCATTGTGGGAGACGTAGTATGTCCACAATGTAGTAGTACCACAATGCGGCCAGAAAGGTTCCAAAGTGCGCAAATACACAGCCACCCAGGGAATGACACCCAGCATGCATGTTACATCTGCACGTCTGACAGTCACATGCACCTAATGAGTATCCACTTACCCTCACAGGTGCGGGTGATAGCAGTGACAGCGAGAGGCTGCTGATCGATGAGGAGGCCCAGGAGGAGGAATCCCTACCTGATACCCAGCCACCAGCCCCTGCGGCAGCGCCAACACCAGCAGCCAGGCCCCCCACCTTACCTGCTGCAACATCTGCAGGCCCACCGGCTGCCAAGGCCAGGCCCCCCGCCTCTGCTGCTGCAACATCTGCAGGCCCACCGGCTGCCAAGGCCAGGCCCCCCGCCTCTGCTGCGGCAACATCTGCAGGCCCACCGGCTGCCAAGGCCAGGCCCCCCGCCTCTGCTGCTGTAACATCTGCAGGCCCACCGGCTGCCAGAGCCAGGCACCCCACCAATGTGCCTCCAGTGCCTGCCGCACCTGCAACACCAGCTGCTACAACACCTGCAGCACGGCCAACAAGATCTGGGCCAGCCACATCCGCTGCACAGCGGCCCAACAGCAGGCGGGGCAATGGGCATCTCCATGCCTGCATGAGCGTGGAGCGGCGCATGCTCCGCATACACCAGCGCCAGTCGCAGCAGCAAGGAGCCATCCAGCTCCAGCTGCATAAGATAGGCCGCAATGTGGCGGGAGTCGGCGAGAGGATGGACCGCATGACGGCGGCCATGGACCGCATGACGGCGGCTATGGAGGACAACACTGCAGCGCTGGTGAAGCACCGCAGTGTTGCAAGCAGGCGCCACCACCAGCTGCTGAGCCGGCTGTCCACCTATAGTCGCTCCAATTATGTCTCGGCAAATGCCACCACCCAGCTTGCGCGGCGCTCGTTGACCCAGCAGCACCAACTGGTCCAGTGCTGCGAGGACATTACCCGGGTGCTGGAGCACTTGACCACCGCCGTCACCGCACTGCATGCACCTGTGCTACCGGCCATTGTGGGGGGAGATGATGCGAGTGAGGGTGCCTCCAGTGTCAGCAGCCACTCTGCCACGCAGGCCCCCCCACCTAGGCGCAGCACCAGGGCTACGCCTGGTACAGCTGCCCAGGATGAGGAAGAGCCTCACAGGCGCCTGGGAATTGTGCGCCGGAGGCGCCAATGACATTGTGTCAGGGACACAGGCGCAGGCTGAAGTTAAGCCTGCCATGAACCGTCTCATGCAGTATGCATGAATACTGCATTTTGTAAATAGTTGTTACCAAGACCCTTTTTTTTTGTGATTCAAACAAATACATTTATTTTGCAGCACACATACGCCTTGTGTAATCATTACAGTTTGCATGCAATTGTGATATGTGGGGTGGGGGAAGGGGGTGGGCTAGAAATTGTTAGCTGTGATGTGGTTGCGACGTCTGTGGCCTTCAGCTGGGTTCTCCCCGCGTGCATGGTGCGCATGTGCTGGTGGCCGGTCGTCCCCCTCAGATTCACTGCCTGAGATGTCAACTGGTATCCGGCGCTTGGTTGCAATGTTATGAAGCATTGCACAGACAGCCACAATGCGGCAGCACGCTGCAGGACTGTAATACATGGCCCCACCTGTCTTGTGCAGTATACGGAACCTGCTCTTGAGCAGGCCAAATGTCCTTTCAATACAGTTCCTTGTCCGGATGTGCGCAACATTGTAGCGGCGTTGCTGAGGTGTGGCAGGGTTGAGGTAAGGGGTCAGGAGGTATTCCCGTAGGGCGTAGCCACTGTCACCTGAATGAGAGGAGCAGATGTTGATTGCCTGTGCAGCGCAGTTACTTCATGGCAATGTGACATTGTCGACAAAGTGTACTTACCAAGTAGGTGTCCTTCCCCAAACTCTCCCCTGATCAGTCGTGTGTGGAGTCCGCTGTGCCTGAAGATAAAGGAGTCATGGGTACTCCCTGGGTACTGGGCCACAATGTCAGTGATGATGGTCTTGGCATTGCAGACCATCTGTATGTTGAGGGAGTGGTACGACTTCCTGTTGCGGTACATATACTCCGTGCCAGCTGGTGGGCAGATGGCGACGTGGGTACAGTCTATGCAGCCAAGGACATGGGGAAAATGGGCAACATTATAAAATTGTAGTTTTGTGAGGTCCAAATCCTGTTGGCTCGTGGGAAATGTGATGTGCCGGTGGAGCTGGCTGAGCATGGCGTCAACAAAAGTGTGGAGGCAGCGTGACATGGTGGGCTGGGATATCCCCCCAGCAGCGGCTACTATGCCCTGGAAACTGCCGGATGCCAGGAGGTGCAGGCTGCACAATACCTGCACATGTGTGGGCACAGAATTGTTTCGCCTTGTTGGGTGCTTCATGATGGGGTCGAGTTCTTGTATCAGCCAGGTGATCATTTCCCCATTCAGCCTGTATTTAGCATAAATCTGTTCTCTGGTTTGCCCCAGCAAGGTGACCCGCTGCCGGTAAATCCTTGCCTGCCTCATGCGTCTCCTCCGTGCTGCTCGCTGTAGCCTTCGCCGCCTCACCACCATGTACATCCCAGGCATTGTGGAACGCCTATTGCTGCTGCTGAATGTCCTTATGTGTGATTGGTCAGGCCTGGACCTGTTGGTGATTGGCTAACAGTTTTTCAAATTTTGGTTAATCATGGCTTTTATGGTTACCACCTGCTTTGAGTTGTCCTTAAATTGCGCCGCGCAAATGTGCGATTTTGCGCTTTTTCGCTAATGTATTTCTTTCATGAATGCCGATTGAGACAATATTGCGTTTCGCTATTCAATTCGCAGATTCCGTGGTTGGTCGCTATTTCAGTATCGCTAATGCTCGACTTCCCGGAGTCTGCGACTATTACAGCGTAATCGCTATTCCGCTCGCTATTATTTTTTAGCGATTTCGCTATTTCGTACTTGAATGCCGATTCCGTGTTTTGCACCCGCAATTGCGTTTTCGCAGCCATTGCGGGCGCTATTTCGCTTCATGAATCAGGCTGTTAGCCTGAGAGGGTCATACTTCACATAACCCCTAGTGCCTGGCTGGCCTTTTCCATCCTTGGAACAAGAAAAGCGAGGCATCCAGCAATCTGTAGGGTTCTGAAAAGCCTTCTAAAATTCATTTACCATATGAGATTTTACTTCCATTCTCTGCGCCCTTTCCAATACCTATCCCTTCCATTTGTGCCTCTGGAGTGCTTCGAAGTCTTGGCGTTCTTAGGGGCAGAAAAGAAGGGCCATTGCTAATCATTGCGGAGCTGGTGGTAGAGTAGGCCCCACTGCAAACTCCATTACCGAAAATCACTTGCTAGGAAAAAGATTTCTGATGAAGAAAGGATGCAAATGGATGCGAAGGAAGAGCCTTCAACAAATAATTAGAAAATGTTTTGCAGCAAATAAAGCAGTTAAGCAGGACAAGGCGCAATGCATCTAATCATCTCGTCCCAGGTCCCATTATCTCCTAAGCCCTCTCATTTATTCCATTAATGGATTTCATGGTGCAGTTGCCTGGAAAGAATTTGTGATGGAGAATTGGAAGGCAGAGACTTTATTAGCAAACACAATGGGGTGTGTAGAGCTCAAGGGATTGGAGCAAAGTACACAGCCTTTTGACTCCAGGGCTGGGGAGTGCGGGGCTGGGAAAGAGATGCGGAATACACAAACTCCCTTCTTTTGCTGCAGGAAGCTGGCAAAGAAATACAGACTTTACATCTCTTGGGAGGAGAGGTGCAAGAGACTGGTGCAGGATCGCATAACTTTCAATCTCTTGAGCAGGGTGGTGCAGAGGCTGGTATAGGAATACATTCGCTTCAATATTTAGGACAGGGTAGTGCAGGGTCTAATATAGAAATGCATGTTTCAATCTTTATTAGCGGGTATGGCAGGTTCTAACATAGGAATAGATAACTAGCCATCTCTTGGGCAAGGCAGTGCTGTGCCTGGCATAGGAATACATAGGTTTCCATCTCTTGGGTAGTTCAGGAGGTTTAGACAGGAGTACATTCTTTACATCTCTTTTACTGAGGTGTGCAGGCAGCCTGGCATAGGAGTAGTTAATCTCCCCCTCTATTGGATTGAGAAATGCAAGAGGCTGGTACAGGAATACATAACTATAAACTTTTTAGCAGGGTAGTGCGGGGTCTGACATAGGAATACATACATTTCCATCGCCTGGGGTGGCTCCTACAGGGGTTGCAGTGGAAATACAAGTTGTCATTTGCGTTTCGTCCGCATACAAGCAAATGCCGAAGCCCAACCTCGTACCCATTTTTGCCATGATGAGACATAGACATTAAACAGAGTGAGGCTAAGGGATTCTCCCTGCGGGACATCACAGCTTAGGATTTTTGGACTTGATGAGAAGGCACACAGTTGCACGGTTTGAGTTCTTTTGCCCAAGAACGAGCTGAGTCATTGAAGGGCGTTTGCGTGTATCCCTTTGTCGTACAGGTTTTCCAGTAGGAGCTGGTGAGAGACCGTGTCGAACGCCGCCGACAGGTCTAACAGGATCAGGGCAACAGTCTTTCCCTGGTCCAGTAAAGCTCTTACACTATCCAGGATGGCCAAGAGAGTTGCTTCCGTACTCTTGGTAGCCCTAGCGCCCATTTGGGAGGTGTCCAACAACTCATTAGTTTGTAGATAATTAGACAACTGTATGTTGATCAACTTCTCTATTACTTTGGAGAGAAAAGGGAGTTAAGAAATTGGCTTAAACAGCAATACATAACTTTGCATCTCTTGGAATGAGTGGTGCCGGGGGTTACACAGGTGCATTACTTGGACGCAGTCGTTCTAGGGGTTACACAGGAATACATAACTGTGCATCTCTTGGACGCGATGGTACCTGGGGTTACACAGGTGCCTCTCTTGGATGCGGTGGAACTTGGGGTTACACAGGTGCATCCGAGGGTTACACAGGTGCATCTCTTGGATGAGGTGGTACTTGGGGTTACACAGGTGCATCGCTTGGACACGGTGGTACCTGAGGTTATGCAGGTGCATCTGAGGGTTACACAGGTGCATCTCTTGGACGTGGTGGTGCCAGCGATGTATTTATTTGTTTATTTATAAAGTGCAACATTCTTCCCATCGGGATATCACGGCTCTGAGGTAGCGGGCAGTGGTGAGTAGGACTGGTACTGATTCCATAAGTGACATCAGTCTTTAGGGAATAGGTGGGTTTTGAGTTTCGTCCTGAACGCAGCGTAATCTTTGATCAGCCATAGTTCCAGTGGAAGCCCATTCCAGTGCAGCACCACAAGGTATGAGAAGGTACATTCCCCTGCCCTGGTATTTCTGATGCTTTTAGTCTCGGCTAGCGCCTGCTGGTATGACCTTAAGCATCTTGGTGGAATGTAAAATTGGATTTTATTCTGAAGAATCCTAGGGCCAGTATGATTGAGTGCTTTATGTGTATGCCCTAAGAGCTTAAATTGTGCTCTTTAATGCATTGGCAGCCAGCGTGGTTGTTTCTGGCAATCAGTTGCTGAGCTGTATCTGTCCTTGTTGCACACCAGTTTGGCAGCTGTGTTTTGTACTACCTGCAGGCATTTGAAGAGGTAGTCTGGCATGCCAACAAAAATATCATTTCCATAATCCAACCTGCTAATAAGCAGGGCCTGTGTGACTGTCCTCCTGCATTCCAGTGGGATCCGGGGAAACAGTTTTTTTTTAAACTTTCAACATAGCAAAGCTTTTTCCACATAGAGTCTGCACATGATTTTGAATAGATAGTGTGTTATCAATGAGAACACCCACATTTTGTGCATGTTGCTTGGGTGCTGGGGCGTTTTCCAGTGAGTGGAGCCACCATGATGCATCCCAGATGTGATTGGCTCTACTGAGGAGCAGGATTTCGGATTTCTCAGCGTTGAGCTTTAAACAGTGGTCTGACATCCAGGTTGCCATTTCAGTGAGACAAATATTGAGTTTGGTCCTGGTGTCTGTCTGCAATGGCTATTGTCAGTTGCGTGTCGTCCGCATATGAGCAAATGATGAAGCCCCACTTCGTACCAACTTTTGTCAAGGATGAAATGTAGGCATTAAATAGAGTGGGGCTAAAGGATGCTCCCTGCCGGACACCACAGCTTAGGATTTTTGGACTTGATGAGAAGGCACCCACCTGCACGGTTTGAGTTCTTTTGCTCAAAAATGACCTGAGCCATTGAAGGACTTTAACGTGTATCCCTTTGTCGTGCAGGTTTTCCAGTAGGAGCTGGTGGGAGACTGTTTTGAACGCCGCTGACAGGTCTAACAGGATCAGGGAAACTGCCTTTCCCTGGTCCAGTAATGCTCTTACATTATCCAGGATGGCCAAGAGAGTTGCTTCCATACTGTTGGTAGCCCTGTTGCCCCTTTGGGAGGGATCCAGCAGGTCAGTAGTTTCTAGATAATTAGACAACTGTCTGTTGACAAACTTCTCCATCACTTTGGAGAGATAGGGTATACTTTGCATCTCTTGGACGTGGTGGTCCCAGGGGTTACACAGGAATACATAACTTTGCATCTCTTGGACGCAGTGGTACCGGGGGTTACACAGGTGCATCTCTTGGATGCGGTGGAACTTGGGGTTACACATGTGCATCCGAGGGTTATACAGGTGCATCTCTTGGTTGCAGTGGTACTTGGGTTTACCCAGAGGCATCTCTTGGACACAGTGGTACCTGGGGTTACACAGGTGCATCTCTGGGAAAACATAACTTTCAATCTCTTGAGCAGGCTGGTATAAGAATATATACGCTTCAATATTTAGGACAGGGTAGTGCAGGGTATAACATAGAAATAAATGTTTCAATCTTTACTAGAGAGTACTGCAGGGTCTAACATAGGAATACAAAACTATGCATCTCTTGGACAAGGTAGTGCTGGGCCTGGCATAGGGATACATAGGTTTCCATCTCTTGGGTAGTGCAGGAGGCTTAGACAGAAGATCATGCTTTACATCTCTTTTACTGAGGTTTGCAGGATGCCTGGCATAGAAGTAGTTAATGTCGCCTTCTATTGGAGGGAGAAATGCAAGAGGCTGGTACAGGAATACATAGCTATCAACATTTTAGCAGGGTAGTGCAGGGTCTGACATAGGAAAACATATATTTCCATCGCTTGGGCTGGCTAGTGCAGGGGTTGCAGTGGAAATAGATAACTTTGCATCTCTTTGACGCGGTGGTACCGGGGGTTGCACAGGTGACTCATAGGGTTATACAGGTACATCTCTTGGGTGCGGTGGTACATGGGGTTACACAAGTGCATCTGAGGGTTACACAGGTGCAATTCGTGGATGTGGTGGTACTTGCAGTTACACAGATGCATCTCTTGGATGCGGTTTTACTGGGGGTTACACAGGTGCATCTCTTGGACGCGGTGGTACCAGGGGTTACACAGGTGCATCTCTTGGATGCTGTGGTACCTGGGGTTACATAGGTGCATCCAAGGGTTACACAGGTGCATCTCTTGGATCCAGTGGTGCCGGGAATTACACAGGAACACATAACTTTGCATCTCTTGGATGCGGTGGTGTCGGGGTTATACAGGTGCATTACTTGGATGCGATGGTTCCCGGGGTTACACAGGAATACATAACTTTGCATCTGTTGGACGTGGTGGTGCTGGGGGTTACACAGGAATAGTGAACTTTACATCTCTTGGTCTGGGTGGTTCAGGAGCTATGGCAGTGGAATAGCTGACTTAGGGCCAGATGTAGGTAATTCCGAAATACCGAGTCCTTAATAGCGATTTTTACCGAATCGCTATTAAGAACTCGGTATTTCTGATGTAGGTAGAAAATCGGTAAAAAATACCGAATCGGTAATAATCGTTAAAAAAATAGCGATTTCCTACAAATCAGTAAATAAATTACAAATTCCCCATTATCGAATTGGTGTCTCAGAATCTGTAATGCCGATTCGGTAATTAGCGAATCGGTATTTTAAAAAAACGGTAATTGTCGAATCAGCCAATCCTGTGCTTCCTCATGACCTCACAACCAGAAAGTGGCCACATCCATGCAGCTGCACTGATTCTGTAGCTGTTGGAGAAACAGGGAGCAGGAGCAAGAGCACAGGAGCTGCATAGTTACCACCCAGCTAACACAGAGGAACTGCACCATGGCCTCACAGAGGAAGGGGAAGGATGCTGGCGAAAGGAAGCGCAAGCACAAGTTTAGTGATAGGAAGTTGGAGGTCCTCATAGAGGAAGTTGTTAAAGACCACGACCAGCTGTTTGGCAAGAGATCTCTGCATGTCCCTGAGGCACAGAAAAGGAGGATTGGCTGGCGATCCAGCAGAAGATCAATGCGATTGGCTTCACAGATCGCGCAACTGAGGACTTAAAAAAGCGATGGTATGACCTGAGGAAACGTGCTAAGGAGAGGGTGGCTGACCAGCAGAAATAAGTGGGGAAGACAGGCGGGAGAAGCTCCACAGCGCCTGCTCCAACTGCCCTAGAGCAAATGCTTGAGTCCACCCTCCAGCTAGAGAGCGGCAGTGGCATCGAGGACGTGGACAGCTCAGCAACAGCATCCAACAGACAAGGTAAGATGCATGCACAGCATGCTGTCTCCTCTCCCTAACCCCAATCTTCCTGCAAGAATCCCACTCCAGAACATGTTTTGTTTAAAATCAGCAATGCATCATTGGAGATGTAGTCCCTATCAACTATTAGCAAATCAGTCAGTCCCCAAAAAGCATAGGCATGTCACACACACCAATAAATGAGATAGCGGAGGACATACAGCTAGAATGTCAGTCGTGAAATTTATTTGCAGACAAATGCTGGCAGGCAATTGAGTAATAGTACAATCTGTATCCACAGGCGGAACATTGCCCCAAGTTTCCGAAGGGGAGAATGACGAGGCCTCCAGGGAGGAAAACCCAATTGAGGAGGAAGTCATCTCACCTGCAAAAACCACACCAACATCCCCACCACCACGATCAAAGAGGTATACAGTGGCTAGCCTCCAGAAGATAGATGCCACAGAGGATGACAGCCAGAAAGCACAACAGACCACGCCGGGCGATGACACACAGGCATCTGTGACACAGTCCCCCGTGGAGGAATCCAACACAGGTGCCCATAGATGGCGACAAAGGGCACAAAGTCCTGACACTGAGGAGTCCAGTGTCTTTTCTGGACTGGAGGGGAAGATGTTCAAAGTGCAGCACCTGCAGGGAAAGACAATGAGGGCCATTCAACGTCAGATGGTGGCAAACAACAGAAATGTTAACAACATGAAGGAGGCCATATACTGTCTCAACAATACTGTGGCAGAGGGAATTAAGGAGACGTCGGAAGCAGTGAGGCTGTTATGCGGCAGAATGGACAGTGAGCGTGCTGCAAGGCTCAGAGACAGGCAGATACTTGCAGGGTACACCAAGTCTGTCAACAGGCTGTGCAATGCAACCCATGTGCTCAGTCGTTGATCAGTGGCCATGCAACTGGAAATGGCAAAGTGGAGCTGTGAGGTCACTCAGGGCCTGGTCACAGTCACCAGTGCCTTAGAGTTGATTCAGACAAACCAAATTGCTGCCACTGGTTCAGGGAATAGGGATGAGAGTGAGGTGGCAAGCAGTCGCAGCAATATAACCCCCCCTTGCCAGAGAGCAGGAGGCGCAGTGTGAGGCATGGTACTGCTGCAGGACACAGCACTGGTGAGGACAGTGTGCCTGCTAAACGCAGTGCACAGGCGATAGGTACTGCCCTCAAATTCCATTGTGTGGTGGGTGACTTAACCCACTGGACACATCGCTGGTGTTACGGTGTGCTGGACAATTGCCTGTTGTAAGGTCTATTAAACACCCTGACACAAATGCATTAACTGGCTTTGTCTCATTACTTACTCAGAAATAAGTTTGTGTGGTCTCTGTCTGTCTCTGTCTCCCATCTGCTGCAGCTGTGCCGCCTGCTGTGCTGTGGCTGTGTACCTTCCTCCTCCTCATCCTCCTCTTCAGATTCACACATTTCCACAGGTGTCCCCCTATTAGTGGCAAGGTTATGCAGCATGACACATACAGCTATGATTTTGCAGCAGACCAGGGGCCGGTACTGCCGTGCACCTCCACTTTTGTGGAGACAGTGGAACCGGCTTTTGAGGAGTCCAAATGTTTGCTCAACCACATTGCGCGTCGATCCATGTGCAACATTATATCGCCTTTCACTTGGGGTGGAGGGGTGCAGGTAAGGAGTCAGGATGAAAGAACGCACCGCATAGGCACTGTCATCTGAGTGTGAGAAGAAAGTAAGTTATTCACAGTCAACAATCGCAGCAACAGATGTATACTTCAGGGGGTGTCACATTTACCTAGCAGGTAGCCCTCTCCAAATTCACCCGCAACGAGAAGGGTATAGATCCCACTGTTCCTGAATATGTATGAATCATGCATGCTCCCTGGGAATTTTGCAACTATGTCGGTGATGATGGAAGACGCATCACATATGACCTGAATGTGTTGATTTGCAATTGCGGTAGATGTACTCAGTCGCAGCAGGGAGGCAGATTGGTATATGTGTCCTGTCAATGCAACCGATGACGTGTGGGAACTTGGCCTTCTGGTAAAAGTCCATCTTGTTCTTCAGCAGTTCTGCCAGTGTGCTGGGAAATTTGATGTAGTGTGGCATCCTGTGCTACATGGAGTAGAGGAATTTATTGAGAAAACGCAACAGGCAACTCTGTGAGACTTCACCTGCCCCAGCTACTACCCCTTGGTAACTGTCAGATGCCAGGAGGTGCAGGCAACATAGTACCTGTACATGAGTAGGTATTGCATGCGCCCTTGGTGTCTGGTGCTCCAGGAGTGGGTGCAGGTCCCGTATTGGGTCCAGGATGGTGTTTGGGTGTAGCCTGTACCTCTCATGGATTTCAGCCTCAGTCATTTGGAACAGTGTAACACGCAGTCGGTACACGCGCTCCTCCCGTCTCCAAATATTCAGTCCTGCTGCTCGCAAAAGTGGCCGCCATTGTGTTCACACTGTTGCATTTTGGGGCTGTTTATATGCAGTGCACCTGATTACACCTGCTTTGAGTCAGTGGTAATTAGCACCTCCTAAATACCGAAAAATTCGTAAATTCGGTATTACCGATTTTTGGTATATTGCATTTGCGATTATTTAAGGATTTCTTCTTTACCGATTCGGTATTTAGGGGTTTTAGTGTCTGCTAATCGCTAAGGGCCAGATGTAGGTAACTTCCATTTAGCTAGTCCTTAATAGCGATTTTAGCTATTAAGGACTCGCTAAATGGAATGTAGGTAGGAATCGCTAAAATATTAGCGATTCCATAACAATGAATTGGTAATTGAGATTCGTTATTGAGGAATACCTAGCCATTCATTCCTATGGGCTAGGAGGCCCATAGGAATGAATGGGAAGAGAGCACTATTAGCGATTCGGTATTATCGAATCGCATCGCTAATAGCGGGAGCTATTTCAAGGGTGCCAGGGTGTCCAAAGGACACCCT
Organism: Lissotriton helveticus; assembly: GCF_964261635.1. NCBI lineage: Eukaryota > Metazoa > Chordata > Amphibia > Caudata > Salamandridae > Lissotriton > Lissotriton helveticus. The sequence continues at coordinate 205,030,714 of NC_136062.1, forward strand.
GTTGCACACCTGAATGGTGCATGTGTGCAAATGTAGCGCACATGCATGCCCTAAGGGCATGGATGTGTGCCACATGGCACATTCCAAAAAGCAGAAAAAGTGATTTTTGAAAGGAAATCGCTACTTACCACCAACTTGAAGTTAGTGGTAAATAGCCATTCCTTAAGTCTGAAGGGCACTGTTTTTAGTGCTACGTACATTGCATTTAAGGAATCGGTATTTCCGATTCCTTAAATTCAAGAGCAAAATAAGGAATCACTATTTTGCGATTCCTTATTTTGCATGTAGGTTTAAAGTCACCTACATTGCACTCAGCCAAATACCAGTCGGTAACGCAGAAATGTAACGAATTTCGGCATTACCGACCGGTATTTAGCCACCTACATCTGGCCCCAAATAAGGAATCGGTAACCGGTTTCCCATATTTTTACCGATTCCATATTTGCGATGGCGTTTGCTATTACCTACATCGCACATGGCTAAATACAGGTCGGTAACGCAGAAATGTATTGAATTTCGGCATTACAGACCGGTATTTAGCCACCTACATCTGGCTCTTACTTCCTCTTTCACTGAGTGGTGTAGGCGACTGGTACATCTACATCTTTCTATAGGGGGGACGGGGGCTACTATAAGATTATATAATTCAGCAGCTCTTAGGCAGGGTGGCATGGGCTCTGTCATAGGATTATGTGATCTTCCTTCTCTAAGACCGATCGTCTGCAGGGGGCCTCAAATGAACACAAACACTGACAACTCTCGGACAGTGTGGTGAAAGGCGCTGTCGTAGAAAGACATAACTTTCCATCCTTTGGATTGGGTGATGCAGGAGAACTGGCAGTGCAATGGTTAACCTACTCCTTCTTTGATTAATCAGTGCAGCAGGCTGGCTTAGGAATGCAAAACTTTCCGTACCTTGCATTGAGCAATGCAGTAAACTGGCAAAGGAATAGGTAGCATCCCATACGATGGACTGAGTGGTGCTCAGAGATGGCATAAGAATACATACAATTCTAACAGTCTATACCATGGATTGAGCTGTGCACAGAGATGGCACGTGAATACATACTATTCCATACCATGAATCTAGTGGTGCACAAAGATGGCACAGTGATAGACAGAATTTTATACAAAGAATTGAGTGGTGCACAGACACAGCACAAGAGTACAGAACATTCTAACAGTCTATACCATGGATTAAGTGGTGTACAGAGATGGCAAATGAGTACATACTGTTCCACACCACAGATTGAGTGGTGCACAGAGATGGCACCGAACTACATAACATTCTAACAGTCTATACCATGGATTGAGTTGTGCACAGAGATGGCATGTGACTACATACCATTCCATACAATGAATTGAGTGGTGCACAGAGATGAGTACAAACTGGTCCATACCACAGATTGAGTGGTGCACAGAGATGGCACATGAGTACATACTGTTCCATGCCACATATTGAGTGGTGCACAGACATGGCCTGTGAATATATACCCTTCCATACCATTGATTGAGTGCTGTACAGAAATGGCACATAAATGCATACTTTTCCATACCATGGATCGAGAGGTGCACATAGATGGCACAGGCATATATAGCATTCCATACCAAGGATTGAGTGGTGCACAGAGATAGCACAAGCATAGAATCATTCCATACCATAGATTGAGTGGTGCACAGTGATGGCACATGAATTCATATCATTTCATACCATAGATCGAGTGGCGCACAGAGATGTCTCAGGCATAGACAGGATTCATACCATACATTGAGTGGCGCACAGAGATGGCACATGAATTCATATCATTCCATACCAAGGATTGAGTGCTGCAGAGAGATGGCACAGGAATACACAACCTTTTATAGCATGGATTGAGTGGTGCGTAGAGATGGCTCAGGCATAGACAGTATTCCATACCATAGATTGAGTGGTGCACAGAGATGGCACATAAGTGTATACCATTCCATACCAATGATTGAGTGGTGCACAGAGATGGCACATGAGTATAGACCATTCCATACCAAGGTTTGAGTGGTGCACAGAGATGGCACATTAATTCATATCATAACATACCAAGGATTGAGTGCTGCAGAGTGAGGGCACAGGAATACACAAACTTGTTTAGCATGGATTGAGTGGCGCACAGAGATGGCTCAAGCATAGACAGCATTCCATACCATAGATTGAGTGGCGCACAGAGATGGCTCAGGCATAGACAACATTTCATACCATAGATTGAGTGGCGCACAGAGATGGCACATGAATGCATACCATTCAATACCAAAGATTTAGCTGTGCACAGAGATGGCACGTGAATACCTATAACGTTCAATAACTTGAAATAAGTGATGCAGGAAGCTGGCATTAGAATTCAGATCCTTCCATATCCACGATGCAGTCTGAGGTCCTTATTACGAGGTGACGGTATATTCAAACAAACAAACAACTGAACGAAATCTCCTTTGAACTTGATTATAAATCCCTTAGCCGTAGCCCCAATTTGGAACCCCTAAACCACTCATACACCGTGGGCAAAGCACAATCATATCTAAGCAAGGCCATCACAACACAGGCCCGAAGCAAAATTCTATCCATGAGGCTGATCACGCTCGGGATAGCAGATTTCAACCCTGCTTGGGCCCAAAGAGGGGACTCCATATCCTGCAGGCTATGTACGTACAAAAGGGAATCCTGGCTGCACCTTCTCTGTTGCTGTCCTCATTTCAAGAATGAACGCCGGCGACTGCTGCGCCCGATCTGCCTCAATCGGAGCTTAACAACTTGCTCGGTAGCATCAGCCCTGTGTTTGTCAACCACCAACACTATGTTCCTAGCGAGATCAGCGAAATTCGTTCACCAATTTAGTTTAGCACTAAAAACCCATAATGAGAGTATTTCATCACTCAGGAGGCTCACCTCAAAAGCAACTGATCAGAGTTGAAGTGCACTCGTCACGTAGCTTCATTGACAGTGCCACTTGCATGCCCCCATATGGAAGACAGTAAGGACTTGTCCCAACGCATACAATGGCTGGGAAAGGCCAATCAATGGGACTAAGACTGTGGGAGCTGTATCCTTCTTTCTCATTCTGTTTTTGTTTTATACCATTTTTTTTAATTAGCACAGGCGTACACCTTTTTTTAAACAAGCAAGTTTTTTTTAAAGAATTACTGTTCTCTGTACTTTCTCTTTTTACTGTAAAGATTTTAATTAATTGTACAGTTAATAAAAAAACCTTGAAACCTTGAAACCATTCCATACCAAGGATTGAGTGGTGCACAGAGATGGCACATGAGTGTAGACCATTCCATACCAAGGATTGAGTGGTGCACAGAGATGGCACATGAATTCATATCATAACATACCAAGGATTGAGTGCTGCAGAGTGAGGGCACAGGAATGCACAAACTTGTATAGCATGGATTGAGTGGCGCACAGAGATGGCTCAAGCATAGACAGCATTCCATACCATAGATTGAGTGGTGCACAGAGATGGCTCAGGCATAGACAGCATTTCATACCATAGATTGAGTGGCGCACAGTGATGGCACATGAATGCATACCATTCAATACCAAGGATTTAGCTGTGCACTGAGATAGCACGTGAATACCTATAACGTTCCATAACTTGAAATAAGTGATGCAGGAAGCTGGCATTAGAATTCAGATCCTTCCATATCCACGATGCAGTCTGAGGTCCTGATTACGAGGTGACTGTAAAGGTTAGTTATATAAATAATTCAATGTAAACTGGTTCTTGAAGTAAGAGGTGGGTTTATTCAACCTCATCCAGCAACAGCCCACAGCAACTGGCAAGTCCAGAATCCCACAAGCACAACATTCTAATATTCTAAGAACACAGGGGTTCTCCGTGTTCTCAAGTCCTAATAGAGTCTAGAAGAGAACATCACACATCTCCCTTCTATACACTTTGAACAAATGAATATTATATGCAACCATTAAGAGAACCAGAGAGAACTAGAATTGAATAACTCACATAAAACCTGTCAAAGGAAGAATTAGACATAAAATGCAAATTATCATGAGAATCACCAACATGAACAGAGCCCCTTTGAGATGTCAAATATGGATCAACAACAACAACACGACTCTTATTCCATATTCTCCCATCATCAGTTTTAACAGCATTTTTAAAGATCTTAATGACAGCTCTAATATCAGTATATTTGGACCAAGGTCTACATCCTACAGGAGTCTTAATTTTCACAAAATCACCAACTTTGACATCCTGATAATGAACATTTTTCTTTTTGTCAAAGTAAGACTTGCGGGCATCTTGTTTGAGTAATTCTTTTTCTCTCCAAGCACCAATGTCATTATCCACCAGACCTTTATTCATACACATCCACCCAGGGCACAACACAGTGTTAGGAGCCCTCCCTTTGAAAAGTTCAAAAGGAGACCTGCCCGTAGTAGCATGAGGAGCAAAGCGATAGGTGTTGATTCTGTCCTGCAGAGTAGACTTCCAATTAAGACTGGAAGAACGAGCGAGCTGAATAGACTCCTTCAATGTCTTATTAACTCTCTCAATAGCACCATTGGTTTCAGGATGGTACAAAGAACATTTCTTATGAACAATTCCACACTTTTTTAAAAATTCAGTGAAAACAAGAGAACAAAATTGAGGCCCATTGTCAGATAATAAACTGTTAGGAAAACTCTCCTTATTGAACAGGGGTTCTAGAAATTTAATGATAGCTTCAGAGGTGATATCTCTGACAGCAGAGACTTCAATCCATCTAGAATAAAGGTCAATTAACACAATTAAATAAGGAGTATCCGAAACACCTTGAAGAGGACCTACAATGTCGATAGCAACCTCATCCCAGGGATGACCTGGCAAAGTTCTCTTCACCATAGGCATGTGTCTAGTTTTTAGAATCTTATCACTAGCACAACATTCAGGACATTCTCTAACCATTCTCTCAATATCTAAGTCCATACCTGGCCACCAAAATTGCATGCGAAGTATCTCCTTGGTTTTCACTATGCCTAAATGACCACAATGAGCATGCACTAATAGTCTTTTCCTCAAAGTGCCAGGAGGAACAAGTTTTGTCCCTCTAGTTAACAGACCATTGTTAACCGAAAGCTCATCTGAAATCAACAACCAAGGTTTGACCAACCTAATGTTATTCTTCAAAGATTGCATGACACTCAAAATTTCTTGATCCTTCTCCAATTCCACTCTCCATTCAGATTCTTCAATTGCACCATCAGTCACCTCACACACATTTGTAAACTCTTCCCAATCACTTGAGTCATCAACTTCAGAGTTATCAGAATCAACTAATCTAGACAAACAATCCGCAGATCTATTAGCTAAGCCAGGAATGTACTCCACATCAAACTCAAATTCTTGTAATGAGACAATCCACTTTCTGATTCTAGAAGAAATTGCATCCAAACCTTTCTTAGAAAACACTTCTCTCAAGGGTTTATGATCGGATAATACACTAACTTTTGTGCCCCAGATCAAATTTTTGAACTTCCTTAAAGCCCAAAAAATTGCGAGAGACTCTCTCTCTATCACTGAATAATTGCATTCTGCACCCCTGAGACAGCGAGATGAACAGCAAATCAAGGCATCTTTCCCATTCTTCTTTTGAACCAACACCGCCCCTAGTCCCTTATCACTCGCATCGGTAAACATGACCGTGGGAAGACCAGGAACAAAAGCATGCAGAGAAGGTGCCTTTCTTAACTCATTCTTAATGCATGTAAATTCTTCCTGACATTCATCCGTCCAGTCAAAAACAGTATTTTTTTACCGTTAACCTTCTCAAATTGCAAGTTTTGCTGGCAAAATTAAAAATAAACTTACCATAGAATTCTACCATCCCTAAAAATGAGAGAAGTTCATCCCTACTCTTCGGCTCCTTTACTTTATCAATAGCCTCAACCAATTCCTTCTTAGGAAAAACTCCATTACCAGTAATCCGATGACCTAAATAATTGACCTCCTGTACTCTAAACTTACACTTAGTCCTCTTCAGAGTCATACCAGCACCATCCAAACGTTCCAGCACCAAAGCAACTCTTTTATCATGCTCAACAATGCTGTTACCATAAATCAATAAATCGTCCTGGTAGCATTTGACACCCACCAAACCCCTTAAGATCTTTGACATAATTCTTTGAAAGACAGAGGCCGCTGACACAAGGCCAAACGGCATTCTCCTGAATTTAAAAGTACCCATGGGTGTTACAAATGCGGTCAGATCTTGAGAGGAGTCATCCAACTCCACCTGATGGTACGCGGAGGCAAGATCAAGTGTGGTGAAGTATTTAGCACCTTCCAATGTACAAATCATTTCATCTATATTTGGAAGAGGGTACTTATCAACTATTACTTCCTTATTTAAGGACCTCAGATCAATACAAAGACGGATCTCTCCAGTAGGTTTCTTGGCTATGACCACTGGAGCAAGCCACTCAGTAGCTTCAACTGGTACAATGATATTATTCTTGACAAGTTTATTTAATTCTTCCTGAACTTTAGGCTGTTCTACCAGAGGGATCCTTCTGACTTTTGCCACAACAGGCAGAGCATTCATTTTCAATTTAATATGATGTTTGTAACCACGTAAACGACCCAAATCATCTTTAAAAACATTAGGGAATTGTTTAGCTAAACTCGAAGATAATTTTTCATCACTCGTGTTGCTCACAGTATCGGATATTTCATGAACTTGAACCTGAGGAGATGCATTGGGGTCCAAAGTAACACCTAACTGGCGTTGATGAAGCCAACCCAACAGAGCATCTCCCTTTTTCGATACATAAACTTTACCCACAATGATGTGAGAGCCAAGCTCAATCTCAGCCATGAAATATCCTAACATAGAGATGGGTTTCTCACTATAACCTAGAGGCATAATGTCACATCTAAACAGTTTCACTTTCTTCTTAAACAAATCAACGAATAGTTTTTCATCAATTATCGTTATTTTTGAACAAGAATCAAACTTAAAATTTACCATACAATTTTCTACTTTCACTATGAATGAAGGATGATCTGGATTATTATCTTTCACTTCAAAACATATAGATCTCACATGTGGCTGAGACCATCTCCTTCTTGAATTGTCAGCTCCTTGAGGCCTTGTCCTGCAAAATTTCGCATAATGACCTTTCTTGTTACATAAATTACAGGTCACCTTTAAAGCAGGACAAATGGGAGCATTAGCTAAATGAGTAAATTGACCACACCGAAAACATGAAAATCTATTATAAGAAAAACTTGAAGGTCTAGTTTGTCTCTCTTCAAAATTATCCCCGACAGTTCTTTTGACCTGACAGATGGTCTCATCTACTTTTTCTTCATCTTTCAATTCAGGCATTGTAGGTTTATCTTTTTCCTTTTTTAGTTCCCCAACACATTTTGTCATATGTTCAACCTGTTTTGCGATCTCTAACACTTCTTCAAGAGGAGGTTCATCTTTTAACCATAGTTCCTTTCTGATTTCATCATGTGCACACCTTAGCACAAATTGATCACGAATCCTCTCATCAAGAGATTGACCGAAGTTGCACGACGATGCAAGTTTCCTTAGAGAAGACACATAATCCTCGACCGACTCATCTTTCTTCTGTTCTCTTAGACCAAAATGGTATCTTTCCATTATTGTACTGAGCCGTGGCAAGTAATGTCTATCAAGCTGAACAATCGCTATTTCATACTCGTTTAAGTTTCTCTGCTCAGCAGCTGACAAATCAGGCAAATGCTCCAGTACATCTTGTCCTTCCCCTCCTAGACAATGTAATAATAGAGAATGCTTTCTTTCAGCACTCAGGTTTGTTCCACAGACTCTTGCATAGTTAGCAAAGATTTTTTTCCACTTCTTCCACTTTACGTTTGGTTCACCTGGAATTCTGCATATTTTATAATTCCGCTTCCTTTATGCAAATAACTCTTTAAATCACTTTGTAATCCACCTGTAATTTGACCTTATCACAGTAGTCCACTTGCAATTTGACTTTAATGCAGGCTTTTTTTTTTTTTTAAACTGCTTGTAAATTAATTTTATTATTGTGGTTTACTTGCCAATATTTGATTTTATCACAGTAAATGCAGGCTTTTATTTAGCTTGAAACAAATCCACTTGTAAATATATGACTTTAAATCCACTTGTAAATATATGACTTTAAATCCACTTGTAAATATATGACTTTAAATCCACTTGTAAATAAATATTTGACTTTATGCAGGCTCTTATTTAGCTTGAACCGCAATATACAGTCTTAGGGCGAAATCTGAACGTTTTATTGTTTTCCTTCGTTTGTTATCCCTTTAGAGCAGACAAGTCGCGCTGATATTGGGCCGAACAGCGGCTTGGAACGCAACGTTCTGTTTCTCTGGAACGCAGAGAGGACAAAAGGAAGGACGCACCGTGCGTACTGTGACGTCCGTTCCAGCGCGAGGCGTCTGTTACCATGCGAGAGCAGGCGCGAGCAGAGTAGAACGCTCGTAGCGTATTAAAACTAGAAGTCCCTTAAAATTTTAAATTAAGCGCTATGATTAATTTTAAACAATCGCGCTATAATATATTTGCCACCCGCTCTCCTCACCATATGGAATACAGCCGCTGGGAAGACTTCGCTTCACTTTTTTTTTTTTTTTTAAACAGCCGCTGGAGGAGATGACGGGTCAGTTTCTCCGCTGTGTTGTCGAGTTGAGGCTTTTCCTCCCGATCGTCGCCAATGTAAAGGTTAGTTATATAAATAATTCAATGTAAACTGGTTCTTGAAGTAAGAGGTGGGTTTATTCAACCTCATCCAGCAACAGCCCACAGCAACTGGCAAGTCCAGAATCCCACAAGCACAACATTCTAATATTCTAAGAACACAGGGGTTCTCCGTGTTCTCAAGTCCTAATAGAGTCTAGAAGAGAACATCACAGTGACGGTATATTCTAACCCATGCTTAAACACCTGTGTGTGGATGGGTCAGAATTATGAGTTGACAGGTATTTATTGCATCCGATAATTAGCGGGTGTGTTAAATACCTCAACAGTCGGAAGGTCGGAATGTCGAACCTACCAAAATTTAACGGGGGAATATAATTCGGCATTTACTTTACCATGCAAATTTTCTTGCAATACGTACCAAAATCTGCATGAAATTCCCCACCAATTCGTAATAAGTGTTATTTATCGCATCCGATAAATTACGTACGAACCCTATGTACCCTATGGTATCGTTATTTATCACTTTCAATAAATAACACCTAATCAGTGTCTTCCAGGAGATTCTTACATAGATAAGCAACCTTATTTTGGATTAATGAGATGTCACAAGACATCTATAGGACTAATTGATGCAAGGGGCTGTCACTCAAGTAAATAGTTTCCATATATTATATTTGGTCATGCAAGTGGCTGCCTAATGCTACGTAACTCGCCTTCTCTTGAGGTGGATGGTGTAGGGTACTCCAGGGCTTTAAGTGGGCCGGGTCTCAAGGGGTCTGAGCACCGGCAGTTTTTTTCAGGGGGCCTCGAAACGGGTCTCTATCGGGCTCTGTTTTGAGCCCTGGCACCAACTGCAGTTTTTCCCGGACTGCAGTGACAGCTGTCACTGCAGTCTGGAAAACAGTGCCAGGGTGCCACAGCCCAATAGAGATACGTTTCTAGAGAGCAGGCACATCGATGTGCGCTGCCCACACTCATTACTTCTCAACTAGTGGAGAAGTTACGGCATGATGTCATGCAAGGTGAGCTGTAGGGGAAGGGAAACCCTTAAAGAGAGTCATTTTCTCTCTGGATTTCCCTTCTCTTTTTTAAATTGCAGGAACAGCAACATTGTGTTAGGGTCACCAGGGCTTTAAGTGGAAGTGTTTTCAATATTATATGTAACAAGTCATAGTTGCAACTTATTTATCTTATGCAAATAATAACCATTGACAAAGCCAGTAGTCCTGACTTGTTGTAGGTATGATGTTACTTGTTGTATCTTATATCTGGATGCAATGACAGAAACAGCAAAATACATGTTGGGCGGCACACTATGCTAAGCACTGATTTTGAACATAAGTTTTTTAAAGCCACGCCCCTAATTACACTGGCCACGCCCCTTTGATAGACCCCCCAGTTTTTTCATCCCACTTAAAGCCCTGGGGTACTCAGAATACATCACCTCCCCACTTGTGGATTAGGTGGTACAGAGGGTTACACAGGAGGCCATGGCTTCTTTTAGCTATGGTTATGTGATGCAGGTGGTTAATACAGAAATGCATATACATGGGTAGTGTGCAGGCTCGTACCCAGAAATAGGTGCATAAACTCATTTCTAAACAACAAAATGAAGGGGCGGTTCAGAGGATAGTTTATGAGGGTTGTTTTCCTCTACTTCATCAGAAATGTTTTGAAAAAAACAAATACTATATGGTGAACCTTAAAAGAACGCAGTGCATCTTAGAGCAATTTTGGATTGTGTTATTTTTTTCTCCATGGGTGTTTGGGCAGACCTGTTAGGAAATGGTGTATTTTAAAGGACAACTATCAAGTAACTGGTAAAACTAGATACAATTTTAGAAGGGTTAATTGGGCTTTCTTCTTAGGAAGACTTGGTAATCTGTGGTGGATGTTGCATTAGTAAGCATAGTGGTCCTAAGAACTCATTGTATTCAGTGCTGGACGTCGCATCAGTAAGCATAGTGGACTAGCAGCATTGATCAAAACTGGTTGAGAAATAAGGATGATTAATGGTTTAAATGGTTCTCCGTCAGAGAATGTAAGAAAAAATTAGTGACAGAGTATGTTAGACCAGGCATCATTGGTGTGGTTTCCCTTGACTTTTTCCATCTGACACCTGTATTTTTGACTGTATGCTGCACATCACTTTTGCTGGTGTTAGAACTCTGGGCACCTTACCACAGCAGATCAGTGCTAAAGTGCAAGTGCAACCGGTGTAACTTGTGAATATGTATGGTTATCCATAATTGGCATGTTTGATTTACTGATAAGTCCCTAGTGAATTGTACTATGTATGCTCTGGGCCTGTAAATCAACTGCTACTAGTGGGCCCGCAGCAGTGGTTGTGTCACCCACATGAGTAGCCCTCCAATCATGTCTCAGGCCTGCCACTGTAGTGTCTGCAAGCGTAGTTTTAAACTGCCATGTCGACCTGGCAAGTGCACCCACTTGCTAAGCTCATACCTTTTCTTTTTCTGCATGTAAGGCACCCCTAAGGTGGGCCCAAAGTAACCCCATGGACAAGGTGCTGTGCATGTGAAATGTAGGACATGCACTGGTGTGTTTTACATGTCCTGATAGTGAAATACTGCTAATATTTGTTTTTCATTATGGCAAGGACTATCTCTCTCATAGGTTAACATTGGAACTCCCTTGTAACACCTTACAAGGGTACCTTTCACATGAGAAAATATAGTACTCAGAATTTGAAAAAAAATAATTCTATGAGTGGTTTTTAGGTCTCTCCGACGCAGCGCACATGCGCTGCATAGGAAAGAGACCTGTAGCCATCAATTGCCTTTTTCAGGCTAAAACGTGCACACGTTCCATTGCCTTCAATGGCAACGCGTGCACGTATGGCGATTCCCTTGCGGGAGCGAGCAGCACCATGTGTTAGTAATTATCGCAAACACATGGCGCCCCTGGCTCGCTCCGGCAAGGGAAACGCTTTGGTTGCTCTGGGCCGCACTCCCGTCAACCCTCCCACTGTTAGCGCGATGCGCCCATGCTTGTTTTCCTATCGCTATGGCGTTATGCCTGGATGTCTGTGAAAGGTACCAGATTCCGCTGCAGGAAGCGAAACCATCGTCATGGACCGGAAAGGCAGTATGGACCTGTGAACGTTCCTTCCGGTTTGGGACATGCTAGTTCCGGCTGGGGGAGTTCAACTTTTTAAACATTTTTCGTACATGAAGAAGCTTTCTTTGCAGCCAGGGATCTTCCAATGATTAACTATTTTGCGTCGACCACAGGAAGTTCTCCAAATCAAACAGCTCGTTCTCATTAAGGAGGGACTGTGATAAAGTAAGCAGAGAGGTGATTTTCAGTACTTCGTTGTGTGTTTTTTGGTCTGATGTGTTGTGGTTGTGTATATTATGAGGCACTGTGTCATCGCTGTACAGTACTTACATGTAATGACGTGAAGGGGAAGGACTTTGAAATTCCATAGTGTGGACCTGGGTGACTGATGCAGAGTCTATAACAGTCTAGCGCTTAGAAGGGAGAGATTCACGTGGTACCGTGACTACCTTGGTCATGTGTAATAATCACACTGCGATTTTGGGTACGTTAGCTGGCATGTTTGAAATAAATGCAGAATTCACCAGAGCATGATAGTCTGTTGTGAGAGGCGAGAGTGAAGGTCGCCATTAAAACAGTAGCGCACATGGACGCCTGGAATTTGATTCTGGCTAAGGCACCATTTTACCTGCAGACTTCTGGTAACACTAGTTTGTTGTTGGATACTGTAGCCTTTTGTCCCTGATTATGGCCTGTTCCCTTTCCGTCCTCCTCTCCCCCTGATAATACGGAAAACTGACCTGTGACCTCTCAAAGGAGCTTGATGCAGCAGATTCACAGTCCCACCTTGCCCAGGGCAGACCCTGGGGTGTGCAGTTATGGTCATTACCCCATCCCACTTCAGGCCTGACTACTGACTCTTCATTCGACTACCATGGCCCAGCTTCTGTTTACCTACCACCACTGCTATTACTCCTGCTATATGAGTACTTTGTTTGAGTCCAGGATAACTTTAGGTCTTGAAGTGAATGCCACAGACTGGATCCCTGTGCATGCACACGACTTGGGCTCAGTGAGGCCTCTCAAACATTTCCAGAGATATGAAAGTAGCAAGCTGGTGTTTGAAATCCCAGGCAGCCAGACGGTAATGGTATTCCATAACACAGGTTCATCTGTGAGGAATGCTTCATTGCTGCTGGAAGCTAGCTGCGCCCTTGGACTCTGAACACGAGGGCATCCCTCAGACGGCATCTTCGTCCTTGAGCCGCTCAATGGTGTAATTGTGTCCAGGGCACAAGTCGAGTAAACCACCATCATCACACCTAGTGTCAATATCACCCACTTCACTAGAAGGTGGTTCATGATTATCAGACCGTTTTCTTTTAATTATTTTAGGCTTGGTGACGCATTGTGTAGGCTGATTGATTCATTAAGTACTTTTCCATGGCACAATATACATTGAAAAGAGCGCCTTTAGGCTCCGTCTAGGCACTGCACATGGCAAAACCTGGTTAATAAAGACTATTCAACACAATGCAAAGTTACCGTAAGCATGTTGATTCTACAAAGATAAGACCAGTCCATCCCTCATTTACTTGCACATTTCAGAAATAAGCTGTAAAAATAATGGAGCAGCTTGCATCATGTCAATCCTCCCACTAATCATTCTAGGTTTGTTTTGATGCTTCCACTGACTGGTGGTTAGTGAAGGTGTTTTTGAACAGAATAACATTATTTTTATTTATTGTTTAAATTCCTTTCGTGTGCAGACTTGCCCTGTCAGGTCATAAATTTCATTTACGGTGTTCATTAAATGGCACGAAAGCCAGACCGTGGGTGTGTGTGGTCTTTGACCAGTGGTACGTGTAGTAACAGTAGATGTTGTAGTGCACTGACCATGAGAGCCCATGCTTCTCTGTAAGATTTAGCTGTTTTGAGAGGTTACTATGTAACCCAGCTGTAGTTTAACCCCAAGAGCCTTATTCTAAAATATATTTGCTCTCCTAAGGGTTACTTAGTTGAACAGGATTTAGGGTTTATTGCAATCTTGAATTGGCCAACCATGGAGCCTACAGAACATTTTATGAAGACTTGGAAAGTCATAACTTTGTCAGTATTAAGAAATATTTCCAGTGGCGTTTTCTGCCGCATATACATTCCCTAATTTACCCCAAAAAGGGTTATGAGTAAGTGCATGAATGGGTTGAAGAAGTTGCTAAACTTCCCCATTTCTCTGGTAAAATGTGTGCCTGAGAGTTTGACCTATTAAAATATTTCACTGATGGGGGAAACAGAACAAAATAATTTTGTGCAATTACACATTTCCGCCACACTAACTTGTATGGCTAGTCCATTTAGTGGACAAATCCGCATGGTTGATTGGAAGAGACGTACGCCTGACGTAGTAGATATTCCGAGTAACCCGTATATGCTGGAAGTAGGGGTGCTGCAGCATCCCAGAATAACCATCCTATAATTTGGAAGGTGAGCAAGCAATAAAGATGCCTTTACATTTATTTTTTATCTGGTAACATGTGCTGTGCTTAAGAGACAGAGGTCAAATGTCAGGCAATAATGTCTGTCAAATACCTGTTAATTATTTTAACCTAGAGAGTGCTGCTTACTTTAACTGGAAAACAAGATGATATTGTAAAGTAAACAATTTGGCAGTCTTGCAGGAATACAGTAGATCCAGTAGGTGTCATTTTGTCAAGCACATGATAAAATGCAACTACCTGTAAATGAACTATACAAATATTTCAGCCTATATCAGCAGTTCAAAAAGCACAAATAACAGCAGAATTGTTTTGTAATTCTGAAGTGTGATGAAAACAAAGCTCTTACTAGCATCAAAATAAATCAAGACATATTTCCACATATTATCTATCGCTTGTGTGCTTTTCATCAGTAAAAAAGTGTTTGAGCAAATTTAGTGGCCATTTCAAAGGGAAACAAGCATTGGCATAGCAAATAGGTCTTGCTTTTGGGACCGTATAAGTTTTTAGCCATGCAAAAGTTGATGATGTTGCACCAAGGGTATTATGCTGCATAACTAAATACTTATAGGGCCCCAAAGGCGAGACCTATTGGCTATGCCAATGCTTGTATTTCAATGTGTTCGCTCAATCAATCAATCAATCACAGTATTTGTAAAGCGCACTACATACCCGTGAGGGTCTCAAGGCACTGGGGGTGAGGGGGTGCTGCTACTGCTCGAAGAGCCAGGTCTTGAGAAGGCTTCTGAATGTGAGCAGGTCTTGGGTCTGCCGTAGGTGGGTGGGGAGGGTGTTCCAGGTCTTGGCAGCGAGGAAAGAGAACGATGTGCCGCCGGAGGTTGCTCTTTGGATGGGCGGACTGCGGTGAGGGCGAGGCCAGCGCGCTGAGTAGGCGGGTGAGGGTGTAGAAGGTGAGTCGTCTGTTGAGGTATGCTGGTCCGATGCTGTGGAGTGCCTTGTGTGCATGGGTGAGGAGTTTGAAGGTGATCTTCTTGCTGATGGGGAGCCAGTGCAGATGTCTGAGATGGGGGTGAACTGACTGCTGTGGGGGGTGTTGAGAATCAGACATGCCGAGGCGTTCTGGATGCGTTGAAGCCGCTTTAGGAGTTTGGCCGGGATTTCTGCGTAGAGTGCGTTACCGTAGTCAAACCTGCTACTGACGAGGGCCTGGGTGACCGTTCTTCTCGTTTCGGTGGGGATCCACTTGTAGATCCTGCAGAGCATGCGGATGGTGTTGAAGCAGGTGGAAGAGACGGCGTTGACCTGCTTAGTCATGGAGAGGGTGAAGTCAAGGATGATTCCTAGGTTGCATGCGTGGTCGGTAGGTGTTGGTGATGTTCCCAGTTTGGTCAGCCACCATGTGTCATCCCAGACTGAGGGGGTGGATCCGAGGATGAGGACCTCCATCTTTTCCGAGTTCAGCTTCAGTCGGCTGTTCCTCATCCATTCTGCGATGGCCTTCATTTCTTCATGGAGGTTGGTCTTGACGGTCTGAGGGTCTTTGGTGCGGAAGAGGATCAGCTGGATGTCAACAGCATAGGAGATGATGTTGAGATCATGTTGACCGGCGAAGTGGGTGAGAGGTGCCATGTAATAATAATAATAATAATATTAAAGCCAGGTCTTGAGAAGGCTTCTGAATGTGAGCAGGTCTTGGGTCTGCCGTAGGTGGGTGGGGAGGGTGTTCCAGGTCTTGGCAGCGAGGAAAGAGAACGATGTGCCGCCGGAGGTTGCTCTTTGGATGGGCGGACCGCGGTGAGGGCGAGGCCAGCGCGCTGAGTAGGCGGGTGAGGGTGTAGAAGGTGAGTCGTCTGTTGAGGTATGCTGGTCCGATGCTGTGGAGTGCCTTGTGTGCATGGGTGAGGAGTTTGAAGGTGATCTTCTTGCTGATGGGGAGCCAGTGCAGATGTCTGAGATGGGGGTGAACTGACTGCTGTGGGGGGTGTTGAGAATCAGACATGCCGAGGCGTTCTGGATGCGTTGAAGCCGCTTTAGGAGTTTGGCCGGGATTTCTGCGTAGAGTGCGTTACCGTAGTCAAACCTGCTACTGACGAGGGCCTGGGTGACCGTTCTTCTCGTTTCGGTGGGGATCCACTTGTAGATCCTGCAGAGCATGCGGATGGTGTTGAAGCAGGTGGAAGAGATGGCGTTGACCTGCTTAGTCATGGAGAGGGTGAAGTCAAGGATGATTCCTAGGTTGCATGCGTGGTCGGTAGGTGTTGGTGATGTTCCCAGTTTGGTCAGCCACCATGTGTCATCCCAGACTGAGGGGGTGGATCCGAGGATGAGGACCTCCATCTTTTCCGAGTTCAGCTTCAGTCGGCTGTTCCTCATCCATTCTGCGATGGCCTTCATTTCTTCATGGAGGTTGGTCTTGACGGTCTGAGGGTCTTTGGTGCGGAAGAGGATCAGCTGGATGTCAACAGCATAGGAGATGATGTTGAGATCATGTTGACCGGCGAAGTGGGTGAGAGGTGCCATGTAATAATAATAATAATAATATTAAAGCCATTTCTAAAGCGCCTGGCTACACTAAGAATAGTGTGTCCCCGCGCTAGAATGCTACAATATCTCAAGAGGCAGAAGTAAGAGAGAAACAGAGCCAAGGTCAGAGAGAAGAAAGTGAATTAGATGACTGGAAACAGGTGAGTTTTAAGTAGATGTTGAACAGCGTCAGGCTGAGGGATGAGCCCTGGGGTACGCCGCAGATGATCTTGGTGGCTTCAAAGCGGAAGGGGGGGAGGCGGACGCTCTGTGATCTACCGGAGAGGAAGGAAGTGGTCCAGTCCAGGGCCTTCTCTTGAATCCCGGCTTCGTGGAGGCATATTTGTAGTGTGCAGTGGCAGACCGTGTCTAAGGTGGCTGATAGGTCTAGGAGGATGAGGGCTGCTGTTTCTCCGTTGTCTGTCAGGGTCCTGATGTCGTCGGTGGTGGCGATGAGAGCGTTCTCGGTGCTGTGGTGGCTTCGGAACCCGGATTGGGACGGGTCCAGTATGTTGTTCTCCTCGAGGTAGTGGGTCAGTTGTTTATTGACGATTTTCTCTATGACCTTCGCCGGGAACGGGAGCAGGAAGATGGGCCGGAAGTTCTTGAGGTCCTTTGGGTCTGCCTTGGGCTTCTTGAGCAGAGCGTTGATCTCGACGTGCTTCCAGCTTTCCGGGAAGGTTGCTGTCTCGAAGGAGATGTTGATAACTTTCCGGAGTTGGAGTGAGATGGCTGTGTCGGCTTTGTTGAAGATGTGGTGTGGGTATGGGACTGATGGTGATCCTGAGTGGATGGAGTTCATGATCATGAGGGTGTCGTCGTCGCTGATGTTGATCCAGGAGAGCAGGCGGTTGGTGAGGGTTGTGGTCATGGTGGGGATGGGACATGTTGTTGTCCGGGTGGTCGTGATATTGAAGCTGTCGTGGATGTCGGTGATCTTGTGGTTGAAGAAGGTTGCCAGCGAGTCGCACAGGTCTTGTGAGGGTGGGATGTCGTTGGTGTTGGAGCTAGGGTTGGAGAGTTCCTTCACGATGTTGAAGAGCTCTTTGCTGTTGTGTGTGTTGTTGCCTAGGCGGTCTTTGAATGAGGATCTTTTGGCTGATCGGGTGGCAGTCTTGTGGGTCATGTAGCTGTCCGGTGTTCGTTCGCTGAGCCATTTCTTCTCCAGTTTCCGGCATGCACGTTTGGAGGCCTGGAGTTCTTCGGTGAACCAGTTGGCTTTCTTGCTGGTGCGGCTGTTGGAGGGTTTCTTGAGCAGGGCGAGGGTGTTGGTGCAGTCGTCATTACATTGTCTGAGGTTGCGTGCGGCGGTGTCGGGGTCGGTGGGGTCGGTGGGTTGATTCTGAGCGAGGATTGTTGTTAGCTGGTCTTTGGTGATTTTACTCCAGCAGCGGCGGGGCATCTGTGCAGTGGATGCAGTGGTGGTCAGTCCAGTGGAGTTCGGTGGTGTGGTCGAAGGAGACGTGAGGGCTTGCAGAGAAGATGGGGTCAAGTGTGTGGCCGGCGGCGTGGGTGGGTGCAGAGACAAATTGTCTGAGGCCGAGGTTGGTGAGGTTGTCGATCAAGGTGGTGGAGTTGGTGTCGTTGTTGTTCTCGAGCTGGAAGTTCAGGTCCCTGAGAAGGATGTAGTCTGTGGAGGCAAGTGCGTGAGTGCTGATGAGGTCGGCGATGGAGTCGCTGAACTGTGGTCACGGTCCGGGGGGTCGTTAGATCAAGGAACCTCTGAGGGTAGTGTTGTGATCTGTGTGAATCTGGAAGTGCAGGTGTTCGGCGGTGTTGAGGGTATCATTTGAGTGGGTGGAGACCTTGTGGGTGGATTTGTGGATGATGGCTATTCCTCCTCCAACTCCATTGGTGCGGTCTCTGCAAGAGATCTTGTAGCCGTCCGGGATTGCTATATCAATGTCGGGTGCTGAGGAGTCGTTCCACCAGGTCTCTGTCAGAAAGGCAACGTCTGGGGTGGATGTGTCGAGCAGGTCCCATAGTTCGACACAGGCTTGCGTGCGGAGCGGGTGTTCAGGAGTATGCAGTGCAGGTGGTTGAGTCCGGTCCTTGTTGGTGGTTTGGCAGCTCTGCCGCAGGTGAAGCTGCATTTGAGGCAGGAGAAGGGGCCATGGGCGTGTTTCGGGGCGGCCTGGAAGCAGCTATCGTCTCGACTAGCGTTGAGTGCATGGAGGGTGCAACCGTCGTAATGGAGTCTGGCGTTGTGGCGGTCACGGGGACCAGGGGTTCTGGTGCTGGCCGCAGTCCAGGTAGGACGGGCGCAGACGGGCTTGCCTTTGGAGCGCCTTTGGCACGCCCGCTGCGCGTGGCCGACCAGCTGCCACCATATAAGGGGGAAGTGGGGGAGGGGAGCAGCTGGGAGGTGGGAGCGGGGCAGCCAATGGGCGGGTGAGGGGGCGAGGCCTCAGGGAAGCAGCGGCGGGGACCGCGATTGGGGCTGGGGAAATAGGGGGAAAAAGAGGGTGTGCACAATAAAACGAGGGAAAAAGGCAGACAGCAAAATAAACAAAAGATACAAAAATGCATGCTGTTGTTACCCGAGAGGGGCACACGGGAGCAACAGTGCACAGGAGGTACGAGGGAGAGGCAAACTAGCGGCAGCAGCGGGGGGAGAGACACGGTGCACTGGTGGTGCTGGGCGGCGTGGGGAGCGGCCTGACCTGATCACTGTGCATAATACCAGTGTATTTCATGAGCACATGCACACTTCATTTGAATGTGTTAGGTGTGCATTATGCCAGTGTTTTTAAAGTGCACAATAGTTGAAGGTGTGCAGTACAGGCATTGTTTTTTTCCCCAATCGTGCCATGTTAATGTGTACATGGTTTTAATATCTAAGACCAACAGCCCGATCACCTTATCGGTTGTAACGTCTTGTCCTCGGAAGATGAGCTACCCACACTCCAAGGTACAAGTTTGTGATTGCAAATCAGGCTTGGCTCTTTGATTGTTAGTCTGACATTGATGGCGTTTTTTGTTAATCATCCAAAAGAATGACTTGCTAAGAGGCTATGTCTGATGTGCACGTGTCAAAGGCTGTTGTGACTCATGACATGCTGATGCTGTCTCGTTGGGTTCCGTTCAGTCAGATTCTGTGCAAATACATTACAGGCAGTGGGCACTCTGAGCACATTACGAGCCATGTCTAAGGCACGTGACTTACAAAGGGTCGCACCTAGGCTGAGAAAAATGTAATCTCTGCCTTCTGAAAGTTACTACAAATCATTTGTACAGCTGGTGGAGTGGCACCAGGCCTGGGGATGAAGGGGATCTCACTGCAACTCAGTTATGGGTGTCTTGTTATACTCAACTGGTCGTCCTGGGTGGGCATTTTTGTTGCCTGCTTTGGGGCCCACGCCCACCTAGTAGCCGCTGCCCCTCGCTGTGAAGTGATGACTCTTGACAAAGTGTGTCAGGAGCCAGCAGAACAGATCATCCATGTGCACCAATCCCACCTTAGAAGGCCCCTGCGTGGACTATGTACGTCAATGTATTTAAAATTCACAGCAATGGTCTGGAATGCTTCAATTACTTCCTGGTAACCCCAAGACTCGAATTCTACTCCCTCTTCCCGGTCTTACTCTATGGGATAAAGACTAGGAGGAAGAAGTGTAAAGGATGTAATGCTGAGATTACTTCCTGGTAATCACAATACACTGATTTACACTCACTTATGTATAGTGTGTATTTGCTGTACATTCTTTCTACTGCATTGCAAATGATTGGTCATCTTACGCAGGGCCGGCTTTAGGCATGTGCAAGCTGTGCACCTGCACAGGGCCACCAAACCCCAGGGGCCACCACGCCAATATATATCCTTAATATATTAATCCTCTGAGGATGGATACATATTTGCGTGGTGGCCCCTGGCAGGGATTTGGCAGCCTCCGGCTCTGTTCCACTTCTAAACACCCTGACCCCCTTCCCTCTTTACTGGCCTGCGCGCTCCGCCCCGCCCAGAGCCCCTCTTCCGGGCCCCCTACCTACGCTCCCTGCCCAGGGCCACCATGAGCCTAGAGCCGGCCCTGTCTTACGGCACTTTGCAGGGCGCTAGGCACAGAACGAGCACTGCAGCGGTTAACCGGTCCGCTGCTTATCACAGGAATGGTGACGGGGAGAGAGGGGAAGTCTCTGCCTGGCTGTAATTCCCTCGAAATCACCTGCTGCAGCAGCAACATGCAGAGCTGTGGGAGCGCAGGATAATACAGGCAGAGAGCGCACGTGCTGCCCGGGCACAGGAGCAGGACCTCTCCCGCACTGCTAAAATCTGCTCTGCCTTTCATCATCCTCGTCCATATGGCTTCCAAAGCTCACTGGAACGAGCTTAGCATACTATTGGTACCTGCTGTTCTTCTGGCTCTGCCAAAAAAAATATATTTTTGTATTTTAAAGAACACGCCCTGTGGTCTTGGCTTTGTACTGCTGCGTGTTTTAGATAGCGCTTAAAATCAGCGTTCACCTAGGGTACAGGTGAATCCCACATTTCTAGATAACTGTTGTGGCATAGCAAAAGCGTGCTTCGCCCAGGATCACTGAAACTAGTGATGCTGGGATTAAAACTCGGATCTTTGGGGCATATTACCAAGGGCCTTATCGCCGCTTTAGCGGGAATTTTTCCTGCTAAAGCGGCAATAATTTTATCGCCCTATTACCTAGCTGTCGCTAACACCAGTTAGCGACAGCTAATAGGCGATAGCGGGCATTTAGGGGCCCACTATGCATGTCAGCGATAATTATCGCTAATGACATGCAAAGTGGGCGTGCCAAGATGTTAGCGACTGGAAACAGTCGCTAACATCGCTATCACCTATTACCAACTTTTGGAAATAATCGCGCTAAGCGCGATTATCTCCAAAAGCTAACGCCTGCCCAGAGCAGTTCTTAGCCATGTTATCCAATGGAAGGTGGATAACATGGCTAAGAGCATTGTCACGATAATGCATGAATATCGCTGATTTTACAGCGATATTCATGCATTTCCCATGATTTTCACCGCTTTTGAGATAAACCTTGATAATATCAAGGTATCTCAGCTGTAAAAATCATCGGAGCGCGGCGATATTTTAATACCCGCTAACCAAGCTTAGCGATAATTATCGCTATAGCTTGGCAATATGCCCCTTCGTCTCTATACTAGACAGAAAATACTTAAATGCATATAACTGTAAACCAGTTATAGAATGATTTAAAGATTACAAAACAGTCTGAAATATCATCTAAGAAATAAACGAGCACTGACACCAACTACGTTGACGGGTTTGAAAGTGGATGTGTTGTAAATGTGTCAAAATAGATATAGAAACCAAATGCCCCATGTTGTTGCCAACTTCAACTAATGCTAGCTTATTAACCAACAACCTGTTGCACCCTGGGACTTATAGTTTCACTTTAACCTTTGCTAAGTAAAATCTCAATGTTTACAAATGTTCAATGTAATAGGTTGTGTACTTGTTAATGCACACCAGCAATGCACGTGTGACACCGTCGGCCAGTCCTTGCAGTTGGTTGCATGATATTCTTTTTTTTTTCTTTAGTGCATTCTAACAGC
This sequence comes from Lissotriton helveticus, assembly GCF_964261635.1. Lineage (NCBI taxonomy): Eukaryota > Metazoa > Chordata > Amphibia > Caudata > Salamandridae > Lissotriton > Lissotriton helveticus. Next base: position 205,052,977 of record NC_136062.1, read on the forward strand.
AGAACAGCATTCACCAGAGTGAAACTTATTATCGCCTGTAGTAGAGGGATCTTTACCCCTAAAATATATTCACTAATGACTGACTGCTTGTTTATATTATTGTGCTGAGCCTTTTCCTCTTTGATTAAGTTGGCTCTCATTCAGTTTGGGACACGTGTCGGTTATTTTAAGGTTTTGAGCAGCTCATCCACACTCAGAATTGCTATGGCAATGAGCAATAAAGATTTTTTTCTTAATAACCGAAGACAAAAGCAGCAAAGCTCATGAACATCTGGCAGCTCTCCTGGCGAAAGCTAGAGGCCATGCTCACAACTCGCCTTCTCTTTCCAGCACCAAAGCATCACTTAGAACCACCTCAGGATTACTCGACACCACCTGAGCACCACCTCTATCATTCACCACTTCCTGCGCAAACTACCTATCCTTCTCCATCTTCCTTTTTATCTATTCAGTGCAGCTCTCACCCTTATCTATTCACCACGCCACATAATTCCATGACACAAATACACTACACACCCATAATTCCACAACAGACAATTGTAGTTCAACCCACATAATTCAACTTCAAACCCCATACATCCACTCCACTTCAAACCAAAACACATAGGTAAAAAAACATTGTCATTTACAATGCCAATAGCTCTAACTTTCAAAAAAGCGAGACCTATTGCATTGCAAATGCTTGTTACATTGTGTTTTTGAAAATGCCACTTTTAGAAAGTGGGTATTTTCTTGCATTACCATTATGTGCCTCTGTCTGACTGTGGAATCCACGTCTGGTTTAGACTGACAGTTGGGCTGTTTGTGCATTCACTCTAGACAGTCACATAGAGGGAGCAGAGGTGAGCCCAGCATATCCTGATTGCCCATCATCAGGCTGAAGGGCCTTCCTGATCGAGAGTTGTTGGAGGAGTTGTCACTGACACCTGAAGAGGGCTGTGCCTGTCCTCTCACAATGCTGTCTCCAACCACTTGTAGTGTGTCTGAAGCCAAGACATGGCAAGGCAGAATCTGAAAATTACAAAGGCATACTTCCGAGGCCAAAAGAGGCAGGGCCGGACTGGCAATGCCGGGCACCGGGCAATCTCCCGGTAGGCTGGATGGGGTGGGGCACGTTTTTTTGGTAGCGGGACGGTCCGGCGTTAGTCAGAAAAACAAATCAGAGAATTTCACGACTCAGTCAGTGCAGTTAAGTTACAGTAGTCACTCACTCTCTGCATGCGTCTCTCTCCTCACCCCCTGCTCCGTGTGGGGGGAAAAAAGCACAACTCTATCAATTTCGGAGTCTGGAGGATTCACTGCAATCTGCATAAATAATGGAACACTGTCTGTGCACCATTTAATAGGGTGGGTTGCGCGCAGATGTCTCCGCCGCCATGTCTGCGCGGTCTCTTCAGTTCACCCACCTTAGGGTGGGATGGCTGGTGGTCATGCGCATTAAGGCTCGCGCAATAAAAAGTGCACATGATCAGTAAGGTCAGGTCGAGGAGAATTCAAGCCACAGACTGAGACGACGACACCTGATGAGAGAGGCACCCCATAATTTAATTATTTTTAGCCCAGCTGCCTGTCCCTGCTGCCGACTGCAGCCCACCCGCCCGCCGCCCGCCTGCCGGTGAGTCACTCACTAGTCTGAGTCAGAGAGTCACACAGTCACTCTAATCAGATTCATCATGGCACTGTGGGCCGGGCCAGGATTAAACAAAAGGTAGAGATCTCCCCCTCCCAACTTGGGGCTTGTGCTAAAAAATATATTTCAAGCAGACAAGTTGACGTGGCTCAGTTCGTGACCTATATTTTTTTGAATTGTCTGGATTTCAGGCCGGATTTCTCAAGAAAGTTCCTTTCTAAGAAAGAAGTTTGCACTGTTAAAATGCGCACTTGTGTGTTCAGTGCGGGTGGTGGTGCTGCTAGTGAAAGACGCCTCCTGCTAGGGCCTGCTCTTTTGCTGTGAGGAAACAGAAACGGGCCTAATAAGTTCCGCTTGGCTAGCGATTTGGCACTTGGCAGCCATGTGCCAAACAGCACACTGCCTGGTGCGCCTAAACAGACACACACAAACAGGGAGGCGGCGTAGCTTCATGGCTTGTTGACAACAAGAGGTAGGGACATGGCTAGTTATGAAGCTAGTTGACCTTTACTGTATTTGGCTATCATGGGCGCCAGAGAGCAGCCCATCCAAACCCTCTCACTTCCCCCAAAACAAGCATTGGCATAGCCAATAGGTCTCGCTTTTGGGACCCTATAAGTATTTAGTTATGCAGCACAATATCCTTGGTGGAACAACATTAACTGTTGCATGGCTAAACACTTATAAGGTCCCAAAGGTGAGACCTATTGGCTATGTCAATGCTTGTTTTATATATTGCTTCCTACTACACTTTCTCTTTCTAAGTGTTTTCAGTAGCAGTTATTGATTTTACCCCGTTCACTGTTATTAAGTTTACAAATCTTGGACTCATGATGGGACGCTTAGTTAGTCTTCGTTGACTTACATGCTGGCACTGCCTGAATAAAAGTACAAGTGCGGGGAGGACCTGGGTGGACGGAGTCCCCTCACTAGTTTTTGAGAGCGGACACTGCCCCCCTCAGCTTGAGTCAGAAATATCATTCTTTTTTTTAATAAACTGGAACTCGTGGTGTCCCCTTACTTGTACCCAATCTCTATAACTGTTATATTATAGCCAGGGCCAATGGAATTATATGTAGGGGTAGACCAACTTATGCAGCAGGTTGACTAACTTATGTGTCAGCATAACGCAAATAATGCTTCATATGTTGTGTTAGCATAACCTTATTATTTTTGCTTTTTAACACATGTAAACACTTTTTTTCAAATGTTGTACTCATTATTACCACTTTAACACTCCAAATACAGAAATAAGGAACATAAAGGGGACCAGTCAAACTTTAGGAAGGACCCTCCACTGTGCTGCAATGCATTTCTGCATTTTTAGTAACTTTACTTCCGTGAGAACAACATTTTTTATGTTGTTAAAATCTACAGTTGATGGGTCATTTGTGAAATTCAGCAAACCCATAATTAACGCGCAAAACACAGCAGACTCAAAATTGCATGATTCCATTGTCTCTGGTTATAGCAGTGGCTTGCAACGTGGCCTCGCCAGGCACATTTAGCCCCCAGACAGCGTCCTTCTTACTCATGAGCCTGGCCTAGAAAGTTGTTTTAAGCTGCTAACTGCCAACTATTTACAAATGTGTTCCTTAATAATGTATAAATGAGACGTATCTGTGCTTTCATGTTGGTTAAACACAACTGCAGGAAAAAAAATGCAAGAACTCCAAACATCTCTAAAAATACACTGTGCGCTTTTTTATTTTGTTTGCCCTACGAAACTGCAGTTTTTAATGGTAACTAGCAAGTACTCTGTGTGCGTACATTTACATTAATAGATCATACTTGGCCACCCCGTTTCTTAGTCTTAATTCTAAAATACATTTATTTTCTTGAAATGTGAGCTGTAAGGCGGTTATATTGCTTTCCGTGACGTCACTCCACTTGACGCCATTGCGCACTTCCTATTAGACCTCCAATATTTCTTTTAGGACTTGCGTCTTGGCCTGAATTTTAGCAGATCATAGCTGTTGTCGATGGCAGGACTCACTGTACCAATAAATATGTTGGCAGCACAGACAGAAGTGTGATTTTTTAGCAAATGTGCACTTTAGAAATCAGTAGAGTCTCCTGCAGTTGCCAGTGTGTTGTTTGGACACAAACTAGTAACACCTATTAAAAGGATGACATTTTGAGAAATCTTTTAATGTTCTACACTGAATCTTTCACAACTTATTTAGTGGTGTGTTGGCGAGATTCCTTTATATCAAAGTTGTCCTTCTGGTGGTGGCTCAGATTCCAGCAAGAAGGATCCAATGCCATATTAGGCCTATTAACACTGATAGAGCTCTGGGACCCGGTGATGCTGCTCTGTTTGTTCTCAATTAACGCAGTTGTTTGCACAGAGATCTGGTACTGGGTTGAGGGTTGAGTGGGACAGGGCGGCTTGTTCCAGTTTGAGGGTATTTTGTTGAGCAGTCTTCAAATGGGTCTCTTTCACTGATTACTGTATTTTGCAGTGCTCTGAGTAGCACACACTGGATGGGTTGAACCCAGTGTCTCCTTATTATGACGTTGGTTTGAAATCGAAGGAGAACATTGAGTTTAGAACATAGCGATTAATGGTATTCTGTTTGGCATGTTTTCTTGGTATCATTTGAGGAATTAATTATGTGACCAAGATAAAAAAAGTTTTATTGACGATTGGACAAGCAACCCTCAAAAGGGGAGGCTTAGATGCCCTTCCTTGCATGTATCAACATTCTCTACAACGTTTATGTTTTATTGTGGTGTGGGAGCTTCAAAATTGACCCCGCCCCCTCACATTTCTTTTAACACTCGTGTGTTTCTGGTAAATTCCTGAAAGGTTTAGGACGGTACTCCTGCCTGTCCGAGAATGAGACCAGATTTACCATACCACACTAAATGCCCACCACTGCGACCCCCCCCCCACACACACAAGATCACTGAATTGTACTGATAAAGGAGATCATTGTTTATTATGGTTACAAGGCCGATGTCATATGTCTAAAACCCAGTGACGCCATTAAAGCCAGGAAATACTGGGGAGAAGGGAAAGGAAAGGGGGGAATAATGGAAATTTGGAGGGACAAAGTAGGGGGAGATAACAAGAAAGACGTCCTGTTCACTCATAAGCATGGTAAAGGATCCAAGCACAAGTAATATTCAAATGGTAATTTCCAATATTATTCATGCAAAAAGACACAAGAAAATTAATCCTTATGTTCGCCTCTTCTCTTTTTTTCTTTTTTAATAGGTCTTCGAATTTCCAGTAAGTGAATAGTTCCCAAGCCAACACGTGTTTCGTCGCCTCAGTATGCTTGTACATGCGACTTGTTCACGGCTAGGTAGAGAATGATACAACGTTTTTACAACACTTGAAATTCGCAAATATTTGTTACTTTTAAAAACAAATGTGCTCCCAGGGTTAGTCCACGTGACATGGTGCTGAGTAGAAGTAGCACCTTGTATTATGGTATTTGTTCATGCATATTGTGCACAGGAGTGACCAAAAATATATATATATATATATATCAAGTCTTCATATGTTATGAAGACACATGTGTGTATATACATTAAATTGTGTTTTGGCAGTGAATAGTGCATGCGTTAATTGTTGAGTCCATGGTAAGATTTTATAGCCTATATGAGCCATGGCACTATGATCAAGGTTGAAACACCACCTATATATACTTGAGCTAAGAAACTCATTCGCTGTCTCGAAATAGCTAACAAAATCAATATTAAGCCCACTAACCTGAACAAAATTCACTCCAAAATATCTGCGAAACGACCAACACAAATAAAAGCACAACTATGAGATTCCCACTTTTTTTTTTTTTTTAAAGGTTTTTTATTGAAGAAAAACAAGAGAATATACATAAATCGGGTGTCATTCACCTAACACGATACATCAAAAGGTGGGCAAGTATACAATGCGTTAAAGGCAATTATACCGACGGATGCAATTATGGCAACGATACATACTTAAAGGGGAAACACGATCAGCAATCTGACAAAACAGTAATCCGCAAAGGCAGCCCACCCACGATACAGGATATTAAGGACCACATTAGACACCCGACAAATAAGAAAATCGGTGCAGGATTATCGACCCGTCTCTTGTGAAAGAAGAAAGGAAGAAGAAAAAAAAGGCCATAGAACTAAACTAATATAAAACAATAAACCCCTCCCCATTTCCCCCACCCTACACCTCTGCAATGGCTACGGCCCATCCCCACTAGCAGCGTGCCTGTCGCCCTGGAACTGGTCCTAAAAGAAGGAAAGAAGAAAGTGGAGGAGGGAATAACAAACAGGCCCCCGGTCCCCTTGCCCCCCGCCGGCAGCAACCCACCCCATAAATCTCCGAGATAAGAAAACACAACAAGTAAAATCCAACAGGGGGGGAAGCGTATAAAAACCACCCCCCTCCCGCGCAATCATGAGGTACAGTCCCGTGTCAAAGGAAGTCCTTTTTCAAACCCATACGGCAAAAGTCAACCCCAGCCACTACGATTCTTCATGCAAGCCCAGTCCATTTGAACCGCCATCACAACAGGAAGAGCAAGATATAGGAAAGTTTCCAAAGCGACACGGAAGGAGTGATAACAGGATAAACGTTTACAAAGTCCAAAAGTCAAACAAAGTTCACTGTCCACCAGCAAGAAATCAGCAAAGCGTTTTGGGTCCATTTGAAAGAAAAGGGGCAAGTTATTAATCCAACTGTCCTTGGAAAACTCACGATGAAATATAGGACTAGTCACATCCATTCCAGGCGATATCGACATAGGGCAAAACACACATCCGACAGTTTCGGGCTCGCTCGATGCCATCTGGGGTTCACAAAGAATTACAAAGTCTGGCTTCCGCACAGGGTCCTCGGTAGCGATTGGAGCTCGTTCCGCGGGGAAAGAATCTTGATGAACAACCAACAAAGGGTCAGAATCCGGCCTCCGGCAAATGATATCAGCCTTTACAATCATCTTCCGGACAATGGCGGCGACTTGTACGTGGAGCTCCCCAATGGCGGCCATGATAGTGTGTAGCGACGGTGTACATTCAGCCCGCTCCATCGCCCCTCACTAAGCGACCGGGCAGGTCTCTGAACCCCGGAGGTCGACTACTCCGGGGCACCAGGCAAAGGCTATGTAGATGACAACTGTGGGCACCTCCAAAAGCACGATCTCAACACCGTCGCCGCCAGCGGGGAACCAAGTCCTTCGACCCCGGGAGCTCACCAGGGCCTCCGGGCAGCGGAACCCCGACCAAAGCAGTCGATATGCAAAGCCGCCGCAGTTGCGGGATAAAGCTGTCACCGAGCCACCATCCAGAACAGGCAAAAAAGAAGCCACTTCGGGAGACCGGAAGCCACCCACGTCCCGCAGCCGATGTTGTTCAACTCCAACCTGGCTGGGTTGGAACTCGAGGCCCCGGCTTCAACTCCAGGTTAGGCCGAGAATGGCGCACGGCATATCTTCGTCATTTGAGCAGCTGGAAAGTCCGGGATCGCACCTTTAGAGTCAGGCGCACTTCAGCTGCACGGGAGTCCGGTGGGAATTCAGGATGGGAGTCAGGATTTATGAGCAACCGGCGGAGGTCGGCGGAGCCGGGAGCCTATGCGGCCATCTTGGTTGCTAGCGTAGCTCCTCCTCGAGATTCCCACTTTTGAATATGCTTTGTTTGTTCAACAATTCGGAAACATCTATTGCACAGTGAAAACCTTCTAAGTTAAACAGAAAGGACCTACTTTAAATGTGGCGATAATTCCAAGCCACACTGCTCCTGTGGCGTGAGGGTAAACCTTGTAAGGACTGTTGTGCTGTGTTCTGCGCCAACACCGTAAACCATCCAAATTGTGTATATCCCAAATTCTGTAGGGGAAATGCAGATAGACAAACGGACTTGATTCAATCTTTGTGCATTTTGCATTGTCTGGTGCTCACAAACCGGTCACATTAAAAACCTCCACGACCGCGCACTACCGCGGTGTAAGAATCACGGACAAATCCTTTGTTGTCCTTAACTGTATATTCAGAAAAAAGCCGCCGATACGCGACCTCTCCGCCTCACGCCGGACTCCGAATGGGAGTGCCAGCATGTTTCCCGAGCCTCGCTAACTCCTCTCTCGCTGATCACGTGATCGGGTCCTTACTGGCGAACCCGTATGTGATCACGAGTTCGTGTTCATATTGCAATCTACCCAGTTGCATACACTAAAACCATAACCTTAGTGCAAAAATGGCATATTGACTCACTATAAAAGTTGCTGAATATAGCACCCGTATTCTAATGCCAGTGTGTATTCCAGTGAATATTTTGTAAGATACCACTGGTGGCATGATATAAAGAAGAAAATTAACTAAAAAATAAATATCCACCCTATGGGTACCCATTTGACGTATCCATTTTATTAAATAATATCCTACCAAAAAACATTGGTCTCTGTGACCGAGTTGAAACCAAAACGCAGCCATATTGGAAGAGGTACGTCTGTATCCTAGTACTCGCTTGAAATCGCAGGTGAAAGCTATGTTGCGCGAAAATAGAGTGAGTCTTATTGACGCTACCTTCTTGTTGTAATTCTTGTCTGGATTCCAACATACACTTATCACATATGGATTCCACTGTTCTCCATATTCATAGGTCCCTACCTAAAATTAGCTGACTATACTGATATACTTTGAACCAGATTGAAATAAGATATAGTCAGTCAGTCTTCTTTATATCATATGTGTGCTTGGGTTTACGAATTATGATGTCTTGTTGTTTATGCCACAGAATTTAGAGAGGCAGGTGGTTCTCTCTAACCCTTAAGCACAGTCACTAATAAGGCCTGGCTCTAAGAATATTTGGTGTAATTACCTATTGGCGCCTACTACCTATTCCCTATACCATCAAGTCCAAACTAAGGGGCCCATTAGAATGGCGGGCGGATTGCCCCTGCCAGGCTGGCGGTAGCCACTGCTGGCCTGGCGGGGGCAATCCGCCCGCCATCCTCACTGAAATGACCCCCCACCACATTAGGATGGCTGCGGGGTCCGTGGCGGACTGGAAGACCGTCCGGCGCTTTTCCGCCGGTCGCCTTTGCGACCGGCGGAAAAAGTGCATACATATGGTGGCGGTGTCTACGAGACACCGCCAATCATATTACAATGACTGAGGTCCTGTGCCTTTCCACGGCGGCATTGCCGCTGTGGAAAGGCATACGGACTTTGCTTTGGGGGCCAGTTGCGGGCCCCCAGGGTGTAGGGGGGTGTGGGGGGTGCACATGGGGTGTACCTATGGTACCCCCCTGCGTTTCAAAGAACAACATGGCAGGCACCGCACGGTGCTTGTCATGTTGTGCTTTGAAACGTACAACATGCATTTTTAGCATTGCGGTGGGTGGTGCTTTCAGCACCGCCCGCTGCAATGTTAAAAATGTGGGATGCACCCGCCACTGTGGCGGGTGCATCCTAATTCAACGCACGGGACCCCCGCCCTTATGGCAGGTGGTCCCTTCCTACGACAGGATGGCGGGCGGACAAAGTCCTCCCGTCATCCTAATGAGCCCCTAACTTTGGTAAAGGATCCATTTTGCCCTTTAGGAGCAGGTCCATGTACAGCATTGCACAGTAATCCAGGTATGTGAGGTGCAGCTCTCGTAGATATTTTGGGCAAGGGAGTTCTCAAAATGCATTGGTGAGAAAATGTACGCAGGGGCCGGGCACCACTGCTTCTCAAACTGTTGCGACTGGTGGTTTACTGTAGCTGAGATCTTCTCCATGATCAGGGTGTGGTACAGCTTGTGAAGCCAGTTGATATCATCCGGCATGTCGCCCATTCCCCTAATGACCGTTCACTGTTTGCATGTGAATTACAGATGTACATTGTAGGCCTGGTGTTGAAACAGCTGGGCGGAAAAGGAGAAGCTACAGAAAAAGTCCCAGCGCCATTAGCACATGTAAAATGTTTTTTAGATACATATTGTTCATAATGACTGCAGAGACATGGTCAGATAAGTCCTTGTCGGCCTCAGATTCCTCCAAATTAAAATCCAGTTTGATCTGCTTTATGACATCAAAAAAGGCCTTTTTTGTTGGCTCTTAGGGCTCAGTGCACTTTACCACCCCTAACCAGTGCTAAAGTGCTAGCGCTCTTTCCTTTCAAACATCATAAAATTGGCTTACACCGAATTGGAAAATGTAATTTAGTTTTAAGTTCCTAGAAATGTGGTTCCACATGTACCCAGGGACTGAACATTAAATGCTGCTATTGGGCCTGCAACACTTATTGTGCCACCCACTTAAGTAAGCTATTTAAAGATGTGTCAAGGCCAGGGCCTTTGTGCAAATTTTTCATGCTTTCTGGCCAGGGTGCGATTTGAGACATTTCTATGCCTTCTGACAGCCTAGGTGCTTATGTGTGACGTTTCCATGCTTTCTGGCCTGGGTGCTTATGTGTGATATTTCCATGTTTTCTGGCCTGGGTGCTTATGTGTGCTATTTTCATAGTTTCCAGCATCAGTGACCTGGAGGCTTATGTGTGACCTTTCCATGCTTACTTGCCTGGGTGCTAATGTGGGATGTTTGCATGCTTTCTGGCCTGGTGTGACCAGGCCTGGGTCAGTGCCTAGGTGCTTATGTGTGACAAGTCCACATTTTCTGGCCTCAGTGGCCTGTGTGTTCATGTGTGCTGTAAAGTTATGACGTTGAAACAGTCTTAAAAAAAAAAGCCTAAAACGCATAGCACTTTTTGTTCAAAAGACAAGAGTGGCCCGAAGGGTGTTGTGATCCTCACATTACGGCCTCTTAAAGAGTCCTGGGCAGCAATGTATGCAATTTCACTCTCTTTTACACCTACCCAGGGAGTCATCTGCAGGTTGCAATTTCACTCTGTACTGTGCTATCTCTGAGCATGTCCTAGGGAGTGGTCTCTCTTCTTCAGTTGTGATCTTATTCAGTTTCACACTATGCCTCAGTCTGACTCTGTTCTATGAAGCAGCTTCTCCTTCTGTTAAGATGTTAGCTTCTATAGAGATTCTCTGAGTCTTTCCTAGGAAAAACTCGCTTGAAGAGTTATGATCACTCAACATTGTGCAGTGTAAACATGATCCCACACTATAGTATGCGATTTCTTAAAACTGCGATGGAGAGAGGCCTCTTACTCTGTTTGGACACCATCACTTCCATGCTATCTCACTCGACCATGTGCATGTCTCTCAACAAATTCTGAGAAGCGCTCAGAAAAATAATTTCTGGCTATGTTGATACTTTTGTGGACCCCAGGCATGTGCCGATAGACTGATAGAAAGAACCAAACAGAAGCACTGACATCATTATTAATGAAATACAAAAAAATAGTGTTAATGATAATACTTCCCAATGAAAACGTGCATGACTGAAAAGGAGCCAATTATTGAGAATTGTTGAGTTGGAATTATTTACATGTTTGGAATTCATAACATGTGTCTGCAAGAGAATGGGTGATCCTATCTTTACCACGTTATAGCTGCCTGAATCTGTGGGATTCCGTTTAGGAAATGAAATTGTGCAAAGCATGCTCTACGCACATGTGACACAACAGTTTCTGTATACCATATAACCAAGCCCCATGCATTAGGTGTGCGATGTTTTGTTTTAAATTTGTTATCAGTTTGCATCAGCTTTGAAAACCGTCTTGTCTATCATTTTATATTTTCACTATGGATATCAAAGGTGCTGGAAGAGAAAATCACACAAGAAAGGAGGAGCTGAGAAAGAACGTGAAAAGAAGAAAAAAATGCAAGAGAAAGAATCAAGCTACTACAAAAAAGTGACTGATATTTTTTCTCCCAAAAAAGATTTAATTTCTTTTGAAGGCGGCAGCATGTCCACAGGCCTCAGTACTGAAGGTTCTGAACAAACTGCTGAAGGCCAAATAACTGAAATAAGCAGTGAAGGCACTGTAACTCAGGCCGCTTCACAGCATATACAAGATTACATTGAATTAGAAAGCGATGTAGATTCTGAAGGGAAATGTCAAGAGGACCCTGTAGTTGAGAAATCAGCATGTGCTGATGTGACTTTAACTCATGCAGCTTTTGGAAAGAGGAAAGTACACAAGAAAGGAGGAGCTGAGAGAGAATGTGAAAAGAAGAAAAAAATGCAAGGGAAAGAAGCAAGCCACTACAAAAAAGTGACTGATATTTTTAATCCCAAAAAAGATTTGATTTCTTTAGAAGGTGACATCATGTCTACCAGCTCCAGAAGTGAAGCTGTTGAACAAACTGCTGAATGCCAAAGGCCTGAAATAAGTAGTGATTCCACAGTAAAGGAGGCAGCTCCCGTGTCTTTAGAAGGTGACATTGAAATAGAAAGCGGGGAAGACTCCAAAGAGAAGTGTCAAGAAGACCTCATTGTTGAAAAATCAGCATATGCTGATGTGACTTTGATTGATCCAGCAGAGGACCAACATCTGAAAATTTGAATTCCTTTCATCCCTGTCAACCTGATGGTCTACGTTGGAATGCTAAAAGATTATATCAGCGAAAAAATGGGAAACCAAGGCAGTGTTGACTTATTCACACAAAGGCGAAACCTTTTTCTGTGTGATATGTCTTGCTTTCAGCAAACAGAAAGATAGAAGTGCTTTCATTGATGGCTGTTCTGATGAAAGGCATATGTATCAAAGAATTGATGAGCACGAACACAGCATCCTTCATCACAGTATTTCGGAATCCTTCATGATGCGATCAAGAAACATAGATATATGTAGCTATCTTTTTAAAAAAGCACACAACTGCAAAGCAAGACGTAGTCAAGCGAAAACGTGCCATTTTAGAAAGAGTAGTGGAAACAATAAAACTGATTGGCAAAAGAGGCCTGTGCTATCGAGCAACTACAGATGCTAGCTGCACCTTAGAAGATGAAACATTGGTTCATGGACATTTTTTGGTACTTCTTCAGTATCTTAAAAAATGTGATCCATTATTGAAAAGCCATCTTGAGGATGTCATTAAAAAGAGTAAAAAACATCATGAGGTTGCAAAGAGTGGTAAAGGGAGTGGCAATTTGGTTACCCTGATTTAAAAAAAAACTGTAAACTTCCTCATAGATATTATTTCCTCATTGATAAAAGAGGGTATTGCTTTAGAAATCAGGGAAGCCGAAATGTTCTCAATACAGCTGGATATAACACAGGCCATAAATGTTTAGACCAGTGCTCTATCATAGTCAGATATGTGACCGATATTGTCCACGAAAGTCTTGTGTCTGTTGTTAATTGCACAATGACAACTGGCAAGGCATAGTGTGAGCTAGTTTGCACTGCACTTGAATCCAGGAACATTAGCGTTGCAAATTGTGTTGGTAACTCAACAGATGGAATCTCCAATATGCAAGGAGAGTGTAATGGGTTCACAGAATGTCTGAGTAAAAAAGCACCTGATCAGATTCATGTGTGGTGCTACGCGCATGTACTTAACATTGTTATAACTGATGTCGTCAAAATCTCTGTATCTGCAGTATCACTGTATGGGCTGTTAAATTCTTGTGCCGTATTTCTCAGAGATTCATACCTTCGAATGAACGTGTGGCGAGACAAAATTATTGAAGCATGGTGTCGGTCCATCTCTATAATTGGAGAAACAAGATAGTAGGCCAAAGATGTAGCACTCAAAAAAATCTTTGGTCTATACAATGACCCAAGCAAATCTGTGTATATTGAGGTTCTTCAAACTATGGAAGAGATATCCACATCAGATAACTTCAATGATGAGATCAGATACAACGCCATTTCATTTCTAAAGTAACTCGTTACATTTGACACCATTTTGACTGCACATACGTATCTGTTTATTTTTCAAAATACCACTCTCCTTTAGGTCTGTAATTGCAAAAACAAGGTCTTGACGTACAGTAGGCATATCGAATGGTGACTAAAACCATTGACACCCTTCATCAACAGGGTTGGGATTTCAGCAGCATAATGGATGCTACAAATACATTCATCAGTTTGGCAAAAGAAAAATTGGTACTGTGTGATAGTGAAATTTTGATTCAAGTTGACTTCCCAGTGGTTCGAGTTCGCAGGAAGTGGATGATGCCTGGCAAACCTGTGACTGATAGGAGAGCTACTGATACAGATAAATACAAGATAGAAGTTTATAATGCTGCAATGGACAAACTAGTTACCAGCCTGCAAAGTTGATTCACAACTCATGGCCAGTTGTTTGCAGATTTGGCATGCTTGGACCCCAGAAACTTTAGAGACAACCTCCAGTACTTTCCCCAAAATGCTCTTCAACGACTAAGTGGCTTGTTAACTAGATTTGATCGGGAAGCATCTGTTGAAACTGCAGCGTGAGTTGCTTGATTTTGCATCTAAGTGGAGAAGACTAAAACTCAGTATTGAGGAAGAGTACGGTATCATCTAAGAAGTTGAAAATGAGCAAGACTTGGACACCCATTATCTCAACTTTGAGGATGAGATAGATCAGAACGCTAATGTTGGGCAAAAAAAGTATAAGTGTAAGACTTGCAAGGACTGTATTGATTGCTGCTATAGTTTATTATTGTGTTATAACCTGTACAGTAAAGCCTTCTCTCTTTAATGCCTATAAGCTGGCATTGACTCTTTCCTCCTCTCAGGTGGCTTGTGAAAGATCCATGTCTAAGCTTGAGTACATATTGAATAGGCTGCGTAATTCTCTCTCTCAGTCATGTTTAGAAGTCTTTATGCCTATCTTTGTGGAAAAAGATGCCTTAATGCGAATAAGCAATGAGAAAATCATTGATCTTTTTGCCTCCAACAGCAAATTGATGCAAGGGATGTTAACACTTTAAAATGTCAGCTCAAGTTAGCACATTTCTAAGCTGAGCACTTTTAATAAAATATTTTCTTTGACAGTTGCATTCTGGACATGAAAATTATTTGACTTTTGTACATTACCGTCAACATTTTGAGGGCCATATATAAATATCAAACAACGCAGTGCAAATACCAGAGTTGACCTCCTTGCGTTGGCTCTCTTTGAGCCTGCTTTCCACCAGGCACACACCTTTGTACCATAGTGAAAGACTGTGACTATGACTGTGACTGTGTCTAGCACAGGTTTTGCACTGAAACAACAAGTAATATCCATCCACTACAAAATCCTATGCTTAGGAAAAATTTAAAATGTTTACTGTACTGTATTTATGCAGTACTGTAGAGCATACATACATTCTTGGAAAACTTCAAGAAGGCGTCAGCTTTTGTCTAAAATCTAGGACTACCTTTCTTTACTTTACATCAAAACCCATGGATGGTTGCATAGGGTCTTGCTCCCACATCTCATCTGTGAAACACCATCTTGACACAAATTAATGCAAAGTGCAATTGAATATAACACTTGTTTGAGAAGAAGTACATTATTATGTTTTTACAGTATTTCATAATAAGGATTTGGTACTACAGGCAGGTCATGTTAACTGTTTACAATTTCAAAATGCCCACAATCTTAATGTTGTGCACTGTTGCACTTTACATAAGATGCGTTATTTTGGCACTGTTGACAAAACTCAGGATATAAAAACCATTTAATGTTTGAACTTTGTCTTGTACACTTTTTACTCTGAACCTTTGCACAATTTTTTGAAGTTAAGTGCGTTTTTAAATGTCTTTATGCTATTTTATATGAAGAATAAATTGGTTATATTTAAGTTCATGTTTCGTGCTTGACATTTAATTTTTTAGTGTTCTCTGTAGGAATCTCTGTGATTTATGACTGTGTATCCTTGTGCTCCACAAGGTAATCATTTATTATGCTTAAAAGTTAATGCATTCTAATAGGTAATGACAAATGTGTTGAAAAATGCTTTGTTTTGGCCTTTCTGTCTCCCACATTTTCTTGGGGGGGGCAAGTTCAACTCTACAAACTCCCCCTAGTAGTGGTTGCTCACTGCACTTGTTCGCTACACACCATGTGGGGGCTAGTCTCACTTTTACTTTGTTCTCTCTGATTCACTACTGTGTCTATTTTTGGTGCTCTCTGAAATAATGTCTATGGGTACATATGACTGGGTGGGTAACCTGGGTTCTTTAAGGTCATCATCTACTATTTACTGTGCTTTGAAAGTTTATACAATTGAGTATGTAGTGAAAAATGTGCTGTAAAGTTCACCATTTTGATCTGTAGTTTTCCAAAATTTTCTTGGGGAAGAACACCCCCAAACCTCTCTAGTAGCGGTAAGACTTGCTCGCTGCGCTTGCTTGCTATGCGCCACACAGGAGCTCGTCTGGCAAAATTTGCCAGGGCTGCTATCAGTTCCCAGTCCGGCCCTGAAAAGGGGTATAAGTATTGGACCTGTAACCCCACATTTAACTAACACTTCTAGACTGAGGACTGTGCCAAGACGAAGAGCTGTCAGGAGGAATACTCTGGCTTTGCTATGTTGCTTTGCTGGGTTGGCCTGTAGTTGCTGCTTCTATATGTGGGCAGTGAAATACCTGGACTTTGCTTTCTGGAATCCTGCTTTCAAAAGTTCTCCAAGGGCTTATGTGTACTTGCCTCCTGTTGGAAGTCTCAGGGCCATCAAATACTCTATCTGCAGCTCCCCTGAACTCCTCTACTGAGAGTTTTAACCGTCCAAGTGGTGCCATCTCCAGTTCTGGAACCTTGGAAGTGGTTTTGCTACTTCAAGAAATCGCTGCATCGGCTTTTAGTGTTGTTTGTTCAGCCACAAGTTTGCGTGCAGTTGAAAAACCAAAGCATTGCTGCAATACAGCCAAATAATCGTCACAGCGCCTGCTCGTTGTTGGAAGAACTGTCACAGTCCAATTCCAAAGCACTGTGTCTCCGATGTCCGAGATCCCCTCTCCGACTCAACCCTACTGAGCGGCTAAAGGAATAAATGCATCACCTGCCAGAGGTTGGAAGAATCGGGATAGCATCTGTTTTGTTGCCGCCACATCAACGCGTGCATGCCCGGATTTTTCACGCATCACGCCAGGGCGCCACGTTTCCCGTGCATCTCCTTGCAGAACGGAAGCACTATCGGAAATCGCCCCATTGCATCTTTTAGGAGAGGAATTGACACAACGATTTTCCTGAATGTAGAAGAATTGATGCATCCCTTCAGTCTCAGAAAATCAGCACCGCTCTACCACAACAACAATATTAAGCTACTTGAAAGGACCAACAGATAACCTATCAACCCATCCCGACATAGAAAGGTTCAACAATCTGGGGATTGAGCTGGAATTGTTTTCCTGCGACAGAGTTAAAAGGTGCATTAACCATCTTAAATCCGAAGGCGCTCCAGGGCCCAATGGCATCCCCAACGCAGTATACAAACATAATGCTGAGTTTTGGGCACTCCATCTTTCTGCCTTGTTTAATCAAGTCTTTGCCTGCAAGAAGCATCCACCATTGTGGAATGGTAACATCATCCACCCAATCTTCAAGAAGGGTGACAGGAGTACTCCACTGAATTATCGGCTGATATCTTTAATTGATGTGGAAGCTAAATTATATGCTTCTTGTATTTTGGAGGAGATCCAGGAATGGGTAAATACCAACAACCTAATTCCAAGCTACCAGACAGGCTTCAGAAAAGGGACAGGGACTATAACAAATCTCACAGCCCTTGCGGTTATATGGCTGCTTCATTGACATTAAAGCGGCTTTTGACCGAGTCAGTAGGGGGAGGCTTTGGGAAAAACTCAATGAGTGGGGGCTACCAAAAAATGTCCTCCGTGCTGTCAAGCACCTTTATACAGATACCTGGGCAAGGGTCAAACAAGGGCACGGTTCAAGCCTTACGTCCAAAATTCCAACGGAGGATGGACTGAAACAGGGCTGCGTCCTGGCCCCATGTTTATTTAACTTATACCTGGCCGACCTAGGAAGAAAACTCAGTCAAATTGTAAGGCACGCTCCGAAGCTTGGTAACACCCCAGTGCCTATCATCCAGTTTGCCGATGATATTGTTCTTTTAAGCGGAACCCCAATTGGACTGCAAAGGCTGATTAATGCCCTATATCTCTATTTGAATGAATAACATCTAGAATTAAATAGAGAAAAGACAAAAGTAATACGTCTTATAGAGTGAAAGCCCATTAAATTTAGCTGGACATTTAACCATCTAGCCATTGGGGTACAGCCACAATGTCGGTATTTGGGGGTCACCAGGGAGTCACCATAGCCAACGACAACTCAAAAAAGAGCACTCTGCAGTGTTAAAAGCCAAATCCCAGACGCTAATTTTCGGATATAGGCGACGCCTTCAAAAACTGGGTGGTCCAAACTACACTCATCTTTTAAAAGTAATGGCCTCTCAGATTTTACCTACATTATCGTATGGTCTTGTTACATGGCTTGGAGGGGAGGCCGGTTTATTAAACACCTTACAAACTAAAATCTATAAAGTTGTATTTAAAGTACCGAAATGCGCCTCGCCAGCCCAGGTGCGATTAGAATTTGGCCTTCAAAATCAAATTTTTAGGTCCAAGTCAAGGTTTGTTAAATTCTGCCACAAACTCCGCGCTGCTGTACCAGGCTCATTAAACCACCTCTGTTGGCAGGAAATCAATTTTGACTCCACCCAGCCCTGGGCCACCCATCTGCAGACTTGCCTTTCAGACCTTGGATTGCTCGAAGCTTGGTGTAAAAAAAGTGATCAGGCTACTTTCTGCAAAATTGCAAATTCAAATGCCAAAATAAAGTCATTATTGGAAGACAAACAAACATTGATCCATCGACGTCATGCCTGGACAGTCATTTCTTCCTATTCACGTCAACAACCCCAGGCATACTTGGCAACACATTTTAGTCAACACCTAAAAATGATTCTCATTGATTTCCGTATGGGCCTTCACGAGTCCAAGGATCTAAGACCCCCTTGGAAACCCCATGATGCTTGCCCAAAATGCAGACTCTGTGGTTACCAAAACAAATCTTTAATTCATTTGTTTTGTGTGTGCCCGGCTCTCATGGTGGCTAAAAGAAACTTTTTTGCGGGATATCCTAATCAAACTGAACATAAGAACATGTCGCCAAGCGGTCATAATCTGGCTGGGAGGTTCATCGCCAATTCTGACTTGCAGGGGTCTCAAATTAATGATAGAGACTGGGAAGCAGCTGCAGATCTGTGTATGATCCTTTAAAACATTGCCTGAGGCTCACACTTTATGTATTATCCCCCATGCTCATTCCATAAACCTCTATGTAGTCAGTGGGGGGTCCGATGTACAGTTTAAGTTTTAATTGTTTTTAACTTTGATATCAACCGTTGCTTCGATTTTTAATGCAAATTGTATTGCGGACATCCGCAAATTGTACTTTTTCTAATTGTAATGATTTTTATTAATTCAACAATAAAATTCACTCTCTCTCTCTCTCTCATTCCCTTGGGACTCAAGAATTGAAAAAGTGCTTGCATTTGCTGATGCTTCTCTCCTTTGCTGGCTGCTGTTTTTCATCTTGGATTTTGACACACCAAAGGTACTTTGTGCTATAATCAATGCATCGATGGGGTCCTGCTTAAACCTAAAAAAAAGTGATGTTTCTGCTTATGTTTGTTGGATTTTTGTCATTTTGGTCTTGTTTGGTTTAGATAAAGATTGATTATTTTTCTAAACTTTTATGTACACATGCTTTACACATTGCCTGTGAAATAGGCTTCACTGCTCATGCCAAGCTAACTACCAAGGGGGTGAGCAGTGTATATCTTGTCTGTGTAACTCCCTTATCCTGACTAGAAGGAAGGGTCCCTACTTGGACAGGTTGCAAGCCACTGCCAACAAGAGACCCCTCATGTTTAACATTGATGGTCAGCGGTTAGGATAGGACTTGAGCTTGGACTTAACATACGTTGATTGGTGTACATAACTTCATAGTGCAGACCAATACGCAACTGCATACCCCTCTTTGATTTTTCTGCTTTTGACAATCCTTGATTTTTAGATCTATAAATCATGTCTCATTCTGATGAGGCAGCGGTTGAAGTTGCAGAGGTTGTGTTTGAGATAGAGAGTCTGCAATCCCATGCAGAGCCTTCAAGGATCCAAATTGGCCTGTTAAAAGTTCTGCTAAAGGAAATACAAAAGCCCCTGAGGGAATGGTGGGCAGCAAGAGAAGCTGGGAGGGCTAAGAATGAGGCGGTGGATCTGGAAGTACAGTGCCTCCAAGGGGATTTTGGAACTCAGGATCTGCCTGTGGGAAGAGCACCCTACAGGATTGGTATTGGTGTGTCATCTAGAGATCTGTCCCCAGAGGAGCTGGAGAACACACAACAGACCAGAGAGCATGAGCGGTAGCTTGGGAGGCTCAAGTGGGAAATGAAAACAAAAAGTTGGAATTGGAAAGCAAAATGTTTGAAATCAAGCACAATCAACAAGAAAAAGAGAAGAAGACAACCCTTGCTCTTGGGGAAAGGAAATTGCATTTGGCTCATGAATTGAGTATGAAGGAGCTGGACATCAAGGCCAAGCAGGCAGAGTCCAACATACATAATGGCAGCAGACGTCCACTGGAATCTGAGGGGAGGGTGTTCATTTCCAAGGACATAGTAAATTATTACAGAAGAGAAAATGACATACACAGTTGGTTTTGGGGTATGAGTCAGCTCTCTACATGTACCAGGACCCTGACATACACTGGGGCAGGTCTTTGGAAGTGCTCAGGGGTAGATGGGAGGGACGCTTTGACAGCCCTAGGGACAGTATAGAATCTCACTTACTCTGGCATAAAGGACGCCCTGATAAATAGGTATGGTCTCACCCTAGAGCAGGAAAAGGTAAAGTTTAGGACATACAAGAATTCTGATTCCCAAACTTGGCTTGAATATGCAGACTATTTTTGCAGAGCTCTGTATAGTTGGGTGAAGGGCAACCAGGTAACAGATGATCAGGGGCTGTATAATTTAATTGCATGGGAGCACTTGTGTCAACTTCTGATTGACTGCAAGCTGACTGACACCAGTAAGCTGTTCAGGAGGTGGACTGCTGGGGTAGTAACAGGGCCCACAAGAGGTATGAGGGAGGCTCTACCAAGGGTGGGTATGGTCCTTAGGAGATGAGTGGGATGACAAGGGTAAACAGAGGGAGTTCTCTAAATGGCCCGATCTAGTTACCCAGGTAAGGATTTCTATCCCCAGGTGATAAAAAACCTTGGATCTCTATAGGGAAACCTGCAGAGAGGGGCCCTCCAGGTGTAATGCATGTGATCAGGCGCATTTTTTGTTGTTGTGAATGTCTATGATGTATGTTTTGTTTTTGTTAAACTTTTTTTTTCTGATTATCAACTCTTTTCACTATTTTTGTGGGTGTTGTTTATGTATATATTATCTTGTTTTTGTTATTGTTGAGACATGTACCTCAATTTTTCATACTGCTTCGTCTTTGTTGGAACTCCCATGAGTTAGATTTAGGTGGGAGTCATATTTAATTATATTAATCATATGTACAACGTATTTATTGAAAAACTATGGATTGCTAATTGAACGAAATGAATATATATTTTTAGAAAATAAAATACAAAAAAGCTATATAAATTGTATTGCTTTCTGTGTGGGACTGTTTTTATGTGAATATGATTTAGGTTTTTTTTGCTGTATATTTGGTTGTGATCAGGATGTTCACATGAGAGGGCATCCCAAGCGGCACTGCCACACACTGGTTTATAAGGGTTGGCCAGTGCTGTGCTAGAGAAGGAGTTGGTTCCAGGAGAATGGTGGGAGCCAGATGAGATGATCTCTGTCTCAGTAGGGGACAGTGAGATGGTCCAGGGGATCCTTGTGCCTGTGAATACTATGAAGCAAAGGTAGTGGGTGACCATCTTTGGACAAAGGATGGAGGCTCTAAGAGAGACATAAGAGCAGGTGTCAATGCTGTCAGGGGTCCCTTGGTGTCTGAAGAGCAGGTGGTCCCTAATGTATTTCATCAAGTAGTTGCTGTGGACAACTGTGAGTACCATTATAAGGTGGTGCAGGTTCCCTTTTAGTGGGGCAGGGGAGTCCCTGAAGGTAGCTATGAGTCTATCCATGCCTATTGATTGTCTGCTAGGTAACAACGTGGAAAATTTCCACTTGAAGATGGTGAGTCTGCCTGAGTGGGCATCCGTGACCACTCGATGTATGGCAGCCGCTAAGTGTGATCAAAAGGGCCTGGAGCTTAAAAGAGTTGCCCAGGTGTCTTCCAGAATGAGAGGGGGCAGGAGTAGTAAGAAACCTGCCCCGGACGTACCCACAATTCGGGAGCAGACTGACCTTGAGGACGATACCCTGGTACCTACAGGGGAGCAAGTGTCTAAACTGGAAGACTTGCCTGAGCTGACCCGTTGGCAGCAAGAAAGGTGTCCCACCAGTGCGGAATTCTGCAAGGAGCAGCAGAAATGCCCTTCTTTTGAGGGTCTGCAGCAGATAACAGCAAACCAGGCAGCTGATAAGGATACTAGATCACTTTGGATCTACTGGGAGAATGGTCTCCTCTATAGTGAGCCTAAGGTTGCTGCGACTGGGGCAGCCCTTGTGCTGGTGATACTCCAGCGCTTTAGAGCCTTCCTACTGGGTCTGGCTCATGATGTGCCTTTGGCAGAACATTCGGGGCAGGACAAGACATTTGAAAGTCACACACTTCCTTTGCCCCAAATGAGAAGGCACTCTGGTGTGCATTGAAGGTCTTGCCAAACTTGCCAGGCAAGAGGAGAGAGAGAGGTAAGGTTTCACTAAAACCTTTCCCTGCCATGAGCACTCCTTTGGAGCAGGTGGGCATTGAAATTGTGGGACCTCTGGACCCCAAGACTTCCATGAGCAACAGGTATATCCTGGTCTTGGTGGATCATGTCACCGGGTACCCCAAGGCTATCACTCTGAGGACAGTGATGGCGGCCATGGTGGGCGACCCATGATTAGGATTTTTTTCCGTGTGGCTTTCCCTGAAGAGGTGGTATCTGACCGAGGTACCAATTTCTTTTCCAAATACATGAAGAGCGTGTGGGAGGTGTATGGGGAGTTCTATAATGTCACCACTCCTTACCACCCCCAAGGAAATGGGTTAGTTGACAGGTTCAACCGTATACTGAAGGGCATGACTGGGGGTCTGTCAGACTCCATGACACGTAAGTGGGAAGTCCTCTTTCTATGCCTCATCTTTGCTTACAGGGAGGTATCACAGAAAGAGGTTGGCTTTAGCCCCTTTGAACTGCTGTATGGGCACTGTTGTACTTGGGGTCAGTGTAACTAGTAGGATGTATTACTTGAAGCATTTGTACCTTTAATATAGAGTGTTGCATCACTCGAGAACATGAGTGATGCTGTATTGTGACAGAGGTGTGTTCATTCTAGAGTCAGTTGTCTGCTGGCTGGAGAGGGACCACGAATGGCAATATCTTTATGTGCTTAATAAACTCATATGTTTAAAACTACACTGTCTACTGAGTTTGCGATTATAAGATTGGCAACGATTTCCAGCCATAAGGAGCACAGCTGTCTAAGACTTTGGTGGAAAAGAACCCCAAAGCAACACCATGGGTACATGTAAGTGAAAAGTGTACTTTGGTGAGAGTTGCAGAAGGCACCGATTGCAGTTGGGGGCGCATGCAAGAAGATATCAAGTGTGCCAGTGGAATAAAATTTAACTAAAAAGTAAGAGACTTGACATTGGAGACCGATTCCTGTGTACTTGAGGCTGATTAATGCGCTCTGTGTATGTCCTAGGAGACAGATGGTTCTCCTGTTGTAGTGCGAGTGAAGACTTTGACAACAGACAGGCAAGCAAGAGCGATTGTCGAAACCTGTATGGAACAGCGTTGGAGAACATAGGGAAACACAGTCAATTTCCTGATGAGAATTACATGAACAGACATCTAGCCACCATTTTAACTGATTGGGATGGTCTACAGGAGCTTCCATGATAATTATAGTGTTGGTCGGTGACTGCGGCCTAGATCAACGTGGCTGAAACCAGACTGCAATAAGGAAAGCAGCACGTGAAAGGGAGTTTGCGCATCTGAAAAAAGGGTATCAGTGGCGAATTGAGCTTGTGGAGGTCGACCAGTGGGTGAAAGTATGCATCAGTGATAAACACATCTGGACATATTATCATGTTGAAATGCTGTTCATGAAAGGAAACGTACAATTTTTAACGGTGATAGACACATCTTGGAGCTTAGTGCCTACGTGTGTGTACAACAGTGATAGGTACACCAAGAGAGATGGATACAGCAATTATTCCATCACCTCTTTTTTTACAGCATGCAGGAGTGCCACCAATTAAGTGGGATGAATGGGTGGAAATATTTGAAAATGACCTCAAGTCGTTGGGTGGGAGAAAGTTTAGCACAACAAGGAACAAGGCATTGTTATTAAGTGCATCGGGGAAAGACGGCTAGCATGATTTCAAGTACTTGCCACTGGCTGTGGATAATGAGGGATGGGCTATATCCAATGTTTTTGTTGAAGCTAAAGCAAGGTTTAGGAAACATTTTGCAATGGAAGTTATTGTAGCTATGTGCAGGCATCTATTTTATACTCAACTGCAAAGGCTGATGAGACAATTGATCAGTTTGTGACAAGGTTACGAGAATTATCCATCAAATGTCAATTTGGAACATAGAGGGATGAAATGATCCATGATCAATTGATTGTCCAATGATGGAATGCAGAAATGCAGGAGAGGTTATGGGCAGCAAAAGCCCAACATAATGCAATGCCATTTAGATAGCTAAGGTGGTGGAACAGTCAGATTTATACATGAGGGAAATCGAAAAAAAGAATGCAGCTCAGGTGTCACATGTATCATAGCAGGAGGAGATGGGGGTACTTAACACTGATAAAGGAAACGTCAATACAGGAAAAAAGGGGTGTTAAATAAGAGATACATGGGGAGCACCACAAGATCAACTGATGGCACCAAACATCTTGGAAGAATGTGTACTAGGTATGGGAGTAGTTATCATACAGCAGATTGAAAAAATTGTTATGCAGTGGGTAGAGAGTGTAGACAATTTAGGAACAAGGGCCATTTTGCCAGAATGTGTAAGGCAAACAACAAGTTTAAGGTGTCAGCTGTGCAGGGAGGTGTAGAGGACATGGATAAAGCCACTGATAGGATTTTATGTGTAGATGGGCAAGATATCCTGAGGCGGAGGACCAGACCCAGTGCGTTCTTTGTAATGAAAGGGGAATGCCGCCAGTTGATGGTAGATTCTGGATCATTCTACAGATTCATACCCAAGGATATGTTTATGCGACATTGGCCAAAGTATGTTTGCTCCCAAAATACAATAATGTGGGTGGTTATTATTAGGAGAAGATAGACATAATAGGTCAACTGAGATATGTTTTCAGGAAAGAACTGTAAAGGGAAAGGAGTATGTGGCAAGAAGTGGACCATCAATATTGGGGTAGAAACATCAGTATGATCTACACATAATCCAAGGGCACCTAATCAAGTCATGGTAGTGGACGAGGTCACGGTGGAAGACATAGTGGAAGGGGCGAGTAAGGTATTTGCGTAGAACATAGGGGAGCTCAAGGGATATGTGCATAAAATATTGGTGAGACCGAATGCAGTTCCAGTACAGCATAAAATACGTAAAGTTTCTATCATTATGAGACAAGAGGTGAAGCGTATGTCAGAGGAGATGGTAGAGCAGGGAATATTAGAACCTATTGAAGCACCCAGCTGGATTTCCGCAGTTGTTTTCACAGGCAAGACTGACAGTAGCTTCAGCTCCTGGGTGGATTTGCGCACGTTGAAAAAAATTCACTACAAAATATTAATGAGTTGGTCTTATAGTTATAAGGGGGAGGGTTTTTTGCAAGCAGGACATACGCAGTGCTTATCATCAGATTAAGATGCATGGGGATTTCAAGGCGTTTATTGCCACTGAGGAGGTGTTTTAGTTTACCAGGATTCCGTTTGGCCTTGCATGGCCAGTGTCTTTCAAAGGATGATGGGCATATTTTTGAAAGGTTTGGAGAATGTGGTGTACTTTGAGGATGATATTTTGGTGTTTGGAGATACAAAGGAGAGACACAATTTGGTTCTGAAAGCAGTTTGGGATAAAATTGCTGATGCAGGGATAACGCTCAAACTAGAGAACTGCAAATTTTGTGTGGAAGAGGTAGAGTACCTGGGGTATATGTTGTCAGTGACAGGGGTCAAGACCAAGATGGCTCTCTTGGAGGCCATAAGAAAGTCACCCACTCCAATGGATAAAGACCAATTGAGGTCCTTTCTTGGACTTATAGAATATTATGCGAAGTTTGTCAGGAATGTTTCGGAAAATAACGGAACAAATCAAGAAGTTGTTGAGAAAAGGGTGTAAATATGTGAGGGTAGAGGATCAACAATAAGCTTTTGATAATATAACAATTTTAATTTGTGCTGCAGATGTTTTGACATCATTTTATTCAAAGTTGACGTCGATTGAATTTGTGGATGCCAGTGCAGTGGGAGTGGGGACTGTGTTAGCACAAGTGCATGAAGAAGGTGAAAAGACGGTGGCTTTTGCTTACTGCTCTTTTACTGAATCAGAAAGGAATTATTCAGTTATAGAGAGGGAGGCATTAGCTGCTTTCTGGGCAGCAGAGTATTATAGGATGTTTCTCTGGGGGGGTTTTCTTTCATATTACATATGGACCATAAGCCATTATTAAAGATTCTTTCACCAGGAGGAGCAGGGAAAGGGTCTGCATGGTTGGACCGGCTGGCTGCTCATGTACAAGAATACCAGTACAAAATGAAATACATTCCAGGGTAGAGAAATGGAAAGACTGATGGGTTGTCCAGATTGCCCATAACAAGAGGTGGAAAAGCGATGGTGGAGTTTTTTGAAAAGAAGGGTGCTGTTGCAAGTATTGATGATCTGGTGGAGATGCGCAGTGGGGCCATTGTGAAGGAAGGGTGGTATGTTTGCATGGCTGGTGATGGTGTTTTACAGCAGGTTCTGGATATGATTGTGAAGGGTGGCAGGCATGAAAGTGTGGTGCCAGTTGTTGTAGGACCATTTGGGGAGATTTTGAATGAGTTGTCAGTGTGTGGGGGAACATTGATAGTCAGAGGAGATAGGTTTGTTCAGTCCTGAACAGGGGTTAAGGTTTGATCTGTTCAAATTGTCACACAAGGGTCATTTGGGGCAGCACTTACAAAGAAGAATTTCTGGTGGCAAGGTATGGACCAACAGGTAACTGAAAGGGATGAGAGGTATGTAGATTGCAAAGATGGAGAGAAAAAACTATGGGCCCTATTACGATGTGATTGGAAAAGTCTATGACCTCTGGACGGAGGCATTCTGAATCACATCTCGGTTTTATGCCCAACCACCTAATTACAATCTAGGTGGTCGAAAGTGAAACCAGATGTTTTTTCCGGCTCCATGAGCCTATCGGCCAGTCGGAGAACGCAACGTAATCCCAATGGACAGAGCTTCTGCCATTGGGATTGCAATGCTCGTTTTCCGACAGGCTCTCCATGCTTGGATTTCCAACATGGAAAGGCTGGCAGAAAGCGAGTTTGGCTGCCCCTTAGCAGGGCCCCCTTCTTCCTGTGGCCTCCGGTTGGGGGCCGAGGGTGCACCTCTGGGGCCCCTCTGTTAAACCCTGCACCGTGTGGCAAGCACCTTGGAGTGTCTGCCACGCAGTGCAGGGATTAACAGAATCTCCTATTTCTCTATGGGAGCTTGTGTTATGGTCAGTTTACAGCTGCATCACAAGCTCTCATATAGAAATGGGATTATGCGACTGCACCATGTGCGGTGGCATTGGGATTGCAGTGTCGGGACTGCCGACCGGAAGTCTGTCAGTCCTGAGACTGCGACGGTGTAGGTCAGAGGAAACTCTGACTGACATTGTAATCGAGCCCCAAAAGTGGGGGTTCAATCAGTTATAGGAGAGGTGGTAGGTCCAGGTCTATAATGGCATAAAGTGTGTTTTGGATTTTAAAAGCCTGTTGGTGGGTGTGGCTACAGAGTTGAAATTAGGTCTGGTGATGGTTGATGTTCCCCCTAAATGGCTACTTGTAAAGTTTATGCATGAAGTTATGACAAGAAACACCATCAGGGTGTTAGAAGAGATATTTAGGGAGGAGGGAATTTATCTGGTAAAATTGATTACAGATAATATTACACAATTAATAACTTCAGTGGAAATGACAAACTATTTGACATTTTGTGGTATTATGCAAGCACGTACATTGTTCTATAACCCACAAGTGAATTGCATTGTTGACAGGGCCAACCGCATGGTGAAAGGGGTGATTCAAATGGCAGTAGAGAGTAGGAAAAGTATTAAGGATATGGTGAGTGATATAGTTTGGGCATATCGGACTACGGAAAATGGAGTGACAAAGAAAATTCCCTTAAATGTGATGTGAGGGCATAGAGCAAATGCAAAAAATGTTTCCAGCATGGATGAAGGGAATTTCTGGCCAGAAAGAGGATGAGGAAGACAAAGTAGGTGAGTATGAGTGAAATGGGAGAAGGATAGTATTTGGTGATAAGGGGAATGTCAAACCAGGAGGAATAGGACGTTGCCTTACAAAGTTTTGAGGGCCATTTAAGGTAAGGAGTGTGCATAGGTTATTTGTGGTTCTGAAATATGGAGAGCAAAGTATCTTGAGGACTATGTGTGTGATGTGTAGGCATGAAAGATGAAGGGAGAGGTTGTTGTGTCTTATACCACGTTTCTTTTTCTGTATATAGGATCGTCAATTTCCATCCTTTGTGCATTTGGCACATGTACATAAACTTTCTTTAAAAAGTTGTTTTTGGTTGAAAGGGGGACAATGTGTTGTACTTGGGGTCATTATAACTTGTTGGATGTATAACTTGAAAGATGTGTCCTTTGATATGGTGTGCTGCATCACTCTAGAACATGAGTGATGCTGTTTTTGAATTTGTAACCCAGAGGCTATACCTCTGAGGCCAGTAATGGCACTCGTGCTGGGCCAGGCACTGATTGGGATTTTTTCTGGATTGGTTTTCCCAAGAAGGTGGTATCTGCATAGGGTGCCAACGTCATCATATCCAAATATGTGAAGGCCACATCCGAGGTGTGTCGGGTGAACAACAAATTCACCACTCCTTATCACCCCCAAGGCAATGGTTTAGTTAACAGGTTCAACCATACCCTGAAGGGCATGACTGGGGGTCTGTCAGACTCCATGACGCATAAGTAGGATGTCCTCTTACCATGCCTTTTCTTTGCTTACAGGGAGGTACCACGGAAGGGGATTGGCTTAAGCCCCTTTGGCCTGCCGTGTGGGCACCCTGTGTGGGGACCTCTTAGTCTGGTGAAGAAGGCTAGGAGAAAGCTCCCAGGAACCCCCACCCAGGATGTCTTTAGTTACATGCTGGTCCTCAGAAACCAAAGCGTGTACTTCAGAAAATGTATTCAGGCAAACCTAGAAGACAGCCAGGAGATCATAAAATACTGTTATGACCAGAATACCACCCTGGTTGAGTTTCAGTCTTATAAACACACAAAATATACCCCGACGTCTACTGGAGGAGAGCAAAAAGTACTCTAACTAACCAAGACTCTAAAGAAATATCAACAATTTGTATGGATTCCCATCATTCACCATTCCAGGTGACATGCTTCATCATCTGGGTCTCCTTTAACAGGGCTACCACTCCACCATAGTGATGGAGGAGCCCAAGGATGTTTTCAAAGGTACAGATACAGATGTGAGCAAATGTAATTTGATGAAGTGTATGGGAAAAAGTGCAGAGCAAAAAGTGATATGAATTCTAAAATTGAAGCGTAACCAGACCACCAGCTTTATTTATGTCTGATACGATCAAGACTTAAAAACAGTGCAATAGGACAGTCTCAATAGATAGCTGTCCTCTATTGATCAGTTGGTCAACATGTTTCAGCACTTAGAGGTAGATGTACACCTAGTGCTTTCATCAGGACCTAATAGATAATAATGCTACTGCTAAAAGTGAAAAGTAATATAAACGCAAGCATAAAAAACCACAAAGGATACACTGTGGATTAGTACTCTCACAGTTCACAGTCTTCGTGTCTCTTGAAAACATCTATGAGAAAAACAAAAGGTACAAACTAAAGTCTTGGAGAACAGTATTAATTGTCTTCAGTATCGTCTATGTGGCTTAACTCGCCATCAGACTCGCCCTCAAAGTCAGCTACATATTCCATCGAGCCTTACCTCAAGAGTATGGAGGAAGAACCTCACCCCACCTGGCAACAGCTCGGGACAAAGGAGGCACCGCTCTAAAAAGGAAACAAAATACACCAAAACCAAAATGTATGTGGTGAATTGTTTACCCTAAACATTAAAACATAATCCTATTATCCGTGACAGCAGTAAAGCCCTCACCGCTCAAACCTACTCTCTCTTATCATATACAAAAATCCACCCAATGTAGTGGAAAAAATTTAGGCACCTACAGATTGATATGTGCCAACTTCAGGGGAAGTGTAGATATATATAGTGCAAGATTACACCAAAGTCCCCCTCTTTATAATTGGCAATAATTGTCAGAAAACAGAACCTCAGATATAATGGATGTACTGAGAATGTGTACAAAAAGCAACCTATTGCTTTTGTTTTTACCCAATGTAACACCAGAAACATACCCAACCAGTAGAAGGACTGGTTTACATGCTACAAATGGATCACTTTAAAATAGGTACTTGAAAATCGAGTCCAAGTCTTGATCAAAATAGTATCAGAGGTTAACGTGCCGCCCAATTGCAATAAACGAGCCAGGCGCCAAAGCGGGAAGGAGCGTGCTCTTACCTAACCGTCGGTACCTCTGACGGTCTTCCAAGCCGTCGGGGAGGTACCGCCGGGATGTTTTGAAGAGGTTTATAAGGGGCCATTAGAACTAGGTTCCAACCTCGTCTTGTCCTGCGTGTTCTCGTTCATCGCGAGTACTCATGCGAAGTATCGCGAGATCACACAGAGAACTATCAAAAAACACACTGCCTCATGGTAATGGTAGTTTAAATAGAATGAACTCTGATCTACCCGCGCTGGAAAGCTTGTGGCTAGAAAAACCACGTTTGGATCCTTTGTTAACAGATAAGGATCATGGGGGCGGTAGTCCCAAAAGTTGCCATATAGATTCTCTATTTTCTAGTGCCAGAACATTACTATACTAATACAATAAAAGGGCACCCGGACAGGCATTTTTAATCCCTGACATACATTTTTAGAGGGGACTCAATGTTCCTAACAGCCGACCTAAACCAAGATACATCGATCAGATGTTTTTCACATGTTGGGTGTACACTTTAAAACTTTACAACCACTATACTAGTGATTGGATGTATAGTGACACAGTAGTTAATGAAATCTCTAAGCAAATCATCACGTTATAATGTCAGTATGAACGAGCCCAACATAAAATAAAATTTGCACTCTACAGGCATCTGACTGTTAACATGGTACATTTTCACACATCACAAAGTGGACCAAGGGATAGAATCGTTCAGCCCCTCAATATCGCTCTTGAGCCTAAAAACCCATTGCTGTTCCCTTAATAAAAGGATTTTCAATATGTCAGTGATGTGATGTGGAATAAGTGGTTGTTCTAATACAGTCCAGACCATGTCTTCTGGTCAATGGTTCTTTTCAAGATAGTGTGATGTCAGGCGTGTGGCTTGTTTTTTGCACCTCACTGTGCTCATATGCTCCATTATCCGCAACTTGATTTTCCGAGAGGTCATACCAACATACTTCAATTTGCAGGGACAAGAAATCAAGTAAACCACTTTATCACTGTTGCAGTTAGTGAATGTTTTTTGTATCCACGGTCGATCAGTCCCAATATCCACCGGCTTGGATTTCTTAGTCAAGGGACATACTTTACAAGCGCCACAGGGAAAATGTCCCTGTAAAGCTGGTAAACCCCATATGGTGTCCTGAGTCCGTGGTGTTAGGCTCTGTGGTCTGGTGTGCACCATTTTGTCACACAGATTACTGTTCCTTTTAAAGGCAAACAAGGGTTCTGGTAAGGATTCCCCCCCAACATTCAGTATCTTCCAGTGTCGGCGTACTGTTTTCTTTATTTTGTTCGACACCGTGCTAAAAGTATTGACAAATCCGTTGTGGATTTTCTTCTGAGTCCGATGGTGAGAGACATGCCAACCTTTCTTCAGGACACCAAAGATGTCCTGAGACTGCTACCCGAAATTGAGTACAACTTTGAAACAGATTTACTTGTCTCATTTGATGTGGAATCGCTATACACTTCAATTCCACAAGATGAGACACTGGATACAGTCAATGAGATACTACTACAATGGGATCTCAACTCTATAACGTCTACCCACTTCATCATGGCATGTGCTCAAATTGCAATGAAAGACAACTTTTTCAGATTTGAAGACACCATCTACCTGCAAACATC
Source organism: Lissotriton helveticus (assembly GCF_964261635.1). Classification (NCBI taxonomy): domain Eukaryota; kingdom Metazoa; phylum Chordata; class Amphibia; order Caudata; family Salamandridae; genus Lissotriton; species Lissotriton helveticus. Next base: position 205,084,902 of record NC_136062.1, read on the forward strand.
TGGTGCGAGCATGGGAAACATTTTTGCTCCCAGCTTGGCGAATCTTTATGTTCATGGCTTTGAACAGGAGCACGTGCTGAATGAAAACAACCCTCATCGAGAGTCTATATGTCTGTGGAGGCGCTATACTGATTATATTTTGGTCATTTGGCGAGGCGACATTACCAGTGTCAATGAGTTCTTGATCTGGCTTAATAGTCGTAACAACTTTCTCAATTTACTGTCGAGGTTGACAAACATAGGTTGTCCTTCCTGGACCTTCTAATTGTTGCCTCGCCCAATGGCCTTGAGACAGAGCTATATACCAAACCTATGGCCAGAAACTCTCTGTTGAGCTATAAAAGTCATCACCCTGCGGCTTTGAAAGAAAATCTACCGTATGGCCAATTCCTGCGGATTCGCAGGAATTGTTCAACAAGAGAAAGTTTCCGCAAACATGCTGAGACACTGTCATCTCACTTAGTGGAAAGAGACTATCCGGTTAAAGTGGTGCGACGTGCAGCAAAGCGCGCGAGTAACAGTCGTGACAGCCTCTTGGAACTTAATACTAAGAAAGAGACAACATCTAGACTAACTTTTGTCAATACCTTTAGCACAGTGTCAAACGAAATAAAGAAAACAGTATCCCGACACAGGGAGGTACTGAATGTTGGGGGGGAATCCTTACCAGAACCCTTGTTTGCCTTTAAAAGGAACAGTAATCTGCGTGACAAACTGGTGCACACCAGACCACGGAGCCTAACACCACGGACTCAGGACACCATATGGGGTTTACCAGCTTTACAGGGACATTTTCCCTGTGGCGCTTGTAAAGTATGTCCCTTGACTAAGAAATCCAAGACGGTGGATATTGGGACTGATCGACCGTGGATACAAAAAACATTCACTAACTGCAACAGTGATAAAGTGGTTTACTTGATTTCTTGTCCCTGCAAATTGAAGTATGTAGGTATGACCTCTCGGAAATTCAAGTTGCGGATAATGGAGCATATGAGCACCGTGAGGTGCAAAAAACAAGCCACACGCCTGACATCACACTATCTTGAAAAGAACAATCGACCAGAAGACATGGTCTGGACTGTATTAGAACAACCACTTATTCCACAACACATCACTGACATATCGAAATTCCTTTTATTAAGGGAACAGCGATGGGTTTTTAGGCTCAAGAGCGATATTGAGGGGCTGAACGATTCTATCCCTTGGACCACTTAGTGATGTGTGAAAATGTACCATGTTAACAGTCAGATGCCTGTAGAGTGCACATTTTATTTTATGTTGGGCTCGTTTATGCTGACATTGTAACATGATGTTTTGTTTAGAGATTTCATTAACTACTGTGTCACTATACATCCAATCACTAGTATAGTGGTTGTAAAGTTTTAAAGTGTACACTCAACATGTGAAAAACATTTGATCGATGTATCTTAGTTTAGGTCGGCTGTTAGGAACATTGGGTCCCCTTTAAAAACGTATGTCAGGGATTAAAAATGCCTGTCCTGGTGCCCTTTTATTGTATTAGTATAGTAATGTTCTGGCACTAGAAAATAGAGAATCTGTATGGCAACTCTGGGGACTACCGCCCCCATGATCCTTATCTGTTAACGAAGGATCCAAACGTGGTTTTTCTAGCAACGAGCTTTCCAGCGCGGCTAGAGCAGAGATTATTCTATTAAACTACCATTCCCATGAGGCCGAGTGTTTTTTGGTTGTTCTCTGCGTGATCTCGCGATACTTCGCATGAGTTCTCGCGATGAACGAGAACACGCAGGACAAGACGAGGTTGGAACCTAGCTCTAATGGCCCCTTATAAACCTCTTCAAAACATCCCGGCAGTACCTCCCCGACGGCTTGGAAGACCATCAGAGGTACCGACGGTTAGGTAAGAGCGCGCTCCTTCCGGCTTTGGCGCCTGGCTCGTTTATTGAAATCGGGCGGTACTTTAACCTCTGATACTATTTTGATCAAGCCTTGGACTCGATTTTCAAGTACCTATTTTGAAGTAATCCCTTTGTAGCATGTAAACCAGTGTTTCTACTGGTTGGGTATGTTTCTGGTGTTACATTGGGTAAAAACAATGCAATAGGTTGCTTTTTGTACACATTCTCAGTACATCGATTATATCTGAGGTTCTGTTTTCTGACTATTATTGCCAATTATAAAGAGGGGGACTTTGGTGTAATCGTGCACTATATATATCTACACTTCCCCTGAACTTGGCACATATCAATCTGTAGGTGCCTACATTTTTTCCACTACATTGGGTGGATTGTTGTATATGATAAGAGAGAGTGGGTTTGAGCGGTGTGGGCTTTACTGCTGTCACGGATAATAGGATTATGTTTTAATGTTTAGGGTAAACAATTCATCACATACATTTTGGTTTTGGTGTAATTTCTTTCCTTTTTAGAGTGGTGCCTCCTTTGTCCTGAGCTGTTGCCAGGTGGGGTGAGGTTCTTCCTCCATACTCTTGAAGTAAGGCTCGATGGAATTTGTAGCTGACTTTGAGGGCGAGTCTGATGGCGAGTTAAGCCACGTAGACGATACTGAAGACAATTAATACTGTTCTCCAAGACTCTCGTTTGTACCTTTTGTTTTTCTCATAGATCTTTTCAAGAGACACGAGGACTGTGAACTGTGAGAGTACTGATCCACAGTGTATCCTTTGTCGTTTTTTATGCTTGCTTTTATATTACTTTTCACTTATAGCAGTAGCATTATTATCTATTAGTTCCTGATGAAAGCACTAGGTGTACATCTACCTTTAAGTGCTGAAACATATCAATCAACAGATCAATAGAGGACAGCTATCTATTGAGACTGTCCTATTGCACTGTTTTTAACTCTTGATCGTATCAGACATAAATAAAGCTGGTGGTCTGGTTACGCTTCAATTTTAGAATTCACATCACTTTTTGCACTGCACTTTTTCCCATACACTTTATCAAATTTAATTTGCTCACATCTGTATCTATACCTTTGAAAACATCATTGGGCTCCTCCATCACTATGGTGGAGTGGTAGCCCTGTTAACGGAGACCCAGATGAAGAAGCATGTCACCTGGAATGGTGAGTGATGGGAATCCATACAAATTGTTGATATTTCTTTAGAGTCTTGGTTAGTTAGAGTAGTTTTTTGCTCTCCTCCAGTAGACGTCGGGGTATATTTTGTGTGTTTATAAGTTTAAAATGGGGCTGTTTCTCCCGATTTGTCTATAAATCTTGGCCCCTGACCCTTGCCTAAGTATAGTGTGTCTTAAGTTTCAGTCTTGCCAGAAAGTGTTAATCATGGGCCCGGTGGAGCCCTGCGCTCTAGAGGATGAGTGGTCTGTGCCTTGTGAGGTGAAGAAGCACAAGAGTGATGTTACTTACCTGGTGGAATTGCAGACTCCAAGGAACCCTTTAAGGGTCCTACATGTGAACCGCTCAAACCGCACTTTGAGATGTCCGAAGTGCTCATGCTCTTGGGTACAAATGATGGGATGGAAAAGGAGAGTGAACTTTTTCCTTACCTCCTGTTTACCCATGAGCAGGATGGGTCGAGGGGGTGTGTGAATCTCTTCTCTATACTGACCCTGGAGCAGCAAAGTGACTTTCATCAGCTACTGGGACAGCTTGCCTCTGTTTTCCTTGATCCCTGGAGTCACCTATTGGTGTACTCACGGTGTAGACACTAGGGACAGTCCACCTGTGCAACAAAAAATGTACAGAAGAATGACGTGCACCCTATCCCCAGAGCTGATGAGCTCATAGATCAGCTGGGAACTGCCAAATTCCTCAGTACGTTTGACTTAAAGTCTAGGTACTGGCGGATTACCTGGACTGATGAGGCCAAAGAGAGATCTGTGTTCTCATCACTGGAGGGGCACTTCCAGTTCTGTGTCATGCCCTGCGGGTAGAAGAACGCAATTGCCACCTTCCAGAGGTTAGTCAAACAGGTTTTGACTGGGCTGAGGATTTCAGTGCCGCCTAACTGGATGGCATTGCTGTATTCAGTTCCAGCTGGAAGGATCACGTGCACAAACTCTGAGAAATGTTATAGGCCCTGCCGAAGGCAGGCTTCACTAGCAAGGCAATTAACTGTAACATAGGGCAGGTATCTGTGGTGTACTTGGGACTCCAGGTAGGAAGCGCACAGGTGGTGCCCCTACAACCTAAGATTGACACCATTCTGGCTTGGGAGCCCCCTCTCCCCCAAGTGAAAGATTTTTTAGGTGCCACCCTTTTTACAGGAGATTTGTTAAGGGCTATGGCACTATTGTTGCTCCCTTTGCCGAGCTGACTTCCAGGAAGCAGCCCATGAAAGTGACGTGGACAGAGGCGTGCCAGACCATTTTAGATGCCCAAAAGGCATTCATGTGCACTGCACCTGTGATCAAGGCAATCGACTACTCCAAACAATTTGTTGTACAGATAGATACTTCAGAGCATGGAGTGGGGGTGGTACTCTCTGAATAAAGAGGGCCTAGACCAACGTCTAGCCTACATTAGCAGTAGGTTACTCCCCAGGGAAGAGAGATGGAGCACAATTGAAAGGGAAGCTTTTGCTGTGGTCTGGGTTCTGATGAAGCTAAGAACCTACTTGTTTGGGAATAACTTCTGAGTACAATCAGACCACAGGCCCCTCAGATGGTTGATGCATGAGAGGTGAGAACCTAATACTGTTGAGGTGGTCAATCTCCCTAGAGGAAATGGACTTTACTGTGGAACACCGCCCTGGTGCAGAACACGCAATGCTTATGTTCTGTCCAGATTCTTCTACCTTAGTGATTAGAATTCCCAGGAGGTTGGGTAGTTCTTCCTACTTTCAGCTGGAGGGAACATGTGATAGACATGGCATCCTTGGCATGTCACAGATCTGGGTTAAATCCATTGCTTTTTTACACACCACGCCATTGCAGTTTAGAATCAGCCAAATGCAAATCACTTTTGATCCTGTCTCTATGGGAGCAGTCCAGCCCAAACTGCCAGGCCAGGTCCTCCCTGGACTAAAAACAAGCAACTAGGGACCAGTTTTCGGGTGTCACCACTCATCAGCCAGGCTAGCTTGAATCTGGTGGTGTTGCGAGCACGGGACGCACTTCTGGTTATTCCCTTCCTACTCCGGGCAACAAATGCATAAATGAATGAATGGATGAATGAATTGGCTTTTATAAAGCGCAGCTTACACTCCATGGAGCATCTTGGCGCTAGTCATAACGTGTCACAGAAGAGAATGAGAAAGAGGGAGAGCTGCCAAAAGGTAAGGGAGGAGTATTTACGTCAGAGACAGGGAGTGAAATTAAATTAACGCTAGACATAGTGTGTCAGTGGCCTTGAAAATCCATGTTTTAAGGGCTTTTCGAAACAGGTTCTCTGAATGGATCAGACGCATTTGGGGTGGGAGCTTGTTCCAGGCTCTGGCTCCTAGCACTCCGATGGATTTTCCACCTTTTGTGGTTAATCTGAATTTGGGGACGGCTAATAGGTTAAGGTTCGATGATCTAAGTGACCTGGAGGGTGTATATCTTCCAAACCTTTGAGACAGGTATGTAGGACCCGACTGGTGGTAGGCTCTGAAAGTGATGAGTAGTATTTTAAATAATACTCTCTTGTGGATGGGTAACCAATGCAGGGTTTTAAGTGCTTTGGAGGCAGATGATTTTCTGGGTAGTTTTAGCACTAGGCGGGCAGCCGCGTTCTGAACCATCTGCAATTTATGCAAAACAGCTTTGTTGGAGCCCGCATAGATGCTGTTGCAGTAATCTAGCCGGGATGTGATGAGGGCCACCGCTACTGCTTTTCTAGCTGTCAGAGGGAGGAGGTCAAAGAACCTTCTAAGGCCTCTAATGATGTTGAAGCAGGAACCTGCCACAGCACCTGCTTGCTGTTTGAAGGACAGGGCTTCATCAAACCTTATCCCGAGGTTGCGGGCCGATGTGATGGTATTGGGTGGGACTTCGGCGTCTTGGGGCCACCAGTTGTCAGGGGAAAAAAGGTTGTTCTGGCCAAAGGGGAGGATTTCAGTTTTTCCTGAGTTGCATTTAAGGTGGTGGGTTCTCATCCATTCGAAGGTTGCAGTGAGACAGAACAAATGATGGACAGAATGTTATGTTATGTTATGTTAAAATTATTTTTAGAGTGCAAGGACACCTCATGGCGCTGAGAGCAGAAGGACTGTGGCAGAAAGATTTCTGGAACATTATTCATAGGCTTGCGAGAACAAGAGAGTTTTAAGGAGAGTTCTGAATTGAGTGTAGCTCGTTACCAATCTCAGCTCATTCGGAAGGGAGTTCCAAAAACGAGGGGCCAGAACAGAGAACCTGAGACTACCAGGTTTTTTTCGTTTGAAGGTGGGGATGACGAGCAAGTTGAGGTGAGAAGAGCGGAGATCACGTGAGGGAACATAACGTTGGATCCTGGAAGAGATGAAAACAGAGCCTTGACCAGCGAGTGCTTTAAAGATGGTACAGCCAAGTTTAAATACACAGCGTTTGGCTAACGGGAGCCAATGAAGGCTCTACAGCAGGGGGCTAGCATGTTGGTGCTTAGGTTGGCGAAAAATGAGCCTAGCTGCCTGATTTTGTACGAGCTGTAGGCGATGAAGCTGGTAAGCTGGAATGCCAACATAAAGAGCGTTCGCATAGTCAATGCGAGAGGTGGCCAGGGCCACGATGACAAGAGTGAGGGCTTCCGTGGTCAAGAACCTACAGATCTACCGGATTCTGCGGAGATGGAAAAAGCAGGAAGAGACTACAGCATTGATTTGTGGCTTCAGTGACAAGTCGCTGCTGATGATGACACCAAGACTTTTTACAGAGTCTGCTGGACGGGGTGGAGTGCCCTGAGATGAAGGCCAGAAACTGGAGTTCCAGGGGTTGATGGGCCCTCCAGTTAGGACAAGCTCTGTTTTGTCGGGGTTAAGATTTAGTTGACTAGAATACATCAATTCACTAATGAAGATCATGGTAGATTGGAAATTACTGATGGATGTATTAGTGAAGTCTATATTGAATACCAACTGGAGATCGTCGGTATAGTTGAAGATTGCGGCCGTGCTATTGCGTAGAGATACAATGAGGGGTTGCATATATAAATTGAATAGAAGAGGCGATAGCGCCGAGCCCTGGGGGACCCCACAGGTCAGTTTTGTTTTCCCTGCCGAAAAGTTGGCCAGGCGAACAGCCTGGAAGCGCCTATGTAGAAAGGATGTAATCCACTTGAGGGCCAGACCCTGGGTGCCGGCATTGCTGACACGGTCGATCAGAAGTTCATGATAGACCGTGTCAAAAGCCGCCGATAGATCCAGGAGCACCAGGGCCTGGGCGATGTTTTTGTCAGCTCCTCTCCTAAGCTCATCCATGACTGCCAAGATGACAGATTCTGTGGAGTGGGCTGGCCTGAAACCCACCTGCCGGGGGTCGAGAAACTGGGAGTGCTCAATAAATGAGCTAAGGCAATTTATAATGTGGGCCTCTAAAATTTTGCTGAGGTAGGGGAGCAGAGAAATGGGACGAAAATTGCTCAACACCGAGGGATCTGCGTTGGATTTTTTCAATATGGGGACAACTACGGCGCATTTGAAGGTGTCCGGGACAATTCCTGATTTGAGAGAGTTGTTGAGGAGTGAAAGCGGCGGGTCGGGGCAGGCAAGGAAGGCCTCTTTCAGAATGTGGGGGGACAACAGTCATTAGGAGTACCAGATCCCACTTTGTTCAGAAGAGTCAGGAACTCTTCTCTAGAAATCAGGGAAATCTTATCAAGCGTGAGGGGGTTCTTACAGGGTATGAGAGGGGTGGTAGGGGAAGTGAGGATAGGGATATTATTATATTAATGGAGGTTATTTTGTCCATGAAAAATGAATTCAATGAGTCACATAGTGTTTGTGAGGGGACAGATTTCGCAGTCACCCGAACAGGTTGTGTAAGTTCATCGACAATTGAGAATATATCTTTAACCTTTGTGGATGAGTTGAGTAGGCGGACTTAGTCTGAAGGATGGAGTCTTTGTATTTTTTTAACATGGCTACATATGCCGCTTTCTCCTCAGAAGCATAGGCTCGCCGCCAACGGCGCTCTGCCTGCCTGAGGGCCAGTTTTTTCTTTCTTAGATCCTCAGAAAACCAGCGTTGGACGTCGTGGGGGCGTTTAGGTTTGATTTTTTTCAGAGGGGCAACCTTGTCACTGGCTAATTCTAGCCAGCGATCAAGGTTAGAAGCCTGAAGAGAGATAGGGACCTGTTCATAGGGAGAGGTGGCTGTTAAGAGTGCGTGGAATTCACCCATATTAGCCCGTTTCCAGGTTCTTGCCTAAAGGTTGCCTGCCAAGGGCAACATAATGGAGGGAGTATAGGCCATAGTAAATGAGATAAGAAAATGATCAGACCAAGAGCAGGGAGAGACTAGGGGTAGTGTGATATCTATATTAGAGGTCCAGACTTGGCCCAGGGTATGCCCCTTGGCGTGAGTAGCTTTGTGGACATGTTGGGTAAAGTTCATGCCTAATAAAGAGTCAGCGAACTCTACTGAAGAGGCACTTTCACGAATATCGGAGGGCCAGTTGTTAAAATCGCCGAGGATAATAATCCTGGCATGATTGATGACTAACTGGGAAATTAATTCACCGAAGAGTTGAGGGAACAGGGGCATATGATCAGGGGGTCGGTAAAAAAGAGCACAAATAAAAGGAAACTTGGGGGAATCAAATTTTAAAATAAGACTGAACAAATCAAACATTCACCACCAGTCACAGAGCTGGGTTAAATACATTGGTTTTTTTTGCACACCACGCGATTCCAGTTTAGATCCAGCCATATTCAAATCAGTCTTGACCCTGCTTCTTATGGGAGCATTCCAGCCCAAACTGCCAGCTCAGATTCTACCTCAACCAAAAAAAAGCACCATGGGACATGTTTTGGGGTAATACCCCCTCATCAGCCAGGCTAGCTTTAATCTGGTGGCGTAGTGAATATGGGACCCACATCTGGTCATATCCTTCCCACTTTGGGTGACAAATGCAAAAAGAACAGATGATGAACAGAATGCTTAACAAATTAAACATTCACCGCCAGTCACAGATCTGGGTTAAATCCATTGCAGAGCATCTTGTAAAAGGCTTTAAAGAACAGATGCATTTATGATATTCATAAATGATGGGATGATGTAATCTTCAAAGTATGATTGGTACAGACTCACATGGGCCAGATAGCACAGCAGCTGAAGTTGCTGCACTACATTGTGTGAAAGAAAAAGTGGAGCAACGCCATATCTATTAAGATGTGGTTCTGTTTTCCTTTCTCCCTTCAGTGGCACAGTATAGGCTACAATTGGAGATAACCATCTTTTGTGTGGTACAACCCCAGATTTTTGCGTTCCTGTTTTTGCTGGCTGTAGGCCTCTGTGCACTTTACCCCTGCTACCCAATAGTAAAGTGCCTGGGCTTCCTCTTTTAAACACGGTTAAATTGACATATCCTAACTGATATATTTAACTTACTTATAAGGCCCTACTATATGGTATAAGGTGTACCCAGGGTACGACAGTGAAATGTCATGAGTGGACTACAGCACCTGTTGTACTATTCACTATAGTGGTAGTGCAAATATCACTGTATCCTGACTGTACCAGCGTAAAAACTGAAATTCAACATAAAACCTTTGTCAAGTCAAAACCTTCCATTCAAATATTATTAAGTCACTGTTATTTGGGCCTTATAGCCCCAAAGGCAGAGAGTATGCCATTTATAAGTAGGACATGTAGAAATTTAATGTTAACATGTTCTAATAGTGACAAGCACTCAAAAGCTATTCATCACAGTGGCAGGCCTAGTTATCATATGTAGAAAATGAGTCCAGAGATCCCAGAGATTAAAATCTTAATACTTAATACTGTGTGGGATTTGCTAAAAATCCAAATCAATGGTGAAGGCAGAGTTGTAATAAATATTAAGGGAAAACTACTTTTAGAAAGTTACCTTTTCCTGCTTTCAGTTCCTGAAGACAAATCTGCATTGGCTCTACAGCTTATCACAGTCAGTAATTTACTTTCAATAGGTGTGAAATGCCTTCCAGGCTCAAACAAAAGGCTGACATGAATGGGCAGAGATGACATCTCTGAACTCCACCGAATATGCAGGATAGGGGCTATGGACATCCTTTTGAGTGTCAAATCCTGCCTGACAGCTCTGCTTGGTTCTCATATAACACTTGGGGCACACATTAAAGGGGATAGGATGCCTAGACAATTCTTGTGGATCCACTGTCTCTTTGCTGAAGTTCTCTGCGTTCGTGTTACCAGACTTTTGACTCTGGTTTTATTGTAGGTTCAGTGTCCACCACAAACTGCATTTTACGTTAGATGTGGTAGGACACAAGGATTACCATAGTTTACTCATCACCTCCCCCTCCAGCCCTCAAAGTCCATGTTTAATGTTGCAAAGACTTTTGCCACCTTGAAAATCCCCACAGTGGGTAGGGTTGCCCTGGGAACTGTGGACTGGACCTACTTCCTCTAGTACCCAGGACAAAAAAGTGGGCTCCAGGGGTAATAAGGCTGACCTCCTGTTTAAGCTACAGGAAACACATGAAGCTACAAGAAGCCTTTTTCCTGGAAGCACCCAGCTGAGCAGTGGCAACTAGGCCTGGACTGGACCCTGCTGTTGCCCTCTGCCTGACACACTCTGAGTCTCTAATTGCCTCCCCCTCAGTGCTGGTGGGGGCTTTGGAAGTGTATTCCTATAGTGGATGGGGATTAAAAGGACAAATCCAGAAGGCAAAATCTTTGTCCAGTATAAATCTGGTTGGTGTATCCGATATGCGCTTCATCGCAGGCAGACTCAAATTGCTTCTAGGTCTTGGTATATCATTTACTATCAGTGCCGCTTTATACTTTTTATGACACATTTTGATGTCATTTTGTTTATAAGTTATAAGCTTAAATCATTAGAAGAACTAGACCCCAAGATAATCTGCCTCCAGGAAACGTGGGCGAATGAAGAGTTTCAGTTTAAGAATTTATTTGTGTACTGCAGTACAGCAAAAAATTCTGTAAAAGGTCATGCAAGTGGAGGCCTAGCTATTTTACTTAGTTGTGACATAGTATGGGATCCTGTGATCTATAAGCATCCATCAAAATGTTGCATTGGAGTAAAATTGAGAATAGGAGAAGATAAACAGAGGCAAGCAATTTTTATTTTATTGAAAAATGTGTATATCCCCCCGGGAGGGCGTCTAATGTACTGGTCTATTCTATTTGCACTTTTGTGCAAAGGTTAGGCAATAATGAAGAATGTTCATGTATAATGATGGTAGGCGATTTTAATGCTAAAGTATGTAATAGTGCAGACTTGTCTTTTTCTAATCTGGAACTGGAGGAGGTTTGGGCTATTCCAGAATTCTGTATGGCTGGTTCATTTAAAGTCGGATAAACGAGGCCTATCACTTTTGCAAAATCTTAGGAGTTTAGACCTTGTATTATTAAATGGTAGATTCCAGGAGGACTCCCCCGCAGCTTATACCTTTCATGGGTCATATGGTCACTCTTGAATTGATTATATGGCAGTTTCCTTTCAATTATTTAATGCATGTATACAGTTCAAGGTATCTGCCACAAATTTGAGTGACCATAATATTTTAGTGGCAAGCATGGACATAAAAATGGAGAAGCCTGAACGTTGGAATCAGAGGAATGAAAATGTCTCTTTTAATCGAAATATTAGGCATACCTGCTGGTCAAATAACTTGCTTCCAAATTTTAAGAGGGTTTTTGAGAATATTGCTCCTAGTCCTAGACAAGAAACTCCGGTCCAGAGGTACGAGAGAGTTTTGACAGCAATTAGACCTTTCAGAAGGAAGAAACAAAACTTAGTGCTCCTCCAATAGTATTAATACCATGGAAAATTAAAAAATTGAATTGGGAAATTAATGGTTTAATTAGAGACCAATTTAGGGAGCCCAGGACACAAAGGCAGAGAGAAATATGTAGGCTAAAACAGGTTCGGAAAAGGAAAATAGCATCGGATCAAAGGAGTGCTGAAGATGAAAATGGGTTAGACTGCGAGAAGTGGCTCTATCTGGGGATACTAGGAAGTATTGGGCATTGATTGCAAAATATTGTGATGGGAGAGAAAAATCAAAACCCATTTTAATCCCAGAAGCAGAATGGTCCATATACATTTCCCAGCTCTATGCTTTAAATTTGACAGTTGGATAGATTGAAGGTTACATCAAAGGGGAAAGATACTCTAGTGCAATGGGCCCAGATGAAGTACCAGTAGCCATAATAAAACAGAATTGTGAAGAATGGGCAACATTTTTGTATCCTTTGTTTGTCCATTGTTATACTCATGGGGATATTCCACAAACCTGGAAGGGAAGTATACTAGTGCCGTTGTACAAGAAGGGCCCAAGAAATTCCCCGGGCAGTTTTAGACAAATTTTGCTCCTGGACGCAACTGGAAAACTGTTTGCAAAGAGTATTCTTAGTCATCTTCAAGAATGGGCATTCAAAAACAAACAAACAGGATTCCGTAAGAATAGTGGCACACTGGATAATATTTCGATTCTGCAAACTTTAACCGAAAAATATCCAGTAGGTCGGGGTGTCCCGTTATAGTCAGCTTTTATTGATTTCTCCACAGCTTTCGATAAGGTAGACCGGGGGAAGCTGTGGAGGAAATTGGTCACTCTGGGGACACCAGGGAATCTTCTAAGATTAATAATTGCTCTCCATTCTTCGACCTGGACAAAGGTTTTATTGGGGGGAACACAAGGTCTCTCGAAGAAAATAATAACATATTATGGGTTGAAACAGGGGTGCCTCTTGGTCCCTTTACTCTTTTCCATTTACATCAATGATCTGCCGTGCAGTGTGGGGCTGAGTATAGGGGATCCCCCTCAATTAGGAAACTTAAAATTGAGCTGTCTGTTGTATGCAGATGATGCAATAATAATAGATTTAACTCCCATTGGGTTGCAAGGACGAATTTCTAAGCTAGTTAGGTACACGGAAGAGTATTTTCTAAAAATAAATATTTTAAAAATACAAGTTATGATTTTTAGCCATCAAGGTTGTAAGGTCAGAAAAAATCTGAATTGGTTCTTGGGAACATTAAAACTGGAAGTAGTACCATTTTACCCATATCTAGGAAAAATATTTACAAATAGGTGTTCAGCTAATAGACATATGGATCATTGCAAAGATAAAGCGATTTCACAAGCCTTTGCAATTAATGGTCTGTACACACATTGTGGGAAAATACATTTTCTCACACATTATTTCAGTTTATAAAATAAAGATCCCACCAACCCTAAGCTATACCAGTGAAACAATAGATGCACAAGAGTGGGCCAAATTCGAGAAAGTGGAAGGAAAGATCTGGCGCCAAATATGTAACTTAAATTGTGCAGCACCGATTGCAGCGCTTAGACTCGAATTTGGTCTCCTTTCCACATATGTGCTATCAATGGCAGCGTGCTTAAGATGGTGTAATGCGCTGATAAATGGTTCTGATGATTTGCTATGGGTAGCGTTGCATCGAGAAATATTTCTAAATATGATGGAAAAAAGTGCTATTTTTAGGAACAATTTAAAACCATTATCAATGTTTGGTTTAGATATGGATGGGGCAGCGGTTCTCTGTAAAACAGCCTTGAAAAGGATAATTAAGGGAAACAATATACGCGGTTTCTCGAGAAAGAGAACAGAAGCATTGATTGTATTGTGGGGAGTAGTATTGTTAAAAATCCTCAACCCTATGTCTTATGGAACCTTAAACATGGAGTGCGTAGGGTGATTTTGCTACTGAGATTGAACTTGCTCCCCCTAAGAATCGTAACTGGTTCTTGGGAGGGTATTCCTAGAAATGAAAGGTATTGTCAGTTATGTCATTTTTGTATACAGGATTTGAATCATGTTTTATTTGTTTGTCCCGCACTACACTCAATACGTCGTAGACATTTAAGGATCTGCTTTTTAAAGTACAATATTACTACTGCAGAACAAGCCCGAAATTGCCTTTGTCCCCCAATCTGAACTGATGTGTTTCAAAATGTTTACCTTCTTTAAACAGTTTTTAAACATATATTAATGTCGTAAAGACCTTTTGAGATTTGTATGTTTATAGCACTTGCACTTTACCTTAGCCCTTTGGCAATTACGACGACCGACTAGTTATGTTTACAATTGTGCATGTGCATTTTCCCAAAAAAAATTCTGTTGTTAGTTATTGGTTGGCAAAACCCACTTAAAAAGGATGCACAGAGCACTTGCACTAGTCCTCTTTTGAGATATGTATGTTTACAGCACTTGCACTCAATCTTGACCTTTCAGTCTGTATGTTTACAGCACCTGCACTTTATCTTGACCTTTCAGTCATTGTGACTGATTAGTTTTGTTTACAACTGTGTATGTGCACTTTACAAAAAGTTTCTGCTGCTAGTTATTGGTTGGGAAAGATTTTCTAAAAGAGGATGCACAGAGCACTTGCACTTTTTTTATTGCATTTACAACTAAGCATGAGCACTTTTCAAATGTTTTTTGCTGCTAGTTGTGAATTAAGCATGGGCTCATCATCAACTTTGTCTTTTAGTTACTGACCTTTAGGAACTGATGTACTTTACTAAATCCTTGCTTCGCTGCTAAACCAGTGTGTACTGTATATTGAAATAGGCGAGTGTATGTTAGTTAATTATTTTGTATTATTAAGTAAGCAGCTGGTTACACAGTATAGTTATTATTATTGTTATTATTGTTATTATGTCCATGATTTAGTACTGTATAGTAAATTTTATATTTTGATATGTTATAAAAAGTTTTATTATTGAATGTTTTTAAGATAGTATTAAGACAAGAAACTCTTATAATTTGGCAATAATACATGTATGACAATCGTATTATTTAAAATTCAAGCCTTTTTGATTTTGCAAATATTAAAATCGACTGCTACTGCTATGTTCATTCATGTTTTTATATGAAAATGATAATTTGTAATTATATTGAAGATTTTTGGTGGAATGAATTGTGTTTTAAAAGTGCATTTTATGTTGAATTCTGCGTAATTATAGAACATAATAAAATTATTGAATTATAAAATGTACTCTTCTTTTCTACTTTGGTTTTTGAATTTGTTTTGTTTTGGCCTTTGACTTTATTAACTTTACAGATAGTTCTTAGTTAATCCTATGTACTCTGTGCCTTAGCTACAGAGGGTTGAGCTTAGTTTAATTTAATTTCTTGGATGGATCACCCTAATAAGGTTTGTGATTGTTCTTTGAAGTAAGTAGTTAGCCACCATAAATAATAATCCAGTTTCTTACAGCTGCCATGCACAAATGCACACACCATTAAGCGGTGGCGCCAGGTTGTAGAACTTACTACTAATAGAGTGATGTACTCAATCGTCTTAGATTCAGTTAAAAAACGAAGTAAAAACGTAGACTAAAGTCAAAAAAAAGTGGGGGGTCTAAAAAATCACGCATTACCATAGGAGACCCATTCATTTACAGGAACTACTACTTTTGTGGCTATGCTCCATGTAAAAGGGCAGAATGTTATCACTCACAGTGAAGTTAGCCAATGGCTGAAGTAGGCTGACCCATTGTCCCATGCTGTGTTTATAATGGGCGGAAGAAAATGTAAATGATACAATAACTGATCAATGGATAAAGGGGCTGGCTGACAGCTCTTATCAGTCAGTATATTATTAATATGATTTTTGGAAAATGCAAAGGTCTTGGCTAACACCAGACCTCAAAAAGAGATACACCATATCCTAAATATAAAGCAAACTTTTCACTTCTATTCTTTACTATATTTGCCTTCTTTATATGTATCTTGACACATTGAAAACACATTACTTTCTGGCCCTCATCCATAAAAAACCAATTGCATGGACAGCATTATCTTGAAAGCATAAATAAAATCATACAAATCGTACAACTGAATGTACGTGACCTATGTTTCTTCCTCCCTTCACAGTTCTACAAGCTCCTCCACCTTCGCCGACACCATTCACTTGTCTTCTAACCCTTCCCACTCTTCCATTTCATATTTTATGTGAAAAGATCTTTTTGAATACATGCATTTTAGATGTTTAGACTCGAGTGCCGACACTGTGTGAAATGCTACTGTCGTCCTGATTATGACTCAGTTAGAAGACATCCAAGGTGCCTGAGACATATGTCAACCGCATGTTTGTAAGAGGCTGCAGACGATTACTACATCCAGATCTAGACTGAGAATTAGATGCAATTTCACACTGTCGTCTGACAGTGTTCTAGCCACTAATACTACGCAATACTTGTTGCTGGCAAGTTTTCTTCTTGCTTATGCGTGACATTTCCATGATTTCAGTGCAATTATGAGCGACTTCCAACTGCCAAGCTGCCAAGTGCAAGGAAAGAGATAGCAGAAATTAGACTATTTTGAGCAGCAACAAGCTCTAAAAATATCTTGAAACTGCTGCAATACTTGTTTTTTAAAAATAAAAAAAACTAAGGGCCACATGTATCAAACAAGCTTTCTGCGATTGCTAAATAGTGTCTTTTACCGAAACACTATTTGTGAATCGCAAAGTGCTATGTATGTAAGGAATCTCCAAAGATTTAGTGATTCCTCAGTATTAGCTAATAGAGATTCGGTAAAGCGAATCGCTTTTAGGTAATGTTACTTCATTCATTCTTATGAGCCTCGGTGTGCATGGTTTTGCATTACCTAATTTGTGATTATCTAATTGGAAATCACAAAATTACTTAATGCAAAGCCATAGGTGCCCGGGGGCCTAAGGCCGCCCTGAAGCAACTTAAAAAAAATTAATGTGCCCATGTAATGCGCACACATGCCCTAGTATGTGTGCCCTACATGGCACTTTGAAAATGCATTTCATGTGCATTTTTCAATGTTTGCACATGGTTACCATTGACTTGAATTCGATGGTAATTGTATTTTCCTAAATGGACACACAGTGATTGCATTAATGAACTGAAGTTTCATGAGGGAAACGTAAAACAAAGGTCATTACATTTAAGGTACGTGGTTATCTAACATGGACATGAAATACCAACAAATTAGTTAGACTGTTTTTCTTTAGCTATTTGCAATGCCTCCACACTCTAGCAGACACAATCTCTCCACTTGAAGTTCTCCTGATTGAGTGAATGTAAGTGCTCTGCTGGACTCACCAGCGCTATCATAAGTGTGTACTCTATGAATGCAAGGATAAGCTAGAGTGTGTCTTTGTTAGCCGGGTTCTTGGTGCACAGGAGGGCAGTCAGTTGGGTGCGGGCAATCAGTGCTGACTGTTACTAGGTTGCAGACTCCCATCTCAGAGGCCTGGGAGGCTGCTTGTATTCCACATGGCTCTGACACCGATTGTGCTGCTTTGATACTTGGCAGGGTAGTCTGCTACCCGACCTCCACTCTTCATTGGTCCGAACAGTCAGCTGAGTTGAACTCTACTCATTGCTTGTGCTCCAACTGTACTGTTGGCAGGCCAGTGCTGTCACTAAAAGTATGCACTCTGTGCTTGCAGCCTGCCAGGCTGAACACATTGCCCCACACACATGTGCCTGGAGGCGAGGGCATGACTAATTTCAAAGTTGATGACAAGTGTCAATAACAGTGCTCCCTGAAATTGTCGCATTAATGCTGCTGGTGCTCTGTGAATGCTGGTGTCACACTAGGCATCAGCAGTGGCTTTCTCTGCCCTCAGCTCAGTGGAGTGCACTGCTGGTGCCACACCTTTCTCTGGCAGGGCGGAGTCCATTCAAAGAGCGCAGCGCGGCCCCTCTTTCCCGCTGTGCGCTGCGTTTTTTAAAAAGCCGCGTTACATGAAGAGCTGAGCTCATCATGAGCGTGCGAGCGGCGTAACTCTGAGCTCGTCATGAGCGTGCGAGCGGCGCAACTCTGAGCTCGTCATGAGCGCGGAAGGGGTTAAAGACAGTGTACCTGGTGTAGCTTGGCTGGGAGGACAAGTGTTCCTCCCAGGCATCTGAACTGATGTGGTGGCTAGGTGATTCTTGTTTTCATCTTAGTGAGGTGAGGGTGTGACCACCACCCGTTAGCAGCGAGTTCCTTGGGGTCCTGCTGAGGGAGGAGGGAGGACCTCTAAAACATTCTCCCTTGCTCAGTGCCTGTTAGTGAGCGTGACCTCATCCCGGTCACGCGTTGAGAGAAGGCACCACTCTGGCCGTAGCAGCGTCTTGGGGGCAGTAAGGAAAAAGGAGATTTGGGGGCAGGTGAAAACAGGGAGGTTTGTTCCCCAGGATTTTTGGGGAGGTGGCACAAGGGTTTTTGGGCTCTTTTTGGGCTTCCTATGTAGCCCAACAAATACATAGATCTGCCACTTTGGGTGCTAGCCACCATTTTATCGTGGTAGCACAGTGCCCGGTACCTAGATAGGAGATTTTTCTTTTTAAAGGACTAGTTGGTGCATTGTATTTTAAAGCACATGTTTTAAATATCGTCTTTCCCAGGTATACCTCATGGTGGCTTCGGAGTCAGGTGATGTGAAGGTAGCCCAGGCCATGCAGCTACTGGCCGAGACCATGCACTCGGCCTCCTGCTAGCCGGGACCCAGCACGGAGGGGATGGCCCTCCTGCCATGTCTCTAGCACAGTGGTGGGAGTGATAATGGCCTGCGCGTCCTGCACAGGCCTCAATCCACAAAAATGCGGGAGGTAAGCAGTATGGGCCACTCTCGAACCAGAAAAGTGTCTCGAGCAGGGTAGCTGGGGCGGTCAGCCCCGGCATGTCACTGAGTACATCAGCAAGCTTGGCTACGCCCAGGGCCGGACTGGGAACCACAAGCCGGGCTTGGCAAAGTGCTCGGCCGTCGCATCCGCTCCCCACTCGGGGGGGGGGGGGGGTTGGTCGGTGCCGCTGATTTCTTTGCCGGGGCCAGTTTTCGGACGATTTTGGTACAAGCCCGATTTTGCAGCTAAGCTGCCAAAACAGCCCTGTAGAAGGACGGCCCCCAGGGGCCCAAAACCGGCCCCAACCCGTATTTATTTTATTTTTATTTTATTTTATATTCTTCTATAGCGCCTGAATAGACCCCCGAAGGGGTATCTCCGCGCTTTGCCAGTAAGAATATCCTCAGATAGATGTGAGTAGTGCATATAAACAGAGAGGGATCAGATGCTGGGGAATAGGTACGTTTTTAAGACCTTACGAAAGGTCAGATGGTTAGTGAGTATTCTCATCTCAGAAGGTAGGGAGTTCCAGAGCTTTGGTCCAAGATGGGCCAGGGCTCGCCCTCCTTGTCTGGACCTCTTTATTCTGGGCACCTGCAGAAGCTGCTGGCTGCCGGAACGAAGGGTGCGTCCGGGGGCATAGGGCAGAAAGATGTTGGCCAGATATTTTGGGCCTTTGCCTATCATGCTTTTGTGGATAGTGCATAAGGTCTTAAAATGTACTCGTGCCCTCACTGGCAACCAGTGGAGCCTAATCAGCAGAGGAAGGGAGGGAGTCCTAGGAGGGGCATTGAGGACTACCCTCGCTGCCGTGTTTTGAATCACTTGCAACTTTTTGAGCTGCCCTTCGTTCGCTCCTAGAAGGAGGCCGTTGCAGTAATCTACTCTGCTGATGACTAATGCCTGCACGAGTGTTTTCCTATGGCAGTCTGGCAGATAGTCTGGCAGATAGGGGAACACTCTTCTTAACATTCCAATAGCTTGAAAGCAGGTGCTCGCCACCTGGTTTACATGGTCCTTGAAGGTGAGTGTCTGGTCTAATAACACTCCAAGGTTTCTCACCATGCTTTTAGGGCTGGGAACAGGGCCTAATTCCAGGGGCCACCAATCCGGTGTCCAGTGTGTAGCTGCATGCCCAAACAACATTACCTCAGTCTTTCCGATATTACATTGGAGGCAATTTAATGACATCCATGTGGATATTGCTTTCATCCCCTCTGCAAAAGATCTTTGTATTGCAGGGGTTAGATCTTTAAAGGGAAAGAGGAGTTGGGTGTCGTCAGCATACGACACTGGTGTAAACCCAAATGATCTTGCTAAGGTGGCCAAAGGGGCCACGTACACGTTGAAGAGTGTAGGACTTAAGCAAGATCCCTGTGGCACTCACTCGTAGCGGCGCACAGGGGGATTGCCCGGTGCCCGCTATGGCCAGTCAGGCCCTGGCTACGCCCGAGCGCCAGGACCGCAAGGTGCCAGGGAAAAAGACAAAAATCAATGTGAGGCCTCACAGAACAGGGCTGAGGCCGCATAGGGCCAAATATGCTCAATGCAGCATTGGGCCTCCCAAAGGGAGCGAGAGGGCTCACTGATGCAAAACGAGGGTGAGGTCACCGCAGATACAAGAGCGGTCTGCTTATAGGGAAGGGGAGGTTAGGGGTTTTTGGGGGGCATTCAGCAGGTCATTTAATTATGGGCCAGGTCACAGGGAAGAGGGCACTGGAGGACAGAATATAGGAGCTGTGCAGGGACAGGGAATCAGCCCTTGCCTGCAGTGGATTTTAGGTAATCCTATCAATAGTGGGTAAGTGAGGAAGTGAAGACAGAGGAGGGAGAATAGAAGACAGAAGACCAGGTATAATGGAGGGACAGTAAATTGAAAGGGGAAGGGACTCTTGGCTATCCATGGTTCCTGCTGGGGCCAGGGCCATTCCGAACAAGGCAGCCATAGTGGAGTTGACTGGGCGGCCCTGGTATTCCAGCGGAGAACCATTGAGGGAATGAGAGCCAACAGGGGGAAGGCCCTTCAGGTAGCTACAATGGAGAATTTAGACTGTAGTGAGGGGGAGGAGCAGAGGGATATGAGGACAGTAGAAGGAAGGCCCAGATTGGGGAGTGCAGCCAGGGATTGGACTGTGAAGCTTCCGAGCAAGGTGTATAAGAGGGCAGGCCACATGGGGGCAGAGAGGGGGTTACATAGTAGTGTCTTGGAGCGGAATCGGACCAGGTCGGTGGCTGTTTTTTTTTTTACGGCACACCACCCAACTGAGTAGCTAGTCGAGGGAGGTGTACCGAGATTCTACAGTTGAAGGTGTTCCGTTTACTAGCACACTGGATCATGCTTTGATTTTTCAGGTTTCAGGGGGGCCAGATTTACGTGTGCCTCAGCGGCCCAAGGGAAAGAGACAGTGCGGCCCGTTTGGCTAGCTGGAATTCAGAGTTGGAGAGCAAGATCACAGCCACAGGAGGGTCCAGCATGACCTTGGCGGTGCATCTGGAAGGATTCCGCGCATACTCCGCCAGGCTGGAATATGTAACCCCGGGAGCATTCTCTGGACCGGCGGCACAGCCCAACGCGCTTCGTCGGCGGTTGGCCACAGGTCAAAGGTTGTCTACCTTCCGCGGGGCATATCTCAGACCCCAGGAGTTTGATCTTTCTGGTTTTGGTCTCTTCTTGCTCCTGGTGGTGCTCCCCAGCCACTGGGAGCACTCTCTTTTACCCCCTGGGTTTCACAGAGGGTGCATTCAGCAGGGAGCTGCCTTCACTGTTTCCCTGCTCAAGCCTTTCATTTGGCTCTCCTCCTAGGCCTCTTTTCTCCCTGCACAGTGGTGGGAGTGATAATGGCCTGCGCGTCCTGCACAGGCCTCAATCCACAAAAATGCGGGAGGTAAGCAGTATGGGGCCACTCTCGAACCTGAAAAGTGGCTCGAGCAGAGAAACTGGGGAGGTCAGCCCCGGCATGTCACTGAGTACATCAGCAAGCTTGGCTACGCCCATGGCCGGACTGGGAACCACAAGCCGACCTTGGCAAAGTGCTCGGCCGCCGCACCCCTCCCCACTCGGGGGGAATGGAGGTGCCGCCGAGCTCTTTGCCGGGGCCAGTTTTCGGCCGATTTTGGTACAAGGCCGATTTTGCAGCTAAGCTGCCAAAACGGCCCTGTAACAAAAACGGCCCCCAGGGGCCCAAAACCGGCCCCACCCATTGCGGCGCACAGGGGATTGCCCGATGCCCGCTATAGCCAGTCAGGTCCTGGCTACGCCCGAGCGCCAGGACCGCAAGGTGCCAGGGAAAAAGACAAAAATCAATGTGTGTCCTCACAGAACAGGGCTGAGGCTGCATAGGGCCAAATATGCTCAATGCAGCATTGGGCCTCCCAAAGGGAGCGAGAATGCTCACTGATGCAAAACGAGGGAGAGGTCACCGCAGATACAAGAGCGGTCTTGCTTATAGGGAAGGGGAGGTTAGGGGTTTTGGGGGGCATTCAGCAGGTCATTTAATTATAGGCCAGGTCACAGGGAAGAGGGCACTGGAGGACAGAATATAGGAGCTGTGCAGGGACAGGGAATCAGCCCTTGCCTGCAGTGGATTTTAGGTAATCATATAAATAGTGGGTAAGTGAGGAAGTGAAGACAGAGGAGGGAGAATAGCAGACAGAAGACCAGGTATAATGGAGGGACAGTAAATTGAAAGGGGAAGGGACTCTTGGCTATCCATGGTTCCTGCTGGGGCCAGGGCCATTCCGAACAAGGCAGCCATAGTGGAGTTGGCTGGGCGGCCCTGGTATTCCAGCGGAGAACCATTGAGGGAATGAGAGCCAACAGGGGGAAGACCCTTCAGGTAGCTACAATGGAGAATTTAGACTGGAGTGAGGGGGAGGAGCAGAGGGATATGAGGACAGTAGAAGAAAGGCCCAGATTGGGGAGTGCAGCCAGAGATTCGACTGTGAAGCTTCCGAGCAAGGTGTATAAGAGGGCAGGCCACATGGGGCAGAGAGGGGGTTACATAGTAGTGTCTTGGAGCGGAATCGGACCAGGTCGGTAGGCTGTTTTTTCTTTTTTTTACGGCACAGCACCCAACTGAGTAGCTAGTCGAGGGAGGTGTACCGAGATTCTACAGTTGAAGGTGTTCCATTTACTAGCACACTGGATCATGCTTTGATTTTTCAGGTTTCTGGGGGGCCAGATTTACGTGAGCCTCAGCGGCCGAAGAGAAAGAGACAGTGCGGCCCGTTTGGCTAGCTGGAATTCAGAGTTGGAGAGCAAGATCACAGCCACAGGAGGGTCCAGCATGAGCTTGGCGGTGCATCTGGAAGGATTCCGTGCATACTCCGCCAGGCTGGTATACGTAACCCCGAGAGCATTCTCCGGACCGGCGACAGAGCCCAACGCGCTTCGTCGGCGGTTGGCCACAGGTCAAAGGTCGTCTACCTTCTGGGGTGCATATCTCAGACCCCAGGAGTTTGATCTTTCTGGTTTTGGCCTCTTCTTGCTCCTGGTGGTGCTCCCCAGCCACTGGGAGCACTCTCTTTTACCCCCTGGGTTTCACAGAGGGTGCATTCAGCAGGGAGCTGCCTTCACTGTTTCCCTGCGCAAGCCTTTCGTTTGGCTCTCCTCCTGGGCCTCTCTTCTCCCTGCACAGTGGTGGGAGTGATAATGGCCTGCACCTCCTGCACAGGCCTCAATCCACAAAAATGAGGGAGGTAAGCAGTATGGGGCCACTCTCGAACCAGAAAAGTGGCTCGAGCAGGGGAGCTGGGGCGGTCAGCCCCGTCATGTCACTGAGTACATCAGCAAGCTTGGCTACGCCCATGGCCGGACTGGGAACCACAAGCCGGCCTTGGCAAAGTGCTCAGCCGCCGCAACCCCTCCCCACTCGGGGGGGGTTGGAGGTGCCGCTGAGCTCTTTGCCGGGGCTAGTTTTCGGCCGATTTTGGTACAAGGCCGATTTTGCAGCTAAGCTGCCAAAACGGCCCTGTAACAAAAACGGCCCCCAGGGGCCCAAAACCGGCCCCACCCATTGCGGCGCACAGGGGAATTGCCCGGTGCCCGCTATGGCCAGTCAGGCCCTGGCTACGCCCGAGCGCCAGGACCGCAAGGTGCCAGGGAAAAAGACAAAAATCAATGTGAGGGCTCACAGAACAGGGCTGAGGCCTCGTAGGGCCAAATATGCTCAATGCAGCATTGGGCCTCCCAAAGGGAGCGAGAGGTCTCACTGATGCAAAACGAGGGTGAGGTCACCGCAGATACAAGAACGGTCTTGCTTATAGGGAAAGGGAGGTTAGGGGTTTTGGGGGGCATTCAGCAGGTCATTTAACTATAGGCCAGGTCACAGGGAAGAGGGCACTGGGGGATAGAATATAGGAGCTGTGCAGGGACAGGGAATCAGCCCTTGCCTGCAGTGGATTTTAGGTAATCATATCAATAGTGGGTAAGTGAGGAAGTGAAGACAGAGGAGGGAGAATAGGAGGGACAGTAAATTGAAAGGGGACGGGACTCTTGGCTATCCATGGTTCCTGCTGGGGCCAGGGCCATTCCGAACAAGCAGCCATAGTGGAGTTGGCTGGGCGGCCCTGGTATTCCAGCGGAGAACCATTGAGGGAATGAGAGCCAACAGGACGGAAGGCCCTTCAGGTAGCTACAATGGAGAATTTAGACTGGAGTGAGGGGGAGGAGCAGAGGGATATGGGGACAGTAGAAGGAAGGCCCAGATTGGGGGGTGCAGCCAGAGATTGGACTGTTAAGCTTCCGAGCAAGGTGTATAAGAGGGCAGGCCACATGGGGGCAGAGAGGGGGTTACATAGTAGTGTCTTGGAGCGGAATCGGACCAGGTCGGTAGGCTGGTTTTTTTTTTACGGCACAGCACCCAACTGAGTAGCTAGTCGAGGGAGGTGTACCGAGATTCTACAGTTGAAGGTGTTCCGTTTACTAGCACACTGGATCATGCTTTGATTTTTCAGGTTTCAGGGGGGCCAGATTTACGTGTGCCTCAGCGGCCCAAGGAAAAGAGATAGTGCGACCCGTTTGGCTAGCTGGAATTCAGAGTTGGAGAGCAAGGTCACAGCCACAGGAGGGTCCAGCATAACCTTGGCGGTGCATCTGGAAGGATTCCGTGCATACTCCGCCAGGCTGGTATACGTAACCCCGGGAGCATTCTCTGGACCAGCGGCAGAGCCCAAAGCGCTTCGTCGGTGGTTGGCCACAGGTCAAAAGTCGTCTACCTTCTGGGGTGCATATCTCAGACCCCAGGAGTTTGATCTTTCTGTCTTTGGCCTCTTCTTGCTCCTGGTGGTGCTCCCCAGCCACTGGGAGTACTCTCTTTTACCCCCTGGGTTTCACAGAGGGTGCATTCAGCAGGGAGCTGCCTTCACTGTTTCCCTGTGCAAGCATTTTGTTTGGCTCTCCTCCTGGGCCTCTCTTCTCCCTGCACAGTGGTGGGAGTGATAATGGCCTGCGCGTCCTGCACAGGCCTCAATCCACAAAAATGCGGGAGGTAAGCAGTATGGGGCCACTCTTGAACCAGAAAAGTGGTTCGAGCAGGGGAGCTGGGACGGTCAGCCCCGGCATGTCACTGAGTACATCAGCAAGCTTGGCTACGCCCATGGCCGGGCTGGGAACCACAAGCCGGCCTTGGCAAAGTGCTCGGCCGCTGCACCCCCTCCCCACTCGGGGGATGGGGGGGGGGGGGTTGGAGGTGCCGCCGAGCTCTTTGCCGGGGCCAGTTTTCGGCCGATTTTGGTACAAGGCCGATTTTGCAGCTAAGCTGCTAAAACGGCCCTGTAACAAAAACGGCCCCCAGGGGCCCAAAACCAGCCCCACCCATTGAGGCGCACAGGGGGATTGCCCGGTGCCCGCTATGGCCAGTCAGGCCCTGGCTACGCCCGAGCGCCAGGACTGCAAGGTGCCAGGGAAAAAGACAAAAATCAATGTGAGGTCTCACAGAACAGGGCTGAGGCCTCATAGGGCAAAATATGCTCAATGCAGCATTGGGCCTCCCAAAGGGAGCGAGAGGGCTCACTGATGCAAAACGAGGGTGAGGTCACCGCAGATACAAGAGCGGTCTTGCTTATAGGGAAGAGTAGGTTAGGGGTTTTGGGGGGCATTCAGCAGGTCATTTAATTATAGGCCAGGTCACAGGAAAGAGGGCACTGGAGGACAGAATATAGGAGCTGTGCAGGGACAGGGAAGTAGCCCTTGCCTGCAGTGGATTTTAGGTAATCATATCAATAGTGGGTAAGTGAGGAAGTGAAGACAGAGGAGGGAGAATAGCAGACAGAAGACCAGGTATAATGGAGGGACAGTAAATTGAAAGGGGAAGGGACTCTTGGCTATCCATGGTTCCTGCTGGGGCCAGGGCCATTCCGAACAAGGCAGCCATAGTGGAGTTGGCTGGGCGGCCCTGGTATTCCAGCGGAGAACCATTGAGGGAATGAGAGCCAACAGGGGGAAGGCCCTTCAGGTAGCTACAATGGAGAATTTAGACTGGAGTGAGGGGGAGGAGCAGAGGGATATGAGGACAGTAGAAGGAAGGCCCAGATTGGGGAGTGCAGCCAGGGATTGGACTGTGAAGCTTCCGAGCAAGGTGTATAAGAGGGCAGGCCACATGGGGGCAGAGAGGGGGTTGTCTTGGAGCGGAATCGGACCAGGTCGGTAGTCTGTTTTTTTTTACGGCACAGCACCCAAATGAGTAGCTAGTCGAGGGAGGTGTACCGAGATTCTACAGTTGAAGGTGTTCCGTTTACTAGCACACTGGATCATGCTTTGATTTTTCAGGTTTCAGGGGGGCCAGATTTACGTGTGCCTCAGCGGCCCAAGGGAAAGAGACAGTGCGGCCCATTTGGCTAGCTGGAATTCAGAGTTGGAGAGCAAGATCACAGCCACAGGAGGGTCCAGCATGACCTTGGCGGTGCATCTGGAAGGATTCCGTGCATACTCCGCCAGGCTGGTATACGTAACCCCGGGAGCATTCTCTGGACCGGCGGCAGAGCCCAACGCGCTTCGTCGGCGGTTGGCCACAGGTCAAAGGTTGTCTACCTTCTGGGGTGCCTATCTCAGACCCCAGGAGTTTGATCTTTCTGGTTTTGGCCTCTTCTTGCTCCTGGTGGTGCTCCTCAGCCACTGGGAGCACTCTCTTTTACCCCTGGGTTTCACAGAGGGTGCATTCAGCAGGGAGCTGCCTTCACTGTTTCCCTGTGCAAGCCTTTTGTTTGGCTGTCCTCCTGGGCCTCTCTTCTCCCTGCACAGTGGTGGGAGTGATAATGGCCTGCGCGTCCTGCACAGGCCTCAATCCACAAAATTGCGGGAGGTAAGCAGGATGGGGCCACTCTCGAACCAGAAAAGTGGCTCGAGCAGGGGAGCTGGGACGGTCAGCCCCGGCATGTCACTGAGTACATCAGCAAGCTTGGCTACGCCCATGGCCAGACTGGGAACCACAAGCCGGCGTTGGCAAAGTGCTCGGCCGCCACATCCCCTCCCCATTTAGGGGGGGTTGGAGGTACCGCCGAGCTCTTTGCCAGGGCCGGTTTTCAGCCGATTTTGGTACAAGGCCGATTTTGCAGCTAAGCTGCTAAAACGGCCCTGTAACAAAAACGGCCCCCAGGGGCCCAAAACCAGCCCCACCCATTGAGGCGCACAGGGGGATTGCCCGGTGCCCGCTATGGCCAGTCAGGCCCTGGCTACGCCCGAGCGCCAGGACTGCAAGGTGCCAGGGAAAAAGACAAAAATCAATGTGAGGTCTCACAGAACAGGGCTGAGGCCTCATAGGGCAAAATATGCTCAATGCAGCATTGGGCCTCCCAAAGGGAGCGAGAGGGCTCACTGATGCAAAACGAGGGTGAGGTCACCGCAGATACAAGAGCGGTCTTGCTTATAGGGAAGAGGAGGTTAGGGGTTTTGGGGGGCATTCAGCAGGTCATTTAATTATAGGCCAGGTCACAGGAAAGAGGGCACTGGAGGACAGAATATAGGAGCTGTGCAGGGACAGGGAAGTAGCCCTTGCCTGCAGTGGATTTTAGGTAATCATATCAATAGTGGGTAAGTGAGGAAGTGAAGACAGAGGAGGGAGAATAGCAGACAGAAGACCAGGTATAATGGAGGGACAGTAAATTGAAAGGGGAAGGGACTCTTGGCTATCCATGGTTCCTGCTGGGGCCAGGGCCATTCCGAACAAGGCAGCCATAGTGGAGTTGGCTGGGCGGCCCTGGTATTCCAGCGGAGAACCATTGAGGGAATGAGAGCCAACAGGGGGAAGGCCCTTCAGGTAGCTACAATGGAGAATTTAGACTGGAGTGAGGGGGAGGAGCAGAGGGATATGAGGACAGTAGAAGGAAGGCCCAGATTGGGGAGTGCAGCCAGGGATTGGACTGTGAAGCTTCCGAGCAAGGTGTATAAGAGGGCAGGCCACATGGGGGCAGAGAGGGGGTTGTCTTGGAGCGGAATCGGACCAGGTCGGTAGTCTGTTATTTTTTTACGGCACAGCACCCAAATGAGTAGCTAGTCGAGGGAGGTGTACCGAGATTCTACAGTTGAAGGTGTTCCGTTTACTAGCACACTGGATCATGCTTTGATTTT
Organism: Lissotriton helveticus; assembly: GCF_964261635.1. Lineage (NCBI taxonomy): Eukaryota > Metazoa > Chordata > Amphibia > Caudata > Salamandridae > Lissotriton > Lissotriton helveticus. The sequence goes on from NC_136062.1 coordinate 205,113,133, forward strand.
TCAGGTTTCAGGGGGGCCAGATTTACGTGTGCCTCAGCGGCCCAAGGGAAAGAGACAGTGCGGCCCATTTGGCTAGCTGGAATTCAGAGTTGGAGAGCAAGATCACAGCCACAGGAGGGTCCAGCATGACCTTGGCGGTGCATCTGGAAGGATTCCGTGCATACTCCGCCAGGCTGGTATACGTAACCCCGGGAGCATTCTCTGGACCGGCGGCAGAGCCCAACGCGCTTCGTCGGCGGTTGGCCACAGGTCAAAGGTTGTCTACCTTCTGGGGTGCCTATCTCAGACCCCAGGAGTTTGATCTTTCTGGTTTTGGCCTCTTCTTGCTCCTGGTGGTGCTCCTCAGCCACTGGGAGCACTCTCTTTTACCCCTGGGTTTCACAGAGGGTGCATTCAGCAGGGAGCTGCCTTCACTGTTTCCCTGTGCAAGCCTTTTGTTTGGCTGTCCTCCTGGGCCTCTCTTCTCCCTGCACAGTGGTGGGAGTGATAATGGCCTGCGCGTCCTGCACAGGCCTCAATCCACAAAATTGCGGGAGGTAAGCAGGATGGGGCCACTCTCGAACCAGAAAAGTGGCTCGAGCAGGGGAGCTGGGACGGTCAGCCCCGGCATGTCACTGAGTACATCAGCAAGCTTGGCTACGCCCATGGCCAGACTGGGAACCACAAGCCGGCGTTGGCAAAGTGCTCGGCCGCCACATCCCCTCCCCATTTAGGGGGGGTTGGAGGTACCGCCGAGCTCTTTGCCAGGGCCGGTTTTCAGCCGATTTTGGTACAAGGCCGATTTTGCAGCTAAGCTGCCAAAACGACCCTGTAACAAAAACGGCCCCCAGGGGCCCAAAACCAGCCCCACCCATTGCGGCGCACAGGGTGAAAGCCCGGTGCCCGCTATGGCCAGTCAGGCCCTGGCTATACCCGAGCGCCAGGACCGCAAGGTGCCAGGGAAAAAGACAAAAATCAATGTGAAGGCTCACAGAACAGGGCTGAGGCCTCATAGGGCCAAATATGCTCAATGCAGCATTGGGCCTCCCAAAGGGAGTGAGAGGGCTCACTGATGCAAAACGAGGATGAGGTCACCGCAGATACAAGAGCGGTCTTGCTTATAGGGAAGGGGAGGTTAGGGGTTTTGGGGGGCATTCAGCAGGTCATTTAATTATAGGCCAGGTCACAGGGAAGAGGGCACTGGGGGACAGAATATGGGAGCTGTGCAGGGACAGGGAATCAGCCCTTGCCTGCAGTGGATTTTAGGTAATCATATCAATAGTGGGTAAGTGAGGAAGTGAAGACAGAGGAGGGAGAATAGGAGGGACAGTAAATTGAAAGGGGACGGGACTCTTGGCTATCCATGGTTTCTGCTGGGGCCAGGGCCATTCCGAACAAGGCAGCCATAGTGGAGTTGGCTGGGCGGCCCTGGTATTCCAGCGGAGAACCATTGAGGGAATGAGAGCCAACAGGGCGGAAGGCCCTTCAGGTAGCTACAATGGAGAATTTAGACTGGAGTGAGGGGGAGGAGCAGAGGGATATGGGGACAGTAGAAGGAAGGCCCAGATTGGGGAGTGCAGCCAGAGATTGGACTGTTAAGCTTCCGAGCAAGGTGTATAAGAGGGCAGGCCACATGGGGGCAGAGAGGGGGTTACATAGTAGTGTCTTGGAGCGGAATCGGACCAGGTCGGCAGGCTGGGTTTTTTTTTACGGCACAGCACCCAACTGAGTAGCTAGTCGAGGGAGGTGTACCGAGATTCTACAGTTGAAGGTGTTCCGTTTACTAGCACACTGGATCATGCTTTGATTTTTCAGGTTTCAGGGGGGCCAGATTTACGTGTGCCTCAGCGGCCCAAGGGAAAGAGACAGTGCGGCCCGTTTGGCTAGCTGGAATTCAGAGTTGGAGAGCAAGATCACAGCCACAGGAGAGTCCAGCATGACCTTGGCGGTGCATCTGGAAGGATTCCGTGCATACTCTGCCAGGCTGGAATACGTAACCTCGGGAGCATTCTCTGGACCGGCGGCAGAGCCCAACGCGCTTCGTCGGCGGCTGGCCACAGGTCAAAGGTCGCCTACCTTCTGGGGTGCATATCTCAGACCCCAGGAGTTTGATCTTTCTGGTTTTTGGCCTCTTCTTGCTCCTGGTGGTGCTCCCCAGCCACTGGGAGCACTCTCTTTTACCCCCTGGGTTTCACAGAGGGTGCATTCAGCAGGGAGCTGCCTTCACTGTTTCCCTGTGCAAGCCTTTTGTTTGGCTCTCCTCCTTGGCCTCTCTTCTCCCTGCGCAGAGGCCCCTGCTTCTGCGCACTGGTCCATGTCTCTTCTCTTGGTGCTGTTCAGGATCCGGGGACAGTCAGGGGGTTCCTCCTTCCACCTACCCATTGCGCCAGGCTCCAGCACCAGTCTTCCTCAGCATGACCACACCCCAGAAAGAGCTTCTCTTCCTGTGCAAACACTTTTTGGAATTTGAGGAGGGGGCTGGCAGGAAGTCTCTGTTTGTCCTGTTAAACAGCAACACATCACTACACTGCCCCTGCACCCTCCTTCTTGCCCAAGCCTCATTGTTGGTTCAAGATGGCGCCGCCCAGGGGTCTCCTGCCACATGGTCTCTGAAAACCCCTTTCCCTGCTCTGCCTACTCCCTTGTGCAGCTGGGTGCCTGGCACCAGGTGACAGCTGCTGATGGATTAGCCTTTAGCTCCATCCATCTTCTCTTCTTGGAGAGGAGGCCTTTGCTTTTGGAGGGAAGGTCATCAATCCAGCCTGCCAGGATAATCCCCAGCCAGGCCCTGGTTATGAGCTGACTCAGAGAAATATGACATTTCTGAATAAACCAAAAGCAGTAAAAGTACAACTTTGGAAAGTAAAACTAGCCCATCCCCATAGGAGAATTATGAAGTGAAATAGTAAAACACACTGACTTTCCCTGGCATGTTTATTCCTCTTGTACAAAGCCAATTCCATGTCGCCACCCAATTCTGCATAAGTCCTGCCACACATTCACTTTGTAGCTGCTCCTGGGCTGCGCACGCCAGGAATCTCCCCTGCGCAGCCCGGGCACGTGTGCACACGCTTGTACATGTGTCTGCATGTAACCAGCCCAGTGCCCCTTACTCTAGCTGCTGTGCAGCAGCCTAGTCAAGCTAGGGGGACACCAGTGAAATCCACAAGCAGTCTCCTTCATCATGAGTTCACTGTGGGTGAGTCCCAACTTGTGAGGCTCTCCCACAGTAAAAGCTCAACAAATAGGTGCTCAAAAAGCAAAAATGCTGGGTGTTTCAGAGAGTCAGAACCACTTTTTAACACTTTCCCATTCTGTCCAATGGGCAAGATGGCCTTGCAACCGTGAAAAACGAATTTGGCAGTTTTTCCGTGTCAAGACATGGTACACACCTTAGCACATGTCCTACCTTTCACATACACTGCACCCTACCCAGGACCTACCATAGGGGTGTCTGATGTGAATAAAAGGGGAAGGGTAAGGCTGTCAGGATAACAAGGCAGTTTAACAAACTGCGTGCAGGCACTGCAATGGCAGGCCTGAGTTATCTCTTTAAGGCGACTTGTGTGGGTGGCAGAATTAGTGCTGCAGGCCCACTAGTAGTATTTGCATTACCAGCCCTGGCACACATAGTGCACTTTACTAGGGACCTTACTAGTAAGGCAAAAATACCAATAATGGACAACCAATCACCATTACACTTTACACAGCGAGCACTTGCACTTTGACACTGATCAGCAGTGGCAAAGTGCCCAAAGCATCTAAGTTGGCAACACCATGTCAGGAAAAAGGTCTGGGGGAAGGCAAAATGTTTAAGGAACTTAAGCCAAAAAGGGCCAAGTTCAACAGTTATGTTCTCAACAAAGTATTTCCATTGTGAATGTGTTTCCGGTTTTGCCCAATGAACTGAAGGAATAATGAAGGTTAATCGCCTCATAAAAAGGAGACAAGTTACAGTTGTTGTGAGGTATGTAATACCCTTGAGGTGATAGCTGAGAGGGGTCAAGCTGGTGGCTTAGCATAGCTGCAGGTGCTAACCAATCTTGCTGGCAAACTAAAGACCTGATTTAGAATTTGGGGGATTGGTACTCACAATATTATAGGAAATTTAGTAACCAAAGAACAGTCTGAAATATATCCTCTGGTTCCTGTCTGAAATTTAATTGAACAACAGACAATGTCCTCTAAAATTGCCGCTGTTTTGATCGTTCAATCAATTTACAAGGGTCTCCTCAGGACAAAACAGGTTGTCTCGCACTTTACCACAAAGCAGTATACATTCTTCTCATGCTGAGCTAGTAAATACTTGTAGGGATTTGTATCCTTTGACACACTCCCATCTGAATCATGCATCAATAGCGCTGTAATATCAGTGCATCTGCCTCCGACCTTGTTCGAAACACAGGTCGACAATTTTAGACGGAATTGTCTGTTGTTCAATTAAATTGCAGACAGAAACCAGTGGATATATTTTGGACTGTTCTTTCTTTACTAAACTTCTGAAACAAACTGCCTTACATATGTAGGATTGTAAATATTGCACACCACTGCACTTTTGAGCACTGTGCTGTCTGCAAATTAATTGATTCTATCGCTGTGCCATTTCATACCTATTTTAGAGAATAAATGGAGCAATATGTGTCTTATACTAAGAGAGTTATATTATGTATTAATTTTATTAGAAATGAGTTATACGGAACCAATTTTGTTTGCTTACATATTGTACCACGGTTCTGTCTTTGATCATAAGGGTTCAGTCCTGTGAATCCTTATACCTTATTTTAAGAGCCATAGGCTATAATGCTCTGGTGATGAGGTGGATGGGATATCCGCCATGTTTGTGATGGAGTACCAGTCCGCCAAACTCTAAAACTGGCTCTAAATACTTTATGGCATTGAATATAAACTGGGCCATTCAAATTCTTCAGCAATGAAAAGCAAAATTATACAGCAGGGCTGACTGAATTATTCAATTTATGCAGAAGATGGTGAATATTTTGGCAAAAGTGGTAAATCTATAATCTCATTATTCCAGATTTCATTGCTAGAACTGGGATTTCTGCAATGATTCTTCTGGTACATTGCCTATAGACGCCTAAACCCCTGGCTTGGCACCCCTTCTTGTCTTTTCAACCTATCCTCTTGGTCATTAAACACACTTTAAAAACGGAAACCATGATGCATAACTTCAAAAGTTCCTTTAACTCAGAAACCAACATGTTCCCTTTAGCAGTTCGGTCTCTGAGGATTAGGGCAGATTGTCAATACCTAACTTAAAAACACCTTCCCTTGTTAACCAACCTAGAGAGTGAAGCTGCTCTCAGCCTCTTTCTGTCTCCACAGATGGCTCGGGGACACTGTTAACCTCTTAAAGGATTTTAGTACTCCTTGCTGAAACTGTCTCTCTAAATGGCAAGTTAGATATAACGCACAGAGCCCATTTGGTTCTACAAGAATGACAGACAGAGAGGGCCTAAACCTGAAAGTGTTATCTCCAGATTATACCTCATACAGAAATCAATTAATTTGATCAAGCAGTTAGAGTACAAAGCTCAGTTAAAGTACAGAATCAATTAGAGAATTTGGTAAAGGTCAGATCAGGTCAGCAAAATACAAAGTACAAAATGGATGAGCAATTCGCCTCTTAGGGTCAGTAGGAAAGAGATCTCGAACACATCTTAAAATAGCATACTTTGATAGTGTTCTAAACAATGGACTTCATACACTCACTATAGTTGTACACAAAACAGGCCATCAGAATAAAAACAGAATTGAATACATTGTGAAAGTCTCTCACAACTCTACAACGTAGAGCTTCTCATCAAGGCCACCTGTACTAGAACAAATATTGCTACATTTTGAGGGATACCGCTAAAAACGCTAGGCATAACCTTGGAAGTGTACTATTCTCCAGAAAATACATTTTGTGATGGTCATTCTATTGCTTGGGAAAACTGCATTCAAACGTTAATCTCCAGAGACATAAAAACATGTGTTTATCCATGTGATTCAGAACTTTGGCAGCAAACGTCACAAACAAAACGGAGTAAGAGGCCTATAATCTCTATGTTAGCCACAGTATGGTTTCATAGGTGCATTTATTTAAAAAAAAAAAAAAAACTCGAACTGCTTATTACCCTTGACAGGAAAAATCAATCAATCAATCAGCATTGGTAAAGCGCAACTCTGTGATCCCTATGGGTATCTGGGTGACGAGCCAGGTCTTGAGTCTCGTTCTGAGGTCTGCCAGCAAGGGGGCCATACGGAGCTGGAGGGGGGGTCGTTCTTGGTCTTGACTTTGATGTAGAAGAGGAGCGGCCATCGCTGCGGGTGCAGTGGATGGGGAGGGTGCAAGGTTGATTTAAAAGTACCGTAGGTGTCTAGCGGGTTGGTGGAAGTTCAGTCGATGGTCGAGGTAGGCAGGCCCTAGGTCGTGAAGGGTTATGTATGTGTGAGTGAGGATCTTAAACGACCATCTTTTCTGGATGAAGAGCCAGTGGCGTTCTGTCAGGTGGGGGACAATGTGGGATCATTTGGGGACGTCCATAGTGACGAGTCTGGACACTGTGCTCTGTATAGTCTACAGTATTATGATGAGCTGGATCGAGCTGTTGGCGTAGAGGGAGTTGCTATAGTTGAGGAGGCTGGTGACGAGGGCCTGAGTGATGGTCCATCTGGTGTTAGTTGGGATCCATCTGAAAGTTCTGCAGAGCATGTGAAGTGTGTGAACGCAGGAGGATGTGACTGCAAAAACGTAACGTTTCATGGCCAGTTGGCTATATTGGATGATGCCAAGGATGCATGCGTGTTTGGTCGGTTGATGTGGGTTTAAGTTCTGCAGGCCACCTGCTGTGGTCCCATGCGGATGTGTTCTTCCCGAAGATCACTACTTCAGTTTTGTCAAAATGGAATTGGAGGCAGTTGTTTCTCATCTATTTGGCTACATTGGTCATAGCACTGCAGAAGTTGATTTTGCCATTGTTGGGTCCTCGGTGAGCGAGACGATCAGTTGAGTGCCGTTTGCATAGGAGATTTTGTTGAGTTAGTGAAATCTGATGACGTCTGAGATGGGGGTTATGTAGATGTTGAACAAGGTGGGGCTGAGGGATGATCCCTGTGGTACGGGTGCAGAGGTATAGGGAGGCGGTTGGATGCTCTCTGTGTGTCCTATGAGGAAGGATGGGATCCACTTGAGGGAGTCTTGGTGCATGCCTACGTTGTGGAGTCTGTTGTTAAGGGTGTTATGGGAGACTGTATTGAACGACAGATATTGGTTGAGGAGGATCAGGGCCAGCATTTTTCCATGTTTGAGGATTTTTCTGATCTCATTTGCAGTGGCAATCAGTGCAGTCTCTGTGCTGTGGTTGGCACAAAATCCTGATTGAGAGGCGTCCAGTAGATTGTTTTGTTCCAGGAAATCGGTGAGCTGCTGGTTGATGTCTTTCTCTAAAACTTTGGCTGGGTAGAGGAGCAGGAAGATTGGACGATAATTTTTGAGATCTTTGGGGTCAGCTGAGGCTTTTTTTAGGAGAGGCCTGAAGTATGTGTGTTTCCGTCTGTCTGGGAAGGTTGCTGTGGAGATGCAGGTGGTGAGGATGCTGGTGAGTTGATTGTTAATTTGGTTCATTGTGAGACTGTAGAGGTGGTGGGGCAGGAGTCGGTGGGTGCCCCGGAGTGGATGTAAGTAGGGGTGGGTGGCAAATTCCGTTCCGCTCGCGGAATGCGCGAAATTTCAGCATTTTTGCATTCCGCACGGAACGCGAAAATTTAAAAACTTCCATGATCCGCGGCAGAATGGTAGCATCTTCGTTCATAATTGGCAGGGCAGGATTCTTCCTGGCACAGTGCTCCTGTCACACAAATTAAAGCTCAACAGGAAGCACTTACAGATATAAATAAAGCAGGTGCCCGAGTTTAAGCTCAAATTCAGTAACTCATTACTCAGCCCAAAAAAATCGTGAGCTTTGTCGAGGCTGGGCAGGTGTGCTTTCTCGCCATATCTACCCTCGAAAATTAGTAGTTAAAGTTCATAAAAAACAGAAGAGTCCGTGTGTAACAAACTAGTCAAATATTTAACACATCATTTCAACTACTACAATTCCTAGAAAAGAAGCTCTCTAAGTCATAGTGCTATTAATACATCAAGCATACTAAACAAGCGTTGCACAGATGAAATCAAAAAATAACATTAAAAGAATAACAAAACTGTCAACAGTAATTGTGAGCAAAGTTCATACAAATGTATTATATTTATACATTTACTATTCATCCAGTATATCAAATTGGCAGAATTTCCCCCACCCACATCTTACCTGGGAGCCTCATCGTGCATTCTGGGTCCTGCAGTCCATAGAAGATCACGGACTTGCATCAGGTGTGCAAACATCATTTTTTGGGGGCGGAGCTTGTTTGGGATTACCCAAATAAATGTCAGGACGTGTAAAGGCGCAGGGTTTCAGATGGTGACTGTTTGGGCGCTGAAGAAGGCATTTATATGCCGAAATGCATTCGCCACAGCCAGTGAATAAATCAGCTTCCTTGAACTTCCCCTCTGTGGTTTCTGCTTTCTTTCGTTTGGAGAAAGGTGTGTTGCATCAATTCCACGTCGGCCAGAGACGTGCTTCAGAGACCCCTGCTCCTTTAAGAGGCCCGGACTACACTGGCATCCTGCTGCAGGCATTCTTGTTTTACCGAGTTATCGGTCAGTCTGGGAACGCCCGGGTGCTGGGAGAAGAAGCAGATGGTTTTGAGGCATTATGCCTCATGCTGGGCGGCGAGCATTGTCTGGCTGTCCCCATTGAATTGGACTCCCGAGCATCAAGGTTGGAGCAGTTGGGGACTCAGGGTCGCTGTGTTCACTGATCCGAAAAGCAGGAACATTTTGTCTTGAACTTTGCGCTATGTCCTGCCTAAAGCGCACCACTTGGCAGAATTTCCCCCACCCACATCTTACCTGGGAGCCTCATCGTGCATTCTGGGTCCTGCAGTCCATAGAAGATCACGGACTTGCATCAGGTGTGCAAACATCATTTTTTGGGGGCGGAGCTTGTTTGGGATTACCCAAATAAATGTCAGGACGTGTAAAGGCGCAGGGTTTCAGATGGTGACTGTTTGGGCGCTGAAGAAGGCATTTATATGCCGAAATGCATTCGCCACAGCCAGTGAATAAATCAGCTTCCTTGAACTTCCCCTCTGTGGTTTCTGCTTTCTTTCGTTTGGAGAAAGGTGTGTTGCATCAATTCCACGTCGGCCAGAGACGTGCTTCAGAGACCCCTGCTCCTTTAAGAGGCCCGGACTACACTGGCATCCTGCTGCAGGCATTCTTGTTTTACCGAGTTATCGGTCAGTCTGGGAACGCCCGGGTGCTGGGAGAAGAAGCAGATGGTTTTGAGGCATTATGCCTCATGCTGGGCGGCGAGCATTGTCTGGCTGTCCCCATTGAATTGGACTCCCGAGCATCAAGGTTGGAGCAGTTGGGGACTCAGGGTCGCTGTGTTCACTGATCCGAAAAGCAGGAACATTTTGTCTTGAACTTTGCGCTATGTCCTGCCTAAAGCGCACCACTTGGCAGAATTTCCCCCACCCACATCTTACCTGGGAGCCTCATCGTGCATTCTGGGTCCTGCAGTCCATAGAAGATCACGGACTTGCATCAGGTGTGCAAACATCATTTTTTGGGGGCGGAGCTTGTTTGGGATTACCCAAATAAATGTCAGGACGTATAAAGGCGCAGGGTTTCAGATGGTGACTGTTTGGGCGCTGAAGAAGGCATTTATATGCCGAAATGCATTCGCCACAGCCAGTGAATAAATCAGCTTCCTTGAACTTCCCCTCTGTGGTTTCTGCTTTCTTTCGTTTGGAGAAAGGTGTGTTGCATCAATTCCACGTCGGCCAGAGACGTGCTTCAGAGACCCCTGCTCCTTTAAGAGGCCCGGACTACACTGGCATCCTGCTGCAGGCATTCTTGTTTTACCGAGTTATCGGTCAGTCTGGGAACGCCCGGGTGCTGGGAGAAGAAGCAGATGGTTTTGAGGCATTATGCCTCATGCTGGGCGGCGAGCATTGTCTGGCTGTCCCCATTGAATTGGACTCCCGAGCATCAAGGTTGGAGCAGTTGGGGACTCAGGGTCGCTGTGTTCACTGATCCGAAAAGCAGGAACATTTTGTCTTGAACTTTGCGCTATGTCCTGCCTAAAGCGCACCACTTGGCAGAATTTCCCCCACCCACATCTTACCTGGGAGCCTCATCGTGCATTCTGGGTCCTGCAGTCCATAGAAGATCACGGACTTGCATCAGGTGTGCAAACATCATTTTTTGGGGGCGGAGCTTGTTTGGGATTACCCAAATAAATGTCAGGACGTGTAAAGGCGCAGGGTTTCAGATGGTGACTGTTTGGGCGCTGAAGAAGGCATTTATATGCCGAAATGCATTCGCCACAGCCAGTGAATAAATCAGCTTCCTTGAACTTCCCCTCTGTGGTTTCTGCTTTCTTTCGTTTGGAGAAAGGTGTGTTGCATATATCAAATATATATGAACAAAATATATTAGGTCACAAAGATTAAAAACAATTGTAAAAAGTTTGATATTGGGCTAAAAACAAGTGTTGACGCAGCTTTTCGGTTAACTTGAAGATAAATACACCTTCTTCAGGACAGTTCTAAATATTAAAAGAAACATAATTACTAACCAATACATTAACGTGACAGTCATTACACATATAATTAACATTTCATCATTGCAATAACTCTTTTTTAACAATAAAACAAGAAAACATTCTGGCACTATGGTAAAGGCTGTCTCCATGATTCAAATGTGTGTTCTCAATCATGTTTCAAACATTGTTATCATTAGACTGCAAAATTAGCAGCCTTACCACTAACTGTATCTACTATTTTATTGCTATTTGCGTTATATGCACAAAGTCCAAGCAGCAACAATCAGGACAAAATAGTACATAATGAAAGGGTTCGTACCATCAATACTAATCCTCCACATTGTAAAATGAACATGTGAAATTATGGTCAACATCGTACCTTTAGCTTAATTCGAGTATGGAAACATATATTCTCCTAGTGGCGATCTTTAGGGTCACCGTGGACCGGCTGTGATAATATGGGTCCTATGTGGTATTGATGCTTTCAATTAACCTTAGTATAAAAAGTCAAACAAACATTTTTTGTATAGATTTAATTACTTATGACCATATTTAGTACTGGCTCTGTTGAGTATAGTATACCTCATTTACCTTCAGAAACAACTTGAAGGGCTACACCAGTATTTCGTAAGAGAGTCCGCTATTTAGTTCAGGATTTTTGTCCTCGAATCTAGAGGAATAATAAATATCAATTTCAGTGGACCATGCCTATCTGTAAGAATTGTATCTAGAGTTTTAGTTTCTAACCACCTACTAACCTAGGAAGCAGGCGGCGAAGAATGCCAATGGATACTACCTTTGTTGCAGTCTCAATCCTGCTTATGTCGCAAACCACACGCGCATGGGGGATGTCCTCCCGAGACTTGTGTGTTTCAAAAAATGGCAATCTACAAACAAATAATTGTATGGAAATATAACATAATGTTTGAGGAGATCTGAATGCATGAGTTTAATAAAACAGACTTGGCTCTTTGTGGGGAGATGGTTTTCCGATGCCACAAAAGAATACCAACTCCCACGGGTGTAACTTTTGCACATCAAATAGTGGAATTATTCTGATAAGGGCATAGCTGGTTTTTAAAGCTGCACCGTATATATCTACTAGAATTATAGTAGCTCTCCCCTATTTCGGCTGGGGGGACGCTTGTTAGACCTGTCAGCCCTAGGGTGGTCTTTCCCTATTTTTTTCGCCTTGCCTCATTTTTCCCACTTTCTTTTTGTTGGCCCTTAAGTCTCCGGGCACCTTTCCATGGCGAATCCATGTTAGGGTGCAGGTGCTCTCTACTCCAAACATGGCTGCCACTGGCCCCTGCTACTGCAGCGTGGTCTTTTAGTGTAGCACCCTAGTTGCCAGGAGCTGGTTGGGATCCCATACATTGTTGCAATGCCAGCCTGCCATCGCCTGCCCATAGGTAGAGTGGGAAAGCTCCTGGAACCTTCCAGAAGAAAGGCAGAGCCTATTTTTGCCGCCTTAGAGAGTGGTCACCTGACCTGGGCATACTTAAGCAAGGGAGGGAACCTTTTTTAGTCAGTTGGGGCATCATTGACCTGGGGGACCCACGCAGGAGATTTAGGCGGTAGGGTCTAGTCAGGGACCTATGCCACTGGGAGTGACAGGACTTAGGTGCTGCCTCTTACGTTGAGTGAGGTATCCTAGGCTAGCCCACTGATCTGGCCCGGCGGTAGGGGAACCCAGGGACCATCTTCAGTGACCTGAGGAAACTTGCCAGGCCTCCAACTCAAGACCCCCCCTCTTCTAGAAACCACCTCATAAGGGCGCAGAACCCACCAAGCGCAGAGAAGACTACCCTCTTGTGTTACCAGGACTGCTGGGGATTAACCAGGTACTGTTCTGGGCCCCTGCTGCGCCCCTCTGCCTCCATCAGGGCTTGCACTGTCCTGCCTCGCCCCCTGGCCTAACTGCCTGGACTGCCTGCCTAGCGTGTGAACCTGCTAATCGCCCCCTGGGGCAGCGCGGTATCTGCCTAAATTCCCAGTCCAGTGAACTGCCCCTGAGGTGCCACACACTCCAAGCGCCATCGTGCCCCTGAGAAGCGCTGACTGAAACTGCCCCCGTAGCGCTGTGAGGCCCGAGTGCGCTGCTGAACTCACCGCCGCAGCCTCGGACGGCCATGTGGTGACCTTCCCCGGGCGGCCCTCGGTGCCAGGAGAGGGACGCCGCCGTGTTGCTGTGGGCCGCGCCCAGCCCGATCGTGTGTGTGGTCCTCGCGGCGCCCCCTGTGTCAAGAGAGGGCTGCCGAGATTCCTGTCAGGCCGCGCTGGGCCTGACAGGCCTTGAAGCCGGTATCTGCCTCACGTGACTGGGCGCATCAAGCCCCGCCCCCGCCATTGCAGCAATCTCATTGGGCCTCTTTCCCACCTCCCCGCCGGCCGCGCTGTGATTGGCGGCCGGCGCCCGACACCCCTCAGATCAGGCCTGCTATTGGCCCCCAGCCCGTGAAAGCCGGAGCCGCACCAGGGCTACCGGGAGGCCCCCAGGAAGAGTGTGGGAGCAGCGTGGGCCTCCCCTAACGGCCCACACCTCCGCCGGAGGGCCCCCAAGGAGAGAAGGAGCCCTCCCCATCTTCAGTAACCCTCGCAAGGGGCCGGCGCGGCCCGAAGAACCAAGGTAAAGCCCTGGGGGAGGGAGGAGGACCTGGATCACCGCGGGGCTTCCCAGGAGTGAGCCGGAGGCCCCGAATCCGCCCCTCCCCCCCTGGAAAACTGTTGTGAGGCCCCGTTGGCCCTGTTCGCCCCCTAGACCCCAAAATCGGGCCAGGGCCCGCAAAGAGATATTCATCCCCTGAGCCCGAAGGGAACAACTACGGTGACCCAAAGCAATGGTTGCGCGGACCGGGTGAAGGGTACCTCATGGCCAAATGATCTGGTGAACTACATTGATTATCCCCGGTTAATGTCATGACTCACCCTTCCTGATAATATGCTGATTTGGGAATGAAATGTTTCACACGTCATGACCTGTTATCTTCATGTAATGCACTGTTTAACCCTGCTTGAAGAAATGCTTTAGTCTGGCATACAAAGTACTATTCCTGCCTAGGGAGAGATTGCCTGCTTCCTAACGAAAAGCTGGTACTGCCAGGGTTCCTAAATGCTCCCAGTTATCTACTAGGCTGCTCCTTGATGAAATGTTTATGGAGAAATGTTTTATTGATTACTCAGATACACCCCTCATTCCTGCAATGAAATGGTTATTCTGGATGAAATGATTTAATGAAATGTTCTGCCTTTGATTAATGCTAAGGTTACAGCGAAAGGTTATATTGAATACTGACTTGCTCTCGGCATGAAGGAATCTGATGAAATGTTTATCTTTGATGCACTGCTCTCGATAAAATGATTAGATTTTTACTCAAGCTCACTGTTGTGGTCTCCATTATTGTGCGCACTTATTGTCTCGTGGATGAGTGTGTTGTGTAGCTACTTTACACGTAAGCCCCTGGTTGCCTACCTGCTCGAGCCAAGCTACCCCACGGGGAACTGGTGATCCCAGTTCCTACAACGGGCATTGTTAGTTACCAAACTTTTAGTAGGGAAGCTTCAAAAGAATTTAAAGCAGCTTCCCATGCGGCTCACCTGTATCGATAGTTTTCGACCTCCATGCTTCGAAAGCTCATGTAGTAGCGCCTTACATCACACCCCTCAGTACGGAAGAAGAGAGTCTAATGGCTGAAAGTTCTACGTTTAAATAAGACTCCACAGCCTATTGGGCCGAGCTCGTTATGACGCTGTCATGTGCTCCGCCCGCTAATGCCAAAGCGTGGGCAGGCTCGCTTTTTTTTGTGTACTTGCTACAACAAGATTTGCAAAACTTTATTTGTCAGCGTATATTATAACGCGATCTTTCCTTCTATATTTGGCAAATATACGTGACGTTATGACCATATTTACATGAGCACACATGCTCATTTTGTTATTAACGTGTTTGTTTATACAGGGCAAATTAATTAATGCAAACTTTATTTATCCGCGTATGTGTATATACTACTATGTGATTATTCCTTATATATTAGAAAGTATACGTGATGTTATAACCATATTTACATGGAGAGAGCATGCTGGTTTTCTTATATTATTATGCACTAGCTTGTTGATACAGGACAAATAAACTCAATGGTGCGAGTATGCCTTTAGTCTACTAGACGCGCCTATGTATCTATATATAATATATCTCCGCGTAGGAGCGCGATGTTATAACGGCATGTACAAAAGTTAAAAACTGTAGGGCGTGTTTAGTTCTATGCTTACTTCTCTACATTGAATTAAAACACTCTAGGCCTTCTAGGACCCAAATGGTCCTAGAAGGCCTAGAGATGTTTTGACCGCTCAAGTACATAACGGGGACCGGTTATACTATTCGTTTCCAATCGTCCTTGCTGTTCATGCCTGCTCGTACAGTATTGAGGCGAGACATATAAAATTGTTCTTGTTTTTTTCTCTTACTATTAATATCTCCGCCTCTCATATTCAGTTCGACTATTTCTAAACCACACCATCTGAAATCCTCAATGGTGTGTCCTGCTTCCTTCACTTTCACGAGCGCAATCCCCGTGCAGTTCCTGTGACCAGGAGCTTCTTTCTCCTCATCTGCTGTTCTGATCGGTCTCTGACCTTTTATAACCACAAGAGGCATGTGAACTCGCATAGAAGCCAAGTCCTTTGGCCCCGCCACACACACTAGCAGTGTGCACCGTCTTCCCGCCCTTTACACACTATGATGGACAGCTAACTCAAGGGACCCTGGCGCCCTTCGGTGCGATGGCAAAGTTAAACACACATGGTCACTGGAGACAACTCTTCTGGCCCTTTACGCAGCTGTAGTGTAGGAAAAGCACTATACATTTACCCAACGTGGTAGCACTTACTGATTAGCCAGTAGAAAGTACTCTAGTTGAGTAGAGGTATCACACAAAATGGTGGCGTCTTCTTGGAGAAATGCAGGGCAGAATTCATTCTGGCACGATGCTCCTGTAACAAAAATTAAACCTGAACAGGAAGCACTTACAGATATAAATAAAGCAGGTGCCCGAGTTTAAGCTCAAATTCAGTAAATAATTATTAATCAGCCCAAACAAATCGTGAGCTTTGTTGAGGTTGGGCAGGTGTTCTTTCTCCCCATGTCTACCCTCGAAAATTAGCTGTGATGCATGATGGAGGCCTTTGCATCATTGACTTTCACGAGCGCAATACCCGTGCAGTTCCTGTGACCAGGAGCTTCTGTCTCCTCATCTGCTGCTCTGATCGGTCTCTGACCTTTTATAAACACAAGAGGCATGTGAACTCGCATAGAAGGCAGCCCCCCCCGTTTGGCCCCGCCACACACACTCTAGCGGTGTGCACCGTTTTCCCGCCCTTTTTCCCACTATCATGGACAGCTCACTCAAGGGACCCTGGTGCCCTTCGGTGTGATGGCAAAGTTACACACACATTGTCACTGGAGACAACTCTTTGGCCCTTTACGCAGCTGTAGTGTAGGAAAAGCACTATACATTTACCCAACGAGGTAGCACTTACTGATTAGCCAGTAGAAAGTACTCCAGTTGAGTAGAGGTATCGCACAAAACGGTGGCGTCTTCTTGGATAAATGGAGGGCAGAATTCATTCTGGCACGATGCTCCTGTCACAAAAATTAAACCTGAACAGGAAGCACTTACAGATATGAATAAAGCAGGTGCCCGTGTTCAAGCTCAAATTCAGTAACTGATTAATCAGCCCCAAAAAATCGTGAGCTTCATCGAGGCTGGACAGGTGTGCTTTCTCCCCATATCTACCCTCGAAAATTAGCTGTGATGCTTGATGGAGGCCTTTGCATTCTTTACTTTCACGAGCGCAATACCCATGCAGTTCCTGTGACCAGGAGCTTCTTTCTCCTCATCTGCTGCTCTGATCAGTCTCTAAACTCTTAAAAATACAGGGGCATGTGAACTTGCAAAGAAGCCCACCCCTAGATGTAAGACATGATGGCTGTGATTCAGGATGGTGAGCGGTGACCAGGTGGTGATGCTTTGGCTGGTGTTTTCTGGTTGGTTAAGCTTGTTGGGGTTGATTGTGGCAGGTTGGATGTTGAAATTGTTGTAGATGTTGGTGATCTTGCTGTGGAAGTAGTCAGGGAGGGTGTTGCAGAGTTCTTGGGAAGGGTGGATGTTGTTCTCTTTGTCTGTTGGGTTGGAGAATTCTTTGACTATTTTGAGTAGTTCCTTTGTCTGGTCGGCAGCGTAGTCGATGCGGGTGGTGATGGCTGTTTTCTTGGCTTCTTTGATATTCCGGTGATAGTTGCTGAGGGCTGTTTTGTGAGAGGCTCTGTTGGCCGGGTTCTAGGTGGCCCTCCATCGTATCTACAGTTGTTTTCTGGTTTTTTTTGTAATGTTTCAGCGGGGCAGCTCTGTGGGCGCCGTTGGTGATCCAGGCGGTGAAGTTCTGGATGGCCTGGTCGACATATGTTGAGGACTCTTGAGGAAAGTGATGAGGGTCTGGGACCACTGAATTTTGGTGACCTTGCTCCAGCTGCATGGGAGGAGATCTGCTGCCTGGTGACGATGTGCTGGTTGTCGGTGATGGTGAAGTGTACAATGGTGATGTAGCTAAATTTGATTCTGTCGCTGGATGTAAAGATGCGGTTGAGTGTGTGTCCAGCTTTGTGCATGGATTTGGTGACAGTTGGGTGAGGCTGTTGTTCAGTTTCTCCAGGAGGGCAATGAAGTTGGCGTCATTGGGTAACTGATGTGGAAGTTGAGGTCGTTGAGTAGAAGGGAGTGGTATGAGTCGATCGCTAGGGGGTCAATGAGATTGAAGATGGCATCGCAAAATGCTGCTCAGGGTCCCGAGGGTCAGTAGGTGAGGGTGCCCCTTATCGTCGCCTTCGCATCAGTAAGTAGTAGGAAGTTGAGGTGTTCTATGAGAGGTGTGAGGTAGCCGTTGATGATGATGATGCAATATGATGGTTTCCTTGAAGATGATGGCAATGCTCCAGGCCAGAAAGTGTCCGGAGCATTCTTGAGCCCGAAGGGCATCACCCGAAATTGAAAGTGGCCCTCGGGGGTGGAGAACGCTGTTTTCTCCTTTGCTTCGTCCGCCATGGCAATCTGCCAGTATCCTGACGTCAGATCGATGATGCTTAGATACCAAGCTGCTCCCAGTCGGTCAATCAGCTCATCCGCCCAAGGGATCGTGTGAGCATCCGTTTTGGTCACGGAGTTCAGACCACGATAATCCACACAGAAGTTCTGGTGTGGTGCCCGGTGGGGCCGCCTTCGGCACCAATACTACCGGACTAGCCCAAGGGCTGCTGGAAGGCTCAATCACCCCCAGCTCCAACATCTTGGCCACCTCACCCTCGATGCTGCTCTTGATCTTGTCGGACAGCTGGTAAGACTTGGCTTTCACGGGTGGGCTGTCCCCTGTGTCCATGTCATGGGCACACAGGTGCGTGATTCCATGAGTGAGGGAGAACAACAAGGCGTACTGCTCCAATACCTGGCGGTAGTCCCTCTGTTGCTCCGAGGTCAAGGACAGGGAGAGGACCACTCCCTCCACCGATCCATCCTTCTTGTGGGCCGCCAGAAGGTCGGGAAGAGGCTCCCTCTCTTCCTACTCACTCCCATCCGTTACCATGAGGAGAGCAAGCTCAGATCGTCCATGGGGTGGCTTCAGGCAGTTGATGTGAACACCCTATGGGGTTGTCGGGGGTCTTAAGGTCGACAACATAGGTTGTCTGACCTCGTTTCTCCAGGATTTCGTATGGTCCAGTCCACCGGTCCTGGAGGGTGCTAAGCTCTCCGGGCTCCATAACCCACACCTTCTGTCCAGCATCCAACTCCACCGTCCGAGCGTTGCGGTCATACCACTCCTTCATGACAGCTTGACTAGCCTCCAGGTTGTCTGAGGCCTTCTTCCACAGCTTGGCCACCTGGCTGCGGAATGCCAGCATGTATCTGATCACGTCACGGGGAAGCTTCTTCGAAGTCTTCTCCCACCCCTCCTTCACAATGCTGAGGGGCCCCTAATGGGGGGCCATAGAGCAGCTCAAAGGGGCTGAACCCGACTCCCTTCTGCGGTACCTCTCGGTATGAAAACAGCAGGCAAGGGAGGAGGACATCCCACTTCCGCCTCAAGTCCTCTGGCAGGCTCTGGATCATCCCCTTCAGGGTCTTTTTTAAGCACTCTATGAGCCCGTTAGTCTGGGAGTGGTAAGGAGTGGAGAACTGGTAGGTCACTCCGCACTCCTTCCACATGGCCTACTTGTAGGTCGACATGAAGTTTGTGCCTCTATCCGACACCACGACCTTGGGGAATCCCACACGGGTAAAAATCACCATCAGGGCCCATGCCACCACAGGTGCAGTGATGGCTCTGAGAGGAAGGGCCTCTGGGTACCGGGTGGCGTGGTCCACCAACACCAAAATGAACCGGTGTCCCAAAGAAGTCGGCGGGTCAATTGGCCCGACAATATCAATGCCGACCCTCTCAAAAGGGGTACCGACAACCGGGAGCAGTTCCAAAGGGGCCTTCAACTTAGTCCCAGTCTTGACACTCACCTGGCAAGTCTTACAGGTCTTGCAGAAGGTGTCAGAGGCAACTCGCATTCTGGGCCATTAGAAGTGTGGGACCAACCATGCAAAGGTTTTGTCCTGACCCAGGTATCTAGCTAGTGGTATTTCGTGTGCCAATTCTAGCAGGAAGGCTCGGTAGCATTAGGGGACCACTAAGGCCCTTGATGATCCATGCACAGGAGCCTTAGGCTCACTGTAGAGGAGGCCATCCTCCCAGTAAATGTTGTATTTGCCGGTCTCTTGGTTGGTCGCTTGGGCTTTAGCCTGCCGCCGCATGCCTTCAAGCGTGGGGCACTCTCTCTGCACCCAACAGAATTCCTCCTGGGTAGGCCCTCCTTCCACCCGCCACTCGGCAAGGGTCAGCAAGTCACCCCCGGGAACAACATCTACCTCCGCGGACTCCGGGATTACCTCCGCGTGCTCCTCATCCATCTCACGGGGCGTGTCCTCCCCAACGTCTTCTTCCTGACCAGCATTGGGTTATGCCGTTGTCTCAGGCTCCAACCCGGGTTGTGCTCCTTGCCGGGCAGCTATGGACCTCTTGACCACGCAAGTCCATGCTGGTAACCCCAGCATTTGTGTGTGCTTTTGGAACTCCACTTCCTTCCAGGCGGTATACTCCAGATCGTTTCCGAGCAAACACTCAACTGGCAAGGCAGGGCTTACAGCAACTCTCAACGGGCCCTTGACTCCTCCCCACTCAAAGGGAACCTGGGCCACAGAGTAGTGACTCATACTGCCGTCAGCCAACACGGTTGGATGGAATACATCAGGGATCACTTGCTCCTGGGACACCAGCCGTCTCAGCACCATCGTCATGCTGGCACCTGTGTCCCTCTGAGCCTCCACCCCCTGCCCGTTAACCTGCACCCTCTGCCGGTATTTGGCAGTGTTCGATGGCAATGGCGTCACTGGGACCATCTCTCTGTCCCCGAGTGAGACAAGGGTCAAGCCTGTCCACTCCCCTCCCTTATCTAGGGGCAACTCCTTCCCCAGCGCTACACTAGCCACCCCGGGTCTCTTACCTCCTGTGGGGGCTGGGTACCTCTTGCGACACTGGGGATTCCCCTTGTAGTGTCCAACCTCCCCACACTCATAGCACCGGACAGTTCTTGGCTGCTGACTCTTGTCAGGGTAAGTGGGCTTCGGGGAGCTAGATTGAGGTGGGGAACCTCCCCCCTTCCCAGGCTGTCTATTTTGTGGGCCTCTAGAGAACTCCTTTCTTTTATCTCCCCCTCTCTCTTCTGGGAAAAACCCTGTCCACCTTTCGGGGTGTCTCCTCCGCGTCCCTTGTGGGACACCCGAGTGCTAACCCAGGTATCCGCCTCCTTCGCAAGTTCGCGATGGTCAGTCAGCTTGCGGTCAACCAGATGTTGGCGCAGCTCCGAAAAACATTTATCTAGAAGGTGCTCTCTTAAAAATAAATTGTACAGCCCTTCATAATCGCTCACTTCGCTGCAACGCTCTCAACCATCTAAAGCCTTCTGGGCATAGTCAAAGAAATCCACTCAGTTTTGAATATGCAGCTTATGGCTGTTGCGGAACCTCTAGCGATACTTCTCTGGGGTGAGGCCAAACTTCCTGAGCAGAGTCTCTTTCATGACAGGATAGTTGGTTTGGTCCGCTTTCTCTAAGGTCAGGAGTGTGTCCCTTACCACTGGAGGTATGTATTGGTACAGGCCACCCCCCCAGTAACGCTCGGGCACCCTATGGGCTACCAAGGACACCTCATACGCCTACAACCACTTGTCAATGTCATCCCCGACACTGAAACTCGCTATCACCTCCTTCGGTAGATAGAACTTAGGCACCCGTGGAACCTCTGGTACGCTGCCACCATTCATATTACCTTGCGCACCTATCTGCATTGCTCGCAGCTCCAATTCTTTTTAGCTAAGCTCATGCACAAGATTCCTCTCCTCCGTCGCTAACCTCTTTTCCTCTCTCTCTTTCTCCATCCTAGCAAGCTCCAACCTCAATTGCCTCTCCTCCCTTCTGTCCTCATACTCCTCTGGCGATGCACTCCTCCTAGACACCATACTGCCTGCCCCGGAACGTCTTCCTGGCAACACATTCTCACTAATGTCAATGTGCAGTAGGTCTAACTCTCCCTGAGCGCCCACCTCCCCCTGTCCCTCATCCACTCTCCCCTCTGGGTGGGCCATTACCCATGCCCTCAATGCTTTCGGAAGCTCCTCTCTCTTGGCGCTTCGTACGACAGACACCCCCACCCCGTGACAGAAGTCTCTCAGCTGTGCCACCGTGTACACTTCTAGCTTGGCCAGCTCAAACTCCATCTTGACAGGTGGGTACCCAGACAATTCAAAGGAAAGAACACTAGGACGTAGGTAACAGGTTTACAGCAGGAGTCTGTGCAATCAATTAGACAGTGGAGGTCAACTTGTTAGGCTTGCATAAAACAGACGTCCAATTGCGGTGCACACTGAATTACTGGAGGGTGCTGCACAACCACAGGTCCTTATCCCACCTCTGAACACCAATGTAAGAACTGGGGTCACCAATTCCACGGCGGTAGCTTGGGGTGAGCGGGAAGGCACCCGAAAGCTAGGTGTAAAGCAAACGTGCAGCACACACTCACACTGAGACAGGGAAGCACTCGCAATAAAATGACACCACACCAGCTAGTTGTTTTAAAACAAGATTCTTTTATCTAGCTTTGTCTCATTGCAGGTAAGTAATGCATTGCCATCAATTAAGCATCAATTCATCAGGCACCATTTTATTGTGTAAGCATAGGTAACAACATTGGGTCTAAGCAGATTCAGACTAACAACATCTCATAGGACACTTCAAGATAAAACATTTCCTAGTTTCAATTGAGAACATTTAATTATAAACTACTTTCAGGATAAACCATTTCTGGTGAAGGGGGGGTACGGCAAGAGCAACAGGCACTTCCCCCTGTTATCATGGGCATCAAAAACATTAATGAAGCACTCTCAACAGTTCCCAGGCAGGGGCACTCTGGCGAGAACCATTCCCCTGGCAAGGAGTGGCTTTAGCCCTAACACTCCACTCAGGTCAATTCATGCGTCAAATTCAGGGGTCCTTAGTCCCTTTCCTCCTTACTCCAGGCCTTTATCAGAGTGACGGGGCCAACTGGGCCCAACTATAGTTCCCTAAGGGGAGGTTACCTCTTTCTTCAGCCTCCAAGGAGGCTCTTGCGGCATGCTGCGGCGTGGGGCGAAGGGGGGGCTCTCGCTGACTGGTGAGCCCCCTCTCCAGTACTCTGGGCCTCCGCGCGGTGTTGCGGCCGCCCGGGGCTTGTGCTTGTTGGAGGGGAGGGCTCTTACCCTCCGGCGGGCCCTGCGCTGTCGTTGGACCGGTCTTGGGCCTCTCGATTGCTTCTCCGGCCCCGGGACCAGTCAGGACGCAGCAGTGAAGGGGCGCGGACGCCTCGGCCAATGTCTGGGCAGCTCCCTCGGGTGTCAGGCCTCAAGAGCCAATTGCAGGCTCTCCTCTTCGTAGGCGGGGACACAGGCCAATCGGTGCATGGCACACGAGGGCGCAGCCGATGACGCGGCCCAGGCCCAGCGCGGGCCTCCCCTGCTATAACGATGCATGTCAGCCCAGTGCGGCCCGCACTACTACCGCGGCGGCCCTCCCCTAGCTTCGAGGGCCGCAGCGGAGTCTCTGCTCACCTGGCACCGGGCCACGGCTGTGATGACCGGCCCTCAGGTGCACTCCAGATCAGCGATGTCTCCAGCAACCGGGCCGGGACGCAGCTGTGAGTTTCGACTCTAAATGGAGCATAGTGTAACAGGGTGCCACGGGGCCAGGGTTCTTGACAACACAGATGAGACCGGGGCTGTGGCGGTGATTCAGGCATGCTGCGCTTTGATGGGCACAGCGCTTTCAGGGGCAGGATGGCGCTTGGCAATTATAGCGTTCAGGGGTTCACAGCGCTTTGGGCACAATAATAATAATAATAATAATAATCCACATTTGTAAAGCGCACAATCACCCGTTAGGGTCTCTAGGCGCTGGGGGCCGTCGGGAAGATTAAGCAAGCTATTGCCCAGAGTCACATGGTGCTGGACTAATCTGCCGCCGGTGCCAGGGATCGAACCGTGATCCCCAGCGTCCGGAGTCAGTCGCCCTGGCCGTGGCGCCACACCTCTTCCACACAAGGGCAGTCTCTTGCAGTTCTGGGCAGTCCAGGGCAACACAGCAGAGGCAGGACAGCACAGGGGGCACAGGTCTGGCAGGGAAGCGCTTGGATGGTGCAGCGCTGTTACCTGGTTGATCCCCCAGCAGTCCTCACTGTAGGTAGGTGTTTCCTTGTGGCACCTGGTGGTTTCAGAGCCCTTCTTATATAGTTTATTGGGGGGGAAAGAATAAGGGGGGTTGAGTTGATGGCTCAGAGGCAGGATGGTTTCCCTTTGTTCACTGGAGGTGGTTCCCTGGGTTCCCCCACGCTGGGCCAGATTAGTAGGTTGGCAGAGTCCCTCACCTAACTTAGAAAGCAGTGCCTAGGCCCAGTCAATTCCAATGTTATAGGTTCCTCCCCTAGGCCCAACCGCCTAAACTCCTGCAGAGGTTCCCCCAGGTCCAGTTATGCCCCAACTGACTGGCAGGTTTCCCTCCATTCCCATTATACCCCTAGGTCAGGTGACCACTCTCTGAAGGCGGCAAAGAGTAACCCCCCCCCCCCTATTCCGGATGGTTCCAGGAGCTTCCACAGTCTAGGCTATGGGCAGAAAAGGCGGGATGGCAGTGCTACTGTATCCTAATGCCCCAGCCTGCTCCTGACTACTAGTGCGTGTTTAAAAAGGCCACTCCGCAGTAGCAGGGGCCTGTGGCAGCCATGTTGGTAGGAGAGAGCACCTGCACCTTAGCATTGATTGGCAGTGGTAAGGCACCCAGAGACCTAGGTCCAACGAAAAAGATGGTGGAAAAAACAAGGCAAAGGGAGACAAAATACGGGGTAAGACCACCCTAGGGCTGACAGTTCTAACAGTGCATGTGACACAGAGACACCAGGTGCATGAGGTGCTACCCAAGATGACAGGTCTTGGAGAGCTCTGGCTAAGACTACCAGATGATGGTGGGAAAAAGTGACTCCTTCAACAATCCTCCTTGTCATGTCTGCCTCCTCTCAGACTTTTCAAATGGAGGTAGATTGCTGCATAGCCTAGTGCAGCCTCACAGCTAAGAAGTGGGTGTCCAGTCCCATTAGGTTGGAGTCAGCAATCCCTCCGTCTCCATGGAAGGAGGAAGAATGTTTAGCGGTATCATTAACTTGGCAGCAGGACCATCCAGAGCGGGGTATCTTTAAGGGAAACAGAGTGATACCATGCAATATCAATGACCCTGCATGTACTCTGACTGACAGCACATGACAAAGGTTAAACCCCAACCTTTCTAAGAAATTATTTTGCAAGTCCATAACTGCCGTAATTTCACACTATAAAGTTTTCCTTAAATCCAATTTCCAACCTCACATCAGTATTGATTTGTGAAGATCACATGTGTCTTCTTCACACTATTTCAGAACAATATCCAACATGACAAACCACAACTAAGCGTTGTCCTAAAATTCACAATACAAAATAAAATGTCTATTGTGGAGCTCGATTAGTATTGCAAAGCATTCAATCCCATACGTTTTCCTGTTCATGGGAGTAGCCTTGCTCATAGCTATTCTACCAGAAGTCTATAAAAAGCACACTTCCGAACATTACAGCGGTTATGGACTTGTAAACGATTTCTTTGAATAGGTAAGTGGAGACGATGATGTAGGCGTAGTACAGAGCACTTTTCTGTCTGTCATTTGTATCATCAACAAAATTGCTTGAGATACTGTGAGGTATGAGGTGATTGAGTTGTTTTATTTAATATATTTATAGATCATCACTTGAAAATACTTTGGAGAATTTTGTACAGCTGGGGACAAGTACTTTCATGATCTAATCTACAAGGAATTGGGTCCTCTTTATCTTATTTTCCCTTTCCAAATTTGTGCTGTGTGTTTAATCAGTTTCTCTGTAGGGTGCCAGTGATTGACAGTTGACGGGGTTAATTTTAACCAAAGTTCTTGATTAACATATATGTTCTAGAGCTGAATGACATTTTTAGAGCTTGAATATATAATGAATATCACTTTGACCTGGGTGAAAAAGAATGTTGAATTATGCAGAATAGTTCCTCTCTGTAGTAGTCCACATATATTAACTTACAGCATTGTTTGAGAACATTAGACCTAGAATGTTGGAACCAACCAACATCATGAATATACATTACAAGATATGTTTCATATGTATTGTTTGTCGGAATGTTGCTGTATAATTTTTTATGTTTTAAAACAGCCCTGAGGGCAAGATCTGTCATACGGTGATACAGCGAAACACATGCTTTTATTTCTTTTTTGTCTACGGTCTATTATCAAGAATACTGACAAAATTGCATCATCCTATGGAAGAAGCAATTGATTTTAACCCAGTTGTATCAGTAGAACTTTTGTTGTGATGTGCTTTATATGTTTACTAGCAGCCAGTCCCGACGTTGTCTGGGGATGAAAAGTTATGTGTGTAATGTTTGTAAAGGTAAATTTTAATTTATTTTATGATTTCACGGTATACAACATTTTTTGTTTCATTTGAATGTGGCCGTAGAATAAATTGATTTAGCACACTGCCAGACCAAGAGAGTGCTACATATAACTATCCATGAGTGAAGCAGTCTTCTCGTGTACGCCTATGACTTTGTATGTTTGACCTTGAGATTTGTTAATGGTAGAAGGAAAGGCAATGTTAATAGAGAACTGCAAGCGTTTAAATTGAAATGGTAGATCAGTAGGGATCATGGGGATGCTGGGTATGTGAGCTAACTGTCCTGCTGCAGGTCCAGAGAGAATAATAGCTTTAATTACATATGGCAAAAGATTTGTAACTTGTAGGCGTGTCCCATTGCATAGATTGGGCGGATGTAGGTTCCTTAATAACATAATAGGAATGCCAACTTTAATTTGTAGTAAATGAGGCGGAAGTCCAGAAGGGTTAAGTGAGTTTAGGAATTCTTGAGGATAATGTACGGCGTCTTGAGTATCTAACACTGTGTCAATGGATTTATAGACTTTTACATCCCCTGGGATTTGTAGTAGTATGTGTTTATTAATATGGTTGACAGTGGTGTTTCTGGGTGCAACTATAGCTCTTTCGCAAATCCATTGGTAGTGTTTAGTAAGAATATGTTCAATGTTGGGGTATACATGGTGTACGAGTTCATCTAAAATAGAGACAGGCGTACCTACGTTTTGAATATTAATATTGCCATTACTGTTTGGTAGTTCTCCATTACCACATTGTAGTAGAAGATGTGCAAAGTGAGTATCTCCACCTCCCAAATGTGTCCTCATGTTAGTGTGTAGGTGAGAGTTTGTACTGAGTCCCAGAGGTGTGATGCTTTTAAACATGCTTTTAGTATATCAGCACGTGTTCCCCTTGGAACAACCAGAAGAGTTTGTCTGAAGTCACCAGCAAAGACAAAAGTCACACCACCCATTATTAGAGTTGAACTCCTTATATCTTTTAGAGTTGTGTTAACGGCGTCTATATGGGAGTGGTGTGCCTTAGTACATTTGTCCCACATGATAAGATACACCCTTTGAAGCAACCTGCCTAAAGGGCAGTTTTTGCGTATAGAGAATGTCCATTCCTTTTCAAGTGAAACACTTAAAGGTAGTTTAAAAGTAGAATGTGCAGTTCTGCCTCCAGTAAGCAAAGTAGCTGCTATTCCTGATGATGCAACAGCAAGAGCCAATAGTCCTAAAGAGCGTATTTTTGCTAGTATAAGGTTGATTAAGTATGTTTTTCCAGTTCCTCCAGGTGCGTCTAAGAAGAATAGTGTGCCTTGTTTTGTTTCTACACTCGGAACAATGCTGTTGTAGGCGACTGTCTGATCAGGAACTAATACATAGATTCATCAATGTCAAATTCTGCGATTCCTAAACTGCGAGAAAAAGCGAATCGCAATTTAGAAATCGCAGAATGGCATTCATAAAAAAATGCGAATAAAAAAAGCGATTTGCAATCGGCCGCAATCGCCGATTGCGAGTTCCTGAAATCGCATAAAAATCGCAGAATCGGCCTATACCCTTGTTGAAATAGCGATCTTGCAATTACCGAAATCGCAAATTGCGATCTTGCTAATTGCGAGAAGCGGGAAGTCGCATTCTGAGCACAGTGATGACATTACAACCAGGAAGTAGGCAGGTTCCACCCTCATTCAGCATTGTGAGCCTGAAGTGGAAGCAGCATTGCCAGAGCTCCCTCCAGAGTACCTACAGGTGAAATCCAGGAGACACCTCAGTGCACAACATGTCACAGGAAGCTGCAGGTGAAATTTCCACAGGAAGAAAAAGGAAAATAAAATTTTCAGAACAAGAGTTAGAACATCTGATAGAGGGAGTCTCCAAGGACCACAACCGCCTCTTCGGGAATGACTCGAGAAGGGTGCCTGAGGCCGACAAAATGAGGATTTGGGTGTGCATCTGCGTGCGCAAAAGTGAATTCCGTGGGGGTTACCCAGCGCTCTGTGGATTACGCTGGTACAACCTCAGAGGGCGGGCCAAGGAGGAGATCGCAGAGAGGCTGGGGGAGCGTGTTGCGACAGGAGGAGGGGAGCCCACTGTCCCACCCAACACCCCACTTGAGGACCGAGTAGAGGACACCCTGAACCCACAGGCATGCGTGGGGGTAATCCAGCTGGACTCCTCCCGACCCACCCAAGATACACAAGGTAAGTGCCATGCGTCTCCGACCCTGCCCCCTCACAATGGCCATGACCCCAGATCCTCCCATTACAAACCCCAGTCATGCAGCCAAAGCACACCACAAAAGCCCTATTGCATTGTGGGACATGTAGTCTGACCACAATTACCATCTAGCCCCATACAGCCAGACCTTCAGTGAGAGGCAATCCTGCAGCGAGTCAGGGAATGGTAGCCTGCATGCATGTAGGAAGCTCCAATGTGTAAGTAACATGTCACTAATCAACGTCCACTTTACGTCACAGGTGGCGCTATAGTACCCAGTACGGACAGCGATGCCCTGCAAATTGAAGAAATTACAGAGGACACTGAGGGAGACGTACATCCATCCCCACAGCCAGGACCATCAAGGCAAGCTGCCGCACCAGCGGTCATAACACCACCTGCCCCTGTGGACAGTGCCACCTCTGCGCCAACAGGCGCAGCAGTACCACAGCGAGTGACTCAAACACCAGTGGGGCTGACAACATCAGCATCAGCACGCAGACAAACCCGCCGCCCTGCGGCTGTGAGGAGCCAGTCCAGTGGACTGGTGAGGTAGCCGTGCAATACCACATCACGCGCTGGCAGGGAGGTGAACGTGCGGGCACCTGGGCTCTCTAATGAGCGCCGTATGCTCCACGTCCACCAGACACAAGCCTGTCATCTCGCTGCTATACATATCCAGCTCAACAAGACCACTAGGAATGTTGGTCAGCTGACTGACCGTATGGAGAGGATGACCGCTGCTGTGGAGGCCAACACCCAGGCCATGTTTAGCCAGCCGGACATCAACCGGCGCAGACACCGGCAACTGCTGACCCGCCTGTCTGCATACACGTGGTCAAATTATATCATTGCCAACGCGACCTCCCAGCTGTCACGACGCTCCTTGGCCATGCAGGCGCAAATGGTCCAGTGCTGTCAGGACGTCGCGAGAGCTCTGGACCAAGTGACAACTGCAGTTCAGGGTATGCAGGCAACTGGCCATGGCCAGCCGGGGGGGGGGACGACACTAGTGAGGCTAATTCCAGCCATAGTAGCCAATCCGTGCCACTGGTGGTAGCACCCCGCCGCAGCACCAGGCCCTATGCTGCCTCACGGCAAAATCAGGAGGAGGAGGTGGAAAGAAGGTTGGGAGCATCTGCCCGGAGGCGGCATTGAACATTTGATTGGTACCAGGAAGGGCCATGCTGCTGCTACAAGCATGCCCTCCTCAAGAACATGGGACATATGACGCAATATGCCAATCATGTTACAGTTTGGGGAATTCCCACTTTATTGTGCAAAAAACAATAAGAAATATTCTGTTAAACTTAATCTGACTCATGTCATTATTACTATTGTCATGCATGAGTGAAGTCTTGGGTGTGGGTGCACTAGAAACAGTTCATGCTGATTTGGTTACGGCGCCTGTGTCCTTCTGCAGGATTCTACCCGCGTGCATGACGCACATGTGCAGGTGGTCGGTTGTCCCCTTCCGACTCACCAGTCTTGTGAAGTATGCGGAATCTGCTTTTCAAAAGGCCAAATGTCCTCTCAATGCAATTTCTTGTGCGTATGTGTGCAGCATTGTAACGCCGTTGCTGTGGTGTTGCAGGGTTGAGGTATGGGGTGAGGAGATACTCACGGAGAGCGTAGCCGCTGTCACCTGAATGAAAGGAGCAGAGGGTGAGTGCCTGTTCTGCACAGCTACATGATCACAGTGTACTATTTTGGGGCATGTGTACTTACCTATTAGGTGTCCTTCCCCAAAGTCTCCCCTGGCCAGTCGTGTGTGGATGCCGCTGTGCCGGAATATGAAGGAGTCATGTGTGCTCCCAGGGTACTGTGCCACTATGTCCGTGGTTATTGTCTTAGCATTGCACACCATCTGGATATTGAGGGAGTGGTAGGACTTGCGGTTGCGGTACATGTATTCCGTTTGTGCTGGTGGGCAGATGTGGATGTGGATACAGTCAATGCATCCTATTACATGTGGAAATTGTGCAACATTGTAAAATTGAAGCTTGGTCTCATTCAAGTCCTGTTGGCTGGTGGGGAATGAGATGTAGTGGTGTAGCCGGGTCAGCATAGCCTCCAGGAAACTCCTTAGGCAGCGGGATATGGTGGGCTGGGATATCCCCCCTGCAACAGCGACTATCCCCTGGAAGCTTCCGGAGGCCAGAAGGTGCAGGCTGCACAATACATGGACATATGTGGGCACGGCATTGGTCCTCCTTGTTCGGTTCTGCATCAGGGGATCTAGGTCCCGGATCAGCTTGATGATCATTGCCCCATTCAGGCGGTACTTAGTGTAAATTTGCTCCCTGGTTTGGCCCAGAAGGGTAACACGATGGCGGAATATCCGCTCCTGGATCCTACGTCTGTTCCGTGCTGCTCGCTGTAGCCTTCGCCGCCTGACCACCATGTAGAGTCCTGGCATTGTGAGAGTCCTCATGCTCCAGCTGTATATCCTTAAGTGTGTTTGGTCAGGCCTGCACCTGTTGGTAGTTTGTTCAAGTTTTTCTTCATTACTGGTTACCACCTCGTTTGGGTTCTCCTTAAATTGTGCGTCGCAAATAGCGATTTTCGGGTTTTTCGCATTTTGCGATTTTTCTTGAATAGCAATGGCGGTTGCTTTGCGATGTTGCAAATAAATTCGCAGATTCCATGGTTTCTCGCAATTTCCGATTCGCTAATGGGCTTCTTCCAGGATTCTGCTAATTTATTTGCGAACTCGCAATTTTTCTTTAGCGAATTCGCTTTTTTTGAGATTTCACTATCATGAATTCCTTTTATTCAAATTGCGATCGCAATTGCTAATTCGCAGCTATTGCGATCGCAATTTGGCTTCATGAATCTAGCTGTAAGTTTGGCAAATGTTGTGCAAGGTATTCTTGTAGGTTGTGCATAGAATCTCCGTTTTCTGTGTGGTTGTATGGTGTATGGATTGTCCTGTCTGGTGCCGACAGTTTGAAATCTGTTAATGATTTCTCACTTAGTAGATAGAGGGAGTCTTCTATTTCTATTAGTCCGTGGTTAAAAATTTCATTAGTCATTGGCATTGAGTCATTATGTGTTTGTTGACGCTTAGTGTGTAGTATATCTTCACATAAATGATGTTTGTATTCTTCCCATAAAGTCATAGGATCAGATGGGTTACAAAACAACAGAATAGTAACAAACAACTGACATAGCTTTGATGGTGAATCAGAAAGTGCTGCATCACCTAATGTATGTTTCCAATGTTCGTCGTCTTCAATGAGGCCGAGTATTTTACACGCTGCCTGATAGGTAGGCATTACTTTGTCATTAACGGTTAAAAGACTGTTAAACCCTGTAGGTCCATGAACATGTTGTAAAAGAATGCGTAAGTGGAAGCACTCAGATTGGTTTGGGTGAATACTGTACAATCTACCAAGAGCTGAGTCTTTCTTTACCCCAGGGTGTCCTAACACGTCCTGGCCACGTTTCCTATGTGTAAATTTTGAATTAGCCCATGTATAGTATTGCGGTACTTCTTGGTATAGCAAGGTTTTAGCAAAAGTGTCTGTGGCACACAATTCGAAGAAGGTAGTAAGTGTTGTGGGTGTTGGGTTTTCTGCTAAGTGTGCCATGTTTTTTTCATTAAAGTATACTCATTGTCCATTTGGTAGATGAATAGCTAGATGTGTGACAGTGGGATGCCTTTCATGAATGTGAAACTCTAGAATGCGCCACACTGCCTCTGAAGTGCTAATATAGCGTCCATTTAGATATGTTTTTATCGCATTGTGTTTTTTTTCGATAGTAGCAGTTGCTTGATCTGATCCTTTGTTAATATATTTGCAAATATATTTTATAGCTTTAACTGATTGGCAGTATTCAATATTAATGTGAGCATTAAAAGTGCGAGACAGTACAGGTGAATATGGAACCACCCACTGATTATTTACAGTGACTTCCTGTCCTCTAACAGTCATTGTGACTGTATGTCTACCATCTTCGGGGCTCCTCCTATGGTAAATGGGATAACCATTAACACCAGTTTCCGTTTCATTAGTGAGAGTGCATGGGTATTTCTTAGTACAAATGCCGTTTTTCATACATGGCGAAAGAATGTGTGTTCACCACATGGACCATGTATCATGTGTTTTTTTATAATCATAAAGAGTTTTTGATCGTTGATAGGATGAGGCAGCTCAGCGGATATAATGAGATCAACCTCGTCTGGCTGTATTTTTGGCTCAAGCCACAATAAGATGTGTACGTGAGGCAGTCCTCTTTTTTGCCATTCGATAGTCGTGCGACGATGTCATGTCTATCGCATGTTTTTTGTTTTGTGAATAATTGAGTTTTAATTTCTGGCCATTCAGGATTGCACGTGAAAGTGATGAACAAATCAGGTCTGCCATACTGCCTGACGTATGTCATAGCATCTTGTGTCTTTTCGTGCATGTACCTTGGTGAGCCTGTGAAGGTAGCTGGTAAAATAACGTGTTGTCCAATATCTAAAGCAAGAACGTTTTGATCATGATTAAGGGCATCTTTTAAATTGATGTAGTTGTCTGCGCCTAGTTGTGTTTGATTGCGGCGGATAAAGTCTAGTCTTTCCGTGATCATCTTTGCCATCATATCCACAATGTATTGATTAAAGAGATTCCGGAACCAATGCAAGGTATTGAAACTTGTGGATCTAACCATAAGAGTATAGGCATAGTACTGCATGCATGTTACTGTTTTGTTAGTAACAGAGTGTGCTTGTGGTATATTGAGACAATAACCATCTTCCCCTCGGCTGAATAGAATGGGGTATTGTAAAGGATCATATGATCTGTGCAATTCAGACACTTTACGTAATCGTCCCGTCTCGGGTATGTAAGACAATGTCGCGTGGGCCTTTGTTTTCGTTGACTAAAAGAACTGCAACCTCATCCGTTGTTGGTGCATTACATCTTCCAGGATGAGTATTTGCAGGATGTTGATCAGCGTGTATAATAATTTTGAAATCTTCCTCATGTGAACGTATCTCATAGTTGTATTTGAGAGACTGAATGTAGGAGTTATGATTGTGCAATGTGTCTTGTAGTTCTTGAATAAGCTGTCTGTTTAGATTTGGCACCATGTCTGACCGTGCGTCGATTTGTTGCTGTTGAGATAGGAAATATATTTATAGAAACTGTGGAGGCTTGCCTTGTTGTGGAACCAGACTGCCAATTAAGTGGTATAACTGGCCATGTATTTTCAAAGTAGGCATGAAATTTCCTTCCCTAACTTCATTTGCCCCAAAGGATGTCATTTGGAATAGAGTATTGTAACGGTGTGTGTTTGTTAAGAAATGATTTGAAAGTGTGTGAGTGCCATCAAGTTGTTGTCTAATGAGTAGAGGTGGATCTTGAATGTTGTTGATAACTACCTTTCCGGAGGAGCAGTAAAGGCCTTCAGGTTCCGCTTTCCATTTAAGTGCGTAGCACTTGTTATAGACATTGTCCATATTCCCAATGTTGACATGTGGATTGTTGATGTAGTCAGTAAGTGGGTTGTACTGGAATGCAGATCTGAGAGTGTGTACAGTGTGCGGTTGTTGTGGTAAATGTAGTTGCGTTACTTCTTGTTCATGTTGCAGTGTTGTGTGTTGTAAATTTTGTGTTAGCGGTATGTTGTGTGTGTTGTGTTGGTGAGTATGACTGAAAGTGTGAGGTATGTGATTTTGAATGTTGTTTGTGTCTGTAGTAGTGGATGTTGTTGGGTCTGCACTCCTGTGAGCAAGACGTTCTGAGCGGTGCATAGTTTGTAGATTTGAAACAGCAGAGGTTGAGGGATTAGAGAAGTTTGCTAACATTTCTTCATTTGTTTGTTGTGTTTGCCGTATGCGCTTATTCCTCTGTGCGCGTGTTTTATATGTTGTCCTTGAAAGTTGTGTCTTCCGCTTCACCATTGTAAATTTTTCCTTGCAGTATAGTTAGTAAAATATATGTGAATGATACTGTGGGTGACCTTAAGTGTTGTGGAATAGTTATTGGCGTAGTAATGTGTGTATGAGGCAGGGTAGCAAGCGATCCCAGCGTTACACTTTATTCACAGTGAGCATTTATATAAAAATCTTTTCTACTAATCCTATAAAAGGTAAGTGCTATTTATGCTGCATGACGTCAGTATGCCCCCTTACTTTGTATTTATTTTTTAAGGTGTTTGTCTGGTTCTGCATGCACTGTTAGTAAGTGCGTTCTTTATATGTGTATTGTTAGGTTGGCCGTATTTGCAGGTACTTCGTTGTGTGTGCGTCCTCAGTTGTAAGCAGTGGCCGGGGTGAATGTGCGCTTGCGAGGGCTGTTTTGAGTGCCTGCGCGTTGTCTTTCATGTTACCATGTGGACGCTGAGAGTGCCCTGCGTGATCCCGTGCTTGCAAGGGCTGCCCCGTCTGAGCCCTGGAGGGCAAGCAAATTGGATGTTTTTGTACGCTGCCTGGCTTCAGTGTGCGCTGTAGGCGTCGGAGCGAGAAAGTCGCAGTCAGTGAATGCGGCGCTTGTGCGGGCCTTTATTGAAAGTTTATGTTGTGTCTGTAAATTGTAGTCAGTATGTGAAAGCTCCGTGAATGCGTCACAGCTTGTTGTTTTGAGAGGTACATGTGATAATTGATCCAAACGGCAAGGCGGAGCGTGAATCTTTCCGGAAGCCGCAGCCCTTTTTTTGACTTCATTGTAGTGCCGCCCACTATGGCAATGCTAACGCGTACAAAGTGAGCGGCGCACTATATATGAGTAATGTCGCGTTATGAGAAGGGCAAGGTGGAATGTGAACGTGCGCGCACATTGCTGGCGCAAGCCGTGCCCCTTTTTATGATAATTTCTATTTTTCCCCGTGTGACAACGTTAACACTTATGCCTACAAAGTTTGTTTGTCACATATATGAATAACGGCGCATGATGCAGCAATGCAGCTTGTTTTTACCTTGTAGCGTGAATGGGCTTGCACATTGATGAAGTAAGCTGGCATTTATGGCCCCCTGACACTGGATTTTGACACGCTACGACCACGCCCATGACACGCCCCACGACCACACCCATGACCATTTATGGCCCCCTGACACTGGATTTTGAGACGCTACGACCACGTCCACGACAGGTCCCACGACTACGCCCATGACACGACCATATGATTAACGCCGCATGATGCGGCGGCGCAGCTTGTTTTTAACTTGGAGTGTGAATAGGCTTGCACATTGCTGAAGTATGCGGCCATTTACGGCCCTTTGACAGTGGAGTTTGAGACGCCACGACCACGCCCATGACACGCACTCGGCCATTTACTGCTTTCTGACAGTGTTGTTTGAGGCTCCACGACCACGCCCATGACACGCCCCACGACCATGCCCACGACACGCCCACGCCCAAGTGTAGTTTAAGATGCCCATGACAGCGCCCACAAGGGACTACTTTACCCCTAAGGTTATTTGACCTTTCTACATCCTGCATGTCGGATGGTGGAATTTTTAACTCCAAAGGAAGGGATATAAAATGAAAGAGGGGTTACATTATCTGTGGCCACATAACTTTTCTCACAAAGATGCTTGGATGTGTTTACCAACATGATAGGCTCACTACATTTTATTTCATGTGAGCTGCCTTTAACAGCGTGTTCCTTAAAATAGTTACTCTACCACAAATTGTATGAGAACAGCAACTCCACTCTAAATCAGGTGCAATCTGTCAATATTTATAGATGGGTTAACTCTGAAACAGGGTCCTAGACTGAGGGTGGTCTTCGTTTATGTTGTATTCCCATTCGACCTGTCTGCTAATAGCAAGGGGAGTTGGCCTCAGATCCAGCTATAGCTGATTTTCAAGGGGACTTTCTTGAATGCAATAACTTAAGACAGACGAAGGATGGGACGTCATGGCTCCATGCACTGTTACGGGGTCCTCCCACTTTGAAAGACTCAAAGTGAAAGGTTTGCTGCTATAGATTACCAAAAAACATAATAGAAATTGGTAGAAAAGCAGGCTGGTTGTGCTTGGAAAGTTCCTCAGAAGTTGACACAGAGTTGTCAACCAATCACTGCATTGTGCAATCTTTAAGAAAGTCTTCACAGTACTAACTCCTCATAATACCTCTCGATTTGTTGAAAATCAGAAGTGTTTCCTGCTATTTCTCGTCCTGAGGATAGAAAATGCAATACCCACATATTCCCAAAGACTGGAAGTAATTCTAAAGGGCAAAAAGGATTTCTCTTTGAAGAACAAGCTGATGAGTTGAAAGTGGAGTGACTGGACTTTGCTAAAGCCCTTGCTGAAGAGAGTCCTTGAGCTTGCCTCTCACTGCTGTATATAACATGGTCTCCTGGGAGCCCTCACTAGCAGCCTAGAAATTTGGGGAGTAAGATGTTGAGCACCTGGGAAAGGTGGGGACCTAATTATTTTTCTACCTTCACAGGACTGGGATAAGGTATTGAGTCTACTTAACAAAGGTGACAATTGGAAGGTAAGATTTTCTTTTTTTGTGCTGATTGGAGCTTTTTGTTGTGGAGAAATAGGTTTCTGTGGGATCTCTCAAAGAATGTAGCTGACGTTGTGAAGCCCTGACCGGCTACAGCTTTCAACCTGGCCCCACTAGAGGATTTTGATCTGCAAATAGGCCTGTAAGTCAGAAGGTGAAATCCAATAGCAGGAAAATGTAGAAGTGACCCAGGTGACAAGAGGACTTTATATCTACATTTTTCAAGTTTGTACTGATTGGAGATCTTGCTGCCAAAACTCAAGCGGGACCCTGTATATTCAGTAGTGGTAGTATATTTATTCGATTTTTACATAGAAAAATCATAAAAGCACAACAAAATACAGTGAATTTAAACTCACAATAAAAAATTACTATAAAAACACAAAATGCATAGGACATATAACTTAGTCTCAGTTCACATTAACATCTTCGGTTGACTGTTTGTTTTTAGAGTACTTCCAGAGTCCATATGATGGCTATACTGCTATGGCTATAACAAAGGCGCGCCAAAGGCAAGCCCGTCTGCGCCCGTCCGCACCCGACCGAGCCCAGGGGCCAGTTACAATGCCGGGATCATCACTTATTCCGCTGCTTCGCTCCAAAGCATGCACCGCACCCGCCTGCTCCCTGCCAATGGTACGCTAGATTTACTGCTGAAATATGAAATATTCATAAAAAGGACCTCTTTCCCTGAATTATCGAATTATACAGCACCCTCATGCCCTCTACAGAATCAGGGCAAGCCAGGAATCAGGCAAGACCTCATGGTTTATTATTTGAATACTCGTTCTCTTGTCAAACACCAGTTGGATATCTTTTCTCTGCTGCTCTCAGATAATCCCAATATTCTTCTGTTGACCGAGACATGGCTTACGGATGACTCAAGCCCCGATATGCTAGCGGCCATCCCTAACAATTATTATATAATACACGCGGACCACTCTTCTGATAAAGTAGGAGGTGGCGTGGCTTCTATCATTCAAAATGCTTATAGGTTCTGTTCCCTGCCTAGCCTCTCCCTTAAAGACACCGAAAACTAGGTGATAAAATTAGAATCCTCCCATGACTCTTTTGTCTGTGTACTTCTCTATAGGCCCCCCAATAAGACCTCCTCTTTTTCGTTGGAACTTAGCGATCAGATAGCTAAACTTGCAACTGATCATGCTAAGGTACTACTCGTGGGAGACTTTAACTATTGGTATAAAGATCCCGAGGAGGGACCACACTCGGCAGAATTGATGGATTTGCTTATGAACCTGAACTTCACTCAGCAAGTTCTGTCCCCTACCCATCAGAAGGGACACATCCTAGACCAAGTCTGGACGAATGGGGTGGGGATCTCTACTCCCACTGTTACACCCTGTACTTGGTCTGATCACCATCTGCTGAAATTTACTTTAAGGTTCCCGTCAACTGAGAAACCTAGCACCACCAGTTTTGCTAGGAAATGGAATTCCGTGAACAAGGAAGAATTTCTTCGCTCTTTAGCCGACACTGTCCCTGGTGTTGGGCCGAATGTAGAGACGACAGAAACTAACATCTCAAATTGGGTAATGAATACTAGTAATAAACATGCCCCTCTCACCAGATTAAAAACCACTGATGCAATGAGATGGTTCTCTACCGAACTTAAAAATCAGAAGTTGCTGCTCCGCAAACTGGAGAGACAATGACGTTTGAAGTACTGTCAGGAAAAAAGATTGATCTATCTAACTGCCAGGAAAGAATATAAAAAAAACATTCTCATGGCCAAAGCCACTTATTTTTCTACCCATATCATAAACTCTAATAACAACTCCAAAGAGATTTTTAATATTGTCAATGAACTCTCTAACCCGGAGAGAATACTACTGAGGGTTGTACCATCTGTTAATGTTAATGTTAAAATAGTTTTATATAGCGCACAGCTACTCCGGAGAGTGTCCCGGCACTTTAATAGAAACTAAAGAAACAGAATTGTGGAATTGTGTAACTCCCTCAATGATCATTTCATTGACAAAATCATTACCATTAAAAATAACATCCCTAAGCTACCTTGTTCATCTAGCCCCTCTGACCAGTTCAAAAATAATAATTTGTTAAGTCCATTTCCCAATATTGACATTGAAACCCTTCAAAAGCTCTTAGTGAAGGTTAAATCAGGTGCTCCATGTGATTGTTGCCCGCCCCACATACTGAAAGACTGTCTTGCTGCCTTCCCTGGCCCTATGCTTGCTCTTCTGATTGAGTCTCTTACACTGGGCAAAGTTTCTATGGCCTTTAAAAGGCTACAGTCGTCCCCTTACTAAAGAAACTCGGAGCTGACCCCACATTGTTATCTAATTATCGCCCGATCTCTCTGCTCCCTTTTCTTGCAAAGCTACTAGAGACTCATGTAGCCAACTGTCTCTCTGACTTTTTGGAGGGATCTAAATATCTTGATCCCCATCAGGCAGGTTTTCGGCCGGCTCATTCCACTGAAACTGTCATTGTGGCAGTGCTGGACACTCTCCGAGACCATGCTGATAGGGGTTCTCCCCGGGCACTGGTACTTTTAGATCTGTCCGTCGCTTTTGACACGGTCGACCATTCAATTTTGGTCGACCGTGTCGAAATTGTTGGTGTCCGGGGGGCGGCCGCCTGTTGGCTCTCTTCTTTCTTGAATGATAGGTCTCAGGCGGTCCATCAAGGGCCCTTTCTTGCTTCCCCTCATAAAATCACATGTGGGGTCCTGCAGGGTTCGACACTGTCCCCTCACTTATTTAACATCTATATTTCCCCTCTGATTCGATCTTTGAAGGAGAGAAAGGTGACAGTTTTCAATTATGCAGATGACCTGCAGTTGGTCATTGAGAAAGATGGCTCTGACCGTTCAGTGGCGGATTTTAAGGCAACACTGTTGAATATACAACAGTGGATGGACTATAACCATCTGAAATTGAACCCGTGCAAGACAGAGCTTGTTCTGACCGGGGACAGCTATAAATTTTGGGGCCCACATTACTTTCCTGTGGAGTTGGGTCCATCACCTTCCCCCTCCAGTTCGGCCAAAACTCTGGGAGTCTCTTTTGATAAGAAACTTACACTGAAATCCTAGGTAGGCAATGTGATCTTGGAGTGCTTCTTCCAGATGCGCAAGATCAGGAAAATTCACCGCTTTTTTACCCAGGATGCTCTGATCCGGATTATAACTGCCACTGTTACATCTCATCTGGATTACGTAAATTCTCTGTACCTGGGCATGCCACTCTATCTGTTCAAACGCCTGCAGCTGGTACAAAACCAGGCAGCTCGGTTGGTCATTCGACAACCCCAATGGCAGTCAATTAGCCCCGCGCTTGAAAAATTACACTGGCTCCCCATCTCCCAGCGCTGTGTTTTTAAAACAGTGTTCAAGGCCCTGCATGCCAAAAGCCCTGTATTTATTATTAACCTATTACCCAGATATGTTCCCAATCGGACCCTTCAATCAGCCCATCTCTCCCTGCTATCTGTTCCAAAGTTCAAACGAGTGCGTCAAGGTAGCCGCCGATTTGCGGTACAGGCGCCAAAACTCTGGAACTCTTTTCCTTTGGCAATTAGGTCTTGCACGGATATTATGCAGTTTAGGAAGCTTCTTAAGACCTGGCTGTTCCAGCAAGCATATAACATGGGATAGTGGATAGCCTGCTGTCTGTTGGTATGCTTAGCATACTCTGTTTTCTGGTCAGCGCCATGAAGCCACCCGGTGTAAGTGCGCTTTATAAATACCCACTATTATTAACATTAACATTAACATTACTGTGTAACCATATACATTTTGGTGTTTGATTAATTGAGTGCAAAGTTCCATTAATATGTTTGCTTTGGAGCAATATAGAGGTGGCAGTAAAATACAATTTCACCAACAGTTAAAACCTAACCATCATGCTAAAAATATTGTTTATGTTTAAAAGTATAGATGCTACCATTTAAAACCAACAAAAAAATAAAATCCATTCGTCAAGTTTAAACGGCACCAATTTCATTTACAATATACTAGTTGCAGTGGTAAACTTAGCATGGTATGGTTGGCATGTTGCTGTTAATTTCCTACCAATTTTTCCAGTACATAAGATATCGTAAGAGTACCTATTCTTACAGGTTGATTTGATGGATGGTTCACTTGGTATTCTTGGATTTCAATATCCTACTTGTTAGTATCCATGTGTGCAACAAATATCTAGACACTCCAAAGACTAGGTATTCTAAAGAATCACTTTTTTAAATTCTGATAATCTCAATTGCACGGTTGGCAGCAAGAATCCGACAAATCGGAATAAACCAGGTTCTTCTGATCTGTTTGTACTTAGGGCAGAAGAATAAAAAATGTACTTTTGTTGCTGGTACAACCTTGCATGCTTGCCAGCTGTCCGAAATATTGGTACCATTCCGGTCACTGCAAAAGCTGTTAATTGAAAGAATACTATACCTAGTTTTAGGTACTGGGATTTAACAGCGGTTCTTTTCAGTCCAGATATTCTTCCTGCTGCATTTTATCTTTGTTACCAAGAAACCTGCTTGTCAACTTCCCTTCAGCTCTCCTATTTAGCCAGTTGTCGCCCACATATATCCAATATCTCTTTTAGAGAAGGTTTAAAGACTTTTTTAAGATACTGCAGGATTTACCCACAAGTCGGTCATGCCCAGTTTAACCAACCATTCCTTTATGTAATTGAACCACTGAACACGCCCTCTGGTATCTGATGATAATATATCAATGAGTGATTCTGTCATGGGTAAAGGGGATGTATGACATTACAGCGCATGCTTTTACATTGCATGCTTTTACAACGCGGTTTTTACAACGCATACCATTACAACGCATAGTGCTTTTAGGCGCTGGATAGTGAATTGTTTAATTTACTATTCCAACTCCAGTCCCCGTGGATAGTAGGGAAGGTGTTGGATATTACATTAAACCTATTCCCTATCCTAGAGCGCCCCCAGCGCAATGCGTTGTAATGGTTTGCGTTGTAAAAGTTGCGTTGTAAAGGCACTGCGTGGTAAAAGTTGCGTTGTAAAGGTTGTTTACCTTCATGCTGCAGTCCAAGCGCATTGGTGTCAATGGTGCATTTCGGGGGAACTGCAACACTGACCTCATAAATGTGTTTTCAATTTTTTCAATGGGGCCCACATTAGTGTGGCTCCATAACTCCACACCATCAAGGGCAGAGCCTATACCTTGGGCTTGGCATACCAGGATCACTGGGGTTACCGGTCTATAGACTGACTTTCTTAGCTTTCTGACTAGAGTGGTCCTCACGTGTGGTAACGAAAGATGAGACTTTACTATTTGTGGGGACCATGATTGTGTGTTGGTTAGCTTTTCCGCTAGATAATTAAATGGTCTCATCTCCTCTAGTGCAATTGAGCCTAGCTTTACGCTGCTCTTGAAGGACTTGTATATTCAGTATTCAACTTCACAAAGATCTATCTAATTAC
This sequence comes from Lissotriton helveticus, assembly GCF_964261635.1. Classification (NCBI taxonomy): domain Eukaryota; kingdom Metazoa; phylum Chordata; class Amphibia; order Caudata; family Salamandridae; genus Lissotriton; species Lissotriton helveticus. Next base: position 205,155,006 of record NC_136062.1, read on the forward strand.
TGTAATCTGTCTTGCCTAACTGAAGAATTTGGACTTCCATAAAAACACCACATGCAGAAATGAGGGGAACACTTTGCCTCTGCGCTGATGCTGTATTACTGACACGGACTTAGTGGCAAGGAGGCTGTCAGGAGGCATACTGACTGTGCACCAGAAAATTGTGGCTCCCAGTCAGCGCACCCCCGAGGATGCCCCCTGAGAGGAGGGAAATTGGTCCATGGACCCTCACCCAGGCATCCCTATAACAGGAGGGGCTTGCAAAATGTTTCCTTTTGTTTTATTGATGAAATCTGTGCTAGGGAGACGCAACACTCTGTGACAAGATAGACTAGTACTTGGAGTAATGAAGATTACTGGTAAGTAATTCAGCCAGTTTTCTGGCACCGGCACATCTGTTTTTTTCTGAACCATGGCAGTCAAGCTTGTGAAGCATGCATGTGGGCGGAACCTCCGCCCAGTTTGCTACATAAAAATGGACCTAGATGACTATGGAAATGTTGACTGGCTTGTCCGGGTGCAGAGAAAACTTACGAGGATGGCATAAGCTGCACTAGTCACCTCTCCTATCCGGACATCATGACTATGAAAGCTGTGCCAGGCTCTCTCGTTGAGAGCGAGCTGGCCCCCTCTCCGATGAAGGTGGCAGCCCATTCCTAGTTATCCAAGCCCTGCCAGACTCCCTTTTGCCTAGTTCATAAGAGGCCCACCAGGAGTGGCAACAGCCCATTGCAGACAAAATGGATGCAAACCGTGTGGCTAAGCATTTTTATTTTTTGCGGTTATATATAGCGCGAACTCGAACCTGAGGCAATGGAGAACTTTATATAAGCACCAACTACATTACAGGTCACATTAATTTTTATAGGCACAGGAGATTTGGTCATTTGCCCAGAATCACAGGATGTTAAACCGACGCCGAGACTCAAACTTGATTCCCCAGTTCCAAAGTTAGTAATGCCACATCCTCAGCCCTGTATGTATGTCTCTGCACTCAGCGGATAAGAAGGTGCCAGGGAGGGGAAGTACACCCAACTGGATGATCAAGACTCTTTCCTAAATTACTCTAGTAGGGTATCCACACCCCTACATGAACAACAGAAACAATGAGAGCCAGGGCACGGTACAGCAGAGTTAATTGAAGGCTACTCAGGTTTTGCTGAGATGGCCCTTGAGAGTGAAAGGTTAGTTCAGTAGAATGCAGTGACTGGGCTCCGCACCACACACGACAAGACTTTGCTCTATGGGTGGATGCAGGGCTCGAGTCGGGTTACCAGTGGGTGAAAGGGCCTCCCCCCCACTTATTTTACCGGGAGCTCGATAACCGGAGCAAATGAAGCCACACGTTCACTCTTTGGCCTCTCTGGGGCTAGATCGGAGCCCATTCAGAACACTGCTCACGCTCTGGCTTCTCTGATGCAATCACATCTAAGGGGTGAGCGAGGGCAAGCAATGAGTCTGATGGTGCAAGCCACCTTTCGTGACGTCACTTCCTGTCGTTAGGTTAGCGTCCCCCACTTCTTTTTTTAGGATTTGTGCCCTGGGTGGATGTGGTCACACAGTGGACCTGCTATGCTTTGAATTGGGGTCCTTTTCACCCACTTGTGCTGCCCCCGTGCAATGCACGCGAAGCCTGGTGCCTCTGATCCAGGGCGCCAGAGATGAAGGGGAGAGCTCGAGCAGGTAGAGGCGATGTGTGGAGGAGAGAGAGGGGGGTCGGGGAGAGTGAGTCGGCTCCGCTGTCCTCGGGGAGACACGTCTCTCTGCCTTCTCATCAGCCGGCAGCAGCTAGCAGCGCTCGACTCCTCCGCAGCATAATCTGTTTCCTAGAGTTATTCCGAACGTGTCTGTGCGTGGCGAAAAGGCATTTTGTGCAATTTGTTGCTCGGGTTTCCCGCAGCCTGGCTTCCTTCCCACGACGAGTTCACTTTGCCAGTTAAAGAATAATATCGGATTAACCTCTTGGCTGCTGTTCGGCAAAAGCTGTGAAATAAACTGTGGGGATACTGAGAATGAATGGGCCATTCCGGAGATAGGACATATTTTGAATGGAGCACAGAGCTGCCAATCCCGCCCACCCCGGGAACCGATCCCTCTGCATTGAAGCCAGTTTTGGGCCCAACGAGAAGACCGGATCTTACGTTTTACTCCTACTGAGAGCATTTCAAGTGGGCCTCGACAAACTGGGGGCAGATTTACAAGCCCCTTGCACCACTTTTGCGTCATTTTTAACATGGGAAAAGTGACGTACGGGTGGCGCAAAGGGCTTGTAAATAAGCCCCTGGGCATTTAAAAGGCGTTCACCAGAATTCATACCTCGAAGTTAAGGGATAAAAGGCAAAGGCATCGCTAATGGGTGTTTATTACTATAGTGCAAGCGAGGAAACGTACACCTGCCAGAAACACACCTGTAGGATTCCATGCATGAACAGTGCAACATGAATTCTTAAGAGGGATGTGTGCATGCAGGGTCGGCTATTTGCATGGCCGCCCTGGATCCATTCCTAGGGCGCTGACCTTCAGAGGGGCGCAGGAGCTGTCTGTAGAAGTTTTCACTGACCTGGATCTTAAAAAAAAAAAAAGGAATTAAACACTGCTTTTGAAGGCTTCTGGAACCCTTGTCTAAATTTTGGCTGTTTTTCTTCTCCTGACTCTCCTAACTCCTGTACCCCTCATCTTTCCCCTAAGCCTTCCATTTTTTCAACATACCGACAATTAAAGATGGCGTGTAGAATGGGGTGGCAACTTTGGTTTCACCCAGGACGCTATCTGTGCAAAGGACAGCCAGCTCTGTGTGCATTTTTGTCTCTGACCGCAAAGTCAGGTGCAGTTAGGAAACTGGTGAAGGCATGCACAGATTCACAACTTCAGCAGAGGCAAAGATTTGGAATGGATGAATGCTTGGTAGTGAGTATATGCATGGATGAATGGATGATGCAAAAGTAGAAGGTGCAGTTAGGAAACTGGTGAAGGCATGCACAGATTCACAACTTCACCAGAGGCAAAGATTTGGAGTGGATGAATGCTTGGCAGTGAGTATATGCATGGATGAATGGATGATGCAAAAGTAGAAGTGGTTAGAAGGATACATCCAGAGGTGCATGAGTGTGGGGGACATGTGAACGATGGGGTCGGTGCATGAGTGTGGGTGAATGGATGGGTGGATGCAGGAGTGCGAAGATCAATAGATCAATGGATTCATAAGAGCAGGAGGAGTGTTCAATGGATTGGCTATTTGGATGGATCGATGCATTTATGCATTTATGAATGAGGGAATAAAGAGGTGGTTCATGAGTGTTGGTAGATCGAAGAGTGTACAAATATATACATTTGGTATTTATGACATTCGCAATTTATCTTTTGTTGCTTATTAAATCACTTTCATATTTCATTATAATAATTCAACACTAACCCTTGATGGGTTCCGGAGTAGCGTGCTACTTGCCGAAAAAGCCCTTTGATGCCTCGTCAGGGGTAGTAACAGGGCTCGAGTCGGGGTACCCAGTGGGTGGGCGGCGTCCCCCACTTATTTTACCGGGAGCTCGATAACTGTAAACTGCAACTGAGTGCAAGCCCAAGCCACCTTTCGTGACGTCACTTCATGTCCTGACGTCAGCGTCCCCCCACTTCTTTTTTTAGGACTTGTGCCCTGGTCAGTAAGCACTATATAAATACATTTACAATACAATACAATACGTGATTTTAGGTATTGCTTGGGTTAGGTGACATTTTTCTAAAATTTGTGTTGCAACATGTTGCCGACTTAAATTGAAACGGTTCTTTTTTGTCTCTGATCTACATTCTGCTACCAGGAGAACATCTAAGCAGTGAACACATCTAAATCATTTTAAGTGACAGGAGAAATAACGGTATGTAGGAACAAACGAGTCACTTCACCATCATCCTTCAGATAGGAAAGATTCTTGTTCTGTTGCAGGATGTTTGTGTAGGGCGGCATTCGCTCATTACTTGGCCTCCAAGTACTTCGCGCAGGCCTCTGTGATGTGATTCGTCCAACAGAGGTTATCCATTGGAGCTTCTATCCTGAAATCCCTCTGGTAAGATGGTTTGGGGGATGTGGCTTGTGCTCACAGTGATTTTGCCTAAAAAGAGAAGAGAGTGCTGTGTGCAGCCTTCCAGCCTAACTGGAGCGAATGTATAGTGTGTAGTGGGTTGACTCTGCCTGGGGTTTCACCCTGCAGCTCTGGGTCTTGAGCCTCTCCGCCTGTTCACAGTCAGCTGTCGCAGTATTGCCGCATATGGGCAGTGGACCTTGTGCCCTCCCAAATGACCCAGGGGGTTGACCTCAGAATATTTCTAGTGCAATCTTTGTGGATCATCATCTGAGATGTATTTCTCTTGATCTAGGTGCTAGTTAAAAAATGGCATCTGGTTCTTATTTCCTGGTGTCTTTTTAGCTGGAGCAGGTTTTCCTATAGTGCATGGTTTCTGTTGCTTTTGGGTCCTAAGCCCTGGTGTTGCTGTATCTGTTGTTTCCCGGCCCAATGTCATTCCTTTTGAACTCCATACCTTCCCTGTGCCCCTGTCTTCCTGTTTCTTGTTTCCCTGTCTCAGCATAGTCTACTCTGAGGCTCTCTTTGTTCCCCAGAATCATTGCTAAGGTTTCTTTTCCTAGAGCCATTTATTTTGTTTTCCTGGTGTCTCCTGAAGATCAGAATAGACAGGTAGACAGATGGAAAGACAATCAGACAGGCATGCTCCTATCCAGGGACAGCTCAATGGAACAAGTCATCTGCCTGTTATCAGTGCAGGATAGCGCGGCTGTCTTTGGCATATGAGAGCTAGCTTTGATGCTGAGTCAGGTCGGAGACAGTTTTGCTGTCTGCGCTGAGCGAGGTACCATTTCAAGGAACTGATCTGTCAAAGTTGAGGAGTAGCTCCGCTGCCTTTGACGAGGGTGTGTTAGTTGCCATGACTGTGAGTAGTAGTTCTATATGCGAAAGCTGTGAGATAGCTGTGATGTGTGCGTATAGTGAGGAATATAGAGGGATGGCACTACTGAGTGCCAGGTGGACAGGTAGGCTGCTGCTCCTGTCTAAGGTGGGCTACTGCACCTGTCACTAGAAACGTGACTTTGGGGAGAGATAAGTAAAAGTCACTTTACTATCATGCTGTGCAAAGCACACAGCAAACAACCGCCGCTATCATATCCACCCTAACGAAATGAACTTCTTTAAATGTATTTATGTCTTGGGGAGGGTTGCATATTGCCTTTGGTTTACTTCGTAGAGCTACCAGATGTAACACAGTCTGAGCAGCTTGATTTCTGTCACTGACAGGGTCGGAGGCCTACTCCAGTATTCTTCATCATGGATCCCAAATACAAGCGGACTAGTTGAAAGTATCTCAGAACAGATCCGTGTTTAGGATGTCTCTTAAACATATATTGAGGGCTGTGCCACAGTGCAGACTGGGCTTCTGTGCACTTCACACTTTAGGACCCTGAACTCCCAGTGTCCTTCCATTGTGTTTGATTCAATTGAATGCTCTTTTGGACAGTTAGCTGTCTACATTCCGCACAGTATAATGTTAGGCATATATTGGTATATAAGTCTTCATAAGTCTCCTTGTCCTCCGTCCTAGTAGGCCTTGTGCAGCATACAGAGCTTGTTGAGGACGCAGAGTACTCTTAACTTGATCCTCTCAACTACTAGGAGACAGTAGGTAGAGCCTTCAAGACTGGTATTATATGCTCAGGATCAGCAAAGTCTGGCTGCCTGGTTTTGGAGCCTTTGCATCCTGGTAAGGTGGTTTTTGGGATTAGTCTAGTTTGACATCACCGGAGCTAAACTGACCTCGGCCTGTTAGTCAGGTGGAGGGATTTTTTTAATGAAAGGTCAGCTGCAGGTTGACTAACTTGACCACCACATTTCTTCATCAAAAATGATTCCAAAGTTACTGATAAGTTACAGAGAAGGCGATAGTTCCGCTGTAGGTATTGTTAGGTTACAGTTTGCATTGACAAGGCATTACTTTTCTGAATAACTATGGTGCCCTTCAATTAATTTGCACAAAACGACCCCAAAAAAGTACATCTACTTTGAGTTTTCCATGATAATTTCGAGCAGATTCAACAAACTGATCCTTAAAATAAAGGGCATTTCAAATGTGACATATTGTGACTCCCATAGGATATTCTGATCCTTGATAGAGAAAAGCAGCTGAACGGAATTGTACTGAGCTTGGCATATAAAGAAAACTTTACACACATGAGTTCCTATGCGTAGTTTGGTGTAAATCTGTTCAGTAGTATTGAAATATTATTATTTAAAAAATGTTCCAGTCTGGGAAGGAAGAGGTTTAATTGTACAGACATCTGGACCTTTACTTCCAAAGAAGATTTGCAAATCCAATAAAAAAGTCATGCCCTAGGACGAGTTAATGTTTTTCCCACCCTACATTGTAGATTTGTGAATGCAGCTCACAAATCTACCACGCTCTGTATGGCTGGCCTTCAGAAAAATGTCCTAGTATTCACTGAACACAGTGTTGGACAAGCAAAGACAAACATTGCCATTGCTATTCAGTCTCACTGACTTTTTTTAATGTATCTTTATTGATTTCAAACATAAACAGTTACCATATAAGAACATCAATGAAGAGCCATATGCATGCACATTGCCATGCATCAAACACGATTGGCAAACAGAAACAGTGGAGTGACTCGGGGCCCGAAGAAGCCACTACTCATCAAGGGGGCTGCCAACTGGCACATCAAACAGAAGAAAAATAAGGGGATGGGGCTCCTGAACTGGCATGTAATGGCTATTTAACATTGCAATGCCAGATCTCAGGGGAGAGTATCATATCAAGAGGAAAACCCAAAGAACCCCACCCCAGGTGCCCTGAAGGTGGCTCGAAATAGTAGCAAGGGATATGCACAGGCCAGCAGGATTGTGCACCCTTCCAAGGGAACCAGACCTCTACAAAGCCTTTAACACGCCCCACCCCCGTAGCAGGCCCAGAGGGATCCAACAAAGTGAGCGAAATACCCCAACGAGACGTGGAACCTGCAAGGGGCTCAGCGTCCATCTCCTGCTCTCCAGGACATTCCAGGATGTGCAAGGCAAGAAGAGGGACAGGGACCCGAGGGACCACTCTGGCCAGGCATGTGTCGTTTTCCGCTTCTAGTGTCTCAGCTCCAGCCACCGACAGCCTTTCCACCACGTGTGCGTATCATTGCAATAACATCCAATTCAGCCTTTGTTCAAGTCAACAAAGTGGATATCCAGCAGGGTGATATCCAGCAGGGTGTCTCGGGGCCAGTGCATGTCTTTCAGAACATCGCGTTCTGCTGCTTGAATAGCACAAAAGCAAGATCAATAAACCTATGCAGATAATTATCCCCCTTAGCTTTAGGATGAAGCCCAAGGAGGCAGGATTCAGGCGAGGGCAGAAGCAAGCACTCGCGCACCTCAGCTGTTATGCCCATCACACCCTGTAAGCCCCCTGAGTCACTGGACACTCCCAAACCATGTGATGGAAATCCGCCTCAGGTGTTCTACATCTGAGACATTCAGGAGCAACCGTGGGAAACATGCGCTTGGTGCACTGCTGTGTTAGGTAGGGCTGATGTAAGTAATGAAACTGTGTAAAGTGAAAGTATAGGTTGCCTGGAACTTCCTTGACCTCGTTATAGCATCCAAGACCAAAGGCTATCTGTGACCAGCGTCGGGAGATCAGTCAACCATCTAGCCTCAGCTTTGGGGGTTGCCGCATCTCAGGGTTTGACAGTGCGAGGTAGATGGCTGTGACGACTTTCAATGTACTTCCAGGAAAGCGTATGACATGTAATGTCGGTGATTGGTGCGGCTCAGCTCTCTTCAGCCTCCGCTCCGTAATGATTGCATGCAGTACAGCATGGTATGATATAACATTTCCCGTCATTTTCACGTACTTGTCCACAATCTCCTGAAATTGTCAAGCACCCCTTCCAGGAAAACATCACCCATCTGATCAATTCCTGCTTCTTTCTACGGCACTAGGCCATAGATGTGAGCCACCTTGTGCAGTGCCAGTAAACACCACATAGGGACCAGAGGGGAGACATGTACACATGCGATAAACACTCCTGTAGGCTTCCATGCATGAACAGTGCAACATGCATTCTTAAGAGAGATGTGTGCATGCAGGGTATTTGCATGGCCGCCCTGGGCCCATGTCCACGGCACTGACTTTCAGAGGGGCGCAGGAGCTGTCTGCCCAAGTCTCCAGGCCAGAGAGGGTACCAAATTCCTCCAAGGTGTCCCTCAGGGGTGAAAGCAAAGCTGAGGCATCACGTAAATAGATGAGGGCATTATCCACATGGAGCAAACCCATGTGATGTTCATCCTGTATCAATATCTCCCACTGTCGTGCATGCTGAAGCAGACTACAGGCCAGGGGCTCCAATGCAAGTGCAAGGATCAGCAGTGAGAGGGGACAACCCTCATGGGTGTGTCACTGAAGCTCAAACCTTTAGGAAATCAATTACCCGTCTTGACTCTGGCCATCGTAATCTTGTACAGGGCACAGATCCAGCTGAGGCACTTCTAGACACAGTTTCACATCTGATAACAATACACTCCAACCTGTGCATTCTGGGTGACCTTAACCTTTGGTTTGATAAAACCAATATGACCCATCCAAAAACAATAATCACTTGCCTAGACGCATTGAACCTGCATCAGATTGTCCCCAATCCGACACACATCGCTGGACATATCCTAGATGTCATTTTTGCTAATACTGAACTAGTTACCTTTCAAACTATAACTCCAGTCACATGGTCAGACCACCACTTGCTTGCTTTCCAACATAAAACAACACTAAGCGACTCACCTAAAACTACCTTACATCCATCCACCTATCGGCCGTGGAAAAAAACTCAATTTGGAACACTTGGAACACAACTAACATCCAGTATAAATCTGGAAACCATAAATTCTGTTCAGAATCTATATGAGTGGCTACAGGAAGCTTTTGACATCCTGATACCACTCAAAACCACACAACAGAACATAAGGAAAAAAGCGCCTTGGAGAAACATAGAAATAAAAAACATAAAACAATAAATTAGAAAGCTGCATCGTGCCTGGCTCAAAACAAACGCCAAACAAGACAAACTTCACCTACAAAAAATTAACAGATTTATATAAGTTGGCTGTCAAAAAAGCTAAGAAAAGGTACTATTCAGACAGAATTCAAAACACTAAATGTGCAAATAAAGAGTTCTATAAAATACTCAATGAATTTCGAAAACCAAATTGCCTAGAAGGAACTCATCCTGTTACTCAAGATTTCACAGACAAACTGGCAAATCATTACAAGGACAAAGCAGACACGTTAGACTCGTACTTACAACAGAAACAAAGCACCAGCACTAACCCTTGTACAAAACAACTGTCCAAGAATGCTCTAATCAAGCCTCTCCGTTCCTTCCAACACATATCACACGATAAATTTATGGACCTGGTCAAAGCAAGCAGGCCTGTCGGCAGCCCTTCTGACCCCTGTCCGCCAAAAACTTTCAAGACAATTCTTTTAACAACCTCTGCGCCATTCCAGTAAAAAGAATCATCAACGATTCCTTAACTACTAGAATATTTCCAGAAGAACTCAAAAAGTCATACATACGCCCTTTACTGAAAAAAAAAACTTGGACCCGCTGAACCCCGACAACTACAGACACGTTACAAATGGACCTTTCCTGGGCAAACTGATAGAAAGAGCAGCGTTCGCCCAGATGTCCCAATTCATTGAAGAGAATGACATACTTTCAGATTTCCAAACAGGATTCTGTCCGGGAAGAGGCACTGAATCTTCCCTCCTTGCCATCTGGGATGACCTAAAGAATACAGTTGACCGCAACGGGGTTGCTGCGCTACTCCTCTTGGACCTCTCATCTGTCTTTGACACGGTTGACCATGACACTCTGAAACAAAGACTTTATGAAGCCGGCATAGAGGGAACTGCTCTAGACTGGATCGCGTCCTACCTTCGAAACAGAACTAATGTCATCCACACCCCACCTTTCTCGTCCAAACCGTACTCCACAAAAGCAGGGGTCCCTCAAGGTTCTATCATCTCGCCCATGCTTTTCAACATCTAAATGAAGTCTTTACCAGTACTGATCAATAAATTTCACCTCACGTGCTACAACTATGCAGATGACACGCAAATACTCCTTCAACTGGAATGCCCCAAAGACATTGGAAAATCAACAATTTTCAACTGTCTCAGAGCCGTGGATCAGTGGATGACTTGGAGCCATCTCAAATTGAATGCTTCAAAAACTGAAATACTCACGTGTGGCGATTGGAAAAAGTACAACCCGCTTGCCGCATGGCCTGATGAACTGGGATCACTGCCTAAAGTATCGAAGGAAGTAAGAAACCTCGGAATGACCATGGACTCCAAGCTGTCGATGAATGTCCAAGTAAATAAACTAGCAAGATCAAGCTTTGCTACTATAAAAACGCTGTGACGAATTTTCCCTCATTTGTGATTTCCACACAAGGTCCAAGCTACCATCTCCCTTGTTCTATCCAAACTCTATTACGCCAATAGCCTCTACCACGGATCACCTTTAACGTCCATGAAAAGACTACAACGGATTCAGAACTCGGCTGCCAGACTACTCTTGCATATCAAACCACGAGACCACATCTCCCCTCCCTTGAAAGCCCTGCATTGGTTACCGGTTGCCAGAAGATCCACGTTCAAGCTGCTTTGTATTACCCACAAAGCAATACATGGAATAGGACCACTCTTCATCAGGAATAAAATCACCAAACACATTCAACAAAGGAACCTACGCTCTAAAGGAGCATCTCGCCTCAAAATACCACCATACAAGAAAAAAACAATGGGTGGCACATCCTTCTCTGTTCAAGCAGCCAAACTATGGAACTCTTTACCCCCCAACATAAGATCCACCGACAACCACCTTATCTTCAGAAAACTACTCAAGATCTGGCTCTTCCCCACATAAGCACCATACGGAAATAGAAATTTACAGCATATCCCTCTGTATATAAGCATTTGTTTTCACTATAGATATGTACCTATCTTTGTGTATTACTTTATAAAACATGTAAAACAATTATGTTGTTAGGAGAAGAAAAATAATAATAATAATCATCAATAAATAAAAATAATTTTTGGTCTACATGTACATACTTCCATTGTACATCTATGTACCTTCCATGTACTTGGATCTGTGTGTCTGTTACTTTTCTCCTGAAAAAGCATATCCAATGCACTACCCTATCTCTCATCCTGTGCCTCTATCAATATATTTAATCTAAATATACTTACTTTTTTATGTATCTATATACTTTTAATGTACTTATAGATCTATATACTTATCTCTTTCTTCTAATTTAGCATTTCCAATGCACTAGCCTATTTCTCAGCCTATACTTCACTCAATATATCTTCTAGCACAACCTTCTGACTCCTCTCAAACTTCTTTCTACTACTCCTTCTAATGCACTACCCTATCTCTCATCCTATAGATCTATCAATATATCCTCTACATCCACTCTCTCATTTATCCCAAACCCTATGAAACCCTGTTTAGGAAGAAACTCAAAACCCACCTGTTTAGCAGGTAGCTTTCTGTGGGAGGGGGAGGGCAGCCACTCCACTTATCATAGCGCGGGGACACGCCAGTGGCGTAACCAGGCGCTCTACAAATGCCCAAAATAAACAAAATAAATAAATATGATCGCCAAAATAACCTTTTCTAGACTCTCTCCTGCTCTACCCCTCCTTGCATCATCTGACACCTCTTTTTACTACACCGATCCCCTAAAACAAACATTTCTAAACTCTCCCCTCTGACTCCTTCCCTCCAAAACTCCTTTTTACTCATCCAAAAGCCTCTTCCTACTGCTAAGACTTAAAGAAAAAAAAACCCTTCACTCTTTTATCCCTCCACTATCCTTTTTCAATAAAAATTAACAGACTAACATGTTTCACTTCTCAAATTCCATATTCTATATTCAACTATACTAATATACTGCCCAAATAACTGAATAACATATCTACTACTCAAATTACTTCATATTTATACTATACTAATTTTCAACACTAATCCTTTATGGGTTCCGGAGTGGCGTGCTACTCGCCAGAAAAGCGCTTCAACGCCCATCAGGGGTAACAAGTGCTATCTGAATGCAAATCTTTCTTCCCCTTTTATCCATCCGCTATCCTTCTCACTCCAAGTAACAGACTAATATCCACCACTGAAATTACCTCATATTTCACCGTATTAATTCACCACTAATCCTCTATAGGCTCCCTGAATAGCATGCGTCAACAAGCGAGCGATAAATAAATACAAACCTTTGTCCTACTCTATCCTTCTGCTATCATTCCAAATCCAAATAACTGATTAACCTATCCACCACTTAAAATGTACTTGCATGTTTCACTATACTAATTCAACACTAATCCACTGTGGGTCCCGGAGTAGCGTAAAATCCTGACTACAGTTCACTATAATCCCATTGCACAAACATGTGTTTTAGTAATGCGCACCTTTGTCCATTTACTATATTTGTTCTGTAATGCCCTGGCTTGTGACAGGCAGCTACTGTATAAATTCTAAGCTCTGCATTAAATTCAGTTGTTAAGCTAATCAGCCCCTAGGCAGACGAAGAAGAAGCACCTGCTCAGAAACTCATATGAATATAGACATGCAATCTTGTGCAGAGAGTGTTGAAAAGCAACCAGAGAGAAGGAGAGAACTGAGGAATGGTATAGTAGTCCTAATGATCATGTGATAGGATGGGGAGGCCTCTTTGAAGAAGCTTGCTGCTTAGCATAAAATGCTTCAATGCCCCATCAGGGTGGTAATGTAATGTAAATGTAAATGTAAATGTAAATGAAACTACGGTAAAATTGAAAATTCTCTTACACAGACACTCCTCTGTCTCACAACATGCTGATCCAGTTTCCACCTCACTGTAAGAGTGTGCAGGCACCTTTTGTGCAAAAGATATGTAACTGTTCGTCTACTGCCATGTGTTTAACATAAAGAAATGTTTAGTTCTTTAACATTAACATATGCCCTGCTTTGCTTCAAAGCGCTGTACAATGGATGAAGAGTACCCAAAAGTAGTAGAACTGTCCACAGAGTGGCTGATGCTGCTGTTGCTGGAGGGTTCATAGCTTGGCCCCTACCCCCCACCCGAAAGTCATATTCTCTAGAGAGAGCCACTCATATGACTATAGGGAACGTAAAGAGCAGAGAGGTGACCAGGCCAGCAGAGTGGCTGCTAGAGGCCCCCCAATCCCAGGTACACTGCCAGGGGTCAATGTCTCCTCATTGGCAGGTGGTCCATAATAGAAAGGGTCCAGCCTAGTTGGATCCCATAGTAATTAGCATAGGTGTGAACATCTGCAGATGAAGGAGCCAGGAAATAGCCCCTGAGCGCAATGAGTCAGTGACCCTGGGGGTGGGGGCTTGGCATAAGATAAAAAAAAACAACCCCTTGAACCGTTGAGGGTTGAGCACAGCCTAATGGGCCAGACTTGTAGACCACAGAGCAGGCAGGTCAGTTCACAAAGTCACCTCTGCGTTTTTGAGGTGCTGTGGTACTGCAGTACTAAACAAGCATTTGCAATGTAATGGATTTCATCAGAGCTATTGGACTTTTAAATGACAATGTATTTTACCCGTGTGTTTTGGTTTGGAGTGGAGTGAATGTATGTGTTTTCGAGTGGAATTATGTGGTTTAACCCCTCCCATGCTTGTGACAGTACCGCTCCGTCACGAGCCTCGGGTGGGCTGTGCTGGTGACGGAGCGGCTCCGTCACGGCCCGCTCGGCGCGCCTGCGCAGCGCTGATTACGTGCCTGCACGGCGCGTTCTATTGAGCGGGCGGGGCCATGACGGAACCGCTCCGTTACAAGCACAGCCCACCCGAGGCTCGTGACGGAGCAGTTCCGTCACGAGCATGTGAGCGCCGCGCGGCCCTCTCCCCCCTAGCGCTGCGACGGAATTGCTGCCGCAGCCAAGGGGTTAAATTGGAATTGTTAGTTGTGGATTGCATGGGGATGGAATTGTGTGGTGTGTAGTGTATTTGTGTTTAGAATTATGTGGCATGGCGAATAAATAGGGATGAGAGCTGCACAGAAGAGATAGAAAGGAAGATAGAGAGGGTGTTAGAAAGGCGGTCCCGGGGGAGGCAGAAGATGTCTGACTGACCACCCCTAGGTCCACCCCTCCGTCTAGAAGTAGCCGAGCGTTATCGAGAGGCCTCCTGGGTGAGGGTACCCTCCTAGGATCGTACAGCAGAGTAACCACACCACTACAAATGGACACCACACAAGAGGATAAGTTCTTAGGCTTTATCAAGCATAAAGGTTGCTTGTCTTCACCGATATGTACAGGCAGATCGAGGGATCTGAAAAGTCTCGTAAATAAGGGACAGGGTAGCGGGACAGTCTCAGTACTGGTGAAGGAGGGGATACCCTGCGCACAGCTCTCAATCCTCGAGCCGGCGGGTTCCGTGAGGTCGAGCCGCGGCAACGCCAGCAGGACTCGACAGGTGGTCTTTAACGGAGAGGGGGCCGCGGCAGCGCCAGCAGGCCTCGAGGTGGTTTCGGCGAAGATGGACCGCGGCAGCGCCAGCAGGCTCCAAAGATGGTTCAGCTAAGATGGACCGCGGCAGCGCCAGCAGGCTCCAAAGATGGTTCAGCTAAGGTGGGCCGCGGCAGCGCCAGCAGGCTCCCAAGATGGTTCAGCTAAGATGGACCGCGGTAGCGCCAGCAGGCTCCAAAGATGGTTCAGCTAGGATGGACCGTGGCAGCGCCAGCCGGCTCCAAAGAGGGTTCAGGCTTCAGGTTACTGAGTTCTTCTCGGGGTCAGCCGCGACAGCGTCAGCAGGGCTCTTGACTCCAGGATACAACTGGCGTCCTACTCCGGGGCGGGCCCAGATATAGGACGGGAGTCCTTTGAAGTCCGGACCCTCGCGCCTGGGGGTCAGAGGGGCCGGGATGATGGTGTCCAGACACCCAGCAGGGGGGTGGAGCCAGCACCCAGGGAGGCCGGAGGGCGATCGATACCAGGCATCCGGGGACGGCTGGAGGGCCGTCGAAACTCCCCTCCTCTTGGATCCGTTGAGTGGCCACTCTACCCCCTGGGTGGATCTTGGTGCCTCGATGTCGGGGCTTCGCTGGGGCCTTGGCCGGGGTCGGGCCGAGGCCACGTGATCGGGACGTGATGGGCCCAAGATGGAGTCGGGCCTGTAGGGGTGGTCCGGAGTGGTAGCCGGACCGGCAGCGTTGGGGCGTGTAGGGTACGCCGTGTTCCAGGGGGGAGAGCCGTGGTTTGCCAGGGGGGATGCTCTCGTGGGTAGTTCGTGTAGGGTCGTGCCAAGGGGGCGACCGAGGCTCGCTGGAGGCCCGATGTCGTCCTGGGCCCGACATGCGGGAGGGGTAGGACCACGCCACGAGGCCGGGTCCAACACGCGTCCCCCGCAGCTGAAGGCAGGGGAGAGTCACCCATCTTCTTGGGGGTTCTCCTCGCCGAGGCGGAAGAAGCGGGACAGGCCATCAGCGTTGGCGTGGTCGTTGCCAGGGCGATGCTCCACAGTGAAGTCCATCCCTTGGAGGGAGATGGACCATCGCAGCAGCTTCGGGTTCTCGCCACGCATCTGCATCAGCCACCGCAGGGGCCGGTGGTCGGTCTGTACGCGGAAGTGGGTGCCGAAGAGGTAGGGCCGGAGTTTCTTTAGGGCCCACACGACGGCGAAGGCTTCCCTCTCGATGGTGCTCCACCGTTGTTCTCGAGCCAGCAGCCGCCGGCTGATGAAGGCCACGGGAAGGTCGACTCCCTCAGGGTTTACTTGTGATAGGACCGCCTCAATGCCGTGCTCCGAGGCGTCGGTTCGGACCACAAACTCTCGGCTGTAGTCGGGTGCCTGGAGCACAGGGGCAGTGCACATGGCAGTCTTTAGAGTCTCGAAGGCTGCTTGGCACTTGGGGGTCCATTGCACCTTCTGTGGTAGTCTTTTTGAGGTCAGTTCTGTGAGGGGCCCCACAATGCTCCCATAGTCTTTAATGAATCGACGATAATACCCAGTGAGCCCCAGGAAGGCTCGGACTGCGGTCTGGGTGACCGGGGGCTCCCAGGCCACGATGGCGTCAATCTTTGGTTGGAGGGGAGCCACCTGGCCGCTCCCTACTTGGGGCCCCAGGTAGGTCACAGACCCTTGGCCTATCTGGCACTTGCTGGCTTTTATTGTCAGTCCGGCCCATCGGAGGGCCGTCAGGACCTCCCAGAGGTGGGTTAGGTGCTCGTCCCAGTGGAGGCTGTATACCGCAATATCGTCCAGATATGCGGCACTGAACTCTTCTAGCCCCGCCAGCACTCGATTCACTAGTCTCTGGAAGGTGGCCGGGGCGTTCTTCATGCCAAAGTGCATCACTTTGAAGTGGAAGTGGCCGTCGGGGGTCGAGAAGGCAGATCGCTCTTGGGCACCAGGGGTGAGGCCGATCTGCCAATACCCGGCCGTGAGGTCGAAGGTGCTGAGGTACCTGGCGGCCCCCAGGCGATCGATCAGTTCATCCGCCCGGGGGATGGGATGGCCATCGGTCCTGGTGACGGCATTCAGCCCCCGGTAGTCGACACAGAACCGGAGCTCCGGGGGTGCGCCGGGGGCGGCGGCTTTAGGGACCAGGACAACGGGACTGGCCCAGGGACTGTCTGAGGGTTCGACTACCCCCAGGGCTAACATCTTGGTAACTTCGGACTGAATGCAGGCCCGAACTCGGTCGGGAACTCGGAAAGCTCGGTGCCGCACAGGCGGGCTGTCCCCGGTGTCGACATCGTGGACACACCACCGTGTGACCCCGGGCGTGAGTGAAAACAGGTCCGCAAATTTCCCCAGCAGCTTCCGGCAGTCCTGGTGCTGTTCTGGGGTCAGGGTAGAAGAGTGCGTGACCCCTTCGAGGGAGCCGTCCTTCTCAGTGGTGCTCAGGAGGTCTGGTAGGGGCTCGGAGTCGTCTTCAGCTCCGTCATCTGTAGCTAGCAGCAGGCTCAGTTCAGTGCGGGTAAAGTGAGGCTTGAGCCGGTTGGCGTGTAGAACCCGGAGGGGGTTCCGGGGGACTCCATCTCCACCAAGTAAGTGACGGGGCTCTTGCGTTCCACCACTTTGAAGGGCCCCGTCCATTTGTCCTGGAGGGCACAAGGTCCGACCGGGACATGACCCAGACCTGCTGGCCCGGCTCGAACTCGATGGACGAGGCGTTCTGGTCATACCAGCGTTTCATCTCCTCCTGACTGGCCTCAAGGTTGGCCTCGGCAAGTTCCCGGAACTTCCGAGTCTGGTTGAGGAGGGTCAGGAGGTACTGGTAGACATCCGGTGGAGCGTCCCGGAAAGCCGTTTCCCAGCCTTCTTTGACCAGGCTGAGGGGACCTCGGACAGGATGCCCATACAACAGTTCGAAGGGGCTGAACCCCAGGGACTTCTGGGGCACCTCCCGATAGGCAAACAGGAGGCAGGGCAGCAGGACGTCCCATCTGCGTCGTAGCGGCTCTTCTAAGCCCTTGATAATCCCCTTCAGTGTTCGGTTAAACCGCTCTACAAGTCCATTTCCTTTGGGGTGATACGGGTGGTGAACTTATATGTGACCCCGCACTGTTGCCACAGGGACCGCATATACTTAGATATAAAGTTTGTGCCCCGATCACTCACGACTTCTCGGGGGAAGCCGACCCTGGAGAAGATCCCCATTAGTGCTCGGCCCACCACGGGGGCCATGATGGTTCGGAGGGGGATGGCTTCTGGATAGCGGGTGGCATGGTCCACCAGAACGAGGATGAAGCGGTGTCCCTGAGAGGTGCGGGGGTCCAAGGGCCCCACTATGTCGATCCCCACTTGCTCGAAGGGGGTGGTTACCACGGGAAAAGGTTGGAGCGGGGTCTTGACTTTCCCCCCGCTCTTCCCGCTGGCTTGACAGGTCGGACAGGTTCGGCAGTGGTTGCTTACATCGTTGTGCATTTTCGGCCAGTAAAAATGGGTCACCAGGCGGCTGTAGGTTTTGTCCTGCCCCAGGTGCCCGGCGAGGGGCACGTCGTGTGCCAGGTTCAAGAGGAAGTCCCTGAATCGGAGGGGGACTACCAGTACCCAGCTGGCCCCCAGTTCGGCAATCTTCTGCTCGCTGTAGAGGAGGTCGTGGTCCCAATAGACCCAGTGAGACCCCGAGGGGTCTCCAGCGGCTTGAGTGGCGGCTTGTTGTCGGATTCCCTCGAGGGAGGGGCAGGTTTTCTGTTCCTGCCGGAACTGTTCGCGGGTGGGGCCACCTTCTTGGCGCCATTGAGCTAGTTCTGGAAGGTGGCCGAGCTTGGTGAGGTCTTCAGGGTTGGGCCCCTGGGGCCCGGGTTCAGGGTCGGCGTCCTCGGGGACGGCGGGCGGCGGAGGTGCGGGCCATTCCGGTTCTTCAGGCTGGGTGTCTTTGTTTGGGGCGGAGTCCCGGGCGGTCATGGATCGAGTGGTCGCACAGACCCACTCGGGAAGGCCGAGCATCCCCAGATGCTCTCTCCGCTCGACTTGGGCCCAGGGGGAGCTTTCCAGGTCGTTCCCGAGGAGGCAGTCCACAGGGGCATCATCCCGGACACTCACTTTCAGCATGCCCGACACCCCTCCCCATTCGAAGGGGATCCGGGCCATCTGGCACAAGCTCTCGGAGTTGTCTGCCGACCGTACTGGGCACAGGACGTTGGGTAGGATTTGTTCCGGGGTTACCAAATGGCAGCGGACCACCGTTACGCTGGCTCCAGTGTCACGGAGGGCTTCGGCCCGGTGTCCATTAATGGTGACCCACTGGCGGTACTTCTGTGTGTTGCCCGGGATCGGGGCTCGGGGGAGTATGTCTCTTTCGCCCAGGCACACCAAGGACATAGCGGCGGGCTCCCACTCGGCCTGCTCGGGGTCGCCCTCTTCTTCCTCGCCTCTTTCTTCACCCAGGGCGGCGGCCGCGATCTGGCGGGTTGGAGGTCCGGTGGTGCCGGGTCGTTGGTTCATCGGGCAGAGGGGGTCATTAGCATAGTGACCCTGCCGCTGGCATATGTGGCAGGTAACGTTCGGGCGGGGTCCCGGTCGGGCTGGAGGGGCCCCCCTTCGGCCCAGGGCTGGCAAAGTGGAGGTAGGGGAGGACCCCGTGGGGGCGTCTCGGCCCTTGCTCTGGCCTCCTCCGCCGCCTCATGGTCGGTGGTTCCCTGGGGATCCCCGGCCCTAGTCTCCCCTCGGGCTCCGGGGGACTCGGGTGATCTCCCATCTATCAGCCTCGACAGCGAGTTTTCATGGCTCTGTCAGTTTGCTGTCGAGGAGATGCTGCCGGAGTTTGATGAAGCAGTTGTTGGACAGATGTTCCCATATGATGAGATCGACCAACTGCTGGTAGGTGGTGACCTGACTGCCCTTGATCCACCCCTCGAAGGCTCTGCTATAAAAGTTCACGTATTCCACCCATGTGTTACCGGGGATTTTTTTACAGTCTCGGAATCGCTGCCGGTACATTTCGGGGGTGAGTCAGTAGCGAGTGAGGAGGGCGGTTGTCATGTGTTCGTATGAGGTCATCTCGGCATCGGGAAGCTCTAGCAGGGCGTCCCTACCTTCGTTGACGAACTTCCCCCACAGGCCGGCGCCCCAGTCCCTGAGGGGTACTCGATGGGCGGTCATGGCTACTTCATAGGCTTTGAACCACTGTTGGATGTCGTCGTTCTTATAGTACTCTTTGACGACATCCTTGGGGATGTGTACCTTCGTGTCCACGGGAGGTGGCGAGGTCTTGCCCCCGGAGGCGCTGGCTTCGCTCGCTTTGGCCTTGATTTCTAGTTCCTTCAAGCCCCGCTCGTGCTCGAGCGTGAGTTTCTTTTCTTCAAGGTCTCTTTGTCTTCGTTTCTCCTCCAGGTCTCCTTCCAGCCGTCGTTGCTCGAGGGCTA
The DNA here is from genome assembly GCF_964261635.1 of Lissotriton helveticus. Taxonomy (NCBI): domain Eukaryota; kingdom Metazoa; phylum Chordata; class Amphibia; order Caudata; family Salamandridae; genus Lissotriton; species Lissotriton helveticus. The sequence goes on from NC_136062.1 coordinate 205,174,962, forward strand.
TTTTTCTTTCCGCCAGCTGTAGTTCTCCGTCTAGCCGGAGTCGAGCGAGCTCCAATTCGTGGAGACGGTTCCTTTCTCGTTCTCGGGCGTCTTCGTGGGAGAGGCCTGTGTCCATGTTTGCGGGTCTATTCCCCGCTGGGGTCGTGTCGGTCTCCGGGCGTCCGTTCGGGCCCGGGTTATCTTCATTCTGGGGTGTCGTGTCTCCGGCTTCCACCCATGTTTGCAGGGACGATTTAAAGTCTTCCTTGGTGCTTAGGCCAGTGGTAGCGATGCCCAGGTCTTTGCAGAATTGCTTCAATTCCTTATGACTGTACTCTTCCATTTTTTCTTTTTGGAACTCTGCGGTCGGTCTGGTTTCTTGAGTAGTCATGGTCGTGGTGTGTTTCTGGCGGTAGTGGTTGAGTCACTCTCTGTACGATTTGCGTTGGCTCGGATCCCACCGCCTGCCACCAATGTTAGAAAGGCGGTCCCGGGGGAGGCAGAAGATGTCTGACTGACCACCCCTAGGTCCACCCCTCCGTCTAGAAGTAGCCGAGCGTTATCGAGAGGCCTCCTGGGTGAGGGTACCCTCCTAGGATCGTACAGCAGAGTAACCACACCACTACAAATGGACACCACACAAGAGGATAAGTTCTTAGGCTTTATCAAGAATAAAGGTTGCTTGTCTTCAGCGATATGTACAGGCAGATCGAGGGATCTGAAAAGTCTCGTAAATAAGGGACAGGGTAGCGGGACAGTCTCAGTACTGGTGAAGGAGGGGATACCCTGCGCACAGCTCTCAATCCTCGAGCCCGCGGGTTCCGAGAGGTCGAGCCGCGGCAGCGCCAGCAGGACTCGACAGGTGGTCTTTAACGGAGAGGGGGCCGCGGCAGCGCCAGCAGGCCTCGAGGTGGTTTCGGCGAAGATGGACCGCGGCAGCGCCAGCAGGCTCCAAAGATGGTTCAGCTAGGATGGACCGCGGCAGCGCCAGCAGGCTCCAAAGATGGTTCAGCTAAGGTGGGCCGCGGCAGCGCCAGCAGGCTCCCAAGATGGTTCAGCTAAGATGGACCGCGGCAGCGCCAGCAGGCTCCAAAGATGGTTCAACTAGGATGGACCGCGGCAGCGCCAGCCGGCTCCAAAGAGGGTTCAGGCTTCAGGTTACTGAGTTCTTCTCGGGGTCAGCCGCGACAGCGTCAGCAGGGCTCTTGACTCCAGGATACAACTGGCGTCCTACTCCGGGGCGGGCCCAGATATAGGACGGGAGTCCTTTGAAGTCCGGACCCTCGCGCCTGGGGGTCAGAGGGGCCGGTATGATGGTGTCCAGACACCCAGCAGGGGGGTGGAGCCAGCACCCAGGGAGGCCGGAGGGCGATCGATACCAGGCATCCGGGGACGGCTGGAGGGCCGTCGAAACTCCCCTCCACTTGGATCCGTTGAGTGGCCACTCTACCCCCTGGGTGGATCTTGGTGCCTCGATGTCGGGGCTTTGCTGGGGCCTTGGCCGGGGTCGGGCCGAGGCCACGTGCTCGGGACGTGATGGGCCCAAGATGGAGTCGGGCCTGTAGGGGTGGTCCGGAGTGGTAGCCAGACCGGCAGCGTTGGGGCATGTAGGGTACGCCGTGTTCCAGGGGGGAGAGCCGTGGTTTGCCAGGGGGGATGCTCTCGTGGGTAGTTCGTGTGGGGTCGTGCCAAGGGGGCGACCGAGGCTCGCTGGAGGCCCGATGTCGTCCTGGGCCCGCCATGCGGGAGGGGTAGGACCACGCCACGAGGCCGGGTCCAACAGAGGGATAGGTAGTTTGTGCATGAAGTGGTGAATGAACTCCAGACAGGAATATAAAGAGTGTGTCAGAAAGAGCGAAAGAAGGCAAGAGCAGGCCACGGACGTATAAAGAGGGAGCACCTGTTTATGTAGAAGACACCCCAAGAAGAGTGGAGTAAGTGAGTTAGAGGGACGGAAATGTTGAAGAGGCACGGGAAAGAAACTGAAGACCTGATGTGAAACAATATGAGAGAGGCGGGAAGAGAGCGTGAGAGTGCTTGAGAGAGGTGTGAGAGAGAGTGCGAAAGAGTGAAAAAAAGAGAGACATGAGTCAGAGGGGCAACAAAAAGAGGGGGGGGGGCGAGAGGTGGACCAGTGCACAGTGCAAGGAGTTACAAGAAGGTAGCATGTGTGAGAAGGCAGTATAGAGAGGAGACAGGTAGTGTGAGGGACTAATGAGAAGGGACAGTGGAATTGCGAGAGTAGAGGGGGTTGTGGGATTTTGAGGGAGAGATGAGAGGGGAAGTGGGTATGTGGAGGAGAGATTACAGTGTTAGATGAACAGTGAGTTCGAAATGGTTTATATAGGAACTGTTTGTTGTGGAATTGTGTGGTGGGTATGAAGTGGTGTTGTGAAAATATGGGGATAGTAACAGGCCCGGACTGGCCATAGCGGGCACCGGGTAATCCCCTGGTGCACCGCAAGGGTGGGGGCCGGTTTTGAGCCCCTGGGGGCCGATTTTGTTACAGGGCCGTTTTTGCAGCATAGTTGCAAAATCGGCTCTGCAACAAAACCGGCCCTAGCAAAGCGCTCGGCGGTAACTCTAACCCCCCGAGTGGGGAGGAGGGGCCGGCCGAGCACTTTGCCAGGGCCGGTTTTCGTTCCCAGTCCGGCCCTGGATAGTAATTACATGGTATTAACTGTAGTGGAGTTATGTAGAGTGAGATTGTGTGTTATGGAGTTAATTATGTGGAATGGTCTTGTGTGTTGTGGAGTGGCATGTTGTAGAGTTGAATTTTGTTTTGTGCTGTTGAATTTTGTGGCATGATGTGGAAATTTGTAGGGTGTAGACACTGATGGATGGGCTGGTATGACAGGTCAGTCTGTTAGCTAGCTTTTTGAAGTTTTTAGGCATGTCTATGAGCTTAGTAAGCCACTTATAATTTTAAATTAAATAGCACGTGGCCCTGATCATGATGTTTTGCTGCATAATAACGTAAAACTTTTTAGCAGCCTCTTCAGCCATAGGGCACCACTCCTGGCATATTCTCATCGAAGCTTCTAGGATACATTGTAAAGTAAAAATGTTGCTTCTATGGGTTATTCCTTCAAAAAAATTATAAACCTTTTTTAAAAGAAGCCGCTCAGCAAACAACATAGTCTGGAGTACTATTTTAGCAAAAAGTATTCATCCTTAGGCCATAAGAAATACACCTGACCAATATGCTGCAATAATGGATAAAGCACAGCAACTTTGAGAAAGATGCCAGGCAAAGTAAGAAATGCAAAACTCAAACACGGTGGTAGTGGTCCATTTAGAACATATTAAAGCATTTTGAGTTTTTACTTTGAATGAAGCCTTTCCTCTAAAGAACAACAACAAAGCAAAGAAACCATGGCCAATAAATAAACAATGGAAATAACTTACGCATTTAAAAAAATACAAAGAGAAAGGTGTGAAGCACTTCTATTCCATAACGTTATCTATTTGGAGCATAGAAAGTAATGCATGTACAGACACATACTATTGTTGAACTTGATGCGTGCTTGGGGAGCATAAATAATAAGGTAAAGAGAAACACAGAAGATGCACAATTAAAAAGTTACAAAAGTGTCCTGTTAGTAATTCACCAAGGTGCACGTGAAACAATACAGATTTCGCTTAATAGAAAAGGTAACTGTTTAGTTTCACCTTCCTTACACTTTTTACATTAGCTTTGAAACTGACCCGCTGCACCATCCTTAAGCGCCTTGATGCCTCTGGGTTTAGTTGCGCTATACAAATCCTCAATTCATTCATTCAATATACCGGGGGTGGGGGTGCTTCATTTAAAGATTCAACGACTTATCGTGCTTGAAGCATACGCATCCACACCTCCAGTACATGCAAAGCAAAATCAATCAGGCCACACAGTTACTCAAGGATATATGGGAAATGACTAGTGGCACAGCAATCACAGAGGAACAATAGGCGTACTGTTGCTCTTATATCGTGGAGTTCTCCTTCAATAACAGGCGTCATCTTATACGTTATACATTTTATACAGAGGTTATTACACTCTGGAATGCTTAGGTAGGAGTAGTTAAAGCGATGAATGAATGTCGGTCCTGTGGTACACCTGAAGCAGTGTTCTACCACCTGGGATAGCAAAATACTGAGCTGATATATTTCAATAATTATCGCATAGAATGGAGACTGCATCCAGCGCAAACCCATAGTTGGCACCACTAGCCTATGTGTGGGTCATACCACTGGCGATACACAAACGACCCTTGCTCTTTGGTGCACAACGACACGTTGTCATGACCTGGAGTAGGAACCCATACCCAACGATCCAAGAGTGACTCAGGGGTCTTATACACTGCAAATGACATGTATGTCAACGACGTTGCTCATCTTTCACAATAGGCCAGGGCAAAGGACATTGCGGGGCCATTGAGGTCGTATCTGACTGCATGCGATGTTGTGCAGCAAAGCTGCGATTAAGTGTCCCAATTTTTAAGTCGGGTGCCCAGGAAATGAGCTGTAATACTGATGGTCTTCTGTGAGTCACAAATGAGAACACCTCTTAATAAAAGCTCTGATTTGTTGCCCTCGTTGCCAGAAGATTCTGCATAATAGCCAATTACTTTGCCTCATATTTAAACTGAACATTCTTTTGCAGTGCTTATATCTCTGCTTTACTCATGCTCCCGAGTACAGGCATAACAACTCCCTACACGGGGGTAAGCAAAAAAAAGAGAGACTTGCATACCCTGGCAATTATAAACATGACCTCAAATTGCTTCTCCAGCTGTTAAAACTGAGCTTTGCATTTCAGTACAACATGCATCATGCATGTCAAGTTCCCCATCCTTGCACATATACACACTCCTGCCACTTTCCTCCCTGAAGCACTGAGCCAAGTGATGCATATTCTGGCCAGTGACTGCAGGGCTCATATGAGAACACTGATAGTGGGATGAAACCTATGAACTAAGAGTAAGAAAGTTGCTATAGAGTAAACTTTATCCGAGCTTTCCTTAGTATGAATTTGTAGGTAGATCAACGGCAAAAATGAAATGAGAAAGAGAGATAGCACTTGGCAGCCAAGATGTATCTTGCATCATGCCAGGAAGGGGTATTGAGAGTGTATGTAGTGCTAGCAGAACGCTTGTGAGGGCAGTCCATGTTGGTGCTGTCAAGTGTTTCCGACAGGTAAATACCTGGGGGCAGATTTACAAGCCCCTTGCGTCACTTTTGTGCTGCTGTTGCGTCACTTTTGTGATGCAGCGGCGGTGAAAAAGTTGCGGCCCATTTACACCGTGATGCATCTAGGGAGATGTATCACATTGTAAAACCCTGCGTCACATTATACCTGCGTCAGGTATAATAAATGCAGGGTAGGCGTTCCCATGCAAAAAGCCACGTAGAACTGGCGCAGTGAAATTTACAAGATTTCACTGCATCACTCTGCGCCTGCCCTGCCTCAAAATCCCTATGCCTGCTCAGAGCAGGCCTAAGGATTGATGCAGGGCATTTTACATGGGACCTACCTATGTTTTCTGGCGCATTGCTGGAGTTGCGTCACTTTTGTGACAAACTCCAACAATGCGCCACCTTTCCTCCAACAAATGCGTCAGAATTTCTGACGCATCTGTAATTCCTTGCGCCATGGTGCACTGTATTGTAAATACTGCGCATCCATGGTGGAGGAAGTACATTTGAAGGTGACGCAAGGAAACTGACACATCTATGCAGATGCGTCAGTTCCTTGTAAATCTGAGCCTGTGTCTTGACTTGGAATTCCCTCTGCAGTGGAGGAAGAGAGCGGTGAGATTTATGGGTATGAGATATGAAGCATCATGGCCAGAGCTGCTGACTTTGGAGCTGGGTAACCAGGCTCGAGTCCTGGCCTCTGCTCCAGATCCTGTGATCCTAGGCAAATCACTTAATTTCTCTGTGCCATAAAAATGTGAAATGTTATCTGGTGCATGTGTAAAGCTCTATATACATTTGCAAAAAAACAAAACAATGCGGATTCTCAGAAATGCAGAGAGATGGTGAAGCAGAATTATAGATTAAATAAAAATGAAATACCAGCATTTGTAAAAGCGCACGGCTACCTCCAGAGAGGTGTCCCAGCACTGGGGTGCCTCAGGATGATTAAGCAAGCTATGGCCCAGAGTCACATGGTGCTGGGCTAACCTGCTGCCAGCGCCGGGGGATCGAGCGGGATCGATCGTGAACCACTGTGGTCAGGAGCCAGGCACCCTGGCCACTGCGCCACACCTCTTCCACTGTATCTGTAATGCTGTCATCTGTAACATGGTCAGCGACTAGCTGCCGCCCCCCCCCCAATCCGGCACCCAACACCAAGGAACGTGGACACGAGACGTGTTTACTCTTTGGAAGGCGGGCGCTAGTCGCCCGGCCGTATTTATTAAAGTATGAAATTAAAAAAGGGTTTTAATTGCATAATCAACAATGAAATACAAAAATCAGCAGGACATTCAGTTATACAATCGTTATCAACAAGTTTGAGAGCCTGACCTTAACAAAACTCTAATACAAGTTGTTCCTAGCTTAACTAAACATCCTATCTTGATTTTTGTACATTTCTGGCCATATGGCAGGGTCACTACCGGTGTCAGGTCCTACAAGCGGCGCCTTCCCCTTAGAAGTGCGCATGCGCAGTGTTACCCCGGGAATTGCCCGGTCTACGCCCCAAACTGCATTTACCCACTAAAGGAGGGCCCTTACTCTGCGCCGGTGGCGTCATGAGTCCACGCGCGCGGGGTGGCTACCAGCCTAAGGAAAGCGTGAACTACTCCTACCCGCGCTCCTTTGCATATTACCTTGCCCCTGGAGTACTGGGAGTGGCCCGCAGGCTCCTCCCCCTGGGCGGGAACCTCCATAGGATGATGCCCGCCCCCTCAGACCTCAAATATGTGCTCACCGATAATGACCTTACCGCATGCCCCATACCTAATAAATACGACGACCTATGGAAAAAAGTCTAAAGGACAACTACACTGCCTAATAAAGAACAGTATTCACGCATAGCTAAAAGGGAAAAAAGGCCTAACGACACATGGCATAAAATTACAATTCGGTTCACGCATGTTGCTCATAATCACAATAACTACGTATATCTACAAAGGAAAAAAGGCCTAAAGACACACATCTTCAAATATAGTTCACTTCGCACATCATTTTCTACAAAGGGAAAAAAGTCCTGACAACAGATCACAAAATACCACAACAACCTACTCTCTCCCGCGGTCTATACCTATGAAACTTACCATTAGACCGGACATAACGCTGCTTAAACTTTGTACCAAGGGATGGTGGGTGGGAAACAAAGAAGCCCCGAACGCGGGGCACAACGTTCAGCGAGGGAGCGTCCAGGGACAAGGGAGTCTCCTGGGCGCTCCCTACCTCTTATTCCCGAGGGGCCGGGTGGCCCCTCCTCACGCCCGCCCCCCCCGACCCGGAACCAGTCCATTGATTCCGGGTCAGGAGGGGCGCCGGCCAATCGGCGGTGGGCCGCGCCCCCAGGGCACGCCCCCACCGTCGAAGGACCCGAGGGGAGAAGGGGTGAGGCGGTCGCCGCGCCGCCATGCGTGCGGGGGGGCCGAGGGCCCCCCCTTTTCACATGGTCAGCGACTAGCTGCCGCCCCCCCCCCAATCCGGCACCCAACACCAAGGAACGTGGACACGAGACGTGTTTACTCTTTGGAAGGCGGGCGCTAGTCGCCCGGCCGTATTTATTAAAGTATGAAATTAAAAAAGGGTTTTAATTGCATAATCAACAATGAAATACAAAAATCAGCAGGACATTCAGTTATACAATCGTTATCAACAAGTTTGAGAGCCTGACCTTAACAAAACTCTAATACAAGTTGTTCCTAGCTTAACTAAACATCCTATCTTGATTTTTGTACATTTCTGGCCATATGGCAGGGTCACTACCGGTGTCAGGTCCTACAAGCGGCGCCTTCCCCTTAGAAGTGCGCATGCGCAGTGTTACCCCGGGAATTGCCCGGTCTACGCCCCAAACTCCATTTACCCACTAAAGGAGGGCCCTTACTCTGCGCCGGTGGCGTCATGAGTCCACGCGCGCGGGGTGGCTACCAGCCTAAGGAAAGCGTGAACTACTCCTACCCGCGCTCCTTTGCATATTACCTTGCCCCTGGAGTACTGGGAGTGGCCCGCAGGCTCCTCCCCCTGGGCGGGAACCTCCATAGGATGATGCCCGCCCCCTCAGACCTCAAATATGTGCTCACCGATAATGACCTTACCGCCACAGGCCAGTATTGTTAACCGACGATCTGGCCTCCCCCTCTAGCCCTTATCTAAGGACACATCCTCCTACCCCAGCCCTCTAGCCAAGCCCAGATATTGTCAGCCCATAGGACATTACCCTCTTCTGTTAGGTGAACCCCGTCCTTCAAGTAAAACTTTTGACCCCAGATGCACCCATGAGGTATCGACTGTAACAAGGGGGTTCGGAACAACCTATCCAACCGTGTGTTGATCCTCTTTACCGAGTGATTCAACGCCCTGACTGAATCGCCCCCCCGCCACTGAAGCCGAGGTATTAGTTGTGACCATACTAGTGTGCACCCGGGGCAGGTCCTAGCTATCCAACCCGCTGTCGAGATAATCTCCTCAATCAAGATGCGCCTGCCCAGTGTTGCCAAATCGTTCTCCCCAAGATGAAGTATCACCACTGACGGTGGAGCCCGCCGGCGCGCTAACAGCCCTTGGAAGAATCCCCTAAACTCGTGAAGACACAACCCTCCTCTGCCAAAGAACGTGATATTCAAGCCTAGTTGCGCCGCCCTTTCCTTCTTGTCACCTGACAGGAAGACACATTCCGCTCGCTTCACATATGAATGACCAACAATCCAGACATTGTTCTTAGTTGTTTCCTGGTCGCCGCTCCGTGCTGATGAATATTGGCGATGCCCGACGACAAATTCCTCCCCTGCGTAACAGGTCTGAGAAACTGTAAGAGAGCGGAAAAGAGACCAAGCGTGAGTGACAGGTAATCATAGCATGTCAATCCGAACATAACGTTTATAGCAGTCTGACGACCACCTCCCAATTGTCTTCACTCTTTCCACTGGGAGGCCCCCCGCCACCGCCTCAGTTGCTGCCCCAATCCTGAAGGAATGAGACCCAAAATCTCTAGGATCAAGACCAGCTTTTGTGACCCCTATTTCGAACACCCTCCTGAATTGATACCTGGTCAAGGGGCTCCCGTCGGCGTGACAGAGCAACGCCCTGCGTGCTGAACCGACCACTAGTCCCATGAGTGACTCCACGTGCCTCACCGGGCAGCACGGGTTGGCGGGGGCCCGTTGCAGAACTATGGTGTGACCCCTAGCTTCTTGATCGGTCTTTGATTTCTGGATAATTACCCACATGGTGTCACCCCTTATCGTCACCCCAGCCTTCTGCAAGCCACCAAGTATGTCAGCTTTAGATCCTGCCACAAGTTCACTAATTCTCAGTGCCCCATAAAATGCCAGGGAGAATGCCGCCCTAAAAAGAAGCACTTCCCACTCCGAGTTACAAACAATCTCCAGCGTGCCCAGTAAGGCTGTTAGCCGGGCCAACCCCATGGGCTTCCTCTTATCCTTCTGGTGTCCCTGAATACGGCGCCATCCCCTTAAAGCCTTGCGTATCATAAAGGTATTGGTGGGATCCCGAAAGCCCCTAGCTTGCGCGAAGAATGACACAGCTGCCCTATGTCTGGTTGCCGCTGCCACTGAGCGCCCCTCTTTGTGCATCCATTCTAAGTAGGCTGCAAACCCATCCTCCTTCGCCCAAAGCACTTCCCACTGCGGCCCCAAGAAAGAACAATAAGACAGAAACGCCCCTTCATACGCCGTCTTGGTCCTGGGGGCTAAGCTAGCGACCACGAGGTCTTGTAATCTGGGGCACCAATCTGCCAAAGTACCGCTGGGAAGTGTGCTGGCGAGGGGTCTGCTGTGGGGAGATGTTCCCTGAAAACCTGCATTTTGAAGCGAGAAAGGGAGTCAGCAGCATTGTTTAAAACACCAGGGACATGTTTGGCTCTAAAATTAGTATTCAGTTTAAGGCACCGCAGAACAATCTCTTTGATCAGGCGAAGTATGAAAGGACACCGCGCCCCCTGCTGATTGATACATTCCACCACCGTCATGTTATCTGACCAAAACACCACTGATTGATTACATAGGTGTTCGGGCCAGACCATCAGTGCCACCCATATTGGAAAAAGTTCCAGGAAGCCAATGTTGCCGAGCAAACCCCATGTGTTCCATTCTTCTGGCCATTGTTGAGCGACCCACCTATTCCCTAGGATGGCACCAAAGCCCACACTACCGGCCGCATCAGTCCATAGTCCTAACTCCGCTGATGTAGTGAGCGGGCCGGGCCAGACCACCCTACCGTTAAAATCCTCCAGGAATGCCATCCAAATAAGCATATCCTGGCGAATTTCAGACGATAGGCGCGTGCGGTGGTGCTTTTCCCTCAGCCCCTTCATCGCGTGCGCGATGGAGCGAGAGAAGGGGCGCGCCATTGGGATGATTCTTAGTGCGAAATTCAGTTGCCCTACGACCTCCTGTAATTGCTGCAAAGTGACCTTCTCCTTCCGGAGGCATAACTGTAGCGACGTCTTGAATTTGCACACCTTATCCTTAGGTAGTCTGAAACATTTCTCCATTGAGTCAATCTCGATGCCCAGAAATTCCAAGCAGGTGGTCGGGCCCACCGTCTTCCCAGGCGCAAGCGGGACCCCAAAAGCCCGCATGAGCACGCAAAATTCCTGCAATGCTAGTGCGCACTCCTGAGAACCCGCTGTACCGAGGAAGAGGAAATCATCTAAGTAATGCATGACCCTTCGATGGCCTGTCACCTGTCTCATGGCCCATTCTAGAAATGAACTAAACATCTCAAAGTAGGCGCAAGAAATAGAACAACCCATAGGCATGCATTTGTCCATGTAGAACCTATCCCTAAAGGTGAAACCTAAAAGATGTTGATCCGCCGGGTGGACTGGGAGGAGGCGGAAGGCGGACTCTATGTCTGATTTCGCCATCAGCGCCCCGGGTCCAGTGGCCTGTAATAAGGTCACAGCCTGATCAAAAGAGGCGTACTTGACACTACAGATACCTTCGTCAATGGCATCATTCAGTGAGGCCCCCTTTGGCGCTGATAGGTTATGAATCAATCTGAATTGCCCCTTCTCTTTCTTGGGGACAACTCCCAGTGGGGAACACACAAAATTGTGTACTGGTACTGTAGAAAAAGGGCCAGATATCCTGCCTAAGGAAAGCTCCTTGTCAATTTTGGCGGCCACAACAGCCGGATTGTGTGTGACTGATAATTGATTTCTACAGTGCGCACTGCCTGTGTATCCCTCGGCCGGGATCCTAAAACCTTCAGAAAAACCTTCCTGGAGTAGGGTGGCCGCTTTGTGGTCCGGGTATCTGTTCAACAATGGAATCATTGCCACCACATCCACTGGAGTGGGGGGGCGTGCCCTGTCTGACTTATAGTGGCCTTCCCCTACCCCTCTGTCCCGTGTTACCTTGCTTGGACCTACAGGTAGATTCTGGGTGAGAGGGGTGCCCACAAGAGGCACATGCATGCCTAAACTTACACGCGGCCCTTGTGCAGGTACGCTTATTAAAATCCCAGCACACCCCTTTCTTCTCCGGCCCACCTGCCCTAAATTTCCCAGGTATTTCACTCGTTTGGGGGGGCCGAAAGGGCTGCTGCGGTCTAGGGAACACCTTGCCCGCACCGAACTGAGGGGGAGGTGCCGTGTCAGAGAACTGTTTGTGCCAAGCCAAGGAATCTACAGAGTCCCAGGGCAATGATCTATTGAATTCCAATGCCTTCCTAAAGTTGACATCATAACCCTTCCATGCTTCCCCAGAATACTGTTGACTCCACCCCACAATCCTGCTCGAGTAGCAAGCCAATGCAGCCTGCAGATCTGGAGGACGCTCAGCCTTAACTGCAGTGAAAACAGCCCATGCTTGCATCCAATTATTGAGATTTTCTTCAACCCTGAATCTAGTACATTGGGCCCTCCATTCACTTGGGAGCATCCACTCCTTCAGTGCTTTTGCCTGCTCCATTTCCCTATTATCCAACAATAAAGAATAAATGTACACGTATTTATCAGCCCAAATCATTTCTTTCACAGCTAAAGACACATGTTGAGCTAGATTTTCGCTCCTGGAAGGTACTACACCGTCCCCCAAGAGCGGCAATGCCACTTCCTTACCAAGTGCGGGCACCGGGGGCGGCTGCCCTTGTACTCCGTCCAGCTGGGGAACACTTGGACCTGCAAGGGGAGAAGAAATCGGCAATGCAACATTGTCGGGGACCGGTACCGACCTGATTTTGTCTACGAACCTTGCCGCCTCTGCCGCATAGTCTGCAGAATTCGGGAAGGCTCCCCCTTTTTGGAGCCATGGCATCATAGCCGTTAACTGAGATAACAATTCGGGTGGCATTGAATCTACGTTACCCCCCGGGACAACAGGTACCACTGGGGTTATGCCCAGTGGTCCTGGCATGGCTGGCAAGGCGGGCGCCGGGTGTGACCCGCCTGTACCTGGGATTGTGGGCACTGGTGCGGGAGCAGACCCAGCGTCTACTGGTTGACCTGCCGGCACCGGCACCACAGGGGCAATGGGTGTAGGCACGTGCGGGGGTGGGACCACCGCGGGAGGTGCGGCGGGTAACGGATCCACTGGGCCTGGTGTGGGGACCGCCTCCCTGGGTCTCTTGGACCTAGGTTTCCCTTGCGGGGTGACAAATTCCCCTCTTGGCAATGATGCCACCCTCTTGCGGATCGGTCTCCCGGACGGGCCCGGTGCCTCGCCCTCACTGTCCTCCAACCGAGCTTCCCGCTCCTTAATTTGGCCTAGCTGTTGCTTAATGTCGCTCATCTCCCGCATCATAGCCCGCATCATAGCCTCCATGTTGGACCCCCTTTTTCCACCCCTTGGACCTGGCATGACGCTTACCCCACAAAACACCCGCTGCCTATTTAGTTCCCAACCGTCAACTGTGTGTACCTTTCAGATGGAGGGTCACCAGGGGGCTTTCAGCACCATGCAACGGCGACCGCAACACTAGCGGCTTGTCCGCTTATGTAAGGGGGTGAGTAAACCTAATGTAGACCCACCCGGCGGCCACCTGGAGCAATGAATGCTAGCCCCCCGTACCCCTCTTACCGACCAGTCCCGTGCACTCGCCGGCGGTGATGATCTGCGATCACAGCCTTCGCCACGTCGTGTGCCCTGTCTGCGAGTGAAACGTGCCAATAATGTAGTTAAGGTTGCCTGGAATTGAAAACAGGTATTAATTCCGTGTAATAAAGCAAGAAAAACGTTTTAGAACACCAAACTTCAACAGTGAAAACTTTTAATAAAATGCCACCTTGTTTGTCTCTTGAAAGCAATTCATTTAGTAGTTAATACCTTTCAGTAGTGAAACATCCCGCTGTGGGCCTCCCCTCAACAATGTGCACCAAACCTAACTCATCAAATTACAAAATTCAATGCACCCCTTGTAACCCACAGTTACCATCCAACAAGCATCAAATCATATGATCAATAGAAAGCTTTTGCTTTTTCATAAACCACTGCGCCGTTCCTCCACTGGTCTCCCCTCCACGTGTTGGCCCTGCCTCGTTACCTGCTGCTCGAGTAAAAGACCGGCACAACCACAACTTGCCGAGTCTAGGGTGGAGACAAGAATAAAGAATCAAGCGTGCACCCGCGTAAAGATCAAATGCGGCGGGGTAGAGCGTCTAAATCGCTAAATTCCTAAATGCACCCGAATTATACACCCCAACACAGGCTGATGTAGCCGACCTTTGTTTCAGAAAGCCTTGCCGCTGTTCTCAAACCCCTTAGACCGCGTTACCCAAACCGCCCGCACCCGGTACCTGACAGAGCCTCACGCTTGCTCTCGCTCCGCTCTCCCAACACTCACTTGTTCCCCGCTCTCGGAAATACTGGCGACGCGGGCGCCAAAGCGGAACAAACCGACGATCAGCAAGCGGCTTCAGCCTCCGTCCCCCGGCGCCGACGATCAGCAAGCGGCTTCAGCCTCCGTCCCCCGGCGCGAGATCCACGTCCCGGAAACCCTGTAACCCTGCAAGAAAACAACAGGGGAAAGTCTCCGACACGGCTGCCTCGCGTCCCAAGCCGATCCCAGACCGATGTCGATCTCCACGAAAGCTGGCCGACCTGAAATATAAAAGCGGGAAAATTAGAAAACAAAGAAGCCCCGAACGCGGGGCACAACGTTCAGCGAGGGAGCGTCCAGGGACAAGGGAGTCTCCTGGGCGCTCCCTACCTCTTATTCCCGAGGGGCCGGGTGGCCCCTCCTCACGCCCGCCCCCCCCGACCCGGAACCAGTCCATTGATTCCGGGTCAGGAGGGGCGCCGGCCAATCGGCGGTGGGCCGCGCCCCCAGGGCACGCCCCCACCGTCGAAGGACCCGAGGGGAGAAGGGGTGAGGCGGTCGCCGCGCCGCCATGCGTGCGGGGGGGCCGAGGGCCCCCCCTTTTCATTCTCTTCAATGATGGGCCATACAACACTTCTCAATATAGTGTTGCTGCCTCAGCTTCCGTGTATGTTTATTAACATTCCAATACTGCTGATACGCAAATGCTTTGGGCATCCAATAAAGTTTATAAAAACATAGAAGAGTGAACAGGAAATTCAAGAATAGAATAGAATAGCTGGGGACTTAGTCACTGCGCCTAACCACAGGGTTTGGGCGCGGCAGGCGGCACTGGCCGTGTCGGCAGTGTGTGTTCATTTTTGTTGCTTTTCTGCTGTCTCACTGACATTTTTGGAAGTGGACAGACAGCAGTGAATATTACACTGAGGACGGACATGTCTCGCCCTCTTCCGAGACTTCGACAGCATATAAATACAGTCGCATGCACAAAGTAGGCCTCATATTGCTTGTCGGAGGTAGGGAGTAGGAGTGCATGGACCTGTATTACCCAGAGCTGCTCTTGTGTAACAACACCTATGTGCCCCCGACGACAGAACCCAAGGAGCAACAGCAGCTTACGAAACTAGACCTTAACCATTTACTAGAGCTCAGAGGTTTGTTTCAAGGCACACGTCTGAGACGAAAGAAAAAAAATATATACTTTTATTTGATCTGTTAAAATCATAAAAAGAATGGAACATACCACCATGATGAAAACATCACAAAACAGGTACAGATAAAAATAACATTAAAACATTTTTAGTTATCGTAACCCTTGTGTGGAATGGAACCAAAGAGCAGTGGATTATCATAACAGCAATGAAAACATGTCCATGGTTTCTGGTGAAGTTAAAAAGGTTGATGCCAACGGAAAATGGAGAGGGAGCAAAATTCGAAACTGTTATACATAATTTTCTGTCCAGTTTCTTAAGTCACTATATTTCTGTTTCCTGGAACATTTACAGGTGAGGTCATGTTTGTGCCTAGGGCTTGTCATAGAAAGAGGCTTTGAAAGAAAGAGAGTACAGAAACAGGTCTGAGAAAGATTTAGGCCGGATACTTTATACCCTACTGCCAAATTCTTATTTTGGTGTTCCAATCTTTCCAAGGTTTTGTGCTGTTTCTTTCTTTTCTAGTTCTAGTGCTGCTAGGACCAAAAATTTTACGGTGTTGCAAGACAGTTGAACTGAAGAACCACTGAGGCATTTTATGATGGCCACTCTGCAAGTCCAGATTTGAGTTTCTTTTAGGATTGGCCTTAAAGATGACGTCCTTAGGTTATGTAGTGCCGGACAGATGCATAATAGATGTAGTAATGACTCTGCTCCGTTGCCACAGAGGCTGCAGTCCAGGGATGGCCAGGTCTGTAGCCATTTTGGGGTGAGATCTTTGTTGGAAAATGAGCCCACTTTCAATAAGGACAATTTACACTTGTGGAGGTCTCTGAAGCTTTCTTGCAGATAGGGTTGTGGTCTCATATGCTTATAGGATGGAATCACCGACCATGCATGACTTTTACCAGCAAATATGGTTTATCGGATTGAAACGATAATGTTTTTATTGATTTGTTTGTATTTTTTTTAAAACAGAGTATGACATGGGTGTTTGTCAGGCTTACTCCAGATTTAGCGTTTGAAGCGCTTGATTCAAAATTTGTCATATCGAGTTTTTGTTTGTTGATTGTATTTCTACCTCCTCCCAGCAGTGGTGGGCAAGTGTGTTGTCATCCGCAGCCCTCATACGCCAGTAATATTTGTCCAGGACACCTTGTTTGGCCTGCATCTGATTCGTGAATCCATATTCCAGGCCTATCTGTGCCTGAGAGATGTGTCGTGGAATTGAAAACAGTTTTTTATACAGTCTAGACTGAGCTAGATTTAGCATTTGGGCGTCCTTAGTGTTCAGCATTTCTGAGCCATATGTTATCGCTGGCAAACATTTTGCAGCCTCTACCTTTAGGAGATGGTTTGTTGAGCTACCACTTAGGCTTTTCTGTAAAGTTTTAAAAGCAGAGCATAATTGTTTGGTTTTTATGTTGACATGTTCTAGGTGTTGTTTGAAACTTAAGTGGCGATCTAGAAGAACCCCCAGATATTTATATACTTCTACCTGCGATAAAATACTTGAGTGTATCCTCTAGGTGAATTTGGGGCGTTTTTTCTGAGAGCTTGAAAATAATAAAACAGTAGATTTTTTAAAATTGATTATCAGTTGTTCTTTTGAGATGTATATTGTTAGTTGAGAGATCAGGCGCTGTAGACCAAGCAGGGTTTGAGAGAGTAACACAATGTCGTCCGCATATTGCAGACTTGCTATTGGTGTCCTTCTCAATTTGGGTGGGTCTCCATGAATGAGACTAAAGTTGCTTTTTAAATCAGCCATGTAGATGTTAAAAAGACACGGTGCCAGAACGCATCCTTGCTTTATCCCATTTTTTCCTGACTTATAAATAGGTTGAAAGATGCTGCCCCTCCAGGAGTCAGGAATGTTTCCAGTCTCTAAACTATTGGAGAACAGAGGGGTTAGGTAGTAGGACCAAAACTCTGGGTCGTACTGATGGAGCGAGATTTGGAAATAATTTTATTTCAACTCGTGAAGTCATACTTCCATAATGGAAAATAACTTTATTAACGTTTGGTGCTGTGTTTGTATTAATTCAACCTAGATTAAAATTACATTACACGCGGGACACTAACATGTGTGCTCATAAACGTGCATTTTTGTTGCATCTTTTTGTTCGTGCCAATTAATAAATTAATTTGTCCATTGTCATGTTATAACTAATTGCAGCTGTTTTTAAACATATACATGTGCTTGTCTTGCTTCCCTTGTCTATGTGGCGTCACTCTATTTTCTATAGGTGCATAAAGAATTTCGATGGATTTAAAGAAGACTGGTAGATATAACACTGCTTTAATTGTTTGCTTTGGCTAGGTAATTCAGACTAATGGCTGAATCATTAGTATTTGTTGGGTGGCAACAGAACGAATATTATTTCTTACATTAATTATTCTTTTGTGTTTGTTTATATATTAGTGGACGTTAAATTGGCTGCTTTGGGCCTAATTTACTCGAGTTTGCAAATAAATTCTGCACGGAGCAAGAGAGAGTCCTTTCAAAGAAAATTTGCCTTTCGATGGCAACATTTGGAAAGCGTGGTGTGTTTCTAGCAGTCTCCTATTCGGAAAAGGCCAAGGCCAGGAACCGGCAGGAGGAACATTTAATAACTTTGCATCCGAGGAAACGAAATGAAATGATGTAAAATTTTATGCAAGAAAATGTTGCAATCTGAGGAAGCCTCGGAGCTCGAATACTAGAGACAATGGACTCTAAGAAAGTCACGGAACTGATGTTTTGAAAATGAGGTGACATGTCACTTGTCACTTTTGAACCAATGGGACTCCGACTTTTGCAGAAAAGAATTACTTTTACTTAGATTAGTTAGCGTAGTAAGGTATAAAAACCCATTCCCCGTGGAAGGGTTATGCTTGCTGCTGCTTTTGCTGACCTTTGGATGAGGGTGTCGTGCTGACGGACTTTACTTGGAGCATGTAAGAATCCTCAAAGACTTTACTTTATTTTCATTTATTTAGCTTAGTTAGGGACTTAGGGTCTGAAAAATGCTAAACTGATAAATATAATTGCAATAATAATTTTGAAACTTATTATGTTTTTACTTGCAATAATTCTAATAAAAATGCATTAATAAAATTACATTTACGAAATTATAATAAATAGCTAATAAAATCTTACTTTTGAAAACAAGCTGGTCTTGACATTTCATGGGTTCAGGTTACCATTAGCTAGATTCTATCGCCATAAGTGGCTTAATAAATAGTTAGGTTTATTGAAATGATGATATTCATTTACCGCGGTTGTATATAAATGTATATAAATTGTGAATAGGTTAATTAGGCCACTTGGTTCAGTTGGTCATAATATGTCATGTTTGATTAATGGGCCCTATGTTTAATTAGTGATAAATAGTATAAGTTATCGAGTTGGATAGCGTAATTTATGACATATTTTCTATAGGTCGCTGGATCAATTACCTTGGTAGCAGAATTTGATGGTTGCTATGGTAACCAACATATATGGTAGTTACATAGGATCGATGTCTAACATATGTTGAGTCCGTTTTCGTGCTATATGTAAGGTTTTTTCCAGCAGCGTGAAAATTCTTTGTTGTACCGGTACAAATTTAGTGTGATGAGAAGGTAGTCACACAGCACATTTGATCTGTTTAAGAGTAGTGGTATCGCCGTGTATCACAAGTGTTGTCGCCGTGCAACACAAGTTAGGGTTAGGAGTGAGTGTTGTATAGTGAGGATTATCTAAGAAATTTGATCAGCATGAGTATAGGGACAATGAGCCCGCTCTAAAACTCACTGTGATAAGAGTAATAGTATATATTCAAGCTTGAGTGAAGGGTAAGGTAAAATCGGTGTATGTTTATCTATAAACAGGTGAGAGTCCTGTACGGATAACATGCTTAATATCTATAAACAGGTGAGAGTCCTGTACGGATAACGTCGTTTATTTTACTAACGGTGCATGATATCTATAAACAGGTGAGAGTCCTGTACGGATTTCATGTGTGTTTGATTAGGGATACTTTCTGTTTGAAAGTGCGAAATTGTTTTGTAATAGTGTTCAAATTAAACTTTGAATTGTCACTTGGATGTGCTTTCTGAGGGAAATGAGTTCATTATTACTTGTTTGAAGGGTAGAGTAAAAGGATTACTTTATCGGCAAATGTATATTCTGTGAGAATAGCGTCGTCTATTCCACGTATAGAATTCTTGTATGATTGAAATTCTATCACTTTAATAGAGAAACAGACAGATGAGTCTTTCTTGTGATTGTTGAATTAATTTTCATTGAAAAAGCGTTCTTAAAATGGCGCTGTGAAAAGTTTTTGTAAAGGAGGGGTGAGCTCTGAGAGTGAGACACGAGAAACCGCAGCAGCTGTGTACGTCACACGGTTCGCGCAGTGATTGGGTAGCATACGTCACAGGCTGTGTTCTGATTGGCTCTCGTAACTCTAAAGTGCTGTAAGCTGATTGGTTCTTTGAAAAGGAACAATTTCTATTCGTTGAGCAAGGTAGTGACATAGCTCAACTCTGATTGGCTTGTTGGTGTGTTTCGCGCACGGATTGGCTAGTGTTACGGAACATCCAGGAAATATTTTACGATCACTTCCTTTAATTGGAATTGATTTGAAAAATGAGTTATTATTTTAAGCATGTTGAGAAAAAGCCTACTTTGTTTCAGAAGTTTAACATTTTTATTTCACCCGACAAGAAAATAAGAACGCGAGGTGGTAAATTGCTTCATAAATATAAAACACCTGCAGCGTATATGGAAGGTGAATATGGATATCATACTGTTTTGTGGTTTGATGTCTGGAAACATTATACTAAAGACGACGGTGTTTTAACTTGGCCCGAAGATGGTTCATTTAATATAAAAAATTTAAGAAATTTGAGAGAAAAGATGAATGCTCTTATACCGAAACCGAGACCTACTCAATTTGAAGCTTTAGTTGAATGGGAAGATGAAATGTTTCAACTTCAAAGAGAAACGAGTGGTATTAAAAGACCTCCGAAAATACCAAGCTATAGACGTGAGACACATGAAGATAGAATGCGAATGTGGAGACAGGGAGACATGTGTGATGGACTCTATTTAATTAGAGAAATGGTTTTAGGATCTCCTGGTGAAAAAAGATCTGAAAAGAAAAATAATGTAGTCATAGAAAGTGAATCTGAAGATGCAGTTTTAGAAGAAATTTTTACTTCTAATAAAAGAAATGAACCTTTGAGACCTCCTCGATCATGGTCTACTCCAATGGTTTCTACTGAAACCACACCAAGTGCACCTCCTATTAATGAATCTCCAAAATTGTACCCTAATAATTCTGAATCTTTTGAAACTCCAGAAAAATCTGAAACTGGGACAAATGCTGATGTTTATATTGGAGGTAAACATTTTTCGTTAATTCCAAAAGAAAGAGAAGCCCCTAAAATTTTATTGAGAGAAATTAGAGATGAAGAAGTTGTAAATACTTCAGAATATTTGCGATCAAAGGAAGAATTAATTCGACAAATAACTAAAGGCATGGAAGCTGTAACTGTTCCAGTAACTATTGGTCCTGTTCAGCCTGTTTTTGAACAGAGAGAAAATAACAGGACAAGTTTAACGATCCCTTTAAATGCAGAAGTTCAAAAAGTTGTGGAAACATTTTATTCTGATTTATCTGAAATTAATCATGAGAAAACGAAAATGCCTGATTTAACTTTCAATGAAGGTTCTTTTAATAATTCACCAATGGGTGCAGAATCTGATGCTGAGTCTTCTGAAAGAAGAGGGTCAAATTCAAAACTTGATGTTGCAAAATTAAAAGCAAATCTAGAAGAATTAATAATTGGTACAATTGGTTCTGACAATCTAAAATTTTGTCGTGATGATGAACTACTGTTCATCTGCAAAAGTATTCAATGGAAAACAAAGAATAAATATGATCAGTTGGAGGAACTGGCAGCTGAACTCGAGATTGATTTAAGTAGACAAAAGAATGTTGAAAAGCATTATAGATTAGATTTTACAGAAAGGGACATTGAGAATTTAAATTCAAATGGAAGAATAATGCACATAAAAGACTTAATTGTTTACATCAAAAAGCTTGGTGAATTGAGCAAATGGAGAGTGAAATGGACTAGAAAGAAGGAGGATGAAAAATTAGAAAAATTATCAAAACAATTTCCAATGAGGGAAATTGCTGGTGGAGGTTATGTTCATGTTCCTTGGTCAAGACAGGATATTTTACTTTTCACTAATGATTTTCCAAGATTGAGAGAAAAGCCTGTTGAATGGTATCAACAAGTAGACAGGTTTATAAAAGTTTCAAAAGTTCTGTGGATTGATCTGGATGGATTTTTTGACATCGTTGTTCCTTCAGATCTTTGGACAGAATGTAAAATTGCTATAGGTTGGCCAAAAGAGGAACCAGAGAGAATTAAAGAAACTGGTGCTCCAGCTCCAATAGTAATGGATTTTTACGGAAAGGTGATTTATTGGTTAAAACAAAAAATTGCTCCAAAGGAAGTGGATTGGGTTAAAATAGATCGAACTAATCAGGAACCAAAAGAATCAGTTCATTCATTTTATGAAAGGTTACTATTAGTTTTCAAACAATACAGTGGCTATGAAAAATTAGATGAAAAGGATATGAGTCATTTTATTTATAGATTTGTTTATGGTCTTAGACCTGAAGTTGGGGAAATGATTAGAAATATTATTGTCGGATGGCAATCGCTTTCAGTTGACGACATTTTGAGAAAAGCAAAATACTGTAGTGATGAGTTAGAAGTTAAACAAAAGAAGTTGAAGGAAAAAGCGATGTGGGCACAAGTGAAAGTGGCTGAGCAACAAATTGCCAGTCTTGAAAATAAAAATGGAAATTTTATTCAAAATCAGAACATGAATCAGGGTCAAGGAAAATTTAAATGTAATAATAATAAAAGATATAATGCTAAAATGGATGATTTAAAACAGAAATTGCCTTGTTTTAATTGCGGTGAAATTGGACACTGGAAGAGTGAGTGTAAAAACCCACCCAGAAATTTTAAAAATCCATTGTTAAACCCACAGATGCAGAGCGATGTTGATCTGCAGCAACAGCTACGTTTGCAGCGTAAACCAAATGACCTGAGTCTTCAGCGACAGCTACAAAATCAATTGATTCAACAACCGAATCAAATTCCACAGCCTCCCTTTCCTAATTCTGGGGGAAGTCAAAAATATAATCCAGGTGTGGGATTTGAAGGAGATGATCAGGTAATAAGGACTCAAAGACAAATTGTGCAAAATGCTTCAGGACAGTTTTTGTTAACAGAGAATCAAGGAAGTGATTCTGATGACTGTTTCTGACGGTGCCCGAGAGAGGGGGAAGAGTGTGTAATTGGAGCCACTCTTGAGGTTGACCAGTCTGGTCCATTTGTAAATGGGAAAGTTAATGATGTAGACATCACTTTTCTAGTGGACACTGGTGCTACCCGTTCTACTGTTAGATCAGTGGAAATTGAAAACCTACCTCTCTCTGGGGAAATCATCCAAGTAGTCGGAGTAAGTAATCAACAGATTAGAACTGATTTAACTGATCCAGTGCAAGTTGAAATTGGAAATTATAAAGACAAACATAGATTTGTGGTTTGTTATAGCAGTCCAGTGAATTTACTAGGGAGAGATATATTGTGCAAGATGAATTGCAGAATATATTGTTCTCCTGATGGAGTAGAGTTGCAAACAATGGAGGAAGATGGTTTGTATAGAATGACAATGATGTTGTTAGAAACAGAAGGATCAAAATTGTTTCCTGCTTTTGAAAAGGAAAACCTTCCTGTAGAATTAAAAGAGACAGTCAAAAATGAGATTTGGGATGTGACTGGAAATGAGATGGGTCTAATGAAACATATCGATCCAGTCAAAATTGCTTTGAAACAGGGAATAGAGTTTCCAAACATTCCTCAGTATAAAATGAAAGCAGAAACTATAGAGGGTGTTATTCCAGTGATTGAAAAATTTATTAAACAAGGTGTTTTAAAAGAAATTGAGAGTAGCCCTTGTAATTCACCGATTATGGGAATTAAAAAATCAAATGGAACATATAGAATCGTTCAAGATTTAAGAAAGATTAATCAAATTGTAATTCCATGTTGTCCTGTTGTTCCAAATCCAGCAGTCATTTTATATCAGATTCCACATGATGCTGAGTGGTATACTGTCATTGATCTTTGCAATGCATTCTTTACTGTTCCTTTACATCCAGAGAGTCAGGAAATTTTTGCTTTCAGGTTCCAAAATAGGACCCTCGCATGGTGCAGAATTCCTCAAGGGTATACAGAGAGTCTTTCTATTTTTAATGAATTGTTGAAGAGATCTTTAGAAGATCTAAATCTACCTGACAGGTCGACATTAGTGCAATATATTGACGATCTACTAATTGCAGCAAAATCGAGAGAAAATTGTGTGACAGACACAATTGTACTTTTAAATCATTTAGCAGATGAAGGACATAAAGTGTCTCCTGCAAAATTGCAGTTTTGTAAACAAGAAGTGAAATACCTTGAACATAGAATTGCAAAAGGAATAAGACAGGTAACAATCGAAAGAATTAAAATGATTCAAGCAATGCAACCTCCAAGAACTCAAAGACAGGTTAGAATGTTTCTAGGAATGGTTGGTTACTGTCGACAATGGATAAGTGGATTTTCAGTAATTGCGAAACCACTACAGAAATTAACTAAATCAGATGTAAAAGATCCGATTGTTCTTAATGAATCTGAGTTGGAAGCTTTTGAGAATCTAAAAAGAAGCCTATGTGAAGCTCCAGCTCTAGGTATGCCAAATTATGAAAAGGATTTTGAACTATATTGCAGTGAAAGAGAAGGATGTGCATTATCTGTACTAATTCAAAGACATGGGAATTTGAGAAAACCCATTGCATATTTTTCAGCAGTTCTTGATCCTGTTGCTAAAGCTTTACCAGGTTGCTTAAAAGCAGTTGCAGCAACTAGTGTCAGTTTGGAGCAAAGTGAAGGAATCATTATGGGGTTTCCTGTAAAAGTTTATGTTCCCCATTCGGTTGAAATACTCTTGACTAGGAGTAAGACACAACATCTGACTAGTAATAGATTGACAAAATACGAGAAAGTTATTTTAGGAGCGGATAATGTCTCTATTGCAAGATGTGTGAATTTGAATCCTTCTACTTTATTGCCTGATTCTGAAATTGTTGATGAAATTGATGTGGAGCATGAATGCTTGGATGTTATGGAATACTGTACCAAGCCAAGGCAAGATATTAAAGACGAACCTTTGCCTGAATCAGATTTTGTCTACTTTGTAGATGGTTCCTGTTTAAGATCAGAGAGAGGTGTTTTAAAGGCAGCATATTCAGTCTGTACAGTTGCAGATGTTGAAGAAGCATCATGTCTTGAAGGAATTCGTTCAGCACAGGTGGCTGAATTAATTGCTTTAATTCGTGCTTGTGAAATATCAAAAGATTTGAGAGTTACCATTATAACTGAGAGCCAGTATGGATACGGAGTTGTGCATGATTATGGACAGCTCTGGTCTCAGAGAGGCTATTTAACTTCAGCAGGATCTCCAATCAAAAATGCAGTATTCATTAGGAGATTAATAGATGGCATTCAGCTACCAAAAGAAATTGCTGTTGTAAAATGCGCAGCTCACAAAAAGGGTGAAGATTATATCACCAAAGGCAATGCTTATGCAGATGAGACAGCTAAGTATTGCGCAAGAAATGGTTGTGCATATAATCGGGAAAGGAGTAAAGAAAGTGATTCGAATTCATTGATGCTAACAACAGTGGTTGAAACATGGCAGGAAATCAGAGATTTACAAAATGAAGCTGATGATGAGGAGAAAAACACTTAAAAGCAGAATGTAGACCACGAGATGAAGATGGGGTTTGGACTTACAAAGATGGCAGAGTAGTTTTACCTAATTGTATGATTGCTGACATGGCCAGATTGTATCATGGCCCTGGTCATATTGGAAGAGATTCTATGATCAGACTTTTTAAAGAGACATGCTTTAATACCAAGTTCAGGACAATTGCAGAATCTCTTTGTCAGAGGTGTTTAACTTGCCAACAAATGAACCCAAACAGAAAATCAGTTGTAGGTACAGGAATCATAGGTCGAGAGGGTGGCCCTTTTACCAGATTACAAATGGATTTCATTGAGATGCCTTTACACAATTGTTTAAAATATGTTTTAGTGATTGTGTGTTTGTTTTCAAGATGGGTGGAAGCATTCCAACACGCCATTGTGATTCGATTACAGTGGCAAAATTGCTTCTTCGAGATATTATCCCAAGATACGGTTTCCCTGTCACTATTGAGAGTGATGGAGGGGGACATTTTGATAATAAACTTTTGAAATTGATCGTTGAAGCTTTGCATATTGAGCAGAAAATACACTGTGCATACAGACCAGAGGCATCTGGAGTAGTTGAGCAAATTAATGGAACAATCAAAAACAGGATTGGAAAAATGTGTCTTGATACAGGTATGAAGTGGACAGATGCTCTTCCACTTGTTTTAATGTCACTAAGAAGCATACCGGATAAAAAGACAGGTCTAAGTCCTCATGAAATTCTTATGGGGAGAGTCATGAGACAAGCTTTTGTACCAGTAGGGAAATTGTTGAGCATTAATGACAGTGTTATTTTGGAATATTGCAAAAGACTGTCTGACGTAGTTACTTCTGTA
Source organism: Lissotriton helveticus (assembly GCF_964261635.1). Lineage (NCBI taxonomy): Eukaryota > Metazoa > Chordata > Amphibia > Caudata > Salamandridae > Lissotriton > Lissotriton helveticus. The sequence continues at coordinate 205,200,730 of NC_136062.1, forward strand.
TCTAATCAGGTGGGAACTGAAGTACAATCAGATGAAAAAGTACAAACACATGATCTGAGACCTGGAGATTGGGTTAGAACTAAAGTACATCGAAGAAGAAATTGTCTAGTTCCAAGGTGGCAGAAAGCTAGACAAATAATTCTAGTAACAACGAATGCAGTAAAGTGTAAAGGATTGAAAAGGTGGATACATCCAAGCCACACGATTCCTATTCCTACTCCTGAAAACTCTGATGAAGAGAGTGATTCTACAGATGATTCTGATTCTGAAGTAGTAGGTGAAAGAAATCCAGATTCTGAAGATCGACAGAGAGGTCGACATCTGGAAAATCTACAAGTGAATGAAGACTTGAACAGAAAAGATTTGGAAATCATTGAAATAGACTCTGAAAGTGATGAAGATCTGTTAAAAAGAAATTCAACAGAAGAGTCTGTCAAGAAAGTAAATGGAGTAGAGACTATTGAAAATTTTGAAGACAGAGAAGCTGAATCAATTGAAATTTCTGACAAGGAGAGTATCGAAAAGCAGAAAATAAGCTCTGGAAGGAGGAACAAGAAACCAGAAACTGGGAAGCTGAAGGTAATTGAAGAGGAGGAGGAAGTCGAATTGCCAAGTACCAGTGATGGGAGACAGAGTATAGTTCCTAACAGAGTGAGACTGACGATTAGAAAAGTTCCTGAGTCAAGAATAGAAATTTCTGATAGTGATTCTGGAGAAAGTGATGTTGATGATCAAGAAGGAAGAGTGAGAAAAAGATCTTGGAAGACTGAAACAAATATAGCAGAACCAAAAAGAAAGATCTTGAGAAAAGGAGAATCATGGCCAAGTGAAAATGGAGGATTGAGAGTCAGATTAATTAAAAAGTCAAAGGAGCAAGTGAACGAAATCACTAGTCAAAAAGAGCCTGAAAAGAAAGTTGAAAAAGGGAGGAAAATAGAAGTAGTGACTAGAAAAACAAAAAGAATTTTGAGACCTAATCAGAAATATAAATCTCCTGAGTGGACTTATCTGATAATTCCTCCTGTTATTGAAATTAACAGCAGTAGTCAGGAAGAGGTTGAGGAAATTAGTGACAATGATTGAAGTACTATTATAAAAAAAAATGGGGTTTGTTTATGGCAAAAGGCTGAAAAAATTGTGTTAGGTGACACAAGGTCGAAGAAAAGTTGTTTAGTTGGAAATTAATTTGAGACATTAGGTCGAAGAAAAGTTGTTAGAGGATAAAAAAAAAAAAGATTTTAAAAAGGGGGGTATATATTTAGTCTGAAATTTAGATAATTTTAAAATGTTGTTTTCTTTTTATTACCTTTTTGAGATAAGATTTTTCTAAAGATGCCTTATGTTATGGAGTGGAGTACTTCAAAGTGTTCAATTTTCAAGAAATGCTGTAAGATGACTCTGGTGTGTGTGCTCATGTTAATTCTGCTCTGGCTAGAATTGGCTGTTGTTATTCCTTTTGAAATTAGTAAGGATTTATATAAAGTTAACATGACAAGCAAAGCTTCAGTTAGTCAAGACAAACATAGTGCAACAGATATAGCTAACAAAGTGATTGATCACAAACCTGAAATTCATCAGGATAAATCTGTTAGTGATTTTTCAAGCAATTCATTTTCAAGGCTTCAGGGATAATATGTTAAGGTAATGAGTGTCAAAGATTGCTATGTCTGTGTAAAATTACCTGCTTCTGTTTCTGAGGGGGTGACATACAATATGCTTCCTCTCACATATGGGATAACTTGTAGTGTGTTAGCTAGCTTATTTTATCAGACTGGTCGCTTAGAATATTACTATTCAAATTTTGATGACATTTTTGCAAATTTAAAAATTGAGAGTGCTTTGAATAAACATAAAAGAGCTAAGCAGATGAGGGAATTATTTTTAGTCACTAATTAACTTACTTATGAGTATGCTTACAAGAATAATTTAACCTGCAAATTAAGAGCTGAACAAAAAGTCTTTCCTGAATCTTGTTGAGGAGAGAAGAGCAATTTATAAAAGAAATGAAATAGTCAAACAGACTAAATCTAAATTCTGGCAAAAAGAGGATGAGAAGCTTAATGGTAAGACTTTTGATAATATTGCAATACACATAGACAAACCAATTAGTGGTAAGCTTTGCATTAGAAGAGATAATACACTTTTTGATAATTATTTTGTAGGTGCTAGTAATTGTGAAGACACTTATCAAATTATGGGAGGTTGGGGATTCAAAGGTGGCAAAGATCCAATTTTTCCTGGGATTTACTTTATTTGTGGTGATAAGGCTTATTATAACCTTCCAGATCATTGGTATGGGACATGTTTTGTTGGGCTTGTTTTTCCAAAGATATTTCATGTTGACAGAAATGAAGAAGGAGTGTTTAAAATTAATAATCATGTAAATAGATATAAAAGAGAAAGTTTTACAGAAATTTTGGGAGATATTTTTGAAGCAGTTATACCTTTAGTAGGTATAACTCTGAATGCAGGAAGGATCAGAAAATTATCCACAATTGTTGACAGATTGTCAACTGACACAGCAGATGGTTTCCAATTAGTGAATGTTGAAGTCATTGCAATTAGATCTATGGTGATGCAAGATCGCCTTGCCTTAGACATACTCCTGGCAAAAGAGGGAGGAGTCTGTGGTATTTTACATGTTCAGCATTGCTGTACTTATATCCCTGATGAAAGTAAGAATATTGAGATGTATATCAAAAATATTACAGAAATGCATTCAGAAATAGTTCCTTTAGAAGAGGATGATTTTTCAGAGCGACTTGCAAAGAGATTCCAGGCTATTAGAACTTGGTTTCAAGAAATTGGTGGTTCAGTTCTTGGCAAGATTTTAACACCTTTGTTTGTAATAATATTTATAGTAGTTTTGACAAAAATTAGTTGTATGTTACACAAAAGAAAGAAACACATGAAGGAAAAGAAACGAATTTATAAGATCAAAAAGGAACAGGAGAAAGAAATTGAGTTACAAGAGTTACATAGGGCTCAATATGATAGTTGCAAAGATTTTGCAGAGACAAATTTTTAGAAAATACTAATACAAATGAATTCGAACCATTTTCGGGTAGTCAAAAATTTTATTAAATTTTGGGTGTGGTGTGGTGATTTGTTAATCACCAGATGAGGGAGTTGATGGAGCGAGATTTGGAAATAATTTTATTTCAACTTGTGAAGTCATACTTCCATAATGGAAAATACCTTTATTAACGTTTGGTGCTGTGTTTGTATTAATTCAACCTAGGTTAAAATTACATTACACGCGGGACACTAACATGTGTGCTCATAAACGTGCATTTTTGTTGCATCTTTTTGTTCGTGCCAATTAATAAATTAATTTGTCCATTGTCATGTTATAACTAATTGCAGCTGTTTTTAAACATATACATGTGCTTGTCTTGCTTCCCTTGTCTATGTGGCGTCACTCTATTTTCTATAGGTGCATAAAGAATTTCGATGGATTTAAAGAAGACTGGTAGATATAACGCTGCTTTAATTGTTTGCTTTGGCTAGGTAATACTAATGGGTGAATCATTAGTATTTGTTGGGTGGCAACAGAACTAATAATATTTCTTACATTAATTATTCTTTTGTGTTTGTTTATATATTAGTGGACGTTAAATTGGCTGCTTTGGGCCTAGTTTACTCGAGTTTGCAAATAAATTCTGCACGGAGCAAGAGAGAGTCCTTTCAAAGAAAATGTTCCTTTCGATGGCAACATTTGGAAAGCGTGGTGTGTTTCTAGCAGTCTCCTATTCGGACAAGGCCAAGGCCAGGAACCGGCAGGAGGAACATTTCATAACTTTGCATCCGAGAAAACGAAATGAAATGATGTAAAATGTTATGCAAGAAAATGTTGCAATCTGAGGAAGCCTTGGAGCTCAAATACTAGAGACAATGGACTCTAAGAAAGTCACGGAACTGATGTTTTGAAAATGAGGTGACATGTCACTTGTCACTTTTGAACCAATGGGACTCCGACTTTTGCAGAAAAGAATTACTTTTACTTAGATTAGTTAGCGTAGTAAGGTATAAAAACCCATTCCCCGTGGAAGGGTTATGCTTGCTGCTGCTTTTGCTGACCTTTGGATGAGGGTGTCGTGCTGACGGACTTTACTTGGAGCATGTAAGAATCCTCAAAGACTTTACTTTATTTTCATTTATTTAGCTTAGTTAGAGACTTAGGGTCTGAAAAATGCTAAACTGATAAATATAATTGCAATAATAATTTTGAAACTTATTATGTTTTTACTTGCAATAATTCTAATAAAAATGCTTTAATAAAAATACATTTACGAAATTATAATAAATAGCTAATAAAATCTTACTTTTGAAAACAAGCTGGTCTTGACATTTCATGGGTTCAGGTTACCATTAGCTAGATTCTATCGCCATAAGTGGCTTAATAAATAGTTAGGTTTATTGAAATGATGATATTCATTTACCGCGGTTGTATATAAATGTATATAAATTGTGAATAGGTTAATTAGGCCACTTGGTTCAGTTGGTCATAATATGTCATGTTTGATTAATGGGCCTTATGTTTAATTAGTGATAAATAGTATAAGTTATAGAGTTGGATAGCGTAATTTATGACATATTTTCTATAGGCCGCTGGATCAGTACCTGAACAGTGCATTCGGTAGGCCGTTGGGGCCGGGTGCCCCATCCGATCTTAAGTGTTTTATTGTATGCTTAATCTGCTGCTGTGTTATCTCTACGGGTTCAACTCTTTGCACGTGCCTGATAAAAATGCTGCTCTCTTTCTGATCAGCTCTGAATTCGGTTTGGAGTATGGGGTTGGATAAAGACTTTAAATCTGTGACTGATGTGTCCACCGATGACCGTTTTCCTCTACTCGGACTCCTAACCTCTGATATTTTCTCCGGATTGGAACACCTAATAGTCTCGTTTATGTTGTCCCCAGTGCTGTCTGTTGTCTGTTCAGTTCTGAAATTGTATGTCTCTTCTATATGAATGCTCCAAGAATGTTCAGTAAAGTCAGAGGTAAATTGGCGATGTTTGCCATTTAGCAGGAAATGGATTTTTGCCCAAAACTGTTTCGAGTTTCTCTGCTTACTTGCGTGGAGCATGATGGCCTCAAAATTTTCCTTGTATGTTCATTTGGCCACCTTTATTTCGTGTGTTAGTTCCCTTTTTGTTTTTTCTATAATTATGAGAGACTGCTGTAAGGGTTGGAGACCATTAGTTCGAATTAACCTTAGTTGTTTGTTCAATCGTGTTTTGATTGCCCGTATGTTTGGCGTATGCCATGGCCCTCTACCGGTTCTGGGTGTTTTATGATCTCTGTGGGTAGGTTGACATTTTTTATTGATGTTGTTTGTAAAAGACTCCCAGAGCCCTGTAATAACTCCAGCGTGGGCTGCATCTATAGGTGTTAGCAACAACCAGCATGTCTCCATTATTTTATCTGTATTTTTTTCGTCCCAAATTAGCTGTTTTAGATTGTAAAGTTGTATCCTTGATGTAAGGGGATTTGCCTGCTCTGACACAGTTGGAGTAATGGTTAATGTAAAAGTTTGAGGATAATGGTCGCTTTCAACTCGATCCTGAATTTGAAACTCTGTTATGTATGGAAATAGATCGGAGTCGGCTAGCGTAAAATCAATTGTTGATCCCGTTTTAGTTGTAAGTCTCGTGAATGCAGCAGGACTGTCCGAGGGGCCTCTACCATTTAATGTGTGTAGGAAAAGGTCATCTAGTTTTGCAGAACATTTCTTGCCCATAAGGTCTTGTCTGCTTCGTTTACCCTGCCTTGGCAGTGTAAAGCTCGGTAGGCTGCACTCTTGGCCTTGGATTAAGTTCATATTAAAATCCCCTGTTATTATTATGTTGGCACTTGGGTAGGTACTTTTCAGTGTTTTAATTGCCGCTATTAATTGCTTAATTCTTTGGTCCTTCTTCTTTCTTGCTGGATGGATGTAGAGATTCAATATTAGTAGGTCCCTTGAAGGTGAAAGATCTACTTTGGTACATTGCATCCATGAGGAGTTGAGATCGATAGTTATGCCTCCCCTGGAGAGGTCCGTAGATATATAAGTCGGCAAACCCCCTTTGGCCCTTCTGTGCTGTGCCTCCTTTTTTGCTGGAATGGTATATTCTTTGTAACCCACTAGTGGAGAGTTTTTTGCCTGCCAGGTTTCTTGAAAAAGAAGTATATCATGATGATGGATAAATTCCACAAAATCTTATTCTTCTAATTTTGCACTTATGCCACTAACATTCCTGAGATGAAAGGGTTTTGTGAAGGTGTCAAGGCTCCCCTCGCTGGGGGCGCAGGCACACATCACAAACAGAGCTCGGGTTGTGTGCATTGCAGACAGCGCACACGCTACTGGAGACACTGCATGCACGGAAGCACTGCACAGAAGACTTTGCACTCACTGATGGGAAGTGAATTGCTAGCAATTCTGGTGAGGGAAGCAGCAGAAGGGGCTGTGCATATAAAAGAAAGGCATGTGGTCGCCATGCTCAAAGAAGAAGTGCAGCGTTCGCACACCTTTCTTTTATTAACATGGCACCCACTTCACTGCTGCCGACCACAGGAGAACGAACGGATCTGATGCTCAGTGAAACAAACAGGGACACAGGGCAGGTGCGGGTAGGGCATGAAGCGATAGGGGTGTCGAAGGGCAAACAGTAAGATGCACTGAGCCAGGGAAACACAGTTCGAATTTAAAAACAAAGGGACAGCAGAACATGGGCTTCTATTGGAATTCTCAAGGGCATATTATTAAGCCCACTATCGCCGCTTTAGCGGCAGTTTTCTGCCTCTAAAGCGCGGAATAATTTTAACTCAGTTCCTTGATAATATGCCCCAAAGTTCCTGAACAGAAAGTAATGTAGAAAAAACAGAAGCCTATAAGTCCTGCAACAATACTCCAGGGGAGTGAACAACTTGTTAAAATGAGGTACGAGGAAGCCAAATGACCCACTGACAAGCAAAGAATTTTACAAGGCAAACTGTTAGCCAAATCAAAAGCGATGGGAGAAGTCAAAACCCACAAAGTACATACCACAGATCATCCTGACAGTGCAAGCGCTGTCTAGGCTTGACCAAAAAATGGTACTGTGGTACCAATACCTTTCATTAAAAATATATTTTATTGATTCGTTTGATTACGTTCTTTCAACTGGGTGTGGTTAAAGCCTCATTTCCTGCACTTGCGGATTTTGACATTATCTGGCTGACACCTTGTAAAATCTGTCCTTAGGTTTTTGAGCTTTCACTTTTTTGGGAATTATTCAAAAAAATGATTTGGAAAAAACATCAAGCAGACACCAACCTGAACCTTGAGACCCTGAAGATCAGTGGGAAGAAAGCAGAGGACCAACCAAGTCCATCGTTTAGGAATTCTTCTCAACATTCTCATATTTGTGACAAGAAGTACATCTGGAACAGGGAAGAAGTACTGCTTCTATACTTTAGACATGGACACCCTCCTGAACACATGACTTTCCAAGCAGCTGAATGATGCAATAAGTAGGCAGGGATGTCCACAACCGGTACTGTCTTCCAGCACATTGTAGCTCTGGAAGACACACTTTATACAGATATCCTAAAGGCCCAAAAGGAGGGTTGGGATCCAGGATTTGCCAATGCTGGAATTTTCTGTCTGAGCTGTGGCACAGTTATGTCTGTTGATGAGCAGCATGTCACTGCTAGGAAGACAGGACACTTGTAGAACATACCCAAGAGTAATGTAGACACCCTGTTATTCAGTAATTTATAGTTAAATCCCCAACAATAGGAAAATTACAAAACAATTAAAAACAGATTAAAAAGGTTGAAATGGGTTCTTTTTTCATCCACCTTAACTTGGCTAAATTTGAATAAAATGTTAATTTTTCTTGCCATATTTGTCCCTAACCTCAGGTTGGTTCTAGTGCAGGTTAGCCACAGGCCCTCACATATGGCCATGCCCTGCTTTCGACCCCTGTTTAGCGATTAAACACTGCTGTGCACAACCTTTGGCAGACAGGCCCTGCACCCCCGCCTCCCCTCTCCCCATGGAGTGGATATTCTCTGCTAAGCACGTCCTTTGCCTGTGTGCAGAGGGTGTGGGTTCATAGGGCCTTTCCAACACCTGCTGCACACAGACTTTATCCATACTCAGTGGGGGATGGCCTTGGCCACAGCAAGGCCCTATATCCAGCAACCAATAATTAATGCCCAGGAATGGGATTTAAGAAATGAAAGTGGTAAATTTAGTTAATTTCTTCATAAATACTGCTGCATTTGTTAAGGTATTCCTTTCTTGCCCATAAGCCTGATCCACTCCCCGCCCTTTGTTAAATTAAGCACCCTACTATATATCTGTTTCTGCCTATGAGTCATTTAATTTTATGGGTAGAAGATGTGTGCGGTCTAGAGCCAACTCAAATTTACCACCTCCTATCTCTGTATGTGTTACATTTCCCCCATGCCTTCTTCCTTAGTTTTGTCTTACAAAGGGCCGTCTTCCCAATCTAACCCATCCTTAGGCAGCCTAACCCACCCATTGAATTGCCCTAATGTCAGCCTTGCCTAACACAGTAACACTCACTCTCTCTCTAATACACGCGCAATATTTGTTATGATAATGAATTAGGAGCAAGGTATGATGTGGATTAGAGCATGGGAGTAAGCTAGGCGAACAGCAGGGCCTCTGGAATTATTATGTCCGATCACCTAGCCCCCACCTGACAAAGGGGAAGAGGAGCTTGGTCAACAAAGTGCTCCAATTCCCCCCTGAAACAGTTGCGTCTGGTTCCCCCATGCCCTGTACTGCAGACAAAGAGATTGTGTGGTATAAATACCGGGGCTGTTACCCCATTAAAATGTTCTTCTTGTTCTGGGCTTGTTCCTGAACCTGCGGGGGCGTGCTGCTGCTGGGGACCCCGGAGGATCTGCCATGGGGGATTACCTCACTGCTGGAGGGCCCTGTGTGCTGGCCTCCCTGGGCCTAGCTATGACCCTTGGACCTGAAAGAGCTTGTTGCTTGGACCCTTCTACCTTCCTTTGATAGTCCAGGACCTTCAGGACCTTGTTGCTGCATTTTGCACCCTGTGAGTGCTTTATTTTGATTTTCCCCAGGAGAAGAGGAAGCGCGAGGGCTTCACAGCGCTAAGCTGCAGCCCCTCTTAGAGGAAATCCCCATCATAGGGATTTCCCCGGGATGCCGAGCAGAGGGTGCCCACCCTGCATTTTTCTTTATTAAGGTGGCCATTGTCCTAATTAAAACAGTAGCCTACCCCGTATCACCGCTGAGGGGCCGCCGGCTGCAGCAGCGCGACCCGGAAACCAGGCGAGCTGCCTGATCCTGGGTAGAGCCGCGGCGGAAAGCCAGAAGTCCAGAGCCTCGCAGGCTTCACGTTGAAGTCATGGGTCCCTGGAGGGGGCCCGGGCGAAGCGAGGAGAAGTGAGGGGTGCTGCGGCTGGTCGTCGGGGCTCCTGTGAGCTGAGGGAAGCCCCGCGCTGCCAGAAGAGTACAGAGTCCGCGATGAGTGGGGGTTCTCCTGAGGCATGCCGTTCCAGTCCAGCATGGGTGACCGGGTCCTTTGTTTTGGCAATTTCCCCAGCTGCCCCACCTGACAGTGGGCAGCTGCACCGATGGGGGGCAAATTTGGTTTAGAGAGCCCCCTTTACTTGTCTCACAGCTGCACTGATGTAGCGGGCAGCTGCAATGTTTTGGCATAATTGTTTTACAGAGTCCCAGTTGGTCTATCAGGGCACAGTCGGTGCCAGTGTCTAATTTTCCTCATCACAGCTGCACGGCAATTAGCGGCAGCCGCACTGTTTAGGCTGACATTTCTTTGTGGGCATTTTTGGTGAGACATTAGTGAGAAGCATTCCTCTGCCCCAGCGCAAGTGCACACTTGCGAAATCTGCTACATTGGCAGCCGGCCTCACATTTGGACATAGGGCATTTGAGCCCTCTGAGTAGGCCAGTTGGCCAGTGGGTCTTTGGGTTCGTAGGGCACCAGGCCCTAATGTGATTTATGTAGTGCTAGGAAATGTGATTAATTTCCTGTGAGTTATGCACCATGATTTATACCTCTAATGCGGTGTATTTTTATGAGGAGATTTGCATACTATGGGTTATGCTTGTGAGGTTATTCTCTACTGTGGTTTATGCCTAATGTGATTGATGATTAGGATGTTATCGTCTAATACATTTTGAATAGAATTATGAGGTTATGATTTAATATGTTTAGACTTATGAGGTTGGGCAGAATATATTTCACGCCTAATACTGTGCATAATATGATTTATGTTGCAGAATAATGCTGAGTCCAGTATTTGCCAATAATTACTGGTTGTGTTCTACATTTATTATTTGGTTCTACATTTACTATCGTTATTTTGTGATGGTCCTGACAGTGGTCCAATTGGCCCTGTCATGTGTATATAATCCCCTGTAAATATTGCCTAATGCCCAGTGGCACAGTGTATATTGTGTGTATACTATTCTAATGTGTTTTATGATAATTCAAAGGCTAGTTTTGATCTAACTTTGTGTGGTGTTCCTATTGTGGTGTGCCTAGTGTGTTGTTGCTGTGTGTGTATTGCGCTTTACACGTTGTTTCCGGGATATGCCTGATTGCTCGTGCCAAGCTACCAAGGTGGTGAGCAGGGATTATCTTTGGCGTGTAACTCCCTTGCCCTGACTAGAGTGGTGGTTTCTGCCTGGCTTTGGCGCAAGCCTTGGCCAACCAGAAATCCCATTTTTGACAAAGAGCCAATGCTTTTCTGATTTGTCTCGTTACCATTCCAGAATAAACCAGAGTTGCGCTGCTTGGTAGTAATTTAGTATGCCAAGCCCCCTTCTGTGGGAGTTCAACAGCTAACTTCCTCATGCATACGTGGTCTGCCGTTAGCCCAGACAAAGCGATTGATAGTGTGTTGCATGAGCTAAATAATGCCCCTAGGAGGTTCTGCTAGAAGAGCTTGAAATAAAAACAGAATTTTGTGTAATACTGACATCTTGAGCTCTGCCACACATCCTAACCAGGAGTGACAGTGCGAGCTCCATCTCACTAACTCCTCCTTAATCTGCTGGTACAAAACGGTTATAGTTAAGGGTACTGTTGCTTGCATCAAATATGCCAATTGTATTCCCAGATAAGGATGAACTCTTCTGCCCATTGTAAAGGGCATTTGGTAGAGAGGGCCCTTTGAGTAACTGAAGTATATGTGAGGTCTACAGCTTGTGATTTATGCACATTCATTCATAGACCTGTCCAAATGTCTCTAGTTCCTTAAGGAAAACAGGTAGAGTGTTAGCAGGTCATTCTAATGCGACCAATACATCGTCCGCATATAGACTTATAAGATGTTCCGCCCTACCAAAGCTCTCATCTTGAATGTGTGGGTTGTCTCTAATCCTCTGGACTAAGGGCTCCAAATACATTGATAAAAGTATAGGCGAAAGGGGACAGCCCTAGCAGATGCCTGTAGAGAGTGAAAATGGTATAGATGTATGGCCGTTAACTCTTACTTTAACCATCGAAGAGCCATAATAACTAAGGATCCAAGAGATGAACTGGTGGCTCAAACCAAAGTGGTGGAGTGATTCTTTAAGGTAAGAACAATGTACTCAGGATGAATGCTTTCTCAGAGTCTACAGCTAATAGCATTAGCTCCCAATCAGAGCACCGAGCTTTAGCAATAATATGAAGGATACTTTTCGTGTTGCTGCTTCATTAGTAGTGAGGAACAAAGCCGGCCTAGTCTGGAGCGATGATACTAGGGAGGAGTGGTCCCAGTGTGCTCACTAAAATCCAAGTAAATAGGTTATAATCGGCATTAAGAAGAGAAATCGGCACATTGACATTTATCTTTGCCAGGTTTCGGTATGACAACTATGGACGTTTGTAGCATAAATGGTCGTGTCGAGTCCAGGCCTTGGATTGAATTAAAAAGTTGAGTTAATATAGGGACCAAAGAGGTGCAGAATGTCTTACAAAAAGCAGCCGAAAAGCCGTCCGGGCCTGGTGACTTATTCACTTTCTGTCGGGCAATAATAGAGATTACCTCATCAATCCTGATGAGGTTGTCCAATTTGGCTGCCTGACCTTGTGTGAGTTGGGTTTTCAGAAGGTAAATTTTGGCATAGGTGTAGATCGCTATAAAAGTCTTAGAATGTAGTTGCAATCTAGGTACCAGTTGTATATTCAGTGCCGTCTGGCCCCAAGATAGCCAGTATCAAATTCCATTGTCATTGTGCCCTTAGTCTACTAGCTAATAATCGGCTACATCTATTTCCCCCACCATAAAGTAATCTAGGCCCCCAATAGTGAATACAAGTCTAAATCACGGTTATTAGGATGTAGTTGAAGCCAGATATCTACCGGACTCATATATTGTAACCAAAGTGTCCCTCCCTCTGAAAGCAATCCAGCATGGCCAAGGCGGTGTGCAGATTTATCAAGGTCATTTTTAAATTCTGAATTAAAGTCACCTGCCATATGCCCCTACTGGTCCTGTGCATCTAACACCGCTGCAACTGCACGCCTTAAAAGTGTTCCTGGCCTTCATGGGGGAGTACATTTTACCAGGGTGAAAGTATGGGGACTGAGGGTGACAGAGTGAGTCGAGGAAAGAGCTATACACCAAAATGGTTACCCCCTATTGTTGTAGAGGGATCGACAGAGAAGAATTGAAGCGGGAAGACCCAGGAACGCAGACGAGAATGGTCCGTCATCACTAAGTGCGACTCCTGGAATAAACATAAGTGAGCACCTTAATGTTCTAAATGAGATAATATGGCCTTTTGTTTCACCCGGTTGTTTAACCCCTTACATTAGGGAGAGAACGCATAAGGTCTGAGTCGTAGAACAAATGAGTAGGAGGCTACCATTCATTCCTCAGGCCCATGGCAATATAAAATCCAGCAAGTCATAGTGGATTGTGAATTGTGATGTAAAACTCCAATAGCTTATCTACCAAAGATCATTGTCTTCTAGTTCCAAAAACCCCAATAAAGAGACAAAAACATCAATGATAGAACATCCAACTCAACAAGAAAATGTCCCTCATGAGGGTAAAGAAAGAGATGGGGGTATACAGTGATCTGAGAATAGGGTCGCCCCGTTCCCAGCCCGGGCAGCCCAGCTTACTAAACAAAAGAAATATATGAGAGTTTGAATCAGGTCTCATGTAAGGCTGTTGTGTCTCCAGACAGTGAGTCCAAGACTGCCGTCTCTCATTTGCCATAATTGCAGGATCTGGGCAAAATGTTTCAGCTGAAGTCACTGTAGTTTGTCTCCAGCGGCATTTACCATTGTTCCCTGCTCTAGGCTGTGTCCCAGCATCTTCCACGCTCATAGAATCTATGTAAAGTAGACTACAAGCTTCTTCAAGGGACTGAGTATGATGTAGTTTACCCTGTAGTCGAAGAACAAGTGCGAAACAGGTGGTCCCATGTATAGGAAATGCCCTGGCTGCAGAGGTAGGTCATGACTGCCTGAAAGGACCTACACTTTTGAAGAGTTGAGGCTGCCAAATCTTGATAAAGTGTGGGACAGTTATCCTTGAATTGTATTGGGTGTTCTCTCTTGGCACGAAGAATTGTATCCTTCAGAGTATAGTCATGGACACATGGCAGTATATCTGCAGGTGGGGAGGAACCAAGTCTCCTAGGTCCCACCCTGTGGGCACGATCTGGCTTAATGTCTGTCTCTGGGGGAACTTGTAGGATAGTGTGAAAAAGATCAATGACAAACAACATGATATCTGACTCCTCAGTGGTAGACACAACTCCTTTAATACATCTGTTGTTACGTCTAGATCAACTTTCAAGATCTTCAGCATGGGCTAGGTTTTAGTCTGGGAGGCGGAGAAGGTCTTGTTGCAGCTGATACATTTCCTCTTGCCTAGTCATTTCATGGTCTTCCAATGATGATACTCTGTCTCCTAGACTGTCCACCGTTTGGTGCATATCCTTAAGTTCCAATGAAAGATCTTTCTGAACAGTTTGAAGATCTTCTCTAAGGGAGGAGAAACGTGCTTCTAGAAAAGGTTGCATCACTGGAGGATCTGCCTCCACATTCCCACTATTAGAGGAAGAATCCATCTCTTTCAGTGAGTGCAGTTCACCGATCTGATGCCCTGCTGGTCTTACCAACGTTTCTTTCAATGTATGTACTTTCTTCCCTCTTCCTGTAGCCTTAGTATCAATTGAGACAGTATGCTGTCAGAGAGGCAGAATGTGAGCTGTCCGTATGATGAGCATCTGTGATCTCCTGGGTGGTGAATGGCCAGCTCGGAGCACAAATCGTTGTGAGTGTCTCGTTAGGGCAAAGAGGGAGAAGATGCAAGGATTCACCACCTGAGTGGCCAGAAAAACATCTAGACCCACTATCCAAGAGCAGGAGAACGAGCTGCCTTGTCAGTGGAACTGAGGGTCCAATATAGATATTGTTACGTGCTAGGGCCCTCGGTTACAGGGTCACAACACAACCCAGTGTGAAGTGATTCCGGTCAGAGTGGAAGGCCCAGTGAGTTAGGAGATCCTGGTACCAGGGCAGTGCCTCTCTGGAATGGTAGACAGTAGCAAGGTGTGCAATTCAATTAGAGTAGTCATGAAAGTCATTTACCCATCATGTATTATTTCAGAGCTGAGTTGTGTGTTCTGTTACTCTATCCTTTGCTAGGCCGCACTAGCCCGGAGCTCCTTGTCACAGCACTGCAGTAGCATTTACCTTGCTATCCCGGTTCAGGGTCTGAGCCACAAGCCTCCACTGCCCGTTCAAAGCTCTTTCAAGCTAACCACAAGACATCATGAGCAGAGAACCAACAGCAAATCCAGATCCTCATTGCCATTGTGGGTGTCTTGCAAGGATCGATGGAGAGAATTTTCACTGTCTCTAGCACTTCACCTCCCTTGGTGTCTACACTCCTGCATTATGCCTCCAGGGCGGTGGTCCCAACTAATTGCTGCTTTCTGTTGGAGTATGTCCTCCCCGGTGGCCCATGGGGGTGCGCCACCCAGGAACCATGCCATAGCACAGAGGCAGCAAGTGGGCAGGGGCCCTACAAAGGCCCAGAAGGGCCCGAAGTCAATACCAGAAGGCCTTGAAAGGCAGCATAATTCAATTTCCCTTACCGGTGGACCGGCTTTCAAAGCTGTGGGCTCTGTAATCCACCCCAACCGCAGAGTAGGACCAAGTCTCTGACTGCATGCACCACATTGCTCTCACTGATCTCGTTGAGGGGCAGGTGTCGCTGTAGTATTATCATAGTAGCTCAGCAGTGGGTCAGGCACAGGATCTCCAAAGGTCGGAGAAGTAGCACCACATTACAGACAGTCAAGATTGCAGGCAGGGCAAGATCAGCTCCAGATCTCAGCTAATGATGCAGGGTTCTATCTGGGGCTCTTGAGCAGGTTGTCCCGACAATCCCAAGTGCCACCACCCGGTCCAGCTGCGGGAGATGCAGACTCAGAGACACGTCTCACTTGTCCGCCATCTTGGCCATGCCCCCCATATGACATTTTATAAACATACATTAATGGCAATCAGTAAAACCTTTGTATCATGATTTCTTTTTCAACTATTTTCATCTGTTTGAGCATATCACTCAATCAATCATTTGAAAAGCGCACTATATACCCACGATGGTCTCAGGGTGCTGGAGGGGGCGCTACTGATCGAACAGCCAGGTCTTGAGTATCCTCCTGAAGGTCAGCAGGTCTTGGGTTTGTCGTAGGCTCAGTGGGCGGGTGTTCCATGTCTTGGCAGCGAGGTGGGAGAAGGATTTCCCACCAGTGGTTGTTCTTCGGATGTGCGGGACGGTGGCGAGTGAGAGGTCAGCGGAGCGTATCTGGCGGTTGGGGATGTAGAAGGAGAGCCGTCTGTTGAGGTAGGCTAGGCCAGTCTAGTGGAGTGCCTTGTGTGTGTGGGTGAGGAGCTTGAAGGATATCCTCTTTTTGATGGGGAACCAGTGCTTGTTTCTCATGTGGGGGTGATGTGGCCGTGGCGTGGTACGTCGAGGATCAGTCGTGCTGAGGTGTTTTGTGATGCGTTGTAGTCGTTTAAAGAGCTTGGTCGGGGCTCCCGCGTAGAGGGCGTTTCCGTAGTCAAGTCTGCTGCTGACGAGGGCCTGGGTGACAGTCTTTGTTGTTTCTGTCGGGATCCATCTGTAGATCTTGCGGAGCATGCGGATGGTGTTGAAGCAGGAGGAGGAGACGGCATTGACTTGCTTGGTCATTGAGAGCGTTGAGTCGAGGATGATTCCCAGGTTGCGTCCATGGTCGGTGAGTGTCGGGGCTGCCCTCAGTGCCGTCGGCCACCAGGAGTCATCCCAGGCTGAAGGGTTGGAGCCGAGGATGAAGACCTCCATCTTGTCTGAGTTCAGCTTCAGACGGCTGGTCTTCATCCAGTCGGCAACAGCCTTCATTCCTTCGTGGAGGTTGGCTTTGGCGGTGATGGGGTCCTTGGTGAGGGAGAGGATCAGCTGAGTGTTGTCGGCGTAGGAGATTTTGTTGAGGTCCTGCTGTCGGGCTACGTGTGTGAGCGGGGCCATGTAAATGTTGAACAGCGTCGGGCTGAGGGAGGATCCCCGGGGTATGCCGCAGATGATCTCGGAGGCTTTGGAACGGAATGGAGGAGGCGAACGCTCTGGGTTCTGCCAGACAGGAAGGAGGTGGTCCAATCCAGAGCCTTGTCTCGGATCCCTGAGGTGTGGAGGCGTGCGCGTAGTGTGCGGTGGCAGACAGTTTAGAAGGCGGCAGAGGGTCTAGGAGGATGAGTGCTGTGGTCTCGCCGTTGTCCAGCAGGGTCCTGATATCCGGCGATGAGGGCAGTCTCGGTGCTGTTGTTGCTGCGGAACCCTGACTGCGAAGGGTCCAGGATTCTGTTTTCTTCGAGGTATCGGGTTAGCTGTCTGTTGAGGGTTTTCTCGATGACCTTGGCTGGGAAGGGGAGCAGAGAGATAGGCCTTAAGGTCTCTTGGGTCTGCCTTAGTTTTTTTTAGTAGGGCGTTGATCTCGGCATGTTTCCAGATCTCTGGGAAGGTCGCGGTCTCGAGGGAGAGATTGATGATGTTGCGCAGGTGGGGTGCAATGGAGCTGCTTGCTCTGTTGAAGACATGGTGCAGGAATGGGTCTGACGGAGAGCCGGAGTGGATTGTGCGCATGGTCTTGATGGTGTCATCGATGGTCGATGGTGTGCAGAGGGTCTGTTGTGTTGCTGTCTGTTGGGGCTGTCTGGGTGTTGAAGCTGTCATGGATGTCTGCTATCTTGCGGTGGAAGAAGGTGGCGAGGAAGTCGCACAGGGCTTGCGATGGCGGGATGTCATTGGTGTTGGGGCTGGGGTTGGAGAGTTCCTTCATGATGTTGAAGAGCTCCTTGCTATTGTGTGCGTTGTTGTCGAGGCGGTCTTTGAAGGAGGTCCTCTTGGCCGCCCTGATGAGGTGGTGGTGGTTGCGGATGGCGTGCGTGGCTGTCCAGGGTTTGTTCACTGTGCCATTTCTTCTTTAGTTTCTGGCAGGCTTGCTTGAAAGTTAGGAGTTCTGTGGTGAACCAGATGGCCCTCTTGCTGGTGTCTCTGTGGGGGGGTTTCAGCGGAGCGAGGGTGTTGGCGTAGTCCTCGATCCAGCGTCTGAGGATGTGGGCAGCGTTGTTGGTGTTGGTGGGTTCGATGGGTGGGCTGAGAGCAAGGTTTGAGTGCAGTTGGTCTTTGGTGATTTTGTTCCAGCAGCGGCGGGGGATCTGTTGGGTGCGGTGGTGTGTAGTGGGCTTCTGGAAGGCATAGTGGATGCAGCGGTGGTCAGTCCAGAGGAGTTCGGTAGTGTGGCTGACGGAGACGTGCGGGCTTGAGGAGAAGACGGGGTCGAGCGTATGGCTGGCGGAGTGGGTGGGCGTTGTGACGAGTTAGTTCAGTCCGAGGTTGGCGAGGTTATTGATCAGGGTTGTGGTGTTGTTGTTGTTGTTCTTCTCAAGGTGAAAGTTTAGGTCTCCGAGGAGGATGTAGTCGGTGGAGGTCAGGGCGTGCGTGCTGATCAAGTCGGCAATGGAGTCGCTGAACTGGGGGCGGTGTCAGGGGGGTCGGTAGACGAGGGTGCCTCTGAGGGTGGAGTTAGGGTCTGTATGGATCTGGAAATGCATGTGTTCGGCGGTGCTGAGCGCGTCATTGGTGCTAGTCGAGACCCTGATGCGCTTCTTGTGGACGATGGCGATTACTCCTTCGACTCCGTTGGTGCAGTCTCTGGGGGTGATCTTGTAGCCATCTGGGATGGCTATGGCGATGTCGGGTATGTAGGAGTCATTAAACCAGGTCTCTGTCAGGAAGGCGACGTCCAGGGATGTTGTGTCGAGCCGGTCCCAGAGCTCGACGGCATGCTTGCGTGCGGAGCGGGTGTTCATTAGTATGCATCGGAGGTGGTTAGGGTCTTTCTTGATGGGTGGTTCGTCGGCTCTGAGGCCGGTGTAGCTGCAGTTCTGGCAGGTGAAGGGGCTGTGTGTGTTTCGGGGCGGCCATGAAGCAGGTGTGCTCCGTCCGGAGTTGAGAGCATGCAGAGTGCTGGCGTAGTAGTGGCGGAAGTCGTCGTGGCGGGTGCAGGGGCCAGGGGTTCTGGCGCTGGGCACGGTCCAGTCTTGGACGGGCGCAGACAGGCTTGCCTTACGCGCGCCTTCGGCGCGGCCGCGCAGCAGCCGGCATATATGGGGAGGTGGGAGGGAGGAGCAGCTGGGAGGCGGGGGCAGGGAATGGGCAGTGGGCCGTCAGGGGGGCGGGGCCACAGGGGATGCAGCGAGGGAAAAACGAGTGGCACAGAGGGCAGAAGGGCACAAAAAACGAGTTGAAGAAGATCAGCAAAAATGGTCAGGCGATTTAATCGATGTCTCTTCAGTAATTTTGCCCGGCGTTAAACGCCTCTAATACCTTACAACGATTATCAAATAAAGAGGCAGGCGCTGGAGACAGGAAGACAGGAAACACGTTTTATTCCGACGGAGCAGAACACATCAGATCGGACAACAAGGTATCGTCTCGAGGTGCTCTCTGACAGCCTCTCTGAGACCTGGTCTTTTGTACACTGGTTTATGACATGTGACCGTTCTTTATTACAGCAAAGACATTGTGAAGTATGAGGATGACATCCCCGGCACCCCCCCAGTTCCGGCCCACTCCAACACATGACAACAGCAGAGGCCCTTACCCCCCCATACAACAGGAGGGGGCTATCACGTAGCTGAGTGTTTCGCCAATTCCTTTGGAATGTGTGCGCCTGATCGAATCTCAAGGGGTGGGGAGGTCATGATCAATAGTAGCTCCTTTGAAAAGGGTCGAGTGCATGCAGTAGTGGGCAATAAACTGTACCCTCAGGCCAAGGGATGACCAGCAGTTCGTACAGACAATCGGGCTCAGAGGAAGGGGTCATCAAAAGAGAGGTATTCATGGGAAAAGGAGGTGTTGGTCAGGCGCGGGGTGCGATTCCCAGAGACAGAGTCATGTGGAAGGGGAGGTCATGACTTGTGCATGTGAGAGCGGGGGCAGCCAGGGTGCATGGGGGAGGCTTGCAGGGTCGGGGAAGTGTGCTGAGGATCGATCGTGAACAGGGAGACCATGGTACCTAAAATGGCTGTCGTGTATGTTCATACGTGAGTCTGTCATACGTGAGTCTGAGAAATGGACAAGATGGCGCAGATGATGTTTAGTTCATAAACTAAAATTCCACAGTCCTCCCTTTTAACATGTCTCGCCAGCTTGTCAATTCGGATCTATCCCCATAAGACCACGTATTTCTACCTCATAGAGGGGGCTCATGTGTTCAGTTCGAAAGTCCAAAGTCTTAGGGCACATACAGTTAGAAATGAGTGAACACAAAGGTGGCAAACATTGAATACCTAAGCAGCACCCACACAGTACCACAACTGGTATCAGTATAAATGTAAACAATCTCCATCCCCAGTCCTTCAAAGTGTCCCAAAACCAGCTTCCAAGCGACCATCCTTCTTGCTCTTGGTGAACCTCTGAGGATAGTCTGTGGAGGTGTTCAATTGCTTTGTAGACTGAAGGCGAGTTATCTGGCACGTAGGTGCAACAGCTGGAGCCGATGATGCGGCATGCTCCTCCACGGTCGGCCAGAATCACATCTAGAACAAGGCGGTTTTGGAGAGCCACCAGGCGGACTGCCTGAAGTTCAGCCGTGTTGTTAGCAAGGATGCCAGCCGTGATGTTAATGGTTGTTTCTATTGCCTGAGTTAGGTGTCGGATAGCGCGGCTGTTTGCCATTGGTCCCCACAGAGGAACAAGTCCCTTTGCTGCATCCAGGAACTGTGCTCCGGTGGAGTCGGCTTGTTCAACATCTCCAGCGCGCTTTTGCCGGTGGTGGTAGGCTGAGGCCACATACGTGGGAGGAAGAATGAAGGCGATGTAGCACGTACCCCTCCAACCTTTCGGGAGCCAGGTGTAAGCTTTGGTGCCACAAACAAAGTACATATTCGGAGAAGCAACAAAGGAAGGAGGATCAACTGAGACCAATTTTCTGGTGATGCGGCAGGAACTGTGTCCCACCAGCTGCGTTCCCTGGCCTTCGAGACACACAAGTCCTGTGACATTGATGACAGACAGAGCCACGGTCAGGGTGGCAGCTGTTTGCTTCCGCAGGTGGGAGAAGGTGGGTCTGGCTGGATTGTGGAGTACTTGCACTTCGACTCTTGCTTTGGCAGGGATGTTCATAAGGAAGGCGGAACCTGAGACCGCAGGACAAATGGGGGCAGACGTTCTTCCTGTTTTGTTCAGCCAGAACCCATAGTAGAAGTGTGACACTGTCTGACCAGAAGCGGCGTTGTCCTTGTTGCTCTCCTGCAAGAGGATCAACCAGGCGAGGCAGGAGCCGTGAACTGAGAAAGGAGAAGGGATGAAAGGTATAGAGTGTTCAGTGGCATGCGGGAGCAACCCGCAGATCCAGCAGTTCGTGGCATTTGTAGCAAGGTTGTGCTGGTGCAGCAGTTGCACGAAGGAATTGTTCCAGAACTCCCTACGCCTCTCTTGGAGCTGAGGCGAAAGGGGGATCAAGTGATGCTCTTTCATGGTGGTTGGCTGTACAGTGGCCAGCAATGTCTGGTGAGCGGGTGTGCTGTCCTCCAAGATCCAGAAGGCAGTCATGAGGAGGAGGCAAAAGAGGAAGACAATGAAGAAGGCGATTGTCTTTGATTTGTGCAAATTGTCAGTCTTTGGGTTCCTGTAGTGGGTATTTCCTGTTGCTTTCATTATCTTCTTATCTGGCGCTTCCATCATCTTCTGATCTGGCGCTTCCATCATCTTCATCTTCAAGGTGCTCGGTAGTGGGCAGAACCACAGACTTTGTTTAGCTTCTCTCCGGGTGACCCTTGGTTGTTTTAGGCCACCGTTCTGAGATTTTAACTTAGTCCGTGGACTACTTAGCCGAAGCTCCCTCCTTTCGACGCAGGAAATACCCTTCCCGGGATGGCACAGTGGGATCAGAGAATTTTGCAAGTTCAAGTGCCTCTGTATCAGGATAGCAGTTCAGTGATGGTCGGTCTTTGTTCAGGAGCTCTTCTTGGGTGTCGACGTTTTCTGTCGTGGCCAGGGTCGAGGAGACCTTCTTACAGTGATGGCCGTGCAGCCAGTGCTTCTTTCCCTCCACTCGAAGAGCCGTCCGAGTGGTGATCAGTACTTGCCAGGGGCCCGTCCACCGGGGTTCCAGACTCTTCGCTCGTTGAAAGTTCCGGACTAGGACGTAATCTCCCGGTTGGATATCGTGACCGGGGCCCCTGGAAGCATCGGGGATAGCCTGCTGCACCTGTTGATGAATGACAGTCAACGTTTTAGTTAATTTGCACAAATAATCTGACAACAGGACGTCGGGGACGTCGTGAATGGAGGTTGGTTTTGGGGCAGTCCAGAGATTCATTGGTCGCCCAAACACCACCTCGTAGGGGGTCAAGTGGTGCTTAGTGGGAGTGGAGCGCATCGATAGCAATGCCAGTGGGAGGGCATCTGGCCACTTAAGTCCTGTGGTGGCCACTATTTTTGACAGTTTCAGCTTCAGTGTAGCATTGTGTCGCTCAACTAGGCCAGCGGATTGGGGATGGAAGACCGCATGGAACCTTTGCTTTACCCCCAGCCCCTTCAAGATTAGTTGGATAACTTCAGCTATGAAGTGGGGGCCATTGTCGCTCCATAAAATTCGACAAAGGCCGTAGCGAGGGAAAAACTCTTTCAGTAGTACTTTGGCAGTAGTCATGGCAGTGTTATCACGGGTTGGATAGGCTTCCACCCATTTGCTGAAGGCGCATACAATGACTAGTACATACTTCAAGCCTTGGCATCTCTCCAGCTGGATGTAATCCATCTGAAGGACTTCAAAGGGGTGGTCGGGGGTCCCAAACCCTCCCCGGGGTACCACAGTTCCCTTCCCGGGGTTGTGTTGTAGGCAGATAAGGCACTGCTGGACCAGGCGTTTGGCTGAGTCAGGGATTTTGTTGTTGTGCCAGACTTTGGAAATGAGTTCAATCATGGGGGCAGAACCTATGTGTGCAGGGGAGTGTGCCATAGTCAGTATGGGGATCAAGTATGAGTCAGGCAGCAACCATTTGTTTGTGTCTTTTGTCCGCCAGCAGCCTTCGTCGTCCTTTAAACCCACCCGTGCCCATTCAGTCAGTTCGTGAGGTGTGCTGGCCGACTGGATGTCCCTAATCGTTTCCCTAGCGTCAGTCCATTTTTCTGCTTGTGACCTGGTCACATACATGCGTGTCGTCGTCCTATTCTCAGCTGTGGTTCGGGCAGTGATGTCGGCCAGTGCGTTTCCCTGTCCAACTAAGTCCGTCACCTTCTTGTGTGCCTGGCATTTGATCACTGCTAGTCGTTCGGGGAGGAGAACTGCTTCAATCAGGGCGGAGACTAGATCTCCGTGGAGAATGGGTGTGCCATGGGACGTCAGGAATCCCCTTTCCCTCCACAAGAGCCCAAAATGATGAACCACCCCGAAGGCATACTGGCTGTCCGTGTAAATGTTTGCCGTGGTTCCTGCCGCTATGATACATGCTCGTGTGAGGGCAATTAGCTCTGCCGCCTGTGCGGATCGTTGTGTGATGCGGGCTGTTTCAACTACTGTTCGGGCTGTCGTCACCGCATAGGCAGCTGAGGTGGTGCCGTCTGGGAGTTTGATACAAGAACCGTCTACCCATAGTTCTCCATCAGGGTCTGTGAAAGCAGTGTCTCTAAGGTCAATTCTACTTCTGGTCTGTTCGTCCGTGAGGGTCACACAGTCGTGTATAGGGGGCACATCGGGGTCATTTTCAGGCATTTTCAGGCAAGGGTAACAGTAGCAGGATTCAAAGTCGTGCATCTCTTAAGAGTGATGTGGGGTGCAAGTAGAGTCAATTCGTATCCCGTCAGTCGTGCACTAGTCAGGTGTTGGGTCTTGGTCTGGTTCAAGAGGGTGTCAACTGCGTGGGGTACTAACACCGTGAGAGAGTTCGAAAGTACGATTCCCTCACTTAAGAGTGATGTGGGGTGCAAGTAGAGTCAATTCGTATCCCGTCAGTCGTGCACTAGTCAGGTGTTGGGTCTTGGTCTGGTTCAAGAGGGTGTCAACTGCGTGGGGTACTAACACCGTGAGAGAGTTCGAAAGTACGATTCCCTCACTCTGACGGATAGAGACAGCAGCAGCGGCTACTGCTCGAAGGCAGGCAGGTAAAGCTCTGGCGACTGGGTCAAGAGTGGCAGAGAAGTAGGCACAAGGGCGTTGTTTGGAGCCGATGGGCTGAGCTAGAACAGACAACGCGCATCCCTCCCTTTCGTGAGTGAAGAGAGAGAAGGGCTTGGAGTAATCTGGTGTTCCTAGGACGGGTGCCGAGCAAAGGGCATCTCGCAACTCCTTAAAGGACGCTTGGCATTCGGGGGTCCAAGGGAGTGGGAAAGGAACATCTTTGGCCAACAGGGAAAGTAGGGGTTTTATGATGAGGCTGAAATTTGGTAACCACTGTCGGCAAAAAGAGGTAAGGCACACCAATGAACAGACTTGCGTCTGTGTTTTTGGGATGGGGGTGTCTAGGATGGTCTGGATTCGGTCGGGTGTAAGTTTCCTCCCTTCTTTGGACAGGAAATGGCCTAAGTAGGTCACTTGAGGTTGACAGAACTGCAGTTTCTTTTTGGAGACTTTGTGGCCATTCTCTACAAGAAAGTGCAAGAGTTGGATAGTAGCTGCGATTGCAAGAGGAGTGGTGTCAGCCGCCAAAAGAATATCATCGACATATTGGATCAACACCACTCCATCTGGTAGCTGGACGGCGTCCAGCTGTCTTTTGAGGGCCTGGCTGTAAATGCTGGGACTTTCTGTGTAGCCCTCAGGAGCTCTACAAAATCGGTACGAACGGTTTTTTAAGGTGAAGCCGAAGAGATAACGGCTGTCTGGATGGATGGGGATAGAGAAAAATGCATTCTTGAGATCAATAACGGTGAAGGTGGTGGCAGTGGACGGGATGAGGGTCAGAATGGTGGTGATGTCTGAGACTACGGGGTACTGTGGCACTACCACTTTGTTGATTTCTCGCAGGTCGATGATGAAGCGGTACGCTTTCTCATCTCCCTCACCTTGCTTCTTAACAATGGGTAGGCTAGGGCTGTTGCAGACATTACTAACCACTTCCTCTACCACTCCTGCATCTACCAGGGACTGAATAATTGCTACCAACGCCTTCTCGCCTTCGGGCGATATCCGGTACTGTGGGAGTTTCGGGAGTATTGCATCTGGTCGAACAGTTATGTGTACAGGATCGATCATCATTCGTCCTACATCCGAGTCGTTTCTGGCCCACAGGTACAGGGGTAGGGTATCGAGCAAGGATAGGTCAGCATCTGTTATGGTGTACATATGTCGTGCGGGGTAGGGTCTGGACATGCTCGGGTTGTCGTACAGGATGACTCGGACTCCATCTGGGGAACACCTAATAGTAGCTCGGAAATGTTTTAGTAGATCAATACCCATAATGGCGTCAGGGGAGTTGGAGGAGAGCAGAAATGTTGTGTCCGTGGGGTTGTTTCCTAGGTCAAAGGAGATAGGTACCGACAGGGGGTTAGTGGAGGGCGTTCCATCGAAACCTATCGATGTAATGTGTAAGCCAGACAAGGGTGCCCTTGGAATCAGTCGTTTTGATAATACACTACGTGTCGCTCCAGTGTCTACCAAAAATGGAGACTTTGTACCCAGGACCTTAGCGGTGACGTAAGGACCTTGCTGGTCAACACAGAGCTCGACTGGATCCCTCCCTCGCCCTTGGCAGTCCTATGCAAAGTCGTGAGCATTGTCGCAGCCGGACTGTTGGCACTGGTTCTGTCGGGGGCGGTCAAATGTGTTCGGTCTGTCAGGTTGGTTACTGTTGGTGTCGTGGGTGTGTCCTCGTCCCTGCCCTCTTGTCCTGGGGCCATTTGCCATGTCCCTTGTCTCGTTATTCTTAATCGCTTCTCGGAGGACCATAGCATTGAGACTTCCAGTGGCCAAATCCTTTGCAAAACGCACACTGGTTCTCATCGAGGTCTGTTCGTGGAGCGCCAGGTGTGGGTGTGCGGTCTCTAGGGGGTGGATTTCTAGGGGCATTTGACCGGTAGTTTCTCCTATACTGCTCCCTTCCTCGAGTCACTCCCTGTAATTGGGCAATCATCACTCGTTCCTTTAAATCCTTTTTCTTTCTCTCAGTTGCCCTCTCGTTCTCGTTCTTTTGGTGTTCGTAATACTGAGCCATCTGAAGGATAGCTGCAGGTTTGGAGGCCCCCCAACTACTCTCGCTTGTCTGTAACTTCTGGGAGACCTCCTGTAATAGCCCCTTTACGTAGTTTTGCACGAATAGGTGTTGTCCGGTTGCGGTGGTCATGTCTTGGACACTGTAGTCGGAGAACACTGTCTCAAATCGGGAGAAATATTCTGATACGTCTTCCTGGGGTTTCTGACGGCAAGCCGTGACTATCGACCAGTCTACCTTTCTCTCTGGGATCAATGTCTTTAACTTCTGCACTATTTTGTCCGGGAGTTCCAGTATGTCTTTTACAGGTTTCTTACCGGGCTCTCGCTGCCTATCTAGTTTACCGAGTTGATTCCAGGTATGTCCAAACAGATCTGTGTGGTTGGCCTTCCGGATTTGCTTCCACACGTCAGCCGGCAGACATAACCCAAAAAACAAATCAATGTCCGCTAGAGTCATTATGGTTGAGCCCAAGGCTGTACTTAGTTCGGTATAAAATGCTGTCGGGTTCTTTCTTAAATCGGGCAGGGTTTGCCTAAAGGTTAAAATATCTTGTCGATCCCATGGTTGATAAACCCAGTTGTACACAACCCTCCCTTTTGCATCTGCGTGGTTAATATCGTCGTTTGTTCCCTGACCTCTTGGGGGAACCCAGTAGGGGGCGGCTTCTCTGATAGGCATCATAGTGTTGGCTACTTCTAATGGGGGCTCATCCGGGACTGAGACAGTGAGCTTAACCTCTGGTTTCTGTTCAGTGATGTGGCGGAAGACCTCAAGCGTTTGCATGAAGAGGTCCGTCACGTCATGCTCGGTCCCATCTCCAACATCGATCTTTCTATATAGAGCCGTCAGCTTAGCAGGACCCTTAGTTTGATACCTATCCTCATATGCGTTCAGGGTGTGGAAGCTGAACCGTAAAATGAAATGCTGTTTGTGGCTACCGGCATGTGAATTGTACATATCCATCGCATATTCTTCGCTCTCTTTCCGTTCTACCAGTGTCTTTGCTATCTTATCAATCCCATCCCGCTCGTCTTTGCTCAACCTATTTGGTCTTGCCGTTAGTTGCTTGCTAGTCTCAAGTTCATTTGATGTTGTTACCGATGTGGCTGGTGCGAAGGCCGTAAGGGCCGGGGCACTAGCGCTGGAGTCACCCTCGCCCGTGCTCAGGACTGGTAGGTGCTGTGCCAGTGGCTGGCAGGGGGCATAAGGAGGGGGCATGTAGATGATCGGAGGACCTAGCAGTAACTCGTCATTTGCCCGTTGTTTGGAGGGCACCTCTGGGTAGAGCGTAGAGGGGGTCCTAACAGGGCATTGGCCTGTCGACCCTGATTCTTGCGTTTGTCTAACTTCATCTCTCCTTTTTATCTCTTCATCTAGTTCCTTCGCTGCCAGGTGGGCTGCCTTTCGTAATTCTTTCCCTATTTTTGTTTCTTCTCTTTTTCTTCGTTGCTCTGCTTCTTTGCGCCACATGCCGATACTATCAAGCATAGTGGGTGTTGCCTTAATTATTCTAACAGCTGCTTCTAGCGCTTTTATTTTATGATCATCAAAGGAACCTATCAGTGGCCACTGATTTTTGGGGTCCCTTTTCGTATATTTATGCCATAGCTTACTATAAGCTATGGCGACTAGTCCTTGTTTAGTGAACATGTCCTTATTAGGGGTGCCTTCCAATGGAGCTGGATGGTTCATCTCTAATAAGCGGTCCGGGTTGATCCAACTACTGACCAATGGGGAGAAGATAGGCATGACGGGTTACAACGGGGACAAAAAACTGCACTACCTATCCTTCACTACTTTGCGAAGACTAGACAGAATATTTTTATTCTGCAGTATTCGCAAATAGGGAATACCCAAAGAGAGAACCAATATCGAACAATTAATGTTCGTTCAATCAAACAATCAGTGGCGAGAAAGAAATAGGCGCGACGGGTTACAACGGGGGCAAAAGCCTGCACTACCTATTCTTCACTATCCGCAAAGGAGGACAGAATACTTTTGACCCTTCCCCGTTTGTAGACAGAGAATTCTCGAACAAACAATGTTCGGGCAAACAATCAATCAGTGGGGGAGAAAAGATAGAAACGACGGATTACAACGGGGCAAAAGCCTGCGTTACCTACCCTTCGCTGCATGCAAAGGAAGAGAGGATACTTTTATCCCTCTCAGTTTGCAGACAGAGACTCTCCAAGAGAACCAACAACTCGGAGAGTAATGCTAGTATTTTCAATCAAACAATCAAATATTTCTTAGTTTGTTGTGTTACACGACCTTACCCGGACCGTATGGACAGTTTCTCGTCTTCCGCTTCCAGCGCCCGATCGTCCTCTACTCTCTGCTGCTACCGTGGCACTCCTGATGGTTCCCAGTCAGGACCGAAGATCACTCGGGGAGAGGTCTGCTCGGAACCAGTGAAGTTCAGATGATCGGCTGTCAGACGAGGGTCTATTGGACAGGAGCTCTTCCGATCGTTGCAGTCGTTCACTCTGTCGTTGGGACCTCTCCCACTGGATCCACGTGTCGCTGATGGGCCCCACACGTTGGGACGCCAATTGAAGAAGATCAGCAAAAATGGTAAGGCTATTTAATCGATGTCTCTTCAGTAATTTTGCCCGGCGTTAAACGCCTCTAATACCTTACAACGATTATCAAATAAAGAGGCAGGCGCTGGAGACAGGAAGACAGGAAACACGTTTTATTCCGACGGAGCAGAACACATCAGATCGGACAACAAGGTATTGTCTCGAGGTGCTCTCTGACAGCCTCTCTGAGACCTGGTCTTTTATACACTGGTTTATGACATGTGACCGTTCTTTATTACAGCAAAGACATTGTGAAGTATGAGGATGACATCCCCGGCACCCCCCCAGTTCCGGCCCACTCCAACACATGACAACAGCAGAGGCCCTTACCCCCCCATACAACAGTAGGGGGCTATCATGTAGCTGAGTGTTTCGCCAATTCCTTTGGAATGTGTGCGCCTGATCGAATCTCAAGGGGTGGGGAGGTCATGATCAATAGTAGCTCCTTTGAAAAGGGTCGAGTGCATGCAGTAGTGGGCAATAAACTGTACCCTCAGGCCAAGGGATGACCAGCGGTTCGTACAGACAATCGAGCTCAGAGGAAGGGGTCATCAAAAGAGAGGTATTCATGGGAAAAGGAGGTGTTGGTCAGGCGCGGGGTGCGATTCCCAGAGACAGAGTCATGTGGAAGGGGAGGTCATGACTTGTGCATGTGAGAGCGGTGGCAGCCAGGGTGCATGGGGGAGGCTTGCAGGGTCGGGGAAGTGTGCTGAGGATCGATCGTGAACAGGGAGACCATGGTACCTAAAATGGCTGTCGTGTATGTTCATACGTGAGTCTGTCATACGTGAGTCTGAGAAATGGACAAGATGGCGCAGATGATGTTTAGTTCATAAACTAAAATTCCACAGAGTGGAACAGAGGGCTGAAGGGCACAAAAAACAAGTGGAACAGAATACAAAAGGGGCACAAAAACAAGGCAAAAACTAGTGGAACAGAGGGCAGAAGGGCTCAAAAAACTAGTGGAACAGAAGGCAAGAGGGGCAAAAAAACAAGGGAAAAACGAGTGGCACAGAGGGCAGAAGGGCACAAAAAACGAGTGGAACAGAACACAAAAGGAGCACATAAACAAGGGAAAAACGAATGGCACAGAAGGCAGAAGGGCACAAAAAACGAGTGGAACAGAAGGCAACAGGGGCACAGACAGGAGGAAAATACAAGTGGCACAGAGAGCAGAAGGACACAAAAAATGAGTGGATCAGAGGGCAGAAGGGCACAAAAAACGAGTGGAACAGAAGGCAAAAGGGGCACAGAAACGGGGGGAAAACGAGTGGCACAGAGGGCAGAAGGGAACAAAAAACGAGTGGAACAGAATGCAAAAGGGGCACAAAAATAAGGCAAAAACTAGTGGCACAGAGGGCAGAAGGGCACAAAAAACGAGTGGACCAAAGAGCAGAAGGGCACAAAAAACGAGTGGAACAGAAGGCAAAAGGGGCACAGAAACAAGGGAAAAACGAGTGGCACAGAGGGCACAAAAAAACGAGTGAAACAGAGGGCAGAAGGGCAAAAAAAACGAGTGGAACAGAAGGCAACAGGGGCACAAAAACAAGGGAATAACGAGTGGCCCAGAGGGCAGAAGGGCACAAAAAATTAGTGGCACTGAAGGCAGAAGGGCACAAAAACCGAGTGCAACAGAGGGCAGAAGGGCACAAAAAACGAGTGGAACAGAAGGCAAAATGGGGACATAAACAAGGGAAAAACGAATGGCACAGAAGGCAGAAGGGCACAAAAAGCAAGTGGAACAAAAGGCAAAAGGGGCACAAAAACAAGAGAAAAATTAGTGGCACATAGGGCAGAAGGGCACAAAAAAACGAGTGGAACAGAGGGCAGAAGGGCACAAAAAATCGAGTGGAACAGAGGGCAGAAGTGCACAAAAAACGAGTGGAACAGAATGCAAAAGGAGCACAAAAACAAGGCAAAAACTAGTGGCACAGAGGGCAGCAGGGCACAAAAAACGAGTGGACCAGAGGGCAGAAGGGCACAAAAAAAACGAGTGGAACAGAAGGCATAAGGGGCACAGAAACGAGTAAAAAACGAGTGGCACAGAGGGCAGAAGGGCACAAAAAATGAGTGGCACAGAGGGCAGAAGGGTACAAAAACCGAGTGGAACAGAGGGCAAAGGCACAAAAAACGAGTGGAACAGAAGGGAAAAGGGGCACATAAACAAGGAAAAAACGACTGGCACAGAAGGTAGAAGGGCACAAAAAACGAGTGGGACAGAAGGCAAAAGGGGCACAAAAACAAGGGAAAAATGAGTGGCACAGAGGGCAGAAGGGCACAAAAAAAGAGTGGAATAGAGGGCAGAAGGGCACAAACATGAGGGAAAAACAAGTGGCACAGAGGCAAAATACAGAACACAGAAATACAGGGGCAGCTAAGAACTGAAGGCAGAACGGGCACAGAGACACAGGGCAGCGAGGGGAACAGAAGGGAAAACTAGGCAGAGACACAGGGGCAGCGAGGGGTACAGAAGGAAAGACCTGGCAGAGAGAGCACGGGGACAGCGAGGGGAACAGAGGGAAGAAAAAGGGGCCCGGACCACGTACAGGCAGCGGGGGAAGACAGACAACAGCAGTCACAGACACAACAACAATGAAAATACAGGCAGTACAATAAAAGCAATAAAGTAGAGGATGAACAAACCTACTTACGGCCTACCACTGGCTACCAGGGATGAGGCGCAGGTGGTAGTCTGCGGGTGGTGGAGGCCTCAAACTTCCCCAGCAGCAGCAGCTGGGGCAGGGAAACACAGGTATGGAGGGGGAGGGACCTACCTGGTGGGGTCAAGGGTCGCATACATCTTTTTACTAATAATTATGCAGGTGGTGGATAATTAAGTAATGACAAGTACTGCAATTAGTAAAAAAAATACCAGGGATGCAGAATCACATAATTTCAGTGGCCCTGGAGAACCCGAAATGTTGTGTAATTATAAAAACATGTGCTTGCATTGGGTCCTCCAATTCATGTATTTTTCTTCTCTGCTAAAACCTTCCAGTTACACGACACACTGCATCAAACACTGCCAGTATAGTCACAGTGACGAAACTCGTTTCATAGTTCAAGTTCATGTATTTATAAAGCGCACTACTCACCCAGAGGGTCTCAAGGCGCTGGAGGGAGGGGTTTACTTTTTATCGAATAGCCATGTTTTCAGTTCTTTTCTGAAGGAGATGTGATTCTGAGTAAGGCGGAGGTGGGTGGGGAGTGAGTTCCAGGTCTTGGCAGCCAGGAAGGAGAAGGATCTGCCACCCATGGTGGTTTTTCGGATGCGCGGGACTGCGGCGAGGGCTTGATTGGATGATCTTAGTTGGCGGGTGGGATAGTAGAAGGACAGTCGGTTGTTGAGGCATTCGGGTCCTAGATTATAAAGGGCCTTGTGTGCGTGGGTAAGAAGGCGGAAAGTGATTCTTTTGTTGACGGGAAGCCAGTGGAGGTTTTTTAAGTGACCGGAGATGTGCTCTTGGCGCGGAATGTCTAATATGAGTCTCGCTGATGCGTTTTGGATGCGCTGGAGTTTTTTCTGCAATTTTGTTGTAATTCCGGCGTAGAGTGTGTTGCCATAGTCCAGTCGACTCGTGACCAGTGCATGGGTGACTGTCTTTCTTGTTTCGGGGGGGATCCAGCGGAAGATCTTTTTGAGAATGCGAAGGACGTTGAAGCAGGAGGACGATACGGCGTTGACTTGTCTGGACATTGAGAGGGAGGAGTCTAGAATGAAGCCAAGGTTACGTGCATGGTCTGTGGGTGTGGGCGCAGATCCCAAAGCGGAAGGCCAACAGGAGTCGTCTCAAGCTGAGGGGGAGGATCCTAGGATGAGCACCTCCGTCTTGTCTGAGTTGAGTTTTAAGCGGCTCTGTTTCATCCATTCGGCTACTTCTTTCATACCTTCGTGAAGGTTGTTTTTGGCGGTGTTGGGGTCTTTGGTGAGGGAAAGGATTAGCTGGGTGTCGTCGGCGTAGGAGATGATGTTGAGGTTGTGTTGACGTGCGATGGAGGCGAGGGGACTCATGTAGACGTTGAAGAGGGTGGGACTGAGTGAGGAACCTTGAGGTACGCCGCAGATGACTTCGGTGGGCTCTGAGTAGAATGGGGGGAGTCGGACTCTCTGTGTTCTCCCGGCTAGGAATGAGATGATCCATTCCAAGGCTTTTCCTTGTATGCCGATGTTGTTGAGGCGTTGTATGAGGGTGTTGTGACAGACAGTGTCGAAGGCGGCGGAGAGGTCGAGTAGAATGAGGGCCACTGTTTCACCGTTGTCCAGGAGTGCTCGGATGTCGTCGGTCGCCGCAATGAGGGCGGTTTCGGTGCTGTGTTTGGCTCGAAAGCCGTTCTGTGAGGGATCCAGGGAGTTGTTGGATTCAAGGAAGGCTGCTAGTTGGCTATTGACGGCTTTCTCGATGACTTTGGCCGGGAAAGGGAGGAGGGAAATGGGTCGGTAGTTTTTCAGATCTGAGGGGTCTGCTGTTGGTTTTTTCAGAAGGGCGCTGAGTTCGGCGTGTTTCCATATTTCTGGAAAGGTGGCGGAGTCGAAGGAGCAGTTGATGACATCGCGGAGTTGGGGAGCGATGATGGAGTCAGCTTTGTTGAAGATGAAGTGGAGGCAGGGGTCAGAAGGTGAGCCAGAGTGGATTGAGTTCATGAGGCGAATGGTGTCTTCAATGGTGATTGGGTTCCAGGAGTTGAGGTAGTTAGTTGGAGGGGTGGGATCTGAAGTGGGTGGGGTGAGTTGGTCATTGGGAGTATTCTTGAAGCTGTTGCGGATGTCGGCAATTTTGTTGTAGAAGAAGGAGGATAGCGCATCGCAGAGGTCTTGGGAGTTAGTGATGTCGTTGGATGCTGCGGGAGGGTTGGTGAATTCTTTGACGATATTGAAGAGTTCCTTGCTGTTATGAGAATTGTTGTCGAGACGGTCCTTAAGTGCAGATTTCTCGGCGGATCGGATCAGTTGGTGGTGTTTGCGGGTGGCTGTCTTGAGGGAGGCCATGTTGTCTGAAATTGGTTCTTTTCTCCAATTCTTCTCCAGGGTGCGGCATGTCTTCTTGGATTTTTTAAGGTCATCATTGAACCAGGGAGCTTTTTTGCTGGATGGTTTCGACTGGTGTTTTTTCAGGGGTGCTAGTTCGTCCGCACTGTGGGTAATCCATTGCCTGAGGTTGGTGGCCGCTAGGTCTGGGTCCGTTGCCAGGGTGGGAGTGTTTTGGCTGAGTGATGTGAGGAGTTGTTTGGTGGTGATTTTGTTCCATTTTCTTCGGGGAATGGGTTGTAGACGGTTGTGGGTCAGGGTTGTTTTGTAGCTGAAGTGAACACAGCTATGATCCGTCCAGTGGAGGGCTGTAGTATGATCGAAGGAGATGTGCTTGCTGGAGGTGAAGATGGGGTCGAGCGTGTGTCCGGCTATGTGAGTGGGGGTGTCAACAAGTTGTTTGAGTCCGAGATTGGACAGGTTGTCCAGAAGGGTGGTGGTGTTGTTGTCGAGAATGTTGTCGAGGTGGTAGTTGAGGTCTCCTAGAAGAATGTAGTTCTCGGAGGCGAGGGCGTGCGGGCTGACGAAGTCAGTGATGTCGTCGCTGAATTGAGATCGGGTGCCTGGGGGCCTGTAAATGAGAGTTCCTCTAAGTGTGGTCCTGGGGTCGGTGTGGATCTGAAAGTGGAGGTGTTCGGCGGTTGCAAGATTGACGTCAGAGCTGGTTGTAATTTTGATGGTGTTTCTATGGACGATGGCGATGCCTCCTCCAGTTTTTTTATTGGTGCGGTCTTTTCGAATGATCTTGTAATTGTCCGGTATGGCTATGGCGATGTCGGGGGCAGAAGAAGCATTCATCCATGTTTCAGTAAGGAAGGCGATGTCAGGTGACGCAGTGTCGATTAGGTCCCAGAGTTCGGTTGCATGTCTGTGGACCGAGCGGGTGTTTAGTAGGATGCATTTCAAGTCGTTGGGTTCGGAGCTGTGTGTGGAGGAAGTGTGTTTGGTGAGGGTCCTGACGCAGTTGAACTTACAGGAGAGGCAGGAGAATGGGCCGTGGGTACATCCTGGGGTGGCTTCACAGCAAAGTGGAGTGCGTCTGGCGTTGAGGGCGAGGAGTGTAGTGGCATCATAAGTTAATCTGGGGGGTTGGGAGCGGCATAGAGCAGGGGGACGGGCGCTGGGCGCGGTCCAGGCGCGGACGGGCGCAGACGGGCTTACCTTTGGCGCACCTTCGGCGCGGCCGCAGCGCGTGGACGCTGCGCGTTGGGGTATTCGACATAAATGGATAGTGGAGGGGGCGGAGCGTGGGAGGGGCAGCTGGGAGGCGGTAGCGAGGAGGGTAGGTGGGCCAGGGGAATGAACAACAGGGAAATGGAGGGCGGGATAGCAAGTCAAAAAGCGGGGGGGCAGGAGGCTGGAGGGTCCGGGCAAGAGCAGGGAAATATTACCAAAGTAGTTCAGATACCTTACAAATTAAGCAATCCGAGAACCCAGCGCACAATGTTAAAAAGCCTCATGCAACAATTACAGACAGCAACAGGCTACAATTGCAGACAGCAAAGTCGCGCTATTGAGGGTGACTGCAGCGCGATGCTCGGCGCTGTAATCTGGTGAGAAGCGCTAAATAAGCTGAAATACACTTCAGAACAGAGACTCACGATACCAGACACCAGCGTGGTCGAGTCAATGGCCAGTGAGGGAGCGTGGGGGGAGCGGCCGCTTCGGATCAGATCCGGACGGTCACAGCTGCAAAGAGGAGGAGGTGATCTCTCTGTTTGTGGGTGGGAGGGGCAGCTGGGAGGCGGTAGCGAGGAGGGTAGGTGGGCCAGGGGAATGAACAACAGGGAAATGGAGGGCGGGATAGCAAGTCAAAAAGCGGGGGGGCAGGAGGATAGAGGGTCCGGGCAACAGCAGGGAAATATTACCAAAGTAGTTCAGATACCTTACAAATTAAGCAATCCGAGAACCCAGCGCACAATGTTAAAAAGCCTCATGCAACAATTACAGACAGCAACAGGCTACAATTGCAGACAGCAAAGTCGCGCTATTGAGGGTGACTGCAGCGCGATGCTCGGCGCTGTAATCTGGTGAGAAGCGCTAAATAAGCTGAAATACACTTCAGAACAGAGACTCACGATACCAGACACCAGCGTGGTCGAGTCAATGGCCAGTGAGGGAGGGTGGGGGGAGCGGCCGCTTCGGATCAGATCCGGACGGTCCAGATCCGGACGGTTTCATAGTGGTACCTGACTCCTGAAAGGCGACAATGAATGAACCCAGAAAGGAGTTACAGGTGCTGGAGGGGATGTGACTCCCTGGGAACATTGCTTCATATACTTTGAGAGTGTCCCAAGTTGAAATAATTCTGCGAGGAGATATTGTTAGATATCAACACACATTTTGATACTCATCTACCTAGGTTTCCCTCTTATATAGTGCTTGGTCTCTGTAACTCGCTTATGTTCTCACTGCGGTCTAGATAAGGCAGGCACATAGCCCTGGCATCGGGTGCAGCACATCAGTCTATACTGGCTACTTGGGGGACGGAGGGAGCTCTAATTCAATTAAGTTGGTTGCACAGGCTGTGGCATATTTTCGGGATGGGAAGACTTTCTTTGACCAGGGCGCTACGAGTTGACACCTATCAGGAATTACAGAATTACAGAAGCGTTCCTCCACCTCCTCTCACAGGAGTTCTCGGAACTCACCTGTCCCAGGTACTTGAGGCGGCTCCGCATCACAGCGCAAATAGAGTGAATATAATATGAGGCGGACAGTGGGATATGATATCACATTACCCCACACCCTTTTCTTTATCTGGTTAATAGATTTCTGTTCAGGCACCTGGAAATGGGGGGAGAGGGGTGAGGGCAAGTGGGAGGGGAGAATTACATTTAAAAGTTGACTAAGAGGTTAAGTACAGAAGCATAATTATATGATGTCTAATTTGACGGTAATGCCTGACCTTTGGTTACAATAACACAAATTTTAACTAAAACCATCCAGTTGCTTCCATTGGAGGCCACGAGGAGGAGGATTACATGAGTAGAAAA
Organism: Lissotriton helveticus; assembly: GCF_964261635.1. Lineage (NCBI taxonomy): Eukaryota > Metazoa > Chordata > Amphibia > Caudata > Salamandridae > Lissotriton > Lissotriton helveticus. The sequence continues at coordinate 205,237,047 of NC_136062.1, forward strand.
GGAGAGAGGAAGGTAGCTGGTCGGCTGTGCCTGGAGAAAATCCAGGCAATTGTGTTGTTCTTCCATTAGCTGTAGGATTAGGAGGGGGTGGAAGAGGAGCAGGCAGTGGTAGCAGCAGCATCCCTGTCAACCTCCCAACCTCTTGCAAATATTCCTTACATCAGGGGCCATACACCTCAAGCTTCCCCCTCCCCGGACTGCCAGCCCACCTCCCCCTACAACTACAGACTCCTCCTCTATGGGGTCCTTGAGGTCATATAGACGCTGGCCAAAGGCAAAACATAAATAATAGGGGGGCATATTAGCAAGAACCTCGTTACAATTATCGCTGTTTTAGCTGCAGGAAACTGCCGCTAAAATGGCGATAACGGGCTTGCTAATATGCGTTATAGAATTCCAATAGAAGCCCAGGTTAGATGTCCTGCACATCTAACCTGGGCTTCTATTGGAATTCTATAAACCATATTAACAAGCCCATATGGTCTGGGACTACCGACCACCCCCTCCCTGTCCTATGCACCACCTCATCAACCCTTAAAGTAATTAGCCATGCGAGGAGTTTTCTTTGGAAGGCAGGGGGTCTCACGACCCCCGGCCGTGTTTATTAAAACATGAAAACAAATTAAAATTTGTTGAAATAAAACAATATTTACACAATCATCAATATGCAAAAATTCTGACATTAGATTTACAGCAATGTAGACAGGTTTGAAAGGGCTAACCTTAACAAATGTCTAATACAGCGTGTTTCCTAACCAAATCTAACATCCTACGTATGAATTTTGCACACCTAGCATTTTGGGCCTACGACAAGGTCGCTAACCGGTGCCAGATCCTTATTACCCAGCTGCGCCCTCACGTATGAGTGCGCATGCGCAACAGGGCCCGGTTACCGGGAGAGTACTTTCCCTCTCCCGGTTACCCCGTATGCTCCGTGAACTCCATTAAAACAAAGGAGGGCCCTTTCACTCTGCGCCGTTTAATAACGTCATAATGTACAGCCCAAGAAAAGCGTGAATCCCTCCCCCGCACCCATCGAACCAAGCGGATATCCTGCCCTGAAGTTCTAGGAGAGACCATTGGCCCCTCCCCTTGGGCGACCCCATTCGAGAATGGTGAGGCCCCCTAAGGACCTTAAATTGACTGCTCACCGATCATGACCTTACCGCCACAGGCCAGGATAGTTGACCGACAATCTGCCTCCCCCAAACCTCCTACTCTGAAAGGTCATACCTACCTAGCAAAACCCTCCAACCATGGCAAAATATTCTTAGTCAGCAAATCATTGCCCGCCCCAGTCAGGTGTACCCCATCCTGTAAGTAGAAATGGTCCCTCCAGATGCATCCATGTGGAATTATCTGCAATTGAGGTGATCGAAATAATTTCTCAATCTTGTTGTTGATCCTCTTTACCTAGTGATTCAACGCATTAACAGAGGCCCCCCACCCCCTCGATTGCAGCCTAGGTGTCCCCAGAAACTCAACCTGATCAGGCTCAAGTTCCTCTGAGACAGTCTCCTCTTGGACTGCAGAATCAGTTTCCTGTGAAATCTGATCCTCAACCTGGGGCAAGGGGGAAGACATAGCCTTAACCCTCTTGCTCCTTCTCTTGGGTTGTGGTTGGTCTATTGTTCCAAGATCTACCACTGGTTCAGGAAGGCACTTCTTAGCCTGAGTCCTTGTCACTGCAAGGACATGTGCTGAAATCCCTAGCATTTCTGCATGAGTCCTGTACTCCACTTCTGACCAAACTGAGCTTTCAAGATCATTGCCTAACAGACAGTCTACTGGGAGGTCTGCACTCACAACAACTTTCTTTAGGCCATCTACCCCTCCCCAGGAGAAGTTCACAACAGCCACACTATATGGAGTAGTGGAGTTGCTTGCATTGGTCACTAGGTAACTTTCACCTAGTACAATCTGTCCAGGGTCCACAAAGGCAGGTGTTACCATAGTGACACTGGCACATTTGTCCCTGTAGGCCTGAGCCAGTTTCTCATTTATCAAAGGCGTCTGCCTATATTTGCCCAGGTTACTGGGACTCACTGTAGTGGACAAAGCTAAGTCCACATCATATAGGAGAACTGCCTGAGTAGGGATTCTGACTAGGCCAGATTCCATCTCAGTACCCAAGGTTAACCCCACTATACCCTTAGGTTGTGTACCACCACTGCTAACTGTACTAGGGGGTGCAGGTGCTTTAGGAGCTGCAGTGGTGGGGACTGGATTTTTCTTGGTGCATTCACTGCCCCAGTGTGAAACTGATTTGCAGGTATTGCACCAAGGTTTCTTTGGGACATCATTCTTCTTTTTCTTGTTTCCATTTTGGGAACCACCCTCCTTATTACTAGTTTGGGGGCCTGAAGACTTCTGGTCCTTTTCTTTATCTTTCTGATTCCCACCCTTCTGGTCTGTTTTCTTCTGGTCACCACCTTGGTTCTGGGGTTTCTGCTTAATCCTTGTTCTGACCCATTTGTCTGCCTTCTTTCCCAATACTTGGGGAGAGGTCAGATCAGAGTCAATAAGGTATTGATGCAACAGCTGGTTCTGACAGTTATTAAGGATCTGCTCTCTCATTATAAGATTGTACAATCCTGTATAGTCTGAGACTTTACTTCCCTGCAGCCAACCCTCCAGAGCCTTAGTGGCACAATCAACAAAATCAGTCCAGTCCTGAGTCTGTGCTTTTTGGGTGTCTCTGAACAACAACCTGTATTGCTCAGTGGTTAGGCCAAACCCTTCAATAAGAGCACTCTTCAGGACAGAGTAGTTTTTGGCATCCTCAGGTCTAACTGTGAGGAGCCTATCCCTCCCTTTCTCAGAAAAGGAGTACCATAAAATTGCAGCCCACTGATCCTGAGGAACCTGCTGTACCATGCAGGCTCTCTCCATAGCAGTCATCCATTTGTGGATGTCATCCCCTTCCTTGTAGGGGGGCACAATTTTTTGTCAGGTTTCTATTATCATAGCTCCTGTCTTTCTCTCTAGGAATTATGCTGCCACCAGTGGCATCTAAGCCACACAATTTCTGCTCTCTTGCCAAGGCAAGTCTAGCTTGAGCCATGGCTACCTCCTCCCTCTCTATCTGAGTTTGACAGCCCTCATCCTGGCTCTATGCTCTATCTTCTGAGAGGAAGTCATCCCTCTCTGAGATTCTCTTGAGGCACTAGAAATATGAGAGTCCCCTGATGGAGATCTCACTCTTCTGTTGCCTGGGAGAATGATATTTTGAGATCTGGGGAGGTGCTGGCCCTCTCCATTCCCAAGTAGGTTTAAGTTGGCCTGGTTAAGCCTGGCAACTATAACCTGGCTACCCCTCTGATCCTGATCTTCAAGATCCTCTACCTCTGAGTCATCCTCCTCCTCCACCTCTTCTTCTTCTTCCTCTGGAGTGGTATCAGTTACAGGGGGGTTCACTCCATCTCCTGACTCTAAGGGAGCTGCCCTCGCCTTATCTAAGTCATCCTGTTCTAGAATGGCTATCAGGGTAGGAATGGTGGGACCTCTGCCCCTTTTTAGCCCTCTTGATATGCACAAGGCACACAAGTCTTTGTGGCTAATTTTGTCATAGCTGGAAGTTGCCTGGGTAAGGTCAACTGTCACAGGCAGAGAGCTTGGAGCTTCACCTGTGCCAGACATGACTGCTAGTGAGGTGTAAGTGGTGCACTTACCTACACTAAGGGGCTCATTAGGATGGCGGATGGAAGAGCCACCGCGGCCCTGGAGTAGGCGGGAAAACCCTTTTCCGTGTCCGCCTGCCGCGGATACTCCGTCCGCCATATCAGGATAGGAAAACGTGTCAAATTTCCGTCCGCGACGGGAAAGCACGCACCGCCGTCGAACTACACACGACCACGCGGCGAACGGAACACATCCGGAGGCTCTGCCGTACGTACTGACGTCTAAGACCGTCCCCCAAATCAAGATGGCGGAAAATACACATAAAACCGCTGCGGAAAAACAACCTGTCTGAACACGGCGGAATCCCCACAGCGAACATAGGTGACATAGCAGAGATACCCACCGCAAGCTGACCACCACCATGGACCCAGCGCTACACGCTTTCCCGATGCTCTTCGCGATCCACCACGTCCTAGTCATGGCCCACTATCGACGACGACGCAGGTAAGGCACAAACCATTGGCTGTCTGGAGGGGAATACCAGCAAGGGTCGTGACGTAGGGAGGGGGAGTGTCATGTTACCGAAACCACTGATGAGAAGCAAATACGAATACACATTTGTAGTACGCAAGCAGGAATGACAACGACAGACCACGAGACTTGATAAACTACCTTTATTGTACATAATAGGGGTATAATCACAGTGTATGCGTGAGCATGGGCAAAGTGGGCACCAGAGCAGCTACATCATTGGCAGTAAACGAGAGGGCAGAATGCAGTATCAGAGCAGCAACAGGGCATTGTGGAGTACAGAGCAGCTACATCATTGGCAGTAAACGAGAGGGCAGAATGCAGTATCAGAGCAGCAACAGGGCATTGTGGAGTACAGAGCAGCTACATCATTGGCAGTAAACGAGAGGGCAGAATGCAGTATCAGAACAGCAACAGGGCATCGTGCCCAACAGAGCAGGTACATCATAGGCAGTAAACGAGAGGGCAGAATGCAGTATCAGAGCAGCAACAGGGCATTGTGGAGTACAGAGCAGCTACATCATTGGCAGTAAACGAGAGGGCAGAATGTAGTATCAGAACAGCAACAGGGCATCGTGCCCAACAGAGCAGGTACATCATAGGCAGTAAACGAGAGGGCAGAATGCAGTATCAGAGCAGCAACAGGGCATTGTGGAGTACAGAGCAGCTACATCATTGGCAGTAAACGAGAGGGCAGAATGCAGTATCAGAACAGCAACAGGGCATCGTGCCCAACAGAGCAGGTACATCATAGGCAGTAAACGAGAGGGCAGAATGCAGTATCAGAGCAGCAACAGGGCATTGTGGAGTACAGAGCAGCTACATCATTGGCAGTAAACGAGAGGGGCTAAGTGCATCAACAGTCCATTGCACTGAACAGGTCCATCCGAGGCAGCAAACGAGAGGGGCTAAGTGCATCAACAGTCCATTGCACTGAACAGGTCCATCCGAGGCAGCACATGAGAGGGGCTAAGTGCATCAACAGTCCATTGCACTGAACAGGTTGATCAGAGGCAGCACATGAGAGGGCAGAATGCAGTATCAGAACAGCAACAGGGCATTGTGCCCAACAGAGCAGGTACATCATTGGCAGTAAACGAGAGGGCAGAATGCAGTATCAGAGCAGCAACAGGGCATTGTGGAGTACAGAGCAGCTACATCATTGGCAGTAAACGAGAGGGGCTAAGTGCATCAACAGTCCATTGCACTGAACAGGTCCATCCGAGGCAGCAAACGAGAGGGGCTAAGTGCATCAACAGTCCATTGCACTGAACAGGTCCATCCGAGGCAGCACATGAGAGGGGCTAAGTGCATCAACAGTCCATTGCACTGAACAGGTTGATCAGAGGCAGCACATGAGAGGGCAGAATGCAGTATCAGAGCAGCAACAGGGCATTGTGGAGTACAGAGCAGCTACATCATTGGCAGTAAACGAGAGGGCAGAATGCAGTATCAGAACAGCAACAGGGCATTGTGGAGTACAGAGCAGCTACATCAGAGGCAGCACAAGTACGTGTCCCTACCAACCCGTCAAAGGGACCACAAGAGTGCCACGCAGTTCTCAATGGACACACCATGTGAAATAACATTTGAGTGAAGTGTACAGCACCTCACATCACAGAATCAGGGGGACTGCGTGAACTACCTGCCTCGGACACACTGGCAGCACCAGCAACAGGAGTGTGAGACACAGCCACAGCCCGAGTGACACACACATGGGCCACGGACCCAGACACACTGGCAGCACCAGCAACAGGAGTGTGAGACACAGCCACAGCCCGAGTGACACACACATGGGCCACGGACCCAGACACACTGGCAGCACCAGCAACAGGAGTGTGAGACACAGCCACAGCCCGAGTGACACACACATGGGCCACACTGCCAGCACCAGCAACAGGAATGTGAGACACAGCCACAGATGTAGTCACTGACACGTGACCCACTGACCCAGACAGACTGCCAGCACCAGAAACAGGAGTGTGCAACACAGCCACAGATCTTCTAACTGACACGTGAGCCATAGACCCAGATAGACTGCCAGGACCTGCAACAGGAGAGGGCACAACAGAGACTGTGCCACTACATGATGCATGACAGCCAACAACAGACACAGTGCCACCATCTGATACATGAGAGTCAACTTCACCTGCGCCACTGGGACAACTGAAATGATGAGCCACAGGGCTGTATGGGCCAGGAGTCAGGGTGGGCCTGGGAGCTGGGGATAGCTGACCTTGAGCCACATCGGGGTTGGCAGGTGTCAATGGTGTGTGTCTGCGTTTCTTAGGGATGTGTGAGTGCACCCTGGACAGGACAGGACTGCCAAGTCGTGGGGACTCTAAAGAATCACCACCCACCATAGGTGGAGCATCTGCAGCCGGGGATCGGGTTTCTGGGGACGTCCTGGAGCCTGCTTGTCGTTTGCTGTGTGCCTGCCGCCTGGACTCTGAATCATGTGTAATGGGGGATGCAACAACAGGGGACACCCTCCTCTGCTTCTGACTGGCCTGGATGGGAGTGGAGGTATGGGGGGACTCCGCCGCGGAGACATCTGTTTGGCGTTCAGTAGAAAACATCAGCCTCAGTGCAGCCAGGGGTGAAGTATGCCTGTCCTTGATTGCGCCATTGTCCATGCTAGAAGCCTTGTCCGTAGGATGTGCCTTATCCTTAGGTGGAGTGTTGTCTCTGGATGTAGCCTGTGCCCTGGTCGCCGCCCTGTTCCTGCCAGCAGACTTGTCGTCTGTGGTGCACCTGTCTCCAGTAGACACCTGCTCTCTGTGTGTGTCCCTGCCCTTGGGAGATGGACCTTGCTCTGTTGTGGTCCTGCCCTTGGGAGTCTCCCTGCTCTTAGGAGGTGCCTTTGTCTTTTCACTGTCCTTGGGAGTGTCCCTTTCCTCTGTTGTGGTCCTGCCCTTGGGAGTCTCCCTGCTCTTAGGAGGTGCCTTTGTCTTTTCACTGTCCTTGGGAGTGTCCCTTTCCTCTGTTGTGGACCTGCCCTTGGGAGTCTCCCTGCTCTTAGGAGGTGCCTTTGTCTTTTCACTGTCCTTGGGAGTGTCCCTTTCCTCTGTTGTGGTCCTGCCCTTGGGAGTCTCCCTGCTCTTAGGAGGTGCCTTTGTCTTTTCACTATCCTTGGGAGTGTCCCTTTCCTCTGTTGTGGGCCTGCCCTTGGGAGTGTCCCTGCTCTTAGGAGGTGCCTTTGTCTTTTCACTGTCCTTGGGAGTGTCCCTTTCCTCTGTTGTGGGCCTGCCCTTGGGAGTCTCCCTGCTCTTAGGAGGTGCCTTTGTCTTCTGACTGGCCTTGTCCAAGGTACAGTCCATGGACATGTGAGTATCCCTAGCCTTGGGAGTACCTTTTGTGTTGAATGCCTGTGTAGCTCCTGAAGGCATGTCCCCCAACAACACTTGTGGATCCTGTGTGTGTACTCCAGTGTATCTGACGTTGTCTACGTGAACAGATTTAGCTGATCTAGGGGATGGGGTCTGTGCCCTGCGTGCCCTGACGTGCTGTCTGATGCTGCTTCTAGTGCAATAACCTGTATATGAGTCCTGCTCAGAATAATCACTACCCCCTGAGACATCCAGTGGTGTAGATGGGGAAACAGAAGTAGCACCCTGTTCATGCGACTGTACTATTGCAGACGACACACTGCTTGCCAATGACTGCACTGTCCTGTGTAGACCAGCAAGATCGCCATGCATCCCTTCCATGAATGCCACCACCTGCCCCAACTTCCTATCATGGTCCTGGAAAGCATTTGTCATATTGGTCTGCCCCACACACAGCTGTCACAGCAGATCAACGGCCTCAGCACACAGTGCATTTTGGCTCACCGTGGCAGGGGCAGCGGTGCCTGCACCGAACGCCACTCTGCTCCCCCTACTCCTCCGGCCACGAACAGTACATGGTGCAGTTGGCGGAAGTGTGGGCCCTGTGTGCTGTCTTCCGACAGAAGGTGATGCCCACTCCCAGTCTGTGACAACAGTGCAGGCTCACCAAGAGTGTCCGACGAGGAGGACGATGGTGTCTCCACATGCGAGTCCTCAGGGACGGTCCTGTCCCCCTCTCCGGCGCTGGCCTCCTCTGTGTCAGTCTGCGTGTGTGCGAAGTCTGAGCCGGACTCATTTCCTCGACTAATCTCCACCGTCTGTGGCTGAGTGTCCTCTGTCATAGCTGAAATGCACATAAAAGATGTGTGAGTCATGGGCACACTGACGTACAGAAGGACCAGGATTGCCAAATCCCATAGCTGACTAAGATTTAGTAGCCCCCATCCTGCACACGGCCCACCTCTACCAGTCTTCCTCACATTTCCTGCCATGGGGCCATGGACCACTAGGGGATGTGCTTCAACACTCAACTACTAAGCAAGTGGCGTGTCAACATGGCGGACCTGGATGTCAAATGACAACCACCCAATGGGACCAAAATGGCATCACAGAGATACATACGCAACATGGAACTCTATACTGTGTCTGTGCACCAATACATGCATAGCACTCACAGGTTTCCTACACAGACAGTATGCTCACCGCTAGTTTGCTGTTGATCGGCACTCAGACGTTCGGCCAGTTCAGGATGCGTCACTGCAATGATACGGTGCATGAGAGGGGTCATGGAGCGTCGGGCCAGACGGGGCGTCCTTGGAATCATGCCCAGTGTTACTTCCGCTACATTCTTGCTCAGCCTGGAAATGTCGTCCCAGCGTTTGTGGCAGTGTGTATGTCGTCTGTTGCACACCCCCAATGCCCGTACTTCCCGTGCTATGCTCCTCCACAGGTCCTTGCGAAGGTGCAGCTTGACCTACCATGATGGGAGACAAAAGGGTTTAAGTCAGTGGACAGTTGGCCTGTCACACACATAGGGGCAAGACGTAACTGTCAGCAGCCATGCACAATCAGGAACATATGTCTAGCCCACACTACACAGCTAAGATAGGAATAGGCCTAATTATTTGGCCCCCTCATGCACACCAACATGTCCCACACTGCACTTACCACCCGTCCTGGTGCGCCGTAGAGGCGTCCATAGTTGCGGAGTACACCGTCCACGAGGACATCAAGCTCCGCGGCGGTGAAGGGTCGAGACCGGATCTCTTTGCCTCTCGACATGGCAAGATCACGGAGTATGGCACTAGAGCAGCAGTCGGTGGTCAGCTCAGCAGCAGCAGCAGGTCGAGGTGATGGTCACAGGCAGCAGTCGGTGGTCAGCTCAGCAGCAGCAGCAGGTCGAGGTGATGGTCACAGGCAGCAGTCGGTGGTCAGCTCAGCAGCAGCAGGTCGAGGTGATGGTCACAGGCAGCAGTCGGTGGTCAGCTCAGCAGCAGCAGTCGGTGGTCAGCTCAGCAGCAGCAGCAGGTCGAGGTGATGGTCACAGGCAGCAGTCGGTGGTCAGCTCAGCAGCAGCAGCAGGTCGAGGTGAACAGGCAGCACTGGTCCCCAGGGTAGGAAGTGTCATTTTGGCCAACACACATATATAGGGCCCTCAGCACGTGTCAGTGGCATACGTCGCCAGCAATTGGTCAGCCCTGGAAGCGTGTTCGTGAAATGGGCCAATGACTGGCCCTGTTGTTGCGGTGCACTGCTTCCGCTACTTGCGATTGGCCATATGCGGCCAGCGTCCCTCTTCCCATTGGCTGCATGTGCACGGACCGTCACGGGCACACATCGGCAACCGCACGTGCAAGCTTCAGGCACGGATGCTTCAGTTGCAACAATGTTCTATCACTGGTGCCACCATGGCGGTGCACGTACTCATCGGGGGAGGTGCAGGCCTATACACCCTGTAGATGTACTCAATGGACATGCCAGTTCATGTCCCCTCTTACAGTCACATTGCATCATCCACCGTACACCGGCCGGAGCGGCCGGGCCAAGGACGGCCGTGCCGGCCATGTCCACAACCACCGTGCCCGGCCATGTCCACAACCGCCGTGCCCGGCCATGTACACAACCGCCGTGCCCGGCCCGGCCTAGGACAGCCGTGGCCGGCCATGTCCACAACCACCGTGCCCGGCCATGTCCACAACCACCGTGCCCGGCCATGTCCACAACCACCGTGCCCGGCCATGTCCACAACCACCGTGCCCGGCCATGTCCACAACCACCGTGCCCGGCCATGTCCACAACCGCCGTGCCCGGCCATGTCCACAACCGCCGTGCCCGGCCCTGCCTAGGACGGCCGTGGCTGGCCATGTCCACAACCACCGTGCCCGGCCATGTCCACAACCGCCGTGCCCGGCCATGTCCCCAACCGCCGTGCCCGGCCATGTCCACAACTGCCGTGCCAGGCCGGGCCGGGCACGGCGGTTGTGTACATGGCCGGGCACGGCGGTTGTGGACATGGCCGGGCACGGCGGTTGTGGACATGGCCGGGCATGGCGGTTGTGGACATGGCCGGGCACGGTGGTTGTGGACATGGCCGGGCACGGTGGTTGTGGACATTGCCGGGCACGGTGGTTGTGGACATGGCCGGCACGGCCGTCCTTGGCCCGGCCGCTCCGGCCTGTGTACGGTGGATGATGCAATGTGACGGTAAGAGGGGACATGAACTGGCATGTCCATTGAGTACATCTACAGGGTGTATAGGCCTGCACCTCCCCCGCTGAGTACGTGCACCGCCATGGTGGCGCCAGTGATAGAACATTGTTGCAACTGAAGCATCCGTGCCTGAAGCTTGCACGTGCGGTTGCCGATGTGTGCCCGTGACGGTCCGTGCACATGCAGCCAATGGGAAGAGGGCCGCTGGCCGCGTATGGCCTTTGGGAAGTAGCGGAAGTTGTGCACCGCCATGGCGGCGCCAATTATGTTATCTTGTCAGACGCTGCACCGTGATGTGTTGTGTGCAGTTGCGTCATTAGGGTTGTGAGCGTGATAGGGAAAGGTCATATGTCATACAATATAGCATGTGTGTCCATACTATGCCCATCGGTCGGCACACAATGGGCAACAGATGTGCATTTGGACGTGTTGACGTCGGGTGTGACCCTACAGACGTTATTACATCTTCACAACTACACAGTACATCACGGCTGTATGGCCAAATTATGCATCTGTTGTCAGTGTGTGGTTCTGGCGAGGTGACTACAGTGGTGGTGGTACACATGCATTCCGTGTATGTGTTTTGGACGTTGTGTCACCATGCATGTAATTACCGTATGCACAACATTATTGGTGTTGGCATTGGTGCTTGATGACATGGCGTGTGTATAATTATCGTTTGTGTGCATGCAGTTGCATGTGTGTCTGTGATGTGGCTACTGAACATTAGGGTGAAGACTGACGTTTTGTCAGTAAGGTTCACATGTGATGGAGTTGTACACGTATGCGTCGTTTGTAAGTTGACCTAAGTTACATCTCTCTCCCACACAGGAGGGCTCCAAATGTGCATCGGTCATACACTGTGCTGGAGGATATGGTTGACGAGGAGGTGATTAGGAAATTCCGGCTGGATCGACGTCGGTTGCTGGAGCTTGTTGCTCAAGTGTCTCCTCATCTGCAGCCACGTAGGACGTATCCTGGGTCGATTACACCCACTGCAAAGGTCATGGCGGTACTACATTTCTTTGCTACTGGCACATTTCAGTACACAGTTGGACATGCCGGGGGGATGTCACAGGCCATGTTCAGCACGGTTCTTCGGGATGTCTTAACAGCTATGATGCTGTACAAGAATGACTACATACATTTCCCACGGCCGGAAGAGTTGGCAGCAGTCAAAGCTGACTTCTATGCACTGGGCCACATACCTCACGTTGTGGGTTCAATTGATGGCACACACATCGCTATCATTCCACCACGGGCACGTGAGCAAGTATTTAGGAATCGCAAACACTTCCATTCGCTGAACGTGCAGGTGGTGTGCCTGGCAAACAACATCATCTCCCATGTGTGTGCAAGATTTCCTGGCTCCGCACATGACGCCCACATCATGCGGAGCAGCATTGTCCCACGACTCATGGCAAATCTGCGACCCGGTCAAGCGTGGCTTGTTGGTGAGTGTGCAGTGGGGACTCTTGTGATCTCTGTGTGGCATGGGGTACCCACCATATCTTGTTGTGATGTTTGTGTCTCTCATCCCCCTACATAGGCGACTCGGCGTACCCAAACCGGCCCTGGCTCCTCAGTCCCCTACGTAATCCTACAACAGCGGGTGAAATGCGGTACAATGATGCACATGGAAGGACACGGAGAGTCATCGAACGTACCTTTGGACTGCTAAAGTCTAGGTTTAGGTGCCTCGATAAGACCGGAGGGGCCCTGCCTTACTCACCAGGAAAAGTATGCAGGATCGTGATTGCCTGCTGCATGCTCCACAACCTGGCAGTACGCAATGACATTGAACTGCTCTTGGACCCTGAAGACGAAGAAGTTCCTCGGCCTCCCATCCCACCCATGTCGACTGATGAGGATAGTGGTGAGGAGGAAGGTGTGGACCAGAGGCGCCAGCTCATAGATCGCTACTTCCCTTGAATGTGAGTAACTACCTCTAGTGGCGGTTGACAATGCCTCATGTATGTTTGCTGGTGTTGTGTGGATGTGGGGTTCATCAGCTGGGTGTTGTTTGTGATGGTTGCATATGTGTGTCTTCATTTCTTTGGACATACAAGTCTCCATGATGTGTGTGCTCTCATCCCATGCTTTTGTGATGATTGTAGTTTGTGTAATGTTGCTGTGCATTGTGTTGTGATGTGTGTCAATCTGTTTCCTGACGTGTGTTTGCTGTCTCTGATTTTCCCTAGGTCACTCCCGCAGCGCCATGATCATGTACGACTATGATCCCTGAACCTGTTTACGTCTGTTTCTGAAGGCAATCATGTGAATAAACATGGAGGCAAAACATCATTGTGTGTGTAAGTGAAATTTATTTACAGGTTGTGCTTTTGTGCTGGTGAATATTTACAAGTAAGTGGGGTGGAGGGAGTTGGAGTTGAAGGTAATGGCAGATGAAATGTCCGTACTGACACCACATTGGGGGGTGTCAGGGTAGTCCAGCAGACCAGTGGGAATGATTGTCTGTGGGACAGGATACTTAGCAGGGTGAATGTCTGGCACAGGCAGTGACATTGTCATTGGCGTCCCCTCTTGGAGCGTGTGGATGGCGCTCCAACACTGCTCTCAGCCACTTCCTGCCTCGGCCAGCCCCTCCGTCTCTGAGGTGGAACAGAGGCAGCTGGGGGGGCAGGTTGTTGATGGGCCACATCCGTTGCCAGGGGCACAGGTGGTGGTGGCGGCGGTGGAGGCGGAGGTGACGGTGGCGGTGGAGGCGGAGGTGACGGTGGAGGTGGAGGTGACGGTGGCGCTACGACAATTGGTGGAGGGGGGGGGGTTGTTCCGGCCAACCCATTCCCTCCACATCGTTGCCTGCTGGCCCATGATGTGCACCATCTGGCCAAGGTACCCAGAGATTTCGCGCAAGATGTTGGTGTTGTCCACTGAGTCCTGGTGTGCACGATCAACGTTTGCCTGGGACCGGTCGTATGACGCCTGGCACCTGGCAAGGGCTTGTAGGGACTCTGCCACTGGATGGGGTAGCTGTCCTTCCTCTGTACGGCGGTGTGTGGGTCGCCTGATTGGCTGATGTCCCGTTGCCTCTCTTTGTGGCACACTCACCCTGCTTGTGTGTGAGGCCGATGGACCAGCGTCGTGCGCTGGGTTAGGCTGGGTGGCACAGGCAGGAGTCGTGGTACTGGTGGTACTGGTGGTACTGGTGGTACTGGTGTTACTGGTGGTGGTGGGGACTGTGCAGATCACAGAGACAGGTGTCGCTGGAGTCACACATGCGACGTTGGTCGGTCCCGGGAGTCCCTGTGAGCCAGATGGCCCTGGCTGTGTGCTTGGTCCCGCTCCATCCTCCGCACCGGAGCTGCCTGTGTCCTCGTCACCAGAGAGTCCTGTATGTGTGGGAGGCGAGGCTGGCGGCCGGGTACTGGTTTCCCCAGTCAGTTCACGATCACCTGAGGGACAAGATAGAGCTGGTCAGTAATGTGGACATTACATGTTCATATAGATTTGTAGACATTTCTGTTTCCTGTCGCACACACCCCACCCTCCACCACCACCACCCTCACCGTGAACATGGGGGCCTGTTGGGAGTTGTATTTGGGCCTCTCACACACCCCACCCTCCACCACCCCCCCCTCACCGTGAACATGGGGGCCTGTTGGGAGTTGTAGTTTGGGCCTCTCACACACACCCCACCCTCCACCACCACCACCCTCCCCGTGAACATGGGGGCCTGTTGGGAGTTGTAGTTTGGGCCTCTCACACACCCCACCCTCCACCACCACCACCCTCCCCGTGAACATGGGGGCCTGTTGGGAGTTGTAGTTTGGGCCTCTCCCACACCCCACCCTCCACCACCACCACCCTCCCCGTGAACATGGGGGCCTGTTGGGAGTTGTAGTTTGGGCCTCTCACACACCCCACCCTCCACCACCACCACCCTCACCGTGAACATGGGGGCCTGTTGGGAGTTGTAGTTTGGGCCTCTCACACACCCCACCCTCCACCACCACCACCCTCCCCGTGAACATGGGGGCCTGTTGGGAGTTGTAGTTTGGGCCTCTCACACACCCCACCCTCCACCACCCCCCCCCTCACCGTGAACATGGGGGCCTGTTGGGAGTTGTAGTTTGGGCCTCTCACACACACCCCACCCTCCACCACCACCACCCTCCCCGTGAACATGGGGGCCTGTTGGGAGTTGTAGTTTGGGCCTCTCACACACCCCACCCTCCACCACCACCACCCTCCCCGTGAACATGGGGGCCTGTTGGGAGTTGTAGTTTGGGCCTCTCACACACCCCACCCTCCACCACCACCACCCTCCCCGTGAACATGGGGGCCTGTTGGGAGTTGTAGTTTGGGCCTCTCACACACCCCACCCTCCACCACCACCCCCCTCACCGTGAACATGGGGGCCTGTTGGGAGTTGTAGTTTGGGCCTCTCACACACCCCACCCTCCACCACCACCACCCTCCCCGTGAACATGGGGGCCTGTTGGGAGTTGTAGTTTGGGCCTCTCACACACCCCACTCTCCACCACCACCCCCCTCACCGTGAACATGGGGGCCTGTTGGGAGCCATGTACATGTTTATGAGTTGGTGTCCAACGTGCATGGGTTGGGGCGTAGGAGATGTTTCTTCTCAGTTGTGTGAGCCTGCCATGTCGTGCTGATCGTGGTGCTTGGTTTGTACTTACCAGCCTCTTCTCCTTCGTCAAGTCCGTCTAGGCTCTCTGGGTGTAGTATCACCAGCACCTTCTGCTCCCAATCGGTGTAGGGTATGGGCTCCGGGGGTGTTCCACCGCCAGTAAGAATGGCTCTTGCATTGTTTTTCGATCGGATGCCCTTCACCCTGGTCTTCAGGTCATGCCACCGCCTCTGAATTTCATGCTTCGTCCTCGGCACAGTCGCCGACGCATTCACCCGAGTGACGATCCTGTCCCACATGTGGTTCTTTTGCGCCACGGACGTCTGCTGGACTTGGGCCCCGAAGATGTGGGGCTCAACACGGATTATTTCATCTACCATTACCCTCAACTCGGTCTCCGTGAATTTAGTTTTTTTTTTGGGTGCCATGGTGTGTGGTGCTGAGTGTGTGAGTTGAGTGAGTTGGGGGGTGCAGGTGTGTGGTGTGTGATGTGTAGGAATTGTGTGGTGGGTGTTTGTGTGGTGGGTGTGGTAGGGTGGTGGTTGTGTGTCTTCTATGTGAGTTAGCAGTATCTCGATTTGGGCCTCTTGCTAGCAGCAATGCTGTGATGCAAAGGATTGTGGTAGTGTGTGGGTGTCATTTTATAGTCGTGTCTCAATGGTTGTTGGCAGTCAGGTGGTAGATGGGCGTGTTGACTAGTGTGCATTATTGGATACTTGGGACGTGTCATGGTGGCTTGTGCTTGGTGTTGGTGTATGGGGGGGCGTTGTCAATGTTCGTATGTTTGCTTTGGACTTGCGGTACACTTTCTAACATTTGTTTGCCGCTAGGGATGTTGTGCGTGTTGGCCTTCCGCAGTGATGCAGTGTTTATCGTTGCATTCTTTCCGCCGCGGACGTGGATGGCTGTGCGTTCCGTGGTACGGGCGGATTTATCCTAATTGCGTCCACGGAGTATTCACAGGTATGGCGGTACATGTGTTTTTTTCCGCGGTCATTTCCGTCCGCGGCAGTGGTTGTTCATTGGACTCCGTCCGCCGCGGACGGAGTTGGATGTGTTCCGTCCACCGCGGACGGCGTTGGTTATGATCCGTCCGCCGCGTTCGGAGTTTCGTGACATGATTATCCTAATCCCAAACGCGGAATCTCCGCGGCGCAGCCGGGAGTAAAATTTCCCCGACCATGGCGGACAGTACCCATTTCCGTCCGCCATCCTAATCGACCCCTAAGTGTTTTCCTACTGTACCTTGCTAGTGAGTTGTAGTCAGGGTGTGCTACTCCCTTTAGTCTACAACTACTAAGTTCAGTAGAACTTAATATGCTAAGCTTTTGATTTATATGTACCTAAGGTACTTGATTTGATCTTTCAATTTGATAAAAAGATTGCAATGGTAAAACAACAGCAAGCTCAAATCCGCACCGCTACGCACCAATGTGAGAAGTTGGCCTGATATATGATGTTTCCAATTCTGGAACCACCTTGTATCAGTCCAAGCTTTCCCTTATGGTGTCTGGTTGTAAGTCAACCTTGTAGACAAGCTATCTTAATGGTAGCATAGACTAAGCAGCCTTAAAGGCTTAACTCAAGAGGTTGTGTTAAGCGAGCTGTTTTACCAATCACAGTCCTGTAATATCAAATGAAAGGACACCACACAAGTATATATTATAAAAATATATGTATTTATTTCTACAAATAATCCCCAGTATTCTTTATGAACAAAGGGGCACAAGCGTTAAATCAAAAGCACAGTATAACATACAAAGTTGCACAATTATGGATGAGGGCGAAGGGCCACTCAGACCATATACTAAAAAAAAATGGTATAAGAGATACCAATTGAACAGTGGTTAGGCCTAGGGCCTAGGGAATCGCTGGGAGCAGTCAGGACAAGCAATGCTGAAGTCGGGAAAAGCCAGCGGGATTCGGGTGCAGTGCTTAAAGCACACGCATGCACCAATGCAAGTCAATGGTGCGTAAAAGTTAAGCAAACAGAGTTTTAGGATACTTCCGATGAACCTAGAAGGACAAAACTTTAGACACAGACCCTAAGGTGTGTACCAGTGTGGGAACACCGGCGTTGCAATGTTACCTCACCCACAGGAAGCGGGTGCATAGGGTCGAAGTGGCGTCGGGTTTCGTCACGCAGGTTCTGGGTGCTTGAAGCTGAAGATGCTACAGGCGATGTGAAAGAGAAGTGTCCGGTGGGATCCAAGGGTGGATCCGGATAGAAAAGTACCTGAAAGCAGAGGGGACAGAGTCTGGGTGACTCAGCAGTGACCAGGGTGGAACCAGGACGGAACCAGGCAATGTCGGGCGCAATCAGGTGGTTGTCGAGCAGATTCTCTCCGCTGTCACGTGGGCTCTGGGGCATCTGCGACGTCCAGGAGTGGGTCACGATCTGTCCCACAAAGGCTCTCGCCGTCGACGCTGTCGGCTTCAAGATTGGAGCAAACAACACTTGGCAAAAGCAATCCACGCGGAACTGGAAGATTGCTTCTCACTCGGACCAGGAGGGTCAGAGTGGGTACTCCTTTTCAGGGGAGTGGGTGCAAATCTGGAGCAACCAGAATCACAAGTCGTATTTCGGTTTTCATCGGCACAGGGGCCACAAGCTAGCTGGCAAGTGACCGGACCAATGTGTTGAGCCAAAAGGAGCAGAAGGGCCCCACGCAGCACTCGTCGAGTGTGGAGGGCTGAACTTCGGTGCAAGAGTGGCTTAGGGTTGGGGCTTCTCAAACCCCGGTGTACAGCTTCGAGGGTCACTCGTGGGCTGCACGGTCAGTGTCTCGTGGTCTTTTTAAGATGGCGTGCCCCACGCTTCCGGTCGCCTCCACGGGTCTCAGCTCTGCAGGGACTGTGGATCGGGCTGTTAGAAGGCAGGCAAGCTTGATCTCGTTGATCTCTGTCACTCGAGTTCTGGCGGGAACTGCAACAAAGCAGACGTTGAGGTGCTGGATGGTGCCTGTTTGCACAGGGTGGTCACTCCTTGACCACAAGGGAGATTCTTCAGTCTTCTACGTTAAGTAGGATGTCGAAGGGTCCAGAGTTTCGTTTCTTATGTTTCATCAGGATAATCTGAAGTGCATTGGCACTGCTCCCATTCTTATACTAATCTAGGGGGCTGGATTACCTGCTAGGTCCCCTCCTATGGGTGGGACCCAGGAAGGGGGTGGGTACACCCCTTTCCTTTGATCCAGGCCGCGCTGGGACGGGGGCTGGTGTGCCTCAGAACCGGTTTGGCCGGATTATGCAAGGGGAAGCCTTGTGCTCCCCATGCAGTGTCTGGTTTCTTTCAAACCTCCCTGCTACAATCCACTATCTCCTGTCTGGGGTGGTGTGACACCTCCCTGTGACAGGAAACCCTTTGTCCAGGCCCCCTTGGCTGAGTTTCGGTCAGCTGAGTTTCGGTCAGACTCGTGTCTGTGGCAGAAGCATCCATTTTGTGGATCTGAGGCTCTTTTAAAAATCAACCGCATTTCAGTAAAGTAACATGTCTTACCCCTCTAGAGGGGTGGAATGCTATCCCCGTCACCAGAACTGGCGAGGGGATAGTATTCCAAATCGTATGACACCTTACACGACATGTTTTGATAAAGCCAAACCAAAGTTGCTATATAACCGCGAGGATTATAATGCACTTAATAGTATATGGTATGGCATTATCCTGGAACAGCTTAGGGATTTATTCCCGACAGCTGCAGACAGGCTCAGCTCATGCTAGAGCTCCATCTCACATTAAACCACACACTCTACCTCCAGAATTGATAAGGTCTTCTATAGGAGTGGCTCACAGGTTTATATGTGTCCAGATATAGGTTTAGATATAGGTATACTATATCTAAGCAAGAGGTGATTACACCATCTTGCCCCAGCTGAGTGATCAGCCAGTTGTGTCAATTTAAGAACCAGCCAGGGGTGGCAAAAGATATGCTGCAGCCCCTGGTAGGCCTTGGTGGCACCTATGCCCTGAGCACCTATAGTGCATTGGTACAGGGGCTAACAAGGAGTCCATTTCCAATTGTGGTATGTACCTATAGCACATGTATTAATAATTTAGAGAGAGAACAGCAGGCTGGGAGTCTGATTAGCAGGCCCACAGACTCAGTAAGTCTAAAACCAGTGAAGCAAAAAGTAAAAATTTGGGGTGACCATAGGATAGCAGACCCTACTCTCCTACAACAACAAGGCAGGTGTCAGCGTGACTTAGTTGTACCTCACAACATGTGCAGCCGCACATAACGTTTATAACTGTTGGAAGACCATCTCCCAATCCTCTTTACACTGCTGATATGCAACCCTCTCGCTGTTGCTTCAGTGGTCGCTCCTATTCTGAATGAATGGGTCCCAAAATCCTTAGGATTAAACCCTGCCGTGCTGATTGCCATTGCCAAAACTCTTTGGAACTGAAACCTGGTCAATGGGGTACCGCCCGCATGTATTAACAATGCTCCCACTGCCGCGCCTACCCGTTGCTTGATACATGACTTTACATGGGACACTGGGCAGCAAGGATTAGTCCACGACCGGTGGAGTATCAAACTATCTCCCCAGGCCTCCTGATCTGTTTTTGATTTAAGTATGGTTATCAACAGTGTATTGTCCATTATCTTTGTGTGTTCGAGCCGGGGGCTCCATAGCATGTCTAGCTTGCAGCTAGCCACCAATTCGCTTACTCGTAATGCCCCATAAAAGGCCAATGAAAAGGCGGCTCTAAATAAGAGTACCTACCCTGAGGAGCGACAAGGCATCCAATACTGCTGCAAGCAGCTCTAAACCTATTGGTTGTCTGGAATCACTGGTAGTCGCTTGCAGGCGCCGCCACCACCTCAATGCCTTGTGCACTATGAAACTGTTTGTGGGATCTTTGGCCCCTTTTAGCTGCGCAAACAAAGAGACAGCCGCCTTGTGTCTGTTAGCTGTCGCTGCTGAGCGCCCCTCTTTGTGTAATGTGTCCATGTACAGGGTAAAATTCCCCTCCTGAACCCACTTCTCCACCCAGTACTGACCCAAAAATAAGCAATAAGACATAAACGCCCATTCGTAAGCCGTCCTGGTCCTGGGGGCTAGGCTGACTGCCATGAGGTGCTGTAGCTGGGGGCACCAATTTGCCAAAGTGTTGTTGGGAAGTGTGCCGGTGTTGCTTCTGTAGATGGTAGATGTTCCCTGAATACCTGCATCTTAAAGCGAGAGAGTGCGTCAGCTGCGTTATTCAAAACCCCTGGGACATGTTTGGACTTAAACTGTACATTCAATTTCAAGCATCTCAGCACAATCTCCTTCATGAGGCGGAGTATAAACTTACACCGCGTTGCCTGTTGATTGATACATTCAACTCTGGTCCTGTTATCTGACCATAAGATCACAGATTGATTACGCAAATGTTCAGGCCAAACCGTTAAGGCAACCCATATTGGAAACAGCTCCAAAAAGCCGATGTTTGCTGTCAAACCGCTTTCCTCCTACCACGCCTGCCACCGTTGTGCCACCAACTTGTTTCCAAGTATGGCGCCAAACCCTACACTGCCCGCAGAGTCAGTCCATAGACCTAACTCTGCCAACGTAGCGGGGGGACCGCACCACACTACTCTGCCGTTGAAATCCTCCAGGAATGCCATCCAGATACGCATGTCCTGGCGAACCTCGACCGACAATCTAGTGCGATGGTGTTTTTCCCGCAGGCCCTTCATGGCGTGCGCGATGGAGCGGGAGAAGGGGCGTGCCATGGGTATTACTCTCATTGCGAAATTCAGCTGACCCAACCAAACATTGTTGCAGGGCTGCTCTGAATTTGCTGATTTTTTCTTTGGGTTACCTGAAACAACCCTCCACTGAGTCTAATTCTATGCCTAAAAATTCCAAAGATGTTGCTGGCCCACCGTCTTTTCCTGGTGCCAGCGGGACCCCAAAAGCCTGCATGAGCACGCAAAATTCCTGCAATGCCCACGCACACTCCTGTGAGCCCGCTGCGCCCAGAAAAAGAAAGTCATCCAGGTAGTGCATGACATGATGGTGTCCCGTTGTCTGCCTCAAAACCCATTCCAGAAAGGAACTGAATGTCTCAAAGTAGGCACATGAAATAGAGCAACCCATGGGCATACACATATCCATATAGAATTTGCCTAAAGGAAAAACCCAGCAGATGTTGATCTAGGGGATGCACTGGTAGCAGCCGAAAAGCAGATTCAATGTCTGATTCAGCCATCAGGGCCCCAGGCCCAAGAATCCTCAACATATCCACTGCCTGGTCGAAAGACGCATACTTCACACCTGA
This sequence comes from Lissotriton helveticus, assembly GCF_964261635.1. Lineage (NCBI taxonomy): Eukaryota > Metazoa > Chordata > Amphibia > Caudata > Salamandridae > Lissotriton > Lissotriton helveticus. The sequence continues at coordinate 205,258,624 of NC_136062.1, forward strand.
AATGCCTTCGTCGATAGCGTCATTTAATGATGCCCCCCTAGGTTCTGAGAGATTGTGGATGAGTCTGTACTCGCCCTTTTCTTTCTTTGGGACCATTCTGAGGGGGGAGCAAACAAAATTAGGTACAGGGATGTCATTAAAGGGACCCGATATCCAACCCAGGTGCAGTTCTTTATCAATCTTTGTCACCACCACCGCTGGGTTGTGCCTAACTGACAGTTGATTCCTACATTCTGGCATCCCGGAATATCCCACCTCTGGGATCCTGAAGCAATGTGAGAAACCTTCCTGTAGCATCCTCGCAGAGGCATGGTCCGGGTACCTGTTCAGCCAAGGAATCATAGCCAGTACGTCAATGGGTGAGTGAGCGCCCCACAGGTCTCCCCCCTAATCCTGTTTCCTTCTTCCCCTGTTTCCTGAGGGGTTACCTTTGGAGCGGCATGCTGTTTCTGGGTGGGAAGAGTGGCCACATATGTAACATGCGTGTTTGAACTTACAAGTGCCTGCTGCCCTGGTGCATGTACGTCTGTTAAAATCCCAACACATGCCTTTGCGCTCCCCACTGCCTCTGGCCTTACCAGCCGCGTCACCCCCTTGCGCTGGCCGAAGGGCTGTTGCGGTTTGGTGGGATAGCCTTTGTTCCAGTTTGTGCCCGCACTCGCTGTTTGCCCACTTGTAAACTGGCCATACCATGAAATAGAATCGACCCTATCCCAGGATAATGATTGGTCAAACTCTTTGGCTTTCCTGAAGGCTATGTCATACTCCTTCCAACCATCCCCTCATGCTTGTCGCTGAAATTTGTAATTCTACTCTGATAACATGTCATTTCTGCCTGCAAGTTGGGGGAACGCTCGGCCATGACTGCCATAAAGACAGAGAAGGCTCTAATCCAATTAATCAATGTCTTCTCCACCCTGAATTTTGCCAATTGGGACCGCTATTCGCTAGGAAACATCCAGTCCTTCTGTGTCTTGGCATACTCCATTTCCCTGTTATCAGCTAACAGTGAAAACATATTAACATACTTGCCCGCCCAAATCAACTCTTTCACCCCCTGTGCAACATGCTGGGCAAGATTTTCTCTCCTGGAGGGTATTGTACCTAACCCTAGTACTGGCAAAGCAGCACTCCTTACCACTTTCAACAACTCGCGTTGGTGCGACACTCTTGGCTTGTCCCGCGTCGCTCCCCGAACATGATGCTTGAGGAGAAATCGGTGCGCTTGGCACCCCCCGCCACCCCTGGCCATCATGATCTTTGCTACCATTTGCTGCTCCTCTGCAGAGGGATCCTCGGCGGAAGGTAACACCCCCCCAATTCCCAGCCAGGGGAGTACTGCCACTATCTGTGCTGCCAGCTCAGGGGGCCCCTGACCAACTCCGGGAGGTGCAACAACTGGGATGAGTGATCCACTGTTGTGCACCGGGACAGTTGCCGGGTTCACCACTGGTAACATTGTAATATCCGCCGGTACCCCCAGGGGCACTATGCTCGAGGGTGTCGGGGGTGTGGCTGGAGCCGTTGCCACCAGTAAACTTATCGGGGTCGGTGGAGTAGGTATGGGTGCTACCGGTAGTGTGGGCACTCCGTCGGGGACCCTCCCAGGTGACCCCCCTACTACTCGTGACTTGGGGGCCCACCCATTTCCCCTCTTGGCTCTGCCCCGCTTAGGCAAAGTGTCTAGTTCCCCCCTGGGTTGAGGGGGCACTATAACTCGCTTTGGTCTCCCCGATGGCCCTGCCTGATCATCTAACCTCTGACTCAGCTCTGCCACACTCTTCCCCAACTGGTCCATTTTTCCCATTCTCCTGTCCATAGCTGACATCTTGCGCATCATACCCTGCAGCATAAGCTTCATGCGGGAATGCTTAGCGCCTCACCCACTCGACATTCCTTATCCTTTGTAGTTGGTAAACAACCTACACTCAATGTCACCTATGGGCATGATGTGCCTTGTACCTGTATCAAAGTTGGAGGCTCACAGGCTGGCCGTAAGCATCACGCAACTGTGACCGCAACACACCAGCTAGCCTGGGTGCTTGGGCGAGCGCACTCTAGCCCAGCGGCCCGACAGAAGCAGTGAAATGCAGGCCCATCTGTGTCCTCGGATAGCATTGTCCACCGCGCCATTCTCCATCAGCTCAATCCGCAGTGCCCCTTTGTGATGGCCTACGATGAAAAGGAAAGTTAGCACACAGTACTGTCACTCCAGAAAGAAAGTTGCACCTTTGTAGCTGAAACCCAGCCCCCCTTTCTGTACACAAAATTACCACAGGGCCACCTTTCATCGAAGGCCCACAATGAAAGGCAAGTTATAACACAGTACCGCCTCCTGTAAGGAAATTGGACCTCGTAGTTGAACCCACGCCCTTGCCTTGTACAATGTTACAGTGCCATCGCCATATTAAACTACAACTAGCTCGTCCTTAATTCACTAGCTTGCTTGTCTATCTGAGCGTAGAATTACTCAACTGTAACTTCTTAGCGTTTTGTACAGGAAACCCAGGGAGCTTGTCAACTTTGGTCTCCCATCCACGTGCTAACCAGGACCGACCCTGCTTCGCCTGTCTAAACAATACCTAACAGTACTACGCAGTGCTCGAGTGCTAACACAGGAGCGTCTACTGCGGCCGAACGTGACCTTGACAATGCCCGCAGTCGCTACAAAATCGCCACACAGAGCGTTTTTTTCACTTTATAAGCTTAGTCTCTCATCAGGGCAAAACAAACGTTTTCTATTCACTAAAGCCCCTACCCGCAACAATGCTGCGCTCTACAATGCGTGCCAAACAGCTCCTGGCACTGCTTCAACACGTGACCTGCACATACCGATGAGCCGTATGCTCCTGTTACCGCACTCCGCTTTCGTAGCACGGTACTTGCCCCCGCTATCGCCGCAAACCTTAATTACCAATGCGGCCCTCCCCCACCAGCTCCTGCTGCCTTACGTGTAATGCCTGCTTCTTTGACGCCGCCACCGCGAGTGCATGGTATTGATGTCTCGCCTGCTGCCGGGTTTCCGCCGCTCCATGAGGAAAACCTCCACCACACCGCAAGAAGGTTGTCCCGTCGCCACAAAACCGCGAAATCCGCTGCCGGGTGATTAACACGTCTGCACAACCTCCGGAACCTGCAAACCTGGAACACAACAAGAAAAATTATTCAGCCCCTTGATGGAAACACGGAGCGGGCCTGGAGAGTGTGGGGGCAAGAGGGTGCCTCTCGCGCTCTCCCGGCCTTTTAACTGCTGCAGCAATAGGGGCAGACCAGTTCCAGCTGGCCCGCCCCCCCTTGGCCCCTCCCCTTTGACCCGGAAGCAATACTATTGCTTCAGGGTCAAAGCGTGAGCCGGCACCAATCTGTGGTGGGGCGCACTCGCCGCGTCATCAAGACGCGGCGAAGGGGCACGCCTCACCACCGAGGATACTGAGGGAAGGGGAGGCCGGCACCTCGCCATACGTGCGAGGGGGCCAAGCGGCCCCCCCTTTCCTTTATCGCCGTTTTAGCAGCAGTTTCCGTCCGCTAAAACGCAGATAATTTTAACGAGTTCTTGCTAATATGCTCCATATTTTTTTCAATTATTTGTAATATGCAACAAGTGCAAAGGGTCCAGTTTCTAGATGCAGCTTACATGAACTCAAATAAGCAAGTAAAGTTAAAACAATAGAGGAAGTCAACATTCGGAATGGAAAAGATTATAATAGGTCAGAACAAGATAAAAAAGCCAACTGGTGAATTGTGAGCAAAAATAACAGATATGGCTCAGGTAGCAAGAGTAGGAAGAGAGGACTGAAGTTAGAATGAGGGGGAGTTAGTAAGATGTCAAGTAGAAAGTTATATTAGTCTGTGGAAGAAAAATACCGCCAGCTCTGATTTAGAACCAACAAATGATATTTGAATGGGCTTAAGAGTGAAATAGAATGATTCGTTTTCGGATTTAATTTGTGGGCGATAACACTCATCTGCTGTTGTGTCTTCTGGAGTCTGATACATCTTGAGGATGAAATGATTGTTAATTTTGAATATCATGAGTCCCTCCACATTTCGAGGAGAGAGACTGGTGCTTCTGCATATGACAATAGCACCAGCTGTACTGACAGCCCGCTCAAAGGATACATGACCCAAGGACATGCTAGATATTTCATTGCCAACCTGCGGAGTTCTGGTCACTGTTCCATATCCCATATCAATAGATAGATAGCTCTTGAGCTACGTAAAATTCTGTGTTATCATCCACGTAGACTTGTAGCATATTCTCTATTGTCATCGCCATTGAAATGTGCTGTTTTCGAGTTTCCTGCACTTGTTTGCTTAATTTAAGGCATAGAACTGTCAGAAAAATCTAACCCATCACAGAGGATGGTTGACGTGATGATGCAGGTGCTGGTGATTTTTTAGCAGGTGTGCCTTGGAATGTTGATTGTTTTATCACTGGATGTTACATCTGCAACAGTTGTGGCATGTTTCCAGGCTCAGAGGCTCCTCCCTGCTCTCTAGAGTTTGGTGAAAGCTGGAGGTGTAAGAAATTTATGTAGTTTGCTTTTGTATATTTAACAAAAATGTGAAAAATATATGAAAATGTATGTGTACAAGCAAAAATGGCATTTGGCATTGTATTTTAGTTAAAAATGAGTTTGTTTGTCTCTGCACATTTTAAAATAAAACATTTGTGCAATGAAAGCACCGCAAAAAGCTGCTGCTCATGTTTTGTCTTTCGTGTTGTTCCAGTACGTTCACAGTAAATTTTCATGGAAAGTTATTATAGTGATAATAGCACCTAATTGTGCAACGTGGCGTAATAGCGTAATTATGGGGAAATTTGCGAAAGAGTAATGCAAATAAGCCGAAATCACCATAGAGTACGCTGAAATAGGGCACATTGCACCCAGGCCTAGTGAAGTCAGCACCACAGTATTTCCTTGCATTCAAAGTTGCGGTCTTTGATCTTCCAGTTCAATAGCTCCCTGGGGAATTCGATTTTTATCACAAGAGATATAAAATGCTGAAAAAAAGAAAGGAAATAGGTAGCCCTTGTTTGTATCATGGATCCAGTATTGTGGCATAGATGTACTTTCTTGTGCAGCCTAAGGTAGGTGCAGCCAGATGAAGGATTACTCTATTAACCAACCAGCTGCTTCTTTATTGACATTGGTATATATTTCTTCTACCTTCTGCACATGGTAATGTAGCAAATACAGCAGAGGGGTGGCTTAGTTCATGGTACAATCCTCCTTGCTGACTTCTCTCATCAAAATCTCATAAGGCACTAACATTTGGATTAGGGTGGGTGGAAAATTCCGCTCCGCCCACCGAATTCTCAGAGTTTTGTTCACTATGCGCTACGAGAGTATCGCAGAGTTCCGGCAAGACTTTGGCAAGTGCTGCACAGCGGTGTTTTTTGTCAGGCGCAGCTGGCCAATGTTAAGTTGACAAATGTGAGCAAAATTTGCATCCCCTATCACAATTTTTGGGCTCTAGAATGCCTCCTGACAAGATTTTCTCAAAGAATCTGGTTGCAGCAGATCACGACAGACCGCGACCTTTCACATTGAGAAAACTGCTGCTCTAGTAAAAAATCTACTCTCACTGCAGAAAGAAGCAACGCCCTCAGGCACGCCATGGGGCGACATTCCACTCATTTTACAGGGCGGAACAAAATCCTGGTGCTAAACATCAGCACGAGCAATGCGACATCCCAATTTCCGCCACTCATGGAATCTTGTGGAGTTATGTAATTCAATGCACAAACTGAAAGTCCACAAGCTCTGCCCACCCCTAATTTGGATCATATGCTCTATTAGCTCCCATTTGTCAATTTTCATCATGGCTATGGCAATTCAATTCCATCTCCTTTATAGTAGATATTTATTTATATACCTGTACTGCTCAAACAGACATTACACCTCCTATGATAACTTTTTTGAGAACTCTATGGCATGTTGACTGCTTCCAGTTGTTATAGACCACTTATTTTATGAAAGAAGCTATGTACAAATTGGTATGAAGATATTTTCGCAATTAACCCTGCTTAGACTTGAGTGCACCTCTGCTAACTGCAGGTTGTTTATCCCCTTTTCACATTTAAGACAATCTCCTAGGATCGCCCGTGTGAGGGTCGCCACTGGGTTTTTCCAAATAGCTAGCCAGAATAGTGCAGGGCGTGCCTGTATATAGTCTTTGATGTAATGGAGAATCAATTTGCTATGGCAAACATATTGTGACATGGAGATTGGGGCGCCCAAGAGATTCCGGAAAAACCTATTTTCCTCACGCTGAATACTGCAGTCCTTAAAGAAGCCCCAAACTACTGCGCCATAAATTGCAGTAGGAATACACTGAAGTTTAAACATTTCTAAAATAGCTAAAACGGCCCCTGTCATCCTTGGTTTGGGGCGGCCGAGAACCGAGTTAATGGCTCTGGAGAACATACTTCTAAAAATGCCAGGTTGTCGGACCAGAAGCCATTAGCAGCAAAAATAAGCCTCAAGTAGGGGAAAGTGCTAGTGCGTTGTAAACTCTGATTACCCACAGAAATAGAATTTAAAAGGAGCTCCCTCAGTCCACAAGTCATTATCAAATGATTTTCAAAAATTAGTGCATAGATCTAAAGTCGCCATAAAATTGTCAAAACCCCATACTAGATGTACGGTATATTACCATTAACTCTAGGGACATCGTTGGTTAGCTAGATCAGTGTTTTATGTAGATTTTTGATATATACGATAAAAAGTAAGGGGGCCAGGACTCATCCCTGCCTGACCCCTCTGCCATAATTGATGTAGTTAGAGACCTCACCCCCAGTTTTAATCCTAACTCGAGCTCTCATGTCCTTGTGTAAATGTGCTAGGAAGTGTACTAAAACCTTGTCTAACCCACAGTCAAATAGGATTGACCACAGCCGGGACTGGTTTACATAGTCAAAAGCTGAGGTCGGGTCCATAAAATCCAGGTAAATAGGTGACTTCTGTTCAATGGTGTATTTTACTATTATTAAATTGAGGTTTAGACATTGCTCGATGGTGCCTACTCTGCTCCTAAAACCCAGTTGACATGGTTGTAAAACAAGATTGTCTTTGGATCAGGTTTTAATCTTATTATATAAGACCCTCCCAAAGAATTTCAAAGTATTATCAATCAGGGCGATTGGTTGATAACAACTAGGTTGGGAGCGGTCACCCTTTTTAAAGATTGGGACAATGATACTAGTTGACCAGGTGCCGGGTAATGGGCGCTGGGAAAGGTTGTTAAAGACATTCAGGAGTAATGGAGCCCAGAAGTCGGGTTTGTACTTAATGAGGTCGATGGGTAACTCATCAGGGCAAGGGGCCTTATTGCCCGGGCTCTGATATGTAGCTTCCTCAACTTCAGATAAAGATATTAAACTCCCACTGGGGGCTGGGGGCCCAAACAAGTCTTCGAGAAATGAGCTTCCCAGGCCTCGCTGGTTATATTTCAGCTAATTGGTGTTAATGATAGCCCCTTTGATCTCATGTCTTAAACGGCAGACCAAAACGTTTCCCGTTCCCTAGGGTGGCGGCATTAGCAAGAGCAGTCCATCGGTCAGATAATACTTCCTCCTTCTTAAGCGATATGGCCAGCTTGTACTTCTGTCTGATGATTTAATTAAAAAGGGGCACCTTGGGTTAGTTGATAGGGCCTTCCATAATTCTCTTTTAATCACGGAGCACTCTCTGTTAAACCCTCTAGGGCCTTGCTGCGTAATGACGGGGGATTTTACTATCTCGCAAAGTTTAGCGAATGCGCTAATAGCCATGGTGTTGGGTTCCCGTTCAGACAAGCAGGAGTCAAACAGTTCTGGGTTGTCCCTAACCCTGCTGGTGGTTAGCACTGTTAACCCCTCGCATTGCTAGTCTTAATTTATCGTTTAAGGGTACCAAGTCCCTAGCACCACATTCTAATTTAAATGTGGACTCAGGGACAATTTAAACACTACTTGAATCGGGTTGTGGTCGCTTTGATGTGTGGGGACAACTTCTGCTTTCATTAAGAAATAAAGATATAATAGATAGTACTTGCACAACCCCTCCCTCTAAATGTTGGATCAGGTAATTTGTTATCATTGGTTGCAGCGGCAGTATCCAAAACATTGCTTAGAGCATGGTTCTGCAAGTCTTCATTTGGTTCCATGCCCCTATCACAAATATGTCCTTTGCTCCCTATCTTTAAAGCTATGGTGTCTTTGCTAGGGACTTTAGCGTTAAAATCTCCACCCAGGCAGATGCCGACTTTTGTGTCAAGACCATTTCTATTTTCTAAGGAGGTAACATAGTCAAATAGGTTGGAGAAATGCATGTTGGGTGAATTCAAAAGATCATTATTGTAGAAATTTTGTAAATATATAGATACCGCCTTTTGTATAGCAAAGCTTTAAATTTGTTTCTATGAGTATGTAGAACTTGTATGCTGCCTCCAGCAGTAATATTCACCCAGATAGAGAGACCAGCAGATGGGGGACCAGATTTGGGGGTTGGAGCCAGGACGTTAAAACAAGCAAACCCTTCGGGGTATATATCTTTGGTAGCCCAGGTTTCTTTGAACATCAGGATGTCCTGCTGTCTAACCAATTCCAACTAGTCTACTAGGTCTATTTTTGATTGTAGGCCGGCAACATTCCAGCTGAGTATGTTTAGGTCAGGATTTGTGCAGGTCTTAGGGGTTAGTATGGCAACATGGTCCTGTGACTCTGGTGGTTATGGTGGATTTGGAGCATGTATGGTTGTATGATCAGCCCCAACGATTACGGGGGCAGTAGTGGTCAGTCCTGATAGTCCATATCGGACAAGGCCAGAAATTTATTTTGGGAAACTTGGAAAATGGACTAGTTTAAGAGACAACTGGGGGTTGGTTTGTAAAAATATCCCAGTGGTAATGACCAAATAATTAGCGAGTTGGTTGTTATGATCAGGCAGCTCAACAGTGACTTAACCATGGACGGTCTGCAAAAGCTGATGACTATACAGTCCCCCTTAATATTCTTGAGTGTATCACCCACCCACCGAACTCTTCGTACCAGGAGAACACAGAGCAGCAGTGGGTGGGTTGGCTTTAGGTAAGAGATTCGGTGGGTGGAGGGTGAGTGGGAGGTGGATGCCCCCCTGATGTAATGTTAATTGAAGCTATTCTTTCCCACAGAGAAAGCTTATTTACTGCCATGTCCAAGCGGTCCAGTCGCTCCCAAAGGGGTATAAGTTTTATATCTAGTGCATCAACGATCTGAGAGAAAGCAGAGTTAATAAAAGCTTCCCCAGTGTCTAGTGCGCTTGAACCTGCTTCCCTTTGTGTGTAAATAGAGTGGCTGGAGTTGCTACTTGGCGCCAGACCCAGGGTACTCGCACCAGATGATGATGAGGACTGCATTCATGAGGACAAGCAGCTGTGGGAAGAACTGGTGCGTGGATGCTGTTTCCTTTGGGAAACATCACTTACAACAAAACTTTTACAACGCACTACCATTACAACATGGTCATTACAACGCAAACCATTACAACGCATTGCGCTGGGGGGCGCTCTCGGATAGGGAATAGGTTAATTTACTATCCAATAACCTTCCCTAGTGTCCACGGGGACTGGAGTTGGAATAGTAAATTAAACTATTCACTATCCAACACCCAAAAGCGCTATGCGTTGTAATGGTATGCGATGTAAAAACCGCGTTGTAAAGGCATGCGATGTAAAAGCATGCGTTGTAACGTCATACATCCTTTCCTTTTGGAGCAAACCTGCTTCCCACCAGTCCTTTTGCATTTGGAGGTCACAGCAGCTGTCGCTAGCGTGTTTAGGATGCCCGTAGCTGGCAGTATCCTTGGGCATCAGAGGTGCCTATGCGTGGGGTGGGGCATTATTACAACCAACTGTCTGGTGCGCGGGGCCACGGGGTGTTGTGTTGAGTGCTGGGTTTACTGATGCACCCCCCAGCGACCCTCCAGATATAGAATTGATATGTATAGCCTCATTCCCAAGGGACAGTCTGCGCTCTGTTAGTTCTATTTCATGAGACACTATGCTAACCAGCACCTTCAGCATGCTGTCCGAATGCATGACGTTACAACGCATACATTTACAATGTATGCACTTACAACGCAGTTTTTACATCGCAACATCCACTACAACGCATTTCATTACATCGCATGACACTACATCGCATATTAAAAAACTACCTTTACCTAGCATTCCATTATATCGCATACTACCTTTACAATGCATACCATTATAACAGACAGCATTACATTGAATTTAAGGTAAGTATTGGATAGTATAGGGGTAAAACTTATTATTATAACTCCAGGGGGTGCAACAGTAGGAAAAGTGTTGGATAGTGTAGGGATAAAAATTACTATTCTAACTCCAGGGAGTGCAACAGTAGTGTAAGTGTTGGATAGTGTAGGGGTTAAAATTACTATTCTAACTCCAGGGGGTGCAACAGTAGGGTAAATGTTGGATAGTGGAGGGGTACTATGCGTTGTAATGGCATGCGTTGTAATTCCTGCGTTGTAGTGACATGCAATGTAGTGTCATGCATTGTAATGGTATGCGTTGTAATGCCTGCGTTGTAGTGACATGCGTTGTAAGGGATGTTGCGAAGTAATTACTGCGTTGTAAGTGTAGTGCATTGTAATGACTGTGTTGTAAAGGTTGTTTCCCTGCTGTCAAAAGTAATGGTGGGGCAGGCGGGTGGTGGTTGGCCGGTGCATTTCCCCTTCATGGGTTTTTTGTGTTCCTCGGTGGGTAACTGGAGGGGATAAGACTATGCGACCTTGAGACCTTGATCCAAGAGGGTGCAGCCCGATGCCTAGGCGCACATAGATGCCCACATGGATAAGATATATGCCGCTATGAGTACAATATGAATTGCAAGTATTAGGGCACAGTACCTTAGGATATCCTCGGCTTCAAGAAATTAGGGGGGTGGCCCAGGCTCTTCCGGGCTCTGACGGGCCTAGTTGGGCCCACCCTTGGCCCAAGCGTCTGACCCAGATCTTTTGACTGGGTGTGAGTGTTTGATTGGTTCAGATGCTCCGTCCATCACCACACCCTTTTGTACCGCTTTGGCCGCCATAAGTGTGGCAGGGTATGCTCAGACGTGAGTCCCTTGCTCACTTTGCCACTGGATTCAAGCAAGCCGAGCTGAAGACGGCTGTAATGACAGAAACCGGTCCTCTGAAGCTTGTTTCCGGTCCAGGGAAGGCATGGCTTGGCAGTTCGGGCTGGACTGTTCCCATGAGGCACAGGGTCAGACTGATTTGCATATAGCCATGTCTGAACTGGGGTGGCAGAGTGGGCTAAAGAACGGTGATTGATCAAACCCAGATCTTTTGACTGGGTGTGAGTGTTTGATTGGTTCAGATGCTCCGTCCATCACCACCCCCTTTTGTACCGCTTTGGCCGCCATAAGTGTGGCAGGGTATGCTCAGACGCGAGTCCCTTGCTCACTTTACCAATGGATTCAAGCAAGCCGGGCTGAAGACAGCTTTTAATGCCAGAAACCGGTCCTCGGAAGCTTGTTTCCGGTCCAGGGAAGGCATGGCTTGGCAGTTCGGGCTGGACTGTTCCCATGAGGCACAGGGTCAGACTGATTTGCATATAGCCATGTCTGAACTGGGGTGGCAGAGTGGGATAAAGAACGGTGATGGATCAAACCCAGATCTTTTGACTGGGTGTGAGTGTTTGATTGGTTCAGATGCTCCGTCCATCACCACCCTCCTTTGTACCCAAGCGTCACCCGGGCATGGACTGGATGCACCTTGGCACGTCCCGTGCTGTGGGGCCCGGCCGCTGTGTTTATGCACCACCGGGTGCAGGCTGTGTGCAGATGTTGGCGGCAACAGCCGCAAAGACTGCTGGGGCTTGTGGTCCTGCCCCCTCTGCTTCGTGACGGGCTCCGCACTGTGGGGCCCGGGAATTGTGTTTATGCACCTCTGGGCGCATGCTGTGTGCGGATGTTGGCGGCAATGGCCGCAAACACTGCCAAGGCCTGTGGTTCTGCACCCTCCTACTTTGTGATGGGCTCCCACACAGCAGGCCCAGCTGCTGTGTTTATGTGCCTCTGGCGCGGACTGTGTGCAGATGTTGGCAGCAACGGCTGCAAAGACTTGTGGTCCTGTCCCCCCTTATGTGTGATGTGTGCTTGGTTTTTTGTGATGATCCTACCTCAAGTAACCATTGTGAAGGTAGACTGCTTGGATGCTTTGGCATGACCATGGCATTCTTCTTGTGCAAGCTGAGTTGTCTGCTGGTAATATGCACACACTATGGGTGACAGGACCACGTGGTGTGACAGCAACATATTTTTCATCATTAACACCTCTGTATCTGTTCAGGTTCTTTTCTCTCAGCAACACCCATATATTTAGGTGATGTTCCCATTTGATTGGATGTTGGTTTTGCATGAGGGCCAATTGGTCCCCGGTACCATAATATCCCCCTGGCTTCCCACCGGCCTGCTGCAAACTATGCTGTCTTCATTTTGGTCCTGTCGCAGCCTAAGTGTAAAAAAGTACAAAGCCAGAAAAGGTTGCTTCCTTATGGATGCAAAGTCAGAGGCTGAGGCGGAGCTAGTATGTTTCTGCTATACAGCAGGATTCAACTGTGGTAGGGGTTGATGGTGCTGATTTATGTTTTTGGTTTTTTGAAAGATGGATCAAGGTGGTGGTGATATAGGAGCAGGGTGAATGGGAGTCTTTTGCACTTCCTCAGGGCTACTCTTGACTTGAACAATCACTTATTCAGCTTTATTATGACCAGATAGGCTTTCTTGAAACTTATTTTACCCTTGTATCCCGTGAAGGGACGCAGAGGTTCACTTCACTCCATGTCACCTTCATCTAAAGAGGGGCTTGGAGAAGGTGGGAGAGTGGACTTTATTTTCCTCCATGGAGATAGCAAAAACTATGTGTCTGATGTAAGAGTAATCTGCTCTGCTCCTCTCTCAGGAAGATCATTTGCAAAAGATTCGGCTTGCTGTTGAGTTTCCTGGGAAGGGGCTGTAGTAAGGAGACACTACACAGTGAGGAAGTTGTGATGAATTTATTAGTCATAAATCATCCGGTGCACCCAGCTGAGTGGCATAATAATCACAACGTTCCAAGGCTGCCTCTAGGCTGACAGCTAGGGTGAAACCAAGCAGGAGGAAAAGGGAGGGGGAAAACGGGAACAAGGGAGAGGGGTCAATTAAAGTTACAACACATCTTTTTCCCTAAGGGAACAAAGGGGAGGGAAAGGAGGAGGACAAAGAAGGTAAGGCAGGAAAGAAAACATGAGTCCCAGAAACCGGTCTATGCAGCAAATACAATACCTAGGGAAGGGTACCAGAAATAACCTTTAATGATAGGAAAAAAATAACCTCATGCTATACTGACAGTGCCAGGCTGGAATGTTCTTTTTTCTTTGACTCTCCCTGCGGTGCCCCAGCTCCCTTGCTCTGTCACTTGATCCAGCCCTATCTTCCCTTAACAAGTTTCCTTCTGTAGTAACTGGAACCACCCTATCCTGACTCCACACTCTCCCATCCTGCATAACTACCACATTGCTCTTAACTTCTCTTATCCTCCCTGGAGGATAGAACCTGTCTTCACTTTTCCCCATTCTGTCAGGCTTCCTGATGTACACCATCTGTCCACAACTAAGTTTCTTTTCTTTAGCTCCCCACTTCTTGTCGTACCACTCTTTATATTTGTCTTGCTTGTCTTCAATTCTTCTCTTCATCTCTCCAGAGTCTATTTCAAGACGACTTCCTCTCTCCATCCACTGTGGGGACAGCTTAGATCCTGCTTTCCTCCCTCTCATGAGTTCGAAAGGTGAATGCCCTGTTGTAGAATTAGGGGTGGTATGGTATGCCCACAAAGTTTCCACTATAGCGTCTTCCATATTTTTTCCTGATCTTCCTGCCAACTTGATGCTCTCCTTAAGTAAACGATTCGCCCTTTCCACTTTGCCATTGGCCTTGGGGCAGTACAACGGCGTGCGGACGTGGGAAATAGAACAGTCTTTTAGGAATTCAGTCATCTCTTCTGAAACCAGCTGGACCCCGTTGTCTGTTATTATAGTAGCGGGAACCCCCTCTCTCGAGAACACCTCTTTCAAGAAACCTATCAAAGCTTTGGTGTTGATGTTAACCACGAATTTGTGAGAGATCCAGTTGGTAAAGTAGTCTATCAGCACCAATAGATACATCTCCTGTGAACCTCTTCCATGAATCGGTCCCGTGATATCAAATCCCAGTTTACTCCACGGAGCCTCAAGTACCTTAACTGGTATTAGAGGAGCGTGCTTGGTGATTTTTGACTTGTCGCTGATGCTGCAAGCATAACAGTCACAAACTTTCTCCTCCATTTCACGGTCCATCTCTGGGAACCAATAGTCTGCTCTTAATCTATTCTTGCACAAGCTTCTGCCCAGATGGCCTTCATGGGCTAAGTTGATGATTTGCTGCCTCACTCCCTCAGGAGGCACTAGTTTCCCCGACTTCATGACAAAGTTCGCATCAATAGAGAGATCCTCTCTTACATTCCAAAACGGTTGGATTTCTCTCTCCAGCTCCTTGCACTTCTTTGGCCATCCCTTGACAATGTACTCCTTAACCTTCTTCAAAGTCTCATCTTTTCTTAAGTACTCTTCCCACTCTTCCTTCATCACAGCAGTTACATTTATCTCCAAGATGTCATCTTGCACTTTTTCTTCAGCTGTTTCATCGGAAACTGGAGCTCTAGAGAGGAAGTCCGCCACTCTGTTAAGTTGTCCAGGAATGTAAATTGCTCGAAAATTATACCCCTGTAGGCCCAAGACCCACTTGGCTATGCGTGGGGTCATATCCTCCATATTCTTCTTGCTGAACAGTGGGACCAATGGCTTGTGGTCCGTGTGTACCTCAAATGGTACCCCCCACACATAGAACTTAAAGTGTTTGATGGCCCAGTATACTGCCAGAGCCTCCTTCTCCACTGTAGAATAATTCGCTTCTGGAGGAGTAAGTGTCCTTGACGCAAAAGCAATCACCTTGAGTTGTTTTTCCACTTTCTGTGATAATGTTGCTCCTATTCCCTTGTTGCTTGCATCGGTGGTTATTACTATTTCTTTTCCTTGATCAAATTTGCCAATGAAAGGGGCCTGAATTATGGCATTCTTTATGTCTCTAAATGCCTCTTCCTGCCTATCACACCAATCAAACTTGCTGTCTTTCTTCACCAATTCTCTCATGGCATGTGTTCTGATAGCAAAGTCTTTAATGAACTTAGCCATGTATTCTGCCAAACCAAGAAATGACAACAATTCCTCTTTGTTGGAAGGCGTTGGTGCATCTCTGACTGCATTGACCAAATCACATTTTGGCTTAATACCTTCTTCGGAGATGGTATGTCCCAAGTAATCCACGGAGCTCACACCTAACTTGCATTTGCTCAGCCTGGTGGTAAATCCTACTTCCCTTAGCTTCCTTAAAACTCCTTTTAAGTTTTCACTGTGTTCCTCCTCACTTGAGCCATAGGTGAGAATGTCATCTTGGAAGCACATGGTTTTTCTACATTCCCTTAGGATGTGCTGCATAACCCTTTGGAAAGCCGCTGCCGCCGACGCCAAACCAAAAGGCATCCTTAAAAACTTGAAATTGCCGAATGGAGTTGTGAACGCTGTCAGGGACTGTGAATCTGGATGTAGCTCTATCTGATAATAGGCTGAGGATAAATCCAGCACACTAAAATACCTCGCCCCCTGTATGGTGGTTAACATATTTCCAATTCTTGGGAGGGGGTACCGGTCAACAAGAATGTTTGCATTCAAGTCTCTCAGGTCTACACACAACCTAATGTTCTTTCCTCCGTCCTTGGTTGTGATCACGACTGGAGCCAACCATGAAGATGTCTCTATTTCTTTCATCACTCCTTGGCTAACCAGTTTGTCCAACTCGGCTTTCAGAGGTTCTTTCATGCGTAGAGGTATGGAACGTGTTTTGTGTATCACAGGCCTTGCCCCCTCCTTCAGTGTAATCCTGTGCATATAGTTCTTTAGCACCCCCAGCTTTTCACTAAACACTTCCTTAAACTCCTGGATAACCTCTTCTGCAACACTGGAGGGTTCTACCAAGAGTACCTGTTCCTTGTTGTTGGGATCCAATTTGATACCAAGTTCCTTCTGGTGTTTCCAACCCAACAGATTAGAACCACTCCTGGCAACATACACTGTCCCTACTGTGTGCCTATTTTTAAAAGTTATTCTCATTCTTGCCATTCCCTCTAGCGGTATGCGCTCCTTGTAATATCCTACTGGGTTTATGTCTGCTCTCTCCAAAACTACCCCCTGTCCCGCAAACTTTTCCTCAAACTCCCTCTTGTCTATGAGTGTGTATCGGGAACATGAATCAGCAAAAACTTCAAATCTTTTCCCATCCAAGGTAATCTCACATTTAGGATGTTCATTACAATCACTTTCCTCCTCATCCCCCACCTGGAAAATAAACTTCTTCTCCTTTACATCTTCAATTTCAACATTTTCCACCATATGTATTTTCTGGTTAACATTTTTACACACCTTGGAAAAATGCCCTCTTTTGTTGTATTTCCTACACAGAGTATCCCTGGCAGGACACTTCCAGCTGTTTGCCAAGTGATTAGGGCTACCACATTTGTAACATAACCAACCCTGGGGGTTATTGCGCTGACCAGCCTTAGTTTTCTCTCCTACCTTGCAAATGGTCTCCCCCTCTTGTGCCCCTTTACTCTCATTTTTCTCCCTTAATGCTCCTTCATGTATTTTCATCTCTTTCATACACATGGCTGTATGCTCTAACCCTTTAGCTATACTCAAAGCCTCTTCCAGTTCAGGATTTCTCGTAAGGAGCTCTTCCTGAATCCTTGAATCATTCGTGCACCTCACAATCTGGTCCCTTATCATAGAGTCCGTTAATGCTCCGAAATCACATGTAGCAGCTAAACCCTTAAGAACAGCTACATAATTTGTGACTTTCTCATCTTTCTTCTGGACTCTTTTATAGAACTTATGCCTTTCCAGCACTACATTGAGCTTCATTTTAAAATGTTCTTCTAATTTTATCAAGGTATAATCATAAACATTCACACCTTCTACCTCTTCTTGTTCATCATCTACTAATCTTCCTGTTATGTCTTCAAACACTTTTCTTCCATGTATGCCCAAATTATGTAACAATATATGTTGTTTCCTTACATTGTTATAATTAGCTCCCCCTATCGCTATTAGATAAGACTTGAAAATTCCCACGCATCTCTTCCAAGGTATTTCCGGCTCCCCCAGCTCATTTAGGAAAGGTGGGGGCTGGCTCATACCTGCACCTGCCATGGCCATACAGTAGAGGGCTAAAAATACTAGCTTTTAAACAGATTATAACTAAACTCAACGTTGAAGAAATAGGAATAATGTCTCACAGAATAAAATCAATATGTACACACTTGCATAGGCATAACACTTGAAGAAAATAAATAGCGAGTGTAATGTTCCCAAGGAATCCAAATAACCTAGCACTTAACCTTGATATTATCCCTGACTCCTAGCTTAGTAAATCCCCCAAGTCCCCTTTCAGTTTCCTCAGTTTTTCTCAGTTTGTGTAAATGGGCGGGAACTTCCTGTGGTGGGCGCCGTCGCTGTCTCCCAGCCTCACCGTGCAGAAAGAATACTGACGCAGTTCAATGCCCCCACCGCGCTGATCTCCCTCACCGAGCTGACGTGAACGGACAGAAGTGAGGCTAAAAAGTTCCGCACCTTCAGGTAACTCAAACAGGGACTGGAGGAGGAAGACACTTCACAATATCGCCGCCCTTCATCAAATCGCCGCCCTTCTCCAAAACGCGGCTCTTTTCCTCATCGGAGACTCGACACAAAGGCGATGTCACACAAACTTCTCCAACACGAGGCGCTGAACATTAATTCCAAAAAGTTACCCTGTGCGGCCAGAAAACGATGGAAAATCGATGTCCGCTTACTTAAATTCAGCACCGACAGCCACAGCTAGAGTCAGTCACCTTTCCGCGAACCACCTCACACGTCACCCGACTCCAATTTCACGTGAAGACGAACCTTCGCTTCTGGAATTGGGACTTCACCGCCAGCTCCGCCGCCAAACGCTAATCTACGTTGGCTCACAGCAACCTTCCCGAAAATGCCTGGATGTCTTTTTAATAGCAATAAAGCTATCTCAATCCGTGCTGTATCCAAAAGAAGAGAAGCTGAAGAGAAACACGGCGAAGATGCCAAACAGAGGTTTACCGGAACGGGAAGGTGAATATTCTTAAATATTTTTCCTTCCCCAGCAAAATTCACTCCAGGGGGGTGCACCACGCTGACCCTGGCTCAGCTCCTTGACCCTCGTCGCCAAAAGTGTAGTAAGGAGACACTACACAGTGAGGAAGTTGTGATGAATTTATTAGTCATAAATCATCCGGTGCACCCAGCTGAGTGGCATAATAATCACAACGTTCCAAGGCTGCCTCTAGGCTGACAGCTAGGGTGAAACCAAGCAGGAGGAAAAGGGAGGGGGGAAAACGGGAACAAGGGAGAGGGGTCAATTAAAGTTACAACACATCTTTTTCCCTAAGGGAACAAAGGGGAGGGAAAGGAGGAGGACAAAGAAGGTAAGGCAGGAAAGAAAACATGAGTCCCAGAAACCGGTCTATGCAGCAAATACAATACCTAGGGAAGGGTACCAGAAATAACCTTTAATGATAGGAAAAAAATAACCTCATGCTATACTGACAGTGCCAGGCTGGAATGTTCTTTTTTCTTTGACTCTCCCTGCGGTGCCCCAGCTCCCTTGCTCTGTCGCTTGATCCAGCCCTATCTTCCCTTAACAAGTTTCCTTCTGTAGTAACTGGAACCACCCTATCCTGACTCCACACTCTCCCATCCTGCATAACTACCACATTGCTCTTAACTTCTCTTATCCTCCCTGGAGGATAGAACCTGTCTTCACTTTTCCCCATTCTGTCAGGCTTCCTGATGTACACCATCTGTCCACAACTAAGTTTCTTTTCTTTAGCTCCCCACTTCTTGTCGTACCACTCTTTATATTTGTCTTGCTTGTCTTCAATTCTTCTCTTCATCTCTCCAGAGTCTATTTCAAGACGACTTCCTCTCTCCATCCACTGTGGGGACAGCTTAGATCCTGCTTTCCTCCCTCTCATAAGTTCGAAAGGTGAATGCCCTGTTGTAGAATTAGGGGTGGTATGGTATGCCCACAAAGTTTCCACTATAGCGTCTTCCATATTTTTTCCTGATCTTCCTGCCAACTTGATGCTCTCCTTAAGTAAACGATTCGCCCTTTCCACTTTGCCATTGGCCTTGGGGCAGTACAACGGCGTGCGGACGTGGGAAATAGAACAGTCTTTTAGGAATTCAGTCATCTCTTCTGAAACCAGCTGGACCCCGTTGTCTGTTATTATAGTAGCGGGAACCCCCTCTCTCGTGAACACCTCTTTCAAGAAACCTATCAAAGCTTTGGTGTTGATGTTAACCACGAATTTGCGAGAGATCCAGTTGGTAAAGTAGTCTATCAGCACCAATAGATACATCTCCTGTGAACCTCTTCCATGAATCGGTCCCGTGATATCAAATCCCAGTTTACTCCACGGAGCCTCAAGTACCTTAACTGGTATTAGAGGAGCGTGCTTGGTGATTTTTGACTTGTCGCTGATGCTGCAAGCATAACAGTCACAAACTTTCTCCTCCATTTCACGGTCCATCTCTGGGAACCAATAGTCTGCTCTTAATCTATTCTTGCACAAGCTTCTGCCCAGATGGCCTTCATGGGCTAAGTTGATGATTTGCTGCCTCACTCCCTCAGGAGGCACTAGTTTCCCCGACTTCATGACAAAGTTCGCATCAATAGAGAGATCCTCTCTTACATTCCAAAACGGTTGGATTTCTCTCTCCAGCTCCTTGCACTTCTTTGGCCATCCCTTGACAATGTACTCCTTAACCTTCTTCAAAGTCTCATCTTTTCTTAAGTACTCTTCCCACTCTTCCTTCATCACAGCAGTTACATTTATCTCCAAGATGTCATCTTGCACTTTTTCTTCAGCTGTTTCATCGGAAACTGGAGCTCTAGAGAGGAAGTCCGCCACTCTGTTAAGTTGTCCAGGAATGTAAATTGCTCGAAAATTATACCCCTGTAGGCCCAAGACCCACTTGGCTATGCGTGGGGTCATATCCTCCATATTCTTCTTGCTGAACAGTGGGACCAATGGCTTGTGGTCCGTGTGTACCTCAAATGGTACCCCCCACACATAGAACTTAAAGTGTTTGATGGCCCAGTATACTGCCAGAGCCTCCTTCTCCACTGTAGAATAATTCGCTTCTGGAGGAGTAAGTGTCCTTGACGCAAAAGCAATCACCTTGAGTTGTTTTTCCACTTTCTGTGATAATGTTGCTCCTATTCCCTTGTTGCTTGCATCGGTGGTTATTACTATTTCTTTTCCTTGATCAAATTTGCCAATCAAAGGGGCCTGAATTATGGCATTCTTTATGTCTCTAAATGCCTCTTCCTGCCTATCACACCAATCAAACTTGCTGTCTTTCTTCACCAATTCTCTCATGGCATGTGTTCTGATAGCAAAGTCTTTAATGAACTTAGCCATGTATTCTGCCAAACCAAGAAATGACAACAATTCCTCTTTGTTGGAAGGCGTTGGTGCATCTCTGACTGCATTGACCAAATCACATTTTGGCTTAATACCTTCTTCGGAGATGGTATGTCCCAAGTAATCCACGGAGCTCACACCTAACTTGCATTTGCTCAGCCTGGTGGTAAATCCTACTTCCCTTAGCTTCCTTAAAACTCCTTTTAAGTTTTCACTGTGTTCCTCCTCACTTGAGCCATAGGTGAGAATGTCATCTTGGAAGCACATGGTTTTTCTACATTCCCTTAGGATGTGCTGCATAACCCTTTGGAAAGCCGCTGCCGCCGACGCCAAACCAAAAGGCATCCTTAAAAACTTGAAATTGCCGAATGGAGTTGTGAACGCTGTCAGGGACTGTGAATCTGGATGTAGCTCTATCTGATAATAGGCTGAGGATAAATCCAGCACACTAAAATACCTCGCCCCCTGTATGGTGGTTAACATATTTCCAATTCTTGGGAGGGGGTACCGGTCAACAAGAATGTTTGCATTCAAGTCTCTCAGGTCTACACACAACCTAATGTTCTTTCCTCCGTCCTTGGTTGTGATCACGACTGGAGCCAACCATGAAGATGTCTCTATTTCTTTGATCACTCCTTGGCTAACCAGTTTGTCCAACTCGGCTTTCAGAGGTTCTTTCATGCGTAGAGGTATGGAACGTGTTTTGTGTATCACAGGCCTTGCCCCCTCCTTCAGTGTAATCCTGTGCATATAGTTCTTTAGCACCCCCAGCTTTTCACTAAACACTTCCTCAAACTCCTGGATAACCTCTTCTGCAACACTGGAGGGTTCTACCAAGAGTACCTGTTCCTTGTTGTTGGGATCCAATTTGATACCAAGTTCCTTCTGGTGTTTCCAACCCAACAGATTAGAACCACTCCTGGCAACATACACTGTCCCTACTGTGTGCCTATTTTTAAAAGTTATTCTCATTCTTGCCATTCCCTCTAGCGGTATGCGCTCCTTGTAATATCCTACTGGGTTTATGTCTGCTCTCTCCAAAACTACCCCCTGTCCCGCAAACTTTTCCTCAAACTCCCTCTTGTCTATGAGTGTGTATCGGGAACATGAATCAGCAAAAACTTCAAATCTTTTCCCATCCAAGGTAATCTCACATTTAGGATGTTCATTACAATCACTTTCCTCCTCATCCCCCACCTGGAAAATAAACTTCTTCTCCTTTACATCTTCAATTTCAACATTTTCCACCATATGTATTTTCTGGTTAACATTTTTACACACCTTGGAAAAATGCCCTCTTTTGTTGCATTTCCTACACAGAGTATCCCTGGCAGGACACTTCCAGCTGTTTGCCAAGTGATTAGGGCTACCACATTTGTAACATAACCAACCCTGGGGGTTATTGCGCTGACCAGCCTTAGTTTTCTCTCCTACCTTGCAAATGGTCTCCCCCTCTTGTGCCCCTTTACTCTCATTTTTCTCCCTTAATGCTCCTTCATGTATTTTCATCTCTTTCATACACATGGCTGTATGCTCTAACCCTTTAGCTATACTCAAAGCCTCTTCCAGTTCAGGATTTCTCGTAAGGAGCTCTTCCTGAATCCTTGAATCATTCGTGCACCTCACAATCTGGTCCCTTATCATAGAGTCCGTTAATGCTCCGAAATCACATGTAGCAGCTAAACCCTTAAGAACAGCTACATAATTTGTGACTTTCTCATCTTTCTTCTGGACTCTTTTATAGAACTTATGCCTTTCCAGCACTACATTGAGCTTCATTTTAAAATGTTCTTCTAATTTTATCAAGGTATAATCATAAACATTCACACCTTCTACCTCTTCTTGTTCATCATCTACTAATCTTCCTGTTATGTCTTCAAACACTTTTCTTCCATGTATGCCCAAATTATGTAACAATATATGTTGTTTCCTTACATTGTTATAATTAGCTCCCCCTATCGCTATTAGATAAGACTTGAAAATTCCCACGCATCTCTTCCAAGGTATTTCCGGCTCCCCCAGCTCATTTAGGAAAGGTGGGGGCTGGCTCATACCTGCACCTGCCATGGCCATACAGTAGAGGGCTAAAAATACTAGCTTTTAAACAGATTATAACTAAACTCAACGTTGAAGAAATAGGAATAATGTCTCACAGAATAAAATCAATATGTACACACTTGCATAGGCATAACACTTGAAGAAAATAAATAGCGAGTGTAATGTTCCCAAGGAATCCAAATAACCTAGCACTTAACCTTGATATTATCCCTGACTCCTAGCTTAGTAAATCCCCCAAGTCCCCTTTCAGTTTCCTCAGTTTTTCTCAGTTTGTGTAAATGGGCGGGAACTTCCTGTGGTGGGCGCCGTCGCTGTCTCCCAGCCTCACCGTGCAGAAAGAATACTGACGCAGTTCAATGCCCCCACCGCGCTGATCTCCCTCACCGAGCTGACGTGAACGGACAGAAGTGAGGCTAAAAAGTTCCGCACCTTCAGGTAACTCAAACAGGGACTGGAGGAGGAAGACACTTCACAATATCGCCGCCCTTCATCAAATCGCCGCCCTTCTCCAAAACGCGGCTCTTTTCCTCATTGGAGACTCGACACAAAGGCGATGTCACACAAACTTCTCCAACACGAGGCGCTGAACATTAATTCCAAAAAGTTACCCTGTGCGGCCAGAAAACGATGGAAAATCGATGTCCGCTTACTTAAATTCAGCACCGACAGCCACAGCTAGAGTCAGTCACCTTTCCGCGAACCACCTCACACGTCACCCGACTCCAATTTCACGTGAAGACGAACCTTCGCTTCTGGAATTGGGACTTCACCGCCAGCTCCGCCGCCAAACGCTAATCTACGTTGGCTCACAGCAACCTTCCCGAAAATGCCTGGATGTCTTTTTAATAGCAATAAAGCTATCTCAATCCGTGCTGTATCCAAAAGAAGAGAAGCTGAAGAGAAACACGGCGAAGATGCCAAACAGAGGTTTACCGGAACGGGAAGGTGAATATTCTTAAATATTTTTCCTTCCCCAGCAAAATTCACTCCAGGGGGGTGCACCACGCTGACCCTGGCTCAGCTCCTTGACCCTCGTCGCCAAAAGTGTAGTAAGGAGACACTACACAGTGAGGAAGTTGTGATGAATTTATTAGTCATAAATCATCCGGTGCACCCAGCTGAGTGGCATAATAATCACAACGTTCCAAGGCTGCCTCTAGGCTGACAGCTAGGGTGAAACCAAGCAGGAGGAAAAGGGAGGGGGGAAAACGGGAACAAGGGAGAGGGGTCAATTAAAGTTACAACACAGGGGCCCAATCCATATTGCAGAACAAGTGGAATGAAATCTAAAAAAAATAGGAAATAAGTATCTGACATAGGAAATACATGTCTGGCACCTCCAAGATCATTATGAGCCCTATGGGTGCCAGGGGGGGTCGGCAACAATCAATTCAATAAAAAAAAATGATAATGACCCTGGTCTACAGACTACTGTAATCAGCCCACAACCACAACATAATAACAAGAACTATAGAAGAGAAAACAAAATAGCAAAAATATATTTGGTCTTCCAAAGGGCCATAATCCAATGCTCCCGCCGGCTTATCCATAGACCTATACATCCTATACATCACCCATAAAGCAGCAACAAGAATGTACAAAATGCACGAACACACACTGCCCCAAACAACAATTATTCTAGTCAAAGATGCTTAATAGATGTAAAAATGCAGATGAATCAGTCATCTTACACACATCTACACAACAAAATGGTGGGCAGCTAATTAGGGAAGAAGGTGGTTGAGAACAAAGCAAACTGTCTGACTATATGGGCCTGGACTCTTGGAGCCAGCACCCCCGTAGCCACCAAAAGGAACATGCAGACAAAAATCCTACTTTTTGCATCAATTCAAATCCGTCCACAGACCCCTAAAATATAAAACAAATATCTCTAACTCAAGAACAGTGAGATTGGGAAATACACATTAAGGATAACATCAGTAGTCTACAGCAGACTAAGGGCCCAGATAGTAAAACACCATGGAATAATAACACATCTGGACAAAACCCATGTACAATGTGTAAATATAAATAATCTAGGCACCCGACGTCCCAAAATGTCTATTGCCTTTGCACTTGTATAGCTTAAACCAACATAGGCATGCACCCCTATTTTAACCTACAGGCCATCCAGCAATAAACAAACAACATGAAAAGCATCCAAAGATGGTGAGGCATTCCTACCAACGAACATTTTGTAAAGACTAATATAAAATTTCCTTGATCCCGCAACCCCGAAAAAAGTAAACATTCTTGGTGATTTAGCAGCGAATGAGTGATTCTTCCCCTCTGGAACTCAAATCCAAAATGACAAAGAGATCCACAAACAAACAACAGCGAGTAGTCTTAAAGGCAGGTAGATGAACTTGCTACATTATGTAGAGTGTCCTCTTAGCACTTCACCTGTAAAAAAGTTTTATATATACATATATATACACATTGATTAATTTTGAACTAAGACGATTACCAGAACAGTCTGATTGGGTAAAAATTCAATGCAAAATTAATTTTTGAGTTCATTATCAGAGTCCAGGCCACAGCTCTCTCTGTAATGACTGTACATGATGAAAATCATCAGTAAAACCCAATGCAACTTTATATGTTGTGTAGTGAATGATGGTTTTTGTTTACTCTCTTTGGAAAGTGCAACAAACTATTTTGTGATCACTTTGTAGCATTTTGAGAAAGGATACATATATGAAAAGTTAAATAGGACCATTATATATATATCTTGAGGATAATGTACATAAGGTCGTAGTCCTGTATAGAGATAAACACTGTCAATCAGCTGCAATGATGTACACTAGCAGCCGACAGATGAAAAGCCTTTGAGGAGAGTCAAAGACAAACAAGATTCAGGAAGAGGGGGGTAAAAATCTACTTTTGCCATTGAACCAGCTGGGCCTGGTTCAAACCCTGTATGAGCAGCCTAGCATCAAGTGGGGAGCTAGCCATACATATGCTTGAAGAAATGAGAATTTCAGGAAGTCAGTTTCTAAGTTATGATTCAGAGATAAAAAGTTCCACACAGAAGAGCCATGAACTAGGAGAGTCATCCCTCCAAATTTCTTGTAGCAAATCGTCCATATATTAAGTAGGATTTGATTGGCATACATTAGGCCTCTATATGGGTGTGACTTGGTCAGCAAGATTGGGGGGGAGGGTGTGAGCTTCAGATTTTCCAACAATCATGCTGGCATATAATGCTATAGTAAATTATAGGACAAGCAAAGTGCACGAGAGGGGCCTAACGGGCAGTGGAAAGGGAGAGGAATGTAGATAGGTAGGAGTACTAAGTAAGCGAAAACCCAATAATCTGAAAAATAACCAACATTTGCAAAGACTTTCAAAACAGAGAGAGAGAGTGTATTGTGTGTTTTTGTCTGTGTGAATGTAAAAATTCCTGGTGAAATCTGACAGAGAGCTCTTCATACCTGACTGAAAGCACGCCCAACACCCTCATCCCCTTGAAGCTACACTCCTGGGCTTCTGATAGAAGGGATGAGCAGCTTGCAAGATACTTTGATGATGAATTAAGTAATGCTTTGTGGACAAAGCAGAGGTATTTGACTTGCTTCAATGGCAGCCAATAGAAGTCTATGAGGGTAGAAATAATGTAGTTGCAAGATTTGCGGCAACATAGAGGGTGAGTAGCACAGTTCTAAACTTTTTGGAGTTTGTAGAAATATTTGTTGGATAAGCCAGTAAAGAGTCTATTGTTATAACCAAGAAAGGAAATTACCACTGCAAGGATTAGAGAGGGGTAGGAGGAGAACACCCCTTACCATACCTAAGTGGTGAAAATCTTTTTTAGCAACAGTGTGGCATATTTTCAAGGAGCTATTGCCTAGTTAACGGCACTTTATCGCAGCCAAAGTCATGATAAATTTATTGCCCCATGCACAAGCTGGTGCAAACAGTCCGTAGCATCGGTTTACCCGCGATTACAGCTGCAAAAAACATTGCCACAGACGACCCCGGCAACTATCGCTAATGAGATGCAGTGTAGGCGTTTGAGTGCAAAAAGCAGCAACAACACCACTCCACAACATTCACAACGACCAGCCAGATTGGCAATACGATCACAAAACATGCAATAAGGAGCGTTAGCCGGAGGAAACTAACACCTGCTCGGACTTGGTGTAAAGTCGGACCACAGCCTGCACCACAAAAGGGAGGACAGCCCAGAGCCACACATGAAGAACAAAAGATGCCATGGAGCCACTGAACATGGGGCCCGGACACCCAAGAGGGCCACAACACACACCGCCACCACTCCCTGGACCACTCCCCACCCCCACGGATCCTCACCACCCCACAGGACCAACAAAGAGGCAACGCAGACAAAGACAGAGACCCTCCAAAAACGCACCAACCTCACAGACCATCAGAGAATGTCATTGTCCACTACAGGCTCAAAAGGACAACCCTCATCCGTATCCTGACCACCATTGTACCACCTCAGACCAAGCTGCTGGCCGTGATGCACCTGTTGGCCACTGGTATCCTCAATCAACATCTGCATGAGTCTGAGAAGTCACACAGCCAGCCCAATCCAAGTCCCTCACACCGGTCATGGATGACACCATGAGCTTGTTACCCCACTATCTATACTTCCCACACACAGCGAGGGACAGCCAGATACTAAGCAAGGCATCTATGCCACAGCTGTCTTCCTGCATGTGTCAGGGTGCAATCGACTGCACACATGTCCTACTTGTGCCCCCTGGCAACACTTCACACAATAAGCGCCACAGAAAGTGCACGTAACTCACCACGTGCCAGTGCATGCTCCAGGCCAGAGGCCCATGACCTTGGCAGCCTCTTCGGATTATCACGGCCTCCTCAAAACAGGCCAGCAGAACTCCATTCTCGGTGATGTACTCCCCCAGCATACATAGCGGACAAGTAGGAAACACAATTGGAACTGAGTCTTGATTACATCAAGGCAGGGAACATTATTTAAGGCTGAGGTTAAGTCACTATACTCCCTTCGATGTGGTGCCACCAAGTCTGTGCATAGCATTACAACCACCCGTGTCTGTGGGCCTAAGCGGACTAGTGCACCCGGGCCACACTAAGCTCGAGTAGGTCACACATTTGGAACTGAGTCTTGATCATGCAATGGCCTGGTATACACGGCAATGCAGACTTTACATCACTGTACCCCCTTCAATGTGGTGACACCAAGTCTATGTATAGCATCACAACCACACGTTTCTGTGGCCCCATGCTGGACACATCTACCGCCTACACTGCGTTCGAGTTGGTCGCATGATTGGAACTGAGAATCGATTTTTCAATGGCAGAGTACAGATTGCACACAAGGAGAGGTATAAGAGGATGAAGCGTTACATTCAGGAGCAAAAAGGATCATCGTTACTGAGGTGATCGAACACTACAGACAACTGCCCTGGTGTCATTAGTTCTGTGCATCGCGAGCCAACGGCACGTGGCTGTGGGCCACTGCTGACCGCTGCCTCCTGCCTCCACTGCGGTCCAGTAGGTCACAAAGTCATGATTTAGCAATGGCGGAGTTCATATCAGTGTACCGGCATCATCGCAGACTGCATCCCCTCTCAGCCCTGGTGCCACTAAGTCTGTTCCTCGACATTCATGGACACTCACTGGTCGTACAATGGTGGCGTCTGAGGTTATGGACTAGGGGGTAGTTTCATCCTCATGTAGCTGATACCGAATTGTTTCTGGCAACGAGGTTGTCGCTTGCCACCCCACCATTTGCGGCTTGTGGATAAAATCAAACCTTCTGCATCATGCCCTGGAGGACACCTTCCACTGTCCTTCACAACCCTCTGCCTCATTCACCTTCAAAATTGATGAGGACTCGCCCAGTCCGCGTGGCCCTACCTCAGTGCACCGAAAGTCACTGTGCCTTGGCAGGGTGCCTGTGCCGGCCGCTATGCATCCGGGGCCACAAACTCTGTGCTGGTCAGGTCCGGAACCCCTTCTTCTGAGATGTTGGGTGGCCTCTGAGGCGATGGCCCTGGGGTCATCATCCCCATGTGTCTGTGGCCCTTTTCTGTCCGCTGCCTCCGGCCTCAACTGCGGCCCACCAAGGCTCACTCATCAAATCGATTCCTGACCGGCCCGGACATCGCAGGAGGCACACACCACCATCGCCAGGGCCACCTCTAATCGCTATCTGCCGGAGTTGAAACCATGGTACAGGCAGACTGACAGAGTTGCTCGCACCGGTTGTGGATGCCATCTTCTGCCTGATCCCCTGCTCAGCACTCCAGCTGCCACTGAATAATTGCACCGCAACCCATGGACCTTTACTGATTGAGTTTTGTGCTGTGGAGAGCTTGTGCAGCAATGTCACCTCAAGTAGTGTGGGTGAACTGGGACATTGATGAGGAAGATGATGCAGGTCTAACACACCCCATTGCATCTGCATCAGGAATATCTTGAAGGGATACAATCAAACACTTTTTCTTCACATGAGCCCTCTCAACTCTAGTGCCCCAACCTCAGTGCACTGCAACTCACGGACACTTCTGTTTGCATGTTAGGTGACCTCTGGACTTGCGAAGGCTCCCTCCATGTTGCTCAGCAGTTGACTCTGTTATGCAGGTGTTTTCTGTTTCCGTTGCACTGGTGTCCACTGTTCAAGTTGTTGCCAGCACCAGGCACTCCGTGCGGGCTGTCTTACACTCACCCCACACACATTCAGCAGAGGAGTCACTGTACATGTGGCCCTGCCAATAAAGGGGCCTGGTTCATGTGCTCGTGGGTGTGTGACTGCTATTTGCGTGCACCCTGGGCATGGTACTGAACTGTGAATGTGCATCTGCATGTGTCTCTATGGCAGTGTGGGTCTCCTTTGTGGGGTGTAGGTGGTGCCTGAAGGATAATAGACATCCGCGTATGTGATCTAGTTCACCTTCCATGGGTTTGGGCCCCACCCGTATCTGTTCGGCCACCTCCTTTCGGCGTTTTGACACCTGGCATTGGGGTGCCATGTGTGGGTGGGTGAAGTGTCATGAACCAGCTGTGCTTGCAGGTGCTTCCGGCTGTGTGGTCTGATGCAGGGTCTGTGTTCTCCTTTAAGTCACTTGCCTGCCTGGGTCCTGGTGGTGGTTTGCGTGGGATGTCCATGGGCTGTTGTAGGGCGTCGATGTCATAGGTGATGTGGTCCTCTCCGGCATCACAGATGTGTTGTCTTCTGTGCTCTGCTGGAGGTGTTGTGTGGCCCTCTGCAATGTGAAGGGGAGATGCATGTTGACATTGTGTTGACCTGTTTGTTAGCGCATGGTTCTTGTTTACATGCAAACTGTATGACAATGTGCATTGCGACTGCTTGGGAGGTGCACGATTTGAATGCGGTACCATGTACATTTGGAGACAGTACATGACGGATGTGAGTTTGTACACGTACATTTCCATTTCACAGTTTCCAGCTCTGTCAGATGTAGTAGGCCTGTTTCTGCGTGTGTGCGGACCCAGGTGTGTCCTCTCTTATGCAGAGTTGTGTTTGCGCATTGTACCAAATTACCGTCAATGTGGGTGTGCTGTTCTTGCTATGAGTGGCTGGAGTGTGCTACGGGGTACATGGATATGATCCTGGGTCATTGAGGGTGAGCAGTATGATAGACCTCTTTGTCCATATGTGCAATTGTGCCCATCTCCCCAGTCCCCCATCCCTGGTCGTTACTCACCCTGTTGATGTTGTGTCAGGTCCTATTGAGCTGTGTCCGTACTCCTGACTTTCACCGTCTCTACACTGATGACTGTGGCTTCCATTTCCTCAAGCTCCTCCTATGGATCAAGACTCCCACCTCTTGTCGCCGTTGCTGCCTACCAGTTGGCAAAGGCTTCATGCCTTGTTTAGATTTTCACATCATGCCAGCGCCTCTTGGCCTCCTCGACACTCCGACTGCATTCCCGGTAGTCTAACTGGGGGCCAGTTGATGGTAGTGTTCTGTCACCTCCGTGACGCTGATACGGTTTTCCTGTGGACTGCACCTCGTCTTCCTTTCCCTCTTCTCCCTGGCCTTCCCTGACCCCGTTGTTCCGTGCTGGCGGTCTGTGGGGGTTGTGGGGTTCATGCCGGCCTCTGCGCTTGATCAGGGTGCATCCATGTTGCTACGCACTTTAGGTTGTTTCTGGTGTGTTGGATTTGTAGCTTTTATAGTGCATTTTCCCACCAAACACGTGGTATTTGCAGGCCTGTTGCTGGTTGTCGCTACTTTTTGTCCTGCAATTGGCCTCATTGCAGGATTTTTTGTGTTCGTATTTTGCATTTTGTGGCATGGCGATGATTTTAATGCGGACATTTGATGCATTATTTGGAGACTATTGCATGGTACTACTTGTTGTGATCATACTGCCAGAAACGTTCCAAGCAGTGGTATTAATCCCACACCAGTTTATTGCGCATTCACATCTCCGTGAGACCCTTATCACGTTGGTTTTCACGGTCAGTCGACTTCCTTGTAGAATCAATACAGCATCACAGTCCTTATGGATTATTCTGTATAAAGGACACATCATATTTATTTTAACAGGCGTGGGATAAACACCACTGCTTGGAACGTTTCTGGCAGTTTAATCACAACTCCTTTGCGTCTTCATTTTTAAACCATATACTGGTGACGCCTCGTCACCAGTATATGGTATCATGAATATTATAATCTTGTCCAAGTGTAAAAATTTCCAAGGTCGGCGAAATTGTCTTGAGGAGAGCAGAAAGACCAGTGAGTCGCAGTGAGAGATTCTTAAATGTGGAGCCGTGTCCGGTGTGCGCCAGTCTACCAGCAACAATGTTGCACAACAAGACAATTTCGCCAACATTGGACATTTTTACACTTGGACAAGATTATAATATTCATGCCTTTTTGAAAAACTTACAACAAGTCATCTGTCTTACCTACACTACTTGCTCTAAAGAAGCCCTTTTTCTGGGCGAAACACGTTTGCTGATCTTATTCCTGTGTATACCAAAGATACATCTGACAATAAAGGAATAATATCAACACAACTACTGTTTTTATGTCAGTTTGAATATATATATATGACCTGTTTTATTTTTTATTTTGCCTCTCATCCAGAAAGTATTGTATTTATTTTGTGATCTACTAGCAGCAGATCATTTGAGGTGGGCAATATAGATAACTAATATTTTGACTAGTTCTGGTAGTGCTGTCCGCTAGAACCCAGTTGCTTGGTCCATAAAAATAGTGCCCCACACTTAGTTTTACAGTTCATGCATTTTACATTATTACAAGTGGAATTTTACATCATACCTTGCATTTTTACTGTATGGTATTTTACGCCATACCAGACACCGAGAATACGGTGAGATCCGTCACACAAATACAACTTGTTGTTTGATGTCTATATGCACTATTGTGATAGCACTATGTTTCATTTTAGGTGTTTGACACCACGTGACCACTGTAAATTATTCCATTGAACTTACTACTTGGAATACAGTTCATCTAGGTATGTGGAACCATCAACATGATTTTATATATAAGCATGGGCCATCGGTCTTTGTCTCATCTTAACATGTCTTGTTGGTTTATACTGTTCACACAGATTTCGCTTTCATCGTCGCCCTTATGAAAATAGTAAGGGCCCTGACTTTTTTTGGCATGGCACTGTGTCACTGATTTCATCATGATAAGGTGTAGGGTGCTTGACTACTTACATGACTGGAAGACGCTTTCAATCACTTTGACAATTTATGTTGATCCATGTGTCCATCTTTTGAAAATGTTTCCCATTTCTTCATGACAGATTACCCCTGAAGAAGGGACCCAGAGTCCCGAAATGAATTGGGTCTTGTCATTTTGTTTTGTTTGAACAAAGTTTGAAATGTCTATATTTTGTAATTGTATATCTCATTTATTTAGGCATTATACATGCTGGAAAACAAATGAAATCTAATTGTTTTGAACGTGAAAATCATCACAGTGCAATTTTTGATTACAAATATTTCTTCATATTGTCTATCATACACTAATTTGTAGTGCACGTTAGAGTCCTAGTTGCCTATGGGACTAGGCCACTTTCTAGTATTCACACCTATGCTTTCCATGCATATTTGCTAACGTAGCACACGTACCGATTTACCCGCAGTAGAGGTTTCCTAGATTTGAGTGTGCGCTATCCACCAACACTGTCCTTATGGAGCGGACATATGGTGGTGTTCTGTTCATTAACTGTAATTACTTGCTGCATGCGCCTTCTCCATGGCAGTTGATCCGCTGCTGCCACACTTTCAAATTTGCCTTGAGCGCACACAGAGCCGGGGGCTCTTACCTTCTTTCTGCTGCCTTGCGATTCCTTCCTTCGTTCCATGATGACGTCTTTCTACTTCTTCATTTCTGGTTGCTGCTGAGGTACGCTCATCCCCATCAACGTGCAGTGAGCCACCCGGCGCAGCGTGCAGCTCGTTCCGCCACCTTCGGAGTGGTATCGGCAGACATTGAACGTGGCCTATACTTATGAGTCTTAACCTAATTCTTGCCAACCACTTTGTTTCCTGGTGTTACAATAAAGTTTTACCTGAATTTAAAGGAACGTCGTCCCTCTACAGCAGCATGGAATTACAGGTACCACATATAAGGTGCCGATATTTTGGGTTTGACTCGTCATCTCTGCCAAACATGTTGCCTTTGCCAACCACGTTTTGTTTGCCAATATAAAGTTATCACCAGACTGAAGAGTTTTGTTCCTACATCTGCATCAGGGCTCTTCCCCGACTTGTGTTTTGATTACAAAGACATCGGTTCGGTCCAGCGTAGTCATATTTCACTGCAGGTACTGTGTTAAACTTGCTGCCTCTCCTGCGCTGACCTCTTAGTCAAACTTTCTTTTCTGGTTATGACTCTAGACATCAAGTTTTATTTGGGTGCGATTGCTGATGATGAAACCTTGCACATTTTTAATCCTGCATTTTCAACAGTTTCACTATTAGCACACTCAGAGCACTGGACTTTTGCTTTTTCTGCTGTGCCATCTAGTTCTTTAGCTTTGCCTGCTGCGCTAGAAGGATTTACCATGCTGCGCTACAAGGATTATTCAACGTGCTGTCAACCTGCAATTTGCTTTGACATTTATTCTCCTTCATTGTTTATTTATTTATTTATTTCTCTATTCTATTCAAACCAAAGATACATCTGACAATAAAGGAATAAAATCAACACAACTACTGTTTTTATGTCAGCTTGAATATGTATATGTGACCTGTTTTTTTTTATGTTGCCTCTATTCCAGAAAGTATTGTATTTATTTTGTGATCTACTAGCAGCAGATCATTTGAGGTGGGCTATATAGATAACTAATATTGTGACTAGTTCTGGTAGTGCTGTCCGCTAGAACCCAGTGGTACCAAAGGGGGTGGTGATAGAAGGAGCATCTGAACCAATCAAACACTCATACCCAGTCAACAGATCTGGGTTTAATCCATCACCGTTCTTTAGCCCACTCTGCCACCCCAGTTCAGACATGGCCATATGCAAATCAGTCTGACCCTGTGCCTCATGGGAACAGTCCAGCCCGAACTGCCAAGCCATGCCTTCCCTGGACTGGAAACAAGCTTCCGGGGACCGGTTTCTGCATTTCAGCCGTCTTCAGCCCGGCTTGCTTGAATCCAGTGGCAAAGTGAGCAAGGGACTCACGTCTGAGCATATCCTGCCAACTTATGGCGAACAAAGCGGTACAAAAGGGGGTGGTGATGGACGGAGCATCTGAACCAATTTAACACTCACACCCAGTCAACAGATCTGGGTTTAATCCATCACCGTTCTTTAGCCCACTCTGCACTCCGCTAGAACCCAGCTGCTTGCTCCATTGAAATAGTGCCCCACACTTAGTTTTACAGTTCATGCATTTTACATTATTACAAGTGGAATTTTAGGTCATACCTTGCATTTTTACTGTTTGGTATTTTACGCCATACCTTTTGTTATTCTGTATGATGTTTTACACCACACCTAGTTTTAAGTTTCTGTATGGCATTGTACTGAGTGGTTATTTCCCACACCTTGTTTTTATGTTCGTACATATTTCATTGTACTCTGTTGTAATATCCACCAAACCTGTTTCTGTTTTTGCATACATTGCAATGTACCGTGTGGCACTCTCAACCATACCTTGTTCTTTATTGTATTGTGCTGTGTGGTATTTTCTTCCATACCTAGGATTTGCTGTCTTTCTGGGGATTTTACCCCATACTCTTGCTTGAGTTACAGGCAACTATCCTTTTGTTTGTTCTATCTGCGGTAATCTTCCACCCTTTCTCTGATCTTTTGCTTCTGTGTTTTGTTCTCTCCTTCATTTTTTGATTATGCCCTTGTATACATTTGTGTTTGCTTGGCAAGCTTACATAATCTTTGCACTTGGGTTTGTTTCGTTATTAATGTGAGGGAGGGTGTGGGTTTGTCTTTCTGTGAGAAAGGGTGTTGGTGCATGAGTCCTTTGTTTTTCTATTCCTCTTTTCATGTTTGTGTTTACTACTTTACTTTTCCACCTTTCATTTTCCATGCTTACTATCATTGTATTTTCTTCTCATTTTTTCTACTTAATTTCTGATGCATTTTTTGATACTTCCTTCCAGTGGCAGATGGTGAAGCTTGAGAGTGGTGGGGCTGGGCTTGGCTGAAGGGGTGTGGGGGGATGTTATGGGGCCATGATATTTTTGGGTAGGCCAGTCGCCATTTGCTGGGAAAACACAATGTACACACATCAGTGTGACACACACAGACTGCGCACACCCTACATAATATACATTCAAGGCATCAAATTAAAATATTAATAACATGCAGACAGTATATTGTACTCATGCATAGCTCACACACGAATATACCATACACAGAGTGCGCATTCAGACTAAACTAAGCTTTTGCATATATTATTCTGAACAATATACAGCACTCTCATAATGTATACTCTAGGAAAAGTATCTACTAGTTAATATTGCATATAATACGCTGAACAAGCGGGACATTTGGAAAATTCGAAACTGGTCCAAACTTTCTACCGATAACTGGATGAAGGCTCTCAGCACCACTAGACCCATGCTCTCTCATGACCCGATGTTAAATAACACCAAATATGTCGAGTGGATAACCACCTCTCTTGACTCGGTTGTCCCTTTATACACATCCAGGTCAAAAAGGCAAAGTAAATCAGCCCCGTGGTACACAGAAGACCTCAGACATCAAAAGCGTCTCTGTAAGAGACAAGAGAGGAAATGGCGCATGACCTATATCCCTGCCGAAAAAACTGCCTATAAGGAAATGATTAGGAATTATAAACTGGCCATAAAAACTTCACAAGCAGCTTACTATAACCATAAAATAACAACGGCTAAATCTAAGCCGAAAGAAATATATCGCATAGTAAACTCCTTGATAAAACCCTCCCTGCCCGCCACAGATAATAGCAGCTCACCATCCATATGCAATGATTTGGTGGAGTTCTTTTTTCAAAAAGTGAATAAAATCTACCTCTCCTTTCCAAACCCATCTACTGACCCGCCCTTTCAACGCCTGGTCCCAGCTCCTGATAAGGACAATAGGCTGGAGTCTCTTCCTCTGATGACACTGGAAACACTGGAGAAACTAGCTCAACAAATAAAAAACGGCTCTCCGTGCGACCCTGCTCCACCGGGCTCACTGGGGCTGGCCAGCACAACCATTCTCCCTATCCTTCTGGAATTACTGAATTCCTCCATACTGAGTGGGACGGTACCCGTAACCTGGAAACATGCAATGGTGTGGGCCCTACTAAAAAAACCTTCCCCCGACCCAGCTAACCCAGGCAACTATCGCCCGATTTCTCTGCTCCCATGGGCATCTAAGATCCTGGAGAAGCACGTCAATACCACCCTGACGAAATTCTTCGAGGAAAACCATCTCCTCGATGCTTCCCAGACGGGATTTCGCCCAAAACATGGGACAGAGACCGCCCTATTGGCCGTAACTGAGGAGGCAAGACGGATCTTGGATCGAGGGGGGTCAGTGGCAGTAATCCTCCTCGATCTGAGTGCCGCGTTTGACACGGTACACCACAAAATTCTGCTGAACCGTCTTGCCGACCTAGGAGTGTCCGGAGAAGCCCTGGAGTGGTTCGAATCTTTTCTATCGGACAGAACCTTCCAGGTCTTTGATGGCACATCCGTTTCATCTAGTAGGCCTTTGGGGTGCGGAATTCCGCAGGGATCATCCTTGAGCCCGACACTCTTCAACGCATATATGAGGCCGCTGGCTGGGATTGTTCGTCAGCATGGTATTAGTATCATCTCCTATGCGGACGACACCCAGCTGGTGGTTTCTCTTGCACAGAAGAGCGGCCTTCAATCTCCGCCTAATCTAGCGGCCTGCCTGGAAGATGTAAAGAGCTGGATGAGGAGCTCATGTCTGAAACTTAATGACGACAAAACTGAGCTCATGTTCCTGGGCCCGGCTGCCCCCTCCAACTTGGAGCTGATATGGCCCACAAGCATGGGTATGGCCCCACCCCCCAGAGATAATATCAAAAGTCTGTGAGTATTGCTTGATAAATCATTGAGCCTCAACACACAGGCCACCAAGGTGTCGGCCACTTGTTTCGGCCTTCTTAGGGTGATCAAAAAAATTCTTCCTCTTCTCCCTTTTGAGGCCAGACAAATAATTATACAGGGCCTTGTCCAGTCTCGTCTGGATTTTACTACAGACTACACCCTACGGAAACTTCAGCTCACTCAAAATTGTGCTGCCCGTGCGTTACTGGGAGTCCCACGGAGGACCTCAATAAAAACTGGCCTAAGAACTCTACATTGGTTACCTGTTAGGGACAGAGTGAAGTTTAAAGCTCTATGCATTGCTCACCAGACTTTCTGGAAAATGGGCCCAGTAATCAACTGTACCTTGATCTCCCCATATCTGCCCAACAAGGCACTTCGCTCCTCAACCGCGTCACTAGCCAAAATTCCCAGAATCTTTAGAGCCAGAGCAGGAGGACGTTCGTTCTCGTACAATGCGGCTAAACTGTGGAACACCCTCCCCCTGCAAATGCGAGACAATTCCAACTTAACTAGCTTCCGGAAACAGCTCAAAACCCTTCTGTTTAATAAAGAGTAACCTTCTGAGGGTATCCTTTTGTTTTTTCCAGCGCCTGGACGCCTCAGGGCAACTGTAGCGCTTTACAAATCTCATTTTCATTTCATTTCATTTCACATGTAAACATACAATATGGTTACTGATCCGGACAGATACACACTGGATATGATTAGAGAATAGTTTTAAATAAAAGCATGCCTGTTATTTAGACACCGCAAAAATGGAGCAAGCAGAGCTAAATAAAAAGAGGTCCTTTTATTTCAAGGTGCACAGATAGCTTGTATCTACAAATTGATGTGCAGATATGCTCACACAGGAATGCACAACGCATTCAAAGAGACCATGTGTCTCGATGAAGAGCACTAGAAATGAACAGTCCAAGGAGAGATAGGCTCTCGCATCATGTTCAAGAGTCAACAGTGAATACTAACTATGGGGAACAAAGAAAAATATATTGAACAACATTTTTGAATACTACAGAGTTGCTAAAATTCCTCTGTGTGGACACAGCTGAGATTTCCCCATAAAACTGCCACAAGTACAATGTTAAAAGCATTGGGTCTTCCAAATTTCTGGCAAAGAGGCCATGTATTGAATGGGCATGGAATATTGCCCACAAACGTTTGGTGGGTATTATGAGAAGCTGGCAGTTGTGTCTAGTATGAAATGTTGGACTGGTGGCTACTATAAGGAAGTCATACTGATGCTAAGAACCTCAGACCAGTAAGGCTCTTAATTCTACATTTTTCAGCAAGACCAGATGCCCTCTGCGGAGCCAGGTGAGGAACAAGGTGCATATGTTCACAGGGAAAAATGCACAGTAAAATAACATCACAGTCATCTCTATATGGCAAATATTTCCAATACGTATATGATTGTCTCCAGTCTCCCTAACTCCTCGGTGATTTATTTGAGAGTGCCATTTGAATTCACCCAGAAAAAGCTTAACGGAGGGCAGCTATATATAAGTCTACCTAGCAAGACATTCCTAGTCTGGTGCATTCGCCTCGCTCTGGAGCCAGTGACCTCTCCTGGACACTCTGTGGCCAGCAAACCCCCCACCCCACACTGCCAGTTATTGTGCTCATTAAATGGGGTTTAATAAACGTTTTTAAACAGTAGTTGTTTGAGAACTCTACCTGAGGGAGACTACTTACCGCTTCGCGAAAGTACCGCTGCATGCCATTTATTTTATCGTCAATCTGCTTCTTTGCACTTTCCAATTATTTACCCAACTTATATCCTGGGGATAACTGACCATATTTTTTTGTCAAGTTCAACTTAAGAGCTTGACAAAACGCCTCTGCAAAGTCCACATAACCGCTGTCTCACAAAACCCTTCAGATAGCATGAAGGAAGTAATTAGCAATCAATCAACAAGACAGGCATGGACTTAAACGGTCCTCTTTCCTCGTTTCTGATAACTAAACAAATACACAGAACCTAGCCCACTTACATGGTGGTTCACTGACAGGGTGGAGGCTGCGGGTCACTTTCTGGACTAATCTGGAAGGGAAGCTTCAAGATAGGCAAAACCAAATGTTTTCCACAGGTACACGCTCCTACAGCATGCTGAAATGGGGAACTGCATTTATTTCAGCGCGGGAAGCAGATACCTCGAGTCTGCGCAGTATGTCTTCAAAAGTCTTGATGACAAACTGTGCAGATTCGATTTTTCGGCTTCCTGATTAAAGCCTCAACCCCACCCTTTACCAACTCCTCACAGGATAGGATCCTGCCCTTTGTGAGGAGTTGGGAAAGGGTGGGGAGACCATGCTCTCCACTCCTTGACTGACGTGAGGCCCCAGCATTACAGGGCTTGTGCAAAAACGCCCAGATATAATTTTACACACAGGTAGTCAAGGGGTGGAGACTGATCATCAAAGCTGTTTCTTTGCCAAGCTGATGACATCACAGGCCCCAGGGCTGTGAGCTCGTCAGCCCGGCAACTACTTCTAGCTTTGGGCCGAGGGGGAAGTTTATGGAAAGCATTACTGACACTATCTTGATGCCATCGCAGCAACAAGCACCGTGAGTGGCAGTGTGCAGCAAAATAGTTAAAGTATGCGAATGTGTGTTTTTAACCCCTTTGCTGCGGGGTTAATTCCCCCGCTGTGCTGGGGGGAGGGAGGGTGCGTGCAGCGGCCCGGTGCTCATGATGAGCTCGGCTCGTCATGCAGCATGGTGGCGCTGTGCTCATGATGAGCTGAGCTCGTCATGACCACACCCACTTTCGTGGAACGTTCAGCACAGCAGGGCAATTATCCCTGCGTGTGAGCGCCACGGCGGTCATGACGAGCTCAGCTCATCAAGAGCACAGAGCGCCGGGAAACCTTCGGGTAGCTGCGCGCTCTACAAATATAATAATAATAATAATAATAATAATAATAATGAGCATGGGAGGGGTTAAAGAAAAAGAAATAGTTCCAATATAGCTTTTCATTTTGACCACGAAAGTAATGGGGGGCGGAGACTCCAAGCCCACAAACAGATACCGTCACTGCTTTCTTCCTTTCCTTGTAAAAGACGGAGATATGTGGTATCCTGCTGCTCAGCCAGAATAATTGCATGAGAGAATGTGGGGACGTGGAATGTTGGAGTGCCTGAGTCAGTTGGTGATGGGCTGAGCAGCAGGGAAGTTGGGACACTTTTCCATGTAAGCTGCTTATCAATAAATCTACATGAAATCGTCTTGGATTCAACTACTTTCATTATACTACACCCAGCTTCCTGTTCTTGCTTGGGATACTGTAATTAGGGGAATGAGACTGATAAGAAGAGGTATTGGATCATGTGTCTGGTAAAAGCTATGAGATGATATAACTACTTATGGATGGGCTCAAGGATGCCATGCATATTCTTGACAGCCGATCTGGCATCTCGTAGAGGGCACCCTAAGACATTGATCGAAGGAAGAGCAGGAACCAGTGTGGTAGGGGGATTTGTGAGGTAAAGTGCTGTGAGTATCTCTGAGTAAAGTGTCAGGATGGTGGATAGATGAATGAGGGGGATGGTAGTCGGTCACCAGATCTTTAGTGGGTTCCAAGAGCAACAGGGTTGGGAAAGACGGGTGAATGATTCAAAAGGGCGAAGGATTGTGCAATTTTCAAATTAAGATAGGAACAAAATGCTGCTAAGCCCCCCCCACCCTGAAATCCCCCCCACCCTGGACATCAAAACCAGCCTGTGACTCTGTTTTTAAATGACCTTCAATTGGAAATTCTGACCAGCATTGGAGTGAAAGAATATTTTGATGGATCACAGCTCGAAAAACAGTCAGTGTTTGATGAAAATAAGTGTAATATAGTGGCTCTGGCCAAAAGTGTATCTTCATTTTAATTAAAAATTATCATTTCCTGCTTGGACCCTCTACATTATCCGTTTATTCTAATGAACTTCAAGTGACATTTCAAGTACGACCAGTAATTTAATGCCAGATGAGAGGACACTCATTAAAACCTTGAGAGCCTGGGCCCTACGTGGGAGGAAGGGACAAGTGTGAAGAAGGGTGGGAGGGTGGTGATACTGACAGGGCGAGTCTGCTGGTTGTGCGGAAGCTCCAAGGACGTTTGAGTTGATATTATCCTGTCTGCTGGGAAAGAGATGCATTTGGCCTGTACCTTGCCAAGTATCTTATTGCTACTGTCCTTGTCGAAGGCTGCATTATGTAGGTTAAAATAATAACGTGTTGCTATCCTCGCTCCAGTAATATCTTCAGTAATAAAGGTTATTAGGAACTTGTTACACAAAGACCCATGCTCGACGTCCATGTATATTAACAGGTCATGTTAGCAGCTTAAACGGGGGCTACCACTGGGCCTAATAAGCTAGTTAACACGGTCCACATAAGCAGCAATTAAGGGTTTATGGCTCTCCTATGTCAACAGGTCGGCAGACAAAATTCTAATAAATGCCACTGCTAGAAAATACCACGAGAGAGGATTGTGCGCTTTCAGCGCTGGCATGCACAGGGAAGGAAACACAGATAGAAACATATGAAATAGGTAAAAACGCACAGAAAGGAACTTATAGGAAAACAATGACCATCTGAGAGAAAGATATGAAAGAAAAAGTAAGGCTGAGAGAAAAAAGATTGGTAGATAAAATGGGAAAAAAGAATCGGAGGAGAATGGATGGGTGACAGGAAGGAAGCAAGAGTGAAAGGAGAGATAGAAGAAAGGTAAGATGAAAGGGCGAAAGAATGAGTCGATGGAAGCGTGAAAGGGTTGATAGATGGAAGGGTAAAAGGGTGGCTGGAAGAGTAAATGGATTGACTGGTGAAAGGATCGAAGGACTGGCGAATGGACATGTGAAGAAGAGTGAATGGATGGATGTTTAAAAGACAGATAGAAACACGAACATATTGATGGGTAAAAAAATTAATCGCTGAATCTGGCAATGGGTGAGTAGATGGAAAGATGAAGGGCTAGACAGATGAATAGATGATGGGTAAATGGAAGAAGGTTGAGAGTAACTCTTCGAAGGGAGTCACATGTGCTCGCTTCAAACGCTCTCTCTTATTAGTGTCATATTACCAGTGGGAGTGTTTTAATTTTCTGGCTACCCCCTTACCATCAATTATATATTATTTGGGATGCTATACAGAACATTTGAGTTTTTTTTATCTCTCTTAAAACACTATGCAAGGGAGTCCAAGGTACCAGAGAAGGAGCCAGAAGTGGTTTTGTGCGAGAAAGTGCCACTATTATCAAAAGAGAGATGAGGGGGTCTGAGGTAAGAGATAGAGACCAGGAGTCAATGAAAGGGAACTGGATCTGCTTTACGTTTAGAGCCCTAAATAATAATAAGCCACCAGAAGTGGATTGTATCTCACAGGGGTATTACTAGAGAGTCTATATGATACAAAGTAAGGTTATGTCCCTGGATGCGAGGCGAGCCTCATTAAAAATTCTGAGTAGACTGGAAACTTATTTCTTGATATCTGAAGCTATCCAGAATCTTCCATTACGCATTTCAGGTCTCTCTAATACATATGTCCACGCAATGCTCAAATTCCCACTTTCTAATGAAAATAGGCGTTGTAGCTTGAGACAGAAGTCAGTCAGAAATAGATACCCAAAAACTGTAAAACATTCCATGTGGAACCAGTCAACCGGTGCCGAATGTAGGCACCTCTTGCACTCTGCAAGACAGATGTATCACAAAATTGCTACATTAACTCCAATTGACAAGAGAGACCCACCCACCTAATCATAATAGCCCCGCACACCCTTATCCTTCACTCACTTCCAAATTGTGCATTCCGGTCTTCTAATAACTTAATGCATGCAAAGCCAATTGTGAACATTCTAATCTCCGGCAAAACACAGATGAGACATACTGAAAATGTTTGAGCCTTAAAATAGTGCCTGAAGACACATGCAAAATAGTGATTGCTCTTGTCAATCCCTAGAGGATAAGTACAACCCACACTCAGGTGTGTAACTGTGCCCTACGCACCGCACCCACACCACAAGAGTCCATTCGTCAGGGGTGTCCAACTTAGGCTCAGGAGTTCTGGCTCCATGAATAACAACTGGCAATATAATATGTCCTGTTTAGATTTAGGGCATAATTATGAGTTTGGCAGTCTGTGGACCGCCAAACTCACAGTGGCATGGCGGTGGTGCTCCAGCCACCACTGCACCAGCGGTCCAACTGCATTATTACAACTTGGGCAGTCGGGCCGCCTTTGCACTACCGCAACCACCAGGGATCAGATATCCCTGTCTCTGGCACGGTGCTCTTGAGGCCATAATATGTGGCAGTCCCGCCAAACATATTACGAGTTTCCTCTCTGCCACGGTTTTCATGGCGGTTTCTACTCTATGAAAACCATGGCGAGAGGAAACAAACAGGGCCCTATATGGCCCCCTATTGCCTCTGGGCCTTGGGGTGCATGTAGGGGGGTACATGTTGTGTTCCCCTGTGTGCCTGCACTCCAGTATCTGCACCGCATGGACTGCACCCGTCAATGCCATGTAGGTACTGTCTTTCACGTTCCCATTGCGGTGCCTATTTCTAAAGGCACCGCCGTTGGACCGCCAAAGAACCTCCTGCTAGTAACTGTAAAAGTCATATCTGGCAGGAGATGTGCATGCAGGTTTGGCAGTGTGGGAATGGGGCGGCGGCAGTGGGTCCAGCTCCCACACCGCCAAACTCATAATCAAACCCTTGGTGTATATAAATGAACTTTATCTGACACCTCTTGACTAGGTCGCACAGCACTTGCTT
Organism: Lissotriton helveticus; assembly: GCF_964261635.1. Classification (NCBI taxonomy): domain Eukaryota; kingdom Metazoa; phylum Chordata; class Amphibia; order Caudata; family Salamandridae; genus Lissotriton; species Lissotriton helveticus. Next base: position 205,302,608 of record NC_136062.1, read on the forward strand.
TGGATGTAAGTGAAGATGCTATTGTCACCACCTCTTCCCTTGACATAAGGCTAGACCCTTGGTGCTGCCCTGTAGACTCTGGGTGATGTGTCTAGCATGTGATAAGGCAATGAACTCGGTATCCTCAACCTCTTAAAATCTTTTTCTTTCGCCGTTTCAATAGTGACAACTTTTTTCTATTTATCGTATCTGCTTATGTAAGAAGAGCTGAAGTTATGGATGGTGTCAATGACAGTCTGAAATGTGATGTCACCCATAATGACACTCGTGATTAATGCAATTTTTTATGTTTTATTACTGATTTTATATGTCAGAGATGAAGCACTGCATTGAGATGCAATGGGTGCATAGCTCTCAGTGTTCTTTAGGTCTCATATCATACACATAACATCCTTTCAACTGAGATTTTGTAGGGGAATGTATATACTTTTTATAACTCACATATTTTGACAATAGATTAAAGATCAATAACATGACATTAACAGAGATTTTCAGTTAATTGTTCTGTTTTTATATTACATTTTGGAAATGTTGCATCAGAAAGGGCCTTTGACCCAGCCCACTGAGCTTTGGGAGCATTGTGTGATGTTCAGTAACAGTGGGTGATAAATTCCGCTTTGCCGGGAAAGTGCAGAGTTTTGCCCACTACGCATTTCAGTTGTAATACGGAGTTCCAGCAACACTCTGCCAACTCCGTGTGGAGGTTTTTCTCACATATGGCTCGCCAATGGTAGGTTAGTGAGTGCGAGTGAGATTTGGCTTCCTCCAGTGAGATTTTCTCTACACAGGCGGTTCGTGGAGAGAAAGCTGCCACTTAAGTAAAAAATAGACTTGAGCTGCAGCAAAGAAACAGCACCCTATGCCTCACTGCATAATGCAGATTGAGCTGATATTGCAGTGCTGAACAAGCTTCCCTGCGCTAAAAATCAGCATGACATGAATCTTCCGCCAGCTAGTGGTACTCAGTGGAATTTTGCTGAGTTTTCATGTAACTCTGCGGAATCACGAGTTCCGCCTAACCCTAGTATTCAGCCACGTCCAGTTCCCAGTTTCCCTTCCCACAGAGCCTTCTGCACACAAACTTTAGCCATGCTTGAATAACTCATGATGCAATATCTGGTGTTGTGCCCAGTCCTATGCCCCAAGAACACACAGAATATGACATTCTGACATACACAGTAGGTTCTACATGCAGGGCATGGCCACTGTCTGTGTCCTTCCAAAGATCTTGCAAAGCCTTTGCCTCCCAGCTGTACGCAGCAGTTTGTGTGTAAGAGGGTGGTGCTGTTGGCCAGTCATTCCTCAAGAGACAGATAAGCAAAGCGTTTGATTATGCCTGACAGGGTTGAAATGCAGGTGTGGTGATGTGCTAAAATCATCAGTCTAGTCCTACTACCCACAGAGCTGCACATGACAGAACATTGGGCCAGATAAAGAAAGCATTTTTACAGCCTCAAACATTGAGGTTTAGAGTTTGAGAGATGTTTCGACAATATATTGTATAATAAATATCGTACTACAGAAATATCAGTACAGGAATATTGTGATGCCCAAAATATTGTTGATATAAATATCGAAGGTAAGAATATTGTTTTAAGTGATGTTTTTAATATTATTGTTAAGTATATGGCTACCAAAAATATAGCTGTATATAATATGGCTTAGTAAGATAATTTTGTATGTTATTTGTGTTATATTTATATATTTTTTTATATATTTCTTGGTATCTTTTATATTAATTTGTGATAAAAACGTATGTTCATGCTATTTTATTTTGTTGTTGTTTTGTAGTTAATTGTGTGTTTGGAACATTTTTAGGTGCAGGATGTTGGGTTTATAGAGAGAAGGATGGGTTTATAGAGAGAAGGATTATAGGTCTTATTATGCCTTTAGTGGTCTGACTACCCGAAGACTGCATCTGCCGCTGCCAGTAGCCCATAGTGCCGGCGGTCTTTAGACCACTTGATTACGAGTTGACCACGTTGCCATCGGTGTGGCTGTGGAGATCGATCCTACGCCAAATCTGATAATTTTTCCATATGTATCGATGCCTGTGTGAGCATTTCAACGGCATATGTGTTGAATGCACACATATGCATGATACATGCAGAAAAATATCACGTACCTATTAGCGGAGTCGGGCCCATTTGTGAGCAGTCGAGGCAATGGGTATCTGATACAAAAGGATTCACCTGTACATCGCAGCAAAGAGGGTCATAGTCCACGGGGTGAAGATGCTCCTGTGAAGGGGGGATCTGAAAAAAGGATCCACGTCGAACTCTGGCCGAAAGAACAAGAATGGGATGAGCACGCACTCCAAATCCTTTGTTACTGCGACTTTAAGATGGCAGTCAGAACACAGCAGTCATCTCATCAGTAAGCCAACTCGTAATACGATCAGAGCTCCTCAGTACTGCCCTATGGCAGCTGCCTTTCCCCGACCCTGCATCCGGCCGCCAGTGGTGTGCTGGCGGTGTCAGAGGTCTAGCTGCATTCTTCGGAAATGCAATCCCCCCAACTCGTAATATTGCTGTTGCACCACCAAGCTCGCTGAGTTCGGACCGCCAATGCTGATGCAGTGGTTAATGGGCCGCCAAACTCATAATAAGGCTCTGTATATTTTTGATATATTTATGGTTTGCAGTGTCAAATATATTTGCATTATTCTGATTAAAAATGTTGTAATTTTCTTTTTTCAATACATATTTAATATTTTTTATATTTTTGATCATTATTTACTTATATTGGTTTTTCATATTTTTGTGCTTGATTTTTTTTGCTTTGTAAAACTATTTACATTTATTTGGGTTTATGTGGGATGTGGGTTGCCATTATTTAAAATCATTATTAAAAACAGTATTAAATGTAAAATTATTATTTTCAATTCAAATCATTTTTACACTACTTTTCTTTTTTAATGTAATGGTAGAATTTGTATTTTTGTAAATATAACTATACAATTATCTAGAAAATTACTACTTTTATTAAATACAATTTGAACTATTATATTGTAAATAATTGTCAAAAATAAGTTATTTTTGAAGTACTGTGTTTTTATTTTATGTGATATTTGTCTTAAATGTATGTATATAATTTATAATTGATGACTAATTTTTTGTTGATATTATTATTTTGTGAATATAAAAAATATTCAAGCACTCTACGACTGTCCTAATGCTTTAATAGGGTATGATTGTTTACTTTCTTCTAGATTTTCAATTTTGAGAGGGACCCGGCAGGGATGCCCATTATCACCTTTAGTATTTGCTCTCGCTATGGAACCTTTTATTAATGCTATACAATCGCAGGTGATGATAAAACCATTTACATCTGGGGCAAACTCGCTTAAAATTACCGCTTATGCGGATGATCTGGCAGTTTATACAACTGATGTGATCGAATCTATGACAGGAATTATTAAAGAAGCAGGTTATTTCGGTGAAGTTTCAGGATACAAATTAAACCTAGGTAAGACTCAAATTATAGTTAATTATAAACCACTGACACAAGTAGCGGGAATATGCCACGCTGCTACTTATTTAGGTATCAAGTTAACATCTAACATTAGGGATATAATGGCATTGAATTATGATGCTTTACTCAAAGACACTCAGACTCTCCTTAAAAAATGGCATAAGGTGCCTTTAAATCTTATTGGACGAATTAATCTCATTAAAATGAATATTCTGCAAAAATGTTTGTATTTATTTAGATGTATTCCTTTGAAGATAAATAAAATGTTTTTTAGGAAACTGGATGGCATATTGGGTAGTTTTATATGGGGTTTTAAAAAGAATCGCAGAGCCCTTTCTTCTCTGAAATTACCATTTATTAAAGGAGGGTTTAACTTTCCTGATTTCAGAATGTATTATTTTGCATCATTTTTGGGGCGGCTACAGAGCCTGTTTAATTCTAGTAATCCATATTTTTTCCACCAATTTATGTTAGGATCAGAATCTTTACAATTCTTGGCTAGAAATAATGACCCGAATTATTTTAAAAGAGTCAGGTTCAAGACCGCGAAAGACATAATCGGTATATGGAAGATATTAATTACTCAGAATAAAGCATCATTCTATCATTCTCTTTTAACCCTCTGGAACAACCCGGGTTTACCAAGTATTTTCAGTGATTCAGGAAGCAAGATATGGGCGAATCAAGGCATAACTGGATTGGGGGACCTATATGGCTCATCAGGCTTTTTGGACTTTGACACACTTAGTCTAATATATAAACTACCAGCACATACTTATTTTAAGTATATGCAAATACGTGACTTTCTTATAGGGAAACTAAACCTTAAAGAGATTGTGGACTCAGATTTTTGGTTATGTATGTACAAAGGAGTTGGGAATAAGAAAGCTATTATCAGCCAAGGATATAAATATTTTATTGAAAGTAAGATAGATGACTGTCCAAAATTAGCACAGAAATGGGCTTCACGGTTTACGACCGATATTCGTTCGAATGAAATTTCTTCTTTCTTAAACAAAATTGATACGCTAGTCCACTCTTCAAGCTTAAAACTCCAAGCATACAAAACGATATGTCAACTCTACTATACCCCTTTACAAATAAGTAAATGGGCCCCCAACAACACCTTCAATGATCGCACTAAATGGCCAAAATGCCATCTTCAGGCTGCTGACTTAAAACATATGTTGGTTCTCTTCCCTGCTCTTGCTTCATCTTGGGACAGCTTAGAAAATATCTTGAGAATGAAACAACTAATTGAGGTACCATTAATATCAGATATGATTCTCTTAGGCTTGCAGCCAAATACTTCTCTATTTCAAGACCTCATTTTTATTTTACTAGCATGTGCAAGGCTGGTCTTAGCTCGAGCATGGATAGCGGAACAATCACCTCATGTAAACGAATGGTGGTGCTTGGTGAAAGAGACACATCATATGGAACTATTGTTAGCTAGGAAAAGAGGTGTGAAAGCGCTGATCAAAATAGATAGAATCTGGGGTTGCTTGTTTCCTACATGTGAATTGAACTAATTTGAATTGAAGCCCTGTCTTATAATATTACTCTGCAATCCTTTTTACCTATCTGATTCTTTTGTACTTTTATGTTTTTTTGTTGTTTTTTTTTCGTTTTCTTTCTATCTTTCTTTGTTAAACTGCTTCTTGTAACATTTATGCAGATGCTGGAAGTTTTGTTAAATGAAAATTTTTGTATATGTCTAAATTGCTTGTGCCACCCATAAATAAAAATGTTTAAAATAAAAAAAGATATTATTATTTTGTGTGTTATGCATTTTTAGGTCTGGCGTTAGCCAAGACCTTTCGTTTTTACCAAAATTATATATATTATATACTTACTTACAGGGGCTTCCAGCCACCTCTCCTTAGTCTGTTGTGGTGTTATTCACATTTTATTTCCACCCACTGCAGCATACAGCATGTGGTAATGAATCAGCCTACTTCAGCCACTGATTAACTTCACTTTGAGTGACTGCATTTTGCTCTATCACAATGAGGACATCCGCACTCAAGGCAGTTTGCTTCAGTGCCAATGTTTTTGTTTTTACTTTATAATTACTTTATTGTTACTTTTGTGCTTAAAACCTAAGGAGAAAGCAGAACCTTTCTACAACATGCGAGAACAGGCCACATTCCACACGTTATCAGTTCCACTCTCTTGCTAATGCTGTAGTACCTTCCTTTTGAAGTGTCCTTTGATTATCTGATTGCTGGTATGTCGCAGCATACACGAATTCATCTATTTGATAATGTTCTGTTTAAGTTATCCTCCTTTTATTATGCATGCAGTACACAAACCAAAAGGTACAATATTATACATGTGAATTCATAATTGGACAAATCATCAGAATCGAAACAGGGGCAGCTCTACTCCCCAGAACCTTGGGCCAATAAACAGTATAACAGCTACAATGGTTCAGGGAGAAACTTGTTTAAAGCAATGTATTTAACCACCTTACATAAAAGATTATGGGCCTGATTACGATGTCGGTCTGAAAGCCTCCAGCCGCTGGTCAGAAGCTTTCCCACTGACATGGTAGGTTTAAAGTCCAACTGCCGTATTACAATGATGGTGGTCAGAGTTTAAACCGGCTGGGGAATCCGACGCGGTTCTAATGGGCTTGGAATGGCCTCATAATCCCTTAAGGACTGCGGTTTCTCTGCTGTCAGTTGCCGATAGCCTTTCCATGTCAGCCTTTCTGACATGGAAAGGCTGCCAGAAACCAACATTAGAGGCCCCCAGTAGGGCTCCCTTCCTGACCCGGCATTCCACATAGGGCTCTGGGGTGCACCTAAGGTGTCGCCGTGAAAATATCTGAACCATATGGCAGGCACCATAAGGTGCCTGCCACACAGTGCAGCGATTTTTTAAACTCTAATTTCTCAATAAGAGCTCGTGCTGTGGGAGGTATCCACCCACCGCTCTAGCTCCCATAGAAAAATTAGAGTTTGTGACCGCACCATGTGCGGTTGCATTGTAATTAGTTGTGCGGAACGCCGAACTATGGTTGGGTGGTTCCCTCACAAAAACAGTGCCGGTCGGAGGCAACTCTGACCGACATTGTAATCAGGTCCTATATATTATAATCTTAGTGTTGTACAATACCAAAATATAAAATTGTGCAAGTAAAAAATTGAAATACAAAAAGAAATGAGAAAAAATATTAAAAGGTACCCAAAATTAATTTTTCAAAGAGCTTTTTGTTATTGAAACGACTTTTGTCAAGCATGGAACATATGAAAAAAGCAATACAAACATGTATAGGTGGTGCTCATAAGGTTGCACATACCATACATATCATAATAAAAATTTCAGTGTAAACAAAAAACAAAAGCAATGGCAGGGGACAAATCTATACAATATGTAGCAGGATCAGTAATGCAATCATTGTGTCCTCTTAGTTTGCCAGCGAGAACGTCAACGGCATTTTGACCGTATAAAATTGCTAGGTCATCATCAGAACAAGAAGCACATTTTAGAAGCAACCATAAGAAGCCATCTGCAATTAAATAATAATATATAAAGTTGTACAGGCAGCAGTATTCATGGATATGCAGCCAAGAAAGCCCAACCAAGGGCTAGAGTGGTTAGAAAAGGATTGTGAAAAATAAAGCAACATGCAATACAAGAAAGCAAGCTGTCACCAACAACCGAATTGTGTGACTGAAAAGGAGAGCTATCAAGAAGTGTTATCAGTAAATAAGAAAATGATAAATGCCCCCAGAGTAAGGGAAGATAGAACACCCAAAATCGTGTGTTGAAGAGAGTCCTTAGTCTCCCTTATATATGCAACTTTACATACTTCTCCAAGAGAGAAAACTAAAGTGGAGGTCGCATGGGAATCCGAGTTGGGAATTTCTTGGACGATTAATTTTTGGGGGAAAATCTGGCTTAAAATCCTCAAATCTTCAAGGGCAGCTAATACTATACAAACATTTTTTATATTTATAACAGACTCCTTCTCTCTCCATCTACACTTCACACTAGGCATGCGCATATCTCGGACGCCTGTTGGTCCTGCTCCATGCCAAAGGCTGACCTCTTTCATATGCTTTTTAATTATCCTCCTGTCCATGACTTCTGGATTAAAATCTGGGCCCAAATAAACTCTATTTTTAACACTAATCACCCTTTTGCCCCCCTACACATTTTCATGGGTAGTCTTTCTCCTATTTGGCAGAATTGCGACTCCTCTGTGAAAATCGTTGACCTCTTGGTGGCAGTGGCTTTCCAGCAGATCACAAAACATTGGAAAGATTCTACTAAGCTCTCATTCCAAGCATGGTGGTATGCAGTTTGCTACAATCATAGGTTAGACACTTCTTTTGTTTACCCGCTACACATGGCGCCTAAAGGTCTGCACTTATGGTCACCTGTCACTCTCTTTATTGATATCAGTGCTCGTCGCTCCCCAACCGCACCTCCTTTTCAGCAAGAAGTAGCTAAACCTCCATGATACTGTTCTATTTCTGATTATATGCGATATCTCATTTTATGTTATAATTCCTTTGAAACTCTTGTATATTTTTATTCTTCTTTGTATAGTATTATTGTATTTTACTTTAATATTGTTTTCTCTGCATTTTGAACCATTTTTACTCACATGATCACAAAGCTGTTATACGTATATTAAGTACTGCTCATATGTTATTTCTCTCCTTTTTCTTTTGCCTTATGATAAGTTTTTCTATTTTCTTCAATAAACTTTTGAACTTAAAAAAAGAGAGTCCTTAGTAATTTAGGACACTAAAAAATACTCAAGGGTAGTTGAAACCTACTTGTGACGTTATCATGGGTCTCATAAAAATATAATACAAATTCATTTAGATGCCTCGACTTCACTGAGGAACTTTTCAAAGTTAATATACAGCTACATGACAACCATCCTAGCAAGATAAGAAATGTAAATCGTCCAAGGTTTCAAGAAAACTCACTTAGGAACTGTAGTTCCAGGAATTCCGGGAACAAGGAACTGAATCCTGGACCTGAATTAACATTATTTAAGGGTCCAGATCCAAATAGTGATTCACATTAGATATTCACTAAAGTTCACTTTGTATCTCATGAAAAAAGGAAATAATTGTTGACTGCAGTCGCACCAAAAGCAGCAGACATAACAGTCTCAAGGGCATAAGATGTTAAATGGACCGCTTTAAATAAGGGGTCTTACCAAAGGAAAAAGTCATCTACGATGTTAGAATGTGATGCTCTCCGTCCGACATAAAAGAGCTGCATGGAGGACCGCATCTAAACAAGCACTAGTCGTCAAGAATATAGGGGCACATGCATCATTGAGACATTTTGCACTTCTTAATTTGCGAAAAATACAGAATTGCAAATTAAGAATTGCAAAATGCTATGCATCATTTTTTTCGGTATTTATTTGTGATTCGGTAAAAATCGCAATTTTTACCGAATCCCAAATAAATACCGAATTCTTAAGTGCATTTTCGCAATTCCCATTGATTCCTATGGGCCAAAAGGCCCATAGGAGTCAATGGGAAGGCATTTACAAATTCGCAATTTGTTGATGCATTCCAAGGGTGCAGGGGGGGTCCAAAGGACCCCCCCCTGCACCCCTGAAATGCATTTGAAAGTGCATGTTTCACACACACATGTCCTAAGGACATGTGTGTCTGTAACATGACAGTTTAAAAAATGCATTTTTTTGCTTTTTGACAGATTTTCGCAAATTACCACGAGGGTCAACCTCGTGGTAATTTGCACTTCCAATTTCAAAATTCGCATTTTTTTTTAAATTGATGCATTGCATTTAAGGAATCGCACAAATGCGATTCCTTAAATGCATTTGCATTTTTAAGAAATGCAAAAAAATACGAATATTGAAAATGAGTTTGATGCATCCCAAAAACGTATTTAGGAAGTGCAAACGGCCGAATTTACCGATTCGCACCGTTTGCACTTCCTAAATAGGTTGATGCATGTGCCCCATAGAAGCAAGACTACCCGACCATAGGGGTCGCTTGTCCTCAATTTAAAAACCTAAAGTTACAATTACAAAAGGTAACTAATCATAAGGGGTCACATGCATCAAAGGAAATTGCATTCGCAAATGGTGCGAATCGCAAAATTCGGCCGTTTGCGAATGCAATTCCCATTTTTGGGATGCATTAACATTAGTGTAATTTTCGCAATTTAAGAAATCGAAAAATTGCAAATTCTTAAATTGCGATTGCATTTAAGGAATCTCAAATTGAGATTCCTTAAATGCAATGCATCAAACTCTAAAAATGTGCGAATTCGCAAATAAAGGGAGCAAATTACCATGAAGTTGACCTTCATGGTAATTTGCGAAAACTTTGAAAAGTGCACTTAAGTGCATTTTTCAAAGTTCCATTTTACACACACACATGCCCTAGAGGCATGTGAGTGTGCAAAATGTACTTCTAAGCAGATTTCAGGGGTGCAACAGGGTGTCCTTTGGACACCCCTGCACCCTTGAAATTGCATTCTTAATTTGCGAATTTATAATGGTGAATTGCAAATTAAGAATGTCTTTCCATTCATTCCTATGGGCCTCTAGGCCCATAGGAATGGATGGAGAGGTATTCCTTAATTGCGATTCTCAATTAGAGAATCGCAATTAAGGAATTTTAAGAAATCGCTATTTTTATAGCGATTTCTTGATGCATTGCAGTTTGCAATTCCTTAATTGCGATTCCTTATTTTTTGCAATTAAGGAATCGCAAAATGCAATATTGATGCATGTGCCCCAAGATATATTAATCAAAAAGTCAAAAAAAGCATATGATTAATTACAAAAAACTTGGGCAAAAAAAGAAAGTGTCTGTACCCCGGCAGAAGAGCGCATGCGCGGTAACGAAAACACTACGTTCATTGAAGAACGTGCCGCTGTGATTACATTCATGAATTTCAGAATTATATAAAGACATTATCACAGTGTACATGGACACCATGATATTGTCGCAACTAGTATTGCAGCTGCAATACGGAAAGGATTTACAGGCCATGCTAACCATCAAGAGTAGGGAGAATTTAAAAATCTCTGAATTTTCACAGCTAGTCCCAGCTAAAGCACGAGCAATTGGTGGTCAAGATGTATCCACCATATAGAATCAATACCCGTAGGCTGTTTTAGGTGAAAGCACAAAATGCATCTGCATCAGTACCGACCCGTAGCAACCATGCAGTACTCAAAATTGTAAGTATGTTAGACCGGGAAAGGAAGAAAAAGGTCAACCAAAGTTCCAAGAAAGGTATTTTGGGAAAAATTTGAAACACCAATTTTAGAGAATAATTATCAAACATATATAGAATGTTTAATATTGATTTAAGAAAGACAATTACAAACATTAATATATAGAAAATGTATCTAGCATAACAGAAATATATTTGATACTGCAAAACAAAAATGTATCTAAAATACATAGGGCCTTATTACGAGTTTGACAGTCTGGGAACTGCTGTATTGGTGGTCTGAACGTGGCAAGCTCGGCGGTCCAACTGCCATATTATGAGTTGGTCAGATAGTGTTTCCGAAGACTGCGGCTATACCGCCAACACCGCTAGCACACTGCCGACTGCTCGAGTCACAGTCGGCAAAAGGCAGCTGCCATAGGGCGGTACTGAGGAGCTCCACCGCCATCAGTATTACAAGATGGCTTTCTGACATGCCGACCAAGACTGTCCAACTGCCAGCTTCAAATCGGCTGTAACATAGGATTTGAGGTGCTTACTCACCCCTTTCTTGTTCTTTCCGCCAGAGTTAATGTGGATCCTTTTCTTCAGTTCTCTCTTCACAGCAGAATCTTCACCCCAAGGATTCTTGCTGCGTAATTTTTGTGCCATATACCCATTGTCTAGCCTGCTCACTTATGGGCCAACTCTGATAATGGGTAGGTAGTATTTTTACCCATGTATCATGCTTATGTGTGCATTCAACACATCTTCCATTTTTGGTGTGACTGCAGCCAGCAATTATTTTCTTTTTATCATGAAATATGTAGTAAAATTCCATTCCTCTCATTTTATAATTTTAGTGAATTCTTATTGTGAATCACTATTTGGATGTGCTCCTGCAAATAATGTTAATTCCGGCCCGGAATACAGTTCCATGTTACCGTAATTCCTAGAACTATGGTTCCTAGGTGAGTTATCTTGGACGATTTACATTCCTTATCTTGCTGGCACAGGTTTGATCCTATTCTACATTTACTTTGCTGAGTTCCTTGGTGAAGTTGAGGCATTTAAATGAATTTGGATAGAATTTTGATGTGAACCATAATAACGTCACAAGTAGGTTTCAATTACCCTTGTATAATTTTTTGGTGTCCTAAACTACTATGCACTCACTTACAGACGCAATTTTGGGTGTTCTATCTTCCTTTACTCTGGGGGTGTTTATCAGTTTTTTTATTTACTGATAATACTTCTTGAAAGCTCTCCTCCTTTTCATTCACACAATTTGGTGGTTGGTGACGGCATGCTTTATTGTGTTTCATGTTTCATAATTTTTTTCAAAATCCTTTTCTAGCCACTCTCACCTCCATATGGTTAAGCATGAAAACCTCCTAGACCTTTTAGAACCCGATATGGGCCTAACTGGCTCAGTCCTTAACTGGTTCTCCTCCTGTTTCCATAACAAAGAGTCAAGCTTAATCACTTATTATCACAGACCATGCCGATCTCCTTAGGTGTCCCACAGCGCTCATCTCTTTCATCCACTCTCTTCAACCTATTCATGGAGCCTCTAACAGAAATACTGAGTTCTCCCAACATCCACTATCACATGTTCGCCGAAGATACCCAACTATACCTAAAAGTCTGCACCCAAGATGACTTCAATTCCCTCAGCACAACACTAAAGAGAACTCAAATTGACTAGCAACCAAAAACCTAAATACTCAAAAAACTGAACTCCTCCTTATTGCCCCACTGAACCAGTCGCTGGTCATCAAGATTGGTTGAAACAGCTAACAGCCCTCAAACTTCACTCCACAAATCACTGACTCTGCAAAATCACTGGGCATAACTCTTGACAAGAATCTCAACATGCAGAAGCAAATCAGTGCCGCCACCAAAGGAGCAAATCACCAAATGAATATTTTAAGAAAATTAAAACCTTCCCTCCTCCCAATGACTTGAAGCATGCATTACATGCTCTAGTGATTCCCAGGTTGGACTATAATAGTGCAACCCTATCTGAACTACCCATTTCCAAACTGGTTCCGCTGAGGGCCTTTCTCAACTCTGCCACTAGACTCATCACTGGCTTAAAAAGATTCAACCACATCACCTCTGATTTCAAATCCCTCAAGTGGCTCCCTTACGAAGCAAGAATCCAGCTAAAAATCACCTGCATGATGCATAAAGCCCTTCACTACAATAACCCTAGATAGCTCATCCAGAAGCTCAAACTCTCTGGCTGCTCCAGATCGTCCAGAACACCTTTCTTCTGAAACCTCAGAGATTCCACAAGAAGAACACCTATGGCCAATTCTTCTCTTGGATTGTCCCAAGAATCTGAAATACATTGCCGCCTGAAGTCAGAACAAATTCTTCTGTCATATCCTTCAAGAAGGAGGTCAAAGAACTACTTATTAACACATTTCTTCCCTAGATTCCACAAGATTCTATTTTCTTTGATTTCTCACATGACTATTTATCACTGGCTATCTTTGTGCGTTCATCTTATCAGTACCGAGATTACCCTCTTGCTACTCAGCACTGCCTGTTACTTGCAGTTGTCTGAACTATGATATTCTGTTGTTATTAGCGTCTGAACTATGATATTTGGTTGTCATCACTTAGTTCATCTTCCCAGCTCGTGTCCTTTTTTGTGTACTACCCTCTCCTGCTCTTTGTAGTGAATTTGATATTACTGTTTCTATTACTCTGCTCTATGTAAATTTGTAAAGCACTCTGACACCCACAAGGGTCATGTTCGACTATAGAAAACTATTTAAAAAAAACACAAATTCCTTTGTGTAGTCAGTGGCCAGTAGCACTGGTGCTGAACACAAAGCCGCTATCAGAGCGTCAAAAGCCTTTTGACACTCTGGGGTCCAATCCACTCTCTTAGAAGTTAGTTCTGTCAGTGGAGCAGCAATGGTCCCATAATTTTGATCAAACCTTCTATAGTACCAAGTTAGTCCAAGGAATACCCTGACCTGAGTCTTGGCAAATCCAAAATAGTTTGAATCTTGGCCTGGAGAGGCTGTTATTGGCCTCGCCCTACAAGGTGGCCCTGATGCACCACAGAACTCTGCACTATTTGGCACTGACTTGCCTTTATAGTCAGGCCTGGATTAAAGCACTTCCTTCAGGCGGCTTAAGTGTTCCCCCCGGTAGAACTGTATACAGCTATATCATCCAGATATTCTGCACTGAACTGTTCCAACCAAGACAAGACCCTGTTTTCTGACCTTTGGAAAGTGGCAGGTGCATTCTTTAAGCCAAAGGGTATTACCTTGAATTGATTATGTCCCTGTGGTATGGAGAATGCTAACCTGTCCTTTGCTGCATCTGTGAGGGCAATCTGCCAGTAACCTGAAGTCAAATCAAATGTACTCAGGTACTTAGTAGCCCAGACCTGTCAATTAGCTCATCGGCTATAGGTATAAAGTGAGCATCCTCCTTTGTGACTGAACTAAGTCCTCTGTAGCCCACACAGAATCGTAACTCTTTTGGTCCCGTCCTGGGGATTAGGTTTGGGCACCAGCACCACTGGGCTGGCCCATGGACTGTCAGAAGGCTCAATTGTCCCCAACTCCAGTATCTTAGCTGCATCAGCCTTGATGCTGGCTCTGACTTGGTCATACAACCTGTGCAGTTTATTTTTGGAGGATGGGCTGCCACCATTGTCAATATGATGCACACACCACTCGTGATGCCTGGGGTCAAAGAGAACAGGGCAGCAAACAGTTCTAGCGCCTGCTTGCAGTCTCTGTGCTGATGGTCTGTCAATGTGGGAGAGAATACCACCACCTCCACTGACCCATCTTGCACATTGTTAGAGAGGACGTCTGGCACAGGCTCAGTTTCCTCCTCCACTCCCTCATCTGTGAGCAGTCACATGGCCATGGTGGGGTTTCCACCAATTCACATGCAGGACCCTATGGAGGTTCCTGGGGGTGCCCAGGTTGACCAGGTAGGTAACCTCACCAGTCATTTCAATGATTGGATAGGGCTCAGTCCACTTGTCATGGAGGGCCCTGGGAACCAAAGGAGTCAACACCCACACCAACTGTCCTGGAGTATACTTGGGCATAGTAACCTTCTGATGATACCAGTGGTTTATGAGCTCCTGGCTGGCCTCAGCTTTCCTGCCTGCCTTGTACATGTACTCTGCCATTTCTTGATCTCAGGCCTAGCACATAGTCATGCACATTGTCCTTTGCTTCTTTGTGAGGCTTCTCCAAAGATTCTCTGATCAGGTACAATGCCCTTTCATAGGATGTCCAAACAACAACTAAACATTTTTGTAGATCCTCCCTGTAGACATGGGAGGAGAACTTCTTATCCCATCCTAAGTTGATCATGCCCTTCAGGGTCTTGTTTAACCTCTTCACCAGACTATTGGCTTTTGGGATTAAATGGGGTGGTGAACTTGTAGTTAACACCACATTCATGCCACATCACTCTCCGATAGCTGGACAGGAAGTTTGTACTCCTACCTGAAACAACCTCTTTTGGAAAACCCACTCTGGTGAACAACCAAGCAGTTACATAGTCAATGCAGGAGCACCTATTGTTCTGAGAGGTATTGCCCCAGGGTACCTTGTGGCATGGTCCAACTCCACCATGATGTACCTATCCCCTGATGCAGTAGGTGGGTCAAGGGGGCCATCAATGTCCATCCCCACCCTCTCAAAGGGAGTCTCCACCACTGGCAGTGACATCAAGGGAGCCTTTGGCGTGTGCCCTGCCTTTCCACTGGCCTGCCAGGTGACACAGGAACTGAAAAACTCCTTAAGCTTTTCATACATATGGGGCCAGTAGAAATGATTCACCAACCAGTTCCACATTTTAGTCCGTTCCAAATGTCCTGCCAAGGGCATATCATGACCCAATGTCCTGGTGGCCCCTTCCTTGAGGTTTCTGGCCTCAATATAAAGCAGTCCATCTTCGCAGTAGATTCCATGAAATCCACTGTTATCCCCCTCCCCTTGCTTTGAGGCAATCAGCCTCAAGCTCTCAAGAGTGGGACAGTCTCTCTGTCCTTGACAGAACTTCTCTCTGGAGGGTCCACCTGTTCCTGTCCATTCTGCTAAATGTGACCACTCTGGCAGTGATGGAGTCCCTTCCTCAGTCGGTCAGATCCTTCTGCTCTTCTGGAGTTCCCTGGGCAGACACAACAGACCCAGTGCCCTTGTCTTGGGATGCTTGGCCCCTTGTTCCAGGGGCCAGGCACCCAGACTTTCCCTTCTGGATAGTCTGTGACCTAGTCACAGCACAAACCCACTCAGGGAGCTTAACGATTTTCATATGAAGCCCTATCTCCACCTCTGACCACTCAGATGCTTTGAAATCATTGTTAAGTATACAATGGAGAGGGAGTAGAGGAGACACAGATACTTTCATAAGGCCTATCACACATCCTCATTCCAAATCCACCATAGCCATAGTTGGAGTTTGGTACTGCTGTCTGCATAGGTCACCTGGTGAAACTCACAAGGTAGCAATCTCGCTTGAGGCACCAGGATGTCTAGGACCACTGTCACACTAGCCCCTGTGTCCCTTATAGCCTTATCTTCAGCCCTATTGACTTGTGGCCTCTGCCTGTACTTATCCAAGTTTGGAGGTAAAGCAGCGAGGGTTGCAATATTCATCCCACCCAGCGATGCTAAGGTTGCCTCTACCACCTGCCTACCCCTCTCTGGGGCACTCTCCACCCTCACACTTACACTTGCAATCCCTGGCGATCGCCCACTAGTGGAGGGCTTCTTTGTGCAGACAGCATCTCCCTTCTTGTCCCTGGGGGATTACTGCCAAAGCACTTACCCACCTTTGAGGGATCAAAGAACCTATCATTCTTTCCCTGATACCCTCTCCCTTTGAATTTGGGGTGTCTCGGAGCTCCCACCTCCTTGTTCAACTTTTTGTAGGTCTTTGGAGGACTCATTCTGCTGTTGACCTTCTTTTCCTGGGGTTTTCCCCTGGGGAGGGACCTGTCCTCCTTTCTTCTCGTCACCCTCCTGGTGCTGATTGGAAACCCAGGTTTTCACCCATTCATCAGCTGCCTTGCCTAGGTCCCTAGGACAAGACAGCTTTGATTCCACTAAGTGCTGGTGTAACTTCTCTTCATCACAATGAGTCAAAATGTGTTCTCAAAAACAAATTATATGTTCCCTCATATGTGTTTACTTGGATACCAACAATCCAGTCATCTACTGCCTTCTGTGAGGAGCCTAAAAAGTATACCCATGACTTTTTACTCACTTTCTGGGTCTCTCTGAAGTTCATCCTGTACTGCTCTGGGGTCAAACCAAATTTCTCAACTAAACATTGCCTCTTGTGAGTGTTGGACTTCGTCTCCTCCCCCTGCAGGGTCAGGAGCCTATCCCTTCCAGCTACTGGAATCAGTTCCCACAGTGAACCCCTCTGGGTGGGGCAGACCCCCCCCACATCTCTAGGGCCCTTTCAAATGCACTTGTCCAGTTTTCAATGTCATCCCCCTCTGTGTACCTGGGTACTATATCCTTGAGAAGCTTATGGTCAAATCCACCACCCCTAGAAATCTCAATCTCTTCATCATTTTCACTGCCATTATTTCTTTATGTCACCTCCTCCTTCTCTCACTTCTCAGATAATTCCAATTTCCTCTCTTCCAAAGCTATCAAGGTAGTTGGGCCTCAAGCTGTCTTTCTGCAATGACAGTGGTGGTTCCAGAGTAAGGGACCCTCTCCTCCTCGCACCATAATGAATTACATAGCTACCCATAGAAGCAAGGGAGGACGCATCATACTCACCTTCCTCCTAGCTGAAATTGAGGAGGACCAACCTCTTCCATGCTTCAATCTCTTCAAGAGCCCTAACTCAGGCCTACAGGGACTTGAACAACCCTGCCTTCTTAGTCTTGTTGGATGCAGGCAGCCCCCATGAGCCTACACTGCGTCCTAAGCTCTGCCATTGTGAGTTTAGTTAGCTTAACCAGGTCCAGCTCCATGGTGTCCCTAGTTTGGAATCACAACAACTAACAAAACAGACTTAGAATAATTCTGGAAAAATCAAAACAATGGATTTAAAACTGTTTAGTTCAAATTCCAAAAATAAAACTCAAAAGTTTTGTTCTAAAACAATTTAGAGAATGTGTACAGTCTTAATTCACTTTAGTGAAAGGTGTACTTTTTAAACATAAGTCCTCATCCACTCCCCTGAACACCAAATGTTGGAAAGTAGATTATTAGTACTGGTAAATATATATTCACCAATGGCAATAAGCCCACTAACACAGCCAAGGGCTCAGAATAGGCCTCAGAAAATGATTCCAATGCTCAGTCCTTGGTAGCTTGGCTGCGAGCAGTCAGGCTCAACTTCAGAGACAGGTATGTAAAGCATTTAAAAATGCCAAGCCAGTAAATAATTATGACACGACACATAACTAAAATCAAACACCAATTTATTTATTTATTTTATTTATTTATATTTAATTTTATAGAGCGCACAGCTACCCGGAGGTTTCCCGGCGCTAAACCAATGAAGAGAGTGTACAGTAGCAGAATTAAAGATCAAAAAGCCATGTTTTGACATCCCTTCTGAATTTTAAATAGTTGGATTCCATTCGAATGGATAAAGGAAGAGAATTCCACAGGGATGGGGCCAGAAAAGAAAAAGATCGACCTCCCATTCTGGCATCTTTTTGTCCTGGGAATTAAAAGTTTGTGTTGGCTAGATGAACGCAGAGTGCGTGAAGGAAGGTACGGATGAATAAGAGATTTCAAATACTGGGGGGCTTTGCCAGTGTTAATTTTGTGTACAAGACAAAGAGCCTTGAATTTACATCGATTGTCAATGTTTAGCCAGTGGAGACTACGACGGTGCAGGGAAGTGGAAGCTTTATAAGGTAGTTTACAAAGGAGACGGACTGCCATGTTCTGGACCGTTTGTAATTTCCGAATTACCTCTTTGCCCGCACCCAGAAAGAGAACATTGCCATAGTCTAGGCGGGATGTTATTAACGCCTGGACTACGGTTTTCTGGGTTTCAAGAGGAAGCATCCAGGTAATTTTCCTCAACCATTTGAGGATGGTTGTACAAATGGAGGAGACTTTCACGGCATGTTGTCTCATGGACAACTGATCATAATTTATAATATTAGGAAATAGTTTTATCTTTAAAATGACACCAAAAGGAAAAAAATCCAATGTAGGAACAGGAGATATGAATTTCCAAAGCTTTGGCACTATATAGCACACAAAAATATATAGAGCCTATTGGGACATCTGGTCGTGCTAGACCAGGACAAATTCAAAGTTGTAGGGCAACCACAATGGAGCCCTGCGCAGCTACCCCTCACAGTAGGCCTTGGTAAAAAATGTTACCATCTGACTTAGAAATTTTCCTGGAGCTTTTTCTGCCGGGATCCACAATGCACTACACCTATCTGGGTTTGGTGAGGTTTCGTCGGCTTGACTTTCGATAAGCTTCCGGTCAAACTCTGAAAGTCAGACCTCCAGGGCTTTTCAGCTGGACACACTAGGGATCCAGGCTGGCTCATGTTTGAAGGTGAGCGGCTTGAGTCTTGCGGTTGGATCCGGTCAAGTCTTTTACCTTCAGAGTTAGAAACATTCCTAGAGCTTTTTCCGCCAGGGTCCCTCAATGATCTCCACCAGGCTGGGTTTGGTCAGGGTTCGCCGGTTTGCTTTCCAGGGAGCTCCCGGTCAAACTCTGGAACTCAGACCTCTGGAGTTTTTCAGCGTGATGAACCAGCAGGGCAGTACGAATTGCTGTTGAGAGTCGCCAGCTTGACTTTCCAGGTGGAGTCGGTCCACTTATGGAGCTTTTTCCAAAGTTAAACCAAACTCCTGGAACTTCTTTCTGAAGTTCACCTGGGGTCCCAAAGTGTCCAAAACACACTTCAGGGGTCTGGAAGCTCCAAAATGGACCTTGAAAATGTATTTGGGACTTTGGTTTCCACAATCCATTTGACCACAACCCTTACGAATCCACTGGAAGCACTCTAGGCTGGGGATTCTTGAAGGTTAGGGTCCAAGTGAGCTCTGTTAACTTGTAGCTTGCAGGGAGTCCACTCTTTATTCCTCTCGAAGCAAGTTAGGTCCATAGGGCTGTAGTTCCAGATTGTGCAGCAGGCGCAGTCAGTCAGAGTGCACAACCTGGTTGGTGCAAATCAAATTTCCAGCATGGACCCTGCTTCTTCTTTTAGTTTCAAGCAGCAGATCTGAGAGGCTCTGCCCCTCTCAGATACGTATTCAGTGTTCTCTGGGTTCAAGCATGGGATCACTTCTGTCCAATGAGGTGCAGGGCATCACCCCTGAGTATGACCATTTCCTCCAAAGTGTGGCATAATGGTCTACCAGAAAGCACAATTTCTACAAAATTCAATATGGCTGAAGTCTCAGCAGAGGAGCAAGAGCTAGTTAAACCAACCTCCAGTATGGCTCATTTCCATAGCTGCCTTCTCTGTGACATCTGCAAATTCTTTCCTTAAGCCTGACATCTGGCTGGGTCATAGGAGATGGGGGAAGATGGTGCTGGCTATGCCTGCCTGCCCTGTCTTTTCTTTGAAGCCCCATGTTTACGACCCAGTCCCCTCTGCTCCGTCATTCCTCTACAGCAGGGCTCTTTCCAACATATTAGTCTCTCTAGGGTGAGCCACTTATCACTTCATCAAAGCAGCCTGGCTAACCCTGTTACCTTCTGACCAATCAGAGCAGACCACTGGAAGGCTGAATTTTGGCTTACGACAACAAAGTCTTATAACTTATTTTCTTTATTCGTTAAGATAAATTCAACAATAACATATTGTTTGATTTATCAATACCATTCTCCTAAGTCCTTGAATGGCATTTTCGTGATTTCCTAGAGGTAGTTATGCATTTGTAAACAATTGCAATGTTAACCTATGGGAATGGGGATCTACAATGGGGAAAATTAAATGTCTAATTTCTCCAACACCCGAGCCTATAGAACTTTTGTAAGGACCCTGCTCATAGCTATAGGACCCCCACCACTGGGGAAACAAGGGGAGACTTAAGGGGTTCTGAATATGCAAAAATAATGTAGTTCTTAACTCTACAGTGCTCCTAGCACAAATGTTGATTTTGGGAAGCCCTTTACTACAATGAGGGAAGTGAAATGGGCAATTTCTCTATCCTCGGGGCTTATAAAACCTCTTTTACAAAGGTCCTTTTTATAAGTACCTAATCTTCCCACAACCTGGGACACCTAGGGAAGACCATGGGGCACTTAATATGCCAAAATATTGTAGTTTATCAATATTTAAGTGCCCAGAACACCATAATTGTGTTTGGACACAATTTACATTTAAAAGAAGTCCTGTAACAAGGGGCTGCTTTCAAACTGATGACAGGCTCTCAGCAGTGGACACATGCACTTGCAAAAATGGCTGCTGGCCTACAGATTACCATGCCCTATTATATACCAGGGATTTAAAGGTAGGTTTAATCCAACTGCTTGATAATGTACTAGGGGCTTAAAGGTAGGTCATGCCAAGGTACCTTAACCCACAGTGTGCTCTAATGTGTGTGTGTGTGTGTGTATTTTTTACTGTGTTTTCACCATAGCACTGGCCGTGTGCCTGGTTAGGCAGATCCCAGAGACAGTCAGAGTCAGTTACCACCAGTATAAGTCAGCCAACATACGGGGGTGACCAAGGCACAAGATGCCTTTGCAACACAATGCATTTTTAAGTTAGCATTTCTTATTTTGTAAATTAAACCTCTAATTAAGTTCAAGCATAATGAAATAAATCGAACATATCATATATGAGCATATTTGTACTACTGTCAGTAACTATTACTTAAAAATGTTCAACTTTTATTTTGGCCTTCTACCAAACACATTTCAAAAAGTACCTACATGTAAACTATTTTTAAAAGTCATTCAAATAAAATCATTTTCATGGTAATAAGATCTATATCTATAAGGTTAAGCACTGATACTGAACGTTTCAGTCATACATGAATTGCACCACTTTCTAATTCACTATGACGCTCTACAATGAAGTCAATAGAAATGCTAAGTTTCATCATTAGTTTTTCATGACAACTTTTTTAAGATTATATGTAATTAATTAATAAACATGTTAAATTCATAATTTTACTAATGCTACTCTTTCTACCTATCCAAGCACACTTTTACGGTGCTGGTATTTCAACTTTTCTCAGTTTAAGTGTTGTTTTTCCAGACATGTGTGATGTGCACATTTGTGTTTTCATTGCCAAGATTGGTTTATGTGTCTTCTAAAGAACGATCAGCTTTTACACTGTATCAACAGTCACACCAAAACAAAGTACCACCACAGACTCTTCATTTTTAGGTAATCAGTGAAACTCTGGTTTTCTCACAAAAGAAAGCAAGACACCAGCTCAGGAGTCTGCCTTTAAAACCATTAACAAGTGGGTATTTCATGGACCTGGAATCATGCTTTAAAAGAGCTCCCTCTACATCAGCTATCACTTTCTTATCACTGAATCCACGGCATCATGTAACAAAAAAAAAGAAACAAAAAAATGGAAAGAACCTGAATACCTATCATGGCAAGGGATTATGAAAACAACATTAGACTTTTAGAACGTGGGATACATGACTATTAAAAATACCCACATTGTGGAGCAGAGATACAGGGTTAGGGCTATACAAAACAAATACATGAATGGCACCTCAAACCATGTTTGAAAACAATATTGTGTCCATAAATCATTGTACTGTATATTGAATAAAAGTGTGCTCACAAACCAAACACATACTGATAACAAGCTGTGTACTGTTGAATTGTAGCACCAAACACTCCATACCTGAAATAATGATGTATGAAGTACTAGTGAGAGATTAGATGGTCACAGCCTGCCAAGACTGGAACGTTGGTTCATGATGTTTGGTGTGACCTAATACTTGTGTCCCTCCATTACTGGTAAGTCTGGCATGCAGGTACAATGCAGAGGGAACAATGATAGATACGTGTGGTTCTGAGGCTAGCAGTGATTGTTGTGGTTAGTCCAGCGGGTTTACTGGGAGCAAAGTCTGGGGGTAAAGTCTCAGTGTACACCTTCAGGGTTGAGCAGTTCTGTGTATGGTTTGGTGTATATGGGTCTTCCATGCACCACTGGACCTGCTAGCTCACAAAGGCACTGGACAGTGGCAGTATTGGGGGATAAATTCTGTTGACTCTCTGGAATCACAGCCCCCTACACTGGTTGCTTCCGGTCATTGTGAAAAACAGAGAAGTCAGGAAAGCTTGTAGCTTAACTGCATACGTGGAACTTTTGGGTCACAGCAGTGACAAAGGACAATGTAAGTGTCACTAGCACCAGTTTGGAATGATATCCAACGATGTCCTCACGTGACATGCACCTAACATGAAAACAGTTAGTGATAACTAATTTCAAACAGTGAATGTCCCTCTCTGTCGCTTCAGAGTCACTGACACACCAACCCACCATTCCCACCTCCTCAAAAAAGTGGCCTTACTCGCAGACAACTTAAAGCACTGGGTCAAGTTCCAGTAAAACTCCTAGAGGTGTTGAGTGAGGTTGTAGAGGAATGGCAGTGCAAGGAGTTTTGAGTTACAGCAAGTGAGATGCCCAAGGGTTATTAAAGTAAGATATCATAGGTAGCATAGAGAAGGCAAGAGGAACAAGCCTAGCAAGAAAAGCAAAGTGAGCACATGAGAACTATGGAACAGACAAAAGACAGGAAATGGAATATGTAAAGCAAGAGGGCATCTGAAAAGCAAGGGCACACAGGACAACAGAGGAAAGGGAGACACAGCAGAGAAATGCAACGCTTTAGGAAATGTAATCAGTGGCACAGAGTGGAAAAGGATGTGCTAGTAGTGGCAAAAGTGTCGGAGGGTGAACAGTTGGTAAAAAAAGATACTAGGAGGGCAGAGGGCTTAATTACGTGTCTGGTAGTCCACAGACTGCCAGACTTGTGGAGGCACGGCAGTGGCAGTCACCCTATTACAATAAGGGCCATCAGACCTTCATTGCCCTGCTGCAGCTGCCATGGAACCACCGTTTGGTGTTGTGGTGGTCTTGAGGCAGTAATGTGCTTGCCGGGACTGCTACAGTCCTGCCAAGCATATTACAGGTTTCCTCTCCGCTATAGTTTTCATGGTGTTTCCGGCTTTACAGTAAATGGCGTGCAGGAACAGTTTTTGCCTTTTCTTTGCAGTGCCCATTTTCAGGGCACCCCTGTGGGAACATCAAAACAAAAGCCCGTCAGACATGAATTACACTCATAATCTGGGGGTGGCCTGACCACAGTCTTTGGTGGTGTGGAAGCGGCAAACCCAGCGTTGCACCGACAAATTCATAATCAGGCCCAAAGTTAACACAAGTTAGCATGCAAATGGTAATAAAACACTGTGGTATACAAATGAAAAGGGCTATTGCCAGCCACACCCTGGAAACAGCTGACTGTGTGTGGGTAGGCAGGGGATCTCAGGCCAGTCTAGTCACAAGACTGGAAAATGGTGCAGCAAACAGGAGTGATAAAAAGGCAACTTCAGGACAGGCTGAACATGTGTACGTACCTGCAGCCTCTGCAGGCTTTGCTCTTGGATGAAACCCTTTCTCTGCCCATAGCTAGCCTATCCCACATGCAAAGATATTTCCAATGCTTCTTAAATCATATCTTCATTGCAGAGGCCATTCCCAAGTCAGGTCAAGATGCCAAGCACAGCACAGATTGCTCCTCCGGACAGAGAAAGGCCAGCTAATGACCTTCAATGCCTTCTTATTTCTCTGAAATCTGCCCTCACTGCTTCCGTACAGGTCATGTATTATCTTCTGTGACCAAAACTGCAGTAAAAGCACAGACAGCTAATATCTATTCTTGTCCGCAATACACTCTGGCTGCTTTCTCAAGGAGGCATTCTCCCCAAATGTACCACTACTCAAATCAGAACACAATCTTAAAGAGCCTGATTTTTTTTTTAACCACAACTACAGGAGCAACCCATTCCCTTGAATGAACGAGTTCACATGTCCCTTGTGCCTGAAGTTCTTTTAAGAAAAATGCTTAATTCTCCTCTTACACTTAAGGGCACATCTCTCAAGTTGCTTATAATGGGTACAACATTACCTTTTAGTTCAATCTTATGAGAGAATCATAACACTATCCCTAATTCTTTACAATATATAGGAATGTCTGATCTGGATTAGGGATAATTCCTAGGTTTCCTTGAAGTCTCCATTCTAGGATGTATTGCCCATCATGTGCCACATAAATGTTCTCTGAAATTGAACGTGACCCAACAGCGTCAGTGGCTACAAAGAATTTCTCAATTGAAGTAGGTTTCTTCCCATAGCAAAACCCTGACATATCAACTCTCTCCAAAGACCTATTTTTCCAATTCTTCCTGTTAAAAGATTCTGAAATTAAATAAAATGGTGATCCAGAACCTATGAGCATCATGGTAGACACTTCTGGTCTGAGACCTGCTCTCTCCCCAGCAGCTACACCATCTGTGCCACCACCGCTGACCTCCAGGACCTCCAGGAGGAGGTGTTTGAGGCTACCCAGGTCCTGCTGTTCTGGTCTTTGATTGTGCACGATCTTCGATCTGTGCCCGTCTTTCAGTTGATTGTGCCCCCTCTTAGTTTGTGCCTGTTTTTCAGTAATTGTGCCTGCTTATTATGCTTATTGTGCCTGTCAGTTATTATTGCCTGTTTTTGTTTTGTCTGCCCTGCCCATTTCCTCCACATGCCCCCTTCAGCCCCTCCCCCTTGCCGGTTCCTGCTCCAGCCTCTCAGCTGGACGTCCCTCCCTCCTCCCCTATTTAATGGTTGTGTGTTGCAGGCGTGCCTGTCTGTAACTGTCCGTGACCCGACTGCAACCAGTACCAGAGGCCCTGGCCCACTTACCAGCCACCGCTACGACTCAGCGGCCCTCCTTATAATCAACCCCAGAAGGAGCAACAACTGCCAGTGGTCCACGCTAAGCACCACCCACGGCCAGTTCTCTTTCTGTCACTGCCGCCAGACCTTCACCTCCGATTATGTCCCCGCAGACACCGCCCATGACAAATGCCAACATCTCCGGAGCCCTAAACTGGATCCTCCTCAATGTATGCTCCCTGCACAGACATGCCGTAGAGAAGTGGGACCTCCTTGACACCCTCTCACCATATGTCACCTTCTTTACAGAAACTTGGACCAACACTTGCTATACCCCGACATTGTGCACATGTGCTCCCTCCGACTCTCCACCATGAGCTAATACTTCTCCACCACTGAACACCTCCACCAGGCCCAGACCAGCCCTAAAACCAAACTTTGTGGCACGCTTGTCTACAGACTCCCTGGACCCCGCGCTCTGTTAACAACCGCCATGCCGGCCTCATCGCACCCCACGCCGTTGCCTCCTTGGACTACATACTCGTCAGAGGCCTGAACCTCCACCTCGACAACCTAAATGACCCCAACTCCACAACCCTCCTGGACAACCTCGCCTACATCAGACTATAGCATCTTGTCACCACGCCTACCCACAAGGTAGGAGACACCCTCGACCCCATCTTTGCGGGAGGCATCAACATCCACTTCAGCCACACCATGCAACCTCCATGGACGGACCACCAGTACGTGCACTTCCACATTGACAACACCTGGCCGACCGAACCTGCGCCACACCCTCCACGAAGGAACTGGAGCAAAATCACTGAGGAACATCTTAACTCCACCCTCAACCATGACGCACCCACCACCTCGGCCAACTCCAACCTTGCAGACAAAGAACTCCACAGATGGATCTCCAACTGCACAGACAAGCTTGCACCTCTATGTAATCCCGACAGACAGAGCCCCAGGAAGGCCACCTGGTTCACCGCTGACCTCCAAGAGTCAAGACGCACCTGCTGATGCCTTAGAGAAGAACTGGAGAAAGAGCAAAACACCAGAAGATCGCACCACCTACAACAATGCCCTGATTGAATACCACCAATGCAACAGATCCCTCAAAAGGACCTTCATGCATTACAAGATCCTTGCCAACTCCAGTAACGCCAAGGAACTCTTCAGCGTTATCCAGGAATTCACCAAGCCCACCTGCGAATCAAGGACATCACCTCTTCCCAGGACCTATGCAATAATCCTGGATCCTACTTCCATCTGAAAATCAAGAGCCTCAACAACAACTTCAGCAACCTGACACTCGACTCCAAAACCACCACCCTCTCCGACAATGCCAGCCAACCTACCATCTCCTCCTGGTCCCCAGTCACCACCAACGACACTGCTTCAACCATGAAAGGGATACAAGCAGGGCCCCCCATGGACCCCTGCCCACCACACATCTCATAAAGAGCCGTCTCCACTATCGCTCCAGAACTACGGTGCACCATCAAGACCACCTTCAAGACCAGCATCTTTTCTGAAGACTGAAAATTTGCAAAAGTCAGACTCCTGCTGAAGAAGCCCTTAGCCGATCCCACAGACCACAAGAACTACCGGCCCATCTCCCTCCTCCCACTCACTGCCAAAGTCACCAAGAAGACTGTCAATGCACAACTGACAAAATTAATTGAAGGAAACGTAACCCTCTACCCCCAATCTGGATTCCGCAGCAGCCACAGCACCGAGACCGCTCTACTCACCGCCACAGATGACATCCACACCCTGCTCGACCAAGGACACACCACAGTCTTGATCCTACTCGACCTCTTGGCAGCTTTCGACACAGTCTCCCACCACACACTCACCGCCAGACTCAACTCACCAGCATACAAGGGACAGCCCTTGACTCGCTCATTTATCACTGGAAGAACCCAAAGAATCAGGCTACCTCACTGCCTCTCTCAACCCACGGAAATCAACTGCGGAGTACCCCAAGCATCATCGCTCAGCCCCACGCTCTTCAGTATCTACATGGTCTCCTCACCACCATCATCAGACAGCACGGACTCAGCATAGTACCTTACTCGACCACACCCAGATCATCCTCGTCTACATGAGCCCCCTTGCGGCCATCGCACGCCAACACAACCTCAACATCATCTCCTACGCCGACGACACCCAGCTGATCCTCTCCCTCACCAACGACCCCGCAACCGCCAGAGCCAACCTGCACGAAGGGATGACAGAAGTAGCCAAGTGGATGATGAACAGCCGCCTGAAACTGAACTCGGACAAGACGGAAGTCCTCATCCGGGGATCCTCACCCTCCGCCTGGGACGACTCCTGGTGGCCCCCCGCCCTGGGCAGCGCACCCAAACCAACAGACCATGCACGCAACCTGGGCTTCATCCTGGACTCCTCCCTCTCCATGTCCAGACAAGTCAACGCCGTCTCCTCATCGTGCTTCAACATCCTGCACATGCTACGTAAGATCTTCCGGTGGATCCCCACCAAGACCAGGAAGACGGTCACCCAGGCCCTCGTCACCAGCCGTCTGGACTAAGGCAACTCCCTCTATGCCGGATCCACCACCAAACTCCAGAAGAGACTCCAGCGGATCCAGAACGCCTCAGCACGACTCATCCTGGACATCCCCCGTCGCAGCCACATCTCCGGACGCCTGAGAGATCTACACTGGCTCCCGGTCAACAAAAGAATCACCTTCCGTCTCCTCACCCACGCACACAAAGCCCTGCACAACCAAGGACCAGCATACCTCAACAGCCGCCTCAACTTCTACGCTCCCACACGCCAGCTTCGTTCATCCAGCCACGCCCTCGCCGCCGTCCCCCGAATCCGAAGAGCCACCACTGGAGGAAGGTCCTTCTCCTACCTGGCCGCCAAGACTTGGAACTCCCTCCCGACCCACCTCCGCCTGACCCAGGACCACCTCGCCTTCAGGAAACAGCTCAAGACCTGGCTGTTCGAGCAGTAGCGGACCCCCCCTCCCCCAGCGCCTTGAGACCCTCCGGGTGAGTAGTGCGCTATATAAATGCACTGATTGATTGATTGATTGATCCTCTCCCTCACCAAGGACCCCACCACCACCAGACTCAACCTTCAGGAAGGAATGAAGGACGTCGCATCCTGGATGAGCAGCAGCTGCCTGAAGCTCATTTCGGAGAAGATGGAGGTCCTCGTCCTCGGAACCTCCCCTTCTGCATGGAACAACACCTGGTGGCCCACCACCCTCGACAGTCCTCCCACCCCCACACCCAGAACTTCTGCATTATTCTCAACTCCTCCCTCTCCATGACCCGACAGGTCAACGCCGTTGCCTCCAGCTGTTCCAACACCCTCGTTTCCCCCAAAAGACCTTCAAATTGATCCCCCCTGAATCAAGAAAGACCGTCACCCACGCACTCATAACCAGCAGACTCGACTACGGCAACACCCTCTATGCCGGGATCTACAAATCTTTTCTCTGCAAGCTCCAGACCATACAGTACACCGCAGCTAGACTTGTACTTGGCGTCCCTTGACACCAACACATCACCCATCACTTGCATAACCTCAACTGGCTCCCCGTCGAGAAGAGAGTCACTTTCAAGATACTCACCCACTCCTACAAGAGCCTCCACAACACTGGACCCCAATACCTCAACGAAAGAATCTCCTTCCATATACCCAAAAGAGACCTCCAATCCGCTGACCTTGCTCTTGCCGAAACCCCTCGCATCCACAGAGCAGAACAGGTGGACGAGGCTTCTCCTACATCGTGGCCAAGACCTGGAACGAGCTCCTGATCGCCATCCGAAGCGCCCCCTCCCTGAACATCTTAAAAAAGACACTCAAGACCTGGCTCTTCGACTGAACGGAGATGCTACCCCCTGTCCCCCCTCCAGCGCCTTGAGACTCTCACGGGTGAGTAGTGCGCTTACAATTCCCCTGATTGATTGATTGATTGATTGATTGATTGCTTATCAATAAAAACTTCAAACCTAGGTAAAAGTACATTGATCACCATCAACTTTTCCCTGTCAACAGAGTTAATGTACTTACAAGAATTTAAAATAATCCTATATTCATCTACTAATGACACATCTCTTTGCATTGACTTTCCAATTACTAGAACAAAGTTATCTTTGTTCCCACCAGGGTCACACTTATCTTTGAAGGCATCCATTATCATATTGGTGGAAAGTTGGGACTTGTGAAATCCTAAAAAGTGGTAATGTTTTTCCACATACGAAGCAGTCAATCTTTTTCCAACCAAACTTTTCAACTTACTCAGAAATATTTTCTCTAAGTGGTTTGTTTTTCTGGGGGTACTCGCGTTGGCCGGACTTAGCTCCGCCGAGGCGCAACGAGGCTTACCTCTCCCTGACTCCTGCGCCGGCTGGGCTTTGCTCCGCCGAGACGCTGCGACCTGGTCCTCAACTACGATTCCCAGCAGCCATGCAGCCCAGACCCAGGTGAGGACGCTGCCTCCCTCATCAACCTGCGCCAGGAGGCGCATAAAGCTCTGCTTGGGGTCGAGGACTTGGTGTTGTTTTTCTGGGGGTACTCGCGTTGGCCAGGCTTAGCTCCGCCGATGCGCAACGAGGCTTACGTCTCCCTGACTCCTGCGCCGGCAAGGCTTTGCTCCGCCGAGACGCTGCGACCTGGTCCTGAACTATGATTCCCAGCAGCCCTGCAGCCCAGACCCAGGCGAGGTCGCCGCCTCCCTCATCAACCTGCGCCAGGAGGCGCATAAAGCTCTGCTTGGGGCCGAGGACTTGGTGTTGTTTTTCTGGGGGTACTCGCGTTGGCCGGGCTTAGCTCCGCCGAGGCGCAACGAGGCTTACCTCTCCCTGACTTCTGCGCCGGCCGGGCTTTGCTCCGCCGAGACGCTGCGACCTGGTCCTGAACTACGATTCCCAGTAGCCCTGCAGCCCAGACCCAGGCGAGGACGCCGCCTCCTTCATCAACCTGCGCCAGGAGGCGCATAAAGCTCTGCTTGGGGCCGAGGACTTGGTGTTGTTTTTCTGGGGGTACTCGCGTTGGCCGGGCTTAGCTCCGCCGAGGCGCAACGAGGCTTACCTATCCCTGACTCCTGCACCGGCCGGGCTTTTCTCAACCGAGACGCTGTGACCTGGTCCTGAACTACGATTCTCAGCAGCCCTGCAGCCCAGACCCAGGCGAGGACGCTGCCTCCCTCATCAACCTCCCCAGTAGGCGCATAAAGCTCTGCTTGGTCCCTCGTCCCGCGGGGACGAAGGGCGGGCCGTCTGTGGCCGTCAGGGGCCAGAAGAGGCCGGGCTGGGCCACCCCCCTTGGCAGCTCGAGTGAGGAGCAACAATACTCTGTAGCAAGGTAACATTTAGCCTAATCTTCGTAGCCGGCGACTATGTCTCTACTGAGCAAACGAAAGGGGGCTGCAGGCACCTTGGATGACTTTGTTGTAAGGGCTGAGTCTGTACTCATCCATCAAATCCAAGCCACGGAGAGACGGCTATCATTAGATCTTTCAGCGTCCCACTCTCGCCTGCATACTGGGGGAACAAATGAGTTACTCCCTGCTTCTCAACCTGGAGCAAAACCAGTTCCATTAAGCCCGGACATACCCGTTTTAAATACCCCCTTGACTTTGGCACAGTCTGCTCAGGACTAAGCATGGGCGTAAAATCCGCTCCGCTCGCGGATTTTTCGGATTTTCGGCAAATTCGCAATCCGCGAACGCTCGCGAATTTGTCGAAAATCCGTGAATCCACTCACGGCGGATTTTTTGCTTGGTTGCGGCGCGCAGCGTGGTGCACGGCGTTCACTTTCCGTCATTTTAGCGTTTGCCGAGTTGTTTTTCTTTGCGAGTGACGCGCCATTTTAGATCTTGCTGCGTGTTCCCGCGGGAGTTTGTCGCCCGCGAATACGTACTCGCGGCTTGCCACCTTGCACAGCACACCTCGCGAGAGTTCGCAATTGCGAACACGTAGTTGCGGCGGAAAGGAACAATCTCGCACTTGCGAAATAGAGATTTTGCAATTTCGCACAAGAAAATCACCAGCAAACAGGATAAACCTTCAGAAAATTATGATTTTTATCAGAATCACTCCTCAGGTTGACATTTGCATGGCCTTTTTTTTTGCAAGGAGTCCATTTTGGGGGGGGGGAGTAAGGAAGTGCCCCACAGTCTCCAACTTCCTGTTCCTGTCCAGCAGGCTCCTCCCAGTGCTTTGTCCATCTCCTGGTCACTTTCATTTGGATCTGGAGCTGGAAGGATTACTTTTTGTGGGTGCTGCTGGATATTTGGATTTGAGGCCTTTTTGACTGTCTTTGGATCACTTTTGGATTAGAAATCAACTTTCACAAGTAAGTTTGTTTGGGGCATTACAGTTGCTGCAAGTACAATTTTTGAACTTTTTCAGAAAATTAAATAAATTATATTGTGGGTAGCCACAGTATCCAGTAGGACCAGGGTTGGTTATGGGTGCATGATACAACTGTTTTGTTGAATTTAAACACCATTGAGGCCATGGATGGGCTGGGATTGTGCAGATTTTATTGTTTTTTGTCATTTTTTTGGGCCTGCTGGTGTGGCCCTTTGCCCAGGGGTGGTGAGTGTTGCATGGGCCTAGTCTTTCTGTGGGGTGTCTTCTTGAATTTAAACATAATTGAGGCCATGGATGGGCTGGGATTGTGCTTATTTTATTGTTTTTTGTCGTTTTTGGGGGGCTGCTGGTGTGGCCTTTTGCTTGCCCAGGGGTGGTGGTGGTGCATGGACTGAGTGTGCCTGTGGTGTGGTCTCACTCTCTTTGATGTAAACATCATGGATGGCATTGGATTGTGGTGATTTCTGGCTGTTTTTCTGTTTTTTGGGGGTGTACTGTTGATGTGGACTGGCCATGTGGGTGGTGGTGGTGGCCATCTTGAGTGCTGGCTGGTACAGGCAACATGTGCTTGGGGTGTAAGGGGGCCATTTTGAGGAGAGGCAGTGTCTGAGGCCTGCACTTATTTTGCCTACTTTTCATCCCTTATGCCCAGGGGTAGTGAGTGTTGCATGGGCCTAGTGTTTCTGAGGGGTGTCTCCTTGAATTTAAACACCATTGAGGCCATGGATGGGCTGGGATTGTGCAGATTTTATTGTTTTTTGTCGTTTTTTTGGGCCTGCTGGTGTGGCCCTTTGCCCAGGGGTGGTGAGTGTTGCATGGGCCTAGTCTTTCTGTGGGGTGTCTTCTTGAATTTAAACATAATTGAGGCCATGGATGGGCTGGGATTGTGCTTATTTTATTGTTTTTTGTCGTTTTTGGGGGGCTGCTGGTGTGGCCTTTTGCTTGCCCAGGGGTGGTGGTGGTGCATGGACTGAGTGTGCCTGTGGTGTGGTCTCACTCTCTTTGATGTAAACATCATGGATGGCATTGGATTGTGGTGATTTCTGGCTGTTTTTCTGTTTTTTGGGGGTGTACTGTTGATGTGGACTGGCCATGTGGGTGGTGGTGGTGGCCATCTTGAGTGCTGGCTGGTACAGGCAACATGTGCTTGGGGTGTAAGGGGGCCATTTTGAGGAGAGGCAGTGTCTGAGGCCTGCACTTATTTTGCCTACTTTTCATCCCTTATGCCCAGGGGTAGTGAGTGTTGCATGGGCCTAGTGTTTCTGAGGGGTGTCTTCTTGAATTTAAATACCATTGAGGCCATGGATGGGCTGGGATTGTGCAGATTTTATTGTTTTTTGTCGTTTTTTTGGGCCTGCTGGTGTGGCCCTTTGCCCAGGGGTGGTGAGTGTTGCATGGGCCTAGTCTTTCTGTGGGGTGTCTTCTTGAATTTAAACATAATTGAGGCCATGGATGGGCTGGGATTGTGCTTATTTTATTGTTTTTTGTCGTTTTGGGGGGGCTGCTGGTGTGGCCTTTTGCTTGCCCAGGGGTGGTGGTGGTGCATGGACTGAGTGTGCCTGTGGTGTGGTCTCACTCTCTTTGATGTAAACATCATGGATGGCATTGGATTGTGGTGATTTCTGGCTGTTTTTCTGTTTTTTGGGGGTGTACTGTTGATGTGGACTGGCCATGTGGGTGGTGGTGGTGGCCATCTTGAGTGCTGGCTGGTACAGGCAACATGTGCTTGGGGTGTAAGGGGGCCATTTTGAGGAGAGGCAGTGTCTGAGGCCTGCACTTATTTTGCCTACTTTTCATCCCTTATGCCCAGGGGTAGTGAGTGTTGCATGGGCCTAGTGTTTCTGAGGGGTGTCTTCTTGAATTTAAACTCTATTGAGGCCATGGATGGGCTGGGATTGTGCAGATTTTATTGTTTTTTGTCGTTTTTTTGGGCCTGCTGGTGTGGCCCTTTGCCCAGGGGTGGTGAGTGTTGCATGGGCCTAGTCTTTCTGTGGGGTGTCTTCTTGAATTTAAACATAATTGAGGCCATGGATGGGCTGGGATTGTGCTTATTTTATTGTTTTTTGTCGTTTTTGGGGGGCTGCTGGTGTGGCCTTTTGCTTGCCCAGGGGTGGTGGTGGTGCATGGACTGAGTGTGCCTGTGGTGTGGTCTCACTCTCTTTGATGTAAACATCATGGATGGCATTGGATTGTGGTGATTTCTGGCTGTTTTTCTGTTTTTTGGGGGTGTACTGTTGATGTGGACTGGCCATGTGGGTGGTGGTGGTGGCCATCTTGAGTGCTGGCTGGTACAGGCAACATGTGCTTGGGGTGTAAGGGGGCCATTTTGAGGAGAGGCAGTGTCTGAGGCCTGCACTTATTTTGCCTACTTTTCATCCATTATGCCCAGGGGTAGTGAGTGTTGCATACTTGCATGTCCGTAGTCTTTCTGTGGGGTGTCTTCAATGTAAACATCAAGGATGGCATGGGATTGTGCTCATTTTTCTGTGTTTTGTCGATTTTTTGGGGTGTATAACTGAACTGATGTTCCTCTGTCTTCCATTGCTTTTAGGTGCACAAGAAGACTCAAGAGAACCACCAGTGCCAGGAAGAAGTCCTGCAGCGGTGTGTGCAGCATAACGTCACGCGACGTCACGTCTGGACACAGAACCCTCTGCAACTCGTGCAACTGCTGCCTGCTGACCTGCTCTGAAGAGGATGGCCCCAAAAAAAGTAACCCGTAGCTCCTCTAGCAAGAAAGGTGCCAGTAAGGAGCAGAAGAAGCAAGTTACCAAGGAGATTGGTGTGCCGCCCGCCCCTTTTTTTGGGAGTAAAAAAAAAAAGTATGCCTGCAGCAGCAGCAGCGGGATCTGCTGGGGACCAAGCTGGCAGCAGCACCCCCGCTCCATTGGGCTCAGTGCCACCACCACCACCACGCCAACTTAAGTCCAAGCCCTTGAGTGCTGCAGAGGCAGCCAGTATAGTTCTTCAATCACCATCGACCAGTGATGTTGGCTCATCGCAAGAAAGCAGCAGCAATGTCCCTCAATCAACACAGGTTGTTGTAGCTCATCTGACGAGTGTTGAACAACCACAGCCGCAACAACAATCACATGTGCAAGTACAAGCCCAAGTACATGTGGAAGGAGAGGCAGCGCAAGGAGATGCGCAAGCAGAGGTGCATGGAGGGTCACAAGTGCCCACAATAGTTGTTCCTCCCGAAGTAGGGGCACATCAGGAAATCGACAATCAAGGCGAGGTATCATTTGAGGAAGCCACTCCTCCTGATGATCCTTCATTGTCTTCCACACCCCTAGCAAGGAAGAGATCAAGGGTGGTGTCTACATCCTCTTCAAGCACACCTCCTTCTGATGATACGGATCAAACTTGGGAACCAGCACCACAGCCGTCTGAGAGTGAGGCACACCATGATCCAACAAAGGTAGTTAAGCGTAAAAGGAAGCTCGTCCAAAGTCTCAGAGTTATGGAGTGTGATGAGGCTCAACAAGAAGTGGCGGATACTGCTGCTGATGAAGACTCTGCCAACGACGACCCAGTCATCATAAAGGTCACTGCAGCCCCAGCGGGCATGCAGCAAACAGACATTTTGACCCTAGCCCGAAGAGCTGCTGCGCGTGATGATGATGATGATGATGATGATGTTGTCGATGAGGAGGCAGTGGAAACACCACAATCATTGGAGTTAAGTAGTACACCAACTCGTCCCGCTTCCATATTTCTTTCTGGCAAGAAGAGACCTCCGTCAACCTCGACCTTAATTAGTGGCGGTGAAAGTGCAAAACGTACAAATGTTGGGCAATCCAGATCCTCCACTTCATCTGGCATTAGCTTCATGACCACCACCACCAGTATCGCCGCCTCCTCCAGGTCCCACAGACACTTCAAGTCCCCAGTTTGGGACTTCTTTACTGTTTGTCCCAAAAATCCAAAGTTTGCCATTTGTACCCTTTGTAAGCTTGCAGTTAGTCGTGGTAAGTCAGGTACCAACTATGGTACCGGCGGCCAGAGTGGTCATCTTGAGAGAAAGCACGCTGTCAAATGGTTTGCGCACCTAGATGCGATCAAGAAAGGCCAAAATCAAGGAAACGTTGATGTTTCATCTGATGATGACGAGCAGGAAGAAGACGTGTCAAACACGTCCCTTACACCCAGTACCCCTGTCAGCAGCACACCCAATGTGAGGCACACTAAGAGTGTTGGAGCGAGTGAGACACCAACGCACAAAAGTTCACCAGCGAGCAAAATTGGGTCAACGAAGTCATTATCAGCCCGTAAATGCTTGGTCCAGGGCAACATTAGAACAATGCTTACTTCAGACGTGCCATATGAACGCAACCACCCACTGACGCGTCTGTATAACACTAAGCTGGCTAAAATGCTAGCTGTGGACCTTCTACCTTTTTCTTTTGTAGAAGCGGTAGGTTTTCTTGAATTAGTGGCAACGCTCTGCCCTAAATGGAAAGTTCCGAGCCGGTTCTATTTTGCCAGAGTTGCGGTTCCAGCACTACATGAAGATGTGCTGCAGGCGATTGGGGCAGCTTTGCAGAAGAGTGCTGTTCACACAATACATCTGACAACAGACATGTGGACCAGTGGCCCAGGCCATGATTACATGTGCATCACTGCACACTGGGTCTCTTTTTCAGGTGTTAAAGCAAAGCTAAACGCAGGTATTGACCCGGACAAAGTTTTCAAAGCTGCTCGGAAACATGCAACACTAGCCATGTTTGGCTTGGAGAAAAGTCACACAGCAGAAAACCTTTTGCAAGAGTTTAACAAAAAGGTCTTGACAATGCTATCCCCCCTAAAACGCAAGATTGGTTATGTTTCCACGGATAATGGCTCCAATGTAGTTAAGGCCATGTCGGAGGGTGGCTATTTCAGAGTGCCATGTTTGGCGCACTGTATCAACCTGGTAGTTCAAAAATTCTTGAGTGATAGAGACAGTGCAGCGTTCGCGGTAATGGCCACCTGCCGCAAAATGTGCAACCATTTCAGCCATTCTTTTAAGGCCCGGAAGCATCTGCGGAGACTGCTACTTCAACGTAGAATGCCAGTGAAAGCACTCATCCAGGAGGTGGCAACACGTTGGAACTCAACCTTCTACATGCTTGAGCGTCTGTATGAGCAGTATACGGTACTCGATCACTATTTCTTCACAGAGGGTACATCTCAGAAGGAGGACCTGCGGATGAGTGCGGCGCAATGGGACATAGTTAAAAGCCTGACAGACATGCTTCGTCCTTTTGAGTTCTTCACGCGTGCAGTCAGCCAGGAGGACTGTAATTTGGGAAAAGCTATCCCATTGTTGTG
This sequence comes from Lissotriton helveticus, assembly GCF_964261635.1. Lineage (NCBI taxonomy): Eukaryota > Metazoa > Chordata > Amphibia > Caudata > Salamandridae > Lissotriton > Lissotriton helveticus. The sequence continues at coordinate 205,339,803 of NC_136062.1, forward strand.
CATGCTGGAGCACCAACTGATGGCGGTGTCTTCTGAGTTTGAAAAAGAAGATGAAGAAAAAAAAAACCATTTCATTTTGTCAGAGAAATTATTAGAGCGCTTACGTGGTGATGAACGTCTTCAAAAGATCAAGTCAGATCAGCATTACATTTGTGCTACTATTCTGGATCCACGCTACAAAAAGGCGCTGGCAGGCGAAGCATTCTTTCCTTTTGATGATGCAGATGTTCAAAAGTACAAACATTGGTTAGCCTTGTCAGCCAAGAGGTTTGAAAAAGAACGGCAGGTTATTAAAGGAGATGCCAGTACATCAGCATCAGCATCAGCAGGCCATCCCCAGTCACAAGAATCCACTTCTGCACCTGTGGCTGGGGCACAAGTGACCTCTCAGCCGTTAAAGACACCGGCAACTGGATCATCTGCACCACACACAACAAAAACAGTGGCTGTTGTAGAGGATTGGCTAAGTTTGCTTGGGTATGGTTCTCGAAAAAATGTCACAGCCACAGCAAAAAGTAAGCAAAGTGGAGGAACCGTTGATGACCTTGAGTCGATGGTGCAGGACTATATGAATGACTCAACAGTGGTCTTTCTTAATGAGGAGCCATTGCAGTATTGGCATGGCAAAAAACAATTGTGGCCACAGCTCTACAACCTGGCTATAAACTATTTGTCTTGCCCACTCGCAAGTGTGTCTTCTGAATGTGTTTTCAGTGCTGCTGGTGGCATTGTAACTCCCAAACGGAGCCCCCTCTCGCCCAAAAATGTGGAGCGGCTGACAATGATCAAGATGAATCAGCACCTCATACCACCAGATTACAAAGTACGAGAAAGCACGCCGCATGAAGACGAGGAGGACGGCAACGTAGATGAGGGGATTTTTTCTCTGTTCGGTGGCACTGACCTCATCCAGCCTGAATTTGCAGAGTATGATGACGAAATCTTGTTCTTATTCCCTGACACCGAGCCCTGAAAATGAGACAATCAATCAAGAACTTTCTTTTTCGTCCTTATTCACTTTTATTCCTGTGTGCTTTGTGTCTCTCTTTCTTTGTTTTGCACAGTTAATTAAATTCAAACTTTAATCACCTAATCCCAAAAACAAGACCATCATCAGAACTGTCTTCACTTGTTTGCTTATTGCTTTGAAGGTGCCGCAGTCTACATTCCTCAGGTTCACAAGTTCCGAAGAACATGCTCCTCTGTCCTCCTCCTCCAGACTGCGATTTCCCTCCAAGCAGAGTGCTGGATTACGCCCAATGAAGAAAGACTCAGCACTTGTGGGGGTGTTGTACTTCTTTGCGGGTGAGTTGACGGATTTGGGCCCATTGCTGTGAAGCTCTAATAATGGACAAAAGTGTTTTGGACCAAATATGAGGTGGAAATTTCATGCCGTTTTTGCTGACTTGCTTGCCTTTGAGGTGCTCTTTGGCGGGGTTCCGGGGGTTTGTGGGTAATTTTTGGTGTCTGTCGAAGCACTGCTGCGACAGTCTAATCTTGATTGCATTTGCTTTTCAGGAAATCCGTGGTGGAAAACAGGAGTTATGATGATTGATGATGATGACCTAGCTGAACAGCGCCGCATTTGGACCGAAGGCCGAGAGATATTGTAAGTATGAGATTTAGCTTTTTCGCTGTTTGGGGGTGTTGTCGGGTGGTTTTTTGCGGGTGGGTTGGCGCCGGCGGGTCTTGCCTGGGGCATTCCTGGGAAGGTCTAATACCGGATAGAAGTGTTTTGGACAAAATCCATAAGGAACAGCCTTTTTTTTGCTATTTCTTCTGACATCTTGCTCAATGTAGCGTTTTGGGGGGCTTCCTGCTGTTCGTGGGTGGGTTGCGGCCGGGGTCTCTGTCGAAGCACTGCTGCGACAGTCTAATCTTGATTGCATTTGCTTTTCAGGAAATCCGTGGTGGAAAACAGGAGTTATGATGATTGATGATGATGACCTAGCTGAACAGCGCCGCATTTGGACCGAAGGCCGAGAGATATTGTAAGTATGAGATTTAGCTTTTTCGCTGTTTGGGGGTGTTGTCGGGTGGTTTTTTGCGGGTGGGTTGGCGCCGGCGGGTCTTGCCTGGGGCATTCCTGGGAAGGTCTAATACCGGATAGAAGTGTTTTGGACAAAATCCATAAGGAACAGCCTTTTTTTTGCTATTTCTTCTGACATCTTGCTCAATGTAGCGTTTTGGGGGGCTTCCTGCTGTTCGTGGGTGGGTTGCGGCCGGGGTCTCTGTCGAAGCACTGCTGCGACAGTCTAATCTTGATTGCATTTGCTTTTCAGGAAATCCGTGGTGGAAAACAGGAGTTATGATGATTGATGATGATGACCTAGCTGAACAGCGCCGCATTTGGACAGAAGGCCGAGAGATATTGTAAGTATGAGATTTAGCTTTTTCGCTGTTTGGGGGTGTTGTCGGGTGTTTTTTTGCGGGTGGGTTGGCGGGTCTTGCCTGGGGCATTCCTGGGAAGGTCTAATACCGGATAGAAGTGTTTTGGACAAAATCCATAAGGAACAGCCTTTTTTTCAAGGTCAAATTTTGTTCTAAAACACAGTAGTACACCTACCTTGAGGGGAAAGATCCGCTATAATATTTTGGCCATACTTATTGATCCTTAAAAAGGTGACTCAGACAGAGCATGCAATTTCAAAAATATTGTACTGTCTATTAGGGAAATCAAAGTGTGACTTTTTGCACCACACAGCGTACATACCTTTTATTTATTTATCAGTGGTATTGTAATAGCACTTCCTGTTTTCCGTTCAATAATTACAGGCCGGGTTTCAGTCAACATCCGCCAGGCAGGCAGTGGACAGGGTGTCTTCTGTCAGTGGTCACCACATTGATGGACGAAGCGTCAGCTGGAATGGAGGAGTGCCGCCAATAAGAGGAATTGTTTGCTGCATGCTTATTACTTACCAAATTCAACAGGACAACTCCAACAACATACGCAATACAGATACAGTATCCATTGTTGTCTTTTATTCTATGAGTGTGACTGCATGTGCTTACCTTTAGTTTGTAACCAAAGATTGTCTGTATCTTCAATTATTGTTTGTCCATGCTCTGCTTTTTTTTTCTTCTCTCAACAAAACCTACCCAAAAAGAAACCCCCATTCCCATCCATTTTACAAACCCTAACCCTCTTCCCCCGGGCTGTGTTGTTTTGCTTGATGTCTGACTAAAATGACATCAATAATTCCACACACTTGCTGGGGAGGATAAGGTCATAGCAGCAACAGGCTGGTGAAGGAATACGAGGATATCTTCTAGACTTACTCAGCTTCAGTACTATATCTTCTAGTAGTAGTAGCCAATGTCAAATAAATTCAACGCAAGTACTAGTTATACTTGCAAGCAAATACTTTACCATTTGTTAGGCTACATTATGGCACTGTTCTAGTGTACTGTCACCTGCTATTTTCTCGATCGTACCGTAACCGTTGTAATGCTACAGTAAGGAGGACAAACAAGGTTTCGTTTTCTTTTTTTCCATAGGCATGCAACTGCCACTGTGTCACACCACTAGTACCACCGCAATGAGGAAATGTCACCCGCCCAGGATTGACAACGTTAATCCCCATTTCACCTGGAGCCAGCCCTGGGCCTAGCCCTAATTTCTAACACAAATTACAGGTAAGATAAGCGTTTGGTGGGAGGTAGTATAATGGAGTATTATTTCGGAGTAGACAAGAGATTGACGGTTGTACTACTAAAGTCCTACGACTGTTCAGGAAAACAAAGTTACTGTTACACCCCCGCCCCCCACCCACCAGACTGAAAAGCAGTAAAAAACAGGTATGGTCAGATAAAGTTGAAAAATATATTTATTTAGCCCTAACAAAATAATCTCCCTCACACACCCTAACCCCAACGATTGTCTCTGAAACGTCCCAAAACGATCCCAACTCCCAAATCCCACCCCCCAAAAGTCTATAAAAAAAGGGCAAGGGACACTCCACTACTGGAGGGTGCTGGTGCTGGTGCATGATGCGGCATGGGCATCATACTCCTTGCGGAGGGTGGCAAGCTCGGAGCGGAGGCCCTTAACCAAGTTCTTATACCTCAGGACCTCCTGCTCCAGGTTGGACATGCGGACTCGTAGGCGGCGTTGGCGGTCCTTGCAGCTCCTGTGGGGGGCAGCTGGTATTTCGGTTGCTTGGCGGTGGCGGTCGTCTTTCTTAGCCCGGCTCGGTCCCGCTGGCTTAGTCACGGAGGAGGATGCAGTGGTCACAGTCGAGGATGTCGTTGTTGCCCCGCTCAACTGCGTTTCCTCCTCCTCCTCCAGGGCCACCAGCCGCCGATATTCGGCGACTGTGGCCTCCAGCCTCCGTTGCCGGGCCAATCTAGCCTGCTCCCTCCTTGTTGTTGATTTGGAAGGAGCAACTATATGAAGAAAGAAAGACATAGTCTGTAACCAATGCTCCTTATTAATAACACAAAGTGATTGAGCCGAAAGTTGGGTCACAGAGTACAAGTAGCAAATTGAAAGCACAGTACATAACTATTGAGGACAGTATCTATGTAACCTCCCACTTCTGCATCCTTGCTCTAACAGTAGTGGTAGTTTAATGAACTAATTCTACGACCACTATGGACTTCCATTACAGTCGACTATGACAGTACACCAGTCTTATTCTTCTTCTTCTCTCTTGTTTAGGGAAATGGGTACGTTATCTTATGCAAGCCGGCAGAATGACATGGACAGCACAGTGAACTTGCACCCGAGAAAAAAAGTTGCACACCATGATGAGTGAGACAGACTTGCGTTACTGTACCGGTCCAGTACATGCAGGTGGTGAAGCTATTACTTTTCTATTACGGGTGGCACTGAGAATACTCTGTTACAAGGGCTACTGCTTAATTAATTTACCTTTCACCCTACAGTGCAAATGAGTACTAGAAAAGGAAAATGAAGAAGCTAACTAATTTGATTATCTATCACTTCACATGGGACGTATTTAATGACAGATGAGATGACTTTAGGTGCTTTGATTAATATTGAGTGAACAGTGATACACCCACACATGAATGACGTACTACAAGTAAACTAAAGTTATTAAGAGAGGTACGGAGTGTCCACCGTAATAACCAGATATATGCTGTGAATGCAAACGCAATACAAAGTACTGCTACTATTCATGGTAGTATTGGACACATTTACAATTTCTTTTCCTTGCCTTCCCTGCACTGGAACGGACGTGCGGGTGCGGTGGTACATGCTCTTCAAGGTAACACTTACTTCACCTGGCGACCATCTACTCTCTCTAGATACACATGTGCTATCTAAGAGTCAGAGAATACCATGCTCCAGGCATCCATTCAGTCAAAGTATACGCACACATACAGTTTCTGTTTCACCCACCCAGGCTGCTGTCCTTCCACCCATCCTTGCTTCATCATTGACCCAGCCATGCACCATACCATATTCTTTCCTTCCCAGCCACCTCGGGGGCCAAGCAAACACATATCGTTCTTCTTTGCCAGCCATCATACAAGTTCGCGTCCCACTTACTTACACCCTTCTTTCGCTTTTCGTTCATCCCATCCATCACGTTCGTCTAAGAACTTATTGGGATTCTTCTCACCAAAAACTTCACAGCTAAGTCGAAGTACATTTCGAGGAGGCTACTACCTGGTTGATTTGTAATTGTAATACACCCGTGCAGAAAGCACACTATGCAGTCTTCAATCTCAATAAGTAAGGAATATATAGCTTACCTGTTTCCGCCACCACCGTTTGATCCCCCACAGGAACGTCCGCCGGCTCTTGTACCGCCTCCTCCCCAGAGGCCTCCGAGTACTGGTCCAACACAGCCACCTCCGCGCTGGCCCCGTCACCAGATGTTACACCTACAAAGTACATTTAAGAATGTTAGAATACACCACTCACTACTATATAATATTTGGTCTAGGAGAAATGTTAAAAAAACAGAATACAATGTAATAATTTGTGACTGTCTACTCCATAGTAAAAATGTCCCATTTTCCAGGGAAGGCTGTTGTCTTGCTGCACTTTTATGCACAACTGATGAATGCTTGCTTTTGATTTTTAACACGCACCACTTTTTCTCCTAACAGACAGAAGCTTGACTCCTGAGTCCTAAGAACACGACCAGGATCAAGTTCAAACCAGGTGAGAGCTCGGCTCGACCACAAGAAATGTGTCCAATTAATCGTCAGCACTAACCACTTTTCCGTTTTCAGTTAAATAGTTTTATGACAAAGTAGATTTTAATAAATGTGTTTACTTTTAATAAAGCTTTTAAACTTAAATAGACTCTGTGGTTTTTGTTCCTCTAGACTAGAGTGGATGAGCTAAAGGTTTTGGAATTTTTGCAAGCATGAGTGCCTCTGACACTTCTTGACTGTGCTGTGACTCCGTACTACTCTCTTGTCCTGCGTACGATAATCTAGAGATCATTGGGGATCTATAATCGGTGACTTCGGGAGCTGAATGACTCTGCCACACTATCTAGTCAGTAAGGAGACAGTGCATAGAGGTATTGCTGAATATAATGGGAGTCCAATGGAATTGCCAAATGTCCAATCTTAGTTAGCTACACAGACAGACTAATAAGAATAGTCTAGTAATACCACAGGGAGTCATATTCGAGGCAGGATAAGAATTTATATCCAGTCTACAAGAAGATCAAAGACGATTTAGAAAAAATCGAATGAGGAACGCTAGGAAAAAATAGGTACTGTTTATTAAAATGTAAACTTACTGGGGCCAGCAAAGGAGCCCTCGCCTGCCCGATCCTGGCCTGCATCCTCAGCACCCTCCTCCTGTGTCCTCTTGCCCTTGGGGGGAGCTGATGTACAACATGAAAGAAAGAAAAACCAGAAAACATGGATGAGATTTTTCAACCAAATCAAACATTTCAAAAGAACAATAACAACATATTTTGGAAAAATAGCAAATAGATAGACAACTATTCCACGGGATCTATCTCATGTGGTATACTACGTTATTCGTATTGCCTGATTTGCGGAACGTTGACTTAGAAAGTTCCTATGTAACTCAATAAACAGACTACTAAAGAGGTTTGCCTAGGCCTGGCACTGCAGGCAGCAGTGCGCAACACGTGACAGACAAAGTCCATCCTGCTTGCAGATCAGTGAATACTCAAACTATCAATCCACCCGCCACCACCGCCACTATTTCTTCTTATAGCCATGTGTCTAAAGGAAGGACTGGACTTCAGTCTGTTGGGGCTGATAGAAGTCCCTTGCGGAAGTTGCGGCTCATTTTCCTCCATTGTTGCGTGCCTTTTCTGACGCAGCGGCAGAACAAAAGACTCGCCATGGTGTTGGTGCGGCGTATATATTAAAAAAAAACACATATGGGCATATGGGCGATGCATCACGTTGTAAAGCCCAGGGGGCGTTCCGGCGCAAGGGAGGGCGTACCTGCGCAGGAACGAATCCTAAAAGTGGCTGAGGGAAATCTACAAGATGTCAATCAGTCACTTTTAGGACAATGATGCATGACTCAAACCCTGCGCGCTTGAAGCCGACGTACGGCTTGATGCAGCATTGGGGAGATAGGGTACCCCAGAGCATTGCTGGAGCTGCGCCATCGTTGGCACGCAACTCCAGCAATGCGCTGCCTTTACGGCACAGATGCGTAAGGCTTCTGTGACGTTTTGGGCCAATGGGTGGTGGTGGCATGGCACACAATTACTGCCGCATCCCTGCTACTTTGCAGGGATGCGCCGGTAATTGAAAATATGACCCTTACTGTCTAGCATTACGCAGTTCTTTTCTTTACACTACACTCATACATAATTTCTCAGGCCAATGAAATGCTTCTGAACACAACATACAAAACAAAGAAGCATAGTAGCAAGCAAGGCTACTGAGAAGGAGAGCAGTGCACCTGAAATGCATAGAAGATTTTGAAATATAATTTACCTCAATGTAATCGGCAGCATTATTGCTCTTGGTAAAGAACAAAGATTTGCAAATAACAGAGCAGGATAAAACAGAGTAGTAAATGTACTACTACTACTACTCACCAAGCCCGGGGACCTCTACGCCGAGCGCGTCCAGCAAGTCCCGCTCCCGGTCCATGACATCGGTCCAGCGGTGGGTGGCCTGGTTATATGTGCGCCGGACCCCAGAGATCTTGTACATGGCCCGGCACACCTTCTCCCACCGCTTGCGACGCTCCCAGATGCCATAGCCTGTCGCGATCTTGCCGCCTCCCAGGATCGTCTTGGGGAGGCGGCGCTGGACATGGAAGATCAGTGCCGCCACTTCCTCCGCACTGAAGATCTCCCTCGGGACCACTTGCTCCCCCCTTAAACGCCCGCACGGGAGCCGGGCACGGGGTGCGGGACCCTTCCCCTTCTCAGGGTGCTTCCCGGCTCCCTTTACCATGGTCTGGGCAGAAATAGAGTTAAATGATAAACAAGAAATAGAATAGTGAAGAAGAAAAGAAAAGAGTTTAAAAAAGTAGTTTAAAAGTAACTAAAAGCTGCAGAAAACACAAAAATATAGAGCTAGAAAAATAGAGGGATAGATAATAAGTAAAATTAGATCAAAAAAACTTCAAACAAGCAAAGGATGGCAGAGATTGAGAGAGGATAGAGAAAGCATGCCCAGAACCATAGCAATGAATGAGAAACAAGATGGCCGCGCCCGTTCACGACCGCGTGGGTAAGTTCGCGCGAGATTTTCCTTGCGAGTACGCGCGAAATTGTACTAGCGAGCAGCACACTTTGCGAGATTACACATAGCGGGCGGAAACGGAATTACGTCACGCCAACAAGATGGCCGCGCCCGTGTACGACCGATAGGGTAACTTGGCAAACGTATAGCTAGAAGCGCCTCGCGAACACACGCAAGATCACGCGAACATACACGTCGCAAAAAAACAATTTTGTATTCGCACGTATTCGCGGCTTCCGAAATCGATCTCGCACGGATTCGCGCCCCAAAAAACGCGCGAAATTGCAGAAAAAAACGATTTTAGCTAAACTGAAAGCAATGAGCAGGTGCAAAAGTTCAAACTTAACATTAGTAACATTCAAGGTAGTGCTTCCTGATGGGCCCCTCCAAAGTTTGCAACTATTCTATGACCCTGCTATGACCCAAACAGCAGGCTCATAGAATAGCTACAAGTAGACCATAAAGGTCCTGTGAAAAAAAAATTTCACTGCAACAAAAAGCAAATTACAGATAAGGAAGGATTTTTATAGAGTCAGAGAACAGGTTTTTAAGTGTTCAGAAATATGGCGCACAACTAGTCACGGTAAGTATTAAAGTGTCGTGGTATAGAGTTAGGTGCTTCTTGGCAGAGGAAAACCTTAACCTCTGTAAGAGAAGAGGTTCTGGGACCTCTCTCTAATGTAATTGGACAAGAATCCAGAGCACACTTAGTGTATCAAATCTAATTTCAATCTTCAAATGGTCAAAATGGTTGAAGCGATGGGATAGATCAAACACGCATAAGTATTTCAAAACGGTTTTATTGTTCAACAGTGTTCTTTCCTCAGAATCACTGTGCTTATCACTCTAGCCTACACGTGTTTCATCACAGCATGTGGCTGTGAATCTGATCTGAATGATCAAGGCGCGTTATCGGGAGACCGGTGATAATTCCGTCCCGGTCCTAATCGGGATGTTTATGTTTGTAGGAGAACGGTACCGAAAGTAATCGGTTGCCGTTTCGTCAAAATGGGGATCGTGTGTAACAGTTCACACAGCGTCGGTGCTATTCGGGCTGTTTGCCCGTGGGTTGAGCCGAGTGCAGCTCCTGTTCCCGCATTCGGAAACAGGAGCTGCACTCGGCTCAACCCACGGGCAAACAGCCCGAATAGCACCGACGCTGTGTGAACTGTTACACACGATCCCCATTTTGACGAAACGGCAACCGATTACTTTCGGTACCGTTCTCCTACAAACATAAACATCCCGATTAGGACCGGGACGGAATTATCACCGGTCTCCCGATAACGCGCCTTGATCATTCAGATCAGATTCACAGCCACATGCTGTGATGAAACACGTGTAGGCTAGAGTGATAAGCACAGTGATTCTGAGGAAAGAACACTGTTGAACAATAAAACCGTTTTGAAATACTTATGCGTGTTTGATCTATCCCATCGCTTCAACCATTTTGACCATTTGAAGATTGAAATTAGATTTGATACACTAAGTGTGCTCTGGATTCTTGTCCAATTACAGATAAGGAAGGAAGCAGGTGCCAGCCAGACTGGAACTTTCAAAATTACTGACACATTAATGAAACACAAATTAATTGATGGCAGTTGAAGAAGGGCAGGTGTGCTTGCTTTTTTCAACCACCATAATCTACAGTGATAAATAAACCTAATGGGTGGCAGTGAGGATGTACCAGAGGGTGGCATGGGTGTCCCAGAGGGTGGCAGTGGTGAAACAGAGGGTGCTGTGAACCTGTGATGATAAACCAGATGTTGAAACAACATAGTCGCGGCCGTTGCGAGCCGAAAAGTAAGTTCGCAATTGCGAACTTGTCCCAAAATCGGCGCGAACGCGCGCCAACACAAAAAACAGGAAAATCCGCAAATCCGCTAGAGTTCGCGGATCTTCGCGGATTGCGAATCCGTAAATCCGCAAGTTCGCGTACGCGAGATCCGCTAGATCCGCCCATGCTTACTCAGGACTTACAAGTCCCAGCCAGTAACACCCGAGGCAAGACAATCAAACGGCAGGTATTGACTGCTTCAGTATCGGGCAGTAAAAACCCTAACCAAGGGGAATATAGAAGAAAATCACTAGACCTCGCTATGGATACTACGAGGAACAATAAAGGTGGGGCTGACACGGAACTACTCAATGTCAGACTAACTAACTCTATCTCCACCCAAACTGATTTTCTCCCTGTCAGTGACTCCCAGACAAAAGATTTGGGCATTGAAACCCTGGACACCCTGATGGAGGGTTTCGAATCTAGGTTGGATGACTTAATGGGGGTGTTTGCTGTGAAACTGGATGGCCTGTGGAAAGAAATGCATACAATTAATGATGTCGCAGCAGTTATAAAAAGGGTGGGAGAGGGTATAATTGCTCTGGAACCCACGCTGTCTGGCATATTAAACTGTGATAAGGCCCGTAACCCCAATAGAGAATCCGATGTTATGATACCATCTCCACTAACTCAGGGTGACAATTGTGGGGAGAGAGGGGGCTTACGTAAAGAAAACGCAGCTAACTGCATACCCCATGCACCCCCCCTAGAGCCAAATAACGGTGGTAAAAATGTAACCCAAATAACCAGAGAGTCAAGTGTTAGCCATAAGCAGGATGTTTTGCATCTCCCACCGGACTCTGCACCATATGTACTGGTCCTAAGTGGAGTCCCCCATTAAAAAGGGGACAGAGGGAGTCTTGGCCAGACTTGCAAAGAAAGTCAGTGGACTGGCTTTGCAAGCAAAAATGTTTTCATCCTAACAGAAGTAATGATATAATTATGGCCAGACGAGTTGGGTGGATAGGTCCCTCTCATAAACATATCCAGGGGGACTGTGTGGTCTTAAATTTTAGAAGGCCCCAGCAGGTCCGCCATCTTTTGTCTATTAAAGATGCAACCTTTAATCCTCGTACTGATATTAGTGCCCTTCCTTTGGGCTATTTTTACAAACCCCGTACCCCACCCAATAGTGGCACTGGAACACCTATACCCCTGTCCAATAATTTTTGTGCTTTTCAAAGCTTGGATCAACAAGACTGACCATCAACACCCCTAGATTTTGAGACTGTCAGTATTTCACCACCCAGAGTAGTACTGACCTCACCATCTCAAGGGAAGAAAGTTCCAGTATCAAAGAATGATGGGACAAGTTGAGCATACTCAGTTGGAATGTGGCAGGTCTCCATTGAAAACTTGATGATATTGAATGGCTAAATTTGGTCAGGGAACATGATATTTTGATGTTTCAAGAAACTTGGGCTACCGAAAATTAATACATTGAGGGTTTTCATTGCTATAGTGTCCTTTCACAAAAAACAAGGAAGGGAAGGCCATCAGGGGGATTTTTTATAGGATTCAAGGCGACATCCGGTGGCACATTTGAAATAATCCCAACGTATAGCCTAGATTTTCAAGCAGCACTGTTTAAAAGGGGTATTCAATTTTATTTATTAAATTTTTATAATAATGATTTTCAGTCAGTCCCTGACAAAAGCTTCTTAAAGTTATTTGATTTTATGTCTGATTTGGATAACCAGTCTGCAAAAGGAGATATTTTAGGCATCTTATTAGGTGGCGATTTTAATGCTAAATTTCAAAGCCAAGGTACTGATATGTCAACATCTCCCTGTACACAACCCTCCTATACCAGAGGCCGAGAACTTAAAAGACTCATTAACTCGCATAACCTATCTAATGTTATGGACGTAGTTGTAAATTCTCATAGGATTAACCACCCGACATATAGAGGAAGGGGGAGTGGCTCTACATTAGACTATGCCTTTGTATGCCCCCTAATTGAAAAACTGGTGACTTTTGCTGCGGTGACACCGTCTGATTTTGGGGATCATAACCCGATTAAAGTAATATTAAAAGCAACCAGATGGACTATCGCTTATAGCGACTGTGTAGCGGCAAATTTATCAGTCTCAACAGATAATTTAAGATTATGTTGGAAAGGGGCAGACAATGCAGAAGTCTTTAAGGCACTGGCTAAAACAACATGCCTCTGATCGAGTCCTGCCTTTCTCTCGTCTCAAGACCTGAACAGATAATCGAGGACTTTGGTAAGATATGTCTGACTGTTAAAAGCCTCATATCCGGGGGGGCGTGGCCAAGCTGGCGACGGAGTAGGACGTGTGTTAGTGTCCCTCCGGCGCCACGCTAATCTCAGCCTTGAGTAGCACCCTCCCGGGGCACCGTTTCCGCCCTGCCGGTGGCCTTGGTTTTGCACCCGGTGCCCGGGTAGCGGAGATTGGTGACGCGGCCTTCCCGCGGGCCGGCAGCCGAATCAAGCCTGGGCGAGCGCTGAGGACGGTGGGGCCTGCGCCTGCGCCCGCTGCTGAGCCAGTACGGACCCCGGCTGAGCCTGGTGAGGAGCGGACGCCGGAAGCGCAGCGGCTGTGGGGAGGCCGCCTACGGGAGGAGTGTCCGCCGATCCGGTGGCTGAACGAGAGCAGAGCGGCGAGCTACGGGAGACCGGGGCTTTGAGGCCTATCCAGAGCGAAGGGAGGTGTGGCTAAGAGCGGACGCTCCTTGCTGGCTATATCCGCCGCTGCCCCGCCGGCTGTGCTGACCCGCCCTGGGGCGCTGGATCGCTCGCTGGGGCTTTGACTTCGAGCTGGGGTCTGGAGCTGCTTTGGGGCCTTTGCTAGCTGGCCCGGATCTCCCCGAGTCCCTGTGACCTTGAGGCCTGCCTGGGGGTCGGGCGCCTGTTGACGGCCGGCTGCCTCGTGGAGACCCTCCGCAGTCCTGATTCCTGCTGCCCGGGCCCCTCCCCTGGACTGTGCTGCCTGGTCGTGTGGTGGCGGACGCGACGTGGGGCCCTGCAAAACACTGCGAACTGGTGACCTGCAAGCCGGGGTGAGTCTTTGAGCCCTGTCCCCCAGGGGTGTGTGGTTTGCACTGGTGTGTGGTGGTCGGGGAGCTCCTCTGGACTGAGACTTGAGAGCCATTAGCCATAAGCGCCCACTGCTGCCTGCACTTTGGGAGTGGCCCCGCTCCTCTGAACGGAAGCTCGAGAGAAGTTAGCCCCCACTGCTGCCTGCCTTTTGGGGTGGCCCTGCCCCGGGGAGCTGACTGGGGAAACGCCTGGGGGGCTTTCACCGATGGGCTCGGCGCCCCGGTCATGTCCTGTGGAGCAGCAGAGACGGCCTCCGGCGTGCTCGGCCTGCCCCTGGCGAAGTGCGTGGCCACGCGCGGCGGTTGGACCCCTGTTGCCTTCTGGACTGATTACGAAGTGCCCGCCTGGCTTGGGGTGCTGCGCTGGTTTGGCTCCTGGTGGGGCCCTGGAGCTGGTGCCCGGTGGAGGAATCTGCGGGGGGGGGCCGCGCCTGGACAGGCATGGACCAATCTGATGGTGAGCCCTGAGCACTGGAAGTGACCGGACGGAGTGTGGTGTGGCGCGCTTCAGGGGACAGGTGCTACGACGAACCTTCGGGGTCCTTCTGGAATTCTGGAGAGTGGATCTGAAGGGTAGTACAGCTGCGCTGACCTGACCCCCTGACTACGAGGTTACTACAGGAGAGGAATAGGGGGTGGTCGGCCCTGCGTGGTGTGGACTGTCCGAGAGTGGTGCGCCATACCTGGCGCCTGAGTTGGAGCGTGGCGCAGATCTTGGCGCGATGGCTAACAGGCCCCGTAAGGACAAACCAGGCAAAGAGCGGGTCCCGAAGGGGTCGCAGTTGGTGGCGTCACCGGGTACCAGTGCTTCCCCCAAGCAGGACGATAGCGAAGCCCCCGCCACTAAGGCCTTTATGTTGGAGCTCTTCTCTGCCATCAAATAGGACATCTCGGAACTCCGCTTCCAACTGGCTTCGGATCTCAGAGAGGTGAGGCGTGATGTGGATGGCATTGGCGAGCGGGTGGCAACGCTGGAGGAGCGTGACCTAGGGCTGGCGGGAGATGTGCACCAGCTCCAGCAGGACGTGCTTAGGCTCACAGAGCAGAACTTGGACCTCTAGGCCCATGCGGAGGACTTGGAGAACCGGTCCCGCCGAAACAATATCCGAATTCCTGTTGTGCCTTGGGACGGTGAGGCGGGAGACCTGTGGGGCTATGTGGAAGCCCTCTTCTTGCAAATTCTGGGAGAAGACGAAGTTAGCGAGATCCGGATGGACAGGGTCCATAGAGTGGGGCTGCCAAGAGGAGCGAGTGCTCCACCCCCTGACATCTTGATGTGTGTGTACACGACTTTCAGCTTAAGGAGCGCATCCTTCGGAAGGCGAGAGGTATCACCGCCTTGCAGTTTCGGGATCATCACCCCCAACTCTTCCAGGATCTGGCGGCCTCCACACTGCAGAAGAGGCGGGACTTTCAACCGGTGATGACCTTCCTGCGCGATTGCAATGTGGCGTATTCCTGGGGCCATCCCTTCCGCCTCATCTTCAGATGGCAGAATAGATTGGTCCAGCTTCGGTCCCTGCAGGCTGCCAGAGACCTTCTTGTCCTGGACGACGAGGCTCCTTCTCCGAGTGCCGGGCGTTCGCCGGCGCGGCACAGGCGGCGCTCCTCTTCCTCCTGGCAAAGGGTGGGGCGGCCCACAGCTCAGAATAGGCTGGACCCTGCGGCTAGCATGCAGGAGAGAAGTGGGGCAGTGGCCTCTGTGGTGAGCGTGACTACGGCTCCGTCGCAGGATAGCTCGTCTGCTGCTTGACCCCGGAGGGAGGACTGCTTGGCATCGGAGGGACTCCCCCCTGCCCCCCTTCACTCAGGTACCGAGGGTTACTATGTACTTTCTGGGAAGACGCCCCGGTCCGGTGAGCGTATGGGGCACTAACTGTGACATCAGTCCCCGCTCCCTGAGGGATCTAACATCAGTCCTCACTGTGGAACTATTTATTTTTCTGACTTTTTCTGTTTGTTCCCTTTTTAGGGCTTTTCAGGTACGAGTCAAGAAGGTACTCCTGTTGAGGCTCCCGCATCCTGGGGTTGGTGGGAGGAGGGGGGATCCACTGGGGGGTTTCTTTTTCTCTTTGTTGCCGCTCACTGTTCTATTGGTTCTAGAGCGGAACTCACTCTTTTTGGGGTAGAAGGGTTTCCTGGGGGGTTGTTGGGGGTAGTGGGAGGGCTGGGAGTGGGGGGGGGTGACTGGGCTATGAGGTTTGTTGCAATTATTAGTCTGTTGAATGCTGTGTTTATGTGTCCTGCCTGTTCCGACCTGGACCCGATGGCTCTATGTGCTGTGTGGCCCCTTGGGGTCCCTTGCTGGAGGGTCTTGACGCGGACTGTCCTGGGGCGGCCCCGGGTGGAAGCAGCGGAGGGATCCTTTGACAGTATGCATATAGCGAGGGTGGAGTCACTGTCTTGTAATGCCTCTTAGTATTGGCACGTGGAATGTGAGGGGCTTGAACTCCCCACAGAAGCGCCAGAAAGTTTGGAAGTATCTGAATGATCACCAGCTTGATGTGGTGGGTCTCCAGGAGACTCACCTGGCACGCAGGGATGAGCTCCGCCTCAAACATAAGAATTTCCCCATCATTTACAGATCTTCTGCTTCCACAAAACACAGGGGGGTGGCCCTCCTCTTCCGTTCATCCCTTCATTTTCAGCCTTTGGGGGTGCTCAGCGATAAGAAAGGCAGTTGGTTGATGGTTAAGGGTATGGTGTGTGGTAGACTGTGCACCTTTGTGGTGCTGTATGCCCCGAATGCAGGACAAAATGGGTTTCTCCAGGGCCTGCTGCGGAGAGTGGAAGACTTTGTTGAAGGAGTCCTGATCCTGAAGGGGGACTTCAATCTGGTGTGGAACAGGGACATGGATAGCTCTCACCTTCAGAGGTCTACTACTGTCTTATTCTTCTCTGAGACACAGCGATTGCTAGGTGATTTGGGGTTGGTTGATCTGCCTTTACCTCAAGTGTCTAAGGAATGGAACGAATTACTGGCTGCCCCTATTACCAGAGCGGAAGTGCTAGATGGCATCAAAGCCCTGAAACTCCATAAGGCTCCTGGGCCAGATGGCTATACCGCTCTTTTCTATAAGACATTCGCGACGGAAGTAAGCGACTTTTTAGTCACTCTTTTTAACACCATGGCAGAGGCCGGGGAAACATTCGGCTCCATGGTAGAGGCCATGGTTTCGATTATCCCCAAACCGGGGAAAGACCCGACCAAATGCTCCTCGTATGGCCCGATAGCCCTCCTTAATATAGATGCCAAATTGTACTCCTCCATCATTGCAAGTAGGCTCCGAGACTTGCTACCAGCGAGCATCCACCCAGACCAATCTTGATTCATTAAGGGGCGCCAGACCCACGATAATACGAGGAGGATTATCCACCTGATCGAGAAGGCTAATAGATTTCGTATACCGGCGGTCCTATTGGGCCTCGATGCAGAAAAAGCCTTTGATCGGGTGGACTGGGGCTTCATGTTCAACACCTTGGCCGCCTTCGGATTCTCGGCTAAGTTAATTTCAATGATCAATCAATCAATCAAAGTCATTTATAGAGCGCACTACCCACCCGTAGGGTCTCGAGGCGCTTGGGGGGGGGGGTGCCGCTACTGCTCGAACAGCCAGGTCTTGAGCTTCTTCCTGAAGGAGAGGTGGTCTTGGGTCAGGCGCAGGTCGGCCGGGAGGGAGTTCCAGGTCTTGGCGGCCAGGTAGGAGAAGGACCTTCCTCCTTTTGTGGCTCTGCGGATGCGTGGGACGGCGGCGAGGGCGTGGCTGGCGGATCGGAGGTGGCGTTTGGAGGCGTAGAAGTTGATTCGGTTGTTGAGGTAGCTCGGGCCTTGGTTGTGGAGAGCTTTGTGTGCGTGGGTAAGGAGGCGGAAGGTGATTCTCTTGTTGACGGGAGCCAGTGCAGGTCTTTTAGGTGTCCGGAGATGTGGCTGTGTCGTGGGATGTCGAGGATGAGTCTGGCTGTGGCGTTCTGGATGCGCTGGAGTCTCTTCTGGTTCTTGGCGGTGGTTCCGGCGTAGAGTGCGTTGCCGTAGTCCAGTCGGCTGGTGACGAGGGCCTGGGTGACGGTCTTCCTGGTCTCTGTGGGGATCTACCAGAAGATCTTCCGAAGCATGCGCAGGATGTTGAAACACGACGAGGAGACGGCGTTGACTTGCCTGGTCATGGAGAGGGAGGAGTCCAAGATGAAACCCAGGTTGCGTGCGTGGTCCGTCGGTTTGGGTGCGGTGCCCAGGGCGGGGGGCCACCAGGAGTCGTCCCAGGCGGAGGGCGAGGAGCCCAGGATGAGGACCTCCGTCTTATCTGTGTTCAGCTTCAGGCGGCTCGTCGTCATCCACTCGGCTATCCCTTCGTGCAGGTTGGCTCTGGCGGCGGCAGGGTCGTTGGTCAGGGAGAGGATCAGCTGGGTGTCGTCGGCGTAGGAGATTATGTTGAGGTTGTGTTGGCGTGCGATGGCCGCGAGGGGGCTCATGTAGACGTTGAAGAGAGTCGGGCTCAGTGAGGATCCTTGAGGGACGCCGCAGATGACTTTGGTGGCCTCTGACTTGTACGGTGGTAGGCGGACTCTTTGTGTTCTTCCGACGAGAAAGGAGACGATCCATTCCAGCGCCTTCTCCTGGATTCCGACGTTGCTGAGGCGCTGCACTAGGGTGCGGTGGCAGACCGTGTCGAAAGCCGCGGAGAGGTCTAGGAGGATGAAGGCCGCTGTTTCCCCGTTGTCCATCAGGGCTCGGATGTCGTCAGTGGCGGCGATGAGGGCGGTCTCGGTGCTGTGGTTGGCACGGAATCCAGACTGCGATGGGTCGAGGGATCCATTCGTCTCGAGGAAGGCGGCCAGCTGTTTGTTGACGGTCTTCTCGATGACTTTGGCTGGGAACGGGAGTAGAGAGATGGGGCGGTAATTCTTGAGTTCGGTGGGGTCTGCTGTAGGTTTCTTCAGTAGAGCGCTGAGTTCGGTGTGCTTCCAGCTCTCGGGGAAGGTGGCGGTGTCGAATGAGGTGTTGATGATGTCCTGCAGGTGGGGAGCGATGACCGCGTCGGCTTTGTTGAAGACATGGTGAGGGCAGGGGTCGGTCTGAGATCTGGAGTGGACGGAGTTCATCGTGGGGACGGTGTCTTCGGTGTTGACCGGGGTCCAGGCGCGGAGGGTGGTGGTGGGTGGCGATGCTGCGGTCGTGGCGTGCGTCGGTTGAGTGCTGAAGCTGTAGTGTATGTCCGCGATCTTGTTGTGGAAGTAGGAGGCGAGGGAGTTGCAGAGGTCTTGCGAGGGGGTGATGTCGTTGTTTCCGGCGTTGGGGTTGGAGAGCTCTTTCACGATGTTGAAGAGTTCCTTGCAGTTGTGTGCGTTGTTGTCCAGTCGGTTTTTGAAGGCCGTTTTCTTGGTGATGCGGATCAGTTGGTGGTGTTTCCGGGTGGCGAGCTTGAGGGTGGTCCTGTTGTCCGGCGTGGGTTCCCTTCTCCAGGCTTTCTCGAGGGCTCGGCAGTTCTTCTTGGAGCTCTTGAGTTTGTCGGTGAACCATGGGGCTCTCTTGCTGCCGGGTCTGCTGGGCGGGGTCCTCAGTGGGGCGAGTTCGTCCGCGCAGTTGCTGATCCACTTCGTGAGGTTGTCGGCGGCCTGGCTGGGGTTCGCTGAGCTGGCCGGAGGGTGCTGGCTCAGGGAGGCGGCGAGCTGGTCGGCTGTGATCTTGTTCCAGCTTCTTCGGGCAACCTGTTGCTGGTGGTGGTGGGTCGTTGTTCTTCTGAAGGTGAAGTGGATGCATCTGTGATCTGTCCAGTGGAGTTCTGTGGCGTGGCTGAAGGCGATGTCTTTGCTGGATGAGAAGATGGCGTCGAGAGTGTGTCCGGCGAGGTGGGTGGGGGTGGACACCAGCTGCTTGAGTCCAAGGATGGCGAGGTTGTCGAGCAGGGTGCTGGTGTTGCAGTCGTTGTTGTTCTCCAGGTGGAAGTTGAAGTCCCCCAGGAGGATGTAGTCGGCGGAGGGGAGGGCGTGTGGGCTGACGAAGTCGGCGATGTCCTTGCTGAATTGAGTGCGTGGTCCCGGAGGTCGGTAGATATGGGTGCCTCTGAGGGTGGTCTTCGGGTCGGTGTGGATCTGGAAGTGCAGGTGTTCGGCGGAGGGTGGGGAGTTGTCGGTGCTGGTCGTGATGGGATGGTGTTCTTGTGGATGATGGCGATGCCTCCTCCCACCTGGTTGGCGTTGCGGTCCTTCCGGGTGATCTTGTATCCTTCTGGGATGGCGATGGCGATGTCGGGCGCTGAGGAGGCGTTCATCCAGGTCTCCGTGATGAAGGCAACGTCAGGGGCTGTGGTGTCGAGGAGGTTCCAGAGTTCGATGGCGTGTCTGTGGACGGAGCGGGTGTTGAGCAGGATGCACTTGAGGTGGTTGCTGCTGGTGTTCAGCGTGGCAGGTGCTGGTGTCGGGCAGGTCCGGATGCAGGAGAACTTGCAGGTGTTGCAGCTGAAGGGTCCGTGGACGCGTCGTGGGGAGGCTCTGTAGCATCCTGGGACTCGGCCGGAGTTGAGTGCGATGAGGGTGGCGGCGGTGTACGTCAGGCGGGTCGGTCGGGGTCCTCGAGGGCCAGGGGTCCTGGCACTGGGCGCGGTCCAGGCGCGGACGGGCGCAGACGGGCTTACCTTTGGCGCGCCTTCGGCGCACAATCGGCGCGCCCGCTGCGCGTCAACGCTGCACGTTCGCACGGTCGCCATATAAGGCGAAGTGCGCGGGTGGGCGGAGCAGCTGGGAGGCGGGAGCGGGGAGGGTACAGAAGAGAAAAAGGGGCGGGGTAAGCGGCGGTGGCGGGAAGCGGGGAGGGAGAGCGGAGGGCGGCGAGGTAGGCGGGCAAACAGGAAGGAAAATGCTAACACGGGCACAAATTTACAAGGAAACAGGCACAAATGGAGAGAAAAACAAGACCACAAAACAACAACAGTTAAGGCAATCGGCAGGCGATCACGGACCACGCCGCTCGGAGGAGGGGGCGTGGTCAGCGGCAGCGAGGCAAGCAGCGAGGCAGTTTAGGCAAGGCAATGGGGCACACGCAGCAGCTGGTGGCCGTGCGGCGCGGGGGTGTCCCACAAGTGGGTCACACTCACCTGCGTCGCACGGTCGCCATATAAGGCCAAGTGCGCGGGTGGGCGGAGCAGCTGGGAGGCGGGAGCGGGGAGGGTGCAGAAGAGAAAAAGGGGCGGGGTAAGCGGCGGTGGCGGGAAGCGGGGAGGGAGAGCGGAGGGCGGCGAGGTAGGCGGGCAAACAGGAAGGAAAATGCTAACACGGGCACAAATTTACAAGGAAACAGGCACAAATGGAGAGAAAAACAAGACCACAAAACAACAACAGTTAAGGCAATCGGCAGGCGAGCACGGACCACGCCGCTCGGAGGAGGGGGCGTGGTCAGCGGCAGCGAGGCAAGCAGCGAGGCAGTTTAGGCAAGGCAATGGGGCACACGCAGCAGCTGGTGGCCGTGCAGAGCGAATTACAATAGCCCCCGCTCTAGAGTAGCGATAAATGGCCACTTATCAGAGTTTTTTTCGCACTCCCGGGGCACCAGACAAGGCTGCCCTCTCTCCCCCCTGCTCTTTGCTTTAAGTATTGAACCAATAGCACTGGCGGTGCGAGAGCATGAGGGGATACAAGGTCTCCCCTTTTCTGGGGAACAACATAAAATTACCCTTTTTGCCGATGAAGTTCTGTTGTGGATCCGGCTCACTCTCTCACACACATCCAAGGGGTGCTACTGCGCTTTGAGGAAGTGGCCGGTTTCAAGGTAAATTACGATAAATCGTATGGTCTCAATCTAACACTCTCCTCGGCGGAGGTGGACAGAGTGCGGCCACTTACGCCACTCCCATGGGCCTCCCACTCCATCCTCTACCTGGGGGTCCGGCTGACACCCTCGATAGGGAAACTATACTCTGCAAATTTCCCCCAGTTGCTGGCGAAGACCCGTGCGGACTTGGACCGCTGGAAACCAATTTATATCTCGTGGCTGGGCAGAATTCACGCGCTAAAGATGGTCCTCCTGCCCAAGTTTCTATATCTTTTCCAGGCACTCCCTATACCGATGGATATGGATTTCTTCCGGCGCCTCAAGACCCAGATGCTCCGCTTTAGTTGGCAAGGGGGTCGGGCGAGGTTCTCCTTTGCCACTCTGCGTAGGCCGCGGAAGGAAGGTGGAGTGGGCCTTCCCGATATGCACCTCTACTACAAAGCCGCGCAGTTACGAGTTTTGGTGGAGTGGTCCCAGCAATTCTCGGAAAAACATTGGCTGCATATGGACAGGAGTGTAGCGGGGAGGTCAATCTGGGATCTAGCGTGGAAGCCTAAGAAGGATAGGCTCAAAAACGCGTACATCAGTACCACCACTGGCACCACCCTGAAGGTTTGGGACTCAGTGTCTAGAGATGAACGCTGGACTACGTTCCCACCCCCTTTACGCCAATACACTTTAACCCGGCCTTCCCGCCGGCGTTGCATTAAGGGCCTTTCGAGATCTGGAGGGAGGGAGAATGTAGGGCTCTCACGCACCTGTTTCATGGCTATTTCCCGCTTACCTTTGCCAACTGTATGCTGGACTACGGAGTCCCTGCAACAGAGATATTCCACCACCTCCAACTACTTCATTGGGCCACGACACCACTGGTTAACGAGGCGGCCACAAGACCCCCCTCTCCCTTTGAGGCCTTCATCTTGCGGACCACTGCCATGAGGGGCGTTATCTCCTTTCTTTACAACCTACTGCTTACTTCCGCCATATCACCTCGCCCCAGGTATATGGGTCACTGGGAGGAAATCCTCGGACGAGATATCTCTGACATTGAGTGGTCGTCCCTGTGGCGGGACATCACGGCACATAACCATTCGGTGGCTCTGCGGGAGGCCCATCTCAAAACTCTCATGGACTGGTACCTGCACCCGGCCAAGTTGCATCACATCTTCCCGTCTACATCGGACAGATGCTGGAGGGGCTGTGGTTTGCTGGGAGATTTCCGCCATATCTGGTGGGACTGCCAGATCATCCGCCCATACTGGGAGGAGATCCTATCCCACATCAAAGAGATTCTTGGATACCCAATAGCTGACTCGATGGCTCATGTACTACTGGGTCCTCGAGACCCGGCTCTCGAACACCAGACCCGAGCAGACAAAAACATCTTATGGCTATGTGTCGGAGCTGCCAAACTTACTTTGGCAGCGGCCTGGAAAAAACCGGAAGCCCCAGCACTGTCCCGGTGGCATGCGAAGTTGTGGCAGCTTCTGAGCATGGAACGAGTAGCGTACATGTTCTTGGGCAATTTCAAGAGCTTTATATTCCGCTGGGGACCCTTGGTCCGCTTCCTCTCCAACGGGTTGCCTTCTGCAGTGTGCCCGTCTACAGTGCGGGCTCTCCATTTATTTCAGGTTTGAATGTGGAGTTATGTTGATTGAATGACTCTATGATGTCACCGCCACCTGGGGGGGTGGGAAGGGTGGGGGGGTAAGTTCTTTGTTGGTTCGTTTCTTGCGGCACCCCCGATGATAAATGAGGCATACAAGAGACCTGTACAATAGACAATGTATATGGGTTCTACTGTTCCGGCCTCTCAGAGCATCCCACCTATCGAGGTCTTGGACTGTGACCAGCGTTGTCTTGCGCTTCGCTGGCCTATTGCCTCATTGACCTGCCTTCTGAGATACATGGTTACCGCTCTTTGGAGCTTGTCACCCTCGCTTTTTGCCTCTACTTATGCCCCCTGTGTGGGAAGTTGTGCGGGATTGTCGCTTCTTCTTTCTGCTTTCTCTAATAAAACAAATAGAGATTTAAAAAAAAAAAAAGCCTCATATCCAAACCTCCCAAAAAGGTAGCACCTGTCCCTAGTTGGTTTAATCGAGATTGCTCGAAAGCAAATAGGAATCTTCGCAGGGCCCTAACTATTGTCCTGAGATGCCCTATAACAGTTAGGCAGGCCAGAAACAATTATAAGGTAGTGACCAAAATTAGGAGAAATGAAGTCCTAAAGGAGCGCTGGGACAAGCTGTCCGACGTCGCCAATTTAAATAATGCTAACATCTTCTGGACGGCAGTGAGGGAAGTGCGCTCCATGGGGCAGTCACTGACACCTATCAGTTGCAATACGACTAGTGAGGCCTAGGTGGCCCATTTTGCAACTATTTACTGTGCCCCACCTCCATCTGACCCAACCCCTATTTTTGGCCATCCGACACCCATAGACATCGGCATCTCAGAAGTTACTGAAGCAATTGACCAAAGTTTAGGCAATAAAGCCCCCAGTCCGGATGGGCTGCCAATAGACTTAATCAAATGGAATCCGGCGTTTTGGGCCCCCTTACTTCTGAATATTTTTAATAATCTGACCCTGGCGAAGATCCCAGAAACTTGGGCGAGAAGTGTAATAGTTCCGATCTTTAAAAAAGGCGATAGATCACTACCGTTTAACTATCGACCTATCTCCTTAATAGACAACACCCTCAAAATTTTAGGTAGAGTTCTTTATAACAAAATTTTAGATTGGGCAGAGGAAACTAACATCTTGGACCCTTGTCAGCTGGGTTTCAGGAGTAAGGTGGGACCAGGGGAGCAATGCCTTAACTTGAATTTAATTATTAGCAAATATGCTATTGCTAAGAAATCCCCGGTCTATATGGCCTTCATGGACTTGTCCACAGCTTTCGACCTAGTTAATAGGTCTAAACTGTGGTCAACCCTTCTACTCAAGGGTCTGGACGAAACTCTGGGCCCCCTTACTTCTGAATATTTTTAATAATCTGACCCTGGCGAAGATCCCAGAAACTTGGGCGAGAAGTGTAATAGTTCCGATCTTTAAAAAAGGCGATAGATCACTACCGTTTAACTATCGACCTATCTCCCTAATAGACAACACCCTCAAAATTTTAGGTAGAGTTCTTTATAACAAAATTTTAGATTGGGCAGAGGAAACTAACATCTTGGACCCTTGTCAGCTGGGTTTCAGGAGTAAGGTGGGACCAGGGGAGCAATGCCTTAACTTGAATTTAATTATTAGGAAATATGCTATTGCTAGGAAATCCCCGGTCTATATGGCCTTCATGGACTTGTCCACAGCTTTTGACCTAGTTAATAGGTCTAAACTGTGGTCAACCCTTCTCCTCAAGGGTCTGGACGAAACTCTGGTCAATTTCCTGGCTTATCTGCACAGAGATCTTAAGGCCCAAGTAAGAATGGGGGTGGGAGGAGAGGTCTCAGGGTTTATTGACATTGGCAGGGGGGTCAGACAAGGTTGTGTTCTGGCCCCCCTGCTTTTAATTATATATATCAATGACCTGAATGCCTCCCTGAAATTGGGCACCCAAGACGTCCCATATATTAATAAAGTACCCATTCCTGCGTTGCTCTACCCCGACGACACAGTTTTAATAGGGCGCACATCAAATTCATTACGCCTCCTTGTCGAAGATTTTAATATTTTTATGAAAAATCTAGACTTACAAGTCAATTAAAAAAAATCTTTTTTATTGAGCAGTGGCCCAGGCAAACGGGCTATACGCCCGATTGCAATAGACGGCCATAAGATGACGGCGGTAAAATCCTTTGTATATTTGGGTTTGGCCTTTGCTGCGAACAGCTCCTGGAGTGAGCACTTAGCTCGCGCCAGGAGCAAGTTTTTAAAGGCCAATAACTCGATTTTAAGCATCCCTTGGCCTAAGACGATGGGCGCAGTATTAGCTGTCCAAAGTATTTATAAACATCAGTGTACCCCGGTAGCGACCTATGGCGCTGAGACATGGGGGACGGCCAGCTGCTCTGGTATACAGCATGAGGAGAATAGATTTTGCAGAAAAATACTGAATGTCCCTATTTCAACCTCCCATTACATATCTCATAAAGAGCTCAATATTAATTTTATTTCTGATTTTATCAGGGCTCGCCCAGCACTTATGTGGATTGCTGTATGGAAGAACGAAGCAGCCACCCTGACCCAGTCAATCATTAAGGATTGCTTAGGTTGTGCTAGGGGCGTAGATATCCCGTGGTTGGGTGGAGTGTTGAGCAGTCTGAGCAGTATAAATATGGAAAGCATTTTTTGGGACCCCTCACTTGCTGCTTTAGTCGCAAAAAAGGATATGCAGAATGCTCTGTACTCCTTATATAAGCCCGAGCGTGAGGCAGCAGAGGTCAGCAAAACTACTGTGCCTAACTATATGGCCATTGAACATAATAGGCACCCACTCCACATCTATTTGTTACTACCAATGACTCGCTGGGAGACAAGTTTATTGTTCAGTTTAAGGGCTAGCACAATTTGTTTTGTACTCTCCTTCCCACTTAGTTATTGTTCTAATTTAAACTCAATCCCGTGCCCGTGTAATGGGAGGAGTGAGCAATCTGTAAAGCATTTTATATTCTCCTGCAAATTTTACATCAAATATTTTAAACAGTTTTTATGCTCGTATTTTAACAAGAGAAGACCAATTAGTTTAGAGGCAGCATTTGATTCCATGTTAACTTTAGATGATGAGGACCTTATTTTTCGCACTTGCAATTTCCTAAAAACTGCAGTAAGGGCACGCAGATCCATGGCTGAAGACTGAGAGTAATGTAAATAGTTTTGTACTGTGACGTTTTTAAATTTTGTACTAAGTCACTTATGACCTGTATAATGCATGTATTTATACTATTTGACTGGTTAAAATTTTAATATGCATGTATGTATTTTTATATTGTGCTTTTATAGGTACTGTGGTACCCGAATAAAGAAAGATTGACTGACTGACTGACGGTTTGAAACTCTTGCTTTTGTCTTTATTTTTACTGACTGAACCAACATCATTAGAACACTCCTTATCTTCATTAAGTAATTTGAAAGATTTGTTAGATGATTCTATGCTTTTTGCCATATACACCACTTCTGCCAACATCTGGTTCTTGTGTCTAAGAAAGTGTGTTCTGTATTTTTTGTTAAAAAGAATGCATGATAATTTAGTCACTAATAGATTGGTCTGAAATAGATCCAAAGTTGAAATTTGAAGCCCTGACACATAAAACGGCCACATGGCATTCTATGGGTTTGATGGGGAGTTGATGGAGAGAGTTAAAATTGAACCATTCTGTAGTAACATGTTTCTCCTCAATGAAATGCCTTTTTGATTTCTCTTAAGCTGCCATGTATAAATTGGTCATCATCTTCTACAGGTGGAGTTACAAGAGATTATTGTTTAGCAATTAAATTGATCAGCAAACCTTTTTTACTTATTGCAGAAAATGCATTCCAATCAATTGCTACCATATTGTTCAAATACAGTGCAAACCATTTAGTCAATTTCATGCTCTGTTCTCCTGAATTTTATGTTAAGGATGGTGGAGCATTGCCAAGCTGATACATTTTAAGTATACATGGTTTGAACATTTCTGAAATAGGTCAAGTCACCAGAACACCACAGTAAAATGTATAAACTTTACTTGACTCTCTGAAATGAACTCCTGAGGCTAACACTGAACAGAGCTAAGCTGAAAATGGAACAAATCCAAGTTATAATATTGATAGCCCAATATAGATATATCCAAGGAGAGGTAACACCCACTCTTAGCCCAAAACTGTAGAATGTTATGTAGTCCAGACTGCAAAGGAAGGATGACAATTCCAATTGGTTCAATGCAGCCAACCAAAATCCACAGTGGCAGCCCAAACCGGGGAACATGGAAGTACCCAATTGGAAGAACAATGTTGAATCATGAGCGGGCAGAGGAACCAGCTCCGCCGTGCGCGGTGAATCTCAGGTAAAAGAAATCTGATGCACACTTCTGCCATAAATAGCAGCTTGGGCAGGCTGATGCCCAAATGTGTCGCCAAATTGAAACAGGGTAGCCAGGCGATCACAAACGAGTAAGGATGATTTATTGTAGATAAAGCCCCAAGAGGCGGCAGGCGCGCAGCTCTACCAGGGATGCCGATGAGCAACTTCTGTTGCACCCGACAGGAGCTATAATTTATCAGGAATAGCTCATGCACAGAGTTGGCAACAGCTCTGGCACACTGTAGTAGTAAACACTCGATGTTTCAGATTAATAACTTGCAAAGGGGAGCATGTTACAGCAGCTCAACGGTTTAAACACTTGAAAGTAAACACTAATACAAGTTAAAACATCACACCGGTGAATATATAAAATTAAACAATAAAGCAAGTACATATTACTGCACCTAATTCATGAAGTCCTCTTAACCATTTCTTGGTCAATGGTCTAATAACAGACAGCCAGGTATGTAGATTTTGCCTCTTTGTACACTACTAATCCCAGATGTGACTATTCCAACTAAGAATACAACTGATGCAATAATTTCAAATGTTTTCCCCATAAGTTTTGCCAGGAAAAATCTGACATTTGTTTGGGCAAATCCTGCAATATTCTAAGATTTTCAGTTAGGAAACGAGATAAAATGTGCAATAGTACTATAAAATACATGAAAGCCTGCAATTTCAATATTAAAAATGGGGATGTCTCGAGCCACCTACAGTATGAAAGTGACTTAGCTTGTAATATTCTACTACATTTGAGTTGTGAAATCAAAATACATACTGCCAGCAGCCAGGTGAAAGGCAGGTCACAGAGCATCATTGCAGCTGCAGTTTAAACAAAGAAAACCAGTCTTTACTTTCACTCTTATTTTCTAAATTGAACAATAAACTGAGAGATTTATGGCCAAAAAATATATTTTTGCGCATAGCTCATTATAGGAAAGAAAGGATCTCACTGTATTTGACTACTCATTCAGTCTCAGCCATTTTTAAATCCGATTTACATTAAAATATTGGAATATGTTTTTACAAAAAATGACTAACTGTTCTTCATTTAGTTTAATTTTGCACTACAGATAACGATTTTTTTCTTCATACCTGTAACTATACTATCTCTTTCAGAAGAAGGAGAAAGGGGGAAGAATGATAATGTGACTCAGTATTCTGTGGTGTAGTCCTTGGAATGGAAGCATAATACTGCACCCATTACATATGGCATCCCGCATTATCTGTATATATTGGGGTTGGCATCCTCTAACAAGATAAACGGAAACTCAGAGTTGCAGTCTTATGAACCACATACCACTAAGGCTAAACGCACATCCCAATATACTCAAATGTTTTTAATCTTCCAGTACAAAATCTATTGTTTCTGAAACCTTCTTCGAGGCACTAGATAAGAAGGAGTCATTTCATGCAATTAATACTTGAAGGTATTTAACCAGATGACAATGCCAACATTTTTGAGAAAATCAAAGAGAAAGTAACTTCTAGAATGTGTTAGTACACACATCACCATACTCTCTTAATCAACAGGCTATATTTGTATAGATGATATTGCAGAAAAAAGAGAAAGATGCTTTGAGTGTTTTCAAGACCATTTTTTAAAAATCCAATTGAATTGCTAAGTGTGCAAAAGAAGGGAACAGTATATTCTACTTATAAAGAGTGGTTACTTAGTGCCTAAATTAGATATAGGAGGACCGCCCATGGGTCCGCCAAGGGGACAGAATAAATCACTTTGTCTCCATAATGGAGAGGCCGCCCACCTAATTTATGAATAAGGTGCCCAGTTTTCTGTTTTCACTGATATTTTGCAAATAAATACAATCGGAGGACAAAGTGTTACCTGTCTGCATTTAATTTTAAAAGAGAATAAATACTGCAAATTGTGCTTCTAATGAGTGACTTTCCATGCTGTATGTTGTGAATTCCAAGACAATAGATAGACAGCATGGGGAGTTAAAAGACTGGTTAAGATGTCTTTACAGGCATATGTTCAAATATATTTGTACTACATTGCTAATATCTATGTGTGGGCGTAGTGTTTTACTATATTTGAATGCTAAATTTGCTGAAACGCAACCGCCATCAAAGTATGAGTGCATGTTTATCATTTAAATAAATGTGGAAATCTACCAATTTGTATCCCACTTATTCACAAAACACAACATAAATATGGATACATACCAATAAGATGTCCAAAAATTAAACATGGATATATACAGATGAAATTGTTAAAAAAAATTAATACCATAAAACCGCAAGCTCTATTTATAAATGAGCACCAAGCAGGTGGTCATTTATAAAGGCATTGGCAGGAACCGCTGTCACTGCATTTCCTGTCATTGCTTTTTACTGTTTACTGTAGGCCATGTCAGAAGGATGCAGCCCTGCAGCAAACAGTAGTCTTTTTTTCTTATCAAAAAGAAAATTCCATAACAGGATTTTCTTTTTGAAAAGAAAAAAAGTAATGCTCTACACACCCTGGGAGGAGCGTTAGAATGGTTTTATTGTTCCTTACTACCAGGTTTTACATAGCTGTAAAGAACGATAAAAGATTACTACTTCTCCAAATATCTATATTTGGTGGGCGGACACGTAGCAGTTTCTCTGATGGCTTAGGGTCATCAGCGAAATTTCTCCATGGCAAAGACAGAGTATTCTACACCGTGGCAAAAATTAAGGTCCACCTCCAATTAAAATTGGCGTGACAAACACTATGGGGCCTATTATGATGGCAGACGGACCTGCGTTGGTCCAGCGGCGGTCCCTCCGGTGCAATTAGGATGTGACCGCCACCCTGGCGGTCACATCCCGTATCTTTAACCTTGCGGCGGGTGCTGCTTGAAGCAGCACCCGCCGCAAGGTTAAAAATGCATTTTTGCAGTCACATGCACAAATCGGCAGGCACCGCTCGGTGCCTGCCGCTTTGTGCATGCAACTGCAGGGGGGACCATAGGTACCCCCCATGTGCACCCCCACCCCCCCTTCACTCCCCCCAGATGCAAAGGACCACATGCTTTTCCACGGTGGAAAAACCGCTGCGGAAAAGCATGTCTGAACACGCATCCTAATATGGCTATCGGTGTCTGATAGACACCGGCACCATATTAGAGCTTTTCTGCTACGGTCGGAGGCGACCGCGGCGGAAAAGCGGCGGACGATCTTCCCGTCCTCCGTTGACCCCCCAACCATCCTAATCTGGCGGGGGGTCTTTGAAGGCACCGCAGTGGTGAATCCGCATCCTCCGAGCCGGCGGTGGTTTCCGCCGGCCTGGGGCATGCGGATTGACCGCAATCCTAATCGGCCCCTATATTGGTCTGCAGGAAACTTCTTTACGATCCAACGGAGTACAATCTTGAATTGATTACGGTAAGGCCATGCTCGTTGGAACTCCTAAAATCCACCTAGCCCCTCTTAAATCGATCCTTAACCAGGCCGCTAGGCTAATCTCTGATTGCAAACGCTTTGATCACATTTCCCCCCGTTCTCAAAAACCTGAAATGGCTTCCGATCTAAGGCAGATCTACCTACAAGACTGCTTGCATCACTCACAAAGCCCTCCACCAAATACCCCTTCCTACCTCTCTGACAAACTCCACAAAGCAGGCTGCTCCAGAACTTTGAAGAGCACTAATGCACTTGTACTGGTCCCTCCTTTATTCAAAAAGAAATCAACAAAATCTCGCTCTTTCTCTGGTAATGCGCCGTCCATCTGGAATGCCCTTCCCAAAGATTTAGGTTGTAATCCCTCCTTCGACTGTTACAAAAAAAAACTCAAGTTGCTCCTTCTAAACAAATACTGGGGCACTTAATCTACTATTTCATTGTTCTTGTAATGTGTCTCTCTCCCTCATGATCATTATCTACTCCCTTTCTCTTCCCTTGTTTCTCTACAAGCTTGTCTCTGTGATTCATCTCTCTCCTGCTCCCCTCTTTCCGCTCTTACTCTTATAATTGCTTCTCCCATCCATTTCCCCTTACCTTAATCTGCTATTTCTTTTCTACCTTTATCGTACCCTCCCCCAAATTTTTCCCAAAGTTTCTTGCTAATGGATAAGTGTATCATTATTCTGTTTTAAACTCTTCTGTGTCCAATATGATGTAAAGCGCTCTGATACTCTTGGGTCCAGCCAGCGCTATATAAAACCCTTTAAATAAATAAATAAAATAAAATACCATCTTCTCCAATATATAAATCAGGCCCTTATTTTCCTATTTCAAAGTTCTGACTTCCTAACTCCTGTGTATTAACTAAGAACAATAATTAGTAGTTCCTTGTAATAATGTATTATTGGCAGCTAGTGATGTCACTAGTTCGCTACAAGCATAAGGCACACTGCTCTCTGAGCCTCCTGTCTTCTCACACAAACTAAAAGTGTACTGACAGGCTCACGGCACCGACCATCTGCCTGGTGCTCCTTTATTTACATCAGATTGTCAGCGTTGCTTCAGTTAGAATTATATCTCTGAAGAAAAACAAGAAGAAAATCTTGACAACTTTACTGATGGTCTTACATGAGTATACTTTTGCTGTCAAACCACAAAGCACCATTCACCCAGTGCCTTCTGATCGTTCTTATTTCTTTTTTTTTATTCAAGCTTGAAATAAACATCAACATATAAGCAAGCAAAGTAGATCATGGAAACACAATATAACTTTACAGGGTTTACAGAACATGAAATTTAAAACAACAAAGGAAAGGGGGAGAAAGAAGAAAGCATGAGCAGAAACAAAGCATAACAGAAACAGAAATTAGGTATGCATAAGATTCAGTAGAACCGGGCCCTCGATTAACTAATCTCTAAGCCACTGCACCAATGGAGCCCAGATCTTCTGGCCCAGCTCCTGCCGCCTTCTTCCCCACCTGTGAAAAACGGCAGATTCTAAATTATAGTGAGCCAAAATCCTCGCTCTCCAGTTTACAAAGGTAGGGTCATCATGACTAATCCATTCTGATGTTATACAAAGCCGCACTAGTGACATAGCAATAAACAGAAGGGCAGATGCATGTCTAGTTCTCTCGCAAAGACCAACACAGTCACAGCCAAAAATGACTAGCTCTGGTGTCAGAGCAGCTGAGATGTTAAGCCTAGAGTTAATAAACAATTCTACATCCTGAAGAAATAAAGCAAGTTTGGGGCAGGAAAAAAACATATGTAAATCGTTGCGGCCGCCAGGCCACATCTTGGACAGCAGTGGCCTCCTCTACCTCCCCATTTAGAGATTTTGGCCGGGGTGTAGTAAAGATCAAATAATGCCATGTAGCGTTGAGACCGTAAGCTACCTGAAATTAGCACACTGCTTGATAATTCTAGGGCCTGAGAGAAAGCTTTGTCTCCCACTTAGCATTTTGGGAAGAGAGATCGTCAGGAAGACCCGAAAGCAAATGCTGATAGATTACCCCTATTTTTGACCGCTTCAAAATCAATTCCATTAAAATATTCCTATTAAACAAAGTTGTAGCTTGAGCCTTCAGTTTTTCTACATAGCTTTGGATCTGCAGGTATTTAAAAAACTCATGCATATTAATAGAAAACGTGTCCTTTAAAAATGTTAAAGAAGCCATTGTTCCATCAGACCCTATATCACCTAAAGACTTTGGGGTATATTATCAAGGGGTTTTATCTCCGCTTTTTTGGCTTTAAAAGCCAAGAAAGCGGAGATAAAATTATCTCCCTATTACCAAGCTGTCGCTAACACCAGTTAGCGACAGCTAATAGGAGATAGCGACCATCATGGGCCCCACTTTGCATGTCAGTGATATTTATCACTAATGACATGCAAAGTGGGCGTGCCAAGATGTTAGCGACTGGAAACAGTCGCTAACATCGCTATCTCCTATTACCAACTTTTGGAGATATTCGCCCTAAGCGCGAATATCTCCAAAAGCTAACACCTGCCCTGAGCAGTTCTTAGCCATGTTATCCAATGGGAGGTGGATAACATGGCTAAGAGCATTTGCTCGATAATGCATGAATATCGCTGACTTTTCAGCGATATTCATGCATTGCGGCCGTTTTGTATCGCATTTGCGATAAACCTTGCTAATAGCAAGGTTTATCTGCGATAAAAATCGCCGGTTTGCGGCGATAATTTTTGTCTCTAAACAAGTTAGAGACAAAAACTATCGCTAGTTGTTGGTAATATACCCCTTTATTCCCTGCGCCATCCACCTAAATGTAATCTGATCTTGGAAAATGGAAGGTAAAAGTCTGGCAGCAGTAAAAGGTGTATAATAGTTGATATTGGGAATCGACCATTTACAACGGATCTTGCGCCAAACTGAGAACATTGCCAAGGTAACCTTGAACTTGGTATTGTTATAATAACTAGGTTCAAGTACCTGCAATAATATCCCCTTAGCATCCTCCCCTAATCCTATCTCGAAAATAGATGGTCTGCAAAATGGTAGCAACAATGCCCTGTCCCCAAACAATGGTAAAGCAAAGTGCTGAAGAAGAGCTGACCAGTAATAAAGCACCAGATTCGGCACCTACCAGCCCCCCGACCATGCGGAAGGTGCATCCACTTGGCCGCTCTTCGTGGTTGATGATATCCCCAGAGAAACCTATTGCAGCACCTTTCAGCCCGGGCGAGACTATATTGGGAAAATTCTAATGGGATAGTTCTAAGTAGGTAAAAGAGCTTTGGCAAGACCAACATTTTAAGAACATTGGCCATGCCGCACAGAGACAGATGGAAATTTTCTAGTCTTACCAAAGTAGAGTTTACTGAGTCAATAATGGGCACGATGTTCAGGTCTGCAATGTTATCAACAACAGCAGTAATTTTAACCCTACGGTATGACGCTCTTTGCACAACTGGCGCTGCAGAGGTACCCATGGCTGCTGATTGAATAACCTGCGTCTTGGTAACGTTGAGTTTATAGCCAGAAAACTGGCCATATTGTTTTGCTAAACACTCAATAGCTGGGAAAGCTGATGCTACATTGCTAGTCAGGACTATGATGTTGTCAGCATATGCCAACACCTTATACTCTGATATATTGACCCTGACTGGAAGTATATTCCTGGAGCTCTCAATTTTGCTTTAAAAGGGGTCAATATATAGAGCAAACAGCAGGGGCGAGCAGGGGCAACCCTGCCTTCTGCCCCTACTAATGCTGAAAGGTCTTGATAATAGGCCTGATACCGAAAGGGTTGCCTCTGGAGCAATGTAGAGTGATTGGACTGCTTGGCAGAACTCCAAGCTAAACCCCTTCCACTGAAGGACTGCCCATAGAAACCCCCAGGCAACCCTATTGAACGCCTTTTCGGCGTCCAACAGGATCGCTCCGAGGGGAGATTTTGTAACTTGGGCCTAGTTCAAGAGTGCGATTACACGGCGGACATGGTCGGCCGTGTCTCGCCCTGGGATGAAGCCATGCTGTCACAGTGAGACTAATGGAGAAATCACTGAGGCCAATCTGGTAGCTAAAATTTTAGAGTGAATTTTGCTGTCTGTGTTAATTAAGGAAATCGGACGGAACGACAAGGGGTCCAACTCCGGTTTACCTTTGTTTTAAAGAGGATAATTGTGGTTTGGCGCCATGAGTCCGGTATACAACCGAGTTGGGCCCCACGTAGGATTGTTAAAAATTCATGCCTAATCTCTGATCGAAACCGACTATAATATTCCAAAGGGATAAGGTCAGGGCCAGCAGCTTTACCAATAGCCAATGAATTAATCACCAGTTCAACCTCATCCCATTCTATGTGGGCAGAGAGAGCTTCATTCTGCTGCGCAGTGACATGGGGGGTATTAAGACCCTTGTAAAAAGGCCCTGACTTCAAATTCAAAATCTGGATCCCTGGCTTCCTCTGTATACAGAGAACTATAAAACTGATGAAAAACCTCCATGACCCCCTCCGATGTATCCTGAATAAGGCCTTGGGCGTCATGGATCTTAGTAATACAGTTAGCCAGCCCTCTCTGCTGGAGTCGCTTGGCCAAGATCCTGCCTGATTTCTCCCCAAACTCAAACATCGTAGAGCGGAACTGCAAATACATTGCAGCAAGGTCCTGACTAAAGAACTCCAACAAAGAGGCCCTAACCTTAGCAACATGTAGCTGAATTTGGGATGTATCACGGCCCTCCTTAATTGCACACACCAGTTGAATCTCTGCAGCCCCTAGTTCCTCAATCCGCCAATTGATTTGATCTCGGACAGACCACTGCCAGAAGGACGAGAAGTTCTTCGTTTCACCCCAAACTGCTGCCATTAGCTTATCCCAGATGATAGTACAGGGGGCGGTCTCTCTATTGATGCTCAGGAATTCTAAAATCCAATTACTCATATGATCTGTATATGATTGTGCTAATAACAACTTTCTCTTGAATGTCCAAGCCCTCGGCACCTTTGTAATATGAGCATAAGGACAGTCGATAATCAGCGGATTATGGTCCGACAAAATTCGGGAGGGGGGCTGATATGGAGGTACCATCAACCAATTGATCAGACATGAAACAGTAATCTAGGCGAACCATTTTGTTATGGGGAGCAGAAAAATATGTGTATCCATCAGGATGTTTGTTGTGGTAGAACCACAGGTCCGTCAGGCAATGCTCTTGGACCTGTGCTTGAAGTGCCCTAAAGACTCTAGGTTTTTTACCAACATAATTTTGACCCCCAACTAGATTAAAATTAGCAGACAAGTTAATATTGAGGTCCCCACAAAAGCAGATAGGGGGAGGCCAAAGGGCCAGCTCTACGTTCAGATGATGTAGAGCTGCCGGATCGTCCAAATTTGAAGCATACACAGTACAGATGGTTAGGGATCTGCCGTTAATTAGCAACTCGGTGATTACTCATCTCCCACTACTGTGTTGGGTGGTTTTCCTACATGAGCCTGAGCCACGTCTTAATAAAATTGCGACCCCTCTAATCATGGAGGTCTGACGAGAGCATCCAATTAAATCAAAACCTGGAATTTTCAAGCAGTTGCGATTGCTCCAGGGAACATGGGTTTCCTGCAAACACAATACCTCTAAACGAAAGGCCTGAGCAACCCTAGAGAACAATGCCCTTTTCTTGCCATTGTTCAGCCCACTGATATCCCAGGAGCCTATGCGAATTTTACCCTGCGCCATTTATATGAAAAAGAAAGATGAAGAAACCTGGGCTAGCTAATGCAAACAAAACAACATCAAACCCCCCATCAAAAACTGGGAGCATCCTAATAGTAGCCAATTTAACCAATGAGTCGTGATTACATTGTACATTCAAGCTTTATTTTAGTTTTTCTCCCCCAGCGCCCACCCCCCCTACACCACCACCCAATACCACCGTCCCAACCCGTACCCACCCATAACCCACCCCTCTGAGAACCACCCACCCCACCACCCCCTACATAGGGCACCAGGACCAGGGTCCTTGTGATGGAGGATCTGTCCCTGAAACTCAAATTCCCCCGATATCCTCACTAATATAGTACAAAGGGGTTCAATCTTAAGGAGGGAAGAGGGAAGAAAAAAAACAGGAAAAAAAACTTCATAATCCTCTAAACTCCTAGACCGCACTCCCTACCCCTACCCCCTAGAAACCCTGAGAAAGAAAAATGCCTGGACTTAACAAGAGTTGCACTGCCTAAAGTGAATTCAAAAATTCTTTGGCCTGAATTTCAGAAGTAAAGAATCTGCTCTGGCCCTGAGAAATGATTTTTAATTTGGACGGAAAAAGTAAAAAAGCTTGGGCCCCCTTCGACTGGAAGGGCGCTATTTGCTGGCGAAGCTGCCACCTCCGCTCATCAGTAGCCGGGCACAGGTCAGGCCTAACAAAAAACTGATAACCCTTGCCAGACCGCTTCCTGTCCGGCCTGGCCAAGTCATAAATCCTTTCTCTGGCCCAAAAATTATTTAAGCATATAAGGATAGGACGGGGCTTGTCGTCAGTATGGCCTGGTCGTTTCTTTAGCTTGAATGGGAAGCGATGGGCCCGCTGGATTTCAAGCTCCCAAACCCATTGTTTGACCTCAGGGAATGCTTCGGTGAACAGTTCGGCAACTAACTGCCTGATGTCTGACCCCTCAATCCCTTCCGGAACACCTAGGACTCTTAGGTTGTTACGCTGAGCTCTGTTTTCAGGGTCCGTGAGCTTCCATACAATGTCTTCCTTTTGAGCCTTAATTGAGTCTGTAATGCCTTTTTGGGTGGGCATATCGTCTTCAAGAGTAGAAATCCTGTCTTCCGCCTCCCCAATTCTAGAGGTGATGTCTGAGTAAGTCTTAGCCACTCTGCGGATAG
Source organism: Lissotriton helveticus (assembly GCF_964261635.1). NCBI lineage: Eukaryota > Metazoa > Chordata > Amphibia > Caudata > Salamandridae > Lissotriton > Lissotriton helveticus. The sequence goes on from NC_136062.1 coordinate 205,377,399, forward strand.
CATTCTGTACCGTACAGCATGTACCCTAAGTGCGAACGCTTTCTTGCCGAGTCTCTTCGCGGTGGGCCATGATAGTCTGGTAAATCAACGCCAGGGTCATCTCGCCTGAAGGTGGATGAGGGAGATTAGCCCCACACTCATTTCCTACGTTGGTAGCGTTGCCCTCCGGCCCAGATTGTAGGGAAAATGAGTAGTCCCAGTTCAGTGACCCTACATGAGGGCAAGATGCTATGCCCCCTTGGTCTCTAGCTGCCTTTCGGACTGTGCAGGGCCCAGAATGTGAGCTCAATGCCTCACTTGTGCGCCAATCCCCCGTCTCACTATCATCATCAGTCCAGTCTTTTTCCTCAGCAAAATCTTCCTCGTAGGAGCCTGTGTGATCTGATAGAGAATAATATCTATCGCCCCCTGCCATATCCTCATTAGAATTTGAGCCTGATTTCTGTGGGGTTTTAGGACAGGTTGCACCCGAAGTTGTCTCATTTGGCAATAATGTGGGCCCGGAATCAATGGGAGTTACTGTAATCTCTGCGGTAATCCCTGCAGTAGTCCCTATGGTCTGAGCTAGGACTACAGGTCCCAGAGTTCCATTGGGATGTGGAAGATGGACCGTGTTTTCCATGGGAGCTGTCGATGCAGGAATAATGTTCAACCCTCCTGAAAGTGGAGCCTCAGTGCTATTTGAAGGGACCCCCTTGTCAAATACTGAGGTTAGTATAAGGGAAGGAGAAGGAGGGAGGGGGTCAGAATCAGTTTTGCCCGTGACCGATGCCAAGGAGAATAAGGGCTTTGGAGATGTGGCAGATGCTGTAGCAAGTTGCTTTTTCTCACTTTTGGCGATCTGTTGTGGCTGCTTGATCTTGTCTAATGGCTTACTGAACATTGTTGGAACAGTCCTTTTTGGCCTCAACGCAGCCGGGGATACAGACTCCACCGGGGGCTGCCGATCGCTCGCACTCACCTTCCCGTTGCGGCCTCCTGCTGCTGATACCAGAGCTGGTGCTGGTGATGCTTGATCCACCTCGGTAGCAGCTTTCATGGGGCCGCCCACCCGAGCAAGCGAGGTACGACCAGAACCGTTGACAGCAGGCCTGGCGGTCTTCCCCTTTGGCGGCATCCCTTCCGACAAGATGATGGGTAGCTGAGGCGAGATAGCACTGCAGCCAGAGCAGGATGCTGAGGGGCCGGCTTGCCACGAGAGGAACCAGTGGGTGAGTTGACAGCGGGTAAGTTGGCCTTGGAAGACAGGAAAGCGCCAGCGCATCCGGATAGTGTTTAATAGATATAAAGTGCAGCTATATGTGACTGTTAGGATTTTCAGGATTTTCGGGGGTCCATAATCAAAGATTCAAGCATAATGGTGAGTTACTCAGGAGAGAGTGTTTTTAGGCAGCTTGTCCGGCTGAAGGTCCGGCCTCCATCTTGCCCCCGCCTTCTGATCGTTCCTAAAAGTCATTTGTTTCTAAGCTGGGTTCATTCAGGTGCACCAAAAAATGGTCTTCCTGTGCCTCATGTGGGAAAGGAAAACCAAACTGTAAAATATTTTAAAAAACGATATTCTTTTGAGAAGCACAGACACATTTATTTTTGTTTAAGAAATTTTTATTGGTAATTTTTAAAGAGAAAATTATACATATGTCATACAGAATGGTATGGAACACAGATGAACTAGGAGTCTAAAACATATGTATAATAAAGAGGTAGGAAAGGAAAAGGAGATAGAGAAGAGAGAAAAGACAGAAGGGGAGAAGAAGAAAGAAAGGGGCAGAAGAGAGGAGAAAAGAGGGAAGAAAAAGAAAAGTGAGAAGTCGTAGGAGTAGAAACAAATGTGGGATTAAGGGTGGATCACTCATATAGAAGAGTTGGAAGAAAGATATGTAGTAAAGGGGAGCCAGAGAAGATCAGATTTGATTTTTAGGGGAATAGAAGAGGAGGAAGCAATAGAAATCCTATGTTCATCACAAATGAAATTCCACCATGTATGTACAGATAATTTGGAGTTATCCTTCCAACACAACAAAATAACTTTAAATGCAAGAGCAATAAACAGGTCCAACAGTCTAGTAGAAGAGGATACAATATCAACATAATCAGAAAGGGAACCTAGAAAAACATTCAATAGTGATAAAGCGGCAGAACAGCGAAACAATGGCATGCAAATATTCCAAACATCATTCCAAAATGACAGAACTGGGAGGCAATCATATAACTGATGTTTAAGTGAACCAACCTCTTTAGAGCATGACCAACATAACGGAGAGGAAGTAGGGGAGAACTTATTAATACTAACAGGAGTAATAACAACTCTATTGTAAATGAAGAACAAAGACTGGGTAATACGAGCAGAAATTGATACTTTAACTAACTTGGACCAAATACGATCCCACAACGAGACAGGAAGGGAGATGGTAAGATCCTGTTCCCAAGCAATCTCTACTTTAGATTTAAGGCGCTCCGTAACATTAGATAACAAAATGGTATAATCAAGAGCAGCCTTAGGCAGTTGAGTTGAAAATAACGGATACAGTTGAGTGGTGGGTGTTGAAATGGGAAATGCATCAGGAAGCGAACGAGAGGCTAAGTATGATTGAATGGCAGATGTTATAATAGAGTATTCAGTGAGAGAGGAAGAAGGAAGGCGATACGTATTTTGCAGTACATGAAAGGGAATAATAGCATTACCATCAAAGAATTGATGGACAAACAAAATATCCTTCTCTTTCCAATATTTAAAGTAAAACGATTTACCTTTATATTTAAGAAATTTGTTATACCACACAAGGGAGGATAAAAAGTGTTGGAGAGGAGAGAGGTTAGAGGAGAATGCATTATAAAGCAGTGCTTGTGAGTATTTAAAAATAGGGAATTTAGTTAGAAAAGAGCAGTTTGTCATAAAAACAATATGCAGGAATGAAAAACCTTTTAAAAGGGAACGCTCCAAGAGAACCCATTTAGGCACAGGATTATCCGCAAAATCATAGGCTAAGGAAAAGGACTGTTTAATCAAGAAAGCAGAATGATAGGGTTTAAAATTGGGGAAGCGAACGCCACCCTCGTTTTTAGGGCGGGTTAGTTTATGTAAAGCAATACGAGGAAGCCTGTCATTCCACAAAAATTTTGTACATATCGAGTTAATGCGGGAAAAATATGAAATAGGGATTCTGAAGGGGGGCATAGAGACAGTACAAAGAACATAGGGGGTAATCATCATTTTAATCGGGTCCAGCCTACCCCACCAGGAAAGGAATAAGGGGGACCAAATTTGAAGGAGAGATTTGAGTTTCTTTAACAGGGAATCAAAGGTAAATTTAAGTGTATCAACTAAAGATGATGAGAACCATATACCAATGTATTTAATTTTGGAGGGACACCAAGCAAATTCAGTGTCACTAAACATGTACAGATAGCAGGTTGCATTCAGAGGTAAGACTTCCGTTTTGGATAAATTAAGCTTATAGCCCGATATAGAGGAATACAAACGCACTTCATCCAAAAAGTGTGGGAGGGATGAGGTAGGGTCAGCCATATACACCAATACATCATCCGCATATGCAGACAATTTAATCTCCGTAGAAGGTGATTTAAAGCCAACAATATTGGGATTGGAGCGAATACGTTCTAAAAAGGGTTCCAGACATAAAATAAATAATAAAGGGGAGAGAGGGCAGCCTTGTCGGGTACCCCTAGATAGAGAGAAGAACTTAGAAAATTGATTATTAACAAAAAATACTGGCCCGGTGGGATGAATATAGAAGTTTAACCAGGGAAATGAAAGAGGGACCAAAGACAAACCATTTAAGGGTGTGGAACATAAATTGCCAATTAATGCGGTCAAACGCTTTTTCCGCATCTAGGGACAGAGCTGCCATTGGGATTTTAAGAGTTTTACTATGAGCAATAATATTGGAAAACATACGGGCATTATCAGCAGCAAGTCTACCCTTCACAAACCCAACCTGGTCAGTTTTGATTAAATAGGGAATAACGGAATCAAGGCGTGAAGCTAGAATTTTAGCAAATATTTTGCAGTCATAATTAATTAATGAAATAGGGCGAAAGTTTTTGCATTGTGAATGGTCTTTATCAGGTTTAGGTATTATGATGATGAGGGCCTCGAGAAAAGAGCCAGAAGCCTTAGCATCAGCAATAAAGGAATAAAACAATTGCAAAAGCTTTGGGGCAAAAAAGGCATGAAAGGCAGAGTAAAATTCTACAGGAAGTCCATCAGGACCAGGTGCTTTAGATCGTTTAAGTGAAGCGATGGCCGAGTGACTTCCTGGATAGTAATCTCCCTCTCAAGTAGGTCAAATTCATCAGGAAGGGAAGGGGGTGAGGGAAGGTTGTCAAAAAAGGAGGATAAGTTAGTCTCAGAAGGGTTTGTATCATCAGTATATAGAGATTGGTAATATGGATGAAACACATCAGCGATGTCCTCATCTGATGAAACCAATTTATTGATGGAATCATTATAGATAGGGCCTATACTTTTACGTTCTGACTTAATTTTTAAATAATTTGCCAACATTTTCCCCGCTTTATTTTGACCACCATGGAATTTGGACTTTATTTTAATAAGGGTATTACAGGCTTCGTTAGTGATAATTTTATTCAGGTCAGTTTTAGCATGGATTAATTCCTGGAGTGCAGACTGGGATTTGGAACTAAAGTAAGAGTGCTCCAGCCCTTTAATTTTCAGAAGTTGGTCCTCATATTTCCTCCTGTTGAGCCTCTTTTTCTTAGATACATAGGATATAGTAAAGGCCCGGAATGTAGCTTTAAAAGCATCCCAATTATTAGGGACAGATGTATCCAAAGGGTCGTTTATCTAAAAAAAGTCAGTAAAAAACCTTTCAATTTCTTTCATAAAGACAGTGTCCGATAAAAGAAACGAATTAAACTTCCAGCGACTAAATTTAGAGGAAATAAGGGAGAGGTCAAGGGAAGTATAAACAGGAGCGTGGTCGGATATAAATATGGAACCAATCACAGATTTCTGAAGAGAGGGAAGTAGAGATTTACTAACCATAATGTAATCAATTCTGGAGCAGGTATGGTGTACATTAGAAAAAAAAGTATATTCCAGTAAATCAGGATGACACATTTTCCAAGAGTCAAATAAAGGACGAGAGGCAATGGCAGATTGAAAACTCTTATGGGATTTATCAGGTTGAAACTTACTGGAGGGCAATCTATCTGAAAAAGGGTCTAGCCATTGGTTAAAATCACCTGCAATTACAAGGTCAGGACAATTAATGGACGATATGAGGACTTTAATATCTTTCCAAAATTTGGGATCCAGTCGAGTCGGGCCATAAATATTTAGTAAAACCAATGTTTTATTGTGGATCACAACCTTCACCAATGCCCAACGTCCTTCATCATCAGTTTGGGAGGAAACAATTTGAACATTTAACGCTTTGTGAAATAAAATAGCAACCCCCCCTTTTTTACTAACAGCAGGAGAGAATACAACTTGCCCCACCCACTGCCGCTTCAATTGAAGAGATTCAGCATCAGAACAATGCGTTTCCTGGAGAAAAACAACCTGCGAATTAAGTTTAGACAGGTGAGACAATACCTTTTGTCGCTTGACAGGATGACCAAGACCTCGTACATTCCACGACACAAAGTTACACACTATGGTAGGAGTGGAGGATGGGCGACAAATGGAGTAGACACACTGCAAGGAGGTAACTAGAAAAAGGGAAGCAGAAAACCATCATTGAGCATGAGAATAACACTCCCAAGAAACTCATAACACTGAAAGACAATACAACTTGAAATAAGAAAAATAACACCCAGAACAAAAAAAGAAAGAAAGTCCGTTCATGACTATAGAAACAGGAGATACAAATAACTAGGTAAACAAGCCATAGAGAAAGAAAATAGAAGAGAGGAGAAAAGACAGCAAAACAGATAAAGAAGAAAATGAAAAGAATACACAGATCAAGGCAAAAGGGCCTGATCCGAAGAGAAAAAAGCAACCAAGACAACAGGGGCAAGGATACACCAGAGAGGGGACAGATCCCCGCGTGCTACTAATGTAAGGACATATATAAGAAAGACATATAGAATACAAAGTCTGAACGACAGGAAAGATAGCAATAACTAGAAGAAAAATTCAACAGAATGAAGTGAGAAGACAAGAAACATACAGATGAAGGCCATAAGAAGGAAGAAATTAAGAAACAGTGTCCATGTTGGAGGGTGAGACACTCTGTAGAAAGGAATGAAGCTTTTGTGGATCGTCGAAGGAGCGGGTACGGCCATTATGTGTTATTTTGCAGAAGCAAGGATGCAGGATGCCATATTGAATGTTCAATTGTCTCATCAGAGGACGAAGATTTAAGAATTCCTTGCGTCTGGCATTCGTGGCAGATGAAAGATCCTGTGAGATAAAAATGTTATGACCAGACCATTGGAGACGACGTTTAAGCCTCGCTGCCTTCAAAACAGACATTAGTTCAGTAAATTCAAGGAAAAGCATGATAATGCCACGAGGCTTGGAAGAGTTGGAATTCAGACGACCTAAACGATGTGCTCTTTGTATGTTTAGGGGATGAGAATAAGGCTGAAGATCCAAAAGTTCCTGTAGGAGTTTACGAATGAAAGACACCATGTCTGGACCCTCCACGTTCTCCGGAACACCATAAACGCGTAGATTGTTCCTCCGATTGCGATTTTCAAGGTCCTCGGTGTGCAATTTCAGTTTGTGGATCTCTTGTTCCAACTGAGGGATTTTGATAGAAATATCCTGGATATCACTGATACGCTGTTCTAAGTTCAACACTTTACCTTCCATAACGACCCAGCGCTCCTCTATCCGCCTAAGCTTTTCATTGGTGGCAGACATAAATGGTTGTAGACCACGAACCTCTTCCAAAATGGAGTCCAAGACCGGGTTAGAAGAAGATTGGATGGGAGAAGGAGGATAATTTTTAGATCTCTTCGGTTTAGTTCCAGTCTGGGATACTTTTGGTGTAGGTGGGACATTTGCCATTATACTGATGTTGTGTTACAAAAAAAAAAAAAAGACCAAAAAAGTAAAAGACTCTGAGGTGGACACAACGTATATTGTTGGGGTGTTCCATACAGTCACCAAGAAGCAAAGGCAGTCATAGGGGCACGAGAACCCAGCACAGGCAGATAGTGATAGAACAGAAGGCAAAGCACCTGAATATGAATGAGAGCACTGGCGTAAATTAATTGGTTGAAGCGTTACAGCATGAGGAACTGGTTAATGCGTCACAGCATAAAGAGCAGAACCTGTAATATAGTCGTCTTCATGGGCCAACACTTTCTATAAGCAGAATATGGTAACAACATCCACATAAAGCTGCATTATGAAGTAAGGGCACCGGTAAGGCAGGAAGGCATGATAGGTGAAGCACACCTAAAATGGCGGCCGTAGCAGAAAGAAGTGTGAGGTGAGAGCTCTTGAAAGACGAATCTCAGGATGAAGTGAAGAGAAAAAAGCAACCTTGGCAGAGAGACATGATGGAAAAAACAGCAGCGCTTTCCTCTCTGGGGAAATTGCAATAAAATTGCCAAAGCAGTACAGCTCACCTCAAGAGCATTGCAGGACACGGGAGCGGCGGCACAAAATGGCGACCACCCGCGTCTTCCGACGTCGAGAAATATCGCTCATGAAAAGATGGTGAAAAACGGCAGTAAATCAGCCGCCAAAAGTCAAAACATGAGCCTCACACCTTCCGCCAGTAGTGGTGACAAGAAGTCAGTTCAGCAACATCGTAGTCCGGAATTCAGGGCATCCGCGGGTCTCGGCACCTCGGAGCTCACGGGGATTCTGTCCGTGCTCGTCGGCGCATTAGCCATGCCCCCCAGCACATACACATTTTAACCATAAGTTGTAAACAACATTCTCAAATTGTTGGTAATTGGTCTGTTTGTGTTTTAGCTGATATTCATATACTTTTGATTTTAAAGCCTAGTATATTTTGTCACATGTGTGTGTGCAATGCGTGGCCTCTGGAGCTCACCCGGCCATAGCTTTTCATCCACATCAAGTTTTGCTATGTTTTTCTTTCAGGTGGAGTAGAGGCACAGGCTCCTAGGACCCGAGTGAGCGTTAAACAAGCTCACTCAGGTCAATCACAACGCTACACTCTCATGCTGTGTTACCAGTATGGGAACAGCGCATGATTGGCGTCTAGAACCCTGGCAGTGTGCACCAGGCCCGGGGGAATCGGAGTCAGACCGGAGCACAAGAACCCCGATACAGACGCAACAGGTGAATGGTTTTTTTGTGGTTATTTTGTTATTTAACCCCTCCAGCACACGCCCCACCACCCGTTAAGAAGAGCAGCCCCAACTGTTCTGAACCAGGACACTTTAAACTTGACTAATCAAAATCTGGGTTCCAGAAAATAACAAAGATCATCCTTTGACTTCTCCATAATCCACAGCATACATGGTGGGCACTCCTGCAGGTGCTGTAAGTGCCATATGTAGTGCAACGGGTTGCTTATTCCGAAGAGCTGTGACGCAGAAGATGTAAGTGTACCCCTGCCGAAGTAGGTCCTGGGTGTCTCTTCTCCAGTTAATTACGGCCTCTTTTCTCTTACTGTGTTTTCTCTCCTCACTGTCTTTTCTCTCCTTCACAGCGCTGTTCTCATACTTGTAATACAGCATGAGAGAGCAGCGTTGTGATTGACCTGAGTGAGCTTGTTTATTGCTCACTCGGGTCCAAGGAACCTGTGCCTCTACTCCACCTGGTTGTACAACACAGCTCGGATCGAGAAAGATCAAAGTGCGCATGATCGTTTGGCCAGCCTTAGACAGCGGGCCAAACCGTCATGCGCTCTTACAGTGTGCACTACTCCTCCTCCTGCTCTCCTCATGGCTCTGCCCTGCCCAGATTTGGCTTGCTGGCTCAAGCACAGAAAGAGGGGGGCAACGCTCTTCCACCATAGTGGAAGAGACGCTGCTGGTTCAAGATGTTCTTTCTCCTGTGCAGCGATCGCTATAGTTCTTGCTTCTCATCTAATTTAACATCTGGGTGCATCCCCTTGCAAGACCAATCAGAGCACATCGAGGCAACTTCCACGTGTGCTTATGACTTCCGTAGGGTGGACAGACTAGGGGAAGATGACAGGGAAGCATCATCAGTGCTTCGTGGAAGCTATTACCTAGGTGAGGGTGAGCACTTCATAATAAAAAAAATATTAGGTACTGAAGTGAGGTCTGCATAAAGTAATGACCTCGTTGTAAGAGTTTGGGCCTGATGTAACCTACACAACATCTGTCCAAGATCTAAGTAAAGTCTTAGAAGCAGGATCTATTCGCAGTCTTCTGGAGGAGCCCTGAGAAGCACCAGTAAAGCACAGCTTGAAGGCATACTTTATTACCTCCCTAAATAACTAAGGGCTGATTTATATTTCAGCAGAAGGCCCATTGGTCTGCCAGGTGGACGGAGTAGATTACAACTCCCCCTGGTGGAGGGACTGCCTGCTGAACTTGTAAATGACCAGTAAGCTGGGGGTCACTTGTAAAGAATTGCCGCCACGCTGGTTCCTTTCACTGCATATTGTGCTACAATGATGCAACACTGAACCAAGCAGTTTTCTTTGAAAAGAAAAATCCTAAAACAGTATTTTCTTTTTCAAAAGAAAAAAGAAATGCTCCCCCCACCATGGGAAATGACTCCCATGGTGAGGGGAGCATTCTTTTTTTTAATTTACATTTAACTGCCCCTCATTGCCAGGGAATGCCTGGCCGTGACGGACAGTAAAAAACGGCTACATGTCTGCCCATCCAAATTGGGCAGGTGGACATGTAGCCATTTCTCTAATGGCCCGACAAACGAAGGGCTATTGGAGTGGTTTGGCTATGGCGCTGATCAAGTAGTCACCACATTAGCCACACCTATGGCGAACACACAAGTAAATCAGGCAGGCGTACCATTGTGTTGGCAATGTGTATGCTCCATCACCATTGCAACAGAGTATACACATCGCCAACATATAATTCAGCCCCTAAATTATTTTCCTTTTATCCAGGTTGTCAGCCCTTCAAAGTATACACAGCTTGCTTGTAAGTTCTATCCTAGGTATCGTGCCCTGCTATTTCCATCTTGTAATGAGGGCCTTAATGCCAATTTTGTCCATGCTCGCTTCCACCCAACATCTAGCTAGCACCACTAATGGATCAAAGGCCACTTACTTGTAATAATGCTCTTCATACCAATCTTCCAGTGTTTATCTGCTGGAAATAAGAAGTGTTACTCCTACCCATTTTAATGGTGCTCAATTTACTGACCTTTAGAAGAAAGGAAGGCTGCTTCAGTCTTGGGACCTGATGATCCCTCCTTCTTTCACTGCCAAGTGTTCATTTCACTCATCTTTGCACTTAACCCTTGATCTCGTCAGTCATTCACTCACTGACCCTGTGGCCGAGACACATTTAAAAAACTCCCCGTATGTCTTTCTCTGCAACAGAAGTTATTGGAATCAGTTAATTATATATTTGTTCTGCAAATAGTCCTGGTATCCTACAAACGTCTTTTTACTTTTGCCACTTCATTACACAGTCTTAATTTCTATGCTCAGTTCTTTTGGTGTTACCTGTAGCATAACTGAAAATTCATCTTAAAGTCTTCTTCCATAATTCTTACCGGGTAGGTAGGTGCAAACTCCAGTTCGTGCCGAAGTGGCAGTGGAGTAGCACTCGGCATGAGACCCTTAATGTGGTATAGTAAAACAAGGAGCCAGGTGAGAAGTCCAGACCTGTCACAATAAAGCAGCCTTTAATACACTATAGCATCAGCTGTGGTTGATTATGTCTTCTCACCCAAAGATGGAGCTTTGGGGCTTTAGTGGATATTACTGGCGGCTTTCCATTTAGGGTTCCAGGGCTGCACCTCCTTGCTTTCTGGCCCATTTTAATTATACCAACAGTAAATAATAATCTATTATTCACTTTTGGTATACAAATGCTGCCCAGCAAAAGTCTAAGGCAGCTAATAACACTGGTTGATGGATGAAAAGGACCATGAAGCCACCTCACGAGCCATCAGGGAGATTATGTAGGTGCTGGTGTAACCCCAGCCCTGATTTTAGGGTCTAGCCACGCCTCAGTGCTTCCCTACCTGTGATGTGCTAAAGCATCACTGCTAAAGAAAGGCACTGAGCACTGCAGGCTTATGCCATAGAGGTGGGCGAGCCACTGATAGCTCGAGCCAGGCTCGAGCTTGAATCCTGGCTCTGGCTCAGCTTGAAGTTCTGTTTGAATCTGTAGTCCATAACGAGCTGCGATTTCATGTGGCTTTTACTTGCCTCCATCTCACTACCCGGGATGTGGCCTTAAGGCCATAATTGCCAGGTTTGGAACCGGGAAATCAAGTTAGAGTCTTTATATCGGCTCAACATCCTGTGATTTCAGACAAAGAGATAAATCTCCCCATGCCTATAATCAATGAATGTGACCTAATGTAACTGGTGCTCATATAAAGCGATCCAAGTTTGTGCTAAATAAAAACTGCACAGAGGTAAACACAAAGCCTTAACATAAGGAACGGCAAGTAGATGCCCATTTACTGGCTGATATGCACAAAGTGAAACGAGAAAACCCTGATAGGTCACAGATTTTCTGGTTAACTTGTGTGATCTTATGAAAATATTCTAGATCACCAAAAACATTTTTTCTTTATTATCACATACCAAAACACTTACAAATATGTGAGTTCAGAATAGCAGTTAGTACAAACACCTATTGATTTAAAAGAACTATAATGTAGCTCTATAATTATCTGGGCCACGTACGGAGTTTGCATGACAATTGTCTTGTCTCTTATTTCAGCAATAGTTCATGTTTAAATACTATCACTTGTAATGAGTACTTCTCAGTTCAGTGTTATATAGCCTTAGAGCCCGCCGTAGCAAACATTTCCAGGGCTCAGCTCGTGCACAGCCTCCAAGATCCGAGCCAGACCCTTGGCTCGGCTCTCCCTGCTATTTTGCTGGCTTGCCCATCTCTATTAAGCCATGCAGTGCCTGTGGCTACACAATTAGCCATGTACTCCTCCCTTTCTCAACTTGTCACAGAGTTGGGAAAGAGTGAGAGTGAAAGAGCAAAGACTAAAAACCTCAAGTCTGTGACTGTGCAGTTTTGAGGTTTCAGATTTGTGCTCCAGTGCTGGAAGCAGAACGGTAGTACATAGAGAAGGGGTCACAGTACAAGTTCCTTAAAGGAAAGAAAGAAAATAAGGAAAATACAAAGAAACAAAATATATGGATACATTATTGTTAGTCACAGTGAATCAAAAGGGTTTATTCCATTAAACAATCCAAAATACATTAATTGTTCGAAGTACGACAAAAATAAGTGCCCCAGGGTGGGAGGGGTGGGGTGGGAAAGTTTGGGATAAGTGCAGAATTAAGTGCAAGGGTTTGGGGAATTCAGGGAGAGTGATGGTCAAATAGACCCAATCGTAGACATATATACAACTGCGTTGGCTAGTACATGGAGCCACGATCAAAACATTAAATGTTAAGCAATTTCTTGGATGCCATGTTTATACAACCATCGTGAACATATCAAGACTGAGGTTCATGCTGGCAGATGTTGTCAAAAGTTGTCGACGTTTCGACCCCGATCATGTTCTAGGTACTAGTGTGACCTTAGAGGGGGGTCTTCCTCAGGACAGGGGGGATGCAGGTGTGGAAGGGGCCAGATGCCTAAGAAGCAGAACGGAGCAGGAGTCCAAACAGGACCTGCGGAGAGAGCAAGGTAAGTCAAAAAGGTTTTAAATTCTGTGTATATGGGTGAGAGTCTGTACCTGTAAGAGAGCATGTATGTGTGAGCTTATCTGTGTATGTGTGAGTGCAAAAAATAAAAAATCTGTGAAAGTGAGTCAGAGTGAGTCATAATGACTGGTAGGAAGATTGAGTACGATTGAGAATGAATGAGTAAATGTAAATGAGTGTTATTGTGTGTGAGACTGAGTGAGTCAGATTAGGACTGAGCCAGTCTGAATGAGTCTTAGTGACTCAAAATAAGATAATGGGAGTCAGAGTGAGAATCAGTGAGACTGATGGAGTCACAGTGAGTGAGAATGAGTAAGACTAAGTGAGAATGAGTAAGACCAGGTGAGTTAGAATGAAATTTAGTGAGTAATACTACACACCAATGAGATGGAATGAGACTTAGTGAGAATGAGTAAGATTGAGTAAGAGTGACATAGAATGTGTGAGACTGAGTGAATCTGACTGAGACAAAGTGAGACTGTGTGAGCGACAATGAGTAAGAATGAGTGTTAATGAGTGAGAATGAGTGTGGGCGAGTGAGTATGAGTCAGAATGAAACTGAGTGAATCAGAATGAGTGGGACTAAATAAATCAGGAAGAAAGAGTGAGTCGGAGGGAGACTCAGTGTGAATCATTGAGCCTGAATGAGAATAAATGAGGTCAGAGTGAGAATGAGTGTGTCTAAAGTGAGAATGAGTGAGTCACAGAGCGAACAGTGAGTAAGAATGAGTGACATGAGTACATCTGAGTGAGTCAGGGTGTGATTAAGTGAACCAGAATAAGTGAAAATGATTGGAACTGAGTGAGAGTAAGTGAGAATGAGTGAGGGAGTCAGGCTGAGAATGAGTGAGACTGTATCACTGAGCTCGAACAAGAGCGAGTGACTCAGAGTAAATAAAAGTGAGTACATGTGGGAATGAGTGTAAGTGAATGAGAGTGAGAATGAGTGAGAGAATAAGAGTGAGTGCAGGCAAGGGTAAGTGAACACCTCAAAACTTCGAGGAAGATGCTAGGCTCGCTCACTGAAACTCGAGTCAAAAATTATGCATCCTCACTTTTAAAGGTCACCAGCCATCACTTGTGGAAATCATAAGCACTAAGGATAAAGCCTTTAACGGAGTGTTTGCAGACACTGTCTGTCATGTGCTAAATAGACCTAATAAAATGATTTAATAAAAGAAATAAAAGCTGTAAGGAAACTCCCTGTGTTTCTATATCACCTCTGTTTATGATAAATTATTCCTGGCCCAAGATATGCTTTTTATAGTACTCTTGTTGCTCTGAAGGCATTTCATTGCCCATGGACGAGAAGAGCTGGGAAACCCTTAAATTGGATTTACTGCATCGGCTACAAGGAAATCAAGACACCAGAGTGAGGGACGGGGAGCCGTTCCTACACTGCAAAAAGGTGTTCATTAAAAAGGCTCATCTCCATAGAGAGAGAGAAATTAAAACGCAGCAACAGAATAGAAACGCATTAAAGTAAAAAGCAGGAAACGATAAAAGAGGCAGAATATCAAAGGAAAGCCAGCACTGTTGTACCCTGAAGCAATCCAAGCTGCCAGCGCTGCAGTTAGGAGGGGCAGGCAGCTAAGGGGTGAAATGTGATGGATACTGACAAGGAGTGAGAAAGAGTCGGTGAGAGAGGCTCAGAAAAAGAGAGCCACAGAAAAGAGAAAGGGCCTTATAAGATGTGCCTGGAGGGATGATTGCAGGGGGTGGATAGAGAGAGGATGAGACAAGAATGATGGGGAGACAGGAGGATGAGGAAAGAGTGGAACACAATATGTGAACATTCGCGTGGTTCTTAAACGGTAGAGTGGGAAAGAAGTATGAAGAATTAAGAGGGTAACTAAGCATGAGACAGGACAATATTTGCACCGCAGAGAGGACAATGCACACGCGTTTGATACATGAGGAACCAGAGTAAAGAGAGACAGTGCCAGAACAGAAAAGGCTCAGGGACCATTTTCTGAAAACATGTGCTGCCAGGTTTTGCATTTCGACTCCTACCACGCAGTCCAGATTCCCAATTCAGCTAGTAACTTTCTCTATTGGTCGAAACGAGAATTGAAAGGAACTTGGAATGAGGGCTTAAGTGATGAGGAACACTGCAGGCCTCTGTGTTTGCAGTGTCTGATATTCACGTACTGAGAACCACTAAAAGCGCTTCCATCTTTATCGTAGCTGCACCAATAGCCTTGTGGTTAGAGCTGTTGACCTCCAAGCTGGCGATCCGGGTTCTAGTCTCGGCAACGACTCTCAACATCCTGTGATTCTGGGCAAATCACTTTGGGGCAGATTTACAAGCCCCTTGCGTCACTTTTTCAACGTTAAAAGTGGCGCAAGAGACTTGTAAATCTACCCCTCAATCTTTCTGTACCTAACAAAAATGAATGTGTCTGTCTGTAACGAAACTGGTGCTCATGTAAAGCGTTCTGATACCCGATGTTCCGGGTCTAGTCCCGCTATATAAAACTCTAAAAAAAGAAAAATGTATTTCGGATCTCACCCACAGCACTCCTGCTGCATCACAGCCAGACCCACAAAAAGTCTTTCCAAACCGGCTCATATCGAACCAGCAGCACCCTCTTCTTTTTCTTCCCTGTGACACTAGACATTCAGTTCTATTCAATATCTCATCCCCACAATTTAGCACTAGACATTCTGGGGCAGATCTACAACAAAGTAACGCAGCACGGTGCAGCAAGTAATTTTGCTGCGCCGTGCTGCCTTTGTTTGGAATGCACAGAGATGCAACATATTTACAAGAATATGTTGCATCTCTGTGCTTCCCCTGAGCTGGCGCACAAACTGCAGCCATGCGCCGGCGCAGGCACCCTGGAATCATGGTGCAAGGAAGCCTGCGTCGTGGGGAGATTGTTTTTGTGCAGGAAGGGGCACCTTCATGCACAAAAACAATCACAAGAGGCTTTTTCCTCTTTCAATGCGTGCTATAGAACGCAGCACACATTGAAAGAGGAAAAACGAACATTTCTCCTCGTTGCACCACGCTACACCACCCCTAGGGTGGGGTAGCATTCACACGCATCTCCAGATTTACGATTTCTCGTAAATCTGGAGATGTGTCTTGTTCCATGGGTGTTGCGTGGGAACACTCAGAGCGACACCCATGGAACGCCCCTTCCACGCACAGTGCTGCGTGTGAAGGGGCCGTGTTTACAAGAAATGGAAAAGTCACGCAGGGTGGCTTTTTCCCTCCTTTCAAATATGGAGGAGCCCCCTGCGCCACCAGTATGTCACGAAAAAGTGACGTACTGGTGTCGCAGAGGGCATGTAAATCTGCATGTCTGTGTTCTGTGCACATGCAGTTCTTTCGAAACATCTCTAGCTAGACGTAGTTCCTTGTTCTAACTGCACCAAGTACACACAACTCTCTTTAGAAGCACATAGCCGTCTTTATGCAAGTTCTTTGACTACCTGCCCCCAAGAATGGTCACATCAGAGATGTGTAAGACAAGGACCGGTGAGGGGCCGTTCCAGAGGAGAGGGGGCCTTGTGTACCCCTGCCGGGTAGCTTAGCTTGCCTGTTGGGGTTCCATGCTTCGATAGCACTGCCAAGGAGAGGACAACCAAATGCAGTGCTCAAAGCCGTAATGAAACAAATGCATTTACAAATGTCAATTTTCTTACCGTGAAATTACATGCACAACCACATTCATGACTATGAATTTAGTGCCATTAATCGGTTTAATTATACACTGTTGTTTGACTATGTTTTTTTGTTGTAGGGTTTGTCATTTAGTGGTATAATATTGCATGGTTATACACATTGTGTCTGGTGTGCGAGTTGTGGTTTGCATGGCTGTTGTGCAGGTTATGGACTGTACTGTTGGCTTTTTATTCAATTTGTAACCATAAGTGAATTATAACTGTGATTCGTATGTGAATTTCTGATATTTTTTAAACATACTTTATAATCAATGCTAACCATACCTTCACTTTAATCTTTGTATTTTCTGTAAACATTTTATGTTTTGATCATTTATTTCATACAAAAGATCTATGCACCAAATCCTCTGAGGACAGCCAAGCTCAGCTGTGTACACCCTTTATCGCTGTGCAGCAAGAAGTTGGCATCAGGGTCTGGCCTCCAGCCAGGCCCTACAACTACCTAACCCTGGGTGGGTAGCCAGCACATGCATCACATGGCCTTCGGCTGTATGCAGTGAGGGTAGGCCAGAGGGCATGCTCTTCACACAGGCTCTATGCCCAACAGTCTACCAATATCTGCTGCTG
Source organism: Lissotriton helveticus (assembly GCF_964261635.1). Taxonomy (NCBI): domain Eukaryota; kingdom Metazoa; phylum Chordata; class Amphibia; order Caudata; family Salamandridae; genus Lissotriton; species Lissotriton helveticus. Next base: position 205,394,423 of record NC_136062.1, read on the forward strand.
TGCACGACCTTTGACACTGTGTAGCGAGGTTGGCCCAAGACTGACCCAACCCATTGTGGGTGGTGAGCACCCACATCAGTCAGCTGTGTCTTCACCAAGTCTTCATCCTTGTGCAAGGGGGTTGACTGCACGTCCTGGCCTAGGCACGACATCCAACACTCCTCGGATAAATACCCCACTGTACATTGTTGTTGTGCAGTGGCATTGGCCACAGGGTGGGTCGGACCTTCAGACCTTCATTTATAGTTAGTATGGTTAGTCGCTGGGTCTGGCCTTTGGACGGACTCGGCACTCTACTTTGAATTGGTGGCCCAACACTTTGTTTACAGGGTCAACTCCACTGCACACTGCTGTCTGTGATCTACAGTAAAGGGTTGGCTATACTACCTGTCCTCTGGCCACCCTACTCAGTCAACGCTCTATGGCAAAAAATACCAGCAACTCATGGCCTTAGGTCATGAGCAGAGGGGGTGGCTGCAGGGCTTGGCCTCTTCCCCACCCCTGCGCCCAACTCTCTGCCAACTGCCGCAGCGCATGCCCTTTAGCTCTGCACAGCAGGAATTTGCTACAGGGCCTTGTTCAAATCTCTGCAGGTGTCAAATCTCTGCTACCCACAGTCTTAGGCCATGCATGGCGGGGGATTGGCTGCTGGGCCTGGACTACGGCAAAGACCTTCTCCCACCCTATATGCGGCCCACATCAGGTTGTTGGGTAAAATAGTAGTGCTCTATATAATTTCTTTTTTTAAATTGTTTGTAGGATTTCTAAATCTTGAAGCCCAAAAGGATTCACAGGATACGGGGAGGTGCCAGGATCTGCAAATTCAGTATGGGATTCATAAACCCATGATTACTCAAAATATTTACATGTATGAATTATGGGTCTTGCCCGATTATCCACTTTTTCCTTTGATTTCTATCATTATAGTGTTTAACTGCACCATGTTGAGTAATGTAGGCTCAAACAGAATATTTCTGTGACAGCCAGCCAGTCAGAACATGGAGGATTTGTGAATCTGGAGCCGAGCTGGATTTGCAAGTCCGTGGAAGATGCACACATTTATGGTCCATACATATCTAAAATGTAATCTCTTCATGCACAATCCGACCATCTTTTTTAATGCTAAATTCTTGAAAACTACTGAATGGATTTACATGAAAACTGACAAAAGCACAATCCTTACATTGGCGATTGTGCTTTTGGAACCCCTCCTTTCTCTTAGCCCCTATTTCATAGATCTGCACAAAACTTACAATGTAAGACCCAATATTGATGTACTTTTCTTTTGTGCAGGTTCATTGAACAGCAGGAAAGGTATTACAAAAAGACGAAATGCCTTTCCTATGGATACTCTGACCTAACCATAACTACACTGGTACTGTTGCCATCTAAAAAATATGTATCGCTAGATATAAAGAGTGGGAGACCAAAACCACAGCACTGTTTAAAAAGCAGTGTAGTCCTGAAGGATGAACATCCTATTTGCGGGCTTGGCCAATTGTCTCGTTAGTCTTTGTGAATTGCTCATTGTGGACCACAGATTAGTGGCCAGATATCCTAAGCCCCCCCCCCTCACCTTCTCAAACAGTACGCAATCTAGGTATTATTTTCTATAAACAGCTGTCTATGAGCCACATATTAACACACTTACTTGTACGTACTTTTCCTTGATGAAGTTAATTCGGAAAGTTCTACCTGTCTTGCCAAATTCTAATAAGAAAATGTTGGTCTATGTTCTAATTACATCCAGACTAAATTATTGTCAATATTTATTTGTTGGTCTTCCCTGTTACCTGATTAAGAGATTTCAGCTAGTTCAGGACGCAGCCTCACGGTTAGTGCTGAGTCTAAATACGAGTGCACATATTTATTTCTACCAAGCCCAACTACATTTGTTGATTGTACACAAACAGCGCCTTTTCAAAGCTCTCTGCGTCTGTCATAAGGCAGTTTATAAATTACCTTCTTACCCCTACATGATATCTCTCTTTTTGTCATCTATACCATTCAGGACCTCACATTTAAGCTCACTTTTGTTTCTGTGCAGCGGTCTAGACACTCCAGGTGAGGCGGGTGTTTCCTGGTGGTGGTGACACCAAAGGCTTTTAATGCCCCTCTTATTTATGTTTGGTCCAAAAGGTGCCCAGCTAAATTCCATAAACTGTTAAAAAGTCATATGTTTACCGCCTCTTAGATTAGTATTTCTTAAAGTAGTTCTTTCCAGTCAGCAGGAGGACAGCCCTTTCTTGGGGTATTAGTGTGCTTTATACATTTTTTAATGAAATCTTAAATTGGTAGCTGTGTTTTGCTGTCAATAACTTCAACAATCAATTTCTGTAGCTAGAATTTTTTTAAACAATGCCTTTTTTAACTGTAACCCTTCATATGTTACTGCATAATTAAATCTCTTCTGTTCTTCTTACTAAAGACAACAATGCAGTTCAGAATTTCAGTTACTGTTTTCAATACACATTTTGCTATTCGAAAAAAAAATTGTGTTATATGTACAAAGTTATTTTGTGTTTGCAAATCCTGTGATCACAAAATCACTGGGTTTGTGCCTGAAAACGCTTAGAAGAAACAAGGACAGTTTATTTTCAAAGTTTTTGATTCATGTTTGTAATTCAGAATATTCTCTTGACTCACAGTAGTTTGCAAGTACGACATATATATTGTGTATGTATGTTCTCACCCATTATCAATCGCCTCCCTCCGACTCTGAGACCCACTCCTACTCCCTATCTATGTCATTTTGACCGTGTCAGCCATGGGTTGCCTATCGGCCGCATGGTTACAGAAGCAAACAATAGGAGTACCTCAATACGTCCTGTATATCATCATTCATATTAGTAATCAGATATCATCTGCCCTGCTGCAGTAGTCAGGGTGAAAGTGAAATTGAACAGTTGCCATTGATTTAACAGAGTATGGCCATAATAGAAAAATAGATAATTATATAGTACAGCTGCCCCACCTGCAGACAGTAGTAAAGTAACATGAGTCTGCTACTACGACACAAGTATGTCTGTCTAAATCTTGAAGCCCAAAAGGATTCACAGGATACGGGGAGGTGCCAGGATCTGCAAATTCAGTATGGGATTCATAAACCCATGATTACTCAAAATATTTACATGTATGAATTATGGGTCTTGCCCGATTATCCACTTTTTCCTTTGATTTCTATCATTATAGTGTTTAACTGCACCATGTTGGGTAATATAGGCTCAAACAGAATATTTCTGTGACAGCCAGCCAGTCAGAACATGGAGGATTTGTGAATCTGGAGCCGAGCTGGATTTGCAAGTCCGTGGAAGATGCACACATTTATGGTCCATACATATCTAAAATGTAATGTCTTCATGCACAATCCGACCATCTTTTTTAATGCTAAATTCTTGAAAACTACTAAATGGATTTACATGAAAACTGACAAAAGCACAATCCTTACATTGGCGATTGTGCTTTTGGAACCCCTCCTTTCTCTTAGCCCCCATTTCATAGATCTGCACAAAACTTACAATGTAAGACCCAATATTGATGTACTTTTCTTTTGTGCAGGTTCATTGAACAGCAGGAAAGGTATTACAAAAAGACGAAATGCCTTTCCTATGGATACTCTGACCTAACCATAACTACACTGGTACTGTTGCCATCTAAAAAATATGTATCGCTAGATATAAAGAGTTAGAGACCAAAACCACAGCACTGTTTAAAAAGCAGTGTAGTCCTGAAGGATGAACATCCTATTTGCGGGCTTGGCCAATTGTCTTGTTAGTCTTTGCGAATTGCTCATTGTGGACCACAGATTAGTGGCCAGATATCCTAAGCCCCCCCCTCACCTTCTCAAACAGTACGCAATCTAGGTATTATTTTCTATAAGCAGCTGTCTATGAGCCACATATTAACACACTTACTTGTACGTACTTTTCCTTGATGAAGTTAATTCGGAAAGTTCTGCCTGTCTTGCCAAATTCTAATAAGAAAATGTTGGTCTATGTTCTAATTACATCCAGATTAAATTATTGTCAATATTTATTTGTTGGTCTTCCCTGTTACCTGATTAAGAGATTTCAGCTAGTTCAGGACGCAGCCTCACGGTTAGTGCTGAGTCTAAATACGAGTGCACATATTTATTTCTACCAAGCCCAACTACATTTGTTGATTGTACACAAACAGCGCCTTTTCAAAGCTCTCTGCGTCTGTCATAAGGCAGTTTATAAATTACCTTCTTACCCCTACATGATATCTCTCTTTTTGTCATCTATACCATTCAGGACCTCACATTTAAGCTCACTTTTGTTTCTGTGCAGCGGTCTAGACACTCCAGGTGAGGCGGGTGTTTCCTGGTGGTAGTGACACCAAAGGCTTTGAATGCCCCTCTTATTTATGTTTGGTCCAAAAGGTGCCCAGCTAAATTCCATAAACTGTTAAAAAGTCATATGTTTACCGCCTCTTAGATTAGTATTTCTTAAAGTAGTTCTTTCCAGTCAGCAGGAGGACAGCCCTTTCTTGGGGTATTAGTGTGCTTTATACATTTTTTAATGAAATCTTAAATTGGTAGCTGTGTTTTGCTGTCAATAACTTCAACAATCAATTTCTGTAGCTAGAATTTTTTTAAACAATGCCTTTTTAAACTGTAACCCTTTATGTGTTACTGCATAATTAAATCTCTTCTGTTCTTCTTACTAAAGACAACAATGCAGTTCAGAATTTCAGTTACTGTTTTCAATACACATTTTGCTATTCGAAAAAAAATTGTGTTATATGTACAAAGTTATTTTGTGTTTGCAAATCCTGTGATCACAAAATCACTGGGTTTGTGCCTGAAAACGCTTAGAAGAAACAAGGACAGTTTATTTTCAAAGTTTTTGATTCATGTTTGTAATTCAGAATATTCTCTTGACTCACAGTAGTTTGCAAGTACGACATATATATTGTGTATGTATGTTCTCACCCATTATCAATCGCCTCCCTCCGACTCTGAGACCCACTCCTACTCCCTATCTATGTCATTTTGACCGTGTCAGCCATGGGTTGCCTATCGGCCGCATGGTTACAGAAGCAAACAATAGGAGTACCTCAATACGTCCTGTATATCATCATTCATATTAGTAATCAGATATCATCTGCCCTGCTGCAGTAGTCAGGGTGAAAGTGAAATTGAACAGTTGCCATTGATTTAACAGAGTATGGCCATAATAGAAAAATAGATAATTGTATAGTACAGCTGCCCCACCTGCAGACAGTAGTAAAGTAACATGAGTCTGCTACTACGACACAAGTATGTCTGTCTAAATCTTGAAGCCCAAAAGGATTCACAGGATACGGGGAGGTGCCAGGATCTGCAAATTCAGTATGGGATTCATAAACCCATGATTACTCAAAATATTTACATGTATGAATTATGGATCTTGCCCGATTATCCACTTTTTCCTTTGATTTCTATCATTATAGTGTTTAACTGCACCATGTTGGGTAATGTAGGCTCAAACAGAATATTTCTGTGACAGCCAGCCAGTCAGAACATGGAGGATTTGTGAATCTGGAGCCGAGCTGGATTTGCAAGTCCGTGGAAGATGCACACATTTATGGTCCATACATATCTAAAATGTAATCTCTTCATGCACAATCCGACCATCTTTTTTAATGCTAAATTCTTGAAAACTACTGAATGGATTTCCATGAAAACTGACAAAAGCACAATCCTTACATTGGCGATTGTGTTTTTGGAACCCCTCCTTTCTCTTAGCCCCCATTTCATAGATCTGCACAAAACTTACAATGTAAGACCCAACATTGATGTACTTTTCTTTTGTGCAGGTTCATTGAACAGCAGGAAAGGTATTACAAAAAGACGAAATGCCTTTCCTATGGATACTCTGACCTAACCATAACTACACTGGTACTGTTGCCATCTAAAAAATATGTATCGCTAGATATAAAGAGTGAGAGACCAAAACCACAGCACTGTTTAAAAAGCAGTGTAGTCCTGAAGGATGAACATCCTATTTGCGGGCTTGGCCAATTGTCTTGTTAGTCTTTGCGAATTGCTCATTGTGGACCACAGATTAGTGGCCAGATATCCTAAGCCCCCCCCCTCACCTTCTCAAACAGTACGCAATCTAGGTATTATTTTCTATAAGCAGCTGTCTATGAGCCACATATTAACACACTTACTTGTACGTACTTTTCCTTGATGAAGTTAATTCGGAAAGTTCTGCCTGTCTTGCCAAATTCTAATAAGAAAATGTTGGTCTATGTTCTAATTACATCCAGATTAAATTATTGTCAATATTTATTTGTTGGTCTTCCCTGTTACCTGATTAAGAGATTTCAGCTAGTTCAGGACGCAGCCTCACGGTTAGTGCTGAGTCTAAATACGAGTGCACATATTTATTTCTACCAAGCCCAACTACATTTGTTGATTGTACACAAACAGCGCCTTTTCAAAGCTCTCTGCGTCTGTCATAAGGCAGTTTATAAATTACCTTCTTACCCCTACATGATATCTCTCTTTTTGTCATCTATACCATTCAGGACCTCACATTTAAGCTCACTTTTGTTTCTGTGCAGCGGTCTAGACACTCCAGGTGAGGCGGGTGTTTCCTGGTGGTGGTGGCACCAAAGGCTTTGAATGCCCCTCCTATGTATGTTTGGTCCAAAAGGTGCCCAGCTAAATTCCATAAACTGTTAAAAAGTCATATGTTTACCGCCTCTTAGATTAGTATTTCTTAAAGTAGTTCTTTCCAGTCAGCAGGAGGACAGCCCTTTCTTGGGGTATTAGTGTGCTTTATACATTTTTTAATGAAATCATAAATTGGTAGCTGTGTTTTGCTGTCAATAACTTCAACAATCAATTTCTGTAGCTAGAATTTTTTTAAACAATGCCTTTATTAACTGTAACCCTTTATGTGTTACTGCATAATTAAATCTCTTCTGTTCTTCTTAATAAAGACAACAATGCAGTTCAGAATTTCAGTTACTGTTTTCAATACACATTTTGCTATTCGAAAAAAAATTGTGTTATATGTACAAAGTTATTTTGTGTTTGCAAATCCTGTGATCACAAAATCACTGGGTTTGTGCCTGAAAACGCTTAGAAGAAACAAGGACAGTTTATTTTCAAAGTTTTTGATTCATGTTTGTAATTCAGAATATTCTCTTGACTCACAGTAGTTTGCAAGTACGACATATATATTGTGTATGTATGTTCTCACCCATTATCAATCGCCTCCCTCCGACTCTGAGACCCACTCCTACTCCCTATCTATGTCATTTTGACCGTGTCAGCCATGGGTTGCCTATCGGCCGCATGGTTACAGAAGCAAACAATAGGAGTACCTCAATACGTCCTGTATATCATCATTCATATTAGTAATCAGATATCATCTGCCCTGCTGCAGTAGTCAGGGTGAAAGTGAAATTGAACAGTTGCCATTGATTTAACAGAGTATGGCCATAATAGAAAAATAGATAATTGTATAGTACAGCTGCCCCACCTGCAGACAGTAGTAAAGTAACATGAGTCTGCTACTACGACACAAGTATGTCTGTCTAGGGAGCAAATGAGCCGGCATGCTACAAGGTTAATTTTGCTAAACAAGAGAGAGAAGAAGATGACTGGTCTACTCCATAGTCCTAGTAATGCCTGAAACTCACACAAATGTTAGGGGCCAGGGTAAGTGTGAGGATAACACAGATGTTATGTACTGTACTTGCTAGTGCTAATGTACACCCATAATTTTATGTGTATAATGTTGAGTTACTGTTTGCTAAGGGTATTGGTTCTTTCTTGATATAGCTACTCCTTCCCAACCACAACAACCCAACAGGCAGAAGTTTGCAGCCAGGGCCCGGCAATGGAAGCTGGATGCCATCCAGCATGAATATCGGTGGCTGGTTGTTGTGGCGGAGGAGGAATCAGCAGCTGTAGCCACCTCCACTACCCCGGCCCCCAGCCAGGCCCCCCAGTGCCTCCGGTGGTACGGCACCCACCGCACTTCAAACACTGCTACCCAGCCCTGTTGTTAATGCAAGACATTTCAGTGCTGCGTGCACCTAAGGATGGCGCGCCTAAAGGCCAGGATTGAGGAGCGGTTTAACACCCTAGCACGGAAGATCCAGCGAGCTCACCGCTAGACCTCCGTCTTGACCCTTGCTCCTTTTTTTAAATCTTTTTTTTGGGTGGGTGGGCGAGAATTGGGCATTGGGGAAAACTTGCTTTTTTAATGGACATTTAGATTTTTTAATTTATGGGACAATTGGACTTACTGCTGGATATCGGTTGGGGTTAGGGAGAGGGGTGGGTCAGGTGTTGTATTTGTTGGGGGGAATACTTTATTTATAGTTTACATATGATGTACATCTTTTGTGGGGGTGGGGTTACTATTTTACTTCACACTGTTTCCTTTGCTTCAGGACCACAGCCAGTTTTTGATTGAAATCTGCAGATAGTGTAATACACTTACAGATAGATACAGTACCCTCACTTGTCCTACTAGTACTGTCAGTCTCTCGTCCTATTCTATGCAGTCTGCAACTACAATCCCTATGGACTCGGAAGGGCGTTGGTGTGATAATTAATTAATTTCCATAGTCCATTCGAGTAGAATTAAGTGCGATGCGCAAAAGGTAGGCACAGAGAAGCTGATGATTCCAATCTTTTATTCTGTATATAACCACAACGATTTTTGAATTTGAGGTTTTCCCCTTGTTCTTGACACTAGTTGGATGATATAGTGTTTTTGTCTTCATTGAGCACACCTGTCTCCATACTACATAAATTAATACTTTCCTGAATTTATGTATGTGCAGCATTGTTCTATACCATTGTCATCCTATTGTATATTATTAATCTATATATATTGCCAGTGTGGGCTATAGCATTTATACTTAGAGCAGAAGAAGATCCTCGCCCTGCCTTGAGTTAGTGTTGCTTTCACCACATCCGCCCCAGCAAGTGTGTGATCAATAATTGGTGTATATCTAATTGAGTCACACTTCAATATAAATAAAATAGCCTGAAGGAAGAGGGTTAGGGTTTGATGAATGGTTGGGAAGGGGGATTTGAGGAAAAGGTTTGACAAAGACCAACACTACACATGGACAACACAAATTCATCTTGGCAGCCGACTATCAGAAATCTGTTTAGGGAGAAACAGAAAATGCATGCATGATGATGACTTAATGAGTAGTACTAGACGAGTACAGGGCAGTATATTATTAATTATGCAAATGCCTTGTCTGTCTGCCCCCGGAGAGGACCAAGTTACATACATTTTATGTTCTATTGTACCGGGCTCCCTTTGAAAGATAGCAAATAAAATTAAAAAGATCTATAGGAGTCAAATATAAGCAAACATAAACCACACACACAGTCAAGATGATTGAAGAGAAAAAAATGAATAAAATGAAATGATACTATATTATTGTCAATTTGGGAGTTGCATCTCCGCATTCCTGTTGGTCCTTCCTTGGACTGTCCGTCCGTCAATCTTGGGTGCCTGGTTTGGTAAGGTAAGTGTGAGTTGTTTTTCCCAGTATAGCGCAGGGTAAAGGCCGCCTGCAGATGGAAAAACAAAAAGGATATTGAAAAATCAAGGAGAAAAGTTAAACTGAATAATTTAGGAGGAGTGCAACAAGTAGACTTTCAGAGACGGCATGGCTAAATCATGTCTGTTTCCAGCAGTTACCTCCAACAACTGGAGCAGCCCCCCACCCAACCTCCACTTAGCCACCACACTGGCCTCCACCACTACACAGACATGTAGGTTTTGTGTTGTTGCTTACCTTTTAGGCCACTTCACGCCCTGAGCTATTCCATCAATCATCTCCGATCCTACTGACTCTTACTATGAGTATGGTATGTTCTTGGTGTCCAAATCTGTACCAAAAGTGTCCCGAGTGAGTCCAGAATGGTCCAGACTCACAATGCAATGGATCGGCCTACAGTAGTACAATTCTGTTATTGAATAACATGTAGGGACAGATTGAATTGAGTCACTTTTTTGTGTGTAGAATACTAATAGACATCATGCACAACAAACACCAATTGCTCGGCGTGCAATGTATCCCTTCATTTACCTGCTCTTCCGGGGCAGTCCCTCTAGGCTCAAAAAGAATAGATATATAGTCAGGTTTGGACTCAAGGCAGGCACACATTTCACATTTGTTGTATGTATTCTCCATCCAATGTCTGGTTTGAGGGAAATTAATTTTGGGGGAGTCAGGAGGAGTGAACTTACTTCTTCACTGACTGCACTCAGTTGCAACTCCAATCCGGCAATAAAAGAGTAGACATGGGTGTTGGATTTGTTCTGATTTGAACCATGCAGACAGTGACACACACAAACAATAAAGTTAATATTATTCCTTAGCAATATCTTTTTTGGGGGCTATTTTTTGGGCATCACAGGAAGAAAGACAGTAGCTCGCTCAGCCAAGGCAAATGATGGCCCAGTATTACAAACAAACCCACTCATACACTGGTCAGACAAAGGAGGCATGCTAACAACACATCTTTAATGCAAAAATCCTAAAAACAAAAAACCACAGGGCTAAAAAAAGGTTTGCGATTTATTACAACCACACACATCTAACAAAGGCACAAGAAAAAAAGTTAAATACCCCAAAAAGACACATTTTGTATTCCAATCCAATGCCAACCATGCCCTAAATGATGTTTAGATTCAACAGACACCACAGAAACAGTTGTTTCTTGCACCCAAGAGTAGCTCTATGCCTACTGACTGAAAGGCCTATTGGCAGACTAGTGGGCTAAATAGTTAATTAAATAAATATTGCAATTTGATTTCAAAAGTTGGAAAAAATGTATTGAATTGTGCAACCTGTTTCCTTTATAGAAGAAGAAGAATTACTCACAAAGAAACAACTAGGCCCCTACTGAAACTACAGGCCACTCCTCACAATCAATTTGATAAAAAACGATGAAAAGTACAAATAAATCTAGGTGCATGGCCCCAATCAAACAAACAACACCAGTTTTCCAACTTACTTGAGAAATCTCAAATTCAAAAGTCCCCAAATCCAATGATATCTGATGCAGCAGACACAAAGGGTGATCCTTCCAACTCTAAATCCAAATGAAAAGTGACCAGGAGATTGACAAAGAACTGGGAGGAGCCTTCTGGACAGGAACAGGAAGTTGGAGACTCTGGGGCACTTCCTTCCTCTTAAAAAAAAAGTAAAAGGACTTCCTGCACAAATGTCAATTTTAGGAGTTTTTTGGAAAGTTTTGATACTGCTCAGGAGAGAGCCTTCACCAGATTGCAGTCACGGTAGGTACTGAGTGTTCAGGATCGCGTTCTTCACGAAACTTCTGCCGGAAGTTCGATGGCGCATCCGAATGACGCGTTCGCAATCACAAGCTCTCGCTGGACCATGCAATCACCTACCAAATCTGATGGCACTCGTGAACAGCTCGGGAAATCCCGTAAGCGATTGCAGGCACATGGTAAGCCGCACCCGCATACGCAAAAATGCATTTCGGGTGCACAAACAAAAAAAACTCTGCTCCATTGTGGAGTGAGGAGTTTTTCGGCAACTCCGTGTTCTATGCGGAACATGGAGTTGCTAAAACGCTACAAACTCAGCGAGCAGAGTGGAGTTTTAAGCCCAGGGTTAGTCGAAAGGCACACATTTTTTTCTACATCACAACAACCTAGTGAGTCAGTAGAGCAGTACATTTCTGTACTTAGAACATTTGCGTCAACATGTAGGTTTAAGGAATTACGTGAAGAGATAATAAGAGACCAATTCATTAATAGGACAAGCAATGTTAAAATACAAAAAAGACTGCTGGATTTAAAAGATACATCATTACAGAAAACAATAGAAGTCGCTAGACTTATAGACAACACTTCTATGTATGTCAAAGAATTAAACTCCGGCCAAGTTAAGGATAAGGTGATTCTGCTGAAGTTTGTTTTGTTGAAAATAACGGTAGTTAAGAAGGGAGATAAAAATGTTAAGGATTTTACTCCTAAACACAATCACATTTTGTTATAGATGTGGTAGCAAGAAACATACTGCTGATTCTGACAAGATGGCGGCAACCAAGGAGAAGTGCTATAAGTTAAACAAATAGGTCACTTTGCATGTATTTGCAAAGCTGATTCATCTGATAATTGGAAATGTTCAGTACACACAATAAGGGAGGGTAGTGAAGAGGATTCACCTGACGAAAGATACACAGTTGAAATGTTGATTGTATGCGATGACACTGCCAATGAGATTTGGGAAGGGTACAATCCCCCAAGATGTACTCTAGGAATTAATGGTACTAAGGTTTCAGTCTGGGCACATTCTTTCTCTCCGTATACCATCATAGATAAAGATGCTTGGGAGAAGGCTGGCAAGTGTAAGCTGAATTCCCCAGACATAGAACCTGTGTGTTATTGCAGGGTCAAGCGTTCTTTGTTGTTTTTTTTTTTTACTGTATATTGTCACATAAAGACAAAGAAATAACTAGCAAGGTGTATGTGGTGGAAAAGGGAAGAGCCTTTTTGGGGTGGTGTGAGCAAAACGTGTTAGGCATCATGTTAGATCCCGACCACCCCCAACGGCTACTTGTAACAGAGGATGCTGAGATAGCCAAATGGAGTACTAGATATCCCAAATTGTTTAGAAGTGATCTTGGATGCCAAATTGAGCATCATGTTGTATTGAAGTCCAACAGTTTTCTGTATGTGCACAAAGAGAGCAATTGAGAAAGGAGCTGCAGAGGTTATGTGAGCCAAGAGTCATTGAACTGTTAGAGTCCGCATGTGCATCGACTTGAGAAATGTTAATCGTAATATCTTGGTTAACCGCTATTATCTGCTGTATATCAATGAGATTATGTCATCTGCCACCAGAGCAGCCTATTTTTCCTTAATTGATCTCTCGCGTGCATACCTGCAGGTACGATTGCACCCAGCATCAAGGCACCTCACTTCTTTTATAACAATGGAGGGTGCAATTCAATTCATACAAATGCCCTTTGGGTTAGCTTCTGCCTCTGATGTTTGCCAAAGAGTGATGTGCAAGATCTTGGGGAATATGCCTAACGTCTTGGTGTTCCAAGATAATGTTCTTGTGTAGGGTTCGAACCGGGAAGAACACAAGGTGATCTTGTACAAAACATTGAACAAATTGCAAGACGCTGGTCTGACTATGGTGGTCAACAAGTGCAAATTTTGTGTGAAACAAATTGAATATTATGGGAACACCTTGTCAAGGGAGGGTGTAAAATCTAAAAAGAAACTGTTGGACGCCATTGCTGATGCGCCACAACCTCGTGACAAGGAGCAATTGCGATCATTCCTTGGGTTGGCAGGGTTTTACTCGAAATTTGTTCAACACTTTGTCGACAAGGTACATGTCCTGAGAGTATTAATGAAGAAAGCGTTTATGGTCGGACATTAACTATTTTAAGACTTACATATGAGGAACCCATTTTGAAGTCAAATCGGACCATAGGCCTTTTATAGATCTGTTCACTACCAAGGAGGCTGGGAGGGCAACATCCAGGATTGCCAAGTGGTTGTACACAGGCTACAGGGGTACAAATTCACATTGAGTCATGTGTCTGGAATTCGTAACATAAACGCAGACTGTTTGTCTTGTTTGGTGTTGCAATGTGTAGATGAAGAGGATGAAACCGATAATGTGTGGTGGCCAGTATATCTGAATCATGTAATGGTGCCATCAAAGTGGATGAGTGGAAGTCAGTGGTAAGGGAAGATGCCACCATGAAGGAGTGATGGATGAATTATCCAGTCCGTCCAAAACTAATGTAATTTAAAAAAAGAAATTTGGCGAATTCTGGACTGTATGGACAGAGCTTTCGGTTGAGGATGGTATGGTGTACAGAGACGGCAGGTTAGTCGTGCCAGAAGGGTTGCGGTCCAGACTTTTAAAGTTACTGTATGAGGGACATATTGGGATGTCGGGTATGAAGAGAAGAGCTAGGGAAACCTTTTGTTGGTCAGAAATGGACAAGGAAGTGGAAGAGGGTGTATGGAGTTGTATAAATCCCATCGAGCTGAGGAGTCTCCTATGGCTCCCACCAAGTTTTCCAGTAGGCCATTGGAAAGCGTGGCCATGGACATTTGTGGGCCCTTCTCTGCCAAGGGGATAATGAACAAATGTTCCCTTACGTTGATTGATTATTTTTCTAAGTGGCCGGAGGTGGCGTTCTCTGAGGAAATAGAAGCGACCAACATCATTGAGTTTTGTGGCCAAATTTTCTGCAGGGAGGGGTGTCATGATACTTTAGTTACTGACAATGGGCCTCAATTCATAGCGGAGGATTTTAAAACATACTTGTCCAAAATGGGAATATCACACCATACCGCAGCAGTCTACCACCCCAGGGAGAATGCTCTCATTGAAAGGTTCAACCGAGTATTGAAAGAATGTGATAGTAGTGGTGGGAATTGTAAGGAGGCAGTAAAGGAAATGTTGTTGAGCTACCATACTATGCCCCACTCTGCAACTAAGGAGACCCCTATTATGGTTTTGAAGGAACGCCAGCCGGGGACAAGAGTTTCTCCAGCATGGATGCTCAAGGGTCTCACATGCCATCTGTAATGAGAGAGTTTGGAGTGTAAAGTTTAGAAACACCAGGACGAGTATGTAAGGAGGCACAACGACAAATTAAAGAGGGAAAAACGAGTGTTTGCAGTTGGTGATTGGGTAAGGACCAACAGTTTAAGTACCCAAAGGGTGGGTTTGTCAAGCTGGTTAGTGCCAAGATGTGGTACATGGCCAGGGTAGCAGGTAACAATGTGTGGTTGACCTATGGTATAAAGAAGAACGTCAGAAGAGTGCACTTGAACATGACATGTGGTTGAAGAAGTCGATGGTGGTCAGGTGGAAGGGATGTTCAATGGAAAGTCCACTGTGGAGGACGTGGAATTGCGGGTCAGGAGGAGACCCAAATGGCAAAATTACTTTGTATGTAATTAATCACATGATATGTGTGGTCTCATCCAGGTGTGTTGAAACTGGGCATGGTATAATAACACCTCCATGTTTCTCACCTATGTATTATTCTTGTTTTGTTTTAGTTTGTTATTTTTCAAAGTTATACTATTGCAGTTCTCCTGTTATGTTATTTTTGTGGGAAGAGGAGATGTGTGGTGTCTTAGCCACTGTGCCCTGTATCCTGGTATCCTGGTGATGGTTGCCAGCCTTTCTATGCTCTGGAAGCTGGACCTCACTTGGTGGGACGGTTGCTGCTGTTAAGGATGTGTCCAGGGGTTGCTCCCCTGATACCTAATACACCTCTTCTACCCCAATTTATTGTGTCTGTGCCTCTTAAAAGTAATAGTGGCCTGCCTTATTAATATTCATTTTGCAACCCCTTGAAAGGCACTTTGTGTAGTGACCTACTAATGCATATGTCGTATTGTAGAATTAAAGGCTGGTTGCAAAAGGTCGGCATACTATTTGTCATCACATTTTGACACCAGTCCTTTTGTAGATTTAGTACATAGTTTTCATACTAATAACAGTGAAATAAACAGTATACAAAATAAATAGCGGGTAACTTGTACAATATGTTCCTATATTGCCGTTTTGGGATTGTGTTTTGTAATGTCACCTGAACCCCCACAAAACCAATACATGACTGAATTGCACAGCAAACTGCTAGGGTACCATGACCTATGGAAACCCTTTTTGTGGGTGCCAGATTTTGCCCCTTGTCCCCACCCCACTTTAACAGTCAAAAGCCTTGGAGACAAAACGGACTCAAGCTTACAGATGTTGGTTGACTCAGGTAGCAACAGTTGTGGCCTTGTGCTCCTTCCAGATGAGGAGATGGGACATATGCATGTCTTACAATGTTCTATAAGGACCCTGGGGCATATTTACAAAAACATGTTGGAGTGCGGAGCTTTGCTAAATTTGACAGCGCCGCACTCCCACATTTTGAAAATGTAGGGATGCGCCGTATTCACAAGAATATGGTGTATGCCTGTACTCCCTCTAGCGCTGGTGCAAAAAAACTGCCTAGCGCCAATGCAGGCACCCTACTGCAGGTTTGCAGGGATGCTTGTTTATGTTCAGGAAGGGATACCATCCTTCACACAAATAATCAATCAAGCAATCATTAATGGCGATTTGCTCTTTCTATGTATGTTGCAGAATACAGCACACATGGAAGGAGCAAAAAACAAGGAGAAATTAATATTTCTCCTTGTATTGCCATATTAACACCTGGTATCCCATGGTGTTAGTTTTGGCTCTGCCTCAGCCTTGTAAATCTGGGGCAGCGTTAAAAAGCAATGGGTGGTGCGGTGGAACGCCCACAGCAACACCCATTGCGCGCCCTTTTCCACAGAGAACTGTGTCGGAAAGGGGCATATTTAGAAAGTGGGGTTAAGTCACACTAAGTAGCTTAAGATATATATATATATATATATATAGGTCTCTCTGTCTCTTCCTATCTGTGTCAAACACTCTTCCTTCCTCTCTTTCACTTGTGCCCTCTCATTACCTCCTTTTCCCTCTCGGTTTCTTTGACTCACCCTTTCTTTGTCTTTCTCTGATGCCCGCTCCCTCTTCCTCATTTCTTCCACTGCCCTCTTTTTCTCTCATTCTCCAAGTCTGAGGAAAAATAAAGAATAGAGAATACGAGACAGAATGAACAAAAGGGCAGTGAGACCGATTTGTATATAGGAGACCTGGAGAAACCAGAGCACTCTCAAGTCAGCCATGGCCAGCTATGAAGCTTCTCCTCTGGGCGTGTCCAGACAGGAGTCCAGTATGCTAGGTCTGTAGATACAGAAGGGAGACATATTATTTCAACGCCTTTCCCGCTGCAGTGAATGAGTTCCTTGCGGGTTTCCTTACCCAAGGCTTTAAAAGAGCGCAATAAAGCCCTTTGGTAAAAGTGTCTAACCTCCGAAATAGTAAAACATGTCGTGTTGTGTACTAGTAGACGTGGCCGGCATTACTGCTCCCCGTGAAATAAACCCTTCATTAGGAGGGACAGTTGATGAATATCTCCTGCACCGCCCTGCTGAAACTACACTAAAACACAGGGCTGGTGGTGCGTTCATCAGATTGGATTTTTACCAGCCGAGCAGGAAAAAGTTTTACAACCTTTATGTAAATAAAGAAACAATGTTTGGGAGCACATTTACTGCCACATTACAAGCTGTGCGGTCTATTGGAAAGCAGCAGGATTTTAAAAATGTACAGGGGAACAAAGTAAAAGGCATGAATACAACTTAGTGTGAGCAAGCTTAAACATATGTTTACACCTTAGTGTGAGCAAAGAAAAACTTTACCATGCAGGGTACTGACAATTGAAAAGAATGCCCTGCCTGTGAGAACAAACCAACACAAGAATATACACTTTAATGAGAGCACAGCAAAACAGGAGCATGCACATTAGTCAGAACAAAGGAAACTAAGAGCATACAGTTTAATTACAACTACACAACAAGCATTAGAAAAGCCAGTAGCTCTCGTTTATGTCTTTTAGCCATGCTGTAGAGCAGTGTGGCTGCTGTGGAGCATGGTAAAGTTAACTCTTTCAGTGCTCATGACGAGCTCAGCTCGTCATGAGATACAGTGGCGCTGTGCTCATGACGAGCTGAGCTCGTCATAACCGCCGTGGAACGCCCACGCGGGGATAATTCCCCTCCTGTGCTGGGCGTTCCATTAAACGGGCGTGGTCATGACGAGCTCAGTTTGTCATGAGCACAGTGCCACCGTGCAGCGTGACGAGCCGAGCTCGTCACAAGCACTGCGGCCCCCATCCCCCAGCGCCGCGGGGGAATTAGCCCCGCGGCGAAGGTGTTAAGGGAGGGCTGTGGCACCATAGACAAAAGGAAAGTGGGGAGGAAGAGGCAACACAGAGAACGGGAGGGTGAGGGTTGGGAGGGAAGAAGGAACACTACGTAACACTACACGTCCTCCCCTCGTTACCTGGCGAATAAATTAAAATTGTGCGGAGGTTCTCGACCTTCTCACAATGCGGAAAAGCTTCTGCTTGAGATCCCTTCCTTCAAAAGGGAAAGATTGATGGCGCAATCCTTCTCAGGCAATGCTGTGAGAATCTGGAACTCGCTTCCCCCATTGCTCCGTGCCACCTCCTCTACCCGGATCTTCAAAGCTGACCTCAAATCTTTTCACTTCCAAAGACACTTTCAGAACTAATACTTTCATTCTCAGGCCCCTCTAGGAAGATCGCTCATCATTGTAAATGTGTATTTTTTGTACACTCCTCACTCTTGCGTGCTGTGTTGGATTTGTGTTTGTGCACCCTTCCTTTTAAGTCTCCTGTTTATCTTTGTAATGTTCTGTTGTGTAACACTTTTCTCTTGTAACATAACTGGTTCTATTGTACAGCGCTATGACACCTTTGGGTAATATCCGTGCTTTATAAAAACACACTAAATAAAATGAAAATAAATAAATAAACTACAGTTGGACTGGCCTGTATGGAAACCAGAAAGTGCCCAATGAGCTTGTTTGATAGACAGTGTGTGAACTGGTTTTTTGGCTGTTTGTGGACCTACTTTATGGAGAGCTGGACCAGTTTTTACTTTTGATTTCCCAAAATAAGCATTGCCTGCAGCAACTTCAAATCCATGCAGTCTTCCATACCTTGCAAAATACTTGTACAGTGTATGTTTCAAATTCAAAACTGCCTTCATTTGCAAACATGGGTCACTATTTAGCTATTGAATTCACTAATATGGACCACTTTTATTTTGGGGTGTTGGTCTAAGTTCTGTCCCAGCCTGACCCTGGGCATCGTGGACAACGGAATTAGGGGTGGGAGAGAGGAGCAGGTAGAAAATTAGCTCGCCGGACTGGGCAACACTGTATCTCAAATTAGATTCTGTTTTTATGTTTTGTTTTCATGTACAGGCATGGTGCACTACAGTGATACGTCGGGATACATCACCCTGCTTCTGCATAAGCGTGTTCTGTTCCTTTTAGGAGCGCTCTGTTGGTGTGTTCCTTTGTCCTCAGAAGGCCGGTACCGTTTCCTCACACAGACCTGCGCTCTCCTTTAGATCCTGAAATACTCGCGGGTAGGCTTGCAGCTTTAACCCCATTAAGATCGTTTTATTCTTGGGACGCAGGCCAACCTGGCAGTGCTCGACCGAAGGGTGTGTACCATTGAAAAATGAATTGTATAAAACAGAGACCTTCTCGCTGTAGAACCTTATGGGCACAGCAAAGGGGCATATTTATAAGTCCCTATCGCTACCACAACGTCACCTTCTGTGGCGTAGTGAAGGTGATAAGGCCACGCCTTATTTACTAGCCAGTGTTAAGCCACTTAACTTGGCTTAATGCTGCCCTCTAAGTAAGGCACCCTTTCACGCTGTGCATAGCGTGAAAGGGGAGGACAATGGGTGTTGCAGTGGTTGTTCTACCACCAAACCCATTGATTTTGATGCTGACCCCTACTTACAAGGGCAGCGTACATAGGAGGCAGTGTCAAAATTAAGACCAGGGAAAACCTGGTCTTTAACAAGGGAAACGAGAAGAAATGCTTTATTTCTCCTCGTTTTTGCTGTTTTCATGTGTGCTGCCTTGTGCAGCACACATAGAAAACCAAATTGCCTATGATTGTTTATGTGCAGGAAGGTCCCCCTTGCCTGCACATAAACAATCATTTAAAAAAATTAAGCAGCACACATAGAAGTTACAAAACAGCATTTATAGATTGTTAATGTGCAGTAAAGGTGACCATCCTGCAGATACACAATCTTCCCCTCAATGCAGGCACATCCTCAGAACTAGGGAAAATGCAGGGGTGAGCCACATTCTTGTGACTAAAGCACATCCCTGCATTTTCAGAATGGAAAAGCGTGACGTTAGCAATGTTTGCTTCTCAATTCTGCTGTAAATATGCCCCTCAGTGCTTTGAATCTGATTCTTGTTCTCACAGCAGTCAGTGAAAGTCTCTTATGGCTTTAGAAGAGAGAAGAGAATTTGGGTAGATTCTTAAGAACTCTGGATCATTTGTGTTTGTTCAGAAGGCGCGACGGCCACCTACAAAGAGGGCATTACAGTAATCGATCTTTGATATACCAAGAGCTAGCCTAATAGTTTTACTAAGTTCCACAGGAATTGTTTTTGTTATTGTTATTTTTTTGGGGTTTTATATAGCGCAAACTAGACACGAGAAATTGGGTATCGGAGCACTTTACATGAGCACCAGTTTCATTAGAGATGGACACATTCATTTTTGTTAGGCACAGGGAGATTAAGTGATTTGCCCAGAATCACAGGATATTGAGTGTCGCTGCCGCGACTCAAACCCAGTTCCCCAGCTTCGATGGCGACGGCTCTAGCCATAAGGCTACATTCTCTCCCCATAATAAAAGGCATAAAAGGCAAGGAATAAAAGGAACGATTTTCTTTAGAATCCTCAGCATAAGAAAACATGATGAAGTTATTTGCTTAAAGTGATCGAAGAAAGTAATATTTGAGTCAAATATAACCCCCACATTTTTTGCCTTCTGAACAGGAAACATAAAGATCACAAGACTGGGTGGCCACGAGGAAGCATTTTAGAGTGAGTGGTCTCTATCAAACAGTACAACCACCTTTTTATCAGAATTAATAAAAAGAAATTGTACTGCATCTAGGTGACGTTCAGCAGCATTCATGATCTAAAATTCCTGGCTGCCTTGTGGGGGTCAATAGACACAGACACCACAATTTGGCTGTTGTTGGTATCTGCTATTACAGAGAACCAGAGAGAATGCACCAGTGTTATAAAAGGAGAGATGTATGCAATAAATAGAGCCAGACTCAAAGAGGACCCTTGTGGGACCCCACATAGAAGCGAAAAAGAGTTAGAGGTAGAGCCGCCCAACCCACTGACTGCTTTCGGTTGGACAGAAAGGATTTTAACAGTCTGAGGGCTGGTTCTCCAATGCCTATATTTTCTAATCTATTTACTGTGGAGGAATGGTCCTCTGTAAAGTAAAGTAGGGATCCAGACTCTCAAAGAAGAAGTGTAAGATCCTTTATTAGGTAATAAACACCACCCGAAAAGGAGCAGCTGTCCAGCATCATGTAAGGCAAGCAACAGACAATCAACTGACATCTTATAAATGGAACCAACACGCGTAGAACGGTACAGCTCAAGCTTGCCCACATAGTACAAGGTAACTCGAGCTGAGTAACCCACAACACTACACACCTTTCCCCCAAAATGCATTAAAAAAACAAGACAAAAAGAGAAAAAAAAACAATTTAAGAAACATAATCAGACATTCATGAAAGTTTATTTATGACTCTCTTACCTAAAGAAGCAGGAACATCTCTATTGACCTCAATAGGACTAACGTTGAATGATGTAGACTCCTCAGCAGGAGGACAAGAAAAGAAAACCTCTAGAGGACTTGCTAAGTCTCCACAGGAAGAGTCCATATCATCCAAAAAATTGTCCTTTACAGGCGAGGAAGAGTCAAGATAAACATCTTAGTCACTTTTAAAAACAGCTATACGTATAAGGTTACAAATGTTACCATTGTTTAACATAACAGCATTTTTCAACACTTTTGTGACTTCAAAGGGACCAAAAAACTAACTAACTCCCTTTTTAACTTTACAAGGTATTTTAACCTTAACCAAAGTACCTATTGAAATATTGGTAACATTTTTCGAACCTCTTTTGCAATCAAAGGAAAACCTATACTTGTAATGAGTTTCCTGAATGTTTTGTCTTACAACATCCAAATCTAGATTGGAAGAAGTACTTGGAGCCAACCATGAGGGATTAATTTTGGTTCTAGCTAATCTGCCCCTCATAATTTCAAAAGGGGTAAATCCAGTCATGTCATTAAAAGTGGTGCGATAAGTCCAAACAGTTTTAATAACTTGCCATTCCCATTTACTATACTCAGTAGCAACAGACTGTATGGCACCCTTGAGGACTCTTTTAAAGCGCTCAATCATCCATTGCCACTAAGGTTGCCAAGGGAAGTAGTGTGATGTTTAATGCCTAATCTTTCAACAAAAAAAAATAGCTTTGTGAGAAAGAAACTGAACACCATTGTCAGTAATTACCTGGATGGGTAAACCCTCTTCAGTAAAAATAAAATCCAAGAAAGACAAAACAGTATCAGTGTCAATCTTATCCACAAACTTAATAGACGGCCACCTAGAAAAAACATCAATAGCAGAAATAATGTAATCGGATTCCTGTCCAATGGGACCCATGATGTAAGCAGCAATGGTTTCTCAGGGACCATTCGGTATGCAAGGAGTGGACATATTAGGCCGCGACGTTTTGAGGGACTTATCAGCATTGGCACAAATTACACCGTTTCTAACAATACGCTCAACAAAAATATCAAGACCAGGCCATCAAAAACTATTCTTAACAGTTTGTTTTTTGTCTTAACAATTCCATAGTGTGCCTCATGGCATAATTTAACAATGGAACCTCTCAGCTTGGCAGGAGGAACGGCTTGATAAACCCGTCCAAAGAATACCATGAACAGAAGAAAGCTCATTGCGAACTTCCCAGAAACACCTCAAATCAGGACTCAAAAGACTTTTACAAGGCCACCCATTTGTGATGGAAGTTAAAACGTTTTGTACAATGGAATCTTCAGCATAAGAATCCAAACAGACTTGTTTACTGAAACAGGGAATACCTTCATCATGAACTAAAGCAATTACTGTAGGAATCCCAAGAATTGGTAGAAATCTCTTTAATTTTCAAAGGCATCCTAGATAAAAAATCAGCTGAAACATTGTCCTTGCCAGGAACGTACAAAAATGTATAAACAAAATCTTGAAGACGCATAGACATTCTGGCAATGTGTGCAGACGCCTTAATCATACCATCATTAGTGAGAAGATTAACTAAAGTTTATGATCACTCCTGATGTGACACTCTTTACCCCATACAAAGGCTCTGAAATGTTCTAGGGCCCAGACAACTGCCAACGTTTCCCTCTCAATAACTGAAACCTTTTCATCAGCTGACGTAAGGGGTCTTGAAGCATAAGCAATGATGGCTTCACCACCCTCAACTTGTTTCCGGGACACAACTGCACCCAAACCTTTAGAGCTGGCATCTCTGGTGAGAATGCTCAAAAGATTGGGATCAAAACTTGACAGAGTAGTAGCATCAGCAATGGCAGATTTGACATCTTTGAATTCTTTATCACAATCAGAACACCAAAAGAACTTGGATTTATTTTATAGAAGTTGTCTGATTTGAAAAAATCTACAAGAAATGTTTTTAATGTACTCAGTACAGAATTCAGTGAGACCTAAAAAGAATGAACATCATCCTTACTTTTAGGAGCCGGTGCAGATAGGATGGCATCAACTAGCTCAGGCTTGGGTTTAATTCCCATCAAAATAAAGAATATGATCAAGATAAGACACAGAAGATTCAGCAAACTTGCATTTAGAAAATGTAACAGTAAGACCTCTGGATTCCAAAATTTCCAAAACCTTGAAAAGTATGGCATTGTGTTCAGTTCTGTCTTTATCGTACAAAAAAATATCATCTTGAAAACCCGGTGCATTATCGAGATGACCAAATAAAGAGAGCATTATTCGCTGAAAAACTGCAGTGGCAGACGCAAGTCCAAAAGGCATTCTTTTGTACTGGTAACACCTTACAGGAGTGATAAAAGCTGTCAATATTTTGCAATCATCATGTAACACAATTTGGTGATAAGCCGCTGATAAATCAATAGAGAAAGAAAACTTAGCACCCTTGACAGACAAAAGCTTCTCGGAGATGCGAGGCAAAGGAAACTGGTC
This sequence comes from Lissotriton helveticus, assembly GCF_964261635.1. NCBI lineage: Eukaryota > Metazoa > Chordata > Amphibia > Caudata > Salamandridae > Lissotriton > Lissotriton helveticus. The sequence continues at coordinate 205,418,198 of NC_136062.1, forward strand.
AACCAGAATGTTATTATTAAGATGTCTAAGGTCAATGCATAAACGGATATTGCCATTTGCACGTCTGGCAATAACAACAGGTGGAACCCACTCTGATGATTACATTTTTTTAATAATGCCCTCAGAAAACAAATGATATAATTATTTCTGGACATCACTCCTGACAGTAATGGGGATATTTCTTGCTTTAAAAACTTTAGGGCATGCATCACTTTTGAGAACAATTTTGTGAACAAAGTCATTCAATTTGCCAATTTTCTCATTGCAAATGTTGAGAAACCTTTTAAGCATGTCTTTGGCAACAACTTCACTATCAGCAAGAACCATTACAAGTTCAAAACTGTTGAGGTCTAAAATAATACCCAGTTCACCTTAGTCGTACCACACAGAAGGAACTTTTTTTTAAACATACAATTTACCAAGAGTTTCACGACTCTCTAAAAACCAAATTTCTGAAACCTAATAAATCGATTATCTCGCCAGAATACCCCTCAGGAGAAATGTCAGGATCTCCCAGGTCAGTACCTAAATGTGGAGAAAATAAAGTATTCCAAACATTTTCGTTAACAATTGAATAAGGAGATCCAGAATCAGCATAGATTTGAATTCTAATACCACCAATAGTCATATCGCAAATGGGTTTCTTATTGTTGGAAACACTAAAGACATTCACAGTCTCTTTATTCTTGATATCGAGAACAAATCTTTCATTAACAACCAAATTACTCTCCTCATCACTGCATTCACCATCTTCAACACACTTGACCTTACATTTGGGTTTCCTATTGCAAACCTTCATAAAATGGTCAACTAAACCACAAGAGGAACATTTCTGCTTACGGACAGGAAAAAATGTATTATTGGCAAGATGCGAGGGACTGCCACACCTGTAGCAATTCTCTTTTATACGAGCATTATCTTTTCCTTTAGTACAATCTGCTTTATGATCTTACTCAGATTTTGCACACAACGATCACTAGGGTTAACTTTACTAACAACATCAGAATATTTGGGTCCAGATGTGCCCTGATGCACTTCTAATGGACATTTCAGCCTTTCTAACTAAAGCTAGAATATGTTGTAGGTTAGAGTCTCCATTAACCCATAGTCTTCCTTGAATAGAAGAGTCATTGGCGTGCATGACTACTTGATCCATAATAAGATCTTCTTGAAGAGAACCAAATTGACAATCAAGTGACAAGGTTCTTGTAGCAGCAACATAGTTGTCAACACTTTCATTGGGTTCTTGTTTCCTATGGAATAACTTGTATCTGGTAATGCTGATACACACTTTAGGCGACAAATGTCGCTCAAAATCGCCAATAGCACAATCAAAAACATTAGCGTCATCTTCACCACCAATAGCTTTGGACTTTTGACTGAAAGCTTTCAAACCTTCTGGACCAATACAATGTAGGAAAATCCTCTTATTTTGCTCAGGAGACAGTTCTCTTTGGTCATCCAAAGTCTCTATATAATTAATAAAAAAGGCTTTCCATTCAACCCATTTGATACATGGGACTCCTCCACCCGGCCAAAACGATTGTGGAGGATTAAGGGAGTAAATTTGTGCACACATATTTAATGTGAACAATTACCAATTGAAAATGCAGCAAAATTGCACCCTTCCAAAGTTGTAGAAAAAAAACCAAGCCAGCAACAAAGTTACCATAAAATGAATAATTTATACTCCTAGAGTAAGCTACTTCGAAACGTAAGTAAAATAGGTAAAAGCAAATGTCAAAGCTTACTTTGCAATTTAACCACAGATGAACCTCACTTGATGAAGTTCCATTTGAATGATGAATGCTGAAGGAAAAAAAAAACAAGATGGAGTCATGTAACATGACACGTGACGTGTACAAAAGGCTAGAGCAGCTACAACAATAGAGAATCAGGACGTTGGTCGTAAGTGCGTTACGACATGCGCGTTGGTTCGTTGGACATCTGACATCAGCCGCACAACGGAAAGGAAAGCAGGCAATGCTGACATCACAAAGAAAAAGAGAAGAATGGCTTTGCTGGTTTGCCAATCACCCGAATCGTGTGAAAATGCACAACACACGATTGCGGAGTGCCAGGAAATGGAGAGAACCACTGCAGGAATCAGCAGATGAAGGATGTGCAGGGCAGAAATCCGAACACCGAAGTTAAGAAGGCAGAAGTAAACAGGTATCCGGAACTGCGAGGTCCATCGGGTGGTGTTGTAACTCGTCGCCATGTTTGTAAAGCAGTGATCCAGACTCTCAAATAAGAAGTGTAAGATCCTTTATTAGGACATAAACACCACCCAAAAAGGAGCAACTGTCCAGCATCAGGTAAGGCAAGCAAAAGACAAGCAACTGACAAATCCCCTCAATATTCTAAATAGAACCAACCCACTTAGAACAGTACAGCTCGAGCTTGCCTACATAGTACAAGCAGCTAGAGCTGAGTAACCCACAACACTACATCCGCTGTGTCAAACGTGGCTGAAAGTAAGATTCAAAAGGATCAAGGACACGTTGTCACCTATATCCACTATAGTTTTATTGGCTTCTGATGCAGTTAGTAGGGCAGAGTCTGTACAGTAAAATTACCTAAATCGGTGTTGAGAAAGATCAAGAGAGTTAGAGCCTTTGAGAAAGAGGGAGACTTCTTGGTTCATAGTATTTTTCAAAATTTTGGCTGGTAATGGGAGACGGGCCTATAGTTTTTACATCAGTGGGGTCAAGAGAGATTATTTTTAATAAAGGCAAGATGGACGCTTTCTTCCAGACTTCTGGAAAAATGCCCAACTCAAGCGCCATATTAAACAATGGTGTGAGATGAGTGGCAATGGCTATTGCAACTGGGTGTGAAACCTGTTTAGGCAGGGGTCTCCAGGCGCACCTGACTTAGTGGAGGTGATCAAGTTAGAGACCTTCTTCTCTGAAAGAGGGGAGAAATATTGCAGTGCCAAAGGAAGAGAACTGTCGACCAGAACTACGGGGTCTTTCACCAAGGCAGTACCTATATTTTAGTCAGAAATATTAGGAGTTGTTTTAAAGCCTTCGTAGATAGCGTTTACTTTGGTAAAAAGAAATCTGTAATTTCATAACAGAACTTTTAACTAGGGGATACTGCCTTCGAGTTACCCCAAGTAGAGAGTGATTTAACTGTTTTAAACAGGTCTCTAGATGAATTTCCAGCTGCTCTGATTTTATCAGTGAAACACTAGTTTTAATTCTCAGAATCAAGAGTTTATTGTTTTTTTATCATTGTCTTGTATTTTATTCATCTTCCGAGCTATAGGATTTTTTCCAAATCTGTACCTGGTTTCTGCATTTCTTTCTGTATTCCCTAAGCTCCTTCAAATACCAGGGAGCAAAGGAAGCAGGCCGATGGTTAATTAGAATTATTACAGTTCAAAAGTAAGATTATTAGGAAAACAAGTGATTCAGTACAGTATAATATGGGGGGTGTAAAAGAACAAAAGAGGGAAACATAAAAGTTATAAATATCATGTAAACATATCAAAATTGGAATGAAAAGGCACTAAAAATATTGATATATTAATAAAACAGTACATTGCAAGTATCAACCATGTAGCAATGTAGCTTTAACCAAAATATAACATTGTATTATGAAATATTAATATCTAAGATATGGAATATCATGGAGGCCGAGCAACCTCTTGTTGAGCAGGAGTTAAAGAAAAAGTGCATTTAGCACTGTAATCCATGAACAATGTAACAGGTGACTGTTAGAAATGGGGGTCTCTAGTTGGCAGGGGTAGGTACCACTGTCCAAATAGGGACCCGTGCTTCTAGTCAGGGTAAGAAGGATACACTCTTTAGATAACCCCTGCTCACCCCCTTGGTAACTTGGCATGAGCAGACAGGCTTATCAAAGGCAATGTGCTAAGTATATGTACCAACACTCACAGTAACACAGTGAAAACACCACAAATGGACTCCGCAACAGTTTAGAAAAATAGAAGTATTTAATCTAAACTAAACAAGACCAAAATGACAAAATACACAGTTCAAGATATGGTTTTTAAAGAGTTCTTAGTAGTTGCGTCAAAATAATCCACAGTTGCGTTAGAATAGTTCACAGTTGTTTCACGTTTAGCCAACAGTACCTTTAGATGCGACAAAGTTCCAAATCAGAAGCTGGTGCGGTGAAAAACAAGCGATGCGTCACTCCTGAGACCCTGGGAAGGCGATGCGACAGCCCCGCTGGACGCAGCGGGCGTGTTGCAAAGAATTCGGTCTGTATGGAAGGGGGCCAATATCTTGTATGGATTCCGGAGCGTAGGTTCCGTAGGGAGCGTCTCGCAAAGGCACGATGCGACGATCTTCGGGATGGTGACGATCTCAGGTGCGGCGGCGATGCGCGGTGCAGCGTCGATCTCAGGTGCGGCGGCGATGCGCGGTGCACCGTCGTTCTTATCCACTCATGGCCCCTCGATGCGATGGCTCTGCGACGATACTCGCAGCAACATGATGCGGTCCGCAAGCAAGCAGTGCAGCAATTTCACCCAGCGATGACAGGCTCTGCGACGATACTCGCAGCAATGGTACTTTTTCTGCACCGTAGCGATGCGTTCCGCAAGCGAAGGGTGCATCGGTTCTTGCAGCGGCAACAGGCGCTGCGACGATCTCGATCTTCGTGGTGGCGGGAATTTCCTCGCACTGATGGGGATGCGCTCCGCAAGCGAACAATGCGTGAACATTTGCAGATAGTCTTAGTTTCTTGTTCTCCAGCTTTCCAAACAGCAGGCCACAACTTCCAGATGCCCCTCAGTCAGATTCAGCACTCAAGAATGGCAGAACTCTCTCAGCAAAGTTCAGGGAAAGCTGGGGGGTGAAGTCGTTATGTTCCTGTGACTTCGTAACAGGAGGCCAGCTCACAACAGGCCCTTGGAGATCTCTTCAAGCAAGGGGACAGAGCAACAACAAAGTCCTTCCACTCTCCTTGGCAGCAAAGCAACTGCAGGTCAGTCCAGCAAAGCAACAGCAGGATAGTCTTCCTTCTTCAGTCTTCCAGCTTTCTCTTTGGCAGAGGTTCCTCCCTGATTCCAGGATGATCTAATTTTCTGTAGTCAGGGGTCCTGTGCTTATACCCCAAAAAGTCTTTTTTCCCTTTGTGCAGGAGGGCTCTGAGCCCGGTCTGAACCAGTTCTGGGTGTTCCTAGAGCACTTTGTTTTCCTGGTCTCTCCTTTCCTTTCAGAGAGAGGGGCAGGCTCGTACGCCACCCAGCAGGAGGTGGAGCCAGCATTGTGGAAGGCAGGCATAGCCCTATTCAGGCCCAGGTGCTACCCCCTCCCACCACTCTAGATACAGATGGAGCAATTCAGCCCAGGGATGGCCCACTCATCCTCTGGGAGCCACCCAGCCCCTGTCACTCACAAACTAGACAGTCAATTCACAAACAGGTCAAGGCACACAGAAAGGTCAGACAAGAGAACAGCAACTTTCTAAAAGTGCTGTTCTCAAACACAAGATTTAAAAACAGCCTTTCCTAAAAGATGTGTTATTAAATTCTGAGTTCAGGGATACCAGACTTTTATGTCCTATCTTGCTCCTATGGGAAGATATGTTGGTAGCCACTGTAGCCAGCATTCCCCATGAAAGCCTATGGACAAGGTAGCCTTACAATAGTGAAAAATGAAAATGGCTGTCATTCACTACCAGAGCATGTCACCTGCACTAGTACATGCTCTACCTTCCACATACACTGCACCCTGCCCAAGGGGGTATCTCGGGCCTTCCATAGTGGTGACCAATGTGCACAGAAAGGGAAGGGTTAGGCCTGGTCAGTGGGAACACTGATCAGGAGGACATGGCAATTCACAGACTGCACACAGGCACTGCGGTGGCAGGCCTAGGACACCATTTTATGGCTACACATGTGGGTGGCACAATCAGTGCTGCAGGCCCACTAGTAGCATTTGTTATCACCAGCCCTGGCACACTCAGTGCACTTTGCTAGGGACTTCTTGGTGACACAAATATGCCAATCATGTATAACCAATTACCATCATAATTTACACAGGGAGCACTTGCACTTTGACACTGATCAGCAGTGACAAAGTGCCCAAAGCACCTATACCAGCAAAAACGAAATCCAGCACAGCGTCAAAAATACAGGAGGTAGAGGCAAAAAGACAGGGGGACCACGCCAAAGATGCCAGGTCTAACACGTGTCCCCTCCAGCTGAAAGTGGGGAGAACTGCCCACCCTCTTTCGAGTTTTCTTCACTAAAGCGGAAGAATCTGGACATACTATCAGTGTTGGCGTGTTCTGTACCAGGGCTGTGTTCCACCGTAAAGTCCATTCCCTTTAGGGAGATGGACCACCTCAACAGTTTTGGGTTCTCATCCCTCATCTGCATTAATCATCTGAAAGGCCTGTGGTCTGTCTGAACCCAGAAGTGAGTTCCAAACAAGTATAGGCTCAGCTTCTTCAGAGCCCAGACCACAGCAAAAGCTTCCCCTTCAATTGCACTCCACCTCTGTTCCCTGGGTAGTAGCCTCCTACTAATGAAAGCTACAGGTTGGTCCCAGCCCTCATCGTTGATCTGTGAGGGTACTGCTCCCACACCATGCTCTGAAGCAACTGTCTGCACTATAAACTCACTGGAGAAATCAGGTGCCTTGAGCACCGGTGCTGTAAACATGGCAGTTTTCAGGGCATCAAAAGCAGTTTGACAGGCTTCGGTCCAATTCACTCTCTTGGGCTGCTTCTTCGAAGTCAGCTCTGTCAAGGGGGCAACAATGGTGCCATACCCCTTGACAAATTGTCTGTAATACCCGGTGAGACCTAAAAAGGCTCTCACCGCTGTCTGGGTCTTGGGTGGCTCCCAAACCAGAATGTTATAAATCTTCTCCTGTAGGGACGCCACCTGGTCGCTACCCACCTGGTGTCCCAAATACACCACATACCACTGCCCTATCTGGCACTTGCTGGCCTTGATAGTGAGGCCTGCCTTCAACACTTCACAGAGGTGTTACAGGTGTTCTTCTCATGTGGAGCTGAACACAGCAATGTCATCCAGGTATGCGTCGCTGAATTCCACCAACACAGTCAGTACCTGGTTAACCAGTCTCTGGAATGTGGCTGGGGCATTCTTCAACCTAAAGGGCATGACTCGGAACTGGAAGTGCCCCTCTGGTGTTGAGAATGCAAACCTCTCTATGGCCCCCTCAGTTAAGGCAATCTGCCAGTACCCATAAGTTAAATCAAATGTACTGAGGTACTGGGCAGCTTCCAACCGATCCACGAGCTCATCAGCTCTGGGGGTGGGGTGTGCGTCAGTCTTCGTGACCGCATTGAACCCACGGTAGTCCACACAAAACCGGAGTTCTGGAGTGGCACGGGGCGCAGCAGCTTTTGGCACTAAGACCACTGGGCTAGCCCAGGGGCTGCTGGATGGCTCAATCACCCCTAGCTCCAACATCTTGGAAACCTCTTTCTTGATGCTGGCCCTGACCTTGTCAGCTACCCTGTAAAATTTCAGTTTCACAGGCAGACTATCTCCAGTGTCCACATCATGGATGCACCAATTGGTGACACCTGGGGTCAGGTAGAACAGGGAGGCAAACTGACCCAACACTTGGCGACAGTCCCCCTGCTGCTCTGGGGTCAGGTTGGGCGAGAGGACCACACCATACACTGACCCGTCCTGCTCCTTGGCTGCCAGGAGGTCAGGAAAGAGGGTCACTTTCCTCTTCCTTTCCGGCATCTGTCACCAGGAACATTGTCACTTCAGACCTCTCAAAGTGGGGTTTGAGGCAGTTCACATGCAAGACTCTCAGGGGCTGCCTGGGAGTCTTCAAGTTAACCAGGTAGACTACTTTGCTCTTGCGCTCTACCACCTCATATGGCCCAGTCCACTAGTCTTGGGGCACACAAGGCTCCACTGCCGCCTTCATCCACACTTTCTGCCCAGGTTGAAATTCGGCCAGAGTGGTATTCTGGTCGTACCATCTTTTCATTTCTTCCTGGATAGCTTAAAGGTTCTCCTGAGCGAGTTTCCTGAAGCGCTGTGTCTGGTTGCGGAAGGCCAGAACATAGCTGAACACATCCTGGGGGTTTCCCACAGGATTTCTCCCACCCCTCCTTCACCAGTTTGAGAGGTCCTCTAACAGGGTGGCCAGAAGTTCAAAGGGACTGAACCCTAAGGACTTCCGAGTCACCTCCCTGTAGGCAAACAACAGGCATGGTAGAAAGATGTTCCACTTCCGTCTCATGGGCTCCGCTAGGCCCATAATCATACCTATCCGGGTGCAGTTGAACCTTTTAACCAACCCATTTCCTTGATGGTGGTAAGGAGTGGTGAACTTATAAGTTACCTAACACTCTTCCCACAGAGACTTCATGTACCTAGAGATGAAATTGGTACCCTGGTCGGAGAACACCTCTCTGGGGAACCCCACACGGGAAAAGATCCCCATCAATGCACGGCCCACCACGGGGGCGGTGCTTGTCCTGAGAGGGATAGCTTCCAGGTACCGGGAGGCATGGTCCACCGAGACCAGGATGAACCTGTTGCCTAAGGCTGTCTTGGGGTCCAGAGCCCCACCATGTTGATGCCAACCCGCTCGAAAGGGGTGCTCACCACAGGAAAGGGTTAGATGGGTGCCTTGCACTTCCCTCCGCTCTTGCCACTGGCCTGACATGTTTGGCAAGACCTACAAAATTTGCCGACATGCTTCCTCATCTGGGGCCAGTAGAAGTGGGTGACAAGCCTTTGTAGGGCCTTGTCTTGCCCCAGATGTCCTGCAAGAGGCACGTCATGAGCCAGACCCATTAGGAAGTTTCTGAGGCGCTCGGGTACCAGCACACGGGCTGCACCGGGCTCAGCGAACTTAGGCTCACTATATAACAACTCATCTTCCCAGTAAATGAGATGATCCTTGGACTCTCCGCCTGCTGCCTGGTCTGCAGCCTGTTGCCGCACACCAATGAGAGAAAGGCACTCCTTCTGCACCTTGCAGAAGTCCTCCCTGGAGGGGCCACCTTCTTGCTGCCAATGGGTCAGCTCAGGTAGGTCCCCCAGTTTGGCCTCCTGTTCCCCTGTAGGTTCCAGGTCCTCCCCCTCAGGTTATGCTCCTTCGTGGACCGTGGGAACGGCTGGGGCTGGTTTCCCACGCCCCTGCCCTTTCTCTTCCTGGCAGCCTCCTGGGAAACTGTTTCAGGCTCCAGGTCTGCTGAATCACCCCTACTGGCTGCCATAGCCCACGTGGTCACACAGATCCAAGCAGGCACACCCAACATCTCCAAATGAGCCTGGTGTTCCACCTCTTTCCATGGGGAACTCTCCAGGTCATTACCTAGCAGACAGTCTACAGGCAGGGCTTGACTTACAATAACCTCCAAGAGACCCGAGACCCCCCTCCACTCAAAGGGAACCCGCGCCACTTTGCAGAGGCGCACTGAGCTGTCAGCTGCAAATACTGGGCGGTGTACATTGGGAATGACCTGCTCTTCAGACACCCACTGACACCTCATGGATGTCACGCAGGCTCCTGTGTCGCTCTAGGCCTCCACCCTATTCCCATTGATGGTCACCCACTGCCCATATTTCTTAGTGTTCTGAAGCAGAGGGGTGTCCGGGACCATCTCTCGGTCTCCTAAAGAGACATGGGTCATTACTGCTAGTCCCTCCTCCCCATTGGAAATCAAATTCCCTCCCAAAGCTACACTCGCTAAACCCAGGGTGGGAGCACCAGTGGGTGCTTATTTTTCTTGGGACACCTAGAGGAAAAGTGGCCCACCTCGCAGCAGTGATAGCAGGTAGGGGGACCCCGGTTGTCCCTGTTGTCCCGCCTGACCTTAGGGGGCCAGGTTGGCTTAGGTTTGGGGGGTTGGGACTCCTTTCCCTGGGAACTGTTTTGGGGCCCTTGAGAGAACTCCTTTTGGTTACCCTTGTCCCCCCACGCTTCTGGTGGGGACCCTGCCCACCTTTGGCTGAGATACCCACAATTACTCTGTGGACCCTGGTACTGGTTCAGTGGTCCGCCTCCTTAGCAAGCTCAATGGGGTCTGTCAGCTTGCTGTCTAAAAGATGCTGGCGCAGCTCTGGAACACAAAGACTACTCAAGTGCTCCCAACTAATTAAATGCAACAACCCCTTATAATTAGCTACTTTGCTGCCCTTCATCCAACCTTCCAGTACACATGAGTACAAATTCACACACTCCATCCAAGTCTCAGACTCTTTCTTCTAAGAGTTTCCAAACTGCAGCCTGTACTGCTCTGGAGTAAGTCCATAACTGAGACATAGGGCATCCTTCATATTGGGATAGGTCATGGTACCTGCTAATTCTAAGGGCTCTAGAGTACTCCTCCCAGAAGCCTCAAAATGTTTCCACAGGTCTGCCCATCAATGCTGTTCAGGCACCCCATTCATTCTCAATGCAATCTCATACGAGGTAAACCAGGCATAGATATCTTCACTCCTTTTGTAATTCTGTACCAAATCCTTGGGAATATACACTTTACCCCCCTGCTCTGGCTGTGTGCTGCCACCATTTGAACTGGAGTCCACCTGCTTAGCCTTGATCTCCAGTTCTCTCAAGCTCAATTCATGAGCCAAAAGCAATTTCCTTTCTTCTAGGGCACGAGCATTCTAGAGTTTGAGTTTAAAATATTTCTTACGCGCGCGTACACCAAGCGGTTTCATGGCGCTGTAAAGTACTGAAACCCTGAGGGGCAGGAACCGGAAACACAAGAAAAAGGAGCTTATGGGGAGAAGGCTTGTTTGAAGAGAAAGGTTTTTAGTGCCTTACGGAAAAGTGTGTACTGGGGGCAGGATCTCAGGTGAACCGGGAGGGAGTTCCAGAATGCAGGGCCGAGTGTAGAGAATTTGGAGCCTCCCCATTTTTTGCGTTTGAAACGAGGAACTACGAGCAGTTGTTGGGCGGATGAGCGTAGCTCCCTGGCAGGAACATAATGTTGGATTTCAGAAGTTATAAAAGCAGTGGCTGAGCCGGACCGGGCGTTGAAGATGATGCAGCCCAGCTTAAATTGGGCACGTTCTCGAATGGGGAGCCAGTGTTGGGACATGAGGAGGGGAGTGACGTGGTGTGATTTGGGCAAGTTTGATACCAGGCGGGCCGCCTGGTTCTGGATCAGCTGGAGACGTCGCACGCTGTAAGCGGGCATGCCGCAATAGAGGGCATTGCCGTAATCCAGGCGGGAGATAACCATCGCCAGGACTATGAGTTTGAGGGCAGAGAGAGAGAAAAACCGAGAGACTTTGCGGATAGTACGGAGAGAGAGAAAGGACGAGGACACAACAGAACTGACTTGGGAATGAAGGGAGAGTTGGTCATCCAGTTTGAACCCGAGAGTTTTTACAGAGGAAGACGGAGTCGGAGGGGGACCTAAGGAGGGGGGCCAGAAGAGAGACGACCAGTGACTGGAGCAACCACCTGTCAACACCAACTCCGTTTTGTCGGGGTTTAACTTCAGGTGGTTGTAGTTCATCCAGTCCCAGATGAAAATCATGACAGACTGGAAATTGGACATGGACTCGGGGGAAGAGGATAAGGAAAATATAAGCTGGAGGTCATTCGCGTAGTTGTAAACGGAGACCTCCAGCTGTTGGAGGGCAAAGATGAGGGGGCAATATACAAATTAAATAACAGAGGGGAAAGGGAGGAGCCCTGGGGAACCCCGCATTGAACCGCACGGAAGTCCGCCGAAAAGTGACCCAAGCGCACTGCTTGGGTGCGGTCTCTCAGGAAGGAGGACAGCAAGACCAAGGCCGATCCTCCGATTCCCGCCGCTCCGACACGGGAAAGTAAGATGGCATGATCAACCGTGTCAAAAGCGGCGGAGAGATCGAGGTGGACCAGGGCCCGGGGATGGTTAGTGTCCATACCCTCTCTGAGGTTGTCAAGGACCGATAACACTACGGACTCCATGGAGTGTGCGGGGCGGAACCCAGCCTGACGGGGGGCTAATACCCTAATCTCCTCCACGAAGGTACTGAGCGTTCTGGTCACATGGCGCTCCAGTACCTTCGCCAAAAAGGGCAAGAGTGAGATGGGGCGATAGTTGATAAGTACTGAGGGGTCAGCTCCAGGTTTTTTGAGAATGGGCAGGATGATGGCCGATTTAAGAGGTGGGATGACGATGCCCTGTGATAGTGAGCTGTTAAGAAGGGTGAGGGGGGGCAATACACAGGCAGAATAGATCTGTTTCAGGATGTGTGCAGGCCAAGGGTCTAGAGGGGAACCGGACTAACCAAAGGCAGAAGAGAAAGGAAAGATTCTTCTGTAAGAAGGGGGATGGAATCAAGGCATGCTGCGACTGGGGGACACTGGGGGTCAACAAAGGAGGGGGGGATGTTAGCTTTAATAGTGGAGATTTTATCTAGAAAAAAAGAATTGAGGGAATCACATAGGTGCTGGGAGGGGGAGGGGTTAAGGGGGGGCCCTATCGGAGTATGCGAGGTTGTGCACAATAGCGAAGATTTCTCTGGGCTGATTTTCGGCGGTCAGAATTTTAGAGGAAAAGTAGGCGTTCTTAGTCGCCAAGATAGATTTTTGTACAAGGCCAAGAGGGTGATGTACTGGTTTCTGAGGATCGGGCAGTAGTCTCGCCTCCAGGAGCGTTCCGCACGGCGGACGTTGAGTTTTTGAGCCTTCAGTTCCTCGTTGAACCAACGATTTGCGTCGTTGGGGCGCCTGGATGACACCCGCCTTAAGGGAGCGACTAAGTCGCAGCCTGATAGAAGCCATGAGTTGATGGAGTCGGCTTGTCCGAGAGACGGCAACCCGTGAAGATCCGGGCTGGATGCGGAAAGTGTGGCAGACAGGGAGGCCACATCCACATGGTTCCAGGAACGCGCACAGATGTTTTTAGTGAGGGAGGACTTAGGGGCTGGGCTGAGGAATAGGGAAAAAGAGATGAGGAAGTGGTCGGACCAAGTGCAAGGGGAGATAGACAGCGAAGTTACCGGGCAATTGAGGGACCCGATCTGATCCAGGATTCTAGCTCTCCTCTGCCGCTTTCACCATTTTCATTTTCATAATTCCTCACTCTTTGATTCTCCTCTAACTCTTCTGGAGTGAAACCCCTACTGGAATGGTTGCTGCCAGGCCTTGAGCCTGGTCTGCTCACAGGTAGATCTTGGGGTCAAAAACCATTCCTTCCACTTGCATCATTTGCTTCTTGTGCCTCCCAGTGGGCCTTCAAGATTCTCTGCAGCTCCTCCTTCCGGTACCCATTCTTGTTGGGGCAATCAAACTTTTTGCAGAATTGTCTGAGCTGCTCAACTTTGTAGGAATACAAATTCTCAATGCAAAACTCTTCCTCCACACTTGGGGCCAGATGTAGGTGAAATAGATTTACCGATTTTAAATTACCGAATTTTACCGATTCGGCAATTAAAAATCGGTAAATCTATGGGGTCGACATGTAGGTATTGCAGATGTGCTGGAATACCGAATCGAATGATATTTAACGATTCGGTAAATACCGAATCGGTAATGCCCATTCATTCCTATGGGCTATGAAGCCCATAGGAATAAATGGGCATTACCAATTCGATATTTACCGAATCGGTAAATACCGATTTCCACAAGGGTGCAGGGGGTGTCACTTTGACACCCTCTGGCACCCCCAAAACAGGCTCGGGTGCCATGTGGCAGGCATACATGCCCTAAGGGCAGGTCTGCCTGTCACATGGCATAGGTGTGCATGCACACATGTGCATGCACACCGGAATCGGTATTTTACCATCAAATTTATTTGATGGTAAAATACCGATTTGGTAAGGCTCCTGGGACTCTGAAGAGTCCCACCTACATATGGGTGGCTCAGATTCGGTAAATTTACCGATTTTTTATTTTACCGAATCGGTAAAATTACCGAATCGGTAATTTTACCGATTCGGTAAAATAAAGCCCCCTACATGCCAATCACCTATTTACCGATCGGTAACGGCCGAAAATATCGATTTTCGGCCGTTACCGACCGACCTACATCGGGCCCTTGGTGTCTTCCCATTCAGAGACATGATGCTTTGAAGGGTTACTCAAAAAAAGAATCAAAAACCAAAATGTAGTAGGCGTAGTGGTCTGCACTCACTAGTGATGTACACCAATCACTGTGGGTCTAGTACAAATACAAGTTCAAAATCCCACCACTGACCAATAATGTTAGAACTGGGCATTTGGCAGGGGTAGGTACCACAGTCCAAATAGGGATGCTTGCTTCTAATCAGGGCAAGAAGTATACACTCTTTAGATAACCCCTGCTCACCCCCGTATCAAAGGCAATGTGCTAAGTATTTGGACCAACACTCACAGTAACACAGTGAAAACACCACAAATGGACACCACAACAGTTTAAAAAAATAGAAGTATTTAATCTAAACTAAACAAGACCAAAACAACAAAAATCCTACATACACAGTTCAAGACATGGTTTTTAAAGAGTTCTTAGTGGTTGCATCAAAATAATCCACAGTTGCGTTAGAATAGTTCACAAGTGTGTCACGTTTAGCCAACAGTACCTTTAGATGCGACAAAGTTCCAAAACAGAAGCTGGTGCCGTGGAATACAAGCGATGCATCACTCCTGAGACCGTGGGGAGGCAATGCGACAGCCCCGCTGGATGCAGCGGGCATGTTGCGAGGAATCCGGTCTGTATGGGGAGGGAAGCACTACCTTATATGGATTCCGATGCGTAGGTTCTGTAGGGAGCTTCTCGCAAAGGCACGATGCGACGATCTTTGGGATGGCGACGATCTCAGGTGCGGCGCGATGCGCGGCGCAGCGTTGATCTTCTCCTCTCGCTGCCCCTCGATGCGATGGCTCTGCGACGATACTCGCAGCGACGTGATGCGGTCCGCAAGCAAGCGGTGCAGCGATCTCACCCAGCCATGACAGGCTCTGCGACGGTACTCGCAGCGATGGTACTTTTCCCGCACCGGAGCGATGCGTTCCACAAGCGAAGGGTGCATCGGTTCTTGCAGCGGCAACAGGCGCTGTGACGATCTCGATCTTCGCGGCAGCAGGAATTTCCCCGCACTGACGGGGATGCGATCCGCAAGCGAGCCATGCGTTAAAATTTGCAGATAATCTTAGTTTCTTGTTCTCCAGCTTTCCAAACAGCAGGCTTCAACTTCCAGATGCCCCTCAGTCGGATTCAGCACTCAGGAAGGACAGAACTCTCTCAGCGGAGTTCAGGGAAAGCTGGGGGGTGAAGGCCTTTTGTTCCTGGGACTTCTTAACAGGAGGCCAGCTCACAACAGGCCCTTGGAGATCTCTTCAAGCAAGGGGACAAAGCAACAACAAAGTCCTTCCCCTCTCCTTGGCAGCAAAGCAACTGAAGGTCAGTCCAGCAAAGCAACAGCAGGACAGTCTTCCTTCTTCAGTCTTCCAGCTTTCTCCTTGGCAGAGGTTCCTTCTTGATTCCAGGATGATCTAATTTTCTGTATTCACTGGTCCTGTACTTATACCCCTAAAGGTCTTTGTTCCTTTCGTGCAGGAGGGCTCTGAGCCCGGTCTGAACCAGTTCTGGGTGTTCCTTGAGCACTTTGTTTTCCTGGTCTCTCCTTTCTATTCGGAGAGAGGGGCAGGGTCGTCAGCCGCCCAGCAGAAGGTGGAGCCAGCATTGTGGAAGGCAGGCACAGCCCTATTCAGGCCCAGGTGCTACCCCCTCCCACCACTCTAGTTGCAGATGGAGCTATTCAGCCCAGGGATAGCCCACTCAGCCTCTGGGAGCCACCCAGCCCCTGTCACTCACAAATCAGACAGTCAATTCACAAACAGGCCAAGGCACACAGAAAGGTCAGACAAGAGAACAGCAACTTTCTAAAAGTGCTGTTCTCAAACACAGGATTTAAAATCAACCTTTCCTTTAAGATGTGTTATTAAATTCTGAGTTCAGGGATACCACACTTTTATGTCCTACCTTGCTTCTATGGGCAGATATGCTGGTAGCCACTGTAGCTAGCATTCCCCATGATAGCCTATGGGCAAGGTAGCCTTACAGTAGTGAAAAACTAAAATGGCTATCATTCACTACCAGTGCATGCCACCTGCACTAGTACATGCTCTACCTTCCACATACACTGCACCCTGCCCAAGGGGGTACCTTGGGCCTTCCATAGGGGTGACCAATGTTCACAGAAAGTGAAGGGTTAGGCCTGGTCAGTGGGAACACTGATCAGGAGGACATGGCAGTTCACAGACTGTACACAGGCACTGCGGTGGCTGGCCTGAGACATCATTTTAGGGCTACTCATGTGGGTGGCACAATCAGTGCTGAAGGCCCACAAGTAGCATTTGTTATGACCAGCCCTGGCCCACTCAGTGCACTTTACTGGGTACTTCTTGGTGACACAAATATGCCAATCATGGATAACAAATTACCACCATAATTTACACAGGGAGCACTTGCACTTTGACACTGATCAGCAGTGGCAAACTGCCCAACGCATCTCTACCAGCAAAAACGAAATCCAGCACAACTTCAAAAATACAGGAGGCTGAGGCTAAAAGACAGGGGAAACCACGCCAAAGATGGCAGGTCTAACAGTGACTATACAATAGAGCGCTTCATAGCTAGATGAATGAGATGAACACATGCTGTATCCAGTTTGTGATCATAACACACTGCATAACACCAAGCTTGCAAAGATAAATTTGTGAAGTCCTTCCAATTTTTAGTGATCTGTTGAAAGGCAACTGCCAACAATACGTCTATATTCTTGGTGCTGGAAGTATGATCCTTCCGAATAGGGAATAAGCTACCCAGAAATAGATGTGTGATAGTCAAAGGGAAATTGGAATTGAAGATAGAATTAATTTGACCCCAAACAGATGTCAAGAAGTTATGTAAGTGAAGGCAAGTAAAAAGTACGTGTTTTAAATCAGCTAAGGGAGAGGAACAGGACCAACAAGTGTCTGGTACTGTGACATACCGTTTGTGTAATACGACCAGGTGTAGCAAAAACCTGTTATAGATGAAAAAATAACGTTTGCATAAAATAATTTTAATTTTTTGAGGATCTCTTTGCGTGATTGCCGCCTCCAACCAGGCTTCGTAATTATTATCTGCTAGCTCAATTTTGTTATCTAACCGGGGCCTAGAGCTGCCTAAAACGTTGCTGAATACTGTGCCATCAATTTTTGTTAATGCCCGAAAATTTGGCATACTGGATGTTTTGGTCCCAGAGGAGATTTCAATAGTTGTGATTATTTTAAACACAATGGCCTTGTGATCAGTCCAGGCCAGAGGTAGATTATTTCCAATCAAAAGTTGATTATTGCTACCCAGTATGCTACAAAATGCAGAAGAGAAAATCAGGAGGAGAAATAAACATATTGCACCTCATTATGGCTGCCCTGGGGAGGCACACAGTTGTGATGGATTCCAAGGTGCACTGA
Source organism: Lissotriton helveticus (assembly GCF_964261635.1). NCBI lineage: Eukaryota > Metazoa > Chordata > Amphibia > Caudata > Salamandridae > Lissotriton > Lissotriton helveticus. The sequence continues at coordinate 205,435,576 of NC_136062.1, forward strand.
TTTGTAAATCTGGGAATGTAACAAAACCCATAGGTTTTGGTGGGAACACCCCTGCAGCGCCTATGGGATGCCTTACCGATGCAATGTGAGGCAAGGCAGCGACTTGTGCTATGTTGCTTTACACCATATTGACGAGGAAATGAAAAGCCACGCAAAGTGGCATTTGTTGGCCTCTTAGATAAGGGTGTGCACTCTGCACTGCCAGAGCTTCATGAAAACTGACGCGCCGGCGGCACTAGTGGTTTGAAAATAAGCCACACAATGCGCATACACACAAGCTCAGGAGCTCCTTTTACAAGAGGCCAGCGCTGTAGTAGTGTAACTATCTTATTCACGTTCTGGCAGGCCAAGCCTCTCAATTCTAACCATGGGCAATGCAAATGCACCCAGTATGGTTTTGCATGGCCTCATAGACATGGAGTAAGGCAAGGCAGCGCAAAGTGCTGCATTGAATAACTGTGTGTCAAGGATGTGTTCCATGGGCATTGCGGTGGGATTTCCCATGCTACACCCATGGATCTTTACTTTGCCCCAGACATACTAGATCACGTACACCTGGGGCTGTGCCAAATGCTCATGCCTCCCCAGTGCAGGTATAAAGAGTAGAAATCTTTGCATTTCTCCTTGTCATTCCCCTCTTTACATGTGTAAAACAATCCGAAGCACACATAGAACGAGGAAAACACCATTTGGTATTGTGTTTGTGCAGGAAGGTGTCCCTTCCTGCACAAAAACATTCACCACTTGTTAGAAATGAGATTTCTGGTTGGCTAAGGTTTGCACCAAAGCCAGGAAGAAACCACCACTCTATTCAGGATAAGGGAGTTTCACTCCTAAAATGACCCCTGCTCACCCCCTTGGTAGCTTGGCACGAGCAGTCAGGCTTATCTTAGAGGCAGTGTGTAAAGCATTTGCACAAAACCAACAGTAATACAATGAAAGCACTACAAAAGGACGCCACGCCAGCTTAGAAAAATATCCAATATTTTTATATACTTAAAACAGGAACAAATACAATACAAATCCACAATACAGTACTTTAAAAATAGCTGCTTCACCAGATGTCTTTAAATGGCAAAAATACGTTGAAAACACAGTTCGTACGAGTCGGTTGCTCGGTCCGAGTCTACCGCAATGCTGAAAACAACAAAGTCTCACAGATCTAGCTGACCGCGTCTGTCCGGGCCAGCAACCGCGGGACAGACTCATTAACAGTACCTTTCTTAGTGCGACTCACACAGAGGTGCGGGTCGGTCTTGGCATCCGTCTTGGTTGCGAGGAAAGGTGGAAGCAGTGCACGGTGTGCTGTCCCTTGATGCGGTGTGAGCAGCGGCTCGGTGAGGATCGTCCAGACGGCAGTACAGGGCGAGTCGGTGCTCGATGCAGTGCTGGCAGGTTGCGGTGCAGGTGACAGAGCCGGTCGTGGTGTCCATGGCGGTTACGGTGCAAAGTGGAAGTTGTGCACGGTGCGGTGTCCCTCGATGCGGTGTGAGCAGCGGCTTGGTGACGATCGTCCAGACGGCGCCGGTGAGACCAAGGCAGGCGGTGCAGGGCAAGACGGTGCTCGATGCGGTGTTGGCAAGATGTAATGCAGCGACAGAGCCTGTTTGGCGGCAATCAGTGGTGGCCGAGCCCGGCAGTTGTATGAGGCGGTCACAGGTGTCGAGCCAGCAGCGACCGAGTCGGTGAGACCAGGCCAGCGAAGTGAAGCGAGACAGTGCTGGTTGCGGTACCTCCCCATGCGGTGAAGCCAACGGCTCGATGACGATTGTGCAGACAGCGTCGGTGAGACCAAGGCGTGCGGTGCAGGGAGAGTCGGTGCAGCCTGCGGTCCCTTCAGGACACAAGGACAGTGGCTGAGTCGGTTGACGGAGTCGGCTGATGGAGTCGGTCGTGGTTTCCTCTTTTCTGTGGCAACTGAAACAGCGGTTCCAGGAGCGGTACCCAGAGGTTTGTGGAAAAGTAAATTTTGCCATGTTCTGTGTCCCTACGCTTCATCCATCATATGTTATGTGTGCATGACCAATATGCATATGTTATTCCCCATGTCCGATTAATGACGCAATTCCAGTTGTGTCCACCTCTAGTATGTTAGTTTCCAGTCCTCGTGAATACTACGAATATCAGGCCTATGTAAAGTAATGTTGCCACGTTTCTCAGTGTGCACGTTATTCCATTATAAAGTCCCCGTTTCCAGGCCTCAAAAGGGCCCGGACCACAGATTCAGCTCCTGTCTCCTGAAAGCCTCGCTGAGGAGCAATACAGCCCCCACCTGTATCCTCGACCTTTCACTTACTTCCTGCCTCGCAGTGCCCGGTGCAGCTTGGCTCTGCCTCTGAGTCTGCCAAAAGTATGTTATAGTTCCAGCTATCAGTTCAGTCCTCCTTCTGCATTCCTAAGCTACTGAACTGCATCAATAGTTTCCGTCATTGTCTAGCCTTCTCGTCTCCACGTTAGAGAAATACTGTATTAATGGTCATTTAATATTCTTCATCACGCACTACATGTAAAATAATGCATGGTCCAGTCTTAGAATCAAGTTAGCTCTTTCCCTCATGACTCCTAGTTTATATCAACATGTTCCCTAAACATTAGATACCAGATAGGGTTTAGGTACATGTCGCTCCGACCCTCCAGACTCTAGTCTCTGCTCCTAGCACAGAGTTCGTAGCCCCCAGCTTCTCCTAGTAATACGTCATTGCCAGTTTTCGCGCACCATTAGATTAGAGGTCCCGGCTCCTTAGGTAGCCCCCTCCTATGTTTCCGCCCATTCATGACATATTCTGTTACGTTTGCACCACATGTCTATGTATACGCCCAGTTACACCTCTTTTTACTGTTATCTTTCGCGACTGCTACGCGTCATGCCTTTCTGCTCCACCCACTGCTACGCCCACTGCAATGTAATGCTATGTGTTCGCGCTATGTATATATGCCTGTGTTTTGTTATTGAATGTTAGCGCGCTCATCCCAGACCTAGCCCCAGCAGCTGCTGGGCCTCTTTTCCCCTGTTGGGCCCCAGTTGTCCTGCTGGGCCCTGTCATTCTGTTCCTATGCAGGTTGTCCTGATCCTGTCCTTATGCTGTAATAAACCTGCAGAAACTCCTACTACCTCGAATCTTGACTCTTATTTTATTGAGCTATCTGTTATGCTATAAGTCTAGTCAAAAATAGGGTATTATTTATTTATTTACCACATAATGGCGCCCGAATAGGGACTTGCCCTTTCCCCACGCGTCGGTGAAGCCACGCCAACCCCCTGACCCTCTGCAGTCGTGACGGAACTCTTCTGCGCAGTGGCAGATATTTCTGCTCAAGTATCCCTCAGGCCCACGGAGGAGACGGAGGAGGCGGTCCAGCATCCGAACGAGACGGTGGAGGAACGCGGCGAGTCCCGACCAGAGCCCAAGCCGAGAGTCCAAGGTCCGAGGTATCCGGAGGCCCACCCGTAACTGAAGTCCGAAGTTCGTCGTCCGTCGTCCAGTCCAGTCCGAGGCCTTCCGTTCCGTGCTGCCCGGTGAGTACCATTGCTGGGGTAGTATCTAGACAGGACCAATTTAAATTGACTCCTGGTCCGTGGGTTGGTGGTGCCCAGACTCACAAACGAAGTGTTCACCTAGGTGGATACGGGTCTTGATGTGTCCCTTTATGGGACCGGTATGTTCCGTACTGTTACAGCAGTGCATCCAGTAACTCTAGTCTGTTCCGTTCTCGAGAAAATCTGTTCTATTTCTGTTCTCAGTATTCCAGGTAATATTCTGTTCGAACTGTTATTTATAATGTTCTTCATGTAATTTACTGTTGTGGTATGAGTGCGATGTGATTTCGTGTTTTTTATTGTGTATTGTATTGTGTCCAGATTACAGTTCAGTCATGCCTATATTTTCCAAGTTACGTCAGTTAAAAACTAGAAAGGGTCTGTTAGAGGAAGCAGTTCCTGTCCCGCCTAGGGACAGTCCAGGTCACTTTATGTATCAGAAACATGGCATAAGCGCCATATTGTATCTAGATTTATGGGTAGAGTATACCAAACAGTTAGAAGAAAAGTATAGATGGCCCGTATCGGGTACATGGGATGCCGAATGTATCATGCGAGTAGAAGAAGCATTATGGAAAAAGAAAGCCAGACAGTCACAGAAAGATGCCATCGAGTTATGGCGTAAAGAAGCGCATAGAAGAACGGAAAAGGAAGTCAGAAAGTCAGAATTAAGTAGAGAATCCCAAGAACGAGCCCAAGAAAGAGAATTAATCGAGATAGGTGAACAAGTCAAAGCCGAACAGTCAGACAGACAGAGGCATGCCCTTATTAAGGGTATGTATCCTCTCCTTGCCGAAGGTTTGCCAAAAGCGACCCCAGAGGCACCCAGTAATTTCCCGCCACCATTAATTCCGACCAAGCTACGTCACAAACCGACCGCAGCTGATATTTTTATTTCGTCCTATCTGGACGACACAGTCCCAGAATATGCAAATCCTGTTCGCGCTCCGCTAGTCCCTGTAAATCAGGCACTTCCCGCTCCTCCAGACACCGGAGTACCTGTTACGGTACCCCCGGTCCAGCCTACAGTTCCATTTCCCACTCTGCCAGGACGTAGAGCCTCAGTAGACGACTCCAGTTTAGGGGCCGCAGGAGGAGCTACTCCTCAAACCCCGCCGCCACACAAGCGTTTATCGGCACTCGAATTACATGCTCAAGCATCACAGCGTACTCCTAAAAGTAATAAGTCTGTTACAGAAATCAGGCAAGCCCTTAACGAATGTGTCTATGATCCAGTTCCAGGCGAATATACTATGGTTTTATATTCCTTACGTGTAAGGAGAGTGACCGAGTATCTAGTCACCTTACCGAATATGAAAGAAGATCTAGACAGAATATATCGTTTCATCCGTACAGGGGAGGATCCAGAAAGTATTGGCGAGATTATGTCTCAAAGGAAAGCCGAGATTCAGCTCATGATATTAAAGTTCCTGATCAATTGTCTAATAAGAGAACAAGATTACCCGTCTAAAGATCCCGCCGAAATGAGAATCCTGACAAGGTGGAGTGATAATATAGCCGAGGGTAAGCACAAGACCGTCAGTGCCATGGAGAGTATGTACAAGAAAATTCGTAAAGAAATAATAAGGTTACACGACCAGCGTAAAGCAGCACAAGTAAGCGAGAAAGAAAGTATCTCTGATCCTGAAGAGGAAGAGAACGAGAATCCCGCCAGAATAGCGTATGTAGGAAAATCCAGATTTCCAGATCGCCATTTACGTCTAGAACCCAAGTCTATTTTTCATCTAGCACCAGAACAAGGTTCTCTAGAACAAGTATTTCAAGCTACCGATCACATTCTGAAATCACGAGTCGGTTACAGTGAATTAAGTACTATGCATGAACAAGAACTAGCCCGATCAGCAGTCCGATGGATTACTGATTCTACCACTTTTCCAGACGAAATAGTGGCACAAATGTTTCTGAAATTGCCCCCAGCCGAGCAACGACTGGTGGGTATGTATATGATCCAGCACCTCATCACTCTGTATGAGGGTCAACATTCTGATCCAGGTCCGTTGCATGATATCCTGAACGAGTTACTCCAGTATAGATGGAGAGGTCTAGGTACCGATTTAATTAGTGTCATTCTAGAACAGCGCCACAAATATAGAACGTTCCTGAACCCGCATTTTGTTCATGTCTCACCCCCAGAAAGTAAATCGTTTTACATAGACAGACAGAATCCGTTACGAGAAGTCCACCCAGTCCAAGGGGCGGGTGGCGTAATGCAACGAGTGTTCGTATACACTCCGATTTCAAAGATGGAACTTCTTGAAATGAAGAAATTAATTCCCTGTCATGACAAAGATCCAGCAGGGTTCCATAGAGAATTAAAAGACATGCTCCGTATGGGAGAATACACTTACCCAGACATCATTAAAATGTTAAAGGTCCTGTTACCCGCAGGGGTGTATGAAAAGTTAAAGGAAAAAGAATGGGAGGTGGGAGAGAAAAAGATCGATTGGGCAGCTCTAGAAGCTGAAGACAAGGCACGAGTACCAGGTACCGGTCTTGGAGATAAATGTAAAGAATTACCAGAATTATTGATTCAAGTTTTACCCAGATTATTGACAACGAGAAAAGAAGACTGGGATGCAATCTCAGCCTGTAAACAGAAACAAGATGAAGATATTAGTGATTTTTATTCTAGATTTGAAAAATGTTTCAGTATTAACAGTGGTCTCAAGACAAGTAGTGAGTCATACCCTCATCTTTTCGTCACCAAATTAGTCGAGAATTCAAGTCCGCAAATTAAAAATCGAGTTTTGAAAGTTGAAAGCACCTGGCAAGCAAATACTCCGTCCCAGATGCTCCAGATGCTCCAGTACCACCAGAATAGAATCAGAGAAGAGCAAGAACACGAGAGAAAACGTATGAAAGACACGAAAATGAAAGTGCTAGTTGCACAATCTGTTCCTCAAGACAGTCAGAAGAGGGGTCCAAATCAAGCCAATCAAGCCAGTCATCCTGCAGCTCCCGTTAGAGGGAACTGCAATTATTGTAAACAGCCAGGTCATTTTATAAACGAGTGTGCAGTTCTGAAACACAACATAGCTACTGGTAAGACTAAAGAAAGACCACGTCCGCCAAGACAAGAACAAGTTTCACAGATTCCTCAGTCACAGAATACACAACAGACAGTTTCCGCTCCGCAGCCTATAGCTGCAACACAGCATGTTACGTCACAGATGTACCAGTATGCACAGTCCGAGTATCCAGAGTACCAGTCATATTCATGAAACAGCCTAGAGAGGGAGGTAGGCTTGCCTCTCATCGAGATACCTGTAGATCAAGAAGGTCCCTATGTTCACAGTCAAGTATTAGGGAAAGACAGAAAGTTTTTGATCGATACAGGGGCAAGTAGGACCACAATTAGTCATGCCGAAGTTCCAGGGGCTCCGCTCTCAGGCTCAAGAAATGTTTCCCTTGGATTTTCAGGAAAACCAATAGTTAACGAGATATCTAAGCCAGTCACTCTAGAGGTAGGTCCATTGTCCCGTACTACTGATCTGTTACTTACTAAGTCATGTCCAGAAAATCTGTTAGGCATTAAGACACTGAAAGAGTTAGGTGCAGTTATTTGCTGTTCCCTAGAGGGAATACGTCTGTTCCTACGTGACTTTAAGGGTCACTATGTATTACGAGATTTTGATTCGAGATTGTCTAATGTTCCGCAGCACTTATGGGCGCAAGGTCCAACTGATGTAGGTTACATGCAAATCACACCCCATCGTGTGACTCTCAAGCCAGGTGTAGTGTTACCCCGAATCAGACAGTACAGATTGCCACCTGAGGCTGTAGCAGCCTTATCCAAAATTATTGACGAGCTCATGGCTCAAGGAGTAGTTGTAGAAACTGACTCCAATGTATGTAATTCTCCGATCATTCCAGTCATGAAACGTACTGATCCAAATGCACCCCCAGTATATCGATTAGTGATTGATTTACGAGAGCTTAATAAATGTATTATTCCTCAGTACCCAGTTGTCCCAGATATTTCTTCCCTGTTAACAGCCATTGATTCCGAAGCCATGTTCTTCACTGTCATAGACCTTAAGAATGCATTTTTTAGTGTTCCAATTCATCCAGACAGCCAGTTTCTTTTCGGATTTTGTTTAAATGGAAGGAGCTATATGTTCACACGCGCTCCTCAAGGTTTCACAGAAAGTCCTAGTATTTACAGTCAAGCACTCAAGAGACAGCTAGACAACATTCACATGCCAACTGACACTGCACTGCTCCAGTATGTCGATGATCTACTGATCACTGCCCGTTCTGAATGTGCCTGTGAGCGAGCATCACTTACAGTTCTGTATTTTCTAGCCGAGATGGGGCACAAAGTGTCACCTTCGAAGCTTCAATTCTGTGTCCAGCAAGTGGTATACTTAGGACACTTGCTGTCCAAGAGGGGTAGGCAGTTGACACCAGACCGTATCCAGTTAATAGCGAGTCTTCCCCAGCCCAGAACCCAGAAGGAGGTACGTGCCTTTATCGGCCTTACTTCTTATTGTAGACAATGGATTCCCCAGTATGCATTTCTAGCCAAGCCACTGATACAGTTAACGACACAGGAGGCAGCCGTATCGACTGTCCTCCATTGGACATCTGAACATACACTTAGTTTTAACGAGTTAAAGAAAGCCCTATGTCAAGCTCCAGTTCTAGCTACACCGAACTACAGTAAGCCTTTTACACTTTTTGTTACTGAACGCGAAGGTACAGCATTGTCTGTTCTCACACAAGATCAAGCAGGTCAATACAAGCCCTGTGCTTATTTTTCGAGCACATTAGATCCAGTAGCCCAGGCGTTGCCTGCGTGCCTCAAGTCAGTTGCAGCCACAGCTCTAGCTATCAGACAAAGTGATTCTATAGTTTTAGGACATTCCCTGACAGTACAAGTCCCACATTCAGTAGAAGTTCTTTTAAACCGAACACAAACACAGCACTTGACAATTGCACGTTTAACAGGTTATGAATTGACACTGTTCCAGCCACACATAGAAATTAGACGCTGCAACGTTCTGAATCCTGCTACACTGTTACCATCAGTTAATTCAAATCCAGACCCACATGATTGTGTGGAAGTAGTTAACATTACGACAAAGCCAAGACAAGACCTGACAGACATTCCGTTACCAGATCCTGACCTGACACTTTATGTGGATGGTTCATGTATGAGAACTAGTACAGGAGAACTAGTCGCCGCGTATGCAGTGACTACTGACACTGAAGTTATTGAAACACACCGTATTGATACCTTGTCCGCTCAAGCAGCAGAGCTAGTCGCTCTGACACAAGCCTGTATACATGCCAAGAACCTGAAGGTTAATGTTTACACAGATTCACGTTACGCATTCGGAGTTGTACACGACTTCGGAGTGCTCTGGCAGGAGAGAGGTTTCATGACTTCTCATGGAACCAAGATTCAGCATGGTCTCCTTATTCAAGCCCTGTTAGATGCCATACATTTACCGACATCTATTGCTATCATGAAATGCAAAGCACATACGAAAGTTACTGACATTATTTCCCAAGGTAATGATCTAGCAGACCGCACAGCCAAGCTTACAGCACAGACTCCAGACATTCCAGTTAATCAGACACGTACTCCAGATCCGATTACATGCATGACAGTTAAGGACCCTACACAAGATGTCATAGATATACAGTTACATGCTACTCCCGATGAAATCAAGAAATGGTCTGAACAAGGAGGGGTCCAGACAGATCAAGGATGGTTAACGAAGGGTAGAGCCACATGGTTTCTCCCCGATTCTATGGTTCAAGTCATTATCAATACCGCACATAGTCCAGCACATTTAGGAGAAAAAGCTATGTTAGACAGTATCCAGAACATTTGGTTCAACAAGCATTTACGAGCTGCAGCCAAGCAGAAAGTCCGTACCTGTATGATATGTTGTCAGTTTAATCCAGGTAAAAGTGTCCCGGTGGAACAAGGTGGTTTCCAGCCCCCTGACCACCCTTTTGAGGTCCTCCAGATGGATTATATTCAAATGGAGCGATGTCGAGGTTTCAAGTATGTCCTTGTAGTTGTATGCGCTTTGTCCAGGTGGACAGAAGCATATCCAGTCCCAGATTACACAGCCGCGACCACTGCCAAGCAGTTGGTTCGTGAATTTTTCCCTAGATACGGACTCCCTAGAGTCGTATATTCTGATAACGGTCAGCCATTCTCCTCAGAGTTAATGAAGCACGTTTCCCTTTTGTTAGGGTACCAGTGGAAGTTCCATTGTGTACGCCATCCTGAAGCAGCCGGTCTCGTAGAGAGACATAATCAGACTCTGAAAATCCGCATTGCAAAAGTCTGTAAGGACAAAGGTGTGGACTGGTTAATAGCTCTGCCAGTCGCTTTATTTTATATGCGCATGGTCGCACATTCCAGATCAGGTCTGTCCCCGTATGAGGTCGTATTCGGCCGCCCCCCTAACATGTGGGGTACTCCTAGACACCGAAGTATTACCGATGTTTCATGTAATATGCTGACAGATTACCTAGCTTCCTTGATGTCTGCCCTCAACTCATGTCGTTCACAGGTTGCTGCCGCCTTTCCAGACAACACCGAGGTGGCACCGCACGAGATCGTTCCAGGCTCCTTGGTGATGATCAGAAATTTTGACAGATCAAGTCCGCTGGAACCACGTTGGAAAGAGCCACGTCAGGTCCTCTTGACCACCCGTACTGCCGTCAAGTTGGAAGGCAGGAAGGGGTGGGTCCACCTTTCTCATGTAAAACTTTTCAAAGGATTGAAACCAGTCTCCAAGAACATTTCCAAGGATTCCCAGGATTCGAAAGATTGCCAGAACATTGTTTTAAAGGACTGTCCCGCACAAGACATTATTACAACCCCTCCCTTGTTAGAGAAAACTCCGCAACAGGAGTATAAGCTCAAATTAAGGTCTAGTAAAATAAGTCAGTCAGTTTGATTGTATAAGTCCTCCCCTAGGTGAAACGGTTAGACTGTTTCTGACATGTATAAAATAGACCCCCATAGTGAGAGAGTCAGTCGAAGTTCACTTCAATGTATCGTTTTTCTAAGTTTCATATTGTTTCTCAGCATAATGATTTCCTGCACCAGCTACGCATTTTTCCTGTATTTACCAGTTCCTCATGTAAATATGTCTACTAATGCTACAGTAGAGCACACGTTTAGTGATCTGCCTCCTCACGAATATTCATACCGCCTCGCTATGCGCAACAACACATTTATCCGTATGTTACATTATTCACACCAGACCAGCAATGCCACTAATTGTTGGGTGTGTGGTCGGCTCCCCCCTTTCCAGACACCGAAGGGAGTTCTGCCACTTTTTCCTTATCCATTCTCACACAATGGTTCGTGTGGAGCATGGTCCACGTTAACGTCATCCTCAACAGATATGTCTTTTCTTAACAGTACATGTTTTCCAGACAAGCAAGGTTTCCCCCACAGAACAGGTTTAGATCTAGAAAATGAAGTATATAATTTAGGTAATTATTCGTCGAATTTCATGGTCCTGAATGTTCAGTCTGATACTACTCCAGACTTACCTGCTATTTCAGTACTACCAGTCAAAGGCGAATTATGTGTCCGTAGTTATGGTTCTGTACACATAGGTCATAGTGAATGTACTACTGTTATCAAGTATAGTGACAGTGGGAAATCTATTTTCAAAGCTTCACGTCATTCTTATTTTATTTGTGGTCAAACTGCATATGTCCGTCTGCCCCTCGATTGGGAGGGAACCTGTTACATTGCCTTCCTACTGCCACCTGTTTTCCTAGCCCCATCTGATTATCACAGAAACACACATCTAGTACACATTAGACATAGAAGGGAGTCCCCAATTGTCGATTATACTGAAACTACTCTAGAACAGTATACAGATTTCAATAAAGGTTTCTTCTTCTTCGTAGGACCTGTCCAGAATAGTAAACTGATCCGTAGGTTAACAAGAACCCTTGAAGCTGTAGTTAATGAGACTGCCTCTGCTCTAGGTAACCTAACCGAAGAACAATCTGCTATGAGATTTGTCGTTTTGCAAAATCGTCTCGTCCTTGACGTCATACTGGCCGATAGGGGCGGGGCCTGTAGAGTCATCGGATCTAGTTGCTGCATTTTCATTCCAAATAACGCGCCGTCTGTTTATTCAGCTATAACCAGACTCCATAAAATTGCCCATCTGTTACACCAAGATCCAGGCACCTGGACATGGTCCGGTTGGTTCTGGAATATAATTTCCGCATGGGGATGGAAAGTCCTGTCCTTTCTAAGTATAGCAGTAGCGATCATATTTAGCTGCTGCCTCTGTATACAATGTGGCCCTGCGATTTGCAGCATGTGTGCTACCTCTTGTATTCCTAGTCCCAAGCCCCGTTCCAAATCCCGTTCCAAGACAATTCGAGACGAGCAAATGGTACTGTATGAAATGATAGATGGTATCATGAAAATTGATGTTTCCTGATGGAAACGTAGTGACAAGGAGGGAATGTGGAAAAGTAAATTTTGCCATGTTCTGTGTCCCTACGCTTCATCCATCATATGTTATGTGTGCATGACCAATATGCATATGTTATTCCCCATGTCCGATTAATGACGCAATTCCAGTTGTGTCCACCTCTAGTATGTTAGTTTCCAGTCCTCGTGAATACTACGAATATCAGGCCTATGTAAAGTAATGTTGCCACGTTTCTCAGTGTGCACGTTATTCCATTATAAAGTCCCCGTTTCCAGGCCTCAAAAGGGCCCGGACCACAGATTCAGCTCCTGTCTCCTGAAAGCCTCGCTGAGGAGCAATACAGCCCCCACCTGTATCCTCGACCTTTCACTTACTTCCTGCCTCGCAGTGCCCGGTGCAGCTTGGCTCTGCCTCTGAGTCTGCCAAAAGTATGTTATAGTTCCAGCTATCAGTTCAGTCCTCCTTCTGCATTCCTAAGCTACTGAACTGCATCAATAGTTTCCGTCATTGTCTAGCCTTCTCGTCTCCACGTTAGAGAAATACTGTATTAATGGTCATTTAATATTCTTCATCACGCACTACATGTAAAATAATGCATGGTCCAGTCTTAGAATCAAGTTAGCTCTTTCCCTCATGACTCCTAGTTTATATCAACATGTTCCCTAAACATTAGATACCAGATAGGGTTTAGGTACATGTCGCTCCGACCCTCCAGACTCTAGTCTCTGCTCCTAGCACAGAGTTCGTAGCCCCCAGCTTCTCCTAGTAATACGTCATTGCCAGTTTTCGCGCACCATTAGATTAGAGGTCCCGGCTCCTTAGGTAGCCCCCTCCTATGTTTCCGCCCATTCATGACATATTCTGTTACGTTTGCACCACATGTCTATGTATACGCCCAGTTACACCTCTTTTTACTGTTATCTTTCGCGACTGCTACGCGTCATGCCTTTCTGCTCCACCCACTGCTACGCCCACTGCAATGTAATGCTATGTGTTCGCGCTATGTATATATGCCTGTGTTTTGTTATTGAATGTTAGCGCGCTCATCCCAGACCTAGCCCCAGCAGCTGCTGGGCCTCTTTTCCCCTGTTGGGCCCCAGTTGTCCTGCTGGGCCCTGTCATTCTGTTCCTATGCAGGTTGTCCTGATCCTGTCCTTATGCTGTAATAAACCTGCAGAAACTCCTACTACCTCGAATATTGACTCTTATTTTATTGAGCTATCTGTTATGCTATAAGTCTAGTCAAAAATAGGGTATTATTTATTTATTTACCACAGGTTGGTTAAGTCTTTGCAGTCCCTGAGACTTCTTAACAGGAGGCCAGCTCAGGTTCAGGCCCTTGGAGATACTCAGCACAAGTAGAGAAAGTTCAGTCCAGTCCTTCCACTGCTCAAGGCAGAAGCAGCAGCTGCAGGCCAACCCAACAAAGCAACAACTCAGCAAAGGGGCCTTACTCCTCCTGGCAGCTCTTCCAGCTCTCCTTCTTGGCAGGTTCCTTGATTCCCTCGAGTTTTATGAAGTCTTTTCTATCCCTAAGACTTCCAACAGGAGGCAAGCTCTACTTTAAGTCCTTGGAGAAAATTCTAACAGCAGGGTGATGAAAGAACAGTCCAGTCCTTTCCCTGCTCAAGACAGAAGCAAACACTGCAGGCCAACCCCTCAACACGCAGCATAGGGGCAGTACTTCTCCTTCAGCTTTCCCAGTCCTTCTTCCTGGCAGGTTCCTTAGTTAAGAAGTAATCTAAATGTCTGGGGTCTGTGCCCCAAAATGTATACCAGCAAATCCTTTGTCCTCTGAAGGCAAAGGGGCCTGTACCTAGTTCCTAACAGTTTTGGGTGCATTCTGCCAGTGTGCACCTTCTTCCTTTGTCAGTGTGGGCGAGGGTCATCAGATGCACCACAGGAGGTGGAACCAGCATTGTGGACGGCGAGCCCAGCCCTATTCAGCCCCAGTTGAGACTCCTCTCACCCATCTATGTGTAGATGTGTTTACTCAGCCCTGGGCTAACTCGCCCTGTCTCCTGGAGTCTCCTGGAGTCTCCCCAGCCCCTGTCACTCACAAACCAGACAGTTAATACACAACCCAGCAGAGGCAGGCTGGATGGTTAGATCTGAAAATACCTACTTTCTAAAAGTGGTATTTTCAAACACAGAATGGTAAAACCAACTTCACTAAAAAGTGCATTTTTTTATCATTCTGAGTTCAGGCATACTAAACTCGAAATTCTACCACGTTCCCTGGGTCAGTTAGGATCATTGGATGTAATGATAAAACTGCCCATTCTGGCCTATGGAGAACATGTAGCCTTAGAATAGTGAAAAACGAAGTATGCTGTAATTCACTATCAGGACATGCCTCACACATCAGGGCATGTCCTGCCTTTCACACACAATGCACCCTGCCCATGAGGGTACCTTGGGCCTACCTTAGGGGTGACTCACATGTAGAAAAGGGAAGGTTTAGGGGCTTGCAAGTGTGTGCACTTGACAAGTCAACATGGCAGCCCCAGGCTGCACACAGGCTCTGCAATAGCAAACCAGAGTTACACTTTACGGGCTGTTTGCGTGAGTGGCACAATCCAGTGCTGCAGCCCACCAACAGAAATTGATTTATAGGCCCTGGCACTCACAGTGCACTTTACTATGGACTGACACATAAATCAAATAAGCCAATCATGAAAACACCAATCCATAACACAGTTTACACAGAGAGCATATGCAGGATTAGCAGTGTTAAAGTGCCCAGAGTCCTAAAACCAACACACAAGTCAGGAAAAAATTGAAGGAAAAAGCAAAAAGTTGAGGGATAACCATGCAAAAAGGGCCATTTCCAACACAGCCTAAAGCCAAGGGAGACCAATCCATACCTCGATGGACTTCCCTGCTTGGGGCGATAGAACATGGAACTTGGCCCGCAACAGCAGGGTTTCATTCCTGTTCCATATCTTCCTGAACCTAGATGGATTCCTCTATCCATACTCTCGGGCCCACCAAGTTGACCCATGGGGAACCCTTCTCCTCACCTGAGAACACCATCTGTGCAGCGCCTAAACTTATTTTGCTCACAGATGTGTCCAAGTGGCATGGCCCAGTCCACCCCTGGGGTGTGACTCCTGTACCCCTCCCAGGGACAACCCTGTCCACCAGGACAGCAAGCCACGGTGGCTACGACAGTTGTCAGTGGGGGGACCCTGGCCCTAAGACTCTCAGGGCTCTCTAACCTCTGTGGTTTCAGGGAGTGGGGGGAGGTAGCCCCATGTGCCTGGCACTCTTTGTCCGCTCTCCCTCTTGTCAGGTCAGGGATGACATACTGGCACTGACACCCCAGCCCAGGGTCTGTACCCTGCAGCTGGAAGGAGACTGGGGTGGGCTCTCTCACATCTTGTCCTCCTTTCCAGGGCTCTGTACCCTCCCACCTGGAGCGGTACCCCCTTCCAGAATTGTCAGGCCACCAGTGGCAGGTTTTCTGCGCAATTTGCCCAACAGTTCAGGGGTGCTATCCTGCAACTGGTGCTCCAGCCCAGGATCTGTACCCTGAGGCTGAAACAAGGGCTTGGGTGGGCTCTCCCACACCCGGGCTGGGGTGCTCTGTATCCTCCTACCTTGAGCCGCACTCCCAGAAGACAAACTGGTAGGGGGACTGTTAACAGTCACCCCTCCCTCCAGGTCAGGGGGGACACCTTGAACTTGCTCCTCCATCCCAGGGTCTGTATCCTTAGGATGGACCTGTGCCTGGCAACCCATGACTTATGTGGGAATACACCAACCCCCCAGGGGTAACACACTCCTCATGAGTTGTGCCAGAGTCCACCTGGTGCAGGTCTCCAGCCTCCTGTCCACTGAACAGAGCATGAAGACACCCCAGGACAGATGTAGCCTCACCAGGATCAGTACTTGCATACTCTGACCTTAGAGCTGGCAACCCCGGACCACTGGTCCTGCAAGAATTGTCAGGGCACCTGTGGCAAGTGTCCTGACCAATTCGCCCACCAGTTCAGGACCTCTCTCCAGCAACTGGTCTACCAACCTAGGGTCTAAACCCTTAGGTTGAACCGGGGTCGGTGGCGAGGGCCCCCTCCCTCTGTACCCCCTTCCAGAGTTCTGCACCCTCCCACCTGGAGCGGTACAACTAGAAGACAACCCAGTCAGGATGCTGCCTACAGTCGTCCTTCCCTCCAGGTCAGGCAGGACCTGAACCTGGCTTCCCAACTCAGGGACTAAACCCTGCAGCTGAGCACCTGCCCGGTGCACCAGGACTTCCTTGGGAGACCGCATGCCCCCCTGAGGGTAACACATGACTCATGTGTTGTGTGATAGTCTGTCTGGCGCAGATCTCCTGACCTCTGTCCATCTGACAGTGCACAAAGATGCCCCAGGACAGAAGTGGTGTCACCATGGTCTCTGCTAGGAGGCTCAGCCCTTCTGGCTGGCCCCTGACCCATTGGTTCTCCCACAGGGGAACGCATACCCCTCTCACCCCTCTGTCTGGACTTCTGCACCCTCCCAACTGGAGCGGTGTTGCCAGATACCAGAACTGGTATGATGCTCATTACAGCAGTCCCCCCCAGTTCCCCTGGATCTAGGGGATCCCCCTTAATGGGTGGCCTGCCAGTAGAGCTTAGGCTTCTTACCTGGTGTCCCCTCATAGAACCAACGAGGCTCTGGGACCGGGTTTTGGGTACCTTGAGCTGCAGCCCCTTCCCACTCCTTCTCCACAACGTTAGGACATGAGACCCTATACTCTTCCCACAGCAATGGGACCTATCTGGGCTACCATGAACCTTTCCCACCACCCTTGGTTGGGAAATACCCAAGCCACTTCCTTCCAGGTCACCCCAGATGCTTTTCCAGACCCTCTGGAATCTACCTAAAGGTCTGCCTCCAGTGCAACCTCCCTGGGGTCAGAGAACTCACAATCCCCCCCTGGGTGTTGGCATAGCTATGGAAAACAGGGACTTAAAATATGCTCTCCAAAAATTGAATCACACAGGTGTTAAACAAACTACCCTTCACCCAACCATCCAGTGCCTCAGAAAAGTCCCCACATCATTCTCAAAGGACTGGTGAGACAGTGTCTGACTGTTGCTATCACACAACCCATGCTCTTCTGGATGGTCTTCATACTCACTTACCAGGACTTCTATCATGGGGGAACCCCTCTCCCTGCACCTCTCATCTAGAGTCAGTAGAGTGTCCATCCCACTACCAGGAATATGCTCCCCTGTGCCAGTTCTCCAACCCACCTCAGGGACATGGCACAACAGTGGAGTAACCTCACAATCCTGAACCCCCTGGTGTATGTCAACCCCCTTCTTAAAAGCAGTGCCCCAAATCTGTGTGTGTGTGTGTGAACCTCCCTCTCAGTGCTCGACACTACATTTTTGCTGCCACCATCTGGGCTGGACAAAGCCTTACTTGCTTCCCAATCGAATACCAAATACGATAAAAATCCATTATACAGTACTTTAAAAATAGTTGCTTCACCAGGGGCCAGATGTAGGTCGGTCGGTAACGGCCGAAAATACCGATTTTCGGCCGTTACCGAGCGGAATCGAACCATCGGGATGTAGGAGTCCGAAATCCGTCATAATCGGTAAATTACCGAATCGGTAATTATACCGAATCGGTAAAATACCGATTCGGAAAAAACACAGATTCGGTAATTTTACAGATTCGCTAACATACAGAATCGGTAAATATACCGAATCGGTAATTATACCGAATCGATAAAATATCGATTCGGAAAAAACACAGATTCAGTAATTTTACCGATTCGCGAACATACAGAATCGGTAAATATACCGAATCGGTAATTCTACCGAATCGGTAAAGTTACCGAATCGGTAAAATGCCGATTCTGTAAATAAGAAGTGTGAAAAAAGAAGAGTAAGATTTAGGTAAGCTCAGAAATACCGAATTTGCCTAAAAATCGGTATTTAAGAGTCTGTATTTACCATGGATTGGAATCAGGTGGTAACCAGGTGCAACCTATAAAAACGGACCCAAAATGCAATTCTTCTTGACTATGGCGGCATTTTATGTCATTGCAAGACGGCTACGGCTACAGGAGGAAGGAGAGAGGGAATGGCAGAGAGAGGAGCAGGTTTACAGGCAGAGGGTGACCCTGTGCATGCTCACAGAAGCAGAGATCCTACAGAGATACAGGCTGGACTCAGACACCATTTTGGACCTTATCAGGGACCTCCAACCACTGTTGGACCACCCCACCCCAAGGGCACACGCAATCCCAACACAAGTGCAGGTGCTATGCAGCCTACACCTGCTTGCTTCTGGCAGCTATCAAAGTGTAGTTGCTGTGGCAGGAGGGGTGACCCAGAGCAGCCTGTCAAGGTTTTTCCACAAATTCCTTGACGCCATGATACAGAGGATGGACCAATACATTTCCTTCCCTGCAACCCATGCGGAACTGGTACAAACTAAAGCAGACTTTTACCAGATGGCAAGATTCCCCCACATCATTGGCTGCATTGATGGCACTCACATTCCGATTTGCCCCCCTGCTGACACAGAATACATATACCGTAATCGGAAGTCAACGCACACCATAAATGTGCAGGTGATTTGTAATGCTAAGTGCGTCATCACAGACCTGGTTGCAAAATTCCCAGGGAGTACCCACTACTCCTACATCTTCCAAAGCAGCGGCATCCATGCACGGCTGACGGCAGGGGAATTTGGTGAAGGATACCTCCTAGGTGAGACACATTGTCAGACCACCATAACAAAAATAGCAGTGTGAAGTACATGTATGCATGTGAGTAACGTTACCCCTTTTTCTTCTAGGCGACAGTGCATATGCCCTCCGCTCATTCATACTCACCCCCTACCTCAACCCCTCAACACCCAGCCAAAGGAGGTATAACCGGGCCCACAAAAGCACAAGGAATGTGGTAGAACGGACCTTTGGCATCTGGAAAAGCAGGTTCAGATGCTTGCACAAGAGTGGAGGTGCAAGGCAGTATACCCCCATCACCTGCTGCAAGATGATTGCTGTCTGTGCAATGTTGCACAACCTTGCGGTCAAGAAAGGCACTGAGGTAGAGTTGTCAGACTACGAGGACCATGACGACGACATTGCTGTGCCACAAACCCAACCTGCTGGAGTGTCAACACCAAGTGATGGCAGATACAGACGGGAGGAAATAACAGACAACTATTTCTGAGTGAGTACAGATGAACACACAGGTTATGGATGTGATTTTTTTTTTTTATGTTGGAAGAACGTTCAAGCACTGATGTGCAACAAGTGAAATTATGAAATTGTATGTGGGGACTGGAAATGCCCCGGGTTGCCTCACCCACACTGGCAGAGTCATTTTCTGAAGCGCTTCACAGTGCCACTGGGATGCTGATCACCCCCTTCAGCATGGCCTGCTGCCTCTGCGGAGCGCCTGCTGCTCCTGCGCGGCTCTGACACAGCGCTAGCCGGGCTGCTGCTGCTGTCCCCAGCCTCGGCCACGTCCAGGGCAGGATTGACCACTGTATTAGATATGATGAGGGCCTCCATGGCACTGGTGATCCTGGCCATGCCCCTGGTCACCTCCGCAGTGTTTTGTGTCAGGCTCTCTTCCAAATTTACCCCTCGGTGACATAGCTGGGACGTTGCGGCGGCAAGCCGGTTAATTGCCCTGTTTTGGACACGGGCATCCCTGCGCCTTGTGTGCTCAGTATGTTCCATCTTGGCACAAAGCTGTGTGATGGCGGTTGTCATGCGTCCCATTCCTGTGGCAATGTCTCTGTTTGTTTGTGCCACCTCCTTGTTGCTTGCCACCAACTCACCAAAGCCCTTTGCCATTTCTACCATTTGCAGGTTGTGTGCACGCAATTGGCGGTGGCATGCCAGGATGGATTTTGCCTGCAGGCGCTGGATTCGCACCATGCTCCCCTCAAGGCCTTGGAACACTGTGCCCTCTCCTGATGGACATGCACTGCTGGGAGTGCGTGGGCGGCGATTGGTGCTGGCCTGCTAGGTGGGCTGCTGTGCTACAGGTGTCGCTGGTGTGGGTGCTGGTGCCTGACCCGCAGCTCCCTCCATGATTGTCAATGGGGCCACAATACTCATCCTGGCTGGTGATGTGGCAGGTGCTGGCTGGGACCGTGAGGGGGAGTTCTCAGCTCAGAACACCAATGGGGGGGATTGTGATAGTTGGGGGGAGTGGGGAAAAACGAGGGCATGTACAGGGTCGTCCTCATTGACCATGGCACTGCTGTCCTCCTCCTCCTGCGAGGCATCCATGGTGCTTGGCCCTGCCACCACACTCTGCGCCGTCGCTGGAGCTGTCGCTTGTGCAGCTGATGCTCCACTGCCTCCACTGCCTGATGTTGCCCCTAGGTATAAAGAAGCATTTGTGAACTGAGTGCAAATGTCTTACAGTCACTACAATAAAAGCATTGCATATGTCACTTTCATTACTCTGATTCTTTTTTCAAGTGCCTTGCAAATTAATGTGCACTGACAAATGTTCCTACATTAGCTGACTACATTTCCCATTATGCATTGCTCATGTATGGTGCTAGCAGTACTGGACTGGGGTTTGACTGTACATTGAGGCTATAGGGGAGGTGTCTGGTTGGGTGTGTCATGCTTTGCATGCTTCTTACCTTATGCTGTAGCTCTGGCTGAGCTGTCCATGTCCCCTACTCCCACCACACTCTCCGTCTCGATGGTCGTGGCCACCACTTCCTCCAGGTCAGTCAGGGGGGGCGCGGGGTTCCTGCATCCACCCGTCAGACCTGCCTGCTTGTGGAGCTCTGACAATTTTCTCTTGGTGAGGCTCCGGATGTCATAAAACCTCTTCTTGAGGTCCTCCAGGCTCCTGGGGGTCACACCAACTGCATTGACCCTCTCACTTATGGCACTCCACAGTTTCCTCTTGGTAGACTCTGGGACTGTGAGGGACAGCCTCCCATAGAGCTGCCTGTGGACCCTCGCCACCTCCTCCACCAGTACTTGCAGCTCCATGCTGCTAAACTTCACTTTGCGCTTCCTCTCAGCCTTCTAGCTCTCTGAGCTGCTTGCCATTTCCACTGTCTGCAAAATCAGCTACCACTCTCTCTGCTGCTCCCTCTCACTGCTCAGCTCTGGCTGCCTCTCCAGAAAGTTCTGATGAGTTGCACCTGCCTGGGTAGCCACTCCCTGGTAGGGTGGGGGAGGGTGGTTCCACTTCATTGGCTGTTTGAATTGGTTTCACTTTTACTTGCTTGCCCATTCCGTATTTACCGATTTGGTATTTACCGAATCGGTATTTGCCGAATCGGTAAATAGCGAATCGGTTTTTCCAATGCATTCCTATGGCCCTTTTGGCCCATAGGCTTGTATTGTCATTACCGATTCGGTATCTATCGATTCGGTAATTACAGATTCGGTAAGTATCGAAACACGCTACCGATTTTTACCGAATCGGTATTTTACAGATTTTTTTTCTCTACATCTCATTTTCCGATTTCAGAATACCGATTAGGTGAAAATCGGTATTTTAAAATTGGTAAATGACTTTTACCTACATCGGGCTCCAGATGTCTTTAAATGGAAAAAAAGACGTTGAAAACACAGTTCCTACGAGTCTGTAGCTCGGTCCGAGTCTACCGCGAAGCTGAAAATAACAGAGTCTCACAGTTCTAGCTGACTGCGTCTGTCCGGGACAGTGGGACAGACTCGTTAACAGTACCTTTCTTAGTGCGACTCACACGGAGGTGCGAGTCAGTCTTGGCATCCGTCGTTGTTGGAATGCAAAGTGGCACGGTGCGGTGTCCCTCGATGGGGTGCGAGCAGCGGCTCGGTGGTGATCGTTCAGACTGCGTTGGTGAGACAGAGGCTTGCGGTGCAGGGCGAGTCGGTGCTCGTTGCAGTGCTGGAAGGTTGTGTCCCTTGATGCGATGCGAGCAGCGGCTCGGTGGTGATCATCGAGACGGCTTCGGTGAGACCAAGGCGGGCGGTGCAGGGCGAGATGGTGCTCGATGCGGTGCTGGCAAGTTGCAATGCAGCGACAGCCTGTTGGCTGGAATTGGTGCTGGCCAAGCCGGACAGCTGTATGTGACGAGGTGCTCACGGGTGTCGAGCCAGCGGCGACTGAGTCCGTGAGACCAGGCCAGCGAAGTGAAGCAAGACGGCACTGGTTGCGGTGCCTCTCGATGTGGTGCAGGCAACGGCTCAGTGACGATCGTGCAGACAGCATCGGTGAGATCAAGGCGTGCGGTGCAGGGCGAGTCGGTGCAGCCTGTGGTGCCCTCAGGCCCAAGGCAAGCGGCAGAGTTGGTTGACGAAGTCGGCTGACGGAGTCGGCTGACGGAGTCGGTCTTGGTTCCCTCTTCTCTGTAGCAACTGAAACAGCGGTTCCAGGAATGGTATCCAGAGGTTGGTGAAGCCTTTCCAGTCCCTGAGACTTCTTAACAGGAGGTCAGCTCAGTTTCAGTCCATTGGAGATACTCAGCACAAGCAGAGAAAGGTCAGTCCAGTCCGGTCATTCCACTGCCCAAGGCAAAAGCAGCAGCTGCAGGCCAACCCAACAAAGCAACAACACAGCAAAGGGACAGTACTCCTCCTGGCAGCTCTTCCAGCTCTCCTTCTTTGCAGGTTCCTTGATTCCAGCGAGTTCTCTGAAGTCATTTCTATGCCTGAGACTTCCAACAGGAGAAAATTCCAACAGCAGGGTGATGAAAGCACAGTCCAGTCCTTTCCCTGCTCCAGACAGAATCAACCACTGCAGGCCAACCCCTCAACATGCAGCATAGGGGCAGTACTCCTTTTTCAGCTTTCTCAGTCCTTCTTCCTGACATGTTCCTTAGTTCAGAAGTAATCTAAATATCTGGGGTCTGGGCCACAATATTTATACCAGCAAATCCTTTGTCTTCTGAAGGCAGAGGGGTCTGAACCTAGTTCAAACCAGTTTTGGGTGCATTCTGCCAGTGTGCACCTTCTTCCTTTGTCAGTGTGGGCCAAGGTCATCAGACGCATCACAGGAGGTGGAGCCAGCATTGTGGAAGGCGAGCACAGCCCTATTCAGCCCCAGGTGAGACTCCTCCCACCCATCTATGTGTAGATGTGCCTATTCAGTCCTGGGCTTACTCACCCTGTCTCCTGCAGTCTCCTGGAGTCTCCCCCAGCCACTGTCACTCACAAACCAGACAGTTAATACACAAGCTAGCAGAGGCAGGCTGGAAAATACTGGGATAAACTCCTCCGTAGCATTATATGTGGTAAGAAGCCAGACTCAGTCTGTTCTCCTTTTCAACTCCTATATGGTAGAAAACCACATTGTCTACTGGAAATAATCAAGGAGTATTGGGAACAGGAAAAGGAGGAAGAAACACCCATGACCTACATTCCAGCTTAAATTTTTTTTAGAGAATTCGCTGACGCAAATCTAGAGAAGGCTCAAACCAAAGAACAGACATTGTACAACAAAGTAAAAAATTTCGACAATTAAAAGAGGGTGACTGGGTATTGGTCCTCAACCCCTCCAGTATACCACAGATATGATCAGGTTGGCAGCGCCCCTTCCAAATCGTACAGAAGGTCAGACTCACATCCTAGCAGGTTAAACCAAAAAGAACCCAGTTGTACCGTATAAACCTCTTAAAGAAGTGGTTAGGGCCCCTCCCCAAAGATGGCCAGATTGCGAAGCCCAAAACCGAGGAAGAAAGCACCCTATCCCAACTCATAGACAACCAAGATCTCACCAAAGAGCAAAAAAGAACACTGCAAGAGACCCTCTTACCATACGCCTCTTTGTTTTCTGACCTTCTGGGCCGTACCACTATGGTCGAACATTCTATACAGACTCAACCCGGTAAGATCATTAAACAAAAGCCGTACCGCATCCATGACGCTAGAAGAGAGGCCATTGAAAAAGAAGTCAGTACCATGCTTGGCTTAGGAGTCATACAACCGTCCCAGACCGAGTGGCCCTCGCCGATTGTATTAGTACTGAAGCCGGACAGTTCTGTCCGGTTTTGCATTGACTTCTGAGCTGTTAACGCTGTTTCCAAATGCGACTCCTATCCCCTCCCATCTGTGGACGAGCTGATCGAAAAGGCTTGGTGATGCTCAATACATCAGAACCCTGGATCTCACAAAGGGGTACTGGCAGGTGCCCCTAAAATCCGAGGATCAGTTTACTATCTTACCCTTTGGGTTACACTGGCACCTGCCACATTTCAGAGACTCATGAATAAGGACCTATCAGCACACCATGCCTATTCTTTTGCGTATCTTGATGATATCGTCATCTAGAGTCCCACATGGGAGTCCCACCTACAGCATTGTCAGCTCATCTTCCAGGCTCTCCGAGACGCAGTATTACACGTCAATGCAAAACAATTAAGGGCGGGGTTTCAGAAAGTTAAGTATCTGGGGTATGTTTTAGGGAGTGGCTATATCGAGCCCCAGGCAGAAAAAGTGAAAGCGATATCCCAGGCCCCTTTCCCAACCACTAAGAAGGAAGTAAGGGCTTTCCTCTGGCTCCTCAGGTACTATCGCTCTTTCATTCCCCAGTATTCTGAGCTATCCTCTCCTCTTATAGATCTCCTCAGAAAGAGCGTTGAACCCAAAGACCTTCCACAGCCACCCCCCCAAGCCCTGCAAGCCTTCCACAAACTAAAAACAGCCCTTACACCAGGTCCCATTCTCAAGTCTCCAAACTTCTATAAACCCCTTTTGCTCCAAACTGATGCTTCTGAAAATGGGTTGGGGGCAGTTCTCTCACAAGTGTCATCTGAGGGAGTAGAACACCCTATCCTCTTTCTAAGCCGTACACTATTCCCCAGAGAACGGGGTTACCCCACCATAGAGAAGGTGTGCCTTGCTATTAAATGGGCGGTGGACAAATTACGGTACTACCTTGAAGGTACCCACTTCTTCCTATATACGGATCATGCCCCACTCCTCTGGATGAGCCGGAACAAGGGTAACAACCAGAGGGTCCTTCGTTGGTTTTTAGCTCTGCAGCCCTTCTCCTTTGAGGTACATCATCAAAAAGGGTCGGCCAATAGTAATGCAGACTTTCTGTCCCAGCTCTCCCTGTTCCCCGATCATGAACAGGCTGGGGTGGGGGGTGTAACGAACTGCTAGCTGCCGACCAGATGCCGCCTTACCTGTTACCGTGTCCCCTCATTCCTTTTCAGACTTCTAAGTCTGCGGCAAGCTGTCCCTTTAAGACCTCGCTTTCCCCAGTCGCCTGGGACGATCACGTGACTAGGTCAGCTGATGGTCCCTCCTACAAAGAGGAAGAGACCAAGGAATTGGCGTCTTTGGCGTGGAAGGATCCAGCTACGTGGGAGAAACCGGAATCCGAAATACAGACCTTCTTTGTTACACCCAGATTGGGAGGAATGAGGAGGCCTGCGGAGTCGACGGTGGAACCAGGAGCGGCAGTTGAACAGAGGGAAGGACCACCGAAGGAAGCCCCAGGAAAGAGGGAGCCAGACCCGCTCCGGCAATACGCTGAGAGCCGCCACGGCCCTGGAGGGTCGTGGCCAACCAAGGTAGTAGACCAACTGAGCGCCGCATGGCTGAGAGGGAAGGCAGGAGAAAAGGGCGGGACACCTGCTAAACCGCTACAAGCGGCGCTGCATTTCACACAAGTCTTAGTACTAGAAAGTTAGCGCGTCACTGGTGGCAGTCGGGTATTGACTTCCCTCCACTCCCTCCTCCCGGGTTTTACGTGTTAGAAACCGACGATTCCCTTACCAGTTCTTTTTCTTTCTCTTTTCTTTTTTTGGGTGTTTGATTGAACCACAAACTGTTGAACGTTACCGGAACACTTATTCCTCATTGGTGAAGGACATCCACAAGAACTTTTTAAGTACCCCATACACTCTGAAATAAGAGAGTGAAGACTGCAGTCAAGACTTCACATGTTCCTACTGTTTTGATCTATGGTCTGTCTCCGGAGAAAACGTATAAAAGAAATAAAAAGCCTTCTGCTTCTAACTCAGTCCTTGTCTCCTTGGTGTCCTTTCCCCTGTGCCAAACTTTCTTTTTGTAAATGGGTGACGTTTGCTCAGGTTTACTTGGAGCTGAAGAAAAGTAATCGAAGTTGATGAAGTAGGCAGACACAGTTCAATCTATTTTGGGAGCTCAGCAGTGTTTGTAGAACTGGCAGTTGCTAGTTGTGAAGGCACATTGATGTAAATTTCATTATTTAGCCGAATTGCAATTTGCTTTTCTGTTTCATTTGGATTTTGTTCTAATTTAACAGTTGTAATTCGTACTACTCCGGCACCCTGCACAGAGGAGTCTTGAAACGTTATTTGTCTTTCCATCTCAACTTCCTGTATAGTAGCAAGAGGAGATCTGCGGCTACCCAGGAGTAATCCTGGACGGTGTACTACATTCCGCTCGTGGAGTTTACGGAGTTTCCCGCATTCCGTGTTACGCAGAGTTTTTTTCCTCGCTTGCCATTTTCAACATCAAGTTGGCGACCACGGAAAAACAATGTCCCGGTGAGATTTTTCCTCGTTCGCGATCGTCAACATCAAGTTGGCGAGCGAGAACGTGGAAAATAAACATCCCGGCGAGATTTCTCAACGCGGGGTGGTCAGGTTTCTCATGACCACTTGCGATGAGAAACTGCTTGTTCGCGTTGAGAAAGGTGCTGCTCGAGTAAAAATCTACTCGAGTGGCAAAAAAGGGAAAGAAGGGAACGCTTGCGATGTGCAAGGTGCCATTCACGATGATTGCACAGTGCGGAGAAGCATCCGCACTGTGCAATTACCGCGAACTGCATTTCTCAATGGAACACAGACGCTTGCGGAGCACCGCAGAGCACGGCGGAGTTTTTTAGGCACTTCGCGGCGTTCCTCGTAGCGCAACCCCATGAACTCCGCCCAGGCTTACCCAGGATTCCGCACGCCCTACTGTTGAGAATTGGCCACATAGTGTGGTCCGATCAGATCAATGGAGACAAATCTTTTTTCTTCTTTGCCGGCAAGAGGAGGAAGAAGTACTATTCTTGTTCCTTGAACCACCAGGACAGGTACAAATATTCTGTAGTATGGCCCAAACTCCTTCTTGTCCACAATCTTTTCTCTGACCAGGTCCCCAATCTTCAGGACCCAGGCAGGACTTGCTGGAACCGGTTTAACTTCCCCAGTGGCGGTGCGTTTCACTTGAATATTGCTTTGTAATACCCGGAATTCATTGAGTTCCTCTAACACAGCCAAATGATCATTGAATTCAAATGGTTTTATACCCGCCACTGCGCTGGCACAATCGAGGTCAGGTACCCAGATTCTTGTCCCAAACAGGATCTCATAGCGGGTACGTCCTCCCAAGGATTTTCTTGGCATATTGTTTAGTGCCCTCTGGACCCCATATAGGTGATTGACCAAACAACTGCCCGCACCTAATACCCTTGCAGTTAAGGATTACTTGAGGTCCCGGTTTTTCCTCTCCGCCCCTGAAATTCCATCAGGATTGTAAGTGGAGGAGTACCGCAAGGTCACACCCATACTTTCCATGGCTTTCTTGTAAGCCCGAGAGCTAAACACAGGGCCACGGTCGGAATGTCTTGTGCCAGTTGCGTATGTCCTGATGAAGACTTGCAAATCCTTTATAACAGTTTGAGTGTCAGCTGAGCGCTGAAATAAACCCATAGAAATCTAGAGCATGAATCCACAGCCATCAAGATGTACTTGTAAGCCCTGTCTGAATTTAAGGGGCCACAATGATCCAAGTAGACACATGTGAGAGGTCTGTCTGAAATGAATAAAAGTGTTTGTGGTGGCACCTTTCATCTGCTGACAGATATTGCACATTAAGACATAAGCCTTTGTTTGCTTAGACAAACTTGGCCACCAGACGCGTTGCTTCAGTAACAAAACTGTAGCAGTGACTCCTGCGTGTACAGAGCCTAGACCCTCATGTGCAGCTAGAATTAAACTTAATCTGCGATCCATGTTTGGTATAACTCTATCCCCCACTCCTGGAATTCGAGCTTATGGTATGTGCTGCACATCTAATTTATAGGAAAATCTTAGAGGAGAGCCTTTCGGGCCAGTAGAGCCATTCTTTGAGGCATTGACAGCTATCAGTATGTCTCCATCCATTCTCATGCTAGAACGAGTGATTGTAGCAATGGCAGCAGTTCATACTGTCGCCTTGGTGGCTTCATCAGCCAGTGAATTTGCTACAATGTGTACGCCTGTATACGCCAACACGTTGATGACTCAAGGCATGAATAACTTGATCCTATGGCAGGCATTCCTTCAGCTTTGCCCGTGTTCCTGTAACAATTTATGCTTAATTGTGCAACCCTTGGAATGTCTAACAGCCTGATTCATCAAGCTTAATTGCGATTGCAAAGGGACAGATTCTGAGAATCTGGCCCTTTGCGAGTGCAATTTTTGCATTTGGGATTAAACATCCCAAATGCAAAATTCGCTATTAAAGAATTCGCATATTTGCGAGTAATTGCATTTAAGGAATCTCTATTTGAGATTCCTTAAATGCAATTCATGAACCATTTTAAAATACCGAAATCGCTATTTTGGGCGGCTATACACCGCGAGGTCAAACCTCGTGGTAAATAGCGAAAACTTAGAAAAATGCATTTAAATGCATTTTTCTAAGTTGCATGTTACACACACACACACATGTCCTTTGGACATGTGTGTGTGCAACACCAATGTAGATTACATTTCAGGGGTGCTACAGGGTGTCCTTTGGGCACCCCTGGCACCCTTGAAATCGCTATCTTATTTGCGATTAGCAAATTGCTATTCGCAAATAAGGAATAACTCCCCATTCATTCCTATGAGCCTTTAGGCCCATAGGAATGAATGGGGAGTTATTCCTTATTTGCGATTAGCAATTTGCTAATCGCAAATAAGGAATGTGTAGGAATCGCATTTCTTTATGCAATTTCTACATGAATCCCGTTTTGCAAGTCCTTAATAGCGATTCCTTATGAATCGCTATTAGGGGCTCGCAAAACGGGAGAATGATGAATCAGGCTGATAATCCATTCTGGCCATAGTAATGAAGATATTCATGCACACAGTTAAACAAATTGCATACTATCAGTATAGGGAATTCCTGATCCGTATATTGTAGTGCTAGTATCATGGCTTCCAGCTCTATCAGATGTACTGTGTGCTGGAATGGAA
The DNA here is from genome assembly GCF_964261635.1 of Lissotriton helveticus. Taxonomy (NCBI): domain Eukaryota; kingdom Metazoa; phylum Chordata; class Amphibia; order Caudata; family Salamandridae; genus Lissotriton; species Lissotriton helveticus. The sequence goes on from NC_136062.1 coordinate 205,464,700, forward strand.
CTTACCCTCCTACATACGTCCTTTCTCTATAGCACGTGCTGCACTATACTGTTGTTTACTTCCAATGGCAAGCTGAACAGAAACATCAGTGTAAATGATGTACGCATATTTTTCTAGAGGCAAGATTTCATTCGGGAGAGGGTATTTTTGTTCATACTGCAGGAACTGTGGTAAATAAATAAATAATTACCGGTACTATTTTTCTATATATTAAATAAAACAGATAGCTCAATAAATAAGAGGCAGGATCCGGGGTATCTGAGTTGAACAGGCTTTAATCAGGCACAAGGGAAGGGACAGGATCGGAATAGCCTGGCATGAAATGGACGGCAGCTGCAACGTCTCATCAACAGTACATGGTATATATAGTAAAACATTATAATTACATTGAATACAGTAGGCGTAACAAGTGACCAAACGGAAGATAAGAACACATGGGCGTAAAAAGAAGGCGTGCACAGGGCGTGCACGAAGACATGTGAAGAGAACGTCACAGAAGTGTCATGAATGGGTGGATACATGGAGGGGGCTACCTGGGCAGCTGGAACCTTTAACCTAGTGGTGCGCGCAAACGGGCCATGACGTGTATCTGGGGAGAGCTGGGGGCTCTGACTCTTGCACTAGAAGAGGAGACTAAAGTCTGGGAGGTCAAGACGACATGTACCTATAGCATATCTGATATCTCGTGTTTGGAGTACATGTTGATAGAATCTAAATGTCATCAGGGCAGAGGCTACTTGACACTAAGACTGGTGCATGCATATATTCTTCATGTATTGCGTGTGCTAGGAATCTTCTATGGATATTAATACAGTAATTCACTTGCATGGAGACAGAAAGACTAGACTATAGCTGAAGATGTTTATGTGGTTCGTTAGCTTAGGAATGCGAAGACGGAGAGCTATACTGATAACTGTATGCATAACATATTCTTGGCAGACAGGCAGGCAGAGCCAGGCCGGGCACCGCGCTGCTTGTCAGGAAGTAGGTGAAGGGTCAGGGATGCGGGAGGGGCTGCATCGCTCCTCGGAGCAGGTTCAGGAGACTGGAGCTTGAATCTGGTGTCCGGGCCCTCATGAGGCCTAGAAACGGGGACAATTCGATGAATTAACGTGCACAATGTAAAACGTTGGCAACATAGGCCTAATACTCGTTGCTTTCAGGAGGACTGGATAACTGACATACTAAACGTTGGACACAACTATAAGTGCGTCTTTATTCGGTCATAGGGAACATATGCATATTAATCATGCACATATAACATATAATGGGGAACACGTAGGCACACACGACAAGGCAAAATTCAATTTTCCTCATTCCCTCCTTGTGCCCTACGTTTCCCTCAGGAAACATCAATATTCATGATACCATCTATCATTTCATATAGCATCATTTGCTCGTCTCGAATCTTCTTGGAACGGGACTTTGGACTAGGAATACAAGAGGTAGCGCACAAACCGCAAATCGCAGGGCCACATTGTAAACAGAGACAGCAACTGAATATGATCATTACTGCTATACCCAGCAATGACAATACTTTCCATCCCCAGGCAGATATAATACTCCAGAGCCAACCGGACCATGTCCAGGTGCCTGGATTCTGGTGCAACTGATGGGCAATTTTATGAAGTCTGGTTATAGCTGAATAAACAGACGGTGCGTTATTAGGAATGAAAATGCAGCAACTAGATCCGATGACTCTACAAGCTCCGCCCCTATCGGCCAGTATGACGTCAAGGACGAGGCGATTTTGAAGTACGACAAATCTCATAGCAGATTGTTCTTCGGTTAAGTTACCTAGAGCGGAAGTAGTCTCATTCACTACTGCTTCAAGGGTTCTGGTTAACCTACGTATTAGCTTACTATTCTGGACAGGACCTATGAAGAAAAAGAAACCTTTATTGAAGTCTTGATACTGTTCTAAGGCAGTTTCAGTTTGATCGACAATTGGGGACTCAATCTCCCTTCTATGTCTAATGTGTACTAGATGGGTGTTTCTGTGATAATCGGATGGGGCTAGAAAAACTGGTGGCAGTAGGAAGGCAATATAACATGTTCCATCCCAATCAAGGGGCAGACGTACATATGCGGTCTGACCACATACAAAATACGAATGACGTGAGGCTTTAAAATTAGATTTCCCATTGTCACTATACTCGACCACAGTAGTGCAATCACTGTGTCCTAGATGTACTGAACCATTCTTTCTGACACATAATTCGCCTTTCACTGGTAAAACTGAAATAGCAGACAAATCTGGAGTAGTCTCGGACTGAACATTCAGAACCATGAAATTCGAGGAATAATTACCTAGATCATATACTTCATTTTCTAGATCTAACCCTGTTCTATGGGAAAGACCCTCCTTGTCTGGGAAACATGTTCTATTCAAAAGGGACATATCGTTTGAGGATGACGTTAACGTGGACCATGCTCCACACGAACCATTGTGTGAAAACGGATAGGGAAAAAGTGGCAGAACTCCCTTTGGTGTCTGGAAAGGGGGGAGTCGACCACACACCCAGCAATTAGTGGCATTGCTGGTCTGGTGTGAATAGTGTAACATACGGATGAAAGAATTGTTGCGCATGGCAAATCGAGAGGATAATTCGTGAGGAGGCAGTTCACTAAAAGTGTGCTCTACTGTATCATTAGAGGAAAAATGTACATGTGAATCAAGAGGAGGAAAACATATGTATAAAACATAACTTATGCCTGTAATCATAAAACTCAGAAATAATAAAATTGACAGAGTAACAATGCATCGGCTTCGGAGGGCTTTGTGATAACGTATTTTCTTAGAGTTTTGACTAACTCTCTCACTATGTGGGTCTATCTCATACATGTCAGGAACCTGTCTAACCGCTTCACCCGAGAGGGACTTAGACAATTAAACTGGCTGACTTACTAGACCTTAATTTTTCTTTATACTCCTGCTGCGGAGTTTTCTCTAACAGGGGAAATTTAGAGTCAGTGTCTGGGCAGTCCTTGAGAACAGGGCAGTCTTTGAAAAAGGTCCTTGGATGGAGTCCATGAAATCGCTTCACGTGACTGGAATGCACCCAGCCTTTCCTGCCCTCAATCTTGATTGCGGTCCTTGTGGTCATCAAGACGAGTTTTGGCTCCTTCCAACGGGGCTCCAGCAGACTTGAACGATCAAAATTTCGGATCAAAACAAGATCCCCAGGAACGACCTCGTGCGGTTTCACCTGGGTGTTGTCTGGAAAAGCGGCGGCAACCTGTGAACGACAAGAGAGTAGTGCAGACATCAAGGAAGCCAGGTAATCTGTCAGCATATTACTGTCAACATCAGGTATTTTACGTGGCCTAGGTGTACCCCACATGTTTGGGGGACGACCGAAAACTACCTCAAAAGGTGACAGACCTGAACGGGAGTGAGCGACCATTCTCATGTAAAAAAGGGCGACTGGCAGTGCTACCATCCAATCTACGCCTTTTTCTGCGCAAACCTTGGCAATGCGGATTTTTAAAGTCTGATTATGTCTCTCGACGAGACCTGCTGCTTCGGGATGTCGTACACAGTGGAACTTCCACTGGTACCCTAACAGAAGGGATACTTGTTTCATAAGTTCAGATGAGAATGGCTGGCCGTTGTCTGAATACACGACCCTGGGCAATCCATAGCGGGGGAAATACTCACGAACCAACTGCCTGGCAGTGGTCGCGGCAGTGTAATCTGGAACTGGATATGCTTCTGTCCATCTGGACAAAGCGCATACAACTACGAGGACATACTTGAAACCTCGACATCGCTCCATCTGAATATAATCCATCTGGAGGACTTCAAAAGGGTGGTCAGGAGGATGGAACCCACCTTGTTCCACCGGGACTCCTTTACCTGGATTGAACTGACAACAGATCATGCAGGTACGTACTTTCTGCTTGGCTGCTGCTCGTAAATGCTTGTTGAACCAGAGGTTCTGAATACTGTCTAACATGGCTTTTTCTCCTAAATGTGCTGGACTATGTGCGGTGTTAATAATGACTTGAACCATGGAGTCGGGGAGAAACCATGTGGCTTTTCCCTTCGTCAACCATCCCTGATCTGTCTGGACCCCTCCTTGTTCAGACCATTTCTTGATTTCGTCGGGGGTAGCATGTGACTGTATATCCAGTACGTCCTGTGTAGGGTCCTTAACTGTCATACAAATAATCTGAACTGGAACGTCTGTCTGTGTCGTGTTAACTGGAATGTCCGGGGTCTGAGCTGTAAGCTTGGCTGTTCGATCTGCCAGGTCGTTACCCTGGGAAATGATGTCAGTGACTTTCGTATGTGCCTTGCACTTCATGATAGCGATAGCTGTCGGTAAATGGATTGCATCTAACAGAGCTTGAATGAGGGGGCCATGCTGAATCTTGGTTCCATGAGAAGTCATGAAACCTCTCTCTTGCCAGAGTACTCCGAAGTCGTGTACGACTCCGAATGCATAACGTGAATCTGTGTATATGTTTACTTTCAGGTTCTTGGCTCGTATGCAGGCTTGGGTCAGAGCGACGAGCTCTGCTGCTTGAGCAGACAGGGTGCCAATACGATGTGTTTCTATAACTTCGGTTTCAGTAGTCACTGCATACGCGGCTACTAGTTCTCCTGTACTTGTTCTCATACATGAACCATCCACATAGAGTGTCAGGTCGGGATCAGGTAATGCAATGTCTGTCAAGTCTTGTCTTGGCTTTGTCATGGTGTTAACAACTTCCACACAATCATGCGTGGCAGGATCTGGAACAGTCGAGGGTAACAGTGTAGCGGGATTTAAAATGTTGCAGCGTCTGATTTCTATGTGTGGCTGGAACAGTGTCAGTTCATAACCTGTTAAACGTGCAATTGTCAAGTGCTGAGTCTGTGTTCGGTTTAAAAGAACTTCCACGGAGTGTGGAACTTGTACTGTCAGGGAATGTCCTAACACTATGGAATCACTTTGTCTGATAGCTAGAGCTGTGGCTGCAACTGACTTGAGGCACGCAGGCAAAGCCTGGGCCACCGGATCTAATGTGCTAGAAAAATAAGCACATGGCTTGTACTGTCCTGCTTGATCTTGTGTGAGAACAGATAATGCAGTACCTTCGTGTTTAGTAACAAAAAGTGTAAAAGGCTTACTGTAGTTCGGTGTTGCTAGAACAGGTGCTTGGCATAAGGCTTTCTTTAACTCATTGAAAACAAGTGTATGTTCTTGGGTCCAAGGGAGGACAGTCGATGTAGCTGCCTCCTGTGTCGTTAACTGTATCAGTGGCTTGGCTAGGTATGCGTACTGAGGGATCCATTGTCTGCAGTAAGAAGTGAGGCCGATAAAAGCTCGCACCTCCTTCTGAGTCTTGGGCTGCGGAAGATGTGCTATTAACTGGATACGGTCTGGTGTCAACTGTCTACCCCTCTTGGACAACAAGTGTCCAAGGTATACCACTTGTTGGACACAAAATTGCAGTTTCTAAGGGGACACCTTGTGCCCCATCTCGGCCAGGAAATACAGGACTGTCAGTGACGCACGTTCGCAGTCACGTTCAGAACGGGCTGTGATCAATAGATCATCGACATACTGGATCAGGACAGTGTCAGTTGGCATGTGGATATTGTCTAGTTGTCTCTTAAGTGCTTGACTGTAAATACTAGGACTTTCTGTGAAACCTTGAGGAGCTCGTGTGAATTTATAGCTTCTTCCATTTAAACAGAAACCGAAAAGAAACTGGCTGTCTGGATGAATGGGAACACTAAAGAATGCGTTCTTGAGATCAATAACAGTAAAGAACGTAGCTTCGGAATCAATGGCTGTCAATAGGGAAGAGATATCTGGGACCACTGGGTACTGAGGAATGATACATTTATTGAGTTCTCGAAGGTCAATCACTAATCGATAAACTGGGGGTGCATTAGGATCAGTACGTTTAAGAATCGGAATGATAGGAGAATTACATACATTGGAGTCAGTTTCTACAACCACTCCTTGAGCAATGAGCTCGTCAATAATTTTGGATAAGGCTGCTACAGCCTCGGGTGGCAATTTATACTGTCGGATTCGTGGTAATACAACACCTTGTTTCAGAGTGACACGATAGGGTGTAATGTGCATACAACCTACATCAGTTGGACCTTGCGCCCATAAATGCTGAGGTACATTCAATAATCTAGGATCAAAATCATATAATACATAATGACCTTTAAAATCACGTAGGAACAATCTCACTCCTTCTGGGGAGCAGCAGATAACTGCTCCTAATTCTTTCAGTGTCTTGATACCCAATAAATTTTCTGGACAGGATTTCGTAAGTAACAAGTCTGTAGTTCGGGACAATGGACCAACTTCTAGGGAAACTGGTTTCGATATTTCATTAACAATAGGCTTTCCTGAAAATCCAAGGGAAACATTTCTAGAGCCTGAGAGCGGAGCCCCTGGAACCTCGTCATGACTGATGGTAGTCCTACTTGCCCCTGTATCAATCAGAAACTTTCTGTCTTTCCCTAATACTTGACTGTGTACATAGGGACCCTCTTGATCTACAGGAATCTCGATGAGAGGCAAGCCAACCTCCCTCTCTAGGCTGTTTCATGAATACTGCTGATATTCTGGATACTCTGACTGTGCATACTGGTACATCTGCTGTGTAACGTGTTGTGTGGCAGCTATAGGCTGCGGTACTGTAACTGTCTGTTGTGCGTTCTGCGATGCTTGCGTGTTCTGCGGACCATGTTCTGGTCTAGGCGGACGTGGTCTCTCTTTCGTCTTACCAGTAGCTATGTTATGTTTCAGAACTGCACATTCGTTTATATAATGACCTGGCTGTTTACAATAATTGCATGTCCCTTTAACAGGAGCTGCAGAATGACTAGTCTGATTCGTACCCCTCTTCTGACTCTCTTGTGGAACAGACTGTGCAACTAGTACTTTCATTTTCGTGTCTTTCATACGTCTCCTTTCGTGTTCCTGCTCTTCCCTAATTCTGTTCTGGTGGTACTGGAGCATCTGGAGCATTTGTGACGGAGTATTAGCTTGCCAGGTACTCTCGACCTTTAATACTCGATTTTTCACTTGTGGTAAAGAATTCTCAACTAGTTTGGTAACAAAAAGATGTGGATATGACTCACTACTTGTTTTCAGACCGCTATTAATAATGAAACATTTCTCAAATCTAGAATAAAAATCACTAGTGTCTTCATCCTGTTTCTGTTTACAGGCTGAGATAGCATCCCAGTCTTCCTTTTTCGTGGCTAGTAATCTTGGCAAGACTTGTATTAACAACTCGGGCAATGCTTTAGCTTTTTCCCCAAGACCGGTACCTGGAACTCGTGTGTTATCTTCAGTCTCTAATGCAGTCCAATCTATCTTCTTCTCTCCCACCTCCCATTCTTTTTCTTTGAGTTTTTCATATATGCCCGCAGGCAACAGGACCTTTAACATTTTAATAATATCAGGATACGTGTATTCTCCCATACGGAGCATGTCTTTTAATTCACGATGGAACCCTGCTGGATCTTTATCGTGACAGGGTATTAACTTTTTCATTTCCAAGAGTTCTATTTTCGTGATAGGGGTGTAAACAAATACTCGTTCTAGATCACCCCCCCCTCCCTTAACTGGGTGTACTTCTCGTAACGGATTCTGTCTGTCTATGTAGAATGATTTTCTTACTGGGGGTGGAACAGGAACAAAATGCGGATTCAGGAACGTTCTGTATTTGTGGCGCTGTTCTAGAATGACACTAATTAAATCGGTACCTAGACCTTTCCATCTGTTTAGGAGTAACTCGTTCAGTACATCATACAAAGGACCTGGATCAGAATGCTGATCCTCATACAGTATGATGAGGTGCTGGATCATGTACATACCCACCAGACGCTGCTCGGCTGGGGGCAGCTTCAGAAACATTTGGGCCACTATTTCATCTGAAAACGTGGTAGAATCACTAGTCCATCGGACTGCTGATCGGGCTAGTTCTTGTTCATGCATGGTACTAAGCTCACTATAACCTATTCGTAATTTCAGAATTTTATCTGTAGCCTGGAATACTTGCTCCAGGGAGCACTGTTCTGGTACGGGAGGAGGAAAAGCTTTCTTGTAATCTAGATGTGAATGTCTGTCGGAAAGTCTAGTTCTACCTACATACGCTATTCTTTCGGGATTCTCGCTGTCTACATCTTCATCTGAAGAATCATTCTCTTTCTCGGTTGCTCTTATTGCTTTCTCTTTCTCGTGTATACTTAGAATTTCTTTACGAATTTTCCTGTACATACTTTCTATACTGTTCTGTGTCTTGTGTTTTCCCTCGGCTATATTGTCACTCCATCTTGTCAAGGCCTTCATCTCATCTTTGTCTTTATCAGGTTGATCTTGTTCTCTTATTAAACAGTTAATCAAGAACTGTAAAATCATACTTTGATTCTCGACTTTTCTATGTGCCATAGCTTCGTGAATACTTTCTGAATTCTCCCCTGTACGGATAAAACAATATATTCTGTCTAAATGTTCCTTCATATCGGGCAAGGTGGCCAAATAGTTGGCAACTCGTCGTAAACGTATGGAATATATTATCATGTGATCTTCGCCTGGAACTGAATCATATATGCAATCAGTAAGGTGTCGCTTGAGGTCTGCGTATGTAGTCACCTTTGGAGTGCGCTGTAACGCTGCGTCTCTCAGCGTCAGTCGCTTTACTTGAGGCGGGGTGGTAGGAGCACCTCCTCCCGCTCCTCCTGAACTAGAATCGTCAATTAATACTGAATGGGCTGGTAAAGTGGCTGGCAAGACACGTGGTATGGACTGGTCCGGGGGTACTGGCACATGGACAGGGTTCCCGGGACCAGTGACTGGAGGAACAGGAATTACATTATGAACAGGGGGCTGAGGTTGAGCAGGCGGAATAGGATTTGCATATTCTGGGACTGTATCGTCCAAATAGGACGAGAGAAAAATTTCAGCTGCAGTCGGTTTATGACGTAGCTTAGTCGGGACCAAGGGTGGCAGTAAATTACAGGGTGCTTCCGGGGTTGCCTTCGGCAAGCCCTCGGCAAGAAGAGGATACATACCTTTAATAAGGGCATTTCTCTGTCTGTCTGACTGTTCTGCTCTAACTCGTTCACCTTCTTCTAGAAGTTCCCTTTCTTGGGCTTTTTCTGAGGATTCTCTACTTAATTCTGCTTTTCTGAATTCTTTTTCTGATCTCCTATGCGATTCTTTACGCCATAATTCTATGGCATCTTTCTGGGATTGTCGGGCTTTCTTTTTCCATAATGCTTCTTCTACTCGCATGATGCACTCGGCATCCCATGTACCTGATACAGGCCATCTATATTTCTCTTCTAGATTCTTTGTATAATCCACCCATAAGTCTAGATATAATATGGCATCTAAGCCATGCTTGTGGTACATAAAGTGACCAGGACTATCCCTAGGAGGGACAGGAACTGATTCTTCGAGTAACCCTTTTCTGGTTTTGATCTGACGTAACTTAGTAAACAGCGGCATCTTGAACTTGTACTTGAATTTAAACACAATACACGATAAACACAGTAATGAAATGGCAAACAAATCACTCATACCACGACATAAAAATACATGAATAACAGTTCGAACAGAATACGACCTGATACACTGAAAACATAATACTTGAATTTCTCGAGAACAGACTTAATAGAAATACTGGATGCACTGTTAAAACAGTACAGAACATACCGGTCTCATAAAGAGACACGTCATACCGTATCCACCTAGATGAACACTTCGGACTGGATCTGTGTACCCAAACCCATCGGACCAGGGACAAATTAATGAACCTGTCTAGATACTTCCCCCGCAACGGTACTCACCGGGAAGCAGAAACTGAAGGCCTCGGACTGGACTGGACTGCTACGACGTCTGGTTACTACGCATGCGCTTTGAACTTCGGGCTTCGGTTACAGGTGGGCCTCCGGATACCTCGGACCTTGCTCTCTCGGCTTGGGCTCTGGTCGGGACGAACCGCATTCCTCACCGCCTCGTCTGGATGCCGGACCGCAGTCTCCGTCTCCTCCGTGGGCCTGAGGGAGACTTGAAGCAGAAATATCTGCAGATGCGCATAGGGTTCCGTCACGGCTGTAGAAGGGTCAGGGGGCCTGCGTTACATCGCCGGCGCGTGGGGAAAGGGCTCGTCCCTATTCGGGCGCCATTATGTGGTAAATAAATAAATAATTACCGGTACTATTTTTCTATATATTAAATAAAACAGATAGCTCAATAAATAAGAGGCAGGATCCGGGGTATCTGAGTTGAACAGGCTTTAATCAGGCACAAGGGAAGGGACAGGATCGGAATAGCCTGGCATGAAATGGACGGCAGCTGCAACGTCTCATCAACAGTACATGGTATATATAGTAAAACATTATAATTACATTGAATACAGTAGGCGTAACAAGTGACCAAACGGAAGATAAGAACACATGGGCGTAAAAAGAAGGCGTGCACAGGGCGTGCACGAAGACATGTGATGAGAACGTCACAGAAGTGTCATGAATGGGTGGATACATGGAGGGGGCTACCTGGGCAGCTGGAACCTTTAACCTAGTGGTGCGCGCAAACGGGCCATGACGTGTATCTGGGGAGAGCTGGGGGCTCTGACTCTTGCACTAGAAGAGGAGACTAAAGTCTGGGAGGTCAAGACGACATGTACCTATAGCATATCTGATATCTCGTGTTTGGAGTACATGTTGATAGAATCTAAATGTCATCAGGGCAGAGGCTACTTGACACTAAGACTGGTGCATGCATATATTCTTCATGTATTGCGTGTGCTAGGAATCTTCTATGGATATTAATACAGTAATTCACTTGCATGGAGACAGAAAGACTAGACTATAGCTGAAGATGTTTATGCGGTTCGTTAGCTTAGGAATGCAAAGACGGAGAGCTATACTGATAACTGTATGCATAACATATTCTTGGCAGACAGGCAGGCAGAGCCAGGCCGGGCACCGCGCTGCTTGTCAGGAAGTAAGTGAAGGGTCAGGGATGCGGGAGGGGCTGCATCGCTCCTCGGAGCAGGTTCAGGAGACTGGAGCTTGAATCTGGTGTCCGGGCCCTCATGAGGCCTAGAAACGGGGACAATTCGATGAATTAACGTGCACAATGTAAAACGTTGGCAACATAGGCCTAATACTCGTTGCTTTCAGGAGGACTGGATAACTGACATACTAAACGTTGGACACAACTATAAGTGCGTCTTTATTCGGTCATAGGGAACATATGCATATTAATCATGCACATATAACATATAATGGGGAACACGTAGGCACACACGACAAGGCAAAATTCAATTTTCCTCAGAACGCTTGTGTTTTCAGTGTAGAATTGTATTTCTAATCTACATCTGTTGCAGTGAAAGAATTGGCCCATTTTATCCATCACAGATACAGTGCTTTTGCATTTGGAATGCTTGCTTTGGTAACATTTTCTAAAGTTGGTACCGTGGTTACAACAATAACACATTTCCCCTGTTCTAGTGCTCTTTCTCTCACCACAGCAGTCTGTACCACGGTCAATATCTTTTCTGTGGTCGCAAATCGCACTTCAGCATTTGTATATAATCAATCGGGACTGTCTCACCTTCATTGAAAGTGAGATATGTATATCCTGATAAACCCAGGACCACCCGGATAACCAAGTTGGTGGTATTCACACATGTGTGCAAATGTTTTGATGCTATCATGTCAGCCTGAAATGAACGGAGAATATCTGTGTGTTGCTGTGTCCACCGGTATGGTGTGAAATCAGGTATGATTAAGTCGTAGAAAGGTTTTATTCTTTCTGCATAATCTAGAATGTATGTTCTGTTCTACCAACCTTCAGAGCTCATAAAATGGATTGCAAGCCTATGTAAGTCTTTGGAGGTTGGAGCAGTGCACACTTTTCTAAAACGTTGGCCGCCAGGCTCTTGCCTTCACTTGAGAGCTCATATCCCAAAAATAGGACATTGTGATGGGCAATTTTTGATTTCTTGAAATTAAATTTGTAGCCCAAATTGTCCAATCCCACAATTATGTTGTTCACCCTGCTCAAATGTTCAAGTAATTCATAGTCCATCAGATATATGTTATCTACATCGGACACTGCCTCCTTGTCGCATGTTTGTAATAATGTTGACACTCTTGCCGAGAATAGTGCCAGGCTGTTTTCATACCCCGGACGCAAATGACAAAGATTTCGCTGAGTGCCTAAGGCAGAGAAAGCTGTCAAATATTTGTTTCTGGAGCTAAATTTTGGCAGAAGAATCCATTTGAGATATCTAATGTTTTGTATTTCTTCTGCACAATGTTATTCATTAATGCAGCACTGTTTTGCATTTTGAACTGCAAATGTTCATGTGCATGTGTTTAAATGTCGGTAATCTAAAACTAGATGATATGTGTTGTCAGGTTTCATTACTGGAAACAAAAGATTATTCATCGTGGAGGTGCAAGTCTTAATTTCACCTTGATATTCAAGTTGGCCTAAGATTTCTTTGACCTGTCTTTTTGACTCGTTTTTTTATAGGGTACTGTTTCTGTGGATTCGGAGTAGATTTTAAAAGGATTTCATGGTGAGTAGACTCCATGTCCCACCCTACATGGTTGCAGTATAATACTGGAGCTAGTTCTAGCGTCCACTCCTGCACGTATTCACTTTTAAAGATTCTGAAATGAGATCAGAGAAAGCGGGCAAAATGTGCTTTCCCCTATTGGGTAATCCATCACAACCTAGGGCGGACAATCTCTTTCTGCTAGCAGTATGTCAGATCCATAAGCTAAGTTCTCCCAAAAGAAACCTTTACCTTTCTTGAGATGTCCCCCTCTATTTGAAGTGTCATTTAGCATAGTCTATGTGGGACATTTACTCTTGTATCAGGTGTTTCCACCGTGATATGTTGATTTAATACTGCTGTCACCAGATAATCCTTCAAGTTCTGGCGAGCTATTGTTATTTCTGCCACGCTGTCCAGCATTGTCAGAGCCCGTTCCCTGTTCAGAAGATGAGTCCTCGGTAACATGGGCAGGTCTAATTTTTAAGCCAGCTACTTTCTTCTTTTTGAATTGAGGTTTCGTTTTAGGTTGCTCTTCCTCTTTGATAATATAATCTGAATTTCAATATGTTTCCCTTTTTGTCTTTCGTTGATTTTCTTGCTTTTGTTCTGATCGCCCATCCCTCTCAGAGCTTCTGATGAACCCTGAAAGGAACAAAAGGAACGTGTTTCAGTTTCCTAATTTTATCATGATTTCTAAGGTTATACCTCTTTTCAGAGTACTCCCATTGGGGAGACCGACCCCTTGATCGCGAATTCTTTTCTGAATGGTTATTTTGGGAATTTTTATTTTCCCATTTTTTTAGAAGGAGCGGGTGCTTGCTTTGAGTTGTCCTTATTGGGACTACCCACCATTTATGGCTTCCCGGCTTTGGTTCCCAAATTATCTTTACCTAATGCTGCATACGTTTCTTCAATAATTTTTGGTAATTCTCGCTCCTTATTTCTAGGTGCTATTTCCCTTAGGTGGCTGTGTATGGCCACTGCTGCTGCCTCCCCCTTTATGTACTTGGGCAAAATTATCCATCAGTTTCATTCCCACGTCCAGGGTAGGTCCTGCCCGAACTCATTCTGTATCTGTTTCAATACTTCTGGAATGACTGCTGTGGAAGGGGTACCGTGTCTTCTGATAAAAAAACAGTAGCAAAGATTGTTTCCCAAGTGGTACAATCTTTAATCGAGGGAACCATCCCCATTGACAAGTAAATGGTTAGCATTCTATGTTTTTCCTGCAGACAAGTATGAGGAAATACTACTTCCAGCTGTGCAATTTTTTGTGATATCCAGAACGGAATATGCTCTTGTTTGGATGGAATTGTCCCTAGTACTCATTTCAGTGTCTGCTGGTTAATGGTAGGTGTGGTCTGATGTGGACCGACTGGAGCACTTCCCGCAGGTTGGACTGTTCATGTTTGAATAATGAACTGGACAATGTGCCAGAATAACCGTACTATGTCTTTATATATTGTACGGACTTCATCCACTGGTAGTGCATCTATCTCTGAATTTGGAGTATAAGTCGCTAAGACCGGCCAGGACGCTCCTTCTATACTGAGTGGACCGACAGATGTTGTGTGAGGGAGGGCACCTTTAAACCAGTTTTTTATGTTGCTGCTAAGTTAACAGGACTTCAATGTCTTCGTAAGGAATGTATTCTTCCGTTGGTTCAACTACAATGTATGTGTGGAACAATTTGGTCTGGGGAGCTGCAGATGGGAACTGAATCCAAGAATAGAATATTTCTGATCCAAACATATCATGTGCCTCAATCACGAAAGTAACACCGCCACCTGTTGCGGGTACGCCATGTTCCAACACCTTTATAGTTACTGCATGTCTGCAATTCTCTGTGATGTTTAAAGCGTTTCCAAATTCTTCTTCCCCCGAGCCTAAACCACCACTTGTGGACTCAGTCATTCTCAGGAGATTTACCAAAGTTCTAGTAACCAAGAGTTTTGCACAATGTGAGAACTTTTATCCTTACAAGCTTGCTAAACCTTCAGGCATTATACAGAGTATATCTGCTCAGCTGAGGCGGATTTTCCTTCCCACTTCAGACGTCTCTGAAAAGTGTGAGTAGGGCTAGGACTGAACTACTCAGATTTTACTGTTAATATAAGAACCAAACCAATGTTGACGGTGCCATGTCGTGTAGTTCCTAGTAACCCCCCAGGACATGCGCGTTTTGGATGACCTAAACTGAGGGCTTGGTGTCCCAACCGCTTTCGGACACCCCCACAAGAGATGTCAGCCGTTAGACCAGCTAGCTCTACACTGTATTCCATAGTGGTGTAGGTAGCTTCTGACAGCCACTGAACATGACAACCCTGATTCCTCAGGGATTGTGGAAAACAGTACAGTATTTTTCGCTCAGACACTCATGCTTGCTTTCTCTCTGAAAATACACAGGATGGCGATTAGGACGTTTCAATAAGTTTGTATTGGTCCAGTGTCAGTCTTGTTGCGACAATCAGGAGACAGAAACATACGAAAGAGATTGCTAGTATAAATATAGTAAATAGTAGACACATTTCTATCATAGTGCTAATAAGGGTAACATAAGCAGTTCATATAAAAACAGTAGCACTTTCATATTCCTAAAATGCGCACCCTAAGTAATTTACCTAAATGCACCTAGCATAGATATATACGTGCAGCGTGTATATGCGTATATGTATTTTTTAAGCCAAAACACCCCTAGGAAAGAACCAGCCCCCTCACCTGATGGTTGAGAATGAAGGACCCCGTCTCTCCCACGAGGATGACACCCCGGAAGGGATGTCAGACCACTGCATGTCGAAGATTCAGCATGCAGGTCCCCGTGTCAGCTTGGAAGGAATTCTCTTCTAATTTGTAGGGGCTAGTGAGGGTCTTTCATTCTAAAGTGGTCACTCCAGGGCCTCTTCTAGAATTGATATGTTTTGAAAACAACCATAAATGTTTTGAAGGCAATCATGATCGTTTTTCCCAACAAATGTGATCATGCACAGCTGGCTGTTGACCAAGGGTGAAAAGAAGTGGTGACCCTCATACAGAATAATTATACCATGCCTGAGGACATGTTTATGTATGTCAGAAACAGGGATTATGATACACTACCGAGAGCCTGGTGTCGAAGAAAGCGGAGCAAGCTACTGGGTAAAAGGTCACCTGTTTAGAATCTCTACTGTTGTGTGGATGGAACAATGTATGCAAATTATGGTATACATGACAGGACTATCCTAAAAGGCATGACACAAAGAGTTCTACAACATATGATATTGGCTGATAAAAAAATTAAAACCATTAAAAGAGCATATCTTTTCTACAGGTATGCAATACAACCAGATAATCGTTCAAGTTCTGGCGAGCTATTGTTATTTCTGCCACGCTGTCCAGCATTGTCAGAGCCCGTTCCCTTTTCAGAAGCTGAGTCCTCAGTAACATGGGCAGGTCTAATTTTTAAGCCAGCTACTTTCTTCTTTTTGAATTGAGGTTTCGTTTTAGGTTGCTCTTCCTCTTTGATAATATAATCTGAATTTCAATATGTTTCCCTTTTTGTCCTTCGTTGATTTTCTTGCTTTTGTTCTGATCGCCCATCCCTCTCAGAGCTTCTGATGAACCCTGAAAGGAACAAAATGAACGTGTTTCAGTTTCCTAATTTTATCATGATTTCTAAGGTTATACCTCTTTTCAGAGTACTCCCATTGGGGAGACCGACCCCTTGATCGCGAATTATTTTCTGAATGGTTATTTTGGGAATTTTTATTTTCCGATTTTTTTAGAAGGCGCGGGTGCTTGCTTTGAGTTGTCCTTATTGGTACTACCCACCATTTATGGCTTCCCGGCTTTGGTTCCCAAATTATCTTTACCTAATGCTGCATACGTTTCTTCAAAAAATTTTGGTAATTCTCGCTCCTTATTTCTAGGTGCTATTTCCCTTCGGTGGCTGTGTATGGCCACTGCTGCTGCCTCCTCCTTTATGTACTTGGGCAAAATTATCCATCAGTTTCATTCCCAAGTCCAGGGTAGGTCCTGCCCGAACTCATTCTGTATCTGTTTCAATACTTCTGGAACGACTGCTGTGGAAGGGGTACCGTGTCTTCTAATAAAAAACAGTAGCAAAGATTGTTTCCCAAGTGGTACAATCTTTAATCGAGGGAACCATCCCCATTGACAAGTAAATGGTTAGCATTCTATGTTTTTCCTGCAGACAAGTATGAGGAAATACTACTTCCAGCTGTGCAACTTTTTGTGATATCCAGAACGGAATATGCTCTTGTTTGGATGGAATTGTCCCAAGTACTCATTTCAGTGTCTGCTGGTTAATGGTAGGTGTGGTCTGATGTGGACCGACTGGAGCACTTCCCCAGGTTGGACTGTTCATATTTGCATAATGAACTGGACAATGTGCCAGAATAACCGTACTATGGGGCAGATTTATGAAGGCCTTGCGCCGCCGGTGCGTCATTTTTAACATGGGAAAAAGTGACGCACCGGCGGCGCAAGGCCTTCATAAATCTGCCCCTATGTCTTTATATATTGTACGGACTTCATCCACTGGTAGTGCATCTATCTCTGAATTTGGAGTGTAAGTCGCTAAGACCGGCCAGGTCGCTCCTTCTATACTGAGTGGACCGACAGATGTTGTGTGAGGGAGGGCACCTTTAAACCAGTTTTTTATGTTGCTGCTAAGTTAACGGGACTTCAATGTCTTCGTAAGGAATGTATTCTTCCATTGGTTCAACTACAATGTATGTGTGGAACAATTTGGTCTGGGGAGCTGCAGGTGGGAACTGAATCCAAGAATAGAATATTTCTGATCCAAACATATCATGTGCCTCAATCACGAAAGTAACACAGCCACCTGTTGCGGGTACGCCATGTTACAACAGCTTTATAGTTACTGCATGTCTGCAATTCTCTGTGAAGTTTAAAGCGTTTCCAAATTGTTTCTTCCCCCGAGCCTAAACCACCACTTGTGGACTCAGTCATTCTCAGGAGATTTACCAAAGTTCTAGTAACCAAGAGTTTTGCACAATGTGAGAACTTTTATCCTTACAAGCTTGCTAAATCTTCAGGCATTATACAGAGTATATCTGCTCAGCTGAGGCGGATTTTCCTTCCCACTTCAGACGTCTCTGAAAAGTGTGAGTAGGGCTAGGACTGAACTACACAGATTTTACTGTTAATATAAGAACCAAACCAATGTTGACGGTCCATGTCGTGTAGTTCCTAGTAACCCCCCAGGACATGCGCGTTTTGGATGACCTAAACTGAGGGCTTGGTGTCCCAACCGCTTTCGGACACCCCCACAAGAGATGTCAGCCGTTAGACCAGCTAGCTCTACACTGTATTCCATAGGGCTGGCTCCTGGTCACTGAGACATGGCTGAGACCGTGGTCTAATCCGGATTTAGCCATAGCTCTCCCTCACGACTATCGGATACAGCGTTTGGATAGGAGCGAAAACGAGGAGGATGGTTGGCCATAATTTACCACAACTCACTCAAATGCTCCATCCACGCATTGGCATCCATTAAAGGGGCTGAAGCACTAGCTTTCTGTCTAAGCATCCATGATTCCCTTACCTTTTCTGGCGCCCTCATTTACCGCCCCCCTGGCTCTCCCACTGAGTTCCTTGAAACCGTGGGGGATGCATTTGGTGATCTAGTGCTTAGATATTTACATTTTATGGTGCTAGGAGATCTAAATTTGCACTTAGACTCCCTCAAGGAACCAGGAGTAGGTAGCTTTATGGATACCATTGACATTCTTGGTCTTACCCTCCGAAATCGAGAGCCGACTCATGTAGCCGGCCACCTGCTGGATTGTATTTGCTCTAACTCTGCTAGGTTAGTAGTTAGGCAGCCGCGCCCTCAAACCTGGTCCGACCACTCCCTTATTCCTTTTGATATTGTGTCAAATAATAAGGTTTCTGCTGCTATTATGATGAATAATGAAACACGTAATAACACACCTAAACCGAACTGGAAGAAATTTCCCAGCAGACTTGACGTGATAGAAATATTAAAAGAAAGTACGCCTGAATTAACAGGCGACACCATAATAGATAATCAGAAATTTTGTGACTGGATAGGTGCGGCTGGTGATCTATTAGGACCAGCCGGTATGAAAAATCCATCCGCCATCAAGAGCAAAGGGAACGCCCCGTGGTTCTCGTCAGCCCTGAAGTCGGAGCTGGGAGAAGTAAGAGCACTCGAACGGAGATGGCGTAGGAATTACGAGGGGGCTGCCCGTAATATCTATAAAACAGCCAGAAGGCACTATCACGCTGGAATTAAACTAGCTAAGAAAGCCCACTACTTACAGGCCATATCCACAGTGGGCTCTAGACAAAAGGACATTTTTAAAATAGTAAAGGACTTTACCAACCCACCAGCCTTGTCACAAGAGATTCCCCCTTCACAGGACCTCTGTAACTCAATTGCCGAGTACTTCGACAATAAGATTGCCGACATTGTGAAGACTTTTCCTCTGCCGTCTTCTTCTCCATGCAGAATCTGGATCACCTTTTGATCCATGCCCACCCCTGGTTCTGCAGGCGTTGGTGGAGGTTGTTAATCCTATTATTAATGACCTCATAAATTCATCGTTAGCCACAGCAGTAATCCCCACTGAGTGGAAGCTCGCAGCAGTTAAGCCCCTCCATAAAAAGACCCTCGCGGACCCAACGATCCTTTCCAACATGCGACCTATATCCCTGCTCCCCGTGGTATTCAAACTGGTTGAAAAGTTCGTTAATAGCCAACTTACGAACTATCTGGAGGAGAATAACATCCTACATCCCAACCAGTCTGGGTTCCGGTCAAAACACTCTACCGAGTCTGCCCTTCTGTTCACGGCAGAGACCCTACGAATGGCTGTAGACCAGGGTAAGAAGGCTGTCTTAATATTATTAGACCTGTCGGCAGCCTTCGACACGGTCTCACACAACATCTTAGTGGACCGTTTGGTGGCCGCAGGAATAGGAGGGACAGTTTTGGGTTGGCTGAGGAACTTTTTGAACAACAGACGACAAATCACAGTCTTGGGCAAATTCCAGTCAGAAGCTAAGGTCATCAGCTCCGGGGTTCCTCAGGGGTCGAGGTTAAGCCCGGTCCTGTTTAACCTATATATGGTACCCCTGCTTGAGCTAATTGCATCATTTAACATCAGTACAATATCATATGCAGATGACACTCAGCTAATTCTGGTACTGGATGGAGAACTGCTGGGGGCGGAGGAAAACCTGAAGAATTGCCTAACAGCTACATTTAAATGGATGACTGATAATCATCTTAAATGCAATTCCGGCAAGACGGAGATCTTGCTGTTTGGAAACCGAAATTTGTTTTCTCCAAAAAATTGGTGGCCGGACGACGCTGAATCCCCCCCTGAGACTATTTCATCTGCTCGGAATCTGGGCATTAAATTTGACGACCAATTGTGCTTTAAACAGCAAGCGGTGGCCGTAGCCGGTATGTGTTTTCACACAATTAAATCTCTGAGGAAGTTCTTCGATCTTCTTCCTCTGTCAGCCAGGAAATCAGTCGCAGTAGCCTTAATAAGCTCAAGGCTGGATTACTGTAACGGCCTATATGCTGGAGTTAATAAGTCCGTACTCCATAGGCTACAGATGATCCAACATGCCGCTGCCCGGCTGGTGCTACGTTGGCCTTGAAAATCATCTGCGTCAGCTGCGTTAAAAGCGTTACATTGGTTGTCAGTTGGCAAAAGGATCCTATTCAAAATCTTGCTGATCACATCTAGAGCCTTTCATCAGCAAGGGCCTAAATATTTGTGTAATGGCTTTAAACGATACTATCCTACTCGCTGTTTGAGGTCTGCTAATCAGAATCTGTTAACCATCCCCAGATTTAGATTGGCCACCAAAGGAGGAAAATCTCTTTTTGTCCTGGGATCTAGAGCATGGAACAAGCTCCCACCTCACCTTAGGTCACTGTGTCATGAAACTCAGTTTAGGAAAGCGCTAAAGACCTGGGTGTTTTCTCTTACAGATGCAGCCTGCATAGCACTGGTGTAAAGTGTAAGCGCCTCCATTGGTCAATCTCTCCTTAAACCGTTTCCATCTGGTTTGAGCGCCAAGATACTCCATGGAGTGATAGATGCGCTATAATAGTGTCCCCTACATTTACATTTACATTAGTGGTGTAGGTAGCTTCTGACAGCCACTGAACATGACAACCCTGATTCCTCAGGGATTGTGGAAAACAGTACAGTATTTTTCGCTCAGACACTCATGCTTGCTTTCTCTCTGAAAATACACAGGATGGCGATTAAGACGTTTCAATAAGTTTGTATTGGTCCAGTGTCAGTCTTGTTGCGACAATCAGGAGACAGAAACATACGAAAGAGATTGCTAGTATAAATATAGTAAATAGTAGTCACATTTCTATCATAGTGCTAATAAGGGTAACATAAGCAGTTCATATAAAAACAGTAGCACTTTCATATTCCTAAAATAGGCACCCTAAGTAATGTACCTAAATGCACCTAGCATAGATCTATACGTGTAGCGTGTATATGCGTATATGTATTTTTTTAGCCAAGACACCCCTGGGAAAGAACCATCCCCGCACCTGATGGTTGAGAATGAAGGACCCCGTCTCTGCCACGAGGATGACACCCCGGAAGGGATGTCAGACCACTGCATGTCGAAGATTCAGCATGCAGGACCCCGTGTCAGCTTGGAAGGAATTCTCTTCTAATTTGTAGGGGCTAGTGAGGGTCTTTCATTCTAAAGTGGTCACTCCAGGACCTCTTCTAGAATTGATATGTTTTGAAAACAACCATAAATGTTTTGAAGGCAATCATGATTGTTTTTCCCAACAAATGTGATCATGCACAGCTGGCTGTTGACCAAGGGTGAAAAAAAGTAGTGACCCTCATACAGAATAATTATACCATGCTATACCATGCCTGAGGACATGTTTATGTATGTCAGAAACAGGGATTATGATACACTACCGAGAGCATGGTGTCGAAGAAAGCGGAGCAAGATACTGGGTAAAAGGTCACCTGTTTAGAATCTCTACTGTTGTGTGGATGGGACAATGTATGTAAATTATGGTATACATGACAGGACTATCCTAAAAGGCATGACACAAAGAGTTCTACAACATATGATATTGGCTGATAAAAAAATTAAAACCTTTAAAAGAGAATATCTTTTCTACAGGAATGCAATACAGGCAGATTGAATCCATGACAGAACACTAGTCACTGCCTTATTGTCTTAAATCTTTAAGAAGTCATACGCATTGTAGGCTGAACAGTCCTCTTTTTAATATTTGTATAGGTGTGTTTAACTCACAAATAATGCTTACAAGATTTGATGAATACTATGATGTGCTCCATCTCCTTTACAATAATGGGAGGAAGTGTGCTCAAGGAAACAGCAATGGAGAGCGGAGGTTGAAACGCCACAGTGCGGGAGCGACAGGGAGATCAGAGTGAGGTTCTCAAAGTTTCCTCATGCGGAAGCGGCTATGAGAGCAGCAGTGTGCAGCAAGATCATCAACATGGAAGCTGCAAGGAGGCAGCAGAGTTCAGCGCTCAAAATCTCCTCAGTGTGGGAGCAGTAAGGAGACAGTAGAATGCGGTGCTCGGAGATCCCCTACGGAGGAGGGGCAAAGAGACCAGCATAGTAAGTAGCATCTCCTCCAATGCAGTAAGTAGTGAATGGTAATTGTTATAGTTAGGAAAAGAGAGCGTTGTGCAATCACGCTTGAAGACCAAGTGCAGAGTGCAACGTTTGCTCAGCACCTCGGAGTGTTAGAAAGTGCTGGGAGCACTGCAGAGAACAGCGAGGTAACTGTTCACTGTATAGTACTGAACGCAAGGTGAATAATGATGTTTATTCAGTGCAGTAGGTATAAATCAGAGCGCTGATCAGCAGTGTGGAGTACGTATTTTGCCCAAAGCTGTTAATGAAACTGTGCTTTGAGTTAGTAGGAAGATAGAAGTTACGTGTGATTGGAGCCTGGTTCAAAAATAGGAATCAGCCCAGCCTGCTTTATCAATCTCATAAACATTTTACCTTAGGGAGAGGCTGGGCAAAATGACTAGCAGAATACTTTGAAGGTCGTGGAGTCTTCCTTAGTTAGGTGAAACTTATTGTGGCTTCTACCACCAGCACTGGTACTTCTCACTGGAGTACTAGTTGGGGGGCCGGGGGTTGATCGTAATGCTATTCACACAAAGCGGCTGACACTCATCACCAGTGTTGACATGATAAATCAAACGAGGTGTAGTAAGTAGAGTAACTTTAACACTACTTATCATGCACCATCACAGGTCCAGTCAGCCGGAGTCAGCTGTCAGTACACCCAAGAAGAATGTTCGGGTTGACAGTTGGGAATAGGGAATGTTCCAAAGCGAGGAGAAGGGAGGGGGAAACAGGGAAGGAAGATTGCAAGGAAGAATATTACAACAGTTTTCCCTCTGTGAGTACCATAACAAGAAATTATGAAGTGCTAATTGCTGCACATCCAAACGGAGCCCGGTCATCTCCCCATATCTCCACAAGCAATGAATAATGAAGGAAAGCTCCAATTGAATGAGCTCATTATAGAATGGATAAATAGACAAAGAGTCTAATTTAGAGAATGGTGGCCAGTCCGCCAGGCCATCTGAGGCCATTTATCTTGCCTTTGTGGCAGCAGACTGCTTACCATATTTAGAGATTGCAGACAAAACTGCAGGAATCATTTTGCCTAGAGCATTTCCAGTGGTGTAGTGAAAGCCATTCCGGCAAGACTAAATTGTTGACCTCCCGCTACCTCACTGATGTCTAGTTCACCTCTCTCTCAATACTCTCAATACACCTCTCACCCACCTCTCCCTACGTGTCTCTCTCTCTCCTTGATGATCTCACCACTATTGCTGCCACTCTCTATGACTGCCTTTACTTCTCTACTCATCTCTCTACCTCATAAGTCTCTTGTTTTAGAACCCTCCCTTTGTCTCCCCCACAATCTTTGGTCTGTACGCAACCTCTTTCTATCTTTCATCCCTCTGCCTTTCTCTCAATCTCGCAACTCTTTCAATATTACCTGTCTTGCTATACCTATTCTTATGTTGCCCGTCTCTGTCCCTCATTACGTTCTCTCTACTTTGCATCTTTCTATCCTTCTCTCACCTGCATCTGCTACTCTCTAACTCATGATTATCTCTCTTCCTTTTTCTCAGTTTACCAGACAAGGGTCTGGCATGGATTGGTGGCAGAAATAAGATCCAATGGTGAAGCTCTGCTCAAGGTACTAAATAAAGTCTACGCTCAAAAAGAATACACACTCAGCAGGCAATTCAGCCTTCCGAATAACTAACACCCAGGATGTGCAATACATACACATAACATTAGTAATAGTGGAGATGCACAATAAAGCACTCCGAACACCACCTGCTAAGGCTGATTCTCAGTAAATTGCTCACCTATAAATTATGTTACAGATTCTGACTGCAAAATATTTAAACGTAGTACATACATGCAAATACAGGGTCTATGGAGCTGATTCCTACATTGATGTTATAAAACATAAATGTAAATGTAATATACTTGTAAAGCGCACAGCTGCCCCAGCAACGGGGCGTCCCGGCGCTGTATAACTCTGGGGAAACCGTCCTGGCTTTCCCTGTGGGATGGTCCCTTGCTGGGAGTCCCCAAGGTGGAGCCAGGCATCCCCGGAATTGGTGGGGCCGTTGTGGAGATTAGGCAAGCTAATGCCCAGAGTTGCCGAGTGGAACCCCTGATTAGAGTAAGCACCGAAGCGAGAATTATCGAGTCCGCTGACCAAGGTCCACGACCCTGCCGCGTCGGGAATTGAACCCTGGTCCCGGGCTGACTTCTGCTCTCAGGTCTGCCGCCTCTAACCAGTGAGCCACTACACACAATTGATGAGCAACACCATATAACTTTTCTGCTGTGCCCACAAATCCTTGTTATCACTGAGGAAGTAACATAATAGGTGTGTAACTAAGATACGCTGCATGACAAACAAAGAGATATTGGTTAATAAGAAATAAGTGAAACCAATGGCAACCGTTGTAAAAAAATCAAGTAAGAAAATCATGATATGAAACCAAGAACAAAAGCAGAAGGCAGCCTACTGGAAACTAAGAGCCAGATTTTGATCTTGGAGGACAGATTAGTCCGTCACAATGGTGACAGATATCCCATCTGCTGAAATATAAATTCCATAGAATTGAACGGGATTTATATTTTGGTGGACGGAATATCCATTGTGACAGAGTAACCCATCCGCCAAGGTCTAAATCAGGCCACAAGTAACTGCAGAAAGGAAAAGAAGGACAGAAAAAAGGGAAACTAGAAAAGACAAAGTTAACAGAATCAGTAAGCACTGAATAGCACCAGCCCAAGAATCATGGAAAACACTGCAGAACAGTACTAGCTCTGGAAACAGAGGGCCTTATTTATGAGAAGTGACGCATCGCTGTGTGAAAATAGCGATGCATCACTTCTCAGTGCACCCTCCTTGCGACATGATGGATGCGTCATATTTACTGTATAACGAATTATGCAGTAAGGAGTGACAGATACGTCAGTTTTACTGATGTATCTGTCAGCGCAAAAATTACACATTGCTGGAGTTGTGTCAGAAGTGCGACGCAACTCCAACAATGCAGGGGGAGGGCTATGGATATAGCACTGTGTCACCCTTATGCCTGCCTTGGGGGAGGAGTACGGTTTTGACGCATTTGCGTCCTAGAAGTGGCGTAGTCAAATCACATATTCCGTTTGTGTCCATCTGCGCCTGGTCCATGTCCTGCACCAGGATCCCTGGTTTTCCCCACCCACCTCTACCCTGACACGCTCCACTGTGCTCTCAACATTCGCTGCTGCTCATCAAACTGCTGCCACACTGCACCACACCTCCTACAAGTTCTCATGCACTCCCCCACACCCTGCACACACCACTCACGCACAAACATCATCCAGCACCCTACTCACTCACACTAACATGCAACCAGCCACCCTCTCATGTTCACACAGATCAAACACCACCCACACAACATGCCTCAATCACATGCATGCTCCTCAACATCCACTCACTCACCAAACATGTCACAGTGGTATGGGATCTACTGTAAGACCACGCTCCCGACCTGCTTTTCCTCATGAAGCACATCTAAACCCAATCTCTGCACAGTTGTACCCACCAGTAACAAGACCATCAGCACAATCCTGGAGGTGGAGATTCCATCATATTCAAAGATACCGTCAGCTGAGCCACCTTCACGTCCAACCTGTCAGCTACATAGAGCACCTTATGTTCAAGGTATTCACATAGCCAATTTCTCCCTAGATGGAACCCTCATATACAAAACACGAGGGCCCCACACCAAGTTTGTCAGCGACGTCACAGGTTTCATCTAACCCCTCATCATCATCGTCAACAGCTTCATCTTCCTCAGAGACCTTAGCTTTCACCTAGAAGACCACATCAACTCAAATTCTACAGCCCTTCTAGAAAATCTCAGAAACCTTGGCCTCACTCAGCAGGTTACCGTACCCAGCTACACTGCTGGACACTTATTAGACCCAATTTTCACCTCAATCAGCATCATCAAATTTGATAAGCCAACTTCTATGACATGGACAAAGCATGCCCTTGTCATTGTCTGCATACCCATACTCCACCACCACAGATGTCCCAATACTGGAACTGCCCACTTTAGCTAGAAAGCATTACAGAAGAAAGTGAAGGCATCTAGAACCTCAACAGCTGGATCACCGCATGTGCTGACACCCTGGCCCTACATGACAGACTACTTGGTACACAGTGGAACTCAAACTAACGAAATGCCACTGCAAGTAACTGGAGTGCAAATGAAAAACAAATCAAGACACCACAGATAAAGACATCTTGAAATCAGCCATAAGACTCTACTAGCAACAGATACAGAACAACAAGTGCATAAAACTTGCAGAGCACATCGACACCAGCATTATCAGCAGCTAGGAAATCTTTGTCATCATCAAAGATTTAACTGCACCTCCTGCCTCCTCCAGCAACATCATGTGTATTTTGCTATACTCCCAAGAATAAGATTCAGACTATTAAAGGATATGGTTAGGAGATGACCGGATTGATGAGTTCTTGAAGATTTCTTGTGGTTCCATACTAAGACTTGGTTTCATTCCTTCTGCCAATTTTTTTTAAGATGTCCTGTATCCCCACAAGAACTTTGCAACAATCTTTCAGAATTGTTTGCAACAAAATCACCTATACATAGCAACATTGACCCTCAACCAGAACCCATCACCATCACAACTCCACTTTCCCTTATTGCCGAAGACCAATCCCTGACCTCGTGGCATGCTTTCACCACAGTCGAAATTGCTGCTACCATGAAGACCATCCACTCTGGCCCAATCTGACTCTTGCCCCACCACGCCTTCATTAAAGCACTCTTACTGATCAAGGAAGTTCTAACACTCATCCTCAATGCCTTCATCAAGTCAGCCACATTCTCTGGAAACAAACAACAATCACATCCCTGCTCAAGAAACCATGCCATGACCGAGCCACACTTTCCAGCTACAAACCCATCTCCCTCCTCCTATACCCAGCAAAAGTCTCAGAGAAAGTAATCAACTGATGCCTCACTGACCACCTCAACAACCACAGACTTCTCAACACCATGTAGTCCAGATTGAGGCCCAACCACAGTGCAGAAACACCACAGCGACATCCGTATGATTCTTGACAGAGGAGACATGGCAGCTCTGCTTCTCCTGGACCTCTATGCAGCATTAACACAATCTCACACCCTATCCTCATCAGGTACCTGCACACGACTGGCATGCAAGGACCCACTCTCCACTGGATCTGCTCCTTCTAAACAGATAGTACAAAAGCTGTCAGCCTGGCACTTTTCACCTCTGAATCCTGTAAACTCATCTGTGGAGTGCCTCATGGTTCATTGCTTAGTTCTACCCTCTTAACAGTACATATGATTTGGCTGACCAGCGTCATTCATCCACACATAAACATCCTTTCCTATGCTCCCAATATGCAACTCATACTCAGCCTCTCAAACAAGACCCCCAGCACAAGAAACAAGTTTACCACCTCCATGACCGAAGTCACTAACTGGATGAAATCCAACTGTCACAAGCTCAATGCCGACAAGGCAAAAGTAGTGATCTTCGGCAAGAAAACCTCACCAAGGGACTCCGAATGTTGGCCGGCTGAACACTGACCCTCAACCAGCACTCATGGCAGGATCCTCGGAATAAACAGCAAATTGGACATGACCGCACACGTCAATGCCATCACTACATCCAGTTTCCACACTATGGAGATGTTGTGGAAGGTCTTTAAATGGCTCCCAAGCAACACTAGTGAAACTGTCACTCACACCTTAGTCACCATCAAGTCAGACTACGGGAACATCCTCTACACGAGGATCACTAAGCAGCTCACATGAAGACTACAAACCATCTAGAACTTGGTAGCCAGTCTAATTTTCTGCCTCCCACACAGAACCCACTTCACACTATACCCCAGGGAGCTTAACAAACATGCTCATTTCAAACACCTCACATTTAAGATTCAAGGCATTATTCAATTTAGGGACTACCTTAACAGTTACATCTCGGTACGCCAACAACTCAAACACCTTCACTTTGCAGGACTCCTACTCACACATATCCCACACAGACACAGAATCAGTGTGTCTGTTGCTCTATTACATTGCTCCTAAAGAAAGGAACGGCCTCCAACTACACATCAGAGCCTCCTCCTGTCTACTTCAATTCCACAAGAAGCTGAAGACCAGGCGTTTCAATTTACCAACCAACTATACGCAGGGCAAGGCACACACACTAGCCCAGTGCCAGGAGAAACTTGTGGGTGATACTGCGCATTACAAATACAAATAACATAACATTGCATATGACCAGCAATAGATCTTGGAGGGTCAGCTCTATGTTTGCTATCAGGATAGAATAATCTGTGTTCAATGAAATAAGTTTGTGATTGGGGACTTCCTCTGAAGCATACAAGATAGCTAGCAGTATCCTTACCATGTTGACTTCTGTGGGTACCGCTCCAGATGGGAGGGTGCAGAACTCTGTAAGTGGGTGCAGTGAGCGGGAGGACTCCCTCACTAGCCCTGGTTCAACCCAGGGGTATGGTTCCTGGGTTGGGAGACCAGTTGCTGGGTAGAACCCCTGAACGGGTGGGGGAATTGTGTGGGGTGGCTGATACCTTTGCCCTAGGAAGAGGGTGCGGAACACCAGAAGGAGGGGTAGAGTGGAGGAGAACCTTGCCCATGACCCCTGGAAGCTTACCAATGTATTGATTACTCTACTCTTTGCTTAAGGCTGGAAGGGGGTTGCGCTAGACCTGGCCCTTTTTGCAGGGTTATCCCAGAACTTCCTCCTGTATTTTTTCTGTTCTATTTTTGTTGGTCTTCTGGCTCTGGGCACTTTAACACTGCTAAGCAGTGCTAACGTGCATATTCTCTTTCCTTTAAACTTGGTATAATTGGCTTACACTTATTAGGCATATTTAAATTACATTTAAGTCCCTTGTACAGTGGTATCCCATATACCCAGGACCTGTAAATTAAATGCTACCAGTGGACCTGCAGTGCTGCTTGTGGCACCCACAGAAGTAGCTTTTCAAACCGGTCTCATACCTCTGCCACTGCAAGACCTGCCTGTGCAGTTTACTGTGTGGTATTAAAATTGATTGCCATGTTGAAACTCTCCTTTTACTATATATGTCACCCTTAAGGTAGGCCCTAGCTAGCCCTTTGGGCAGGGTGCTGTGTAGGTCAAAGGTAGGACATGCGCCTTAGCTGTGTAGCATGTCTTGGTAGTGACAAACAGCCTATTTTATTTCTCACGGCTGTGAGGCCTGTTCCTCTCTAGGTTTGCATTGGGAATTACCTGATACGATTTTCAGTGGTAATTTCTGATCTGAAAGGACTAGCGCTGCCATGTTAGGAAATAGTTGTGAAAAATCACTCTTACTGGTGTTGGTGGATTTTTTACTACTATTTTAGAAATGCTTCTTTTAGAAAGTAAGAGAAAGGGGGGTTTGTCCTAGCCATCACATTTAAATGCTGCTAAATCAATTTAACTGACTAAAGGTCATTAATTCAATTGATATGGACTATAACCATTTATTTGCTACTTCGTTCTGTGCACTTTACTCCACATTTAATCATGGGTCAGGTAAGTGCGGATACGTTTCAATCAAGAACAAATTATAGATATTATGGCAACAAATAAAACAAAGATATCCAAACTTTGTGATGAAACAATATGATGTAACAAACAATACATGGAGCGTGATGCATTTATCTAAACATTACAACACCAGTCTTAGTTCAGAAACGGAGCAGCTACTAGGACAACCTTTAGCATCTACATTGTGTAACAAATTCAAGGAGCTGCTATCCACGGAGAAAAGAAAAACATTAGGCCCAGGAGTATGACAATTCAAATAACATTTCTACTGGGGAAAACTTAATTAAAAGCGAAAGTACCGGCGTTGTGTAAAGCCAACTCATTTCGATTCCCATGGTGATTTGTGGGATTCTCTTCAGGGCGTGGACTGGTTTATCTAAGGAACAAGAAGGGGGTTTGAATTATACATGAGGAGGGACTCTAAACTTCCCAATTACTCAAGTTAAGTGGTGATTTTCTCAAAAGTACCTAATTGAATAGAGAATTAAATGTGCACGTTGCAGGCGAGAAGAGGCAGGTTAAAATGTGGATAGTACGATCTAATATGAGAACAGATTCACCATCAGTCATAAACATGGTTTCGTAAATCTAAATATTCTGTAACTAGAAGAACAAGAAAAGACACTTACTTGCGCCAGACGGGTGGTGCCTTTACGAAGCGTATAAGAATGCTTGGGTTAAATGGATACCTAGTTGTACTTTGGTTTGACAATCTATAAAAAGAAATGAGTGCTACATCAATAGAGTATCTAAATAGATATATTGTAGCTTTGTGAGCTAAATGAAACACTTACTTTCACCATGTCGGCGATGTTTTCTTTAATGATTCCTTTCAGCTCTCAGTCTGTTCAACATATAGCTTGAACAGTGCCGCACCGCTGCCAATTTCAGAAATCGGTAAAAGAGTTGCTTTCTGTTGGACTTGGCCCTTTTTGCAGGGTCATCCCTAATCATTTTGCCTTTCTCCTAGCCTTTTTTTCTGACATGGTGTTAGTGGTTTTAGGACTCTTGGAATTTTAGCACTGCTGTCCAGTGTAAAGTGAGTGTGCTCTCTGTGTTAAATATGGTAAGATTGGTCTACACCTTTTTGGCCTATTTAATTTACCTGTCAGTCCCTTGTAAAGTAGATCCCAGATACCCAGGGCTGGTAAATTAAATGCTACTGGTGGGCTTGTAGCGTTGATTGCGCCACCCACCAAGTAGCCTTTCAAACCTATCTCAGGTCTCTGCCATTGCAGGGCCTCTGCGCGCAGTGTTACAGCTGCTGTGATGTGGCACCTAAATTGTGTGCCATGTTTGTGACCTTCCTTTTACTACATGTCAGTCAACCCTAAGGCAAGCCCTAGCGAGCCCTATGGGCAGGGTGCATTGTGTGTAAAAGATAGGACATGTACCTTAAGTGGGTAACACTGCCTTGGTAGTGACAACCAGCCATTTTACTTTCTCACTACTGTGGGGCTGCTCTCCCGTGGGAATGCATTGGGGATTCCCTGATAAGTGTTTCAGTGGTAATTCCTAACATGAGAGGTGCATCGTGGTCAAGTTTGGTGTGTTTGGAATAGTGATAATAAATGCTACTCAAGGGTGTGCACAGATTTATTATAACTATTTTAGAAATGCCACTTTTAGAAGTTGCAAAAACAACGCAAAAACAACAGGTGATGGACAGAATGCAGAACAATGTCATACAAACACCCCAGTACAGAGATGGATTAAACCCAGATCTGTTGACTGGGTGTGATTGATTCAGATGCTCCGCCCATCACCACCCCCTTTTGTACCGCTTTGTTCGCCATAAGTTGGCAAGGTATGCTCAGACGTTGAGTCCCTTGCTCACTTTGCCTCTGGATTCAAGCAAGCCTGGCTGAAGACGGCTGGAATGCCAGAAACCGGTCCTAGGAAGCTTGATTCCGGTCCAGGGAAGGCATGGCTTGGCAGTTCGGGCTGCACTGTTCCCATAAGGCACAGGGTCAGACTGATTTGCATATGGCCATGTCTGAACTGGGGTGGCAGAGTGGGCTAAAGAACGGTGATGGATTTAACCCAGATCTGTTGACTGGGTGTGAGGGTTTGATTGATTCAGATGCTCCGTCCATCACCACCCCCTTTTGTACCACTTTTAGAAGTTGGCATTTCTGTATGCTCTGTGTCTGCCTGCTTGATGTGAATTGCATGTCTGAGTTTTGAGTGACAGGGGCTGGTGAGGTGTGTGTGGCTCCAGGAGGGGCAGGGTGAGTCAGCGCTAGGCTGATTGGGACATTTGCATTTTGAGTGGTGGGAGAAGTCCCTGGTCCCTGAATAGGATGGTGCCTGCCCTATTAAATGCTGGCTCCGCTCCCCTGTGGTGTGTCTGATGATGACGAGCCCCCACCTGACAGAGGGGAAGAGGAGCCTGGAAAACAAAGTGCTCCAATTTCCCCCATAACCAGTTGCATCTGGTTCCCCCATGCCCTGTACTCCAGAGAAAGGTAAATGTGGTATAAATGTCGGGGCTCTGACCCCATGAAACTGTTCTGTGCTTGTGCTTACTTGAAGGGGACTATCAGCCAAGAGGAACCGCTGCGGGACCCAGCTGCCGTCTCCTGGGGTGCCTGCATGCTGACCTGCCTGGCTGCGCTGTGCTGTGGTCTCCCCAGCACCAAGGACTCTGGAGCCTGCCTACTTTCTAGCGCCCCGTGAAGCCTTTTATTTTTATTTGCCATAGAGGAAAGGGCAGGAGCTTCCTCTCATTCATAGGAAATCCCGACGTGGGGATTCCCCCACATCATTGCCCAATGGAGCGGGTGCCCACCCCGCATTAGTGTGGACCGAGCAGGTGCCCACCCCGCATCTATTAGATTTGGGGGTCTCTAGTTGGCACAGGTAGGTACTTGTGACAAATAGGGACCCTCTCCTCTAGTCAAGATAAGGAGGATTACACTCCTAAAATAACCCCTGCTCAACCCCTTTGTAGCTTGGCATGAGCAGAAGAGCTTTACTTTAGAGGCGTAGTAAGTTAAGCAGTTGTGACCACATACAGTAACCCAGTGACAACACTACAAATGGACACCACAAAGGTTTTATATAAAAAATAAGTAGACTTTATATAGAGTTACTACAAGACTATAAACCACAAAAATACACACTGATTAGATTTAAACCTAGTTTAATTCAGTTCTTAGATGCAACACTCTGCGTCAATCCACCTTAGGTTGCGTTGCACTTGCACGACAAGCAATGTTGCAGTGGTGGGGAATGCGGCAAAGTTTGGATACAAAGAAATAAAGACGTGAAGATCTTCCAGATGCGGCTCGATTCTAGGGGATGCGAGAAGTCCTCGGTTCGATGCGTGGACTGCAGCAACGACACCCTTACAATGCGACAACAACAGCTCCAGCGGCGACGCTCTTCTCCCACGATGCGTGAAGCTTCCGCTCGATGCGACAACTACAGCGGCGGAATCAAAGATGCAACGGCAGCAGCTCCAACGGCAGCACGCTTCTCGGGGATGCAAGGTGCTCTTGGTCGATGCAGTGCAATGCGACTGTTTCAGCGGTGACACCCTCCTTCGGAGTTGCGACGGCAGGCACAGCGACGGCGACACGCTCCGACCTCGTTGCGAGATTCTTCTCCTGATGCGGTGCAGTGCGACAACTACAGCGGCGACACCCTCCTTCGGAGTTGCGATGGCAGCAGCAGCGACACGCTTCCTCTTCGTTGTGGCACGCTTCTCTCCGATGCAGTACAGTGCAACAGTTCCAGCCGTGACACCCTCCTTCGGAGTTGTGACGGCAGGTCCAGCGACGGCGACACGCTTCTTCTCGTTGAGTCGCGCTTCCAGCTCCTTGCGACACGCAGTCCCTCAGAAGGCCCAAAACAGCAGCAGGCACTTCCAAAGAACTCTGTGGAGCTGGGGGCGAAGTCTGTTGTCCCTGAGATTTCAGCAGGAGGCAAGCTATTTTCCAAGCCCTTGGAGATCCTTCACAAGTTGAAAGCAAAGGCGACGCTCTTCTCCCACGATGTGTGAAGCTTCCGCTCCATGCGACAACTACAGCGGCGGAATCAAAGATGCAACGGCAGCAGCTCCAACGGCAGCACGCTTCTCGGGGATGCAAGGTGCTCTTGGTCGATGCAGTGCAATGCGACTGTTCCAGCGGTGACACCCTCCTTCGGAGTTGCGACGGCAGGCACAGCGACGGCGACACGCTCCGACCTCGTTGCGAGATTCTTCTCCTGATGCGGTGCAGTGCGACAACTACAGCGGCGACACCCTCCTTCGGAGTTGCGATGGCAGCAGCAGCGACACGCTTCCTCTTCGTTGTGGCACGCTTCTCTCCGATGCAGTACAGTGCAACAGTTCTAGCCGTGACACCCTCCTTCGGAGTTGTGACGGCAGGTCCAGCGACGGCGACACGCTTCTTCTCGTTGAGTCGCGCTTCCAGCTCCTTGCGACACGCAGTCCTTCAGAAGGCCCAAAACAGCAGCAGGCACTTCCAAAGAACTCTGTGGAGCTGGGGGCGAAGTCTGTTGTCCCTGAGACTTCAGCAGGAGGCAAGCTATTTTCCAAGCCCTTGGAGATCCTTCACAAGTTGAAAGCAAAGTACACAAAGTTCCTTTCTCCTCCCTTTGGCAGTAAGGCAACCACTGCCGGCCAATCCCCATGCAGCACGTCAGCTTGGGAATAGTCTCTCCTCAGTGTCTTCAGGTTCCTTCCCTCAGTAAAGGTTTCTTCTTGTAGTCCAATAGTGATCTAATTTCATGGGATCAGGGTCCCAATATTTATACCCCAAAATCCTTTGTTCTCTGAGGGGCGAGAGGGGCCTTTGCCCAGTCCAAACCAGTGCTGTTGCACTCTGTTTACCAGACTTCTCCTTTCCTTTCACAGTGCAGGGCATGCACATCAGATGCCCCACAGGAGGTGGAGCCAGCATTGTGGAAGGAAAGTACAGTCCTGGAGCACTTTGTTTACAGGACTCCTCTTCTTTCAGTGTGCTGGGCAGAGACATCAGCCGCTCCCCAGGGGGTGGAGCCAGCATTGTGGAAGGCAGGCACAGCCCTATTCAAGGTTCAGGTGCAACTCCTCCCTCCCATCTAGATGCAGATCTCTCTATTCACCATCGGGTGACTCAGCCTGTCTCCTAGAATTCCCAAGCCTTGTCACTCACAAAACCAGACATAGGAATACACAACCTAGCAGAGGCAGGTTTGAATGGTTAGACAAGCAAATACCTACTTCCTAAAAGTGGTATTTGCAAACACAGAATATTAACCCAACTTCACTAAAAGATGCATTTTATTATTCTGAGTTCAGGCATACTAAACTCGAATTTCTACCCTGTTCTCGGAGACAGTAAGGATTATAAAATGTAATAATTCTATCAGCCCTTTCTGGCCTATGGAGAACAGGAAGCCTTGCAATAGTGAAAAACTAAAATGGCTGTAATTCACTATTAGGACATACCACACATATCAGGGCTTGTTCTACCTTATACTTACAATGCACCCTGCCCTTGGGACTACCATAGGGGTGAATATTATGAATAAAAGGGAAGGATTAGGGACTGGCAAGTGGGTGCACTTGCCCAGTCAGCATGACAGTACCAGACTGCACGCAGGTTTTGCAATGGCAGACCTTAGACATATGTTACAAGGCAGCTTCTGTGGGTGGCACAACCAGTGCTGCAGGCCCACCAGCAGCATTTGGATTTACACACCCTGGGCACACTCAGTGCACTGTACTAGGGTCTGACAAGTAAACCAAATAGGCTAACATGGAAACATCAAATACATCAATTTACAATAGGGAGCACTTGCACTGTGGCACTGGATAGCAGTGTCACAGTGCCCAAAGCATCCAACACCAGCAAAAATACATGAGGCAACAGCAAAAATGGAAGGGAGACCCACGCCAATGGTGCCAGGTCTTACACGTGTCCCCTCCAGCTGAAAAGTGGGGAGAACTACCCTAACTCCTGGGAGTTCTCTTCACTAAGGCAGAAAAATCTGGACAGACCATCAGCGTTGGCATGTTCTGTACCAGGGCGGTGTTCCACCGTAAAGTCCATACCCTGTAGGGAAATAGACCACCTCAACAGCTTAGGATTCTCACCCCTCATTTGCATCAACCATCTGAGGGGCCTGTGGTCTGTCTGAACCCGGAAGTGGGTCCCAAACAGGTATGGTCTCAGCTTATTCAGTGCCAAGACCACAGCAAGTGCATCATGCTCAATAGCACTCCATCTCTGTTCCTGTGGAAGTAACCTTCTACTGATAAAGGCTACAGGTTGATCTAGGTCCTCCTCATTCATCTGTGACAGAACAGCCCCCACACCATGCTCTGATGTGTCTGTTTGGACGATGAACTCTCTTGAAAAGTTGGGTGCCAGGAGCATGGGCGCCATGCACATGGCAGCTTTCAGGGCTTCAAAAGCATTCTGACAGGTGTCAGTCCAGATCACCTTCTTGGGCTGCTTCCTGAAAGTCAGCTCTGTCATGGGTGTAACAATGTTGCCATGCCCCTTGACAAACCTCCTGTAATACCCTGTGAGACCTAAGAATGCTCTCACCTCTGTCTGGGTTTTGGGTGGCTCCCAAGCCAGGATGGTTTCAATCTTGGGTTGTAGGGGCGCCACCTGGCCGCCCCCAACTCGGTGTCCCAAGTGCACCACGGAACCGTCTTTGATCTGGCACTTATTCACCTTGATCGTGAGGCCTGCTTTCTGCAGCGCCATCAACACTTCCCAGAGGTGGTGCAGATGTTCCTCCCAACTGGCACTGAACACTGCGATGTCATCCAGGTAGGCGGCACTGTACTCATCCAGTCCAACCAACACCTGGTAGACCAACCACTGAGAGGTGGCTGGGGCATTCTTCATCCCAAAGGGCATAACCCGGAACTGGAAATGCACATCTGGTGTGGAGAATGCTGACCTCTCCTTTGCTAATCAGTCACGGCGATCTGCCAGTACCGTGACGTTAAGTCAAACGTGCTGAGGTACCGTGCAGCCCCTAGCCGATCTATGAGCTCATCAGCTCTGGGGATGGGATGCGCGTCAGTCTTGGTGACTGAATTAAGCCCTCTGTAGTCCACACAGAACCGGAGTTCGGGTGTGAACCCTGGCGCTGCAGCCTTCGAGACCAAGACCACTGGGCT
Organism: Lissotriton helveticus; assembly: GCF_964261635.1. Taxonomy (NCBI): domain Eukaryota; kingdom Metazoa; phylum Chordata; class Amphibia; order Caudata; family Salamandridae; genus Lissotriton; species Lissotriton helveticus. The sequence goes on from NC_136062.1 coordinate 205,501,598, forward strand.
GGCCCAAGGCCTGCTAGATTACTCAATCACCCCTACCGCAAGCATCTTTGAGACCTCCTCTTTAATGCAAGCCCTTAACCTGTCAGTTACCCTGTAAGACTTGTGCTTCACAGATAAGCTATCTCATGTGTCCACATCATGGACGCACCAATCTGTGACACCAGGAACCAGGGAGAACAGATCAGAAAACTGTCCCAGCAACTGGCGGCAGTCATTCTGTTGCTCATGGGTCAGGGTGGAAGAGAGGTTAACACCATCCACTGACCCATCTTCCTCTGAGGCTGACAGGAGGTCAGGAATAGGCTAAGTCTCCTCCTCCATCCCAGCATCTGTTGCCAAGAGCATACCCACTTCAGACCTCTCTAAGTGAGGCTTAAGGCGGTTGACATGTAGGACCCTCAATGGGTTCCTAGGAGACCGCAAGTCCACCAAGTAGGTAACTGGACTCTTGCGCTCCACAACCTCAAATGGTCCGGTCCACTTATCTTCGAGCGCGCAGGGCTCCACTAGGGCCATGACCCACACTTTCATACCAGGTTGAAGCTCTACCAGAGTGGCATTCTGGTCATACCAGCGCTTCATCTCCTCCTGGCTGGCTTCCAGATTCGCCTCAGCGAGTTGCCTGAAACGCCTAGTCTGGTTCCTGAAGGCCAGCATCTAGCTATATACATCCTGGGGAGGTTTCCTGGGAGATTGCTCCCAGCCTTCTTTAACCAGACTCAGAGGTCCTCTGACCGGGTGTCCATAGAGAAGCTCAAAGGGGCTGAACCCTAGCGATTTCTGTGGCACCTCCTGGTATGCAAACAACAGGCATGGTAAGAGGACGTCCCACTTACCCCTCATGGGTTCCTCAAGACCCATTATCATGCCCTTCAGGGTACGGTTGAACCTTTCAACCAACCCATTTCCTTGGGGGTGGTAAGGAGTGATGAACTTGTAGGTTACACCACACTCCTGCAACAGGGACTTCATATACTTGGAAATGAAGTTGGTGCCCCAGTCAGACACTACCTCACGAGGGAATCCCACTCGGGAGAAAATTCCCATCAGTGCTCGTCCCACCATGGGGGCCGTCACTGTCCTCAGAGGTATGGCTTCCGGGTACCGGGTGGCATGGTCCACCAAAACCAGGATGAACCTGTTGCCCATGGCTGTCCTGGTGTCCAGTGGCCCCACAATGTCAATCCCCACCCGCTCAAAGGAGGTACTGACCACAGGGAATGGCTGGAGAGGAGCCATGTGATTCCTCCCACTATTTCCACTTGCCTGGCAAGTCTGACAAGTCCTACAATGAGTATCAGTACTCTTGCGCATTTGGGGCCAATGAAAGTGGGTGACAAGCCTCTCAAAGGTCTTGTCCTGCCCAAATGTCCTGCTAATGGCACATCATGAGCCAGCCCCAGTAGGACGGCTCTGAACCTCTGGGGTACCACCAGCACACTGGCTGACCCAGGTTCAGCAACCTTAGGTTCACTATACAGGAGACCATTCTCCCAGTAAATCAAGTGTGACCCTGACTGATCACCTGCTGCCTGGCTTGCAGCCTGTTACCGAAGCCCACAAGAAAAGGGCACTCTCTCTGCTCCTTACACAATTCCTCCCTGGAGGGGCCTATTTCTTGCTGCCAATGGGTCAGCTCAGGCAGGTCCTCCAGTTCAGCTACTTGCTCCCCGGTTAGCTCTAGGGTATCCCCCTCAGGGCCTACCTCCTCCTGGACCGTGGGAACTTTGGGGGTCGGTTTCCCATGCCCCTCACCACTTCTCTCTAAGGCGGGTTCCTGGGCCTCCCTCTCAGGCTCCAGGTCCTTTTGAGAACCCCTACTGGCTGACATTGAATGGGTGGTCACGCACGCCCAGTCAGGCAGTCCAACCATCATCAAGTGAGTTGTTTTCTCCATCTTTTCCCAAGGAGAGCTCTCCAAATCATTTCCCAATAAACAGTCAACAGGCATGGTGGGCCTCACAGCTACCTGAAGAGTACCAGAGACCCCCCCACTCAAAGAGAACCTGAGCCATTGGACAATGACTCTCTGTATTGTCGGCATTAACAACTCAGCAAAATGCATGAGGGACAATCTGCTCTTGAGACACCAGGTGACACCTGACAGCTGTCACACTGGCTCCAGTATCTCTAAGAGCCTCCACCTTTTGGCCATTGACGGTCACTTGCTGCCCATATTTCTTAGTGTTCCTGGGCAGCTGAGCTTCTGAGACCATCGCACTGTCTCCTAAAGAGACTAAGGTCATCTGTGCGGGATCCCACCCACCTTGGACATCAATCTTCTCCCCCAAGGCTACACTAGCCATCTGCCGGGGCGGAGCACCAGTGGATGCTGGTTTAACAAACAGGCGGCACCTGGTATCATTCGCCTTATGACCCAGGTCACCATACTTGTAACACTTCAGGGGCCCCTTGGGGAACAGGACTACCTGTGGGGGCTCCTTGCTTTCTCTCAGGGGGAGGCTGGGAACCTTTCATGGGGTTCCCTTGGGGACTACTTTGGGGCCCTTTGCAGAACTCCTTCTGTTTACCCTTGTCCCCCCAGTCTTCTGCTAGGGACCTTCCCCCCCTCAGGCTGAGTCTCCCACATGACCCTTATGGACCCGGGTGCTCACCCAGCGATCCGTCTCCTCAGCAAGCTTCCTGGGGTTAGTCAGCTTGCTATCTATCAGATTATGGGGCAGCTCTGGAAAACAATTATCAGACAAGTGCTCCCATGCAATCAAATTAAAGAGACCTTGAAAATCATTAACCTTGCTGCCCTTTACCCAACCATCCAATGCTCTGCAAAAGAAAGTGACATATTCAACCCAAGTACTGTTTTCTAACTTTTTGCATTTCCTGAACCTCTGCCTATAGAGCTCAGGTGTCAAACCATATCTAGACATCAATGCTTCTTTCATGTGGCTGTATGAATTGTGGACTTCAGAAGGCAAGTCTAACAATGTATCCCGCCGCTCACTAAGGAACCGTCCCCAAAACCCTGCTCCCCAATCTCTCTCAGGGACCCGGTGGGAAGACATGGCTACCTCATAGGCTCTGTACCACTGACCAATATCATTATTTTTGTGAAACTCTTTCACCACATCCTTGGGAATATACACTCTACTTTCTGTATGTACTGACTGTATGGTATGCTGACACCAGAGGGAGTGACTTCTAAACTTTTGGTTTTAAACTCCAACTCCCTCAAAACTTTTTCATGCTCAAACTGCATTTTATTTTCCTCAAGATCTAACCTTCTATTTTCTATTTCCAGCTGCAAATTCACTTTGAACTTGGTCGTCTCCATTTCATGCCTTCTTGATCTCTCTCTGTCCTCCAACTCCTCTGGAGACAAACTTTTGTTAGAACCAATGATACCTGCAGGGGAAGGTACTTTTCTTCCTCTTGAGCCCAATGGCTATTCCTGTTGTACTACTGCATGGTCATCCCCCTCCTCAATTTCAGGGGTTTTCCTTGCTTCTACCCAGGCCCTCAGTGCCTTGTAGAATTCTTCTTTCTTGGTGCACCCAACAGTGTAAACCTTGAATACCTTGCAAAACTACTTCAGCTGCTTTACTTTTTAGCTTTCCAGCCATTCTTCTTCCCATTCACACTCAATGGAGGCTATGGATTCTGTATCTCCCATGACAACTGAATCAGGCATCTTTCAAATATAGAACAAAAATTCAAAAAGGAATCTACCGAAAAGTATGTGGTATTGTTATGGTCTGCACTCCCTAAGTAGTGTTCACCAGTCACTGTATGGGCGAAATTTGCGAATTCACGGTCCGCGAATTCGCGCGAAATTTAATTCGCGATCCGCATAATCCGCAAATTCGTGTGAATTTGCGGATTTTTTTCTGCGTGTTCGCGGGGTTTTTTGCGTATTCGCAGGCCGCTTGCAGCGCACCGACCGCGAAGTTACCCATGTGGTCGTACATGGGTGCGGCCAGCTTGTGCGCGTTGCGTATTTCCATTTCCGGGCACTATAGGCAAACTCGTGTTGTGTGTGGCACGCTATTACGAGTTTGCGTGCTCGTGGGGGAAATATCACGCGAACTTACCCACGCGGTCCTCAATGGGCACGGCCATCTTGTTTTTCATTCATTGCTATGGTTCTGGGCATGGTTTTTCTATCCTCTTTCAATCTTTGCAATCCTTTGTTTCTTTGAACTTTTTTTTGCTCTTTTTTGCTCAGGTCTATGTACTTTTCCATTAATTCCACTCCCTCTGTTTCTTTCTCTGGTCTACTGCTATATAGGCCTCCGGGCCCTAAATCCGCCTTTAGTCAGGATGTAATTAAGTTGCTAGAGCCTTTTATTGAGAGGCCCAATTTCACTCTCTTGGGAAACTTTAACTTCCATCTAGAAAATATGGACTCTAGAGATACCCTCACTCTGGTGGAAACTCTGGACTCCTGTGGCTTGGCACAGCTGGTGGCAGACCCCACCCACCTAGCTGGCCACACTCTCGATGGAGTCCTCACCAATGATCATAGGCTGAAGACGGGACCTCCGATCCCACTTGCCTGGTCCGACCATCTGGCCGTCCCGTTAGAACTGTCATATCAGCAGGCAGTCCCTCCCGCTCTGGATGCTAGGAAATGGTAATTCAGAAGGAACCTTAAGACTATTAACAACGTAGCTCTTCTTCCTTTTATGAATAAACTGAGGCCCGCCAAAATACAGGACGTTAACTCTGCTGCTCTTGAATTTGCTAGTACCATCTCTGGGGCGTTGGACATCTTGGCCCCCTCTAAACAGCACTATTCTGCGAGAAAGAGTCCTTCAGCCCCCTGGTTCTCGGACAGACTTAGGCTGTTGAGACAAAGGGTGCCGTAAATAGGAGAGGCTCAGGTGGGCCCGGTTGGATCCTTTGGAGAAGGAACAACATAAACTTCTCCTAAAAGAGTATAAGCTAGTCATCATGGAGGAAAAAAGGGCTAATTTTGCTGATATGACTGCAACCCTTAGATCTCCTAGAAATCTTTTTAAGATCATAGACTCCCTCTCCTCCCCCCAGTCAGCTGATCCCATAGTGGATCCCATAGTGGAAACCCAGGAGCTGTGTGAATTTTTTTTGTCTTTTTTCCACTTAAAAATTGTGGAGATCTACGACACCCTCGAATCTCTGAATCTGGAGATGGGATCTTCAACTACTCCCGCTCTCCCTCCAGTGGGGTGTTTGTCTGATGGACCTTCTACAAGTCACCTCTACTTCCCCCTCCTTACCCACGAACGGATTAATCAGCTCCTTGATAACACCAAATCGGGCCCCCCCTTGGACCCTTGCCCGCTTAAGGTCTTAAACGCATGTCCGGAAGTAGTTATTCCCCCCCATTGGAGATTATGAATGCTGCAATCTCGGAGGGATTTTTTTCCTCTCTCATGGAAGATGGCGGTTGTTAAGCCACTTCTTAAGAAGCCCACTTTGGACCCAGGGGTTTTGAAAAAATTTCGACCCATCTCACTTCTTTCTGCCCCTGCAAAAATGTTAGAATCACATCTTAATCGACACCTCAGCAATTTTCTTGATGATTCCGGCCTCTTAGATGTTTCACAACATGGCTTTAGGAGATTCCACAGCACCGAATCCGCCCTTACTGTAGTTGTTGATAACATCCGCTCCCAGGTCGATAAGGGCTACACTACCCTTTTAGTCTTACTTGACCTTACGGCGGCCTTCGATACCCTGTCTCCCTCTTTTTTGGTTACCCGTCTTACGGAGATAGGGGTCGGAGGCCCTGCTCTGAGCCTCTTGGCTTCCTTTTTTAACCAAAGGGAACAAAGGGTGAAGCTGGGCCAATTTCTTTCTCCCCCTAAGCCTGTGTATTGTGGGGTCCCCCAGGGCTCCTCGTTAAGCCCCACATTGTTTAACATCTATGTGGCCCAACTTGCCAGAGTAGTCAGATCCTTCGGGCTTGAGGTGTTGTCGTATGCTGACGACACTCAAATAATGGTCTCCCTTACGCAGCCCATGACGGATTCTGCCCTTAACTTCAGGGACTGTATGGAGTCGGTGTCTCAATGGATGATACGGAATTTCCTGAAGTTAAATGGGGAGAAAATGGAGGTGTTGATCTTTGGGGATACACTGGAGTCAAGCAAGCCCGGCTGAAGACGGCTGTAATGCCAGAAACCGGTCCTGGGAAGCTTGATTCCGGTCCAGGGAAGACATGGCTTGGCAGTTCGGGCTGGACTGTTCCGATGAGGCACAGGGTCAGACTGATTTGCATATGGCCATGTCTGAACTGGGGTGGCGGAGTGAGCTAAAGAACGGTGATGGATTAAACCCAGATCAGTTGACTGGGGGTGAGTGTTTGTATTGTCAACGCTCCGTCCATCATCACCTTTGGTTTTTCTTTGATCTTTGGGGATAACCAGGATATCTGGTCAAATGGCTGGTGGCCACCCTCGCTTTTGGATTGCCCCCCCCCACCAGTTCGCTAGGAACCTAGGGGTGCTAATAAAAACCACGCTTTCATTTGATCGTCAGGTCAGCAGGACGGTCTCTACTTGCTGCGGCATCATCAGGGTTCTTAGAAAGATTGCTCATTATCTTTCCCATGATGCTCGGAAACAAGCCACTGTGGCATTAGTTTCCTTAAAACTGGACTATTGCAACGCCCTCTATGTGGATATAAATAAGAGCTTTATCCATTGTTTGCAAATGGTCCAGAACGCGGCCGCAAAGATGGTTCTTGACCTCCCCTTACCTCTGCCTCTTTAGCTAAAAGTAATTTACACTGGCTTCCCATCCAGTCCAGGATCTCCTTCAAGATTCTTTGTCTTGCCCATGGGGCTGTTCATGGGACGGGCCAAGAGGGGATTAGATCGCTTGTTCAACCTTACTCCCCCAGTCGAGCTCTTCGCTCCTCCAATAAAAATCTTGTGGTTCCCAGATTTGTAAGAGCATCATGGGGAGGTAGAGCTTTCTCCTGGTTTGCACCCAGGTTATGGAACTCGCTCCCTCGTGAACTTGCAGGGCAATCTTCCCTTGCCCTATTTCGTAAAGCTTTAAAGACCTGGCTTTTCTCTGAGGCTTATCTGTAATAGTACACATTAGCGGTTTACAGTCTGGACGACCGGTTGGTGCCTTGATGCCCTTGGGCTAAGTTGCGCGGTAAAAGACTCCCTTCATTCATTCATTCATTCATTCATTATCTATCTCTATATTTGTCTAGATCTATATTTTGTGTTTTTTTCAACTTTGTGTTACTTTATTAACTACTTTTTTATTTAGCTCTCTCTTTTATTTTATTTATTTTTTCCCCCTATTCTTTTCTTCTTTCTCCCAGGACCATGGCAAAGGGAAGGGTACCGCACCCCGTACCCGGCTCCCATTGAGGGGGGAGGATGTAGTGGCCAGGGAGGTTTTTACCGCGGTGGAGGTGGGCGCTCTTATATTTTTTGTTCTGCGCCACCTCCCTAAGACCATGGCAGAAGGGGGCAGGCCCGGTCAAGGGTATGGCCTCCGGGAGCATCGTCAGTGGTGGGATAAGGTGTGCCGGGCCATGCGGAGGGAGTCGGTGGTCCGGCCCACCTATGACCAAGGGACGCACCGGTGGGCCGACGTCCTCGACCGGGAGCAGGACCAGCTCCACCTGCTAGGCGTGAAGATCCCTGGCCTTGGTGAGTAGCTATTTAATAACTACTTTGTATTCTTCTGCTCTGTGTTATATTGCTAATATATGTTTTTCCCGAAGAGCAAGAATGCTGTCTATTCGATTACATTGCAGGTAAAATAGTGTTTAAATAGCTTCTGGGCTACAGGTGCTCACCTCCTCAGTGGCGTTGCTACTATGCTTACTTGTTTGCAACTTTGGGCTCATTTGGCCTGAATATGTATGAGTGTAGTACTTTACAGAACTGCGTAATGATAGAGAGACTAGAGACTCAAGTCTAGTCCTTCCTTTGTACTCCTGCTGCCACTAAGAAGAAGACATAGTGATGGATTGGTAGATTGAGTATATTATGACTTGTTATTAGTAGTAGGACATTTTTTAGTGCTCTGCAATCATGATGACGGACTGTGTCTGTCACGTCGCATGCTGCTGAGTGCAGGCAGTCGTAGTAGAACCTTTTTGTTGTTGGTTTAGTTAGTGATTTACATAACTTTCCAAGTAGACGGTCTGCAAATCCAGCAATACTGTACTAGTATCCTCCTAGTTGACCAGATCAGATAGGTCAATAAATGTAGTGCAATTGCTGCTAATTTGTTTCCCTGAGATAATTTTAGATTGTGGTCAAAGAAATCAAATATTTCCAAAAAACAATCATCCATGTTTGTGTTTATTTCATGATCATCAGCACCTCCCAGGGGCAAGGCAGCAACATCCCAGACTCCGGCGGAACAGAGTGGGCAGGAACGGTCCTCTGCAGGCTCTTCTGCTGGCCCCAGTAAGTTGTTCTGTTTTTAATATAATTATACTTCCATAACTTTTACAGCTCCTATTCATTCCAAACTGTTTACTAATTCTATTTTTTATAAAATAGTCTTTGATCTTCTTGTAGACTGTTTCTACTTTCTTATCCTGCCTCTCTACCATCACTCTCTGTGCTACTACTATTTACTATTATTTATGAGTCGGTCTGTGTAGGTAGCTAAGCTTGCCCAGTCGGCAAACAGTGTTAAACAAAACTCTGATCCAGCAATAGCTCTAGAGGCACTCAGTGCAGTCCTCTGGGTTGCCCTTGCTGTCTATTCCAGTCTTCTTAATGTTAGTGCTTTGACAATTTCCAACAACAAAATGTCAATGTCCACCAAGAATAAGCTAGTAGTTGGCTTTTTGATTTGATGTTAGCACATACCATACCGCTAGTGTTTCAGGGACTATTCTGCACATACAGAAGTATGGACAAGAGAAATAGGACATTGTTGATGATAGGTGCAGTTCGACTTTCCACATACCTCAGTAAGAAGTAACTGTGCGGGACTCGGGAGCCCTCACCTTGTTGGACCTTCAAGTCCTCCTGGTGGTGATGAGGAGTAGTTGGTTCTGTCTGTAATTATAAAAATGTTGCACGTTAAAGAGCAAGAATTCATCAGTTGTGCCAAAAAGAGTTGCATGTTATGGCTAAGCATATAAGTTAACACCCTCCCCAAAACCGTGACTTCTTTTCAGTCCCAATAATTAAAAATTGTTTAATATGTTCTCTTCCATTACGAGACGAAGTAGGGAGTGGTGTATGGCATCTAAAAATATGACATGTTTTTTTCTAGGCATCACAACATCGGATGCAGCACTTGCCACCACCAGTGCCGGGGCCAGCAGCGCGGAGGGGTCCACTCAAGCGGCGGATGCGGCGGCGCCACCAGGAGGAGCTGAGGGGGATGGCTCAGCAGCGGCGGACGGTGGTAAGTTATTATTATACTCCTTACTGATTTAGAACTAAATTTTTTTAGCCAATCACGGAGAAGACAGTCACCCTTGACTTAGCAATAGCATTAGCGGTGGTAGTTCACGAGTAAGCAATGGCCCCCTCTATTTGACTTCAAATCAGCTGGGAAACTTTTATCATGAAGCCAAGTCATATCAGATGAACTTGAGGGATGTGATGAACGAAAAGGGAAAGAACTTAGGGTCAATGGAAGGACGAGCGAGTCGTAACATTTATGATTAAAGAATGATGCGTGTTTTTGAATGCAGGCAGAGGTGGCTGATAGGAAGGAATCAGATGCATGGCTGCTTGAAGCAAGGATAGTTGGAGGAGAAAGGGAAAATGACTGCCTGTGTGGGTCAATCAGAAAATTCATGAGTGGTGTGCATTGCAATATATCATTTTGGTGAAACTCAAATGCAAGTCAAGACGGTGGTTTACCAAATAAAATGAAAAGGGTGTTATTTGGTTGCTGAGAAAAAGTAAAGTTGTTACAGTCGAGACATTAAGAAGAATGATAGACGTTTACTTTGGAAGCCTGGATGGTATCTTCTACCTCATACATAGCAGACGTGTATGTAGAGCAGACGCTCAGTGCATGAAGAGTGTTACTTTGTTCGAACAGCATGTCCGTGCCAAAGTAGCAAAGCAGAGGAAATCCAAATACTACAAGTTGTGATTGTTCAGAAACTCTCCCTTGCCTAAAGTAACAGTACAGTAGTTTACTTTGCAAGCACAGCATATATTGTGTATGTATTGTATAGTTGACAATTATATCAAGTCAAGTCCCTTCCTCCGGCAATTATGGTTACCACACTCACTCCCTATGTTCATAATTTTCTTTCTGCTGTGTTAATCATGGGTGGACTATCGCTGCTGTTCACTCAATCACAACAAAGCACCTAAAGTCATCCATCATATAAGCAAAGAGATCATGTGATCGGCTGGATACATGATCAGAAATGAATAATCTTCATTTTCCTTTTGTAGCACTGAAGACCCAGGGGGGCTGTGGGAAATATAAATTACATTGAGCAGTAGCCCTTTATGTAACTGAGTATGGCCAGTGCCACCCCTATACAAAAGTAAGAGCTTCCCTATCCCCACCTGCATGTACTGCTTAAAGTAATGCATGCAAGTCTGCGTCATCATGGCTTGTGTCTCTTTTTCTTGGGTGCAAGCTGACTGAGCTGGCATTATGCCGGCTACCACAAGTTCACGACCAAGTAATTTCTTTTGCAAAACTAGAGAAAAAAAGAAGAATACTGGTGTACTCTCTGAATCTCTGACTATGTATTGAGTCTATAGTGCTGCCTGGTAGTAGAATTCCTGAAACTCCCACTGTTACAGGCCTACAAAGACGGCGGAAAGATACATGCCAAAATGTTATACTGTGCTTGCAAATTGCTAGTGTTACTGTGAGACAACTTTCTTTTGAATTATTTTGTGTTATTGTTAAAGAGTATTGGTTACATTATTTTTCTTTCTTTCTTCATATAGATGCTCCCAAAAAGCTCACCAGAAGGGGCCAGGGCCCGGAAGCTGGAGGCCATTCGGCTGGAATGTTGCCGGCTGTGGGCTCGGGAACAGGAGGAGGGGACGTCAACAACCTTCTCCAGCACTGCCCCCGTGTCCACCAGCCAGCAGGTCTCCAGCACGGCGCCGTGCTTGGACAGCCCCCCGTCGGCGCTCAGCTGCAAGAACACCAGCAGGTGGCCCCCCCAGAGCCTGGAAGGCACGCATGCGCCGCCTAAGCCTAAGAGTGGACTACCTGGAGCGGAAGGTGGACAACCTTGAAAAACAGCTTCGGGACCTCTGCAAGGACTGCCTGTCCAGACACCGCCGGAAGTGACTGTGTCCCTTGCCCCTTTTTTAAAGACTGTTGGGGGGTGGGAATCGGGAGTTGGGGATTATTTGGGACTAGTGGACTATTTGAAATGGACAATTGTTTGGGTTAGGAAGGGCTGGGACTAGTTTATTTTTGTTATGGGAAATATATAATTATTCATTTTACATACTTCAACATAGTGTACGCGTTGCTCTTATTTTGTGCGGTGGTGGGCGGGGGTTACGGCACGTTTGGTTTCCTCAAACTTACCAGCATGAATTATCTAAAACGTCCAAAAATGTTCAAAAGTGCTACTAACAGAGTTAGTGAATTCAATTGGCCTACTAGTACTTTACTAGTACTACTGTCAGTCTCTCCTCCGAGTACTAGCCCATTATTCTACCTCCCCAAAATGCTTATCTTACCTGTGATTCATGTTTGAGAATAGAGCTAGGCACAGCGCTGGCTGCATGGCTAATTGCGATTACGCCATCCCGGACTGAAATTCCGTTGTTGTGGTGTTAGTAGGAGTGGTACCACACTAGCAGTATCAGCATAGGAAAAACAAAGTAAAAAAATTAGACATTGAGTGGCCTGAGAGGAGTATTAGAAGGAACAGTAGCCTAAGCAATGCTGAAGATGAGTATGGGGAAAAACGAATTGCATGGATGATTATGGCTATAACAAGAACAGTGACACAGCAGCGTAACAACAAGTCTTCTTGACATGTCGGAAGATGATGTTGACGATGGATCCAATCGATGGTGGGCCTGAAATTCAGAATTTATTTTAAAATACTCATTGTTGTTTTTTTAACCAGAATTACAATATCCTAGGATTCATCTAGCTGCCTTAACCTGTTCCATGCTCATAACAAGGTCAGCTCGTCATGCAGTGCACTGATCCTGTGCTAATGACGAGCTGACCTTGTAATGAACAATGGGGTTTTCAATAAATCAGCACAGGAGGGGAAAAGCCTTAGCAGCCAAGGTGTTAAAATTGATTTGAAGAGGTTGCTTGTACCTTATCCTCCCCAGCAAGTGTATGGAATTATTGTTGTAATTTACTCACACCTCAATGAAATCCACACAGCCCGGGGAAAGAGGGTTAGGGTTTGAAACTTGGATGGGAATGGGGTTTGTGGGGAAAGTTTTGTGGAGAGAGGAAAAACAACACAGCATGGACAAACAACAAATGAAGATAAACAAATCTTTGGATACGAAGCTATCCATAAATCTTTTAAGGGATATAAAGGAAGTGCATGCACTACTGCATGCATGAAGTTGTTTGCTAAATGGATAGGTTACTGAAAAGTAAGTAGTACTTTCCACAATGTACTAACTATGAAGAAACAATGTGACAGTACAGGGCTGCAGTAATTACGCAATTTCACTTTCCTATCTGCCCTCAGAGAGAAGAACCACATAGTACATTAAATTAGTTTAAAAAATCGCAAAGAAAAAAGTATACAATGAAGTTCACAGCAATAACATTACTTAAAAGATGAGTAGAAATTAAGATGGATACTGTAACTGTATGTTGTTGTAGTTGTCGTGTTGAATTTGGGAAGTTGCATGCATCCAGCCATTCCTCTTCTTCGCGGTACTCCTCCATTTTATCTGACGCTCTGTCGATCAATGTTGGGGACCAGAAGACACTTTGTCCACTGCCTGCCTGGCGGATGCTGAATTGCGGCTCACTAATGGTAAGCCTGAGTTCATTTTTTTCCCCATTGCACAGGGTAAAATACGGCCTGTAATTGTTGATGGAAAAGCAGGAAGTGATATTAAAAAACCACGGAGAAAAAAAGTATAAGGTACGCTGTGTAGTGCAAAAATAACACTTTCAGTTTCAGAGTAGACAGTATTAGAATACATACAAGCATCATTTCGAAAGTGCGTACTCTGAGTCTCCTTTTCAAGGATAAATAAGTGTGGGCGAAATTTGCGGATCTTTCCCCTCAAGCTAGGTGTAAAGTGTAAACTGCGATTTTAGAACAAAATTAGAACTTCCCAGCAGTGCCCCCAGACCCCTCAACTCACCCCCCAAAAAGTAGAACACCCCCAAACAGGCCAAAAGCAAAAATGGGAAATGCCACACTTGGAAAATCTAGAGGCCTACCTGAAAATCGCTCCAAACGCGCTCTGCAGCTAGGCTCTAACCCCCCTTTTCCACCGTGGATTTTCTTCAAACCACTTGCAATCAAAATTAGACCTTCCCAGCAGTGCTCCCAGACCCCTCGACCCAGCCCCAAAAATGTAGAACCCCCAAACAGCCCCCCAAAAACATGCAATACTGCTAGGCCTCAGTTTAAATAGTGCAAAAAGGCTGTCTGCAACTAGGCCATAATTCCCCTTTTCCACCATGGATTTTCTGCAAACTACTTGCAATCCAAATTATACCTTCCCATCAGTGCTCCCAGACCCCCAAACTCACCCCCAAAAAACCTAGAACCATCCAAACAGCCCCCCAAAAACACGCAAGTGAGCTAAAATGAAAAACTTTTTCACCATGGATTTTCTCCAACCCACTTGCATCCAATATTAGGCCTTCCCAGCATTGCCCCCAGTCCCCTCAATTCACCCGCAAAAAAGTAGAACACCCACAAACAGGCCTAAAGCAAAAATGGAAAATGTCACACAGAAAATTTGAGGCCTACCTCAAAATCACTCCAAACGCGCTCTGCAGCTAGGCCTTAACTCCCCTTTTCCACCATGGATTTTCTTCAAACCACTTGCATCCGATATTAGACCTTCCCAGCATTGCCCCCAGACCCCTCAACCCACCCGCAAAAAAGTAGAACACCCCAGAACAGGCCAAAAGCAAAAATGGAAAATGTCACACTTAGAAAATTTGAGGCCTACCTCAAAATCACTCCAAACGTGCTCTGCAGCTAGGCCCTAACTCCCCTTTTCCACATTGGATTTTCTTCAAACCACTTGCAATCAAAATTAGACCTTCCCAGCAGTGCTCCCAGACCCCCAAACCCACCCCCAAAAACCTAGAACCCCCCAAACAGCCACCCAAAAACACGCAAGTGAGCTAAAAAGGAAAAACCTTTTCACCGTGGATTTTCTCCAAAGCACTTGCATCCGATATTAGACCTTCCCAGCATGGCCCCAAGACACCTCAACCCACCCACAAAAATGTAGAACACCACCAAACAGGCCAAAAGCAAAAATGGAAAATGTCACACAGAACATTTGAGGCCTACCTCAAAATCACTCCAATCGCGCTCTGCAGCTAGGCCCTAACTCCCCTTTTCCAAGATGGATTTTTTTCAAAATACTTGCAATCAAAATTAGACCTTCCCAGCAGTGCTCCTAGACCCCCAAACCCACCCCCAAAAACCTAGAACCCCCCAAACAGCCCCCCAAAAACACGCAAGTGAGCTAAAAAGAAAAACTTTTTCACCATGGATTTTCTCCAACCCACTTGCATCCAATATTAGGCCTTCCCAGCATTGCCCCCAGTCCCCTCAACTCATGCGCAAAAAAGTAGAACACCCACAAACAGGCCTAAAGCAAAAATGGAAAATGTCACACAGAAAATTTGAGGCCTACCTCAAAATCACTCCAAACGCGCTCTGCAGCTAGGCCCTAACTCCCCTTTTCCACCATGGATTTTCTTCAAACCACTTGCATCCGATATTAGACCTTCCCAGCATTGCCCCCAGACCCCTCAACCCACCCGCAAAAAAGTAGAACACCCCCAAACAGGCCAAAAGCAAAAATGGAAAATGTCACACTAAGAAAATTTGAGGCCTACCTCAAAATCACTCCAAACGTGCTCTGCAGCTAGGCCCTAACTCCCCTTTTCCACATTGGATTTTCTTCAAACCACTTGCAATCAAAATTAGACCTTCCCAGCAGTGCTCCCAGACCCCCAACCCCACCCCCAAAAACCTAGAACCCCCCAAATAGCCACCCAAAAACACGCAAGTGAGCTAAAAAGGAAAAACCTTTTCACCGTGGATTTTCTCCAAAGCACTGGCATCCGATATTAGACCTTCCCAGCATTGCCCCCAGACACCTCAACCCACCCACAAAAATGTAGCACACCACCAAACAGGCCAAAAGCAAAAATGGAACTTGTCACACAGAAAATTTGAGGCCTACCTCAAAATCACTCCAATCGCGCTCTGCAGCTAGGCCCTAACTCCCCTTTTCCAAGATGGATTTTTTTCAAAATACTTGCAATCAAAATTAGACCTTCCCAGCAGTGCTCCTAGACCCCCAAACCCACCCCCAAAAACCTAGAACCCCCCCAAACAGCCCCCCAAAAACACGCAAGTGAGCTAAAAAGAAAAACTTTTTCACCATGGATTTTCTCCAACCCACTTGCATCCAATATTAGGCCTTCCCAGCATTGCCCCCAGTCCCCTCAACTCACCCGCAAAAAAGTAGAACACCCACAAACAGGCCTAAAGCAAAAATAGAAAATGTCACACAGAAAATTTGAGGCCTACCTCAAAATCACTCCAAACGCATTCTGCAGCTAGGCCCTAACTCCCCTTTTCCACCATGGATTTTCTTCAAACCACTTGCATCCGATATTAGACCTTCCCAGCATTGCCCCCAGACCCCTCAACCCACCCGCAAAAAAGTAGAACACCCCCAAACAGGCCAAAAGCAAAAATGGAAAATGTCACACTAAGAAAATTTGAGGCCTACCTCAAAATCACTCCAAACGTGCTCTGCAGCTAGGCCCTAACTCCCCTTTTCCACATTGGATTTTCTTCAAACCACTTGCAATCAAAATTAGACCTTCCCAGAAGTGCTCCCAGACCCCCAAATCCACCCCGAAAAACCTAGAACCCCCCAAACAGCCACCCAAAAACACGCAAGTGAGCTAAAAAGAAAAACTTTTTCACCATGGATTTTCTCCAAAGCACTTGCATCCGATATTAGACCTTCCCAGCATTGCCCCCAGACACCTACACCCACCCACAAAAACGTAGAACACCACCAAACAGGCCAAAAGCAAAAATGGAAAATGTCACACAGAAAATTTGAGGCCTACCTCAAAATCACTCCAATCGCGCTCTGCAGCTAGGCCCTAAATCCCCTTTTCCAAGATGGATTTTTTTCAAAATACTTGCAATCAAAATTAGACCTTCCAAGCAGTGCTCCTAGACCCCCAAACCCACCCCCAAAAACCTAGAACCCCCCCAAACAGCCCCCCAAAAACACGCAAGTGAGCTAAAAAGGAAAAACTTTTTCACCATGGATATTCTCCAAAATACTTGCATTCGATATTAAACCTTCCCAGCATTGCCCCCAGACCCCTCAATCCACCCACAAAAAAGTAGAACACCCCCAAACAGGACAAAAGCAAAAATGGAAAATGTCACACAGAAAATTTGAGGCCTACCTCAAAATGACTCCAAACGCGCTCTGCAGCTAGGCCCTAACTCCCCTTTTCCACCATGGAGTTTCTTCAAACCAATTGCAATCACAATTAGACCTTCCCAGCAGTGCTCCCAGACCCCCAAACCCACCCCCAAAAACCTAGAACCCCCCAAACAGCCCCCCAAAAACATGCAATACTGCTAGGCCTCAGTTTAAATTGTGCCAAAACGCTGTCTGCAACTAGGCCCAAAGCCCCCTTTTCCACCATGGACTTTCTTAAAACCACTTGCAATCAAAATTAGACCTTCCCAGCAGTGCTCCAAGACCCCCCAACCTACCCCCACAAATCTAAAACACCCCCAAACAGCCCACCAAAAACATGCAATACTGGTATATCCAAAACATGGCAAATTGCGCTGTTCACAAAAAATTGCTGTTTTCAGCATTTCCACTACTTCGATCCTCTTGAAACTTACCTGGACACTTGTTCCAGCCATTCCCAAGAATCTCAGCAAGGCAGAACAAAATCGAACCACTGCGCTCTTTGAAGAAGAAGAAGAAGAAGAGGAAGAAGAAGAAGAAGAAGAAGAAGGTCTACGACTAGTTTTCACTTTTCACCCAAACACGCGCGCCCACAAAACACCAAAAAAGGCCAAAATTCTGCCAATTCTGGACCAAAGAACGCCATACCCCCCTAAAACCTTGCCAACATCATTATGAACAAGCCTGCATCGGGCCCTGAGCCCTAGACTCAGCGGGAACCCTACCACCTTAAACCCAAAAACCCGAGTAAATCGCACTGAACCCTAAACCCTAGATATGCTTTGTCTGTCTGTGTCAAAGAGCCTAGGTATGCTACATCAGGATGCTTCAATCAGTGGTGCCTGCCTTGACCGTCTGCGTGGCCCTGCCGCAAGCATGGGCCAAAAATCCGTTCCACTCAAGAATTTGCAAATTTTTGGTAATTTCGCGAGATTCGCGAAAAACAGCAAATGTCGCAAACATAACGGATGTTTGGCCCAAGCTTGAGGCAGGGCAGGGCCATGCAGACGGTCAAGGCAGGCACCACTGAGTGAAGCAACCTGATGTAGCATACCTAGGCAGACAGACAAAGCATATCTAATTGTATGCAGCAAGCCACATAGCCACAATTTTACATGAACTGCTGTCTGGAGTGGAGTGGACTCTGCCTGGCATAACAACAACAGTACACTGCCTCGCCCTCGACCACTACATACCATGAATAGACAGACATGTCGTTCTGCTGTAGAAGTTGTTGTAGACTGGTTTGCCTGTTTGCCACGCACGAATTGGCCATAGTTCTTTCGTAAACCGACGCTGATGATCCATCCATCCCAGTGAGTGACTGTAAAGAAAAAAGATATATTATTTAATCAATCATCATGGTATATTGGCAAGTGAGTCCACTCCAAGGACATTTTGCATATTGGAAAATGCAACATAGTGGCCCCTGAAGTTGAAGTACAATTTGAATTAAACAAGGTAAAAAAAACAGAGTAGTAGACATGAGTTACAATTACTGTGTAAAAGATTAAATAATAACTTAGACAAGACATATGATTCATTTCATGCACAAAAAAAAACAGCAATTGGTTTCATCAGAGCCAGACAGCCATTGCTCTCCACTGCATGCCATCTTCTCATTGTTCATTACCTATTCTACTTTTTGTCTGCATCTTCTTCGGAAAGTGAGGGCTCACAGGGCAGCCTCTCCTGTCAATTTCAGAAGTAACTCTGTCAGCAATCAGCAAGCATGTAGTCAGTCAGTAATTTCAGTCCCACTTGACTCGTCTACGAAGACCAAGTTTCTTTATTCTTCGTAATCCATCCATCTGCTTTGAGGGAAATGGATAGGGGGAGTCTGGAGGAGGAGGATAGAGGAGCATGATTGAGTTGTGAACTTGTGAACCTCAGGAATTCAGACTGCGGCACCTTCAAATCAATAAGGAAAATAAGATGAAGACTGATAGACTTGTTGTGATTAGGTGATTAGAGTTTTGTTGTGGTACAAGTTGCAAAACAAAGAAAGACACACAAGAATAAAAGTGAATAAGGACGAAAAAAAAGAACTCATTTTCAGGCCTCGGTGTCATGGAAGTAGAACTCGTCCTCAAACTCTATGAATTGAGACGGGAGTAGGTCAGCTAACAGAGAAGAACTTCCGTCACCTAAGTCGGTGTCCTCTTCTTCCTGCGTGCATTCACGTATTTTGTAATCTGGTGGTATGAAGTGCTGATTCATCTTGATCAGTGTTAACCTCTCCACATTTTTGGGGAGAGGCGGGTCCTTTTTGAAGTTACAATGGCACCTGCAGCACTGAAAATAAGTTCAGAAGACACGCTTGTGAGTGGTCAAGACAAATAATTTAGAGCCAGGTTGGTGATCAGTGGCCATAGAGGCCTTTTCCTATACCAATACAGCAATGGGTTCTGATTAACAAAGATCTCTGTTGGGTCATCCAGATAGGCCTGCACCATCGACTCAAGGTTCTCGAGGGTTGCTCCACTTTGCGTACCATCTGTGGCCTTTGCAGCACTCTTGATGAGTTAGTCAATCCGCTTCCGACAATATTATGGCTGGGCCTGGTGCAGGTGAGGATGATGCTACGGTTGCTGGTGTCGTTAACGGCAGTGAGGGAAACTCACTCCGTTCCGCCACAGATTCAGAAGTAGAACTTGACGCCGGATAGCCTGCTGATTCAGTTGTACTTCTGCCAGCTCCTTGAATTTTCTGCCGCTCTTTTTCGAACCGAGTGGCTGACACAGCTAGCCAATGTTTGTACTTTGAAACATCTGCTTCATCAAAAGGAATTAATGCTTTGCTGGCCACTGCCTTTTTGTACCGTGGATCCAAAATAGTGGCACAAATGTAATGTTGTTCTGTATGTATGTTTTTAAGCCTTTCATTGTCAACTAGGCGGCTTAATAACCTCTCCGCCAACTGATATGCGTCTTGCTTTTCAGCATCATCTCGGAACATTGAAGACACCGCCTTCAGTTGGTGCTCTAGCATGACCAACAATGGGATAGCTTTGCCCAAAGAACAGTCCTCCCTGCTGACTTCACACGTGAAGACCTCAAAAGGACGAAGCATGTCTGTCAGGCTTGCAACTAGCTTCCATTCCTCCAACTCTAGCCTCATGTCTTTCATAGTAGAACCCAGTTTATAGACATAATCATTTATCACCGCCCACTGCTCAGACAGACGCTCAAGCATGTAAAAGGTTGAGTTCCAACGTGTTGCCACCTCCTGGATGAGTCCTTTGACTGGCAGTCTACGTTCATATTGAATGCTCCTCAGCTGCTTCCGGGCCTTAAAAGAATGGCTGAAATGTGTGCAGATTCTTCGGCAGGTGCTGACTGTGTTTTCTTTTTTCAAGAAATCTTGCACCACGATGTTAATACTGTGCGCCAAACACGGCACTCTGAAGTACTCACAATCCTGCATGACCTTAACTATATTACTGCCATTTTCCATGGAAACATAACCAACTATGCGATTTCTTGGATGCAGCCATTCATAGACCTTCCTATCAAACTCGTCCAAAAGGTTAGGTGCAGTATGAGTTTTCTCCATGGCAAACATGGCTACTGTTGCATGTTTCCGAGTAGCTTGAATAACTGTGTCTGTGTAAACACCTGCTTTTAACTGGTCTTTAACCCCTGCAAAAGAGACCCAGTGTGCAGTGATGCACATGTAATCAAGGGCTTGGCAACTGGTCCACATGTCTGTTGTCAGGTGGATAGTGTGAACAGTACTCTTCAGAATAACTGCGCCAATCACCTCCAGCACATCTTGATGTAGTGCTGGAACAGCAAACCTGGCAAAATAGGACCAGCTAGGAACCATCCATTTAGGGCAGACTGTTGCCACAAATTCTAGAAAACCTACCCCTTCCACGAAAGAAAAAGGGAGAAGGTCCGGCGCTAGCATTTTAGCCAGCTTTGCGTTATACAGACGTGCCACTTGGTGGTTGCGTTCAAATGGCGCATCCGACCAAAACATTCTGCTAATGGTGGTCTGGACCGTTTTACGTAATGATGATGATGCAGACTTCTTCAAACCAGTTAGGCTCATTGATGTACTTTTTCGCATTGATGTCTCTCCCAGACTCTTAGTGTGCCTTTAACCTGTTGCAGGGGTAGAGGGTGTGGGCGCTACCACTGCAGTGCTGCTGCCAGGGGTACTGGGTGTACCAGAAAAAACGTTGGTCGGTGCTTGACTTCCCCCTGCACAATCAGCCCCTCGTCAGAATCAGATGCAATGTGAATGGATACATTTGGATCAGTTCTACTTTTGGCATCCGGGATGTTCCTTAGGTGCGCCTCCCACTTGATAGTGTGGTGTTTTTTGAGATGACCTCTCTGGCCTCCGGTACCATAGATGGTACCAAGCTTACCCCGACTAACTAATATTTTACAAATCGAAAAAACGACCATGTTTTCCACCTTTTGGCTAACAGTAAAAAAGAAGTCACAAACTGGGGACTGGAGATGTCTGCTGCTGGTGGAGGTGCTACTTTGACTTTCAATGCCTGATGAAGTGGAGGATGGGCGTGGCTGAATTAGTTTCTGTTGTTCACTTACAGCACCACTACTTGAGGTAATGGAGGTCGAGCTGGATGGAGGTCCCTGCTGGCCCTTCTGACTAAAAATATGGAAGCTGTAGGTCGTGTTGGTGTTGTAGTTAACTGCATTGGTGGTGGTACCAGTGCCACGCCGCTCACATCCCGCTCAGCAGCCATTTGGGAAAGGGTGAAAATGTCTGTCTGCTGCATGGCCGCTGGGGCTGGAGTGATGACTGTGATGGCTGGGTCGTCGTCAGACTGTTCATCAGCAGCAGAAGACACCACTTCTTGTTCGTCGTCATCACCTATAAGTGGAAGCCTTGCGGGAACCTTCCTTTTAGGCTTAGCTACCTTTGTCGGCTCATAGCATGCCTCACTCTCAGACTGCATTGGTGGGTTCCAATCAAGATCAAGGTCATCAGAATGAAGGGGCCTTGAAGAAGAACTTGTAGTAGTAGTAGCCCTCCTTGACCTTTTTCTTGCTGGGGATCTGGAATACAATGGATCATCATCAGGAGGAGTGGCTTCCTCGGATGATACCTCCGCTTGAATATCAATTTCCTGATGTGCCCCTACTTCTGGAGGAACAAGCGTTGTAGGCAGTTGTGCCGCTCCATGAACCTCTAGTTGCACCTCTCCATGCACCTCTCCATGCGCCTCTCCTTGCCCCTCTACTTGTACCTCTACTTGCGCCTCTCCTTGCGCCTCTCCTTGCGCCTCTCCTTGCGCCTCTCCTTGCCCATGTACTTGCGCTTGTACTAGTTGCACCTGTGGTTGTCGTTGCGGCTGTGGTTGTTGAACACTCGTCAGCTGAGTTACACCCGGCGTTGATTGGATCGTACTTTCTTGTGATGAGCCAACATCACTGGTCGATGGTGATTGAGAAACTAAAGTGGCTGCCTCAGCAGCACTCATGGTCTTGGACCTAACTTGGCGTGGTGGCACTGAGCCCAATGAAGCGGAGGTGCTGCTTCCAGCTTGGTCCCCGGCGGACACCGCTGCATTGTGCTGCACACACCGCTGCAGGACTTCTTCCTGGCACTGGTGGTTCTCTTGTGCACCTAAAAGCAATTGAAGCCAGAGTAACATCAGTTAAACACCCCAAAAAGTCGAAAAACACACAAAAATTACCACAATCCAATGCCATCTATGCCCTCAATGATGTTTAAATTCAAGACACCCCACAGAACGACTTGGTCCATGCACCACTCACTACCGTTGGGCCTAATGGAAGAAAGCAAGGCAAACTGGGTGCAGGCCTGAGCACACTGTCTGGCTTCAAAATGGGCCCTTGACCCCCAGCTTCATGGCCAGGCCCTGCCTGGACCAGGCCTCAAAATGGCCCCCACCCACATGGCCAAGCCCCAACACCATCCCAAAAAGTAAAAAAACACACAAAAATCACCACAATCCAATGCCATCCATGCCCTCATTGATGTTTAAATTCAAGACACCCCACAGAAAGACTTGATCCATGCACCACTCACTACCCCTTGGCCTAATGGAAGAAAGCAAGGCAAACTGGGTGCAGGACTGAGCACACTGCCTGGCTTCAAAATCGGCCCTTGACCCCCAGCTACATGGCCAGGCCCTGCCTGGACCAGGCCTCAAAAATTGCCCCCACCCACATGGCCAGACCCCAACACCACCCCAAAAAGTCGAAAAACACACAAAAATCACCACAATCCAATGCCATCCATGCCCTCAATGATGTTTAAATTCAAGACACCCCACAGAAAGTCTTCGTCCACGCACCACTCACTACCCCTGGGCCTAATGGAAGAAAGCAAGGCAAACTGGGTGCAGGCCTGAGCACACTGCCTGGCTTCAAAATGGGCCCTTGACCCCCAGCTACATGGCCAGGCCCTGCGTGGACCAGGCCTCAAAATGGCCCCCACCCACATGGTCAGGCCCCAACACCACCCCGAAAAGTCGAATAACACACAAAAATCACCACAATGCAATGCCATCCATGCCCTCAATGATGTTTAAATTCAAGACACCCCACAGAAAGACTTGGTCCATGCACCACTCACTACCCCTGGGCCTAATGGAAGAAAGCAAGGCAAACTGGGTGCAGGCCTGAGCACACTGCCTGGCTTCAAAATGGGCCCTTTACCCCCAGCTACATGGCCAGGCTCTGCCTGGACCAGGCCTCAAAATGGCCCCCACCCACATGGCCAGGCCCCAACACCACCCCAAAAATTCGAAAAACACACAAAAATCACCACATTCCAATGCCATCCATGCCCTCAATGATGTTTAAATTCAAGTCACCCCACAGAAAGACTTGGTCCATGCACCACTGAGTACCCCTGGGCCTAATGGATGAAAGCAAGGCAAACTGGGTGCAGGCCTGAGCACACTGCCTGGCTTCAAAATGATCCCCAGCCACATGGCCAGGCCCTGCCTGGACCAGGCCTCAAAATGGCCCCCACCCACATGGCCAGGCCCCAACAACACCCCAAAAAGTAAAAAAACAAACAAAAATCACCACAATCCAATGCCATCCATGCCCTCAATGATGTTTAAATTCAAGACACCCTACAGAAAGACATGGTCCATGCACCACTGAGTACCCCTGGGCCTAATGGATGAAAGCAAGGCAAACTGGGTGCAGGACTGAGCACAATGCCTGGTTTCAAAATGGCCCCTTGATCCCCAGCCACAATGCCAGGCCCTGCCTGGACCAGGCCTCAAAATGGCCCCCACCCACATGGCCAGGCCCCAACAACACCCCAAAAAGTCGAAAAACAAACAAAAATCACCACAATCCAATGCCATCCAAGCCCTCAATGATGTTTAAATTCAAGACACCCCACAGAAAGACTTGGTCCATTTACCACTGACTACCCCAGGCCTACTGGCTAGTGTGGCTTTACACGCACCCCAAAATTAATAAAAAAAAATCCACATATAACAGTGAGCTATTCAATTCCATGACATAAATGATATTTAAATTCAACAAAACTCACAGAAACAGTTGTATCATGCACCCATGACTAACCCTGGGCCTACTACATACTGTGGTTACCCACAATATATTTTTTTTAAAGTTGTGAAAAAGTTTAACAATTGTAGTTGCCGCAACTGCAATGCCCCAAGAAAACAACACCAGCTTACTTGTAAAATCTGAAATCCAAAAGTAATCCAAAAGTGATCCAAACAAAAAGTCCTCAAACACAAATATCCAGCAGCAGCCACAAAAAGTAATCCTTCCAGCTCCAGATCCAAATGAAAAGTGACCAGGACATGGACAAAGCACTGGGAGGAGCCTGTTGGACAGGAACATGAAGTTAGAGACTCTGGGGCACTTCCTTCCTCCCACCCCCTCCTCCCAAAAAACGGACTCCTTGCACAAAAAAGTGCAGTCAAATGTCAATCTGAGGAGTTATTCTGATCAAAATCATGATTTTCAGAAGGTTTATGCTGCCTGCGGTGGATTTCTTGAGCAGAATTGCAATTTTTGCAAGTTCGGAAAAGCGAGCTGTTCAAATCTCCCGCCGGAAGTCAGCTGCGCGCCGCATCTACGTGTTCGGCATTGTTTACTCCCGCAATGCTTGATCGCAGGCCTTTATGACGTGCACACGTTGTCAAACACTCGCTGTGCAAGATGGCGGACCGCGATGACGTAATTGCGGTCGAAAAACTCTCGCGCGATCACGCAGCAAGATCCAAAATATCGCAGCACACGCAAACCGAGAGAAAAACAACTCAGCGGACTCAGAATCATGGTAAGTCACCGCCGCGCGCGCGATATTGTATTTTTCAAGGGCGAACAAGCAAAAAAATCCGCAAGCTTGCGAATTTATGGATTTTTGGGCAAATTTGCAGGATTCGTGGACCGCGAAATTGCCAAAAATCTGCAAATTCCGCGAACGAAACAGATTTTACGCCCACGCTTAACACGAGTCACAAATGCAAATCCAGGATCCTCACCGCTGACTACCAATGTTAGATTTGGGGGTCTCTAGTTAGCACAGGTAGGTACTTGTGACAAATAGGGACTCTCTCCTCTAGTCAGGATAAGGGGGATTACACTCCTAAAATAACCACTGCTCACCCCCTAGGTAGCTTGGCACGAGCAGAAGAGCTTTACTTCAGAGGCGTTGTAAGTTAAGCAGTTGTGACCACATACAGTAACCCAGTGACAACACTAAAAATGGTCACGACACAGGTTTTATATAAAAAATAAGTAGACTTTATATAGAGTTTCCACAAGACTATAAATGACAAAAATACACACTATGATTACTTTATGATGGTAGATTTAAGTTTATTTCAGTTCAATTCTTAGATGCGCCACTCTGCGTCAATGTACCTTAGGTTGCGTTGCGCTTCCATGACAAGCAATGTTGCAGCGATGGGGAATGCGGCAAAGTTCAGATACAAAGAAATAAATACATGAAGATCTCCAAATGCGGCACGCTTCTCGGGGATGCACGAAGTCCTCGGTTCGATGCGTGGACTGCAGCTCCAGCCGCGATGCTCTTCTCTCACGATGCATGAAGCTTCCGCTTGATACGACAACTACAGCTGCGACATTCAAGATGCGACTGCAGCAGCTCAGACGGCGGCGCGCTTCTTGGGGATGTGAGGTGCTCTTGGTCGATGCAGTACAATGCGACTCTTCCAGCAGCAACACCCTCCTTCTGAATTGTGACGGCAGCAGCAACGATGGCGACATGCTTCCTCTTTGTTGCGGCACGCTTATCTCCGATGTGGTGCAGTGCGACAGTTCCAGAGGTGACACCCTCCTTTGGAGATGCGATGCCAGGCCCAGCGACGGCAACACGCTTCTTCTCATTGAGTGGCGCCTCCAGCTCCTTGCGACACACAGTCCCTCAGAAGGCCCACAACAGCAGCAGGCACTTCCAAAGAACTCTGGGGAGCTGGGGGGCGAAGTCTGTTGTCCCTGAGACTTCAGCAGGAGGCAAGCTCTTTTCCAAGCCCTTGGAGATCCTTCACAAGTTGAAAGCAAAGTACACAAAGTTTCTTTCTCCTTCCATTGGCAGTAAGGCAACCATTGCAGGCCAATCCCCCAAGCAGCACCTCAGCATGGGAATAGTCTCTCCTCGGTTTCTTCAGGTTCCTCTCCTCAGTAAAGGTTTCTTCTTGTAGTCCAAAAGTGATCTAATTTCATGGGATCAGGGTCCCCATATTTATACCCCAAAATCCTTTGTTCTCTGAGGGGAGAGGGGCCTTTGCCCAGTCCACACCAGTTCTGAAGCACTCTGTTTACCAGACTTCTTTCACAGTGCAGGGCACACATCAGACGCCCCACAGGAGGTGGAGCCAGCATTGTGGAAGGCAAGTACAGTCCTAGAGCACTTTGTTTACAGGACTCCTTCTCTTCTTTCAGTGTGCAGGGCAGAGACATCAGCCGCTCCCCAGGGGGTGGAGCCAGCATTGTGGAAGGCAGGCACAGCCCTATTCAAGGTTCAGGTGCAACTCCTCCCTTCCATCTAGATGCAGATCTCTCTATTCTCCACCCGGTGACTCAGCTTGTCTCCTGGAATTCCCCAGCCCTGTCACTCACAAAACCAGACATAGGAATACACAACCTAGCAGAGGCAGGTTTGAATGGTTAGACAAGCAAATACCTACTTTCTAAAAGTGGTCTTTGCAAACACAGAATATTAAAACCAACTTCACTAAAAGATATATTTTATTATTCTGAGTTCAGGCATACTAAACTCGAATTTCTACTGAGTTCTCTGAGACAGTTAGGATTATAAAATGTAATAAACAATTTTTATTTGCATTTAATTTTAATAAACATCATTCCCCCCCACCCCCCCACCCCCACCCCGGCAGAACAGTTAACTAAATCTTACATTTTATTGATTGTAACAGATATGGAGAGAGGTAAACACATTTGTTCAGAAAAAAAATAAAAAAAATAAAATAAAATAATATATAGAAAGAGAGACAATTTAATATAAGACCTAAACAAATCAAGCAGTTCATTCCTCATGCATCCAATCGAGCAAAGGTGCCCATATCATCATGCCTTTATGCCTCTTTATCCTCCCTTTCTTTCTGTAAATTGCTACTTCTAGGTTGCAGGTTGCGAGAAGCCTGGTTCTCCATTCTACAAATGATGGTGCTAATGGATCTATCCAGGCTGACGCGATGCACAGTCTGAAAACAGCCATGGCAACAAATATAAGCCCATGCATTGAGTGTGGTCGTGGGATGTTAGACGTACCTAATAGAATTTCTTCGGTTGAAATGTTTATACGGCAGTGTGCGAGATTGGAAAGAAAGTCAGAAATTATCGATATAGTATTCCCTAATATAGGGCAAGTAGCAAACATGTGAGTTGAATCTGCGGATGGCAGGGAACACCTCGGACAATATGTCCTGGTTCCATTCCACCATTTTGCTAGTTTGTCTGGGGTATAATAGAGTGAAAAAAATGTTTTATAAAATTGCGCTTGGAGTTTCATAGACATTAAGGTTGATATAGACATCTCCAAAGCTTCCAAAGAGGTTCGTGGAGAAATGCCAAGTCTACTCTGCCATGCCATCGTATGTTTCTCTATATCGTCTGACATAAGTAAATTAAACCCTTCATATATCTCCCCGATTTTAGGGGTTTTTATAGATACTAGTTTGTCCATAGTTTGCCATGGTTGAAATTTAATACGGCCACCACCTTTCTTTAAAATAAAATCCCGCACTTGGAGGTATTTGAAGAAATCTCTATTAGGTAGTTTGAATTCGGTTTTTAGTTCTTCAAACGGCTTTATACCATTCACAGAAAAAAAGCACCCCAGTTGTTTTATCCCCAATTCAGCCCATCTGTTCGATACTAAATCTTGAAATATTTCGGGGAGATCTGAGTTGTGTATTGTAGGAGTTTAGAAAGAGAACCGACCTAAACCGACTAGTTTTTTAGCATTCCGCCATATTTTAATAGTGTTAGAAATGGTCTTGAATATCACCTTTTTAAAATAGTCATCATTTGAATGTCGCCATAAGCAGCCTGCACAGCCATCACCCAAAATAAGTTCTTGTGGGGTGGGGATATTATGGACGTCTATATCTTCTTTTAAAAGATATGTGCTGTATCTCAATACTGTTGCCCAATAATATAGTTTAAAGTTTGGTAATGCCCAACCCCCCCGGTCTCTAGGTAAAGTATCCCACCTGAGAGCTCTTCGTGGCTTGTGATATCCCCAAAATGTAATATTTCTAACAGATCATTCTGGCCTATGGAGAACAGGAAGCCTTGCAATAGTGAAAAACGAAAATGGCTGTAATTCACTATTAGGACATGACACACATATCAGGGCTTGTCCTACCTTATACTTACAATGCCCCCTGCCCTTGGACCTACCATAGGGGTGACTGATATGAATGAAAGAGAAGGTTTAGGGACTGACTGGCAAGTGGGTGCACTTGCCCAGTCAGCATGACAGTATCAGACTGCATGCAGGCTCTGCAGTGTCAGACCTTAGACATATGTTACAAGGCAGCTTCTGTGGGTGGCACAACCAGTGCTGCAGGCCCACCAACAGCATTTGGATTTACACGCCCTGGACATACTCAGTGCACTGTACTAGGGTCTGACAAGTAAACCAAATAGCCAAACATGGAAACACTGATTAATTCATCAATTTATATTAGGGAGCTCTTGCACTGTGGCACTGGATAGCAGTGGCACAGTGCCCAAAGCATCCAACACCAGCAAAAGTACATGAGGCAACAGCAAAAATGGAAGTGAGACCCACACCAATGGTGCCAGGTCTAACAGCATCTTTGCCTTTTATTTTATATAAACGCATAGCGGATGCCTACCCCGCTTTTGTATTTATTTAAAACTGGTGCCTACCCCGAATCACAGAAATCACCGCTACAGCCCGGCGCGACCTGGAAAACAGGCACTTCCGCCTGACGGTCGGCGGGGCTGCGTGACGCAAGCAGGAGCCCGCAGGAAGCCAGGAGAAGCTGGGCTGTGGGCAGGAGGGAGGACGGGAGCCTCCCCCGCTTCCAGGGCGTCCCTGGCCGAAGGGAGAAGTCGGAGGAGTCCCTGGCAGCCAGGTGCAGCCTAGCTGAGTGCAGAGCCGGTGTCCCTTTCCTAAGAGGAGCAGAGACGAACCTGCAAGGTCCCAGTGAGTGGGGCCTATAGGGAGGCAGAGTTTTTGGTTAATGAGCCCCTTGGGGCTCACACAGGCATTGCTGGTGCAGTTCGGGACACATTGCCGGTGCCTGTTGCTGCCACAGCTGCTCCGCCTGACAGTGGGCAGCTGTTACGTTGGGCGCAATCCGGGCTCCACCGAGGCACATTGTTGGTGCCTGGAGCCGCATCGGTACTCCCTGGGGGCCCCGTTGTGCCAGGGCTTGTTTGCTTCCCTCAGCTGTGCCATCTTAGCAGGCAGCTGCAATGTGAGGCAAAGTTATTTACAGAGCCTCAGAGTGGGGCTCACCAGACACAGAGGTGCCAGTGCCATTCCCAGCTGCCCTGCGAGAGCGCTGGCAGCTGCTACGATGGGGGCATTTTTGTCTTCTGCTAAGGAAGGGGTGAGGTGCATCCCACACCCAAGCCCATTTGCGCGATGTGGATTGTGCTGCATTGGCAGCTGCCTTGACTTTGCTGGACATAGGGCATTGGAGCCCTAGGAAAAGGCTGGTTGGCTTGGGGTCATGTTAGGGTGTGATTGGGGTATACTGGGTTTATGCTGGAGATGCTTATCCCATAATGTTATTTATACGCCCGGATTTATGCCTAATGTGATTTCTGCTCATGAGGTGATTTCATAATGGGTTTATGATTATGAGGCCTATTGCGTAATGTGTTTATGCTTAGGCGGTTTGGGCCGAATGTGTTCTATGCCTGACGTAAATAATGTTGAGGTCATTATTTTACCAGTAGTCACTGGTTGTTTTTTACAATTGCTACTTGTAATTTCTAAAGGTTCTGACAGTGGCCTGATTGGTCCTGGCGGGAATATAATCCCCTGTGAATATTGTCTAGTGACAGTTAGCACAGTGTACATGTGTGATTATGATTCTAATGTGTTTATGACAATACAAAGGCTATTTTTTATATAACCATTTGTGGAGTTTCTTTTGTGGTGTGCCTAGTGTGTTGCTGCTGTGTGTGTGTGTTGCGCAAAAACTTTACACATTGCCTTTGGGATAAGCCTGACTACTCGTGCCAAGTTACCAAGGGGGTGAGCAGGGGTTAGCATCAGTGTGTAACTCTTTTCCCCTGACTAGAGTGGTGGTTTCTGCCTGGCTTTGGCGCCAGTCTTAGCCAACCAGAAATCACATTTTCAACACTTCCTTTAAAGTTCGCCCAGAAACGGATCGCATTGCGTCTCTCTGTGAAAACAGAAAAGGACTTGTCAGCGTGTGCCTTATGCTACAAAAAAAGAATTTAGCGCGCCTGTGTAGTGAAAATTTGCATAGTCTTACTTGCAATCGGATGTGAAAGTCATCTCATGGTGTCTCATTCCCAGTTCCTCTCTTGAGAATGCTTCCGAATCACAGGAAGTTAAAGAGTGACCTAATCCCATTGCATTATGATAAACTGAGTTTGTGAAACCATTGAAAATGAGCAGTGCAATGAGAAAATCATATGCTAAGGGAAAAATAGAGTATGTATATCTTGTATTAAAAAATATATACCTGTTTCCAAAAATATTTGATTCATGTTGCAAACTGGAAATGCAAAACATGGACTGAAACTGTTTTAGCATTTATCCATTTCTGACATTTCATTCAATCCTTTGGTGATGCACTCAGTAAAATTTGGTAAGCAAGTAGTGGCCCTCTTTACCAAATGCATTCTTCGGACAAGAGATCTGAGGCCACATGTATCAACATTAGGAATAGCGATTACCTAATTGCGATTTTCTGCGAATAGTAGTGAGGTAATTGCTATTTCTAATGTATGAACCTCCATGAGTTTAATTTAGAGATTCCCAAGGGGTCGCAAATCGCCCTACCTCATTACTATTAATGAGGTAGGTTGCAATTTGCAACCCATTAGGAATCGCAAAAATCACAGGGATGGTACCCTACTGGGGTCAGCAGACCACCATGTCTGTGATTGCTTTTAAATAAAGCAATCATTTTTTTAATGCTTCCCGTTTTACTTAAAAGAAAATGGGGTGCGTTTAAAAAGAAAAATGACGTTTTCTTTAAATTTTTAAGAGCAGGCAGTGGTCCGTGGGACCACTGACTGCTCTTAAAAAACATTTTCACCACCAGTCACAGAGAAGAAGGGGCCCCTTTGTGACCCCTTCCCATCAGCAGTGGTCCGTGCAGGTAACAGCGTTGGGGCCGCTTGAGGGGGTATTTTGAGGAACAATGCCGGGGGGTAATTAATTAATAATTTTATTTCCTACCGGCATCATCCATTGAAAACCCCCCCACACGGCCCCAAAGCCCCACTGCTGTTACCTGCATGGACCGTGGCTGCTTCCCATTTGCGAACAGGTTACCATCAGATTGAATTTGATGGTAAACTGTGAATGTTGTGTGACCCGTATTCGGTCAGAAAACATTCATACATACTGCTGCGACTCGGTATTAGGAATAATCACGGGCGGAGACCTATTCTC
This sequence comes from Lissotriton helveticus, assembly GCF_964261635.1. Classification (NCBI taxonomy): domain Eukaryota; kingdom Metazoa; phylum Chordata; class Amphibia; order Caudata; family Salamandridae; genus Lissotriton; species Lissotriton helveticus. Next base: position 205,533,307 of record NC_136062.1, read on the forward strand.
CGCCCGCGGAGTGTGCGGAGATTTGCCATCTCCGCATTCCGAGGAGAAGGCAAATCTCAGCACACTCCGCAGCGGAGCGGAGTTGGCCAGCCCCTGCCCCCACCACCCTTTTAAGAAGTAGGGTAACATTAATTAAAAATAAACTTAAAACCACTTACCTCTGTACTGCTGAGTCCCCGGGCTGCCCTCCTCCTCTTCTTAATGCTTGAGAAAACTGAGCATGCGCGCACCCAAGCATTTCGTGCTCTATTGGGTACTCGCTAACTGCGCATGCAATTTCCATTGATTCCTATGGGCCTGTAGGCCCATAGGAATGAATGTGAAGCTATTCCTTAATTTTGACTCGCAATTTGCGAGTCGCAATTAAGGAATGTTTGGGAATCGCAATTTATTTAGTGATTCCTACATGCATAGGCTTTTGAGATTCCTTAATTGCGATTCCCTAATAATCGCATCTAAGGAATTGCAAATGCCTACCTTGATGCTTGTGCCCCTCTGTAACAAAACATTTTACGATTTCTGAATAGTGAATTAGTATTATTTGCTATTTAGGAATCGGAAAACATGCACTTTTTATAGATGAGGACTTTAAATCCGAGCAAAAAGACGAAACACACTGAAAAAATATTCCTGCATGCATGTAAAAATGACCTTGGGGCATATGTAGGTAGGCATTTGCGATTCGCAAACGCTGAAATTCAGCGAATTTCTGCGTTTGCGAATCGCAAACGGTGCTTTGGTATGTAGGTGCACATTAGCAAAATAAGGAATCTCAAAAATTGTGATTCCTTATTTTGCTCAAGCATTTAAGGAATCGCAATTTTGCAATTCCTTAAATGCTATGTAGGAGTGAATTTTAAAATGCGATTTTGGCTTAAGGAATCGCAAAATACCACCTACTCCAAGTAGATGGTATTTTGAGATTCCCTTTCTAAATGCATTTTTTTTTTTTTATTCAAAGTGCCATGTGGTGCACAGACATGCCCTTAGGGCATGTATGTGCGCCACATGTACTTAGAGGCACATTCCAGGGGTGCAACAGATGTCCTTTGAACACCCTGGCACCCTTAGAATTGCGATTCTCAAATTGCGATTTTCTCATAGAAAATCGCAATTTGAGAATGTATCCCCATTCATTCCTATGGGCCTCTTAGCCCATAGGAATGAATGGGATACTCATTCCTTAATTACGATTCGCAATTTGCAAATCGCAATTAACCACATCGGTACTGCGCATTTTCCCGCTGTGCGCTGAAGTTTTAAAAAAAACGCGGTTCATGGCGAGCTCAGCTCGTCATGAGCGTACGAGAGGTATACCTCATGACGAGCTGAGCTCGTCATCAGCGTCGATGGGGTTAAGAAATGTTAGAGAGTCGCAAAAAAATGCGAATTGTTACCTACATTCCATTTTGCTATTCTCAAATAGCGATTCCTTAAAAATCGCTATTTGGGAATCGCAAAATGGAAATTACCTACATATACCCCCTTGTTCGGAAGGGCGCACTGCATGTGGTGCATACGTTAGTTAAACTATCTCAACCACATGAGTTCCCTAAGGTTAATCATTCTTTGTTACACCACCTTCCCTCCAGCCTCCCCCCCCCCCCACACACACACACAGAGCAATGACTCCTGGCAGGATCGTCTCGGCCCTTCTTCCTAACTGTGTCGAAAACTGAACACCGAATTCATTGAATACTGATCTTTGCTACAACATACCTCGTTTGGAAATCCACACAATGATATGCAACATTATGCAAATATATGGTAATACATGCAATGTATGCGACGCACGCTGATTTGGGAAGGTTTGCCGCTTCCTACAGTGGTCCCTGTCTCAAATGGCAGTGGTTTCTCTACCCGCCGCCTCACTTCCTCTCAGCCCCTTTCTTTTCAAAAGCCGCGGGCGAGTCTTTTTGTCAGCAATAATGGCTTTTATGGAAATTGGAAGTGAATTGAAACATGTCTGTCACCCTGGGCTCCCTCGCGGGGCACTAGGCCTAGCTATGGCGGTGATCTGAGAGGTCTGTTTCTTGTGACCCATCTGGCTCGCTCTCTGCGGCTGACCTCGAACCGCGCGGGTCAGTCAGGCGGAACAACGCAATTTGTCAATTCTCACAGTATGCAGGCCAGCCTGGACCCTGGAGAACGGTTATTGGAGGTGATATTGTCTCAGGCGCTTCCAACGTACTCCGAGGCCTTGGGGAGAGGATAACATCTCTCCATTAGGTACATCACATCTTCATAGCTGAGCTCAGGGCACCAATAGCCTGGCAACAGCGGCTGAAATGGGCGGGATCTAATGCAAAAGATGTCCCCAAGCTTTTTTTAAAACATTTTTTTTAACAGAAACAGTTCAGTGCTAAAAAAAAAAAAAAAAAACGTCCTTGGACAGTTAATACCAACCTATTGGTGCCTTCGGCTGAAAGAGAAGGGAAGGCGTCTCCTGTACAAAGCAAAGGAGAGGCAAGAAAGAAGAAACAAGCTTTCTCCACAGGGTGCCTGCACCTCAAAGAAATGTAAATGCGTGCAGTTAGTTAATCAGCAAATCTAATGGCTAATTAGGAGCCAGTACGTTGCTTTAATTGGTTTGAGTTATTTGAAGTTTGCGGTGACAAATATGTATTTTTTTAGGGGTAACCTATGGGTGTTAGCATGTGAAACTTTGAAAAAAAAATGTACACTGGGTACAGTCTGCATGTCATTAAAATATATCTTTTTATAAGGAACTTGTTTCTTAAATATTACATATCTTTGCACATTTTTAACATCCCATCTTATATTGTGTGTAATAACATTTTAAAATAACAACTTGCATATTCACAGCTCGTTGAGTTGCAGCCTGGGATCTCATAACTCTATAAATACATGTCACTCCACCACTGAGACAACCAGGATTTAGTTCTGCGGCCGTCCAGTTAGACACACAGTCATCTTCAATGATCGAGTTAACCAATTGAACCTACATAAGGTAGGAGAGTACAATTCCCACACATTATTTTTATTTGCATTTGTTTTTCTTTTAAAGTGCATGTGGTTTATTTTGCATGTATTTACCTGAAGGTTAAAGGTCAACAAAATAGTTACAGAACATTTCGTTGTTTTTAGCCACTCCCCTCCCCGCAACACTCGTTGACCCAATCACCATTGGAAATGTCTGCAGCCCAGCATCTAAACTCACGTCTCACCATTTAGTGCCACTGTTTACACACTATAGCTAGCCATGCTAATGATGCATGAATGTGTTGTCTCTGTTGAGTGAAACCCCGGTTTCAGTGGCAAGGTACGGTGGTGTTCCGATGTTTATTACTTTTTTTCTTCACTGCAGCGCTTAGGCTGGGGGTCAGCATGCTTCTAAGAATTAGATTTGAACACCAACTTTCTCCCACTGTCAAGTCACTGAGGTTCACCCTGGATATCGACTCTCAAGAAAAGCATTCAACAAAGGTTAAGACAGCTTGGTAACCTCTCTGCTCAAGAAAGTGAAACCACTCCTCCCAGGAAACGGCTTTAGAGCTGCTGCTCGAGCCCTAGCGCTCTCACATCTGGATAGTAGCAATGTAATGCTCCACCGCCTTCTAGACTTTAAACTGGCGCCGCTTACGGGTAACCTACTTCCCACAACAAGCCTCAAGGGTGTGCATAAATATGGCCAGATTGCCAACATCCTGATGGTGAGTGACTCCCCCTGCCAGTGAGCAAAATAATTTATTTTCAAACCGACTGCATCTACAATGGCAATGCAACCTTCACCTCTGCCCTGCTGATTGACAAGCTCACCACATTCTGTGGCTCTGATGGCACCCGCAGTCAGGGATATCATCAGAAGAGAAATAAAGAAGTACACAAAAGGAAAAACAAGGCAGCACGCCTTCTTCATCAATGTACCCAAGACCTCAAACAACAGCCCAGTATCCATCAGGACCACTCTACCCAACAACAATGTAGGGTAGAGCTGACTACACCCCACTTTAAAGAGCACTATACCACAGCACACCAACAGCTCACTTCCCATCTCAGAACCCAGCTACCCACTACCAATAACTCAATGACTGTATTGTTGATCCTTGACAGTGTTCGACTAGCTTAGGGTATACATTTGCGCTAGACACATATCCTCAATATACAGATGTAGTGCTTAATTTATAAAAGAGTAAGTGCTAGGTCCACCGTTTTTCTCAGAAGCCAGACGCAGGTGCTCTGAAAGTCGAGGCTGCCAAATACCAAGACTGTCTAATGTTGATAATCGTGCCCCACGTCAGCACTGAAGAGACCAGAGCAGCATCCTTGAACCCAGAGCCAGGCACATAGACAGGGCATGGGGTAGAGTAGAGGGATCATGGCAGCAGTGGAGCTGTGGTCCCTTCCGAAGGAGGGCAGCTCCTCACAGGTGGAGTCTCCTCACCAGGTGCAGTCAATCCCTAATCTTCTCCAAGGCCCCTCCGAATACTCAATGGGAGTGATCGAGGAGGACAAGGGTTTAACACTTTTGTCACTATTAGAACAAGGTTGACAATTCCTGACCCATCTATCCACCAAGGCATCCATAGTGGGCCACCAATAGTACTCCCTTATCCGCCTCTTGGTGGTAGACATGCCCATATGGCCCTCGTGAGCAATCCTGATCAACTTTTCCCTGACTGAAACAGGGGGAATACTTTTGTCACCCCTGGTGATAATGTTGTCGGTACACATAAGTTCATCTTTAACCTTAAAAAATGAACCCAATTCGCCTGACAACTTCCTTTCTTCAGGCCACCCACACTTCATATAGGTTTTAACTAAACCCAAAATATTATCCTCTGACATAGCCTCCACCCAAACATCTTCATTGATAACTTTTAAATCATCAACATCTATGTCTTTCATGGTGTAGGCTACATCACATTCATCTGAATGTTCATCATCCTGATGAGGTAAGGCTAACCTGGACATGCAGTCAGCATGCACATTGAGTCTACCAGGAATATATTCCACAGTGCAGCGATACTCTTGCAATTTGGCCGCCAACCTGGCCAAACGAGCTGTCAAAATTCTTCCACCACCCGCAGCAAACATGCACACCAATGGCCTGTGGTCGGTTCTGAGCACAAATTTAGTGCCCCACAAAAATTGTCGGAAATGCTGAGCTGCCCAAGTACAAGCTAATAACTCCTTTTCAATAGTTGAATAGTTATACTCAGCTCCTTTCAATGTTCTTGAAGCATATGAAATAATACTCTCTTCACCAATGCCTTTCTGCATAAGAACTGCCCCCAAACCAGTATTGCATGCATTAACTGAAACAATACATTCTTTACCCACAACAAATGGTTTTAAGAAAGGTGCAGAACAAATTTCCTTTTTTAAGACATCAAATTGCAGTTGCTGTTCATTACCCCATGAAAACTTTGTATTCTTTTTGAGTAAAACTCGCAGAGAAGACACTTTAGAAGCATAATTTCTTACAAATTTGCTAAAATATTCGGTTAAACCTAGAAAAGAAAACAATTGATCTTTATTGATTGGAGCAGGAGCTCTTGAAATACTGGCAATATGATCAAATTTAGGTTTTATACCTTCTTTGGAAATCTCATGCCCCAAATATTCTACCTTCTCCTGTCTGAATTTGCACTTGGAAAACTTTAACGTCAAACCTTTTGATTTTATCCCACCCAAAACGGCTTTAAGATTCTTATCATGTTGCACAACATCACTGCCAAAGACCAGAATATCGTCTTGGAATGCAATGGCACCCTTACAGCCCTCCAACACTTCTTTCATTAAGCGTTGAAAGACAGATGCGGCACTCGCAAGACCGAACGGCATACGTAAATAGCGGAACATACCCTCAGGAGTTACAAAAGCTGTTAGATTCCTAGATTCTTCATGTAAAACTACCTGGTGATATGCACTAGCAAGATCTAATGTGGAGAATACACTCGCACCAGAGAGGGTGGAAATCAGCTCATTAATCTTCGGTAAAGGATGCATGTCAGTCCAAATCTCCTTATTGAGGCTACGAAGGTCCACACATAAGCGGAGCTCGCCATTGGCCTTCAACGAAAGAACAATAGGAGAAACCCACGGGGAAGACTCGATGGGTTCGATGATATTAGATTTAACTAAATCATCGAGAATACCTTTCAATTTGTTACGATATGCCAAAGGCACATTTCTGACCCTATGTCTTACAGGTACTGCATTTTCTTTAAGAATGATTTTGTGTTTAAATTGAGCATACTCGCCTAATTTATCTTCGAATACACTGGGAAATTCTTTCTTAATGTTATCAACAAATTCATTGTCACTAGAGGTTACAATGCAAACAGGCCATGATATACTCGGGTCAATATATACAGGAGGTGAAGCATTAGGATCTAATTTGAAGCCCATCTCTTTCTGGTGAGGCCAACCTAAAATCGACTCCCCTTTGTTAGCAATATATATTTTAACTTGAGTGAATCTATCCTTAAATTCTACCTTTGCCCAAAAGAAACCAATTAATTCGATTTTATGTCCCGAATAACTACCAGGTTTAATATCAGGACACGTAAATTCTCTGTTGGGCCACAATTCCTCAAAAATATCTTTCCCAATTATCGAATACCATGCACAGGAATCCACTAACATGGAAACTTCCCTTCCATCAATGTAAAACAAAGCAGATGGAAAGCTTTTGCAATCATCAGAAGATATACATGATATACAGTTGAACTCACTGAATTCCGCATCCAACTCTTCTTCGTCTAAAGAAATACAATTAACTTTCTGAGGTGAACGACACATTTTCCCAAAGTGACCAATTTTCTTACATTTCACGCAAATCTTATTTAAAGCAGGACAATTTATAAAATTCCCCACATGGTCAAAACTTCCACATCTATAACATATGATAAATGTACGTCTATTATTAAATCTATTTTCTTTCATTAGACTTTCTTTTTTGAAAGTGGGAACCATAGATTTCTTTTGAAAAGCTTGACTTCTGACAATAGAAACTTCAGGTATTGACTCTTGGATCTTGACAGAACAACCCTGACTTTGACTCCTTATTTCAGTCACGAATTTCTCTGATTGTTCGATACCCTTAGCTATGTTAACCACAGCTTTAAGCGAAGTTTCAGTTCCTAACCACAGTCTTTCTTGTATCTTCTTGCTCTTTGTCTTCATCATGATTTGGTCTCTAAGAACCTGTTCCTAGTTGATGGTGTCGAAAGCACAAGATCCAGCTAAAGCACGTAACGCAGATATATAATTCTCAATGGACTCGTTCTCTTTTTGTGCTCTTGAATAAAATTTAAAACGTTCCATTACAGTGTTGACTTTTTTTCCAAATCTAATGGTAAGTTGCTTGACAGCAATCTCAAAAACATCAGTTTCATTGTCAGAATCTTCCAAGGGTGGCAAATCCGTCAACTCCTTGATGCCTTGTCCACCTAAGGACAACCGTAATAAATCTAATTTCATTTTTGATGAACACCTATCTTCCTCTAAAACACTGACATAAGCCTGGAACATGGGATACCACAAATCCCAATCCATTTTTGGATCACCTGCTACTGGTAGAAAATGTGGTGGAACCATAATGTTTGCCATGACTGTTGACAAAAAATATTAATTTCTTTCAGTAAGTAGTAAAGGTTAATTTTTGATAAACTAACTTTACTTTTTACAAAACTTTTTTGTATTACTTAAAGTATATAAAAGGAAAAAAAAACTACTTTTCCTCTTTTTATTAAACTATTGTCGAAATGGAGAAAATTCCAGTTTTTAAACGTTTCTCAGACAGAAATCTTCTTTTAAACGTGCTGTTCGTCGGCTTTTCAAACCTTCCCAACTTAAGATGGCCGAAAAACGTGATCGCGTCACTCCCACAATACACTGCGGCTGTGACGATCACAAAGGGAAGAATGTGCCAGACGATTGCGATGAGAGAACGACGAGCCTCAATTGTTCCTATTGCGCATCAAGATATGCAAGACACTCGAGCTCAAACAGTAAGCTTCCGTTAATTTCAAGTTTAGCGATGTAGTTTTTCCAAGGTCTCCCACATTAATATTTCATTATTTTTTTTAGCTTAAGTCGAGGTTTCTATATTATTAGTCAGCCGCGGGTGCCATCAGGTGCACACATTTTTAAACAGACGCAGAACACACTACGCAGGAGGGTTTATACTCGAAAATTGCTTTTTAAATAACAAAGATTCCGCAATTTAACGATTTAGCAAAGTTTTTAACAGCCGCTGGTGCTATCAAGGCACATGTACTTTAACAGCCGCTGGTGCTATCAGGGCACATGTAATAATTAATTAATATCTTACTTTGACTGGAGCGCTAAGTGAACGCTGTTCCTCCATGAATTTTTTGAATTCCTGTAGGTCGATCCCACCCTCGTCGCCAATATGTTGGAATGATGAAAGGTCCACAGCAAGTGTATGTTCCAGGATAATCTTTATTTCCAAGAAGGATGGAACAGCTTAAACAACCACCGACTGCACACAGGAACAGTCCAGCCCCAACTGACCCAGAACACCAATAGAACATTCTATGTTCTAAGAAGCTTGCGTGCTGAGAAGCCCACAAGCGGCATACAACACAGTACAATCTAGGGGTACCTCAGGAGCCAGGGCGCCAGAGCTGAGAGTGGACGCATCATCATATATCTAAGTGAACGACCATGGTTAGGAGCGCGGGCTTCCATTTTATCTCTGCCTTCATGTATTTGAAGATATTTTTACATTAAAAAACAAGAACATTGCTGCATGGGTTGGCCATTCTGACCTTTCTGCTATTCAAGGTACCTACAGTATATATAACAAATACATAGAGAATTTAGTTCTGCAAATCAAGGCGCACAAGTGAGTAGAAAGCTTGGCCATATGAGGGACAAGTTGTTAGGTCTTGGACAGGAGATGGGGGCAGAGCCTGGGTTTTTAATGGTCGGGGGGTGGGGTGGGGGTCAGCAGGAGAACAGAGTAACCACCGCACGAGAAAGGCTTTCCTGAACATGCCTGTGATAAGATGTTTGTTGGAGAGGTTGAAGGGCTATTCCCTCATAAAAGCGACTGTGGTGTTCTAGGAGCGGGCGCCTTTTTCCATCTCGCTTCTGTTCGGATGTCGACTCTCAGGCTGGTAACAGTACTGTAGACCGGGGGAGGTTGGTGGTGACGGGTAGAGGTGGGGTGGTTGAGGAGGGGGCAGGGCCTGTTCTAGGACTTGTGGGGCCCTGTGCGAAAGGGAAGATGTGAGGCCCCTCTAATTTTCATGTGACATCACAAGAAGTATCATCATAGAAAACCAACATCACAAGACTATTGATCTTTGTCATTGCTAAGAGACATGGTGCATATTAGCAAGAACCTCATTAAAATTATTGCCGTTTTAGCAGCAGGAAACTGCCGCTAAAACAGTGATAATGGGCTTGCTAATATGCGTTATTGACTTCCAATAGAAGCCCAGGTTAGATGTCCTGCACATCTAACCTGGGCTTCTATTGGAATTTTATAACACATTTTAGCAAGCCTATTATAGCCGTTTTAGTGGCAGTTTCCTGCCGCTAAAACGGCGATAATTTTAACAAGGTTCTTGCTAATATGCCCCATAGTGTTGATATCAGTAACATGAGTTAAAAGATAAATATCCAAATGAAATATGTTTATCTATTTTGAAACTGTATTAAGTAGATTACATAGTCACATTGGATGGGAAAGCTAGACACATGTCTCACAAAGATGGCAAGTCTAACTCCTAGGTAACTTGTGTGTTACCAAATTAGTGCATAGTAATAATTAGAGAGCATTGCCGAAAATAAATTGAATGGCATCCCAGGTAAAATTATGCAACGGGGTATAGCGAGATGAAGTTGAATTCAGATACAAATTCTTTTTTTATTCTTTTTGAGAGTTTCATAAATCAGACTAGAACAAAAAAGGACAGCAGAGTTCTGTAGAAAAAAAGCTTTCAGATTTAGGATTCAGAATGATTATATACTCCTCACAGGGGACGTAAGCCATGTGAGGAATATATACATTACTTATAAAAAGCAGGTAAAAGGAAACATTACACTCTGACAATGAGGAGATAAGTAAATTGATAGGTACATAAAAAGTCAATTCCAGTGAAACATAAATAGAGTAACTTCAAAGTTCTAGGTTATTCTCATTGGGTGTCTCTCAGGTATTGATTACGTTAAGTTTAGTTTCTGTGCGTTTAAAGTAAAGGTATCCTGCAGATTTTAGGGGTTTTTCATACCAAGGCTTTTCATTTGGTGTCAGGCCAGTTGAAAGTGGTAGTGGCAGAATGGCATTACTCTGATGAAAATCCATCAATCGCCCCAAAAAGATTGTCCTATTCATCTATATATACACAAATTAAAGTGGTCGTCAAATTTGAGAAAAATATGGGGTAGGGCAGTAATGTGAAAATAAAAGAAATTGCCATCTTCGTATTATGTCCTGTAGACATCTGGAAGTTATTGGTAGAATGTGCCCTGTTTCGCCCATCCTCCTAATACAAACATATACATATGACAGGTTATCAGAAAGCTCATCCATAACTAACAGGGAAATAATACAAGGCAACAAAATGAATGATATACTTACCTACTCCTTCAATGATTAGGTGGTGACGATCTTCTGAGCTGATAAGGATATTACTCAGGACGTTGGAGATCAGAAGTACAGTTAACTTGTAGAAACACACAAAGAGTGTTTTTCACAAGGCTCTCGGGTTAGAGAAGAGCTGTTATATCAAATGGGGAGACCAGGAGTCGTTCGGTCCAGCATATAAGCTCCTTACTATATATAAGGGTCCAACAGTTCTATGAAAAGATCTCCGGTAAAGTTCCCCCATGTGGGTGCCCGTTGGGCATTGCAGTGCTGGCCCGAGAAGGAGCTTGCCCGATGATGAAGCATGACCCGCATACAGGTGTGTGAGGGCACTTGCTCCTTTTGCAGCATATTCCCCCTCTGATAAACGGGATTCCTAAAACCCTTATTTCACCGTCTTTAAAAGGAACTGCATACTCTTGTTGGATCAGAGAAGAGCAGTACCAAGATTGAAAAAATTGAGAAAAATGAATCTGTGCCATGATGCTTTCCTAGACAAAATAATTGAAGCAGGGTAAGTCTTATTTCTTCAACTGTGTCTTTTTTACCCTGTTAGGTCATTCACTACTAATAATGAAGTTGAACATGTCTGGGAGGAAATTCCTAAAGGTCATGAGGATGTTTCCTCATGTTAGCTAGTATGAACAAGTGACCCTGGGACTCCAAGTAAAATATTGGGCTTGCATGGAGGGATGATGCCTGCAAGGCAACACTTGGCAGCACAATTGGCTCTTGTGCTCACAGGCCAAAAACCTATCAAGCGCTTTGTCACTCACCTTTCCATGTCCAGGGTATCAGTGAGGCTGAGGTCTAAACCAAAATTCGAATAAGACCCGTCTGACTGGTGATTGTCTGCTTTTGACAGCCTTCTGCAGCTTGAGAGAGGCTTGTCTGAAGTCCTGCTAAAAATGTTGGCTTCCATCGGCTCCATAGAAGTAGGTGGAATTTGGATGTTTTACAGTTTGTGTTGTTTCTGCTGAGGTTGTCATCCTTGATTTCTCTTCGGCTTCCTTCCTCCTTAATCAGGTGTATTTTGTCTAGTATTAGGCCATATCTCTGCCTCTAAATAAATAAAATAGTGCGTGGCTACAGCTTATGTCACCAATTACCATTATAGCGATTTTGGCATCTTTTTACTCATTGAAAGCATTTGCTACAAGGCACATGTCACCATGTGGATTTCTGTGCCTTCTTTGATTAGCACCCTTTTTGGGGTATAGGCACACACCATTCCACTATCACTGTGGCTAAGCTGGGACTTCGTTATTATAATTACAGTTTGTGAATCTCCCTCTCACATACTCTCACCCATCGCAATCCCTGGTGCTGCTTTCCATAACATAAGCTGTACCTCGTTGGCCATCACACATGACATAAAAAACATTACACATGTGCTCAAAACAACACAACACCCTTCCAACCACATACTTCCAACTACATGTTATAGTTTGCTATCTATGTTGGTAAGTGCTTCAGCGCCTCATGTACGGGTAGTAAGTGCTAAACAAATGCAACAATACCATACAATATCATAATTGGACACATCCAAGTAAAACACACTTGAAAAGCTAAAATCCCATTAAAATGAATTAGAAATGCTTCCAAATTGCTGCTGTGGGTTACACAGAATTGAATATGAATCTATAAGGCTGCTTGGTGGGGTAACACCATTTCTGTTGTGAGCAAAGTGCAACCTCGAGCAGTCTAGCTGATATAAGGTTGGCATGAAAGTTCAGACTTCTCGTCTTTCATGTAGAATTTCATAAGTGTACCTATTTAATTGCTCACTTAACAGTATCCTTGAACTGGGTAACAGTAATGTATGCTTTTCGCAACACTACAAATGACGTTTCTCGAGGATAAATCTTTGAAAGGGAAAGCTATAAATGGCTGCCATCTTGCCAATGTACCAAAACTAAAGGCTGAAGATGGGGATTAAGGAATGAGTTAGTGAGTTACATTGCCATACTATGGCTGCACCTTTACATGCGAGGCCACTAGCCAGCTGTCTGTCTAATTTTATTGAACATTCTGAACACTTCAACTCTCCCCAGACTGGGTTCCGACCTGCTCACTCAACTGAGTCGGTCATACTCGCATTGCTGGATGCCTTACGAGCTAATTGCGGACAAGGGCATGCCCCAGGCCCTGGTGCTTCTAGATTTGTCGGCCGCATTTGACATGGTTGACCATGAAATCTTGTTGGACTGTGTCAGACAGGCCGGCATACAGGGCTCAGCTCTCAAGTGGATCAAATCCTTCTTCGATGGCCGCACCCAAGCAGTTTCTTGCCCCTTTTGCTGCTCCAAAAATTGCCACCATGTGTGGGGTCCCACAAGGTTCATTGTTGTCTCCCCACCTGTTCAACCTGTACCTTCTGCCTCTGATTCACTCCTTACGAAATAGGAAGGTAACCTTTTTTAATTACGCGAACGACCTTCAGCTGGTCTTCACCATTGATGATGACCCTGACTCAATCCAGGAATGTCAAGCCACTATGCTTCATATTCAGCGTTTGATGGATCTTAACCATCTTAAACTTAACCCGGGCAAGACCGAATTAGTACTGGTCTCGAAGGCCCAGATTTTCTGGGGCCCACACTGTTGACCAACCGACCTAGGACCTCCCCCCATCCCGTCCCTGTCTGTAAAAAGCCTAGGAGTTAATATAAACGCTGAGAGGCCAGGTGGGGCAGTGGTATCTACTTGCTTTTTCCAGCTACGCAAAGTTAGGATGATCGCCCACCTGCTCACCCATTCTGCCCTAATACAGGTGGTGATCCCCTTGGTACTCTCCCATCTTGACTTCTCAAACACATTCTACCTCGGTTTGCCACTATCTCTACTTAAACGTCTCCAGATGGTGCAAAACCAAGCTGCGAGACTCATTTACAAACAACCAAAATAGCAATCTGCTAGACCTCTAGCAGTAAAACTTTACTGGCTCCCTGTCGCACAAACGGGCTGCTTTGAAGACAGGGTGCCTAATTTTTAAGGCCCTTCACTGCAGGAGTCCTACATTTATTAATTGCCTCATATCAAGATATGTTCCGTCCCGCAACCTACGCTCGGCACACTTCCAGCTGCTAACCATCCCCACCTTTAAGTTCAAATGCCAGGGAGGGTGCAAGTTTTCCTATCTGGGTTCCAATAACTGGAATTCCCTACCGTTAGGGATACGGTCATGTAACAATCTCCTGGGGTTCAGAAAAATGCTCAGGACACGGCTGTTTGAGCCGGCTCATTTGTAATCTGTTGCTGCTTTGATATGGTCCAAAGCTAACCGCCAAGAAACCTTTCGGTGCACGTGCACTATATACATTTTTATTAACATAACATAACATAACATAACACTAGGAACCCCTTGCACAATGTCCATCTTCTTTCTGATCCCTCTGTAAAGTGGATTTGTGCTCAGTACATGCAACAAACAAGGCTAAATACATGGCGGGCCTTTATCATTGTGTGTTGACTGTGTGTGTGACACTAATAATTGGGGCCTAGGATTGGATAGTAAATCTGTTGACAAACAAAGACTGGAGTGGAGGCAAGCAAAGGCCTCAGTTTGTTTACAGTTGATAGCAGAATAGTATTGTGAGTTGCACCCTGGCTGTATAACTGTAGACCAACAGTTTGAATCTAGTCATGGCACAATCAACCTTCCAAGATTTATTATATGAGCGTCATTGAATAGTACAATCGTAACTCCTTAGAAAAAGTGGAATGAAACACCTTTAAATGTATGTGATAATTCAAATGACAGCTAAAAATAGCTTTGTCACACCATCACATGGGTATTGTGCGTTTCACCACTGCTTTAATATCCAATGTATTGTGTGCATCTTTTCATGCTAAATATTATAGGCAAAAGCTCAGAATAACATCACCATTAACAAGCATTGGCAAAGCCAACAGGTCTCGCCTATAAAAAATATTGTCTTTGACGATGTTGAGTTGCCGTGTTGTACACCAGTGTGGCTGCTGTTCAGCATGGTTAAAACTTAGTGGCATGGAGTGCCCTTGAGTAGAGTGGAATAGGGGGTGTAGAGTGTCATACAGTTGAGTAGAGGGGAGCAGAGTTCAGTGGTTCAGTGGCAGAGAGTGTTGTAGAGTGCAGTGTTATTAAGTGCAGAGTCGTAGAGTGGAGTAGGGTGGACTGAGGTAGTGGGTGAACTGGGGTGGATTGGGTTGAATTGGGATAGAGAGAGTTGGAGTGAGTGGAGTGAGGTGGACTGGGTGGGTGGGGTGGATTGGAGTGGATTGGATTGAAATGGGGTGAGTTGGATTGGAGTAGGGTGTATTAGATTGGTTTGGGGTGGGGTGGATTGGAGTTTGGTGGACTGGAGGGATTGGGCTAAGTGGGGTGGTCGGAACTGTGGAGGATTGGATTGGGGTAGAGTTGAGTGGATTGGAGTAAAGTGGAGCGTATTGAACTGCAGGGGGGTGGGGTGGACTGAGTGGGTGGATTAAAATGGGGAGGGAGGACTGGATTGGGGTGGGGTGGATTGGAGTGAACAGGAGTTGGGTAGACTAGAGTGGGGTGGAATGTAGTGAGATGGGGAATGGATTGGGGTGAATTGAATTTGGGTGAATTGGATTGGGGTGGGGTGGATTGAAGTAGATAGAATTGTAGTGGGGTGGATTGAAATGGGGTGAATTGGATTTGGGTGGGGTGAACTGGATTGGGTGAGGTGAGTTTGATTGGGGTAAGTGGGTTGGATTGAATTGTGATGGGTTGGATTGGAATACAGAGGTTTGGACTAGAGTGGGGTTGATTCAATTTGGGTGGATTGGATTGAAGTGGGATGGATTTGATTGGAGTGGGGTGGATTGGATGGAGGTAAGGCGGAGTGGATTGGAATGGGGCAGATTGTTGTAGGTGGAAGCAGGCAAACTGTTTTGGATTGAAGTGGGGCAGATTATTTTGGTTTGGAATAGGGCAAAATGTTTTGGATTGGGGTGGGGCAAATTGTTTTGGATTGAGTGGGTGAAATTGTTTTGTGTTTTGGATTGGAGTGGGGCAAATTGTTTTGGATTGAGAGGGGCAAATTATTTTGGGTTGGAGCGGGGCAGATTGGAGTGGGGCAGATTGTTTTGGATTGGAGTGGGGCAGATTGTTTTGGATTGAGGTGGAGCAAATTGTTTTATATTGAGTGGGTGAGATTGTTTTAGAGTGGAGGGGGCAGATTGTTGTGGGCAGATTTTTGGGGGATTGGAGTGGGGTGGCTTTGAATAGAGTGGGGTGGATTGGGGAGGGAGTGGGATGGATTGGATTGGGTTGTGGAGGTGAGGACGATTGGATTGTAGTGGGTCATTTGGATTGGGCTGGTTTGGGGTGGATTAAATTGGTTTGGGGTGGATTGGAGTGGATTGCGGTGGATTGGAGCAGGGTGAATTGGGATGGAGTGGTGGATTGTAGTGTGGCATAGATTGGGTGTGGCGTGGATTGGGTGTGGCGTGGATTGGGGTGTGGCATGGATTGGGGTATGGCGTGGAATGGGGTGTGGCGGGGATTGGGGTGTGGTGGGGATTGGGGTGTGGCGGGGATTGGGGTGTGGCCAAGATTGTTTTGGAGTGGGGCAGATTGCTTTGGAGTGGGGCAGATTGTTTTGCTGTGTGGCAGATTGGATTGGTGTAGGGCAGATTGTTTTGGAGTGGGAAGATTGTTTTGGTGTGGGCAGTGGGGTGGATTGTTTTGGTGTGGGGCAGATTGTTTTCGAGTGGGGCAGATTGTTTTGGAGTGGAGCATATTGTTTTGGGGCAGATTGGATTAGTGTGTGGCAGATTGTTTTGGGGCAGATTGGATTGGCGTGGGCAGATTGTTTTGGGGCAGACTGGATTGGTGTGGGGCAGATTGTTTTGGGGCAGATTGGATTGGTGTGGGGCAGATTGTTTGGGGGCAGATTGTTTTGGATTGGTTTGGGGCATATTAGAGTGGGGCAAACTGGGATATGGGGTGGGAGGATTGGACTGTGGTGCAGTCTGGTGGTTTGGATTGGTCTAGGGTGGATTGGATTAAGTGGGGGTGGAGTGGTGTGGGATGAGGTGGTGTGGATTAGAGTGGGGCCGATTGGAGGTGTGCTTAATGATTATGTGTTAAAGCATTGTCTAGCTACAGTACTTTCCTTCTGCCTTCCACCACACCCCACCTTCCCTGCCCTGTTAAACAAGACCCAGGTGCAGCATAATCATGGGCTCAAAACAGTATCTATGAAATCCCCTACTAGTAATTAAGTGGACAAGACATTCACAGCCCCTCAGAGATAAGTGCAGGACTCCTAGTGTGTCACAAAGCAGTCAATCTGCTACATTCATGATAAGAGGGACCACAGAGCCCCCTGCTGGAAAAATTGGGTGGTAATCAATTTTTACACACTTAGTTGCATTTACAGCCCTCTAAGTTTATCACTGGGGAGGGGCGTGGCTTTGCGGCCGACGGAGATGGCGGTGCTTTAGTGAGGCTCCGGTCCGGTGCGGGGGTAATGCGCACGCATCGTCTCCAGCGAGGAGTTTTTTGGCCAACCTGAACTATGAATTAACTCTGACACGAACGGGAGGCATTTCATGACTTCCCGCGACGGCATTGTGCAATTTACTGCAGGTAACGCAGCCGCACTCGTCTTTGAGGTGACAGCCGCCATTTAGTTTTAATGACGCTCGCTGCACAGGCTCTTCAGGGTTGCGGTCTTCGGCGGTACTGACCCCAGATTCAGCATACAATTTATTCAGACCACCTGACTACAAGGCTTGCTTTTGAATGCCTTCCAATTCACCATAAAAACTCTCTCAGTTCTTTCTCTGCTTGCTACAGGCTATGAGGACTTACATTCCCAACCGCCATTTTGGGAAATATAAACGCTTCAACAAGCTGCAATTATGAAGATGCAATGAGATGCTACTGATGCACTCTCACTTTAACGCTTATTTAAAACATTATATCTCTCTTTAGCAGTTCTCTACTGTTGTTGTTGGCGCATTGATTAATTACACGACAGCTTAATATTAGCTTAATATTATTTTGCTGTTTTTCTCCCCCAATTCCAATGCGTAATGCAATCGCTCTTTGCCTATGTACAAACAGGTATTCCTGTGTGCATTGGTCTTTCAATTTTTCATCTATGTTACTTCTCTTTATGTAAGAATATGGTGGTGGCGAAGTAGCCCAGTTTCTCCTCATCTCTTGTTAGAGGTTGGGGTGATGTCGTTATAGCCGCCATTTCTTCTTTCACTTTAAGTTATGAGGTGACATTTCTAAAGCATAAATAAGTGTTGTACTGGCTTCACTACATTAATTTGACAGGTTGTGCAGAAACCGTTCTTCTTTTGCAGGTCGCTGCTCCTTGGAAATACTTTGAACTTCCTCACAGTGCTTCCTCAAGCTACTCAGCTGTAGCTCTGGAGTGGGGACTAACCAAATTTATATTACATGGGAAGAACAAAAGGCACTGGCTCTGCTACTTCAAAACCTAAACACATCTTTATCAATAACTCTAAAGTCTTCTCAGGACTTTCTAATTTGGACAGTTTGGGTCTGATTGAGTTAGACCAGTGCGGCACAGATATGGAACCTCCGCCAGTACCTAAAGGAAAATCTAATATGTAAAGGTTAAAAAGAAAAAAAAACATCGGCACCAAAACCAACTTCTCCAGTATCAATGGATCTCTTATTGCAGGAAATCAGAGCCCTTAGGCCTTTCATGGAGGAAACAAATGCAAAATTACAATCTCTGTCCGATCATTGGTCGCAACTTGATGCTAGACTCCCAACCGTGGAACAGAGTGTTTCTTCTTTTCAGGATAACACCAATTGCGTTTCCTCCTTAAAATATCAAGTGTCAAGTCTTCAAAAACAGGTCGAGGACCTTGAAAATCAAAACAGGAGAAATAATTTACCCATCTACAATCTAGCAGAGGGGGTCGAAGGGACAGATCCTATTGCCTTTTTTCAATCTTTCCTTCCTAAGATTCTTCATATGCCAGAAGACACCAGACTGAACATACAACGTGCTCATAGACTGGGCCGCGCCACCCATATTTTGACGTCACACAGAAACCAAGAGGAGTTATCTTACACTTCTTGGAGTATACAGACTAGTTAAAAGTCCTTGTTGCCGCTTGAGCCTGCCAAAAGATCACCTGGTCTGGTGCTACAATATTTTTTGCACAGGATTACTCCAGAGCCACTGCGTCAAGACGTGAAGCCTTTCTCGATATGAGACCAACTCTCCGATCCTTATATGCCAGATATGGCCTTTTCCACCCATGTTTGTTCAAAGTTACCTATAATAACAATACTGTTTCATATGATGATCCAGTGCATCTACAACGTTTCATTAATGCGCAGAGCACAGGTTTCATGGACTCTTCAGGACCTTCTTCTTCACACAGAACTTGATTTATTTGAGCTTACTAATTAGGTTGTCAGTTTTCATGTTGATTTTGCTATATATACACCATTATATGATCTTACATTCTAGTAGTATCTATTTTTTTACCATGTAGCATCATAGGTTTTTGTTTACGCTTAGTATATATGCCAAAGTTAATCTTATCAACTTACCCTCTTTCTTTTTTCTTGCTTCTATTGCCAGATTTATATTATGGCGTGTCCCCTCCAAGGTCCGACTTGGTCCTCATTGATTGTCTCGTCCACTCCATGTGGTCCCACCTCGCTCCACTTTTTTCTTCCCTTAATGTAAGTAATTTTTTTGTTTTGTCTTTTGTTTTTTGTCTTGTCTCGCATATGATCTCTATTTTTCCTTCTAGTGTCTTCTATAGTCTCATCCACCTTTTTTCTTGCCTTAACATTCTATCATTTTTTACTCCATTATTCAGCATTTTCTCTTTCCTATTTTCTCTTCATTTTATCATCATTACTTTTCTTTGTTCTCTTACTATTTTTATCTTTTATTCATGGCCACTATTTCTCACATTTTCTATCTTTCTCCTATTCACCTTTACATTTTTACTCCATTTCTCCACATTCGTTCTTAATATTTCACAATGTTGTTATAAAGAATCAGACTTTTGCCTCACAGTTTTGTTGTAGTTTGTTTCTGATCACTCGTGGCATTGAAGCTCATTTCATTGAACGTTAGGGGGCTAAACTTACCTTTCAAAAGACAAAGAGTCCTTACTCATTTAGCTAAACTAAATGCTGACTTGGTGTTTTTACAAGAAATTCATCTAACAGAGACTGAATCACAAAAATTTAAAAGAGGGTGGGTAGGGAATGTTTTCTCATCTCCAGGGGATGGGAAACGTAATGGTGTAACAATACTTTGTCGCAAATCACTTCCGCTTTCACTTGTGTCACAAGAATCTGACAGTGATGGTAGATGGTTAATTGTCAAATTGTTATTAAAAGATGTTCCAGTTTCTCTTCTTAATGTTTATGCCCCCACGTGTGGTGAACCCTCTTTTTGGTCCACGTTAGCCAACCTGATTGCCCAATCTACGCAAGACAATTTCATATTAGCGGGTGACTGTAACCAGGTTTTTGACCCATTCATAGATAGGAATTCTAGATTTCCCTTTATCCCCAATAAACCGTATAAATCCTTTGTTCATGCCATTAGTCAATACAAACTTTTAGATTCTTGGCGACTCTGAATCCAGATACCAGGGAATATACCTTTTACTCCCCTACCCACCATACCCAATCCAGAATTGATTACATTTTTGTTTCCCACACCATATCGCAAACGCTCACACATGCAGAAATTGGTCCTAATTTAATTTCAGACCATGCTCCTGTTTCAGTTGGTATCGACATTTTACCTCATACTTCCATTCCTAAACGATGGCGTTTCAATAATGCTCTCCTTTTGAACCCAGAATTTACCACTTCTTTCACTAATTTTTCTAATGAATATTTCGAATTAAATCATACTAAATATATCTTATTTTCTACCATATGGGATGCTTATAAAGCCTCGACAAGAGATTTCATCATTAGTTTTGTTGCTAAACAACGCAGATCTGCCCGTTTACAGACCAAACATCTTCTCCAAGACATCAAGAAACTAGAGCATTCCTATCATACTTCACACTCAAAAGACTGCCTCACAGCTCTTATAAATGCTCAGATGCAATTCAACAGAAAGTCGACTGATGATGCCTCACTATACCTGTTAAAGTCTAGTGCTAAGTTTTACAGAGGTAAAAATAAAGCTGGCAAAATACTGGGTAATTACTTAAAGGTTAGACAGAACAAGCTAAATATAGAATCAATATATGATAAAAATTTGAACTTAAAATGTAAAGACTCTGAGTGAATTTTCCCTCTTTTACAAATCTCTATACTCGTCCGAAACACAACCCACTGAACATTCTCTATCAATTTTTTTTCCCCAATATACCAAAACCTCATCTCTCTTCTCTGGACTTATCCTCTTTAGAATTAGATATTACACAACAAGAATTAATGTCTGCGTTACAACATTTGGAAAAAGACAAGGCACCGGGTCCGGACGGCTTCACAGTTTAATTTTATTTACACTTTTCCAAATTTCTCTTACCTAAGCTGCACTTTTAACAATTTTTTTCATCTCTTCAAATAAATCTTCTGGATCCTTTTCAGAAGCACATTTTTGCCTTATTCCCAAGGATGGCAAAGACTCCAAGTTTTGTAAGAACTATAGACCAATTTCACTGGTCAACATTGATTACAACATTTTTTCAAAAGCATTAGCTATCAGACTGGACTCCTTCCTACCAAATTTATCGGGAAGGGAAAAGTCGGGCTTTGTTAAAGGCTGTCTTATTACAGATAATACATGACTCCTTTGCAACATCCTGTCCAAGTATTCTCGCTTTAAGTACCCCCTGGCTGAAATTGCATTAGATGAGGAGAAAGCGTTTGACAGAGTTGAGTGGACCTATCTGTTTTATACTCTTAAATGGTTTGGTTTCGGTCCTAAATTCACTTCTTTGGTCTCTCTCCTCTACTCTAATCCCAGGGCTGCAGTGTGCGCCAATGGTCTGATTCCCTCTTTTTTTGATTTGGGTAGAGGAGTTCGTCAAAGATGCCCCTTATCTCCCTTTTTGTGCAATTTGGCTTTGGAACCTTTCCTCTCCAAACTCCACCAGAACCCACTTATACATGGTTTTAAGATGGCTTATTCTCATATCAAACTAGCAGCTGACGATGACTAAATTCCTGCCTTCTTAGCTGAAGTCTAAGAGTACTCCCTTATTTCTGGTTATAAGTGAAATAATAATAAGTGCGAAATTTTGCCCTTAACTAAATATACTTTCAAAGTAGATTTCAGTGCTTCTCAATTTACATGGAGTCTAAATCTAAATCTAGGATTGTATATTACTTCTAACATTTCTGACACCGTAGCATTATGTATGACTAAATGTATTCAAAAGCTAGTAGACCTGACCACTAAATGGCATCCTCTTTACCTATCTTGGTGGGGAGGATGCTTGGACACCATTAAAATTATGTTGACACCCATAGTTTTATATACTATATCTAATATACCACTTCCGATCCCTGTTAAATTCTTTAATAAAATCAATACAATTCTTTCCTCCTTCAACAAAAAGCCCAGAATGTCTCTGAAAAGACTAACACGTCCTGGGGGCGTGGCTTGGTGCCCCGGGAGTATGGCGGCACTGAGGTGAAGGGCTCCTTTGCGGTTTGCAAGCTCCGCGATTTCCGTCTGCCTCTTGACTCGTTGGAGACGGATTCTGCTGTCTGAAGACCATGGGCACATTTTGAGGTCTTCACTGACTCTAGGGCCGCTGTTGCAGGGGATTTCATACGGAAGTAAGTCCGGTCGCTGCTCCGATTCTACCGCGACCGCCATTTTGTTTTAAGGTGCGACGCGCGTCCCTTCTGACAACAACTGCCTATATGCTCCTTTCATGCAGCTTCCCATGCCCGTTCCCAGCAACATGCCCAAGACTGTGTTTTTATTACTTTCAAGCTGGAGTTGGCCCCATTTGAAATAACTCTGCCTATTTAATTGTTTGCTGAGGCATTTTCATTCCTTCATGTGAGGCAGCCATTTTGAGTCTCATCCAAAGCCACCATGATGTTTCCTCACACTGCTGGTCCCTCAGTTTGAATACTTTAAGGCCTGTTTGTTAATGCCTCAATTTTACCAGGAATAAGAGGTCTGTGTCCTCTGCGCTGGAACTACCTTATCAAATGCTGCACATTGACGATTTTCTCGCTCTTTCACCTATTTCTTCTTCATTTGCAGTATGAACATTTTGCTTTTGTTGCTCAAATCCTTGCACTGCGCAGTTTAAATTTTTTCTGCATTTTCTCTCCGTCAGTAACTTCAACATACTCCAATATTTGCAAAACTTGACAATTCATTTATATACTGTGTTTGCACAAGGAGACTCTTTTCATCTGTTGCTGGTTTGTTTTTCTCTTTCACGGGCACTCAATCTCTTCAATTGCTTTTGCCTCACGGAACTGTTTCTTTTTGTGCTTTGTCGGAGGGAAATGCTGTGAATAACAATGGTACATTCATCCAATACTAAACAAATCATCTTCTCTGAGTTCTCCAAGTTTGAGGATTCTCAGGCATCCTCCCCTCAGAACCTGCAGACCATGATGGATTCCTCTTCTACAGCCTCAGTGAAAAGGAACACCAAAAGGCTAAAAAAAGACCCTCCATCTCCACCTAAATCAATGTCGCCAGTTTCTTTGGAGCTCCAGTTGGAGGAAATTAGGGGCCTGCGTCCCTTTATGAAGGAAACCAACGCCAAATTGCAAATACTGACAGATAATTGGTCTCAACTGGAGACGAGGGTCTCATCAGTGGAACAAAGCATTTCATCCCTCAAGGAACTATGTGCCACAGTTTCTCATTTGCATTCACAGATCTCCTCTCTCCAAAGACAAGTGGAGGATCTTGAGAATCGCAACAGGCACAATAATCTTTGCATCTACAGCCTGGGGGAGGGCATTGAGGGGAATGACCCTCTCACTTTTTTCAAATCTTTTCTCCCCAAATTACTACATCGACCGGATGGCACGATGCTCAATATCCAACGTGCACATCGATTAGGCTGGGTTCCTTCTCCATCTTCAACTTCGCTGAGACCAAGAGGTGTCATTTTGTACTTTCTAGAATATAGGGATCTCCTGAAGGTGTTATCCACTGTTAAAGCTTCTCCACAAATCACCTGGTCAGGCTCATCTTTGTTCTTTGTGTAGTACTACGCCAAGGCCACTGCAAATCGGCGCAAAGCCTTTTTAGATATGAGAGCTGATCTGCTGTCAATAGGGGCCCGTTATGGCCTCTTCCACCCATGCCTCTTCAAAGTTACGTACAACAATAGGACAATGACATACGAAGATCCTGTGCGTCTCCAAAGCTTCATAAACTCTTGCAAAACAACCAATATGGATTCTTCTGGTCCTTCTTCTTCATTCCATACTTGAGATCATATTATTTTTCTTGTATAGATCTCTCAAACCTTGGTTCTTCTTCATGTGATTATTACTTCATGTTCTGAAGTTCTTCGTTTTCAAATAGTTGTTGTATCTATTACACTTACTAAGTTATAGATTCTTATTGTGAATATATTTATTGTCATTGGTCGTCAATAGTGTCACTGCCTCCTCCAGTAATCTCTTTTACCCTTATAATTTTTTTTCTCCGTAGATTATGTACCCTTGTTTTGTGGTGTCTTCCCGATCACACGTCTGGCGGACCCTGGATGCCACGCCTGCTCCAAGTGGTTCCTCCCCTCCTCCTGTTCTCCTGATTGTGCTTCCTTGACTTCCCCTTTTTTGTAGGTATGTTTTCCCTTTATTCGCTTCTCATATGTTTGTTCCCATATGTTCTCCTACCTCCCTTTTTGTCTTCTCTTCCTATTAAATTATTGGGTAGCGCTTTCCTTTTGTTTCCTTATAGTCTTTATCACTTGCCTATCTTCTCTGGCTTTTATATTCATCTATATTATGTTATTTGCTTTCCTATTATTCCTCATCCTTCCTCATTTCTCATCTATCACTGTCATTTACTTGATATAGGCTTTCTTCTTGTTTTTTATTTATTTCTCTGGATCGATGTGTTTCTAATGCTTCATGTCATTAAAAATCATTACTTGGAACGTTAAGGGTTTGAATTCCCCCTTTAAGAGACAAAGAATTCTGTCTCATTTAGGCAAACTAAATGTCGACTTTGCATTCCTACAAGAAACTCATCTCTCCGATGTTGAATCATTAAAATTGAAGAGAGGTTGGGTAGGTGATGTTTTCTATTCTCCAGGTGATGGCAAACATAATGGAGTGATGATAATATGTCGTAAGTCCCTATAATACTCTCTGTAATCTCAAGAATCTGATACGAATGGCAGATGGTTAAATCTTAAATTATCTCTCAAGGGTGTTCCAATCTCTCTTCTGAATGCATACTCTCCTACATGCTGTGACCCTTCTTTTTGGTCCACATTCGCCAAACATATCACTCAATCTATGGATGATAATTTTATCCTAGCAGGTTATTGCAATCAAATTTTCGATCCTTTCATTAACAGGCTATCTAAAGTCTCATTTATTCCTAATAAATCCCATAAGTCCTTTGTTCAGGCGATCTCACAACATAAACTAATTGATGCATGGCGTCTATGTAATCCGACCACCAAAGAATTTACCTTTTACTCCCCATCTCATCACTCCCAATCAAGGATTGATTATATTTTTGTTTCTCACAACATTGTACAAACTCTCACTAATGCAGAGATTGGTCCCATTCTTTTATTGGATCATGCCCCTGTCTCAATAAACATTGATATTTTACCTAAAGTTACTGGTCCTAAAAGACGGCTTTTTAATAATACTCTTCTTCTGGATTCGAAGTTTACAGATTCCTAGGTTCTTCGATGAGCTCTTTGAGATAAATCATACCCACTCCATGCCCTCTTCCACCTTGTGGGATGCCTCAGCTACAGACTTTGTAATTGGCTTTGTTGCAAAAAAACGAAAAATTGCCAGCAAGTTCACTGGGGACCTTCTTCAGAAAATTAAGAGATTGGAGCACTCTTATTACACCTCCCATTCTAAAGACTGCCTAACATCCCTCATTAATGCCAAAATGCAATTCAACAAAAAATCTACAGATGACGCTTCTTTATTTTTGTTAAAATCCAGTGCGAAATTCTATGGGGGTAAAAATAAAGCTGGAAGTATTTTGGCTAACTATTTAAATGTTAAACATAATAGGTTGAATATTGAGTCTGTTTACGATGCGAATTCTGACTTACAATATAAAGATGCTGATATTTTAAATCAATTTGCTCTCTTCTATAAAACCCTATATACCTCTGAAACTCAACCCACTACCCAATCCGTATCACATTTTTTCTCCAGCATTCATAAACCCCAACATTTTCCTCTTGATCTTTCTTCCCTGGAGTTGGATTTAACACAGCAGGAACTAATTACAGCCCTCCAACACCTTAAAAAGGACAAGGCACTTTGACCAGATGGTTTCACGGTCGAATTTTACCTCCATTTTTCTAAACTTATCTTGCCTGAGTTATATTCCCTTCTAGACTCTTTCACCACATTAGGTAGATCCTCGGGCTGCTTCTCTGAAGCACACATATGCCTTATACCCAAAGAAGGAAAGGACCCTAAGCACTGCAAAAATTACAGGCCCATCTCCTTGTTTAATATTGATTACACCATTTTTGCCAAAGCATTAGCAATTCGATTGGACTCCTATTTACCAGACTTGTTGGGCAAGGAACAATCTGCGTTTGTTAAAGGGCGATTTATAACTGAGAACACAAGACTCCTTTTTAACATTCTATCTAAAACCTCACGTTTAAACCATTCTCCTGCAGCGATTGCTTTGGATGCTGAAAAGGTGTTTGATAGAGTTGAATGGCTGTATTTGTTGTATTCCTTCAAATGGTTTGGTTTCGGCCCTAAATGTATCTCCTTAATTTCCCTTCTTTATTCTAACCCTCGTGTGCACCGGTTTGCACCAATGGCTTAGTGTCTCCATTTTTTGACTTGGAAAGAGGTGTACGCCAATGATGTCCTTTATCCCCCTTCCTGTTTAATCTGGCTGTGGAACCTTTTCTTTCTAAATTACGTCAGAATCCTAACATACACGGTTTTCACTCACTGCACTCTCACGTCAAACTTGCAGCATACGCTGACGATATCTTACTCTTCCTATCCAAACCAAATGACTCAATCCCCGCCTTTCTAGCTGAGGTACGTGAATACTCCAAAATTTCAGGGTATAAATTGAATAATGACAAATGTGAGACTATACCTTTAACTAAATACACTTTTAAATCAGATTTCAGTGCCTCCAATTTAACTTGGAGTTCTACTCACATTAAATGTCTGGGTTTACATGTAACCTCTTCCATTTCAGACACAGTATCGCTTTGCATGAATAAGTGCATTCAAAAGATTTAGGATCTGACCACCAGATGGCATCCTCTTTATTTATCTTGGTGGGGTCGCCTTGACACCATAAAGATGATGCTATCTCCTATAATCATATATACTTTTTCTAATATCCCGGTTCCCATTCCCACAAAATTTTTTAAGAGGATTAACTCCGCTCTTTCTTCCTTTTTATGGAATAATAATAAGTCCAGAGTGTCTTTCCTTAGGTTGATGCATCCCAAATCGGACGGCGGAGTTAATTTTCCAGATTTTCCAGCTTATCAGAAGGCATTCCTTTTACGTCAGGGCTCACTTTGGTTACGAGATCCCACAGAAGACTGTCCTTTATGGACTACAATTGAACGTCTCTTTCTGTCCCCTTTTACCTTCGCTGAACACCTCTCTTTTTCACGTGAACCACAAGCATTATCCACACCCATACTCAAATTAACATCTAAACTATGTTTATCTTCCTCCTCTCCTACTTATAATACTGTAGATGACTATCTTAATTCCACCATTTGGCATATCAAACGTTTACTCATCAAAAACAAACTTTTCAATTGGAGGACTTGGCGTCAGAAGTGGTTAATTTCGATACATCAATTATTTTCACAGTCAAATTTCATATCCTTCTCATCACGTAGTCAACTATTCAGTTTACCTACCTCCTTCATTCACAAGTACCTTTTACTTAAAGAAGCGGTGATGACTACCTACACCCAGTTGTCTACTACACATACATCTCTTAATACTCTCAACTCTGCAACACAACTACATAACTTCTTGAAAATCACATCCAAGGCCTCCATCATATACAGGTATCTTCATAATACTGACACTGCTTGGCCACAATCCAAAACAGAAGAGTTGTGGGAACGCGACCTTGCTACTTCTTGGTCAGTGTGGGTCAAAATTCGTAATTCATCTAGAGCAGCTAATATAACGCAGACATTGTTTTTTCTATATAACAGGCTCGTTTTCACACCACCTGATTTAAGCAAAAGATTTACTACAGTACCATGTGTCTGTTTTACATGCTCCTCTCCGAATGCAGATTTGTTTCACATGTTATTGGCTTGTCCTCTTGTACATAATTTCTGAAAACAAGTATGGTCCCAAATTAACTTGATTTTCCGAAGTAAACTTTCATTTCTTTTACTCATTTTTTTTGGGAAGCCTTTCTTCTTGTTGTGAAATTGTTACACCTAATGTTAAAATCATTGATTTGTTAATAGCAGTTGCCTTCCAGCAAATTACAGCTAATTGGAGAGACTTTTCTAAAATCTCTTTTAGAGCTTGGTGGTACAATGTTTGCCATAATCATAGATTGGATACTTCCTTTGTATATCCTTTACACATGGCCTAGATTTGTGGTTACCTGTTACGACATATCTGTGCTAGTCGTTCTTTCCAACTGCATCCCAGCCAGCAAGAAGTCTTAAAACCTCCTTGAATCCCCTGAGCGTTCTTTAATTCTTCAGTATCCTATTGTTTTTTCTCATAATTGAGATATGTTGCTTTCTTTGTTCTATTTTATGCCCATTTCACATAATACTATTGTAGTAATTTCTTGAATGATCTTTATGTAGGATTTGTATTTAAGTTTTATATTTTGTACTAACACCCTTATTCCTCATAATACAACTTTCTTTTGAACTCAAAAAGACTAACACATCCTAAAGATGAAGGTGGAGTCAACTTCCTAGATTTTTTAACATATCAGAAGGCATTTCTTTTATGTCAGGCATCCTTTTGGCTACTTGAACCCACGGACGATCGACCTTTATGGACTTCAGTTGAAAGTCTCTTCTTATCTCCCTTCTCATTTCAAGAGTACCTCTCCTTTTCACATAAACCGCAGATCCTCTTAAACCCCATAATCAAATTGACTTCTAACCTTCTCCAGCTACTATCCTCTCCTCAACAACACACTGTAGACTCTTTTCTCAATTCCACCATCTGACATAATAAAAGTTTGCTTATTCACAATAAAACTTTTTATTGGAAGACTTGGAGACAGAGAGGGCTAATCTGGGTTCATCAGCTATTCTCCCAATCGGCCTTTCTATTCTTCTCTTCACTCAGCCAAATGTTTAACTTGCCCATTTCATTTACTACCAACTACAATCTCTTAAAAGAAGCTGTGATGACTACTTACACTCAATTATCAAACACACCTGATATATTAAATAACTCTGACTCCCTCCCACAACTAAATGCCATACTAAAAAACTCACCTAGAGCTTCCACTATTTACAATCTTTTACATGGCACAGATATTACCAGACCAAAATCCACAATTGAGGAAGCATGGGAACATGATTTTCAGACCTCTTGGCCAATCACCTTATGGAGGAATTTATGGATTAAATTACGCAAATCTTCTAGGGCAGCAAATATAAAGCAAACACAGTTTTTTGTTTATAATAGACTTTTATTATCACCATATATTTTAAGCAAAAGTTTTTCAACTGTTTCAGATGTATGCTGGACATGTCTATCTCCAAAAGCCGATTTATTTTACCTGTTGTTTTCTGGTTATTTTGTTAGCATGGGCTCAAATCAACTTAATTTTTGGCACTAAGCTCCCTTTTTCCTTCACCAATGTCTTCTTAGGGAGCATCTCACCTGTATGGAAAAATATGACGTTTAATGTTAAAATTATAGATCTGTTACTAGCTGTCGCTTTTCAGCAAATCACTATAAACTGGAAAGGCTTCATAAAAATTTCCCATAGAGCCATCACCATAGATTAGATACTGCTTTTTTCTATCCTCTAAAACTAGCAATGAAACGTTTGGACTTATGGTCACCTGTTACAATATTTCTTGATGTTAGTGCTCAAAGGTTTTCTCAGCCACAACCATTACAGCAAGAAGTTCCTAAACCTCCCTGATCCCCTAAATGTTCCTATTTTCTTCTACATCTCATTAGAATGCAGATTTCATATGTTATTTGTATCTTTTATATTGTGTTATGATGTACTTTTTATTGACACCTTTATATAATTCAATAAAGCTTTCCTGAACTGAAAAAAAAGTTTATCACTGGTGGCCTAGGCTGGAAAGCAAGCATGCTAGTCACTCTGGGAAATAAAATGTAATGATCAAGCAGTATAGTGCTGTGAGGCAGAGCACAGGCCCCCCCACTGTCCTGTGGGGCCCAATTTCTGGCCTTTTCAGCCTGATAGTGAGCTGTGAGGCCCACCTGCCCTAGACTTCACAGCACTATATAATGGTGCAAGTCCCAGTGAAAAGGGCCCCACACCTAACTTTACAGCCTGATTCACTGCTTCGAGGCCCAGGGGGAAAGGACCACCTCCTCTGTGCCTCAAAGCGGTAGGGAGACACTTTACTAAACACTGCCCTACGGTGGCAGTCTGAGCTGGATGGTCCTTCCTGCCTACATCAATCCCTCTTTACCTGTTAATGTCCGGCTCATCATGGAAACAAATGAGCCTATTGTTGCCTGGAAACGGAGTACACAAAGGGCAGACAAGTTCTTTGCCACAAGTTTTAAACAGAGGTGTCGCCCCACCCTACTCTCGGAGAGCTGACATAATTGCTGACTTTGCTGCTCTCACAACATGACCTCTACCCCTTGTTTACCCTCTCCCCACCTTTCACACCTAGGAAGGCTACCAGGCCATGACCTGCGAGTTCAAGACACCTCGCTCATAAAGACATTAGCAATAGGTTCGGGTTGGGGAGGGGGGCATCGGGGAGTAGGTGAGCTGACTGTGAAAGTGTGACAGCGGGCCCCCTGTTATTGAGCTGAGCGCGAGGCCCTGGGCAGCTGTCCACACTGCCCATGCTAGCGCCAGCCCTGGGAGGGGGGTACATGTGCTGGAATTCAGCCACACGGAGAGGAGGATTGACAAATCTGTCCATCAGCACCAAGGACAGAGACAGGGCTCTCTCTCTCACACACACTCTCACTCTCTCATTCTCTTAGTCTCACTCTCCCACTGTCTCGCCTCACCGTTATGAAATTATTTTTGAAAGGCAGACACATGGACCTAGAGGGCTCCAGAGCACTTCATTGCGTTTTTCTTATAGATCATAATATAGTGCATATATTTTAGTTGAGTTACAGATATTGTTACAAGAACAACTGGTGACATGCAAAATGAGCTTGCAGTATCCTTGCGCAGAAATAGAGTCCATTCATAGAGCTACAAATCAAAATAAATAACTTTTGACGGACTTTCAGTCCTTTTAAGTAAGCAAGTTAAACGTAGGGGTACTTTAATGGCGACAGAGCGATATCATGTATCAAAGTATTTCTGCAGCAGGTGAGACTTCAGGGAGTGCTTAACCTTTCTGAGCCAACCTTGAACGGAGTTCAATAGCTCCATTCCAGTGCGTGGGATGGGGGATTCTTTTCTGAAATCCCTAAATCCGTGGGTGATAGTTTCTTTTGCTTATAATCATGCGAGTCTTCGTGAGATGGTCAGTTTTTTACAAAAGGTATTGCAGCATATTTTGGTGTAACACCTTGTGTGTTAAAGAAGTAGTTTTGGAAATACACCATGCTTCGACTGAGAGCCAGTTCAAGCTGGGGATCCAAGATCATAATTGCTGGTCTTTATGGAGGACAAACCTTATAGTCTTTGGAAGTACAGGGAGATGGATATTGCTACTGTAACGGAGAGCGAGTAAACACAGAATTTCGCTGTAGTTCTTAAATCAATTGAACTTCTCTCTTTCAATAATGTTGAGGCCAGAAGACACTAGATTGGGTGGCATTCATAAAATGTTTTATTTATATGAATTTGAGTATCTATATAAGCATTTAAAAAAAAGTCAGCGGGATTCATTGTGGATCCGCGAAGCAGGCCAAAAAAAATAAAAATAAAATGTAGCTCGGGCTCCTGCGCTTTATTTACTTTAGGTCTCTGGATGGGCCAGGTCCAGGGGGCAATAGAGAATAAAAATGCGGGGGGGGGGGCGCCCGGGCCCTTGCAGCTCCTGGGATCGCCAGCTTCCTTTGACTAATTGTTTGAAGTCTGGGGGGCCACGTGCCCCCGTGCTGCCCCGGGGACCGCCACCACCCCGGGGCAAATTGTGTGGAATGTGGGGGCCATGCGGCCACCCGCAATCCCGGGGACCGCCACCTCGTGGGTCTATATTCAAATAAGATGTGTGGGGGCTCCGGCCCCCGCAGTGCCATGGACTGCCACTTCCCTGGGGCTATATTCAAATAAGATGCGTGGCGCAGCCCCGGGGACTGCCACCTACCCGGGGCTACTGCACTTAAATGCAGGGGAGTATGACCGCCCTGCTGCCCCAGGCACCGCCACCTCCCTAGGGCTATTTTCAAAATGGGAGGAGGGCCGCACAGCCCCCCTGCTGGAGCCAAAAATGGCCCTGGAGACCACCACCAATTTTTTCTCTTGCAGTCAGTGTCTCTCAGAGTGGGACAGGGTGGGCCAGAGCAGGGGGAGGAGTGGTTTGCACTCCCTAAGTATTCATGATTTCTTTGCTGGCCCTCTCTGGCCAGCCAAAGAGTCATGCACACTTTGCATCTTTCCCACCAGGCTGGAATGCACAGCCTGGTGAGGAACACGCCCAGCCTCCCATTCTCCTTCTTAGTGCTGACCCACTGTGCTCAGACCAATCACAATGCTGCATTGCAGATTTGTGATTGGCTAAGGGAAGGCCGGGTGCTTCCTGCTGCTTCCTGGTGCCGGAGGCGATAGGAAGAAAGAAGAGGGCGGAGGGGATGCCACGGCCAGCTGTCACCGGTAAGTATTTTTTAACTTTTTTTCCTTTTGTTCCACCCCCACGCACCACCCCCGTCCGGTAGTAGCTGCTACTGGAAAGAGGTACAACTCGCTCTTTCTCTTCTCAATCAATCTCTCCAACTAACTTTTTCTCTCCCCATCTGAGGCAGAGACTCCACACAGATACCATACATCAGCTATACACATGTTGCGTTTGCCTGCCATAGACAGGATTTGATTTCTGATTGTAGTGTGCTAAAACAATTTGTGCCAAGAGGCTCACAATTGGACCACTACTTGAATTTATAAGTTATTTTTAGGACCTTCGTAAACAGGTACAGTTGCTACATTGTTTCAACAGCTGGTTCCATGGGGACTGTGCCGGTGATAGCATAGATGTGTAGCCTTCTTTGTACATATGCCTTATGTTGCCTCGCCCAGCCATTGTAGAGTCCTACATTTTTCTACGGTCTGAAGAGGCACCCAATAGATATGAACAGTTCCTCTGTTGTCTTTGGCAGTGCTTATCAGCAGAGAGTTATAATATTCCATTATAGGCCTTATCATAGCCCTAGCAATCATGATTTTTCCTAGGCCTGGACGAAGCTCTTGGAGTTCTGCTACGCGGAATTCTGAGGAGTGGTCCAAAACCTCAACAAAATTCCACGGAATTCCACCAGCAGACGACCTACATGACGTGCTCTGTTCACGCTCCTTTTTTGACCTTCTAGTAGGACAATGCACGGTCCAGCGCTCTAAACTGTGAACGAACAGCACCACGAGGTTAGTATGAGTGCAGGCTAAATTTGACCTTTGACAACTATTAGAATTATTTTAATTTTACCTTGTTTTTTTTATACTGTCTCCTTTTTTAACTCCTCTATTGAATTTTTGTTAAATTCTTGTTATCCCTGCATTATCCTTTTTGTTTATATTTCATGTTTTTGTAGCTGACGTCCTCCTGTCTCTACTAGTATGGAGTTTTATTCTGCTTTGTTAGTAAGTTTTCCCTCACCCCTCTTTATCTTCTGGTCTAATAGGACTAAGAGAACAGATTTTTGGTACTTTACTGTCTACTGTGAACATTGCAGGTCCAAGTAAGCTTTTGTTGAGAAGGCTTTCTTTTTCTTACCCATGTTCAAAGAGGTAAAACAATAGTCATGGTGGACTCCCCCAACATCATGCCATAAATTATAAATGTAAACAGTATACCAGCAACTTCATGACAGTGCAAAATGCCAGGAAAATATAAGGTCCCATTGCATTTGCCAACCAACACCATATGTATTAAGATAACCATCATTCCACCCCTTCATTGTGCTTCAGTGGGTTAATAATCATCATAGCCCTGCCCCTCCATTACAAAAAGTTTATGTTTGACTTAACTGTCTGGATTTTCTAACACTGTCACCCAAGTAAAAATGCCAAAAGTTACATTTTTGATAGAAGAGACTGCTAATCGAAATGTTGTGATGTATTGAGCTGGTAATTTGTTAATAAATAAAATAAGAGGAGGAGTATCCGACATCTAAAAATATGTTATGTTTATTCTACATGCACATTCCGCCATTGGCAGGTGCAGAGGTGGATTGGGTGGGAGACACAGCGGCAGCAGGGACAGGCAGTAGTTAGTCAAATCGCTTGCTTATTGACCATTACTATTGTACTCACTACAAGGGTGTCATGATTCATGAACCCCCTGCTTTAGCAGCTACACCAGTGGTTGAGTTCTTATGGCCTCTTCTATCTGGAACTCAGAAGACAAAAACTCATAAGGAATGCTAAATATGATGTGCTGATGGAAAAGGGAAATGAAAAGGATGGAAGGTTAAGAAAAAATTGATGAAAGGATGCATGGGTGGGTTAAAGGATATATGGGTGGGCAAATGTGGACATATAGGTGAAAGAATGGTTAAAAGGGTGGAGACTGAATGGATGAATATGTGGAAGGATGAGTTGGAAATTTTGATTAAAGACTGAATGAGAGAAAGTAAAGCTTAAATGGTGGGTATCAAAGGGTGATTACAACAATGAATGTATGAATGGATAGTTGCTTAGATGAAGAAACAAGGATGTTGTTCTGGAGAGGGGCATGCTCACTTTCTTCGCTTGCTTGGTTTTCGAAGCTTCGGTTCAAAGTGGGGGCATTTTAATTTTTTGTCTGCTCTCTCTGCTCACTGTATTTGTTAAGTGAGGCAGACATATGTCCCTCCTATCATCATTCATCACCTCCCTTCTAACCCATAGCATTTCACTATCCATGACCTAAGTGCAGCATTATTCAATTCACCATTGCTGTGCAATGTGCATCTGCTTCAGTTAATCGGCATTTACAAATATTTAAATGCACACGATACTGAAAACATGGTGTGTTTCTCTTCTTCCCCATGCCCTTTTAGTCTCCTCCTAGTACTTCACTCCTTTATTCTTTCCTAAGTTTTGTCCCAGCATACAAAATGATAGAAATATCCATTCCTTTCCCTGTATTTCTGTGCATCTTTTTTCTGACTGTCTACTTACAACAAACAGGATATTCACATTTTATAAATGACATAGTGTAACAGTTGTTATTCAACTGCCTCTTTGGAGTCAGGGTAGAATGGAAAAGGCATTTGGAAAAGAGCCGGGTCATTGGAATGAATTAAAGTAAGATAATTGTCCATTACAGCTATCACAGCTGCAGACTGCAGAGAGTAGCAAAGTACCCAAAGTGCTGGCTTGTATGCCTCCATTAATTTAGCACATAAATGTGTACTCCATAGTGGATAATTCCTTACTCATTAATGAGAGGTATTTTATTTCTATTTTTCAATGCAAGGTGTCTGTTTACTTTTTTATTAGAAACATCTTCAAAACAAAAAAACTATCTTTTTTTTTAATCTGGTTTTATCCTGCCTTAATTCTTTTCAGCCAGGCAGTGTTTTTTTATGTGAGGCATGTGTAGGTACAAAATGGCCCTGTGACTCTCCTAATGACATAAAATTCCAATGGCCTAAGGAGACCAGCAATGTACTGCTACTGACCCACTATTTAATTTTAAACAAGTGTTTGCCTAGAGCTTGGCTTACAATTTGCCTTTTTTTCTCTTTTGCTTGATATTGCTACTCCTGCCTGTCCATCACCTGTACCAACATGGCAGGAGTACCATCGGTTGATGGTGCTGTAGGAGGAAGAGGCTGAAGCAGCTGCTGCTGCCCCCGGCCCCAGTTCTACCAGTCATCCATAGTCTCTAGGCACCAACATCGCCTCCAGTGCCGCCGGCAGCTGCCAGGTGCCCGATTGACCACCACTGCTGCTCCTCTTTCCGCTCAGACCACAAATTCTAGACCTGTGTCCTGCAGCATCTAGCGTAGCTTGAAGAAAGGATGTCCCAGCTGGAGCAGAAACTTGACCGCCACATAACCCGCATAGAGAATTCCTCTTCTAAAAGTTTTGTTGGGAAAGACTTTTGTTGTTGTTGGAGAGGGTGAGAAATGGAGTTGAGACTGGGTTTTGGACTTTGGACAGTATATTTTCTTTGAACATTGGTTGGAAATGAGGTGATTTGCTTGGGAAGAGGGGAGGGCCTGTTGCGGGTGGAAAGGGTGGGTTTTATAGTAGTTAAAAAAATTAAAAGAGAAATCATTATTTTACTTTATTTATGCCTCAAATCGTAATTTTGTTGTTTTACTTTGCACTGCTGCCTTTTAGCATAGCCTGTTTTTTAAACCTGCTTCAAAAACTATTTATCAGTTAGTTTTGCCCTTGTTCTACTACCCTCTGTAACTATATTGACCACCAGGGTGGATTGCCATTCCCTATATTACCCACAACAACCTAGATAAACAATATCTTCAGTAGAAGTTAGTTACTAACTAAATGTGTTCACTTCACTCCATAATTCTCTTACCTAAATAGATGAAGTGAGGCTGATACCTTTCTCAGTATTCATACTGCAGGATTTCCCAAGGTAACATGTTATGGCGGTGATAGTAGTAGCAGGATAGCACGCTAACAGGGAAGCAATCACAAGTGATGTCCCACTCCCACCTAGGTGAACTCCAACTCTAGGATTGAACAAAGGATTATTCATCACAGGCAACAAGATTGAAGAAAAACACAGCAGAGTTAGTGGGTTATATCATTTATAACATAACTTTAGAAAGACTGATATCAGACTACAACCATGACACAACGAAGAAAACCTGATATCATAACAAAATCTAGAAATAGTTACTTCTTCTGAGTAATGGAGAGTTAGCATTTAATTAAAATTAAACTGATAAAAATCCTTGAGTCGGGAGAAGTGGATGAGGTTAGGCGTTTATGCAGCATAACACATGGCCTGAATGATGATGTTGACTGATGATGCATGGGTGAATAAATGGGGCCTATGTGGGTTATTGTCCAGGTAGTAGAAAATCACACAGTGAGTTGGTGTTACTTTCACCACATTCGCCCCACCAAGTGTGTGATCCATTTATGGTCCAAAAATTAAGTCACGCAGTCAAGGGGAAGAGGGTTTAGGGGTTTGATAAATGGCAGAGAAAGGGGATTTGGGGAAAGGTGTGCCATAGACAAACATTGCACAACAACAATATTAATCAAGGTGACAAGCAGCATATAATCATCAATCTGTTGAGGAAGGAATGACTAAGACACAGTTCAGTTGTATGCGTTACAAACATTCCTTCAGCCCCAGGGACCAAAGTATTTTATATATATATATATATATATATATATATATATATATATATATATATATATATATATATATATATATATATATATATATATATATATCTCAAATGACATCACTGATGATATCTCATTTGACATCAATGGTCACATCAATGATGATATCATTAATGTGACAATACAATGCATCTCCTCACACTTTAATATAACCTCTGTTACAACCCAGTGTTAAATACAGAGTATAATTTTTGAAACCATTGACACACCAATACTAGTTACTACATACGCACTCACTGATTCCTACGTCTACACACACATTCACTCATTCACCCATACAATCATTCATACATACAATCACTCATCTTTACAACACTATCATATGCACTCATACACCTATACAGACACTCACACTCTGCCACTCATCCATGGAGTTACTCACACACCTAGTCAGTCCTGTAAATAATCAATCACACTTCCATTTTCTAATCTACACAGTTAAACATAGAGTACCTTACATTTTCAAACATATACTAACACATACTTACTCTCTTATAGAATCACTGATACAAGTACACATTGATCTGCACAGAGTCACACACCTCCCAGCCAGCCATACACACACTCAGTCTCCCATACAAATACTTGTGCAACCAATCAATAACCCATATAGCTACTTATATAGCTACTGATCAACACATGCAGCAGCTTGCACAACAACAGACATACTGATGCACACTTTCAGACAGTTTAGTCACTAACCCGTGCATTTAGTAAGACGCATTTAATCACTCACTCATACAGTCAATCACGCACCTACTAAAACCTTCATTCAGACACTTATACATCCACTCATTCTTCAATATGTAAAACATATTTAAACTTTACAGAAACACATAATCACTGGATGTTGTCATCAGTGATGTCATTTGAGATGTCATCAGTGATGTCACTGACCATGTCATGAATGATGTAATATGTGACATCATCAGCAGTGGATTGCGGGTGCGCGATATATAGTTAGTGCAACTAACTATATATGGAATTTCAATGGTTTTGTGTGAGTAAAATAAGGTTTTTTAAATGCTAATTCCTAACTATATATGGTCTATAACCTATGGTTTTTTCAGTGAATTTTCAAGGTTTTGTAAATGCTAATTCCTAACTATATATAATCTATAACCTATGGTTTTTTCAGTGAATTTCAATGGTTTTTTAATAGCAAATATCTATAGCTGTAAAATGTATTCTTCTTTAAATCCCAAAATATATTTTATATGTTTATTAATAACTTTTTTTTTAAAATTTTTTTTTCTTCGTTCCCACTTCGCGAATCGGGAAGCTTCCCGTTAGCTGACCTTGATGCCGCGAAATAGACCGCGAGCCAGTAAACGTTTCTTTACCGCAACTGCCGCGTTAGAAAACAACATCGTGACGCCTCCCGTCCGCATGACGTTTCGCGTTGTCGCGTGATACGTCATATGACGTACTACGTTAGCGAACTGGTACGCTTACCGAGTCGCAAAGCAAAGGTTTCTGGAAGCAAACCGGAAGGCCCTGCAAAGCGTGTAACATAAACACAGCAGGTCATGTGACTTGGTAATAACACTTTTCATTGGTTCATTTCACTTTTGGTTTCCTAATGATGTAAGACTAGGTCATATAATTTAAAATGAACACTTTTCATTGGTTGAGAACTATTGTTTTTCCCAAATGATGAAAATCCCTCTTTCTTTCCTCACTCTGACTTTCATCATTGTGAGAGAAAGACCCTTTGTTACCAGTGAGCAATGGCTTCTTTAGTAGCTTCAGCTGGTGCTTCCCCACCACCTCCACCACATCCAAGGAAGAGTGGACCGATGTGTGAATGTGTTCACTGTATGCAACAACTTTGACACTTACAGAAGCCTCACCTTCTCCATGCCTCCTACACAGTTCTACATGTACATCATAAATGCAAACAGAACAGAATTAATTATACATGTTAAATGGTTTATTTTTGCTGTTCTCAGAATGTATCAAATTTCACTAAAAACAGTGACTTGAAGGTATTCATCATATAACAGCGGGGAAAAAAAAACACAATCAAAATGATTGTGTTTAAAAAACCCATACAACATAACAAATCAGAATTCAGAACTCCTTAAAGTTAACTTACTTTCCATGACGGCCAAGGATGTCCTATGAACAGCTTACACTCTGTTGTGCTGTTATTACTTTCAACCCGCCACTTTCTGAAAGAAAACCTCCATCATTTTCAAAAACATGTTACATACAATAAATGACTTCTTGCTCTCTACCACAAGTTTCCACAAGGCCAAATCTTGTCAAAGCCATTTATAACTCTTGGATTTCTTGTAAGCCAATCCCGTCTTTTCGCATTTCCGCAACTTTCAGAATTAAAATGTTGAAGATCATTTACACAATCCTGGACTAGTAATATCTTCCCCTTCTTGCTCAATCATGTTCTACATTTCCTATCACACTGATACTGCTTACTATGAAGCAGACTTACACTACCTTTATGACTAGTACAATTATTTAATTCTCTACATCACTTTTAATCACAAAGCAATGTAAAACAGTAGACAGCATTGCAGACTTACATTCCCTCTACTCCATGTTTTGATTGGCTGCTTCAATTAGCTTATAAAAAGAAATAGTTTTTCTGAACTCATTCAAAGTGCACGTATTTCTCAATGACGTCCAGTGTTATGGTAAAAAGTTATGTCTCTGTACTACACTTATCCTCAAGGCCAAATAGTGTAGGAGCCATGAGAACTTCTTGAAATTCCTCAGAGCACATCCCGAGATTCTTTCCCTAAAATTTTGGTTTTAAAAACACCAGGTAAGAGTTTTTAAGGTCATATGGCAATTTTTTTTTGAAAATTAAAACAGAATCATTGCAGAATGACCAGCCATTTCTACACTTTAAATAAGCTGTATAATGTCCTGATGTTATTGAAGGACCATCATGATATATAATTGCTACAGTTACAAAAGTCCTTCCTGATATTGACAACTGTGAAGCCACAAAATTTTTAATTAAAGTTGTCAATTTTGTTCCATCAGGCCTACATCGTTGGAACATTAAAATGACATACTGGCCATATGTTCATATAAATAATGTGGACATCATTTCAGATTTACATTGCCTACACTCCATATTGTGATCAGCTGCTTTTACTAGCTTATTAAAAGAGACTGATTTACTGTCTGGCAAAGTTAAATATATAAATCTTTCTCAGTCTACACTAGTAGTACTTGACACCCTACAGTTCTCGCAGTCATGCTGCCATTGATAAGAAAGCCCAAACAGGTGATCTACATCTACACCTTCATCATGCAATACATCAAGCATATACATTAAAAACTCCTGACAATCTTGCTGACTATTTTGAGAGAATTGTGTTTGGCCTGAACATCTGTCTAACAGATTTCGAATTTCAGACACACTTTCTATGTTTGTTCTATCAGTGCTACATTTCTCTAACACAGAATTTAACAAACTGCAAAATCTTTGATCAGAATTGACCACAATCTCTTCTTTTACATTTTCTAGAGAAAACAAAACATTAACCACTACATTAGCATAGCAGTTGACACCAGAACTGTTTTCAAATTGAAAACCAACAACATCTTCAACAGAATCCTTTTTGTTTCTGCTTATAATTTCAGGTTCATCGACTTTTCGTCTTTTTGCTACAACCTCCCCAGTATTGGTCACATTTCTTCGTTTCCGGCCTACCACACGTTTCTCAAACAAAGGATACTGAGGCAAATGTGGCGCATACTCTCTTCTCAACCTATTGTATTCCTTAACACAATCTAGATCCGCACAAATGTTTGTGACATCACACTCAATCAAGTACAATCCCGATAAAGTCCTAACTCGTGACAATGCCACATATGCCATACCCTCCTTGAACACAGAACTGCCAATATTCACCACTGCACAGTCTACACTTAAACCTTGCGATTTATGGATTGTCACCGCATATGCCAAGCAAACAGGAAACTGCTTACGACGAACATATAAGTCTTTTACAAGCAAAAATCTAGCAGAACAACGAGCAATTAGCTGTACTTCCTCAATGCCATCAAATTTAATTTTTAAAAATTCAATTCCATCTCTATTTCTGTATTTCACAAAATCAACAACATTACCCATTGATCCATTTACCAGACCTCTTTCAACATGTAAATTCCTTCTTAAAATTATACGGCAGTTCAAGCACACATTCAGAGTCTTTTCAAAACCCGCAGTTTTAGATATACTCTTCTCCAATGAATCCAATTTTGTTTTCAGATTCTCAGACAAAATAATTGTTGATCCCATATGCTCTACTCTGTCAATAGCTTCCAATTTCACAATCTCTTGCTTTTCTAAATGCAACATTTTGTTGTTGAATTTGGCACATTCTGCAAGAGTTGGCATCAAACATATTCCAGATTTTTTCTCAGTAACTTTCTGAAAAATATTCTCAGGCACAACATCTTCGTCTGGATATAAATTTGTCAGTAATCGTGCATGTAAAGCTTCTTTCCCATGCTCGGTCACTTTTCCAATTCTAACATCTTGTAGAATAGTCTTGTAAACTTCATCCTTTGCCTGACGCATATTTTCATGCAGTTCAGCATAATTGAAGTTTAACCATATATTGACGTTGCCAATACTCCCTAAGCACTTCCTGGTATCTTCATGCGTGAGCATTTTGAACACAGGTTGCCCTTTCACTGGTGTCAGCTGCAGAAGATCTCCGAAAACAATGATGTGTTTGCCACCAAATAACACATCATACTCTGTTTTGAGAACTTCTTGCATTCTCAAATGCACAAAGGCAAGCATGACATTGGAAACCATGCTTACTTCGTCAATGATAAGAAGTTTCATTTTCCTCAAGACTCTTGAAACTTCAAAACAAGCATCTCCAGATAGCTTGTGATATTCTAATTTGTTGTCATGCTCCACTGGCAGCATCAGTAAACGATGTAAAGTAATCCCTTTAATGTTATGTGCTGCCAGTCCAGTTGGAGCGGTGACAACACAAGACAGCGATGACTCTGTCCTTTCCTGCAAATAACATGAAATTGCTTTAATAAGGAAACTTTTTCCAGTTCCCGCTTCTCCACTCACGTACAGTCGGACAGGCTTCAACGACGTACATGAGCACTCTTTCTTGTCATGACTTAATCCATGATCAATTTGCATGGTAAGTTCGTCATATATTTTCCTCTGCTCAACGTTGAGTTGTCTTTCCAACTCTTCTAAGTTAACCGCATCCTCCTGAGCATGTGCCATGGCTCTTTCCACTTCATTCATAGCAGTGGCAGCTTCATTTTCGATAAGAGGTCCTCCTAGTGGATCCTGACTCAATGAAGCAGAACTCTGACTGTCCTGAGAACTGTCTCTGGCAATCTCGGCTGCAATCGTTGCTTCCTGCTCAATTTCCACATTCAACATTTCTACATATTTGGGAAAAGCAGGACATTCTATGGTCTCCTTGGCAGCATTGAATGAGTCTTCGTAACAAAGGAAATCTCCAAGCAGTTCCTCTTCTGCACGCCAAGGCTTAAAAAGTTGCAAAAGTGCTAAATAGAAAAACTCCTTTTTTTCAGGAGATTCGCCACTCAATTTTCGATG
This sequence comes from Lissotriton helveticus, assembly GCF_964261635.1. NCBI lineage: Eukaryota > Metazoa > Chordata > Amphibia > Caudata > Salamandridae > Lissotriton > Lissotriton helveticus. The sequence goes on from NC_136062.1 coordinate 205,576,328, forward strand.
GTTTATCAAGTGGCATTTTCTTTGCTTGACCAGACATCCCTCACTTCCTATTACAGCATACACTCCTTTCTCAGTATCTTCTTTGATGTTCCTCTTGAATATGTAATTTTGCAGAACCTCATACAGACAAACATTCTCGAGGTGACTGCTTCGATTTGGATAATATGTATCCAACATGTTGCTCTTCAAAATGTCGGTACTGTTTGGCTCCTTTTCCGCCAAATACTCAATTTCCTGCACAGGTTTCAGAACTCGATTACGCGTTGCAGCAAGACCAACACTCGCCCAAACGATACTCCTGGACTTGGCATAGAGACTTGCTGAAGACAACCGGTCAGAACATTCGTAAGCTCCGATTTCTCGATGCGACAACATCTTCAGACTGAAACTGTACAACTTCTTGCTGAGGCTCTTTTCATGGGAAATGTCCTCCCACATATCCTTCAATTCTGTCTTCTCTTTTTTGGTGATGTAAGATGTCACATACCGAGCCACAGCCATACAGTTATCAGCCACAAACTGTATATCCATGTTAGCATTCCACATGGACAAAATCACCGGGTTGTAGTCGTTGATGTACTTAGACTCTTCGTTCCTCTTCAAATTGTATGTGTTTTTAGGTGATTTCTTCATCACATTATGTCGCAGCGAAGACATCAAACTGTTCACTCTTCCTTTAGAAATCACCGATCGTGGAAAGCCGAAACGACATTTGGTGTAGAACTTGTCTTTGTTCCGGAATTTACGATGACAGTACTTTCCACATCGATGGCTTTGGAAACGTAGAACTTTTTCTCTTAGGCTTTTTTTCTCCTTTGCGTTTGGAACAGCACACGTAGAATACTGTTCTATGAAACTCATCACTGAGTCGTCTGCATCCGTTCCAAATTTAGGTGCATCCTTGATCCACAGCAACATATGTATATGAGGAGCACCTCTTGCTTGGTACTCCTTCCACCAGAAGAAATCCAACACCTCTCCAAGAGGTGGATTCTTCTTATTCATGATGAAAGACATCATACCTTCAAATCTATGATTGAAGTACCTACATACATTGACTGGATCCAAAGAGCACAGTTCTCCGGGTGTCTTGAATTCGATGTTTTCTACGTTAGCATTTGCCTCTCGTAGAAATTCAAGTAAGTCTTCCCAGCCATACTCAGCACAGCTCAAAGTGAGGAACCATGTGGGAGTTCCTAAGTTCCTCAGCATACATTTTAAATCACCATGACGACGGTACCAGTACTCATTAGTACCACGCTGACACGCCATGAGATTAATCAGGTGAGAATCCAAAATACTGTCTTGGACATTGACTTTATCCATAAAGTCACTTGCCGAGATGTTTTGCATGTGTATACCACTTTTCAAGATGTGGTTCACTGCATATGACAGTCCAGACAGATCGCTTTCAAACAGGAGATGAAACAAATAAGGAATGCATTGTCGAAACCTAGGATCTCCTGCATACAATCGCAAAGTCCGGTATTCAGAAGCAGGAATTTGATGAGGTCGCTCATCATATCTTCCTCCCTGACCTGTTGGAAAAAGCTGTGGGAAACACCGAGCTTCCAAACTTTCCTCCCAAACACTAATGGGACTCCCTTTCGCTTGTTTCATTTGAAACAACTCAATAGCATTCCCCATGACTTCCTTGGAATGCAAAGGATGAACACTATAATGTTCATATATTTCTTCACTAGTACAGGGTTCTACTTTCTCAAAAGTCAAAAAGTCAAAGTCAAAAGTCAAAAAGATTTTATTTGTATTGGTACTCTTATAGAGGACCACAAATATACAACTTACAAGTATAAAGAAAAAAATAAATTTCGCATATAATCAATACAATGGTAAAAAAGATTTTAGAAACTTAAAAAAATTATGACAAACAAATTCATTTGACGGATATTTACATAACTGCAAAAGTTCACTCACTTTGACAATTCTACAAGTTTGATAGATCGGGGCAAGATATCTGGTGCGTGCAGTAGTTACATTTGTGTTGGGACACACAAACAGCAAGTGCTCAATGTCTTGGTCTCCCCCTTCACACAGGGGGCATAGGAGTGATGTTCCTGTCGACCACCTTGCTGTGTAAGTTAATACTGGTAGGATACCCAGTCTTAGCATAGTGATTGTCCTCCTTACACCATGAGTCAGGGAATACCTGATGTATGGTTGAATTTGCTTATATTCCAAAGAGTCCACGAAGGATTTATATGTTTTCAGTTTTTTGCAGTGTTCATAGTCTAATTCGTAGCTTAGTTTCGGGGTGTAACATCTTAGAAACAATTTCAATTGAGCTGCTGACCAACTGCATAGAATATCCGAGGTGATTTCTGCCATTTGGAATATAATTTTCATATTGTTTGAGAAGGTCTGATTTTTTGTTTCACTATAGAAGATTTCATTTTTCAATAGGTGTCTTAATGTGCCCTCCTTAGCTTTGAGTAGATTATAGCTCCACCTGATTACATTGGCTACTGCTGTGGCAAAAGAACTTGTAATCGAGAACTCCAACCGTAATGCCTGAACAGGTACAGAATCAGAGACCTTCATTAATTTTCTTAAAATTTTCCCCTCTTTACGGTCCATGTAGGTCCACTGTTTTATCGGGATATACTCTGTTGCATATGATAGTACAGGTGGAATTTTTACTTTATAAATTTTATTTAGAGAAGAGAAGTGCCGACTTCCGGTGGAACGATAGAGTCTTAAAAGAGCCTCAGTGTGAACATCAGATTTCCTAATTAGATTTTCAATATGTTTTGCATTGGAGATGTTCTTTGATAGTATCCTGCCAAGATAGGGATACTCGTTCACTATTTCTACTTTTCTTCCACCTAAATTCCAACTGTAATTATTTCTAAGTTTCTTCCTTGAAAAAACCACAATTTGTGTTTTGTTTAAATTCGGGGTTAAAAAGTTTACTTTTGAATATGCATGAAGTATATCCAGAGAGTTTTGTAACCCGAAAGGGGTTAGGTCAAGCATTACTATGTCGTCAGCGTACATTAGTACTTGTATGTTTTGCTTAGCAATTTTAGGTGATAAACATAAACCCTGCTGTAACTGTTTAGGCAGGTCGCTGAGATACAAGGAAAATAATAATGGTGCCAATAAGCACCCTTGCTTTAGACCATTGGCTGTTTGTATCCTTTTTGTTAGGCCCTTTTCTCCCCCCATTTGCACCTGACACCAGGTATTGGTGTGGAGATTCACGATGGTTTGTAGTAGTTGTTCTGGAATTCCAAGTTCCCTGAGTTTATGCCATAGAGTTGGTCGATCGACACGGTCAAACGCAGTCGAGTAATCAACGAACACTGCATATACCGGCTGTGATTTTCCTGTTACATATTTATCTAGTATCGTTTGAATAACAGCAATGTTATCTGTAACCGAATGTTTTGGCCTAAAGCCAGCTTGAAACATCGGAATTTTGTCCAGTGAAAAAGCCCAGTCCTTTAGTCTTTGTAGAACTTCTGCTGCAAAGATTTTACCCGCAGCGTCCATTAGCGCAATTTGCCTATAATTTCCGGCAACTGTCCTGCTCCCCTTTTTATATATTGGGATAATCGTACTCCCCTGCCAGGATTTAGGTATTTGTCCGATTTTGAGGATAAAATTGAATAGATCCGATAATGATTTACCCCATTCCTTTGGATTTGTTTGATAAATCTTTATAGGGATCTGATCTGGGCCAGAGGCACCTGTTTTTCTTGCTTTTTTGATTGTCCTTTCCACTGAAATAGCCGTAAGAGATTGTAAGTCCACTTTAGCTTTACTTTTACTTTTTTCCCGGCTTTTCCCATCTGATATAGTCAGATTTGCTTTGTACAAATCAGTGAGATAAGTTTCCCACTCCTTTGGGGGGACAGGTATTGATTGTAGTTTCTTTTTTGTCCCTGTTAATTTTGCTATGAGGGACCAATATTTGCGTTGATTAGAGTCTTTTGCTGCTACTTGAATGTCAATCCAATTACGGTCTTGAATATCTTTTTTATTTCTTAGCTTCTCTCTCCTGAGTTTATTTTTTAGTTTGTTAATTTCTTTCTCAGTAGATATAGAGGCATTCATGTAATAGCCACGAATAAGTTTGTTCAGTTTTTTCTTCGTAATGGAGTTTTGGTTGTTTTTATTGAAGTTTTGATTTTTCCACCTATTAACTCCAGAAGGAGCCTGATGTAATTTATCCCATAGAAAATTCCTAAGCTCATTAATCACGTGTTCAAAATTCTCTATTGGGTCCTCCGAGAAAATTGTTGTTAGGAGGTCAGTGTGCTCAATCAAGGTTGATATTCTGTCCATAATTTTAGAACTCCAGAAAATTCTTCTCTGATCTCCATTTATCAGGACAGAATTTTTATGAAAAATTAATTGTGCATCTAATGCAGTTTGAGGGTTCCATTCCGTAGTTAAATTCATCAGCGCATGGTCACTCTCTTGGCTTAGCTTTACTTGTAGGTGGGTAACAGTCTCCAGTAGATTCATACTACAGATGATATAGTCTATAGTGGATGGACTTCCATTACCCCGTCTAGTGAAAGATGCCGGGATATCGCCTTCCAGGTTGCCATTCAAGATTGCACCATTTAAAGTTGGCAATATTGATAATAGTAGTTTTCCTCTTTTATCGGATTTCGAACCTTTAGGGAATCGCGGGGCTGAAAATTCAACTGATTCCTCTTTATATAATTCAGCCCATTTTCTAATTTCAAGATTAGAAATTTTGCCATTCAAGTCACCTGCTATTATGTAAGGAATATGTAATTGGTCCTCTACTATCTGCGCAATGGTTTCCATTATCTCCACAAACGTTAGATCTTCATTCTGGCCAGGAGGGGCATATACGTTGAAGAGCAAAATTGCCTTTTCGGTTGCCGTATTATGTATTTTTAATGAGACCTTTATACATTGCAGGTGGTAAGATTTAGTTTGAATAACTTCTTGGCCCCACAGATATTCCTCTGACAGTAGAGTGGCCAAACCACCTTTTGCATGGCCCCGATTTGTGGGTATGGCAGGGGTGACATAGACATAATAGTTTTTCAGAGAAAAAGAGTCAGTTGCCCAAGTCTCTTGTAGCAGCAAGATATCTGGATGATTACTTATGGCCTCCTTTAGTTTGATCGTATCTTCCCCCGCCATATTCCACGATGTTATTTTTAGGCCGTTGTTAAACAAGTTGCCCAAGGCATGTAGAGAATCTCTTACTGTTACAATTCCCTGAAACCCGTGACCAAGACTTTATACTTTCGCTAAAATCTCTTCCGTTAGAGTCATGGTACCATACTGCCCTTCCTCCATTTTCCACTTTTATTTTTATTTGTAGAAAGTCTTTCCCTGTGGAATTAATTCCTGAAGTCGACTCTCCAGCCAAATCAGTATGTCGAAACTGATTTTCATTTTGGGAATTAGCAATTGATCGTATTTGCTCATCGTACCCTGTATAGTTTCTGTCTTCCTTAGGGTTTATTACTGGGATAACGTCATACCCGTGTTTATGCAATGTCTCTTTTTCTTTGAGTATGATTTCAGGGATAACATATGACCAAAACGATACTATAACTTTTTTTGTATTATCTCTTTGCGGGAAGGTTACTAGATCGATTTCACTGCTAGTTAAACTTTCTAGTGACTTTATGTAGTGAAGGAGATTGACGACCCTACTTCTGTTGAGCGGTACCGAATCCGTTGGAAAAAGTTCTTCAAGTTGTAATATTTTGAAGTATCGTTTTTCCTTCATAGTTTCTTTCACAAATGTCGTGGTGTACTGATTTTCCAGAGAGCTTGTATGGATAAAATTCTTTTGCAACCGGGTCTAGTAGTTGTAATTTCTCTTCCTTTTTTTTGTTACTAGTTTCCATATTCTCAATCAATCCTGATTTGACAGGTTCAGCTTCTTGTACTTCTTGTATTTCATTGACAAATGTGGACTTTTGAAATCTCAACTTGCGATTTTTTCTTTTATGGAAACGTCTTAATGGCTTTTTCCTCTTTTTTTTTCCTTCTGCTTGCTCAGATTCTATCTTACTACAGGATTTCCCGCCTTTTTTATTCTCAGACGTACTATTGGGATTAGTTACTTGGGTATTTTCACTCGAGAGATCGTTGTTTAGTCTATTGGATTTGATAGTTTTTTTGAAAATTGGATATTCCTTATCGCTTGGAGGTTTTTCCATAAATAGTTTTTTTAAAGAGATTATGGATGTTTCAGGTTGATTTTCCGGCTTTCCTTTCTTTCGTTTTGTAGCATTTAATGTCTGAGTACCACGATCATGTTTTTGTGTCTCCTTTTCAATGTTACAATTCCTTATACTATTATTCTTTTGCGGATCGTTGTTGTATTCCGGATGTTTGTTTTTCATTTCAGATGATTTTCTTCTCTTTTTTTCCTCCACTAGATGCTTAAGGATCCCAATTTGAACGTCCAAGGTTTGGTCCGAGTTTTCTAGTATATTTCCCAAGAAGGAAAGCACTGACTCAAGTATCTCTTGCAGTGTAAAGAGGGCTTTTGACATAGGAGTAACAATGTTGGCTGAATAGTTAGTTTTTATATTAAATGGGTCAACAGATGATTCAAGTGGGATAGGTTGCGATGGGTTTAGTAGCTGAGGAAAACTGTTAGATATTTTGGGCTCTGATAGTTTTTCTGTTATCTTTGATTTATTAGCCCAGAGTTCTTGTAATTGACATTTATTTCCAGTATTATTTTTTGGAGTAGACGATACAAGATGAAACTCTTCTTGATCCCGGATATCTGATTTATTGAAGGAATTGATAGATTTTTGCTTATTGTCAAGGGCCACATTACTGAGATGAAACTTCAAGTTGGGTCCGGGTGTTATTTCAAAAAGCGTTTTGGGCCCTGTAGGTACTACGGAGATATCTGTAGCTTCTGGATCTGTGATAATTTTGTCAGTGACTTCCTTAGTTGAGAGACCAGAGAAATATTCACTGATGGCAGGGGTCCGCAGTATGCGACCTTGTTTGACCGATGTATCTTTTGTTTTCCGTACAGCATCCTCTGTGCCCATACGTTTCATGAAGATGGTCCGTGAACGTAATTTTTTAAGCCCCATTTCCTTTCACGCGAGTGATGTTATTTGCAAGCTTTATTTCTCGTGTAATTAATAGACAGAAGGAACTATGATGATGTAATCGAATATAAATAGACCTTACTTTTCGTCGGCAGGTGTTGGTAGGGTGGCCCGTCCCGTCCTCGGTTGTCCCGGACGGCCACAGACGGCCCGCCCTTTGCCCGGGCTTAGCTCCGCGCTTTGTCCCGCGCGCGTCCCGCGTCGCGTGAGTCCACTTGTTGCTTTGTGCGTGTAGCCAGTGGGCGTGTCCGTGGGCGTGTCGCCTGGGGGAAGAGGCACCAGCTGCTCCAGGCAGGGGTTGCTGATCCTCGCAGTCCCCCGGGCTAGGTGTAGTACTTGATTTCGCCCTAGCCTCAACCCTGGAGACTCAAGCTGGGAGCGACGGTCAGAGCAGCAGGCAGCAGCTCTCGCTCACACCAGCGAGTCCCCGGGGAGGCAACAGAACGGAACACGAAGAGCTTGGTAATCCCTTACTTCTGGCAGCGCGGTGAGCAGCACAGTTAGTCAGGTATCCTCGCAGTGCACAATAGTAGCAGCAGTCAGGTGAGTGGCGCCCGCGAAGCGGGTGTCACGAAGTAAAGTACCGATTTCGCCGGTGGGCGTGTCCGTGGGCGTGTCGCCTGGGGGAAGAGGCACCAGCTGCTCCAGGCAGGGGTTGCTGGTCCTCGCAGTCCCCCGGGCTAGGTGTAGTACTTGATTTCGCCCTAGCCTCAACCCTGGAGACTCAAGCTGGGAGCGACGGTCAGAGCAGCAGGCAGCAGCTCTCGCTCACACCAGCGAGTCCCCGGGGAGGCAACAGAACGGAACACGAAGAGCTTGGTAATCCCTTACTTCTGGCAGCGCGGTGAGCAGCACAGTTAGTCAGGTATCCTCGCAGTGCACAATAGTAGCAGCAGTCAGGTGAGTGGCCTACTTTCTCAATTTGACCAGCACACAAATCGCTATCCTCTTCCTCACTTACTTCCTCTTCTGCAACATATACATTTTTATAGTATTTATTATTTTTTTTCAAATACAATGTTGCCCTTTTGACTTTCCTAACATCTACTAAATCTTGCCATATTTTCTTATTCTTTGTCGGAACCCCATTAACTAAGATAACAAGAGGTTCCTCTTCCACTTTTTCTACTCCAATTGTGTTAATGTTTTTCTTCAAATCTAGAGGCAAATAAACAACTCTTCCCTTTAATCCTCTCTGTAAATCTGATGGAGGCAATTTCCCTGTCTTTGGCTCCATTCTTACAATAGCCTGAAAGGGATGGATACTTTGAATCAAAATAGATTCATAAGTATTTAAATCCTTCAATTCAGAAGGAATCTCAACCAATTCCAGATTATTATGAACTGCTCTAGCAGGCATCTGGTTTTGATTTAATTTGTTACAACAATAAGTACACACACGTTGATCCAATCCCAAATCAAAACAATTTTCTACCATCAAGTATGTTGTAAAATCCTTCCATTCACTATTATTTTCCCTTTCACTTTTTCCATATAAATCCACTAACTTAGTCTGATTCTTATAATAAGTGCGTCGACAACACACACAAGTGAAATTTGGCCTCTCACTTGATTTCACCTCAAACGTCGCAATTTCCCTCTGGAAATTATCTGTACTGGAAACCTGTACACTATCTTCCACATTACTCTCTTCGTCTTGGTCAATTTCAACATTCTCCTCTTTACTTCCAAAGTAACAAAACTCAATTTCTTCACATATATTCTTCACATCTATTTCAGAACCATGCAAAAGAGCAGCGCATAATTGTTTAAGCATAATTGCTGGACTCTTAGCATAATACAACATTCTAACTAATTTCCTCACTTTATTATGATGCACTGCTAGCATCCTGAAATGATGAAAAACACTCTGGCATACTCTCCTGGAAAGACAAGCCAGTGAATGACCATGCAAACCTATCACTTCTCTCACTCTGCAAGGATCTAATTCTTGCAACAACTTCATTTTCTGCTTCAAACTTTTCTTATTAAATGACCGTATAAAATCACAAAGCAAATTGATGGAATCCTGTCGTACACTGCAAATACTACTACACTTCCAGGTGTACACAGGACCCTTAGGACGTCTCCCTAAAACCTCATTACCTAACACCTCTTCTATCTCTGTTCTCACAACTTTTTCTTTTTCAACTGGACAACCATATTTCACTTCATAAGCTCGACCACTGGTGTCAACTGCATGCACCAAATCATTATCCTGGAAATAACTCTCCTCATTAAAAAATGCCTCAGAGCTTGAACTATGCATCCATTCTCCAGAAAAAACTTCACAAAAATTACTACGATTAACTATTCTCTTCCATCTACTATTTCTTTTGAAATCATAAATTACCTTGTTTAGCTTCCTAATTCTATTGATTGTCAAAATAAATAACTTACGTTTAATTTCAAATGCCTGATCAATAACTTTCTCAACTATTTTTTTTCTCTTATAAAAAACCACTTTCTGTTGACCTTTCTTAATATTTTTTAACAAATTCCCAATTATCCTGTTGCGGAACATTCGTTTACGAATATCCCTAAACTGTTGTTTCCTTCTACTTTCATGCATAGAGTTATCTCTTACTCTAGCACTAACATTTCTCATTGGCCTTTCCTTACCATTTGAATTTTTTCTCCTTTTCTGGACTGAAACATTTTCTGTAGTAATATTTTTTTTACTACACATATTTCTTATGACTGTTTTTGGACTCTTACCCGGTGCTTTCTTGGTGACTTGACAAATCTTTTTGTTAGAGGACTGCTGCATTATTCCATGGTCCTGCTGTCTTTGACGTTTTGCAGCCTTTCTCACTCTTTCTTTGCTAGGCATCCTAAAATCTTGAAATAATCTGCAGTTGAATCTGTGGTAAAATATAATAAAAAATGTTATTAACCACTATTACCCAACAGTAAATTAATAACAGTCATCAAAAACTTAACACACTACTTAAGTATATAATATACTGAAGCCTATCTCCAATTTTTCACTGAACAGGACTCATCTCTTCTTAACCTTGGATAAACCTCACCTACTCTGTGTCCCCTGCACATAATTAAATGTAAAGGGGCAGATTTATATTAACTAGCACATCCCCAGGGATGCACCAGTTAACGTGCACCGCTGCTCTGCCACCCACGGTGTGCCGCATTTACAATCAGATAGGACAAAGCTACATCAAAACCCTGCACCTGCTTGAAGCAGGCATAGATCTTGACGCAGGTAGGCTGAAAGCTAAAGCAACAACTAAGTGTCGTGTGCAGAAGTTACAAAAAAGGAAAAATGGCGTTTAAACCAGTAATGAGACCATGCTAACGTAACACAGAGTAAAAATATCCAGGATCTACATCAGTTTGGGGTTCACGAACCTGGCAGGTACAAGGCACTGAGGCTTTCCACCGTGCATGTCTCATCCCAAATCATATGTTGTTTGTGAATGAATCAATTTCCCAGACCAAATGCTTTGGATTGGCTACTTCTAAAAAATTAAACACCCCTACTATCCCGGAGTTAGAGGAATATGATGGTTGGAGTAATTTTACTCGTTGTCCATTAAAGATTTACAGGCCCTACTCCGTAATTCTTCCTTTAACATTTCCAGTATAAATCCAAAAGGTTGACTGCTTTGGCAACATGCCTTATCCACGGTTTAATAACGCTGCCTTTTGCTTTATATAAGTTTTCAAATTGTATGAAATATATACCAATAGGTCGTTATTAACCTTTAGGTAGTGGTTTTCTTCATGAGGTCTGGTCGCTTCCATACACATACAGATTTTCGAAGATGATCAAGAACTTTATCTGAATGGAGAGGAATGCACTGAGACGCCAGATCATTCACTAATGTGTAGGCACATACAGTTACACGGTTCATGCAACAAACACCGACCAAATATGGCTTGCGTGTTGCAAGGCACACCAGTTCCTGCTATCATCCCCACGTTCAAGTTCTTGGAAAATGGTAGTTATTTGATGCTCAATAATGAAGATTGTTCTGGGTTAATTAAAAGTATTCATTTTATCGTAACAGTAAATGAACGGGTTATTTGCTGCAGAAATGTTCTATTTCCTCCCACACATGAACATAGGGAGTTTTCAATCTGGCCACAAATACCAACCTTGGGAGCACATTTCAACGGCATGGCAAGAATAAGAGCTCTTTTGTCTCAGAGAGAGGTGGCCTTGAGTTCGGCCCGTGAAACTTTCGTGCTTCACATAGTCAACACCCGTACAGAGGTGCAGACCCTTTTAAATACAGATTCGCCTTTCCATTTCAGCAAGATGGTTCGGACTATCTCTAACGCGTCCTCCACAAAGGGCCTGGCGCACTTTTTTAAAGTTGTTACCAGTGGTCTCGTGACTTCATTTGAGAAAATCTTTGGAGTCATCCCTGCTTTCTTTCATTCTATTTTTTCCACTCTGCTTCGTGGATTCCCATTTTTACTTGCATTACCAGCGGACGCTCTTGTGCTTTTTTACATTTTTAAATATGGATGTCCCTCCTGTGCAAGCTCCCGCCCTGCAGCTGCTGACACTGTTCCGCAATCGCATGCTAGAATATTATGGCACAATGCCGTTGGCGATATTAAGCACGGCATATGGATTATCTTTTCGATTCTCCTACTTCACCTGTGTCCAGCCTGTATTTCACTGCCTGACCTGTGATTTCGATTGGGCCATTGATTTGTGTCTCTGCGGACCGGTTTCTCCTGACGTCGACTTTAATCAGCTGATGACTCCTATCATTACTCACGAGTTGGTTTGTCCTGGCGAAAGGATTATGGCTGTGGCATTGATGCATGGACTAATTGGTCCCTGGAATTTACTGGCGGCAACACAGTCTTTCTTGGAACAGAGCTTTCTTGAAAACCCACCGAGCTGTCCTCTGATGTTGATAGAGGATCCGGTGCTGGGAGAGCACTTATGTTCTTTTCCGCTTTTAAATTGGATGGCTGAACTCTTTTCGGATGAAGACGGTGACTTCCTATTGGAGGCTGTTGCAGCTTATTTTGCATACACAGTTATGTCATAGACCTTTTTCATGTTTGATATGCTGAGTACTAGCATTTCATTGACAATTCATTGACTTATTTGTCAAGTTTTTATTATTTAGCTTGCCTATTGGCTTAAGACTCGATAAAGTACTTGGCTGTTTTATTTTTCTTTAGCATTAAATTTTCCTAGTTTTTAATGTTTTACCTTGCGGACCGTCCACATATAAAGTTGCAATCTGCTCTCATGAGATGGCACTTCTATTATCTTATTCAGTTCGTTTCCGGATCATGGGGAGGTGTCATCTAGGTCCTGGATATCTTTACACCGTGTTAAGTTAGCATGGACTCATTACCGGTTTAAACGCCATTTTTTCCTTTTTTGCAACTTCTGCACACAACACTTAGTTGTTGCTTTAGCTTTCAACCTAATAGTTCATCGTGATTTACATGAGAATAATATGTTATTGCTCTACTATCTGCTTTACTTCTTAAACTATATCTGTACAGCGAGTGCTGAAGTTTCAAGAACAACACGATACAGAATTGTTATGAGGTCTGATCTCCACGACTTCATACTCATAACATAAGTGCAGCTTCTCCCAATTCTGGGCATGAGGCGGGTTTTATATTGCTTTGCCGAACACACATACACAACACTTGATGCGGTTCACACGAAGAGAGAGCTGGTGTATGCTCATGTGATTCCTTCAAATCTAAGACACTAAAGTATCGGCACGCCCTAAACCAACACAAAGAGACCTTCTTAGCAAATAATATATTATGTGTATTAGGGAGGGTGAGATATAAGCAGCCGCGGGCCGTGGAGGGAGTTACGGTGGGGCAGGGAGGCGGGGAGGGGGAGGGGCAGGGTGGAGCCCTCTCCACCCTGCCCCTCCCCCTCCCCGCCTCCCTGCCCCACCGTAACTCCCTCCACGGCCCGCGGCTGCTTATAAGTGTTGCTAACTCTTATTCATTTACAGCATGTTAACATACTGTCACCATTCGCTTTTTATGTACTACTGACTATGCTGGTAATTTTGCTAAGGATAATATGTGTACTTGTATAATCTAAGATACTACGCCTGAGAAGACGGCATTAGTAAATAAACATTTCAAATACATATGTGTTCTTCTTAACGCCATGTTCTGGTTTCTAAGAAATATATAACGACCGACTGTTCATGAGTTCCACGTATCCTGAGGTACTATAAGTTCATATTCTGGATTGTCTAAACATTGAGAGTTTGTTATATCCAATGTGACACTGTACCTAGCTTGCTAAGGGGTTTTGATTACTAAGGTGAGTTTTGGGACACCCTAATTCGCCGAGGTTCCAATCCTCTGTCCACAGTTCTGTGTGAGAACAGAAACCCTGCGACAGGGGCACCCCTCAGCCTTACTGGAGCTTCATCACACTTGCGATACAACTCCAGCAATGCGCCAACTTTACGGCACAAATACGTCACGCTTCTGTGCTGTTTTTGCCCCATAATGTGCCGCATTGTAAATGCAGCACACCATAGGTGACGGAACAGCGGCACAGAATGACTAACACATCCCTGGTGATGCGCCAGTCATCATAAATCTATCCCTATGCTTCTTATCTTGTTAGAGATGAACCGCCATATGTATCATCAAAGTTTTTTGCATTTCCTAAATAGCGAACTTTAAGGAATAAATAGCGATTCTTTACCATTCCTAGTTTGCGATGACCTATTTGCTAATTACAAATTACCCATTCATTTCCATGCAGCAGGAGGCCCATAGGAATGAAGGTGCAATTTGCGATTAGCAATTACCTCATCGCAAATTACGAATTTTTCCGACGGTGCAGGGGTGTCTCAAGAACATCCTGCTGAGGTTCCGTGACAATTTTAAGTGATGTTTTCGACTCGCACGAATATGGTCGAGTCTGGTATCTAAGAACCGCAAATGACGAGTTTAGTAAGTGTGCGCAGTTTCGCTGTGCTAACTTAAACCGTTCGTTTGATATGTGGGTTTTTCATCTGTACCCACGGGTTCCATCTTAGATACGGCATCCATTTTGTCTCTTGCCCTCAAGTAGCCAGCGAACGGACACTGTCCGCTTCGTCACCCTGGGACTCTCAGGATATTTGTGGAAGACACATGTACTTTGTAAATATCTTTTACGATGAGGGGGATGATACTGTAAGGCAGATGGCCCCGCTCGAGGCTCATCTTGCCGTCCGGTTTATTGTCTCAGCCGTGCATCTCATTAGGCACGTCCCTTTGATGCCTGTATCTCGTGTTTCCTGATACCTCCCCTTTCACACTCTTTTCAATCCCCCACTGTCTCCATCTTCCTCTGCACCTGTCCTTGTCCCTATTTCGATCTGTTTTACTGCCGATTAGAATTCACTAATGTTGGGAAGATGGGTTTTTACAGTTGGGAACCGCCAAATGTTTCCGCACTTATGTTCCGGACCTTATGTGTACCAAAGTGACCAAAGCGACCCCTCTGGGGGATAATTATGGGAACCAGGTTGTAAACTTTTGTGTACCATGTTGTCCTATGAGTTAATTTTGTATAAAAGGAGCGATCCACAGAACCAATTTGAAGCAGTCTCCCCAAGTTGCACGTGTTGTACTTGTCGTGACTTCTGTGTTCCCTGCAGTAATAAACCTTGAATCTTTGACGCCGAAGGAAGTGTCCCGTGTCTCTGTAGTTTGTGCGCCGAAACAGGTATCCCATGAAGGTTATAGGTGTTGTTCCCTGGCACCGCTGGTACTGTCAAAAGTCCAGTCCTTCAATTGGCGCCCAACGTGGGGCGACTTCAGCGGTACCGGTCCGGTCCAAAGCCTGATGATCGTGAGGAACTTCGTGTGAAATCTCCGAGGGAAGGTGCACCCCGCTTCATCGATCCTGTTATCGAAATAAGTGGCCCGAAGTTTTTCCCTGCGAAGATTCCCGCCTCCTGACGGCTGCGGCGGACCGATGCCCTGACTGTCGACCTGTCTTCGACGCCCGGCGTAGACCTTATGTACAAGCGAGACGATAGACGGGCCTTCCTGGTGACGCCATTGAAGTTCTGAGTTAAGTATTTGTGGGTCGCTCCCAGTCCTTAGTGGTTGTTCTAGCTTTCGAAAGCTTTGTGGTTAGCCTTTAAGGCTTTGTGGTAATAGCTCACTGAGCTTTGTAATAGCCTCCTCAGGCTTTGTGGTTAGCTCTCCGAGCTTTGTGATAGCCTTAAGGCTTTGTTGTATTGCATGGTTCCATTGCATTTGTGGTTCTTAGTATTGGTTCTTAGTATTATTTGACAGTTGCAATTGCCAAAAACCGAGGGTTTTTGACTTACACGAAGTTTCATTGCTTCGGTAATCCTTGAAGTTTGATACTAGGTTAGTGTGCACGATGCCTAGCCATAGTGATTTGTTTCGTATTTTCAAAAGTTGCGCAATGGATTCCCGGTTGGAGGACTCATGTCCGATACCTCCAGTTGGAACTCCGATACATGATCTTTATAGTCGACATGGGGTGGGTCCTATAATATATAATGATTACTGGATCCGCTATACAAAGAAAGACGGTGACCTTAGATGGCCACCACACGGAACTTTTGAACTTTCGATTTTAGATAATCTTGAGGCTAAATTATTTTTGAAGAAGGCTAGGCCAGCTATGTTTGATTCCTTTCGGATATGGCGTAAGGAGGCCAAGCAGAAAGAAATCAAACAACTTAAAAAGGATAAAAAGCAAGAGTTTGTTCCGATAATGCAAGCTATAAAAGAATGTAGACAAGACAAAGAAGAAAAAGATATGGAAATCGCTACTAGATTGCATCACATGAAAATAGATAAATGTTACCCAGTTTTACCGAATAATCTAGAAAAGAAAGAAGAAGATTTGAAGGAGGATTCCTTGTTATCATACTTGATGAAATCACCACCTCCTTATGTACAGGGTGCTACTGCTCCTGTAGCTCCTCCTATAGCTCCTCCTGTTGTTCCTCTTGTTGCTCCAACGGCTGCGGGCCAGCCCGCTGTTAACCCTACGTTTGTTCCACCACCTGTCCTCGTTCCTACTGCTCCTGTACCTGTACCTTCGCAGACTGTTGTTTCTGCTACTCCGACTATCTTGTCCGTTCCTACTATGCCTTCCTTCACCTCCAGTGTTGTTGCCCCTGTTTTTCTTTCCCCTTCTGTTCGTAAGCGTGTTCCTAACTCTGTTGCTACTCTTTATTCACCTCTTTCTGGTCCGTTATTTTCGTCTGATTCATCTGAAACTCCTCAGAGACGGAGTCAGATCCCTAGTGGTAGGGAGAAAGAGACGTTAGTAACAATGGCACATAGGTGGATAAGACATCCTGCTAATTACACTCCACGTGTAGTCTTTGATACGTTTTCTCAGTTTAATGAGCCAACGCAGAGATTCGTATTTGAGGAAATGTGTAACTTTTTGAGGGAAGAATGGTACAATAATGATGTAGATGATGTACCGTCCGACATAATTGAACTTCAAAGTCACTTTTCGAACGGTATGATTATAGGAGACGATGTACGACGTGCAGTGGAACGCTTATTAGCATTCAGATCCACAGCACATTCTCGGGTGACATTAGATGATACCACTGAGAACTGGAAAGCGGTTCCTGGTCAGTATCCCATGAGAGAAGTTCCGCCACTGTGGGTGCCTGGTGATCCTAATGCGAACCCTGTGGTGCTACCGCATTTTCGAAGGGTGTGGATACATCTTCCATGGAAACGATCGGAAGTTTTGCAAGTGAAGCAATCCTTACCCGATCCGCGTAAAAATCCGGCTGGTTATTATAAGGAGTTATCACAACTAATAGAAGCTTCTATTATGAATATTGCCGACATCGACATGTTGTTTGGCAATGTTGTACCGCAACCAGTTTGGGCTAAAATTCGTCAAGCCGATCACGCAGTTGAATTAGGGGGTGATTGGGCTGCACTGCTAGCAGCTGATGCATTACAAGTCGGTGGGGCTAAACCTGAACAGTTGATCTTGGATTTACCTCAGAGAATCATTACGCTCATGAAAACTCTCATGCCAGCGATGAAGGTGAACTGGGATAAGTTATCAGCTTGTAAGCAAAAGAAAGACGAGAGTGTCTCAGATTTCTTTACAAGGTTTGAGGAAGCGTTTGTCGACCACAGCGGCCAGGACATGGGCGCTGAGGGAGGCCAGCGGTTATTCGTTGACAAATTCGTGTCGAATTTGTTGCCTGAACTAAGCAACAAACTAAAGAATTCAGAAAGTGCGTGGGCAGTTTCAACCCCTGCACAAATACTAGCAACGGCCCAGTATTATGAGAATAGGGAAAAGGAAGAAAGTGATCGTGTAGAAAAGAAAACTAAGGAGCTCAAAACGAAGGTTTTGTTGCAGCAAGCATACCCTCCACGATCAAACCAAAATGATGCACAACAGCAGTATCGGCCGCGAGCACAGCTCGATAGAACACAGCCGCACTCTGACAACTTTGATCCCAGATCTTCACTTGGGTATAATCAGTGCGCATATTGTAGGAAAGAGGGACACCTAAAATATGATTGTCTTGCTTTACGGGACCGTCTGAATGGTGTGTCAGCACGAGGAAACCGTGGTGGTGGTCCTCAGCAGGCACCACGTGGTAGAGGTCGTGGTTCATCCCACAATCAGATTGATCGTCATCAAAATCAATCGGATGCAAATAATTATTTTGACCAGCGAAATGCGGGGTCAGTTCGATCCGCACAGTATAATGTTGATGATTATTATGTAAACCACGAGACTGTTGTAAATGACCACTACTAGGACAGCCAACGACAAAGAGAGGGAGTAGTGTCAGTTCCGGTCGATCAGAGTGGGCCTTACGTTGCAGTGACTACATCGGGTGTAGTTGAGCCTTTTCTGTTAGACACTGGTGCGACGAAAAGTTCCATCATGCATTCAAAACTCCCTGGCGCACCTTTGTCTGGCTTAACGAATGTTTCCGTCGGATTCTCTGGCGCCCCTGTTAGTAACCCAGTCTCTAACCCTTTGCCTCTTATGATTGGATCTCGTGAGCTAACGGCTCCACTGATTCTATCTACAGGTTGTGGTGAAAATCTTTTGGGCCTGGATTTGTTGAAACGATTCTATGCAACATTGTATTGTTCCCCCGAAGGAGTGGAGCTTACATTGGGAAGGAGAGTGATCTCTCCCATGTATTTATCGGTTGATAAATTCCCACCGGAATTGAGTTCCCTCCCTGCGTCCTTATGGGCCACAGGTCCCAATGACGTGGGCCTGTTAGACATTTCACCCTATGTGATTCAATTGAAACCAAATGCGCGATTACCGCGTTTACCTCAATATCGTATTTCTCTTGAGGGCGAACGAGCGCTGTTAGCAATCGTTCATGATCTCATTGGAAAAGGTGTTGTTGAAGAAACTCGTGGAAACGTGTGCAATAGCCCTGTATTACCAATTCTGAAACGAACTGACCCAACTAAACCTCCTGTGTATCGTTTTGTTATAGATTTGAGAGAGGTAAACAAAATAGTGGTTCCGCAATTTCCTGTGGTCCCTGACATTACGGCTTTATTAACAATGATTCCGGCATCTGCCTCCTGGTTCACAGTGATCGATTTAAAAAATGCTTTCTTTAGCATCCCGATTGCAGAGGAAAGCAGAGACCTATTCGGATTTTCATTAGGAGGTCGCAGTTTTAGGCTAAAACGCGCTCCACAGGGCTACTGTGAGAGTCCGTCAATCTACAGCCAAGCACTTAAAGGTCAGCTTGATGCCTTTGTATTGCCTAAAGGTGCAGCTTTGATTCAATACGTTGACGATCTTTTAGTGGCAGCTGATACGGAGGCCATTTGCAAAACGGCTACAGTATCATTATTGCACTATCTACATGACTTGCACCACAAGGTGTCGCCTTCAAAGCTACAGTATTGTTGTCAAGAAGTTACCTATCTAGGTCACTTATTGTCAAAAGAAGGGAGAAGGTTGACCCCAGAGAGAATTGCAGCGATTTCCCGAATGACTGTGCCAAAAACCCAGAGAGATGTTCGCGCCTTCTTAGGTATTACGTCCTACTGCAGACAATGGATTCCAAATTTTTCATTGTTAGCGAAACCATTGATAGCCCTTACGTGCAAAGATGTTTCATCCCCAGTACCTTGGTCTGAAGAATGTCAGAAAAGTTTTTCGGAATTGCGTGATGCGTTGTGTTCGGCTCCTGTGTTGGGTACCCCTGACTACAGTAAGCCGTTTACACTATACGTTCACGAGAGGGATGGTTGCGCGTTGAGTGTTTTGACACAATCTTTTGGTGGTAAGCAACGCCCATGTGCCTACTTTTCTTCGACTTTAGACCCAGTAGCAAGAGCTTTGCCAAGTTGCTTAAGGGCAACAGCGGCAGCTGCGGCGTCCATTCGACAGTCCGCAGGTCTAGTCATGGATAATATGCTCACGGTAATGGTTCCGCATGCAGTCGACACTCTATTGAACCGAACGAAAACTCAACATCTGACAAGTGCAAGATTGTCTGGATATGAGTTGACATTGCTGGCCAGTCATATACGGATAAAACGATGTAATGTGTTGAATCCAGCAACATTGCTGCCGATCGACGCAGAATCAAGTGGTGAAGCAGTACATGACTGCTATCTCAAAACTGAAGAGGAAACCAAGGGTCGCATTGACCTAAAAAATACTCCATTGACAAATCCCGATGGTACTTTGTATGTGGATGGTTCTTGTTTCAAGTTGCCGAACGGTGATGTGACGACTGCGTATGCTGTAGTTACATTGAGAACGATTGTGGAAAGTGCAAGATTAAATCAAAATTCGGCTCAGGCTGCTGAGTTAATTGCTTTGACGAGAGCGTGTGTGTTGTCTAAAGATAAACGGGTGAATGTGTTTACAGATAGCCAGTATGCGTTTGGTGTGGCACATAGTTTTGGACGATTGTGGAGAGAGAGAGGATTCCTTACGTCACATGGTACGAAGATTCAACATGGACAGCTTGTAAATGATCTTTTAGATGCACTCACATTGCCTAAACAGGTGGCCATAATCAAATGTAGCGCACATCAGAAAGTAACGGACGATGTGGGTCGTGGAAATGCGTTTGCGGATGAGACTGCTAAGGAGACTGCCCGGAACCTTAGCACTCGAATGTATGTGACGAGTTCGGTTAGGTGGCCTGCAGAATCAAGTATGTGTGAAAACACTATCGAGAGTGTGAAAGCAATTCAGAATGAGGCCACCGAGACTGAAAAGGCGAAGTGGAAAGAAAGTACGGGAAAGTTGGATGCGAATG
The DNA here is from genome assembly GCF_964261635.1 of Lissotriton helveticus. NCBI lineage: Eukaryota > Metazoa > Chordata > Amphibia > Caudata > Salamandridae > Lissotriton > Lissotriton helveticus. Next base: position 205,596,699 of record NC_136062.1, read on the forward strand.
GTTGTTGGACTGATTTATCGGAACAGAAAAGATGGATGTTGCCTGATGCATATGTGCTGGCTGTTGTGACTATGGCACATGGGTTAGCACATATTAGCGCGAAAGGTATCTGTAAATTGCTGTTTCCTGTGTGGAAGAATGATGGTATTACGAAATGTGCTGAACGCTTGGTTAAGAATTGTATGGTATGTATGTTGTACAATCCTGGTAAGGGAACCCCAACTCCTCCTGGTAGTTTTGCTCCCCCTTCATGTCCCTTTGAGGTGATCCAATTGGACTTCATCCATATGGAACGATGCAATAACCTGAAATACGTTTTAGTTGTTGTTTGCGCATTCTCCCGATGGATTGAGGCCTATCCTCTCAAAGACAATACTGCTTTGTCCACTGCGAAAATCCTACTGAAGGAGTACTTCCCTCGGTATGGAATGCCTAGAATTGTGTGGTCAGACAACGGAAGTGAGTTTGTGGGAAGTGTGATGAAGAGTGTGTGCAAGGGCCTTGGAATTAATCAGAAATTCCATAGTGCCAATCATCCTCAGTCAGCTGGTTTGGTTGAGGGGTACAATGGCACCCTTAAACTAAAACTAGCAAAAATTCAGGCTACGACAGGTCTTTCGTGGCCTGACGCTTTACCCTTAGCATTACTATCAACAAGGGCAACTGTACACTCCCGAGTAGGGCTCAGTCCCTATGAAATAGTGTTCGGTCGTCCTGCCAATGTTTGGGGGGTCCCTAGACCGGGTGCCTTTTGTGAACTTGAGTATCCAATGTTGATCGATTATCTTTATGACTTGACTGCTAAACTGAGGTTAATTCACCAACAGGTTCACGAAGCATTGCCGACGCAGACGGAGGGTCCAGGCCACCAGCTCCAGCCCGGAGATTGGGTGGTAACGCGAAATTTTTTGCGCAAGAACAATTTGGATCCCAGGTTCACTGGACCCTATCAGGTCCTCCTTGCCACGAGAACTGCAGTTCGTCTTGAGGGGCGGAAAAATTGGGTGCATGCCACCCATACCAAGAAAGTCCCCATTCCGTTGCCAGCAGACTCGTGGGTGAGGAAAGGCATTGCATCAACTGAAACCGAAAGATTGTCGGCGTTTGTACCTTTCAGCGACGCACAACCTGTCGGAGAATCCTCAGTGCAGCAAAAAGGCATTATTGAACACTTGTCATCAGAAGACTCAAGACCAGAACATTCAGCTGATCAACAGGGCGTTGTCCCTTCAACGGATCTTTTGTTTAACGAACAGACACGTCCTGGGAAAACCCGATATTTTTTGAGATCCAGCACTAAAGACTAATAAAAAACCCCGTTCTGTCCCTTGACAAATGCATTATCCCGTTTTCCATGATCAGTTTGAACACTCATTCTATTGTAATTATTTTGTACATATTCATTGAGCTTTGTTCCTTACATTTTTGTTTCCACAGCTGAGAGACATTGTTTTCATATATATATTTGTGAAATAAAGACCGTAGGGCCGCGCGTGTACTTCCTCCTGGTTAGTAGGTCTTGACGCTAGGTTAAAGACCGTCGGTTCCTGGGAACTCCTAGGAATTGACTATTGCTACACAGAACGAAGTGCGTCAAGAAACGTTGCGGACGGTCATAGGAAATGGCATTTTCAAAGCTGATGGACTTGGAAAGAGCTCAAGCACAAAGATTCAAGCTGCAGCAACTCAGTCGTACCAAATGTTTTGTGTTCCAAATATTCGTACTGTTTGTGACTGTTTCTGCGTTATTGGCGGGTAGAGTGTATTACACAATGTCTTACTTCTTGCCTTCTACTATACCTACTCTTACCCCTGACCTTAAACTCACCTCCACTGTTTCTCCTCATTCTTTTCACATCTTACCTGAACACGAGCAGGCTAGACGTGCAGAATTCCGCAACAATTCCTTTATTCAGCTCCTTCATCAGCATCAGTTAGTGGTTAACACTACTAATTGTTGGGTGTGTGGGTTGATGCCACATACTACGGATAAGGGAATTCCATATCTGGTGTTACCGTATAGCTCCCAAGGGTCTGCTCGAGCATTTCAAACAATGTTTCGAAGCGCACTGGGTTTCCACCCCATTCGAGAACCACGTTCCCCCTACTCTGGTCCTACCTCGTACCAAAAATCTTTGTCTATAGCAATAGAGGATTTAGATAGCGATATCTATGATTCCTCGCTTATCCCTGAAGAAGAGGTACAAGCCTATAGGGTCCTAAGTAGAGGCGAATATAGTGTGTTCACTGGTGAAAAACAGCTTAAAAGCTCGCCTCCGATATGGGTCGTACCCCACATTGGTAATTTTTGTTTAATAGGTCGCGGCCGTAGATCGAAAGCCCGACTTGGAGAGAGTGCTTGCACTGAAAATTATATTTTGCCAATGGTCTCGTCCCCTGTGTTTTTGGCTGCCAAGGGTACATACTTTATTTGTCATGATCGTGCATATGCATGGTTGCCCTCTGACTTCATGGGCTCATGTTTTATCGCAAACTTGTTGCCTCCGACGTTTACTGTAGATGCAGATTATCACAAAACTAGAGTTGTGAGGGGCGTAATTAGCGAAGAGGATACTGCCGGTCAAGAGGCAGGAGACTTTTTCAAGGGTTTCCTCCCATTTTGGGGACCTATGGTTAATAGTAGGAACCTAAGACAGTTGACTCGAGTGGTAGAATCGACAGCTAATATTACTGCCAGTGCCCTTGGTAATATCACCACAGAACTTCAGGCGGATAGACTTATGACGTTACAAAACCGTATGGTTTTAGATGTGATCTTAGCAGATCGAGGTGGGGTATGTAAGGTGATCCATTCGAGCTGCTGTATTTTCATTCCTGATAACGCTCCGACTGTCTATCAAGCCATCTCGAAGTTGCATAAGATCTCCGAATCCATACACGTGGATGTAGGGGATTGGACGCTACTTGGATGGTTTTGGGGCCTGATGTCGACTTGGGGTTGGAAAATTCTGACGATCATTGGAGTCGTTGTAGCGTTCCTGTTCACGTGTTGCCTTTGCGTGCAGTGCGGTCCTGCCTTATGTGGCCTCTGTGCTACAACGTGTATAAGACAGCCACCTGTTACCAAAGGGTCTCAGTTGGACAGAGCTATGCTACAGCAACATCTCGAGGGTCTGATGAATATCGAATATGATTCCGACTAGTGCTTGCCTACATGAGGGCAAAAGGAGCGTCTGAGGTTCCGTGACAATTTTAAGTGATGTTTTCGACTCGCACGAATATGGTCGAGTCTGGTATCTAAGAACCGCAAATGACGAGTTTAGTAAGTGTGCGCAGTTTCGCTGTGCTAACTTAAACCGTTCGTTTGATATGTGGGTTTTTCATCTGTACCCACGGGTTCCATCTTAGATACGGCATCCATTTTGTCTCTTGCCCTCAAGTAGCCAGCGAACGGACACTGTCCGCTTCGTCACCCTGGGACTCTCAGGATATTTGTGGAAGACACATGTACTTTGTAAATATCTTTTACGATGAGGGGGATGATACTGTAAGGCAGATGGCCCCGCTCGAGGCTCATCTTGCCGTCCGGTTTATTGTCTCAGCCGTGCATCTCATTAGGCACGTCCCTTTGATGCCTGTATCTCGTGTTTCCTGATACCTCCCCTTTCACACTCTTTTCAATCCCCCACTGTCTCCATCTTCCTCTGCACCTGTCCTTGTCCCTATTTCGATCTGTTTTACTGCCGATTAGAATTCACTAATGTTGGGAAGATGGGTTTTTACAGTTGGGAACCGCCAAATGTTTCCGCACTTATGTTCCGGACCTTATGTGTACCAAAGTGACCAAAGCGACCCCTCTGGGGGATAATTATGGGAACCAGGTTGTAAACTTTTGTGTACCATGTTGTCCTATGAGTTAATTTTGTATAAAAGGAGCGATCCACAGAACCAATTTGAAGCAGTCTCCCCAAGTTGCACGTGTTGTACTTGTCGTGACTTCTGTGTTCCCTGCAGTAATAAACCTTGAATCTTTGACGCCGAAGGAAGTGTCCCGTGTCTCTGTAGTTTGTGCGCCGAAACAGGTATCCCATGAAGGTTATAGGTGTTGTTCCCTGGCACCGCTGGTACTGTCAAAAGTCCAGTCCTTCACTGCTGCACCCCTGAAAAAGAAATTTGGGGTCATATGGCGCACATAAATTTTGAAAACATTCCTTTACCTCAAAAACGATTTTCAACTCATAATTTGAAAACACTGCACATGGGGAAATGACTTAAAATGTCCTTAAGACACATAAAAGCATTTTTTGATTGCCTTTGCAGCATGTTTCAGTCACCTTTAACATGCCTATGTAACGGAAACATTCAAAATCTAAATTTGCCATGCACAGGTGGGAGCATATTTACAAGCAATTTGCTCCACAGACAAACTTCTTACATTGAAATGGGAAAAATAACATCAGAGACTCTCAATTACCTTATAAAGAAGCAGACACCATTATGTCCTTCTCATCAATATTAAAACCATTGCTTTTTCTCAAAAACGATTTACAAGTCATAATTTGAAAACACTCCACAGCTCCTATGCACATAAAAGCCCTGTCAGTACTAATACTTCACATTTTCTCCAATTACAATTTCTCAAAGAAACAAAATCTATTTGTGAAACACTTGAGACAAAGCAACATTTGAAAAACACAACTTTCTTCATAATTTTCTCCTTAAAGCACACTATTTTCTATCTAAATTAAAGAAATCTTTTCTCACCTTAGCAAATACTTTGAGTTTCAAAACAGTCTCAGAAACACACCAATTTGTCTTCAGCAGAGCAAAAGGTATGCACTCCAGAGTCTGCAGCTATCAAAAGCACAGAAATGCTGTAATTCTTCACACATATCTCTCATGTCACCCAATCAAAACTCTTCCCTCACTTTTTTTCAAAGCAAAACCCTTCCCCCCTCTGCCCCCTCTCTGCTTTTTCTGCATAGCAACCACCTCTTGCAAGACCTCTCACACAACAATGTTGCAATTGAACTCTGAACTCTCAGTGCACCTGCATATCCAGAGCATTCTTTCATTTAATGATTTTTTCTTCGCCACTCAAAATACATCTTTCAACGAACTCATCCATGCACACTAACTTTCTGTTTTCAGCAATCAAAATCCACCAATCACTCTTACTGCTTCATTAACACAGAAACTCCTCAGTTTTTTTCATTTTACACTCTCATTTTTTCAACTGCCATTTCATTGCCACACTTCATCTGACTGCAGCAGAACCTTCTCTCACCATGTTTTCTGTCTGGATTGTTGGACATAGTTACATCTATTGGGCTCAAAGGTACGCTGAAAACAGGAATTTACCTAACCTCAATTTACAAGATGTGGAAATTAAGTGGTTTGGCCACAGAGGATTAAAATGTCACCAATTGATACCATTGGTGAAAACCTTTATGCATTTGCCAAAACCTGACCTGTTAATTGTGCACTGTGGAGGTAATGATTTGGGCACTTTGACTGGGGTAGGTCTGGAAATGCTTTTAAAGGACACCTTTGAGCAATTGATGGCACTTTTTCCTCAGACTGCCTTGGTATATTCAAATATATGCCAAAGACAGAAATGGAGGTGGTCGAACCAATTTTGTCCACAAATTGAGAAATCGAGGAAGCATGTAAACAAATCTGTTTCAGCTTACATGAGAGACCATGGAATGGGCTCCCTGTACAACAATAACTTGCGTTACTACATGCAAGATATCTACAGAGGAGATGGAGTTCACTTCTCAGATGAGGGCAACAGAGTTTTCACTCTGAATTTAAGACTGTGCATTGGTACCTACTTATAAGTACCTAAATGTACCATAAACCCAAAAGCTCTTCTCAGAGCTACCCTACATCTGATCACTCACAATTATTATTTTACTCTAACTTTTTTCACTAATTTTCAAGAAAGTACGCTCCCCAGAACGCTTCCCGGTTCGCGAACCGGGCGCACTCCACGCAAAAAAACTAAAAAAAACGGTATATATTTTTTTTGCCCTGCGAGACCCTTTCAAAGCCTCCACATCAAACCTAGGGGGTCAGGGACGATCTACTATGCCCCCTTATGGTCATTTGCCCCTTCGCTTTGGCCTCCTCTTGTCTCTCGATCCTACCGAGAGACAAGATGGCGGCCGCTACGGACTGTTTGGAATGTTTACAGACGCCGAAAAACCAATCAGCTTCGCAAACCTCCGTAACGCGAAAAGTACGCGAAGCGGAGCGCTGTTACAGATATATATCTTTTTTTGAACGTTAATTTCTCAAAATCCACTGGAGCACATATATTGAGACCTAGCAAAGGCACATCGGGCTACCAGTCCCTACAATTTTGCCAAGTTTCGTGCAAATCCATTCAGCCGTTCGATTATTATTATTTTATTTTTTTTTGCCCCGCGGGGCCCTTTTAAAACCTCCACATCAAACCTAGGGGGTCAGCGACAATGTACTATGCCCCCTTATGGTCATTTGCCCCTTCGCTTTGGCCTCCTCTTGTCTCTCGATCCTACCGAGAGACAAGATGGCGGCCGCTACGGACTGTTTGGAATGTTGACAGACGCCGGAGAACCAATCAGCTTCGCTTCACAAAGCTCCGTTGCGCGAAAAGTACTCGTCCTGGAGCGCTGCCCGGTCCGCTGTTACAGATATATATCTTTTTTTAAACGTTAATTTCTCAAAATCCACTGGAGCACATATATTGAGACCTACAAAAGGCACATCGGGCTACCAGTCCCTACAATTTTGCCAAGTTTCGTGCAAATCCATTCAGCCGTTCGGGCTAAAAGTGAGGCCAACCGCCCTATGGAAATTAACATGGGAAAAACGCGTTTTGGGACCCCCCTTTTTTCTCGGCCCCCCCTTGACGAACCCCCCCAAAATTTTCAGGGGCTGCTCAGAAACAAAATGTGCCATTTTCCTGAAAATTTCAGCCAATTCCGTCCACAAACGCCAAAGTTATTAGACATAGAATTTTCAAAAATCCCATAGAGGAAAAATCCTAACTATATATACCTACTGGCGACCGCCAGTAGGTAATATATATATACATACATATGGGTAATTCATGCCTTCAGTGGCTTCCGAGCACTAACGTTGATATCCCTTTTTCCAAACTCAATTAAAATCCTCCAGTGGGCCTCTGTTTTGAACGCTGTTTCTTAATTGAGAGACAATCCTTGTCTGACTGAAGGGTTTCATGCACTACAACACCCAGCATGCCGATAAGAACACTCACCTGTGAGCGGTATGCAAATGAGGAACATTAAAAAGGTTGTAGTGCGCAGCCGCGCATTAACTGCTTCTCCCTATGATTAAGAGGCATGCTGCCTCGAAACGCGTCAGGGACTCTTTGAAATGACTCTGTTTGGAATGCTGTTTACTACAGAATAAAGGTTCAGTGAAACTTATCCTTGTGGAGTTGCATCCTCAAAGCACAGGGCAACTTGAGAAGATATATATATGTATATATATATATATATATATATATATTACCTACTGGTATATATAGTTAGGATTCATTTCCATAGGGAAATCACAACATTCTATTGGGAATAACTTTGGCGCCGGTTGCGGAATCTCCCTGAATTTTTCAGCAACTTTGCCTCGCGGCGCTCCGGTCCTTCCCTGATAGTTTGGGGGGGATTCATCAAGCGGGGGCCGAGATAAAAGGGGGGTCCCAAAACGTGTTTTCCCCATGTTCATTTCCATAGGGCGGTCTGTCGCACTTTTAGCTCGAATGGCTGAATGGATTTTCACCAAACTTGGCAAAATTGTAGGGACTGGTAGCCCGATGTGCCTTTGCTATGTCTCAAGATATGTGCTCCAGAGGATTTTGAGTAATTTAGGTTAAAAAAAATTCATATATCTATGGCCGCGCCCCGGTACGCGCACCGGGGAGCGCTCCGGCGCGCCACGCGACTTGCGCACGGGAAGCTGATTGGTTCTCGGGTGTCTGTAAACATTCGAAACAGTCCGCAGCGGCCGCCATCTTGTGTCTCGGTAGGATTGAGACACAAGAGGTGGCAAAAATCAAAGGGGGAAATGACCAAAAGGGGGCAGGGTAGACCCCCCCTGACCCCTTGGGTTTGATGTGGGGGCCATTAAAGGGTCCCGCGGGGGGAGCGCCCGGTACGCGCACCGGGGAGCGTACCGGGGAGCGTACCATGGGGAAAAATAGTGAAAAAAATTATATAATCATAATAATAAATAATACAATAATCATTTTGAGTGATTACAGGTAGGGTAGCTCTGAAAAGAGCTTTTGGTTCTGTGGCTGTTTTAGGTACCTACAAGTACGTCCCACACACACCCACACGCACACAACCCCACACCTCCACACCCACACACTCCCCACACACACCTCACACACGCACACCTCCACCCACACCCAAACACCCCACACCCCCACACCGACACCTTACACATCCACACCCACACCCACACATCCCACACACACTCACTCACACACACACCTCACCCCCCAACACACACACACGCACACACAGATACCTCACAGACACACCACACCAATCCCACACACACCTCCCCCCCACACACACACACACGCACACCTCACAGACACACCCACACATCCCACACATACACACACATCCTACACACATACCCCCCACATCCACACACACCCCACACACACCTCACACACCCACACCCCCACCTACACCCAATCACCCCACACACCCACACACACACCTTACACATCCACATCCCCACCCACACCCACATACCCCACACACCTACACACACCTATACACCTCATCCCCCCTCAGACACACACACACACACACACCTCACAGACACACCCCACACATCCCCCACACACACCTCACCCCTTCCCCACACACACACACCTCTGACACACACCTCACACACACACGCACACACACACACACACCACACACACCTCACACACACACACACACACACACACACACCCACACACACACTCCTTACACACACACACCCACACACCCCCACACACACCCACACACACACCCCACACACACACCCACACATCCTACACACACACACCCCACACACATACCCCCCCACACACACCCCACACCCACCACCCCACACACACACACCACACACACATTATTTTTTTTATTTTTTTGAGGGGGTGCCCCACACACATACCCCGACACACACACACCCCACACCCACCCACCCCACAAACTTCCCCCACCATACCTCATACACCCACACCTCCACCCACACCCAAACACCCCACACACCCACACCCACACACACACCATACACCCCCACACCCCCACCTATACCCACACACCCCACACCCCCCCACCCACACACACCTCACTCCCCCCATACACACACACACCTCACAGACACACCACACACATCCCCCACACACACCTCACCCCCCCACACACACACACCTCTGACACACACCCCCCCACACACACACACACACCCCACACACACCTCACACACACACACACCCACACCCACACACATATTCCTCACCCCAACACATACCCACACACACCCCCCCACACACACACACCCACACACCCCACAATCACCCCCCTCACACACCCACCACTCACACACACATTCATTATTTTTTTTATTTTTTGAGGGGGTGCGCGCCCCGGTACACGTATCGGTACACGTACCGGTACGCGTACCCTGGAGAAAAAAAGAAAGACAGAGTTTTTTAAAAAATGTAGCATTTTTATATACATTGTTGGTAGTTCTGAAAAGAACTGTTTTTTTATTCTTATTGTTGTTTTATATATTTTTTATTGTTTTTTTGTACACCGCGACTTTAAAAAAAACCAAAATATTTATTTTGCCTTGGGGGTCCTTGTGGGACCCCCTGAGCAGGCCTAGGGGGTCAGGGTGTTTCTACTCTGGCCCCTTTGCGAGTTTCACACCTTTGTTTCACTGCTTTCTTGTGCCTTGGTTCGAACAAGGCACAAGATGGCTGCCAGGGACACCCAGTATGCAAGGGGAATTAGTTCCCCCCCTTCAAACATGCACGGGGGCTGCGTTGCAGAGAGGTGTAAAAAGGGTGTGGCCTCATTACACCTCTATGCAATGCAGCCATCTGGCGCATACTGGAGGTTCCAGGTGGGTAGTTGGCCCCCAGGGGCCCCCAGTATGCAGGGGGAATGAGTTCCCCCTCTTCAAACATGCACGGGGGCTGCGTTGCAGAGAGGTGTAAAAAGGGCTGTGGCTTAATTACACCTCTCTGCAATGCAGTCCCCTGGTGCATACTGGAGATTCCTGGTGGGCTTTCAGGTCTTATATAGTTAGGAATTAGCATTAAAAAAAACTTTGAAATTCACTGTAAAAAACATAGGTTTCAGGCCTTATATAGTTAGGAATTAGCATTTAAAAAACCTTTGAAATTCACTGAAAAAACCATAGGTTTCAGGCCTTATATAGTTAGGAATTAGCATTTAAAAAACCTTTGAAATTCACTAAAAAAACCATAGGTTTCCGGCCTTATATAGTTAGGAATTAGCATTTAAAAAACCTTTGAAATTCACTGAAAAAACCATAGGTTTCAGGAGTTATATAGTTAGGAATTATCTTTTACAAAACCTTTGAAATTCACTCAAAAAACTATAAGTTTTAGTGGTGTTATAGTTAGCTGGACATTTTACTCATACAAAACCATTGAAATTGCTCCTATATAGTTAGTTGTACTAAGTATATATCGCGCACCCGCAATCCACTGCTGATGATGTCACATATTACATCATTCATGACATGGTCAGTGACATCACTGATGACATCTCAAATGACATCCCTGATGACATCACTGATGACATCATCCACGTGACAATCACATACACCTTTTCATACACTATTACAATTTTTCATCACTCTTTGTAAAATACAGAGCATCACATTTTAATCCATTGTCACAGCAATACAAGTATCTAAAAATCCACTCAGTGATTCATACATGTATACACACATCTAATCCCTTACCTATGGATTCACTCATACATGCTGTCAATGAACAATAGAACACTATCAAAAATACTTATACATCTATATCGACATTAAACAACAGCACGCATCCTATTCACATATGAAGTCATCCTACTCACTTATGCAAACAATAGATCATACTTATATATTTACTTAGCAAAACACTTATACAAACACCACTTCTTCTATTCATTTAGATAGTCATACTTAGTGAATTATAAAATCATTATTACAAGTACACAGTTATCCATACAGTCACTCACACAATCATTGTGTCTTATGTATACTTATTTATATACAACAACTGACACATACACTGCCTTTTATTTTTCTAGTTTGTTGGACCTGTACCTTTGAGAAATATATTTGCTCATCACCACACCCATAAAGAGATTCCCTCACCCAAACTGTTAGAACATGTAGTTTTAACTTCATATATCTACTGAATAAACTATTCACACATCTTTGGACAGTCACACACGCTCCACCAAACCACACACACTTTCACACTCCCATACAAATACTCAGTTAACTAATCAATAACTAATATAGACTTTCACATAGCTAGTAACCAACTGTAGAATCAGTTTACACAACAACTGACAAAGTGATACAGATATTCACACAGTTTAGTCACTATCCACTATATTTAGTGAGCCATTATAAATTGGTCAAGTAAACAGTCAATTACACTGCTACTAAATCCTCCATCCAAATATTTATTTATATATCCACTCATTCTTCAATGCAAATTGCTATATATATAATGCATATTTAAATAACGAAGCAAACCACATTCACTGGATGATGTCATCAGTGATGTCATCAGTGATATCATTTGAGATGTCATCAGTGATGTCACTGACCATGTCATGAATGATGTAATATGTGACATCATCAGCAGTGGATTGCGGGTGCGCGATATATACTTAGTACAACTAACTATATAGGAGCAATTTCAATGGTTTTGTATGAGTAAAATGTCCAGCTAACTATAACACCACTAAACTTATAGTTTTTTGAGTGAATTTCAAAGGTTTTGTAAAAGCTAATTGCTAACTATATATATATATATATATATATATATATATATATATATATATATTCACTGAAAAAACCATAGGTTTGACACCAGTTATAGTTAGCTGGAAATTTTACTGATATAAAACCAATGAAATTCCACGTTATAGTTAGTTGGACTCACTATAACTTGCGCGTGTAATGCACTGCTGATGACATCACATATTACATCACTCATGAGATCACTCATGACACCATCCAGTGAATGTGTGTCTTTCTGAAAAATAAATATTAGTGAATAATGTTTAAATTTTTAAATATATGTATTAGTGTTTCACTTTGTGTATAAGTAGCTGCATGGGTTGGTGAGTAGGTACATGTGTATGTACATGGGTTATTAGATGTTTTATTAGTATCAGTATGAGTGTTTGTATTGTTTAGTGTGGGAATTACTTACAACATTGATGCATGAGTGACAGACTCTTTTTTTGTATGTATTTTGAAGACTACATATGTGCAGGACTGTATGGTTGAATAGTGTGTATATGTGTATGTTAGTGAGTAAATGACTGTCTCACTAGTGTTTTAAACAGTAACTACATATGTTTTAATCTAGAATATGTGAATATTGATGCATATAAGTGAGTATATGTGAGAGTAAGAGATTGTAAAAGTTCCTGTTTACATAAGTATGTGTTTCGAAAAGTGATTGTTTAAGAGAATAAATATGTGTAATTTTCAATAGAAGTAAGGTGGTAGTGCATGTATTGCTCTGTATGCGAAAAAATGGATGTTCAATAGTTTATTTGCATGTGTGAGTATGTGTGTGAGCAACTTTTGGATGACTGTTGGTGTGTAACAGGAAGTATAGGTGTATCACTTCATATGATGAGTGAGTATATGTATGAGTGACTATATAGAACTGTTGGTGAATGAGTGGGTGTGTATATAGATGGTGGAATTACTGAATTGGTTGTAACTGGTATGGATATCTCTTTTTTTTGGAAAATGTTAGTTTCTTTTTTCTTTTTTTGAATGTTTTTCAAGGGTTACATTACACTGAAAAGAGATCTGTTACTCTGTCACAAGGATGGTGTTATCAGTGATCTCATGAGTGATGTCACTGACCATGTCATGAGTGATGTAATATGTGATGTCATCAGCAGTGCATTACACGCGCAAGTTATAGTGAGTCCAACTAACTATAACGTGGAATTTCATTGGTTTTATATCAGTAAAATTTCCAGCTAACTATAACTGGTGTCAAATCTATGGTTTTTTCAGTGAATTTCATAGGTTTTGTAAATGCTACTTCCTAACTATAACGTGTGTAAAACCTATGTTTTTTTTTAGTGAATTTCATAGGTTTTGTAAATGCTACTTCCTAACTATAACGTGTGTAAAACCTATGGTTTTTTCAGTGAATTTCATTGGTTTTTAAAATGCTAATTCAGAAATATCTCGTGTACGCAACCTATACTTTTGTCAATAAAGTTCTGGCAATATTTTTTTCGGAAACAAGCCGTTTTCTTCACTGTTCAAGTTGCATAGAGACTCCTTGTAAAGCGATACAGAATTAGAAAGTCTGTACCTTGCCTTTTTTTGAACGCATTAAAATTTGTCTGTAAATAAAAATAACCTTTCTAAACTTTCGTGCGCGACCCGGTGTGCGCACTCTTGGCAACAGTTCTCAATAAAATGGATAGCGCATTTCCAGGCTTTCGTGCGCGACCGACTGCGCGCACCCGCCTATATATTTCGTGAAAACTTTGCAATTTGAACTTATTGAATTTCTTCATAGACCCATCAAAGAACTTATAGTACGTCAAAGAGACTAAACCTAGGCTTCTTTTTTATTACTATGAAAATTTTCATTAAATGGAGCAGAATGTCTTTTTAAACTTTCGTGCGTGACCGAATGTACACACCTTGGTATTTTAAAAAAAAATATAAAAGGTTTTATACTTTAACAATTGTATGCTTGAATCGAGCTCAGAAGATATATTAAATCCGGATGTGTTTGGATTTACTCCTTTTCACGTTTTGAAACTTCGCTGAATTAGACCGCTACTTCCAAATGACGTACGTGACCAGATACTGTCACCGCGTACACGTCCTGAGACGCGCATGTGAAGTCATGTGACTTGAAAACAACACTTCCAATTGGTTCTTAGTAGTTTCTATTCTGCAATTTACACGGAGCACTCCACCCACTTCCCTCACTATCTTTTGTACTCTCAAAAGAGAACAAAGTTCAACATCTTTCGGAAAACTTTGCTGAAATGGCTGCGTTCCGCATTCATCTTCCGAATCTGAAGGAAATGAGCGACTACCTTTAAAAAGAAAAAAGGAATCTTTTATTTGGCAATTTTTCACTTATCCTGAAGAACAAAAGAAAGTGAATGCGCCAAAAGTTACCTGCACGATATGCAAATCGGTTCTTTCAAGAGGAAATCCAACAAAAAAATATTCCTTTTCCATACATACCATGGTGCGGCATATCAAACAAATGCACCCTGTGGAATTTGCACAGGCATCGACAAGAGCCCTGGCCACGCTATTACCATCAGAGGTGGCCAGCACATCTTCTGGTGGACGACCTGTATCTCCATCGAGTGCTGTGATGGACTTGAGACCATATCTTGCAAAGGTGCACATGAAATGCAACGAGTGTGGAGAAATTCTTCTGTACGGAGAGCAGAGCCTCATTCTTACTAAACTAAAAATTGAGAGTCATAAATGCCCCGAGAAAAGATAAATTTCTTCATTTCATTTTGATCCTGTGTCACACATGAAAATGTTGTTGCAAGTTTAAAAAATCAAAAACAACATAACACTTGTTTTAAAAAAAAAAAGTTCTTTTCAGAACTAACTCATTGTACCAAAAAGAGCTCCAGGAGCATATTATAAAGGGGGTTTATCTCCGCTTTTTTAGCTTTCGTTCGTGCGCGACCGTGTGCGCGCACCCGCCTATATATTTCGTGAAAACTTTGCAATTGCAACTTATTAAATTTCTTCATAGACCCATCAAAGAACTTATACTACGTCAAAGACACTAAACCTAGGCTTCTTTTTTATTATTATGAAAATTGTCATTAAATGGAGCCGAATGTCTTTTTAAACTTTCGTGCGTGACCGAATGTACACACCTTGGTATTTTTAAAAAAAATATAAAAGGTTTTATACTTTAACAATTGTATGCTTGAATTGAGCTCAGAAGATATATTAAAACCAGATGTGTTTGGATTTACTCCTTTTCACGTTTTGAAACTTCGCTGAATTAGACCGCTACTTCCAAATGACTTACGTGACCAGATACTGTCACAGCGTACACGTCCTGAGACGCGCATGTGAAGTCATGTGACTTGAAAACAACACTTCCAATTGGTTCTTAGTAGTTTCTATTCTGCAATTTACACGGAGCACTCCACCCACTTCCCTCACTATGTTTTCTACTCTCAAAAGAGAACAACGTTCAACATCTTTCGGAAGACTTTCTTTTCACGCGATAATGTGAAATACTGAGATTGTTACAGGATTTTCTATGAGATATGTGTTCCCATTGCTGTTGAAGCACTAACACCGTGGAAAATTCCACCGATAGCAGTGATATTTTTAACGCCGAGCACCGGCTATATATTTCGTGAAAACTTTGCAATTTGAACTTATTGAATTTCTTCATAGACCCATCAAAGAACTTATAGTACGTCAAAGAGACTAAACCTAGGCTTCTTTTTTATTATTATGAAAATTTTCATTAAATGGAGCAGAATGTCTTTTTAAACTTTCGTGCGTGACCGAATGTACACACCTTGGTATTTTAAAAAAAAATATAAAAGGTTTTATACTTTAACAATTGTATGCTTGAATCGAGCTCAGAAGATATATTAAATCCGGATGTGTTTGGATTTACTCCTTTTCACGTTTTGAAACTTTGCTGAATTAGACCGCTACTTCCAAATGACGTACGTGACCAGATACTGTCACCGCGTACACGTCCTGAGACGCGCATGTGAAGTCATGTGACTTGAAAACAACACTTCCAATTGGTTCTTAGTAGTTTCTATTCTGCAATTTACACGGAGCACTCCACCCACTTCCCTCACTATCTTTTGTACTCTCAAAAGAGAACAACGTTCAACATCTTTCGGAAAACTTTGCTGAAATGGCTGCGTTCCGCATTCATCTTCCGAATCTGAAGGAAATGAGCGACTACCTTTAAAAAGAAAAAAGGAATCTTTTATTTGGCAATTTTTCACTTATCCTGAAGAACAAAAGAAAGTGAATGCGCCAAAAGTTACCTGCACGATATGCAAATCGGTTCTCTCAAGAGGAAATCCAACAAAAAAATATTCCTTTTCCATACATACCATGGTGCGGCATGTCAAACAAATGCACCCTGTGGAATTTGCACAGGCATCGACAAGAGCCCTGGCCACGCTATTACCATCAGAGGTGGCCAGCACATCTTCTGGTGGACGACCTGTATCTCCATCGAGTGCTGTGATGGACTTGAGACCATATCTTGCAAAGGTGCACATGAAATGCAACGAGTGTGGAGAAATTCTTCTGTACGGAGAGCAGAGCCTCATTCTTACTAAACTAAAAATTGAGAGTCATAAATGCCCCGAGAAAAGATAAATTTCTTCATTTCATTTTGATCCTGTGTCACACATGAAAATGTTGTTGCAAGTTTAAAAAATCAAAAACAACATAACACTTGTTTTAAAAAAAAAAAAAGTTCTTTTCAGAACTAACTCATTGTACCAAAAAGAGCTCCAGGAGCATATTATAAAGGGGGTTTAGCTCCGCTTTTTTAGCTTTCGTTCGTGCGCGACCGTGTGCGCGCACCCGCCTATATATTTCGTGAAAACTTAGCAATTGCAACTTATTAAATTTCTTCATAGACCCATCAAAGAACTTATACTACGTCAAAGACACTAAAACCTAGGCTTCTTTTTTATTATTATGAAAATTTTCATTAAATGGAGCCGAATGTCTTTTTAAACTTTCGTGCGTGACCGAATGTACACACCTTGGTATTTTTGAAAAAAAATATAAAAGGTTTTATACTTTAACAATTGTATGCTTGAATTGAGCTCAGAAGATATATTAAAACCGGATGTGTTTGGATTTACTCCTTTTCACGTTTTGAAACTTCGCTGAATTAGACCGCTACTTCCAAATGACTTACGTGACCAGATACTGTCACCGCGTACACGTCCTGAGACGCGCATGTGAAGTCATGTGACTTGAAAACAACACTTCCAATTGGTTCTTAGTAGTTTCTATTCTGCAATTTACACGGAGCACTCTACCCACTTCCCTCACTATCTTTTGTACTCTCAAAAGAGAACAACGTTCAACATCTTTCGGAAAACTTTGCTGAAATGGCTGCTGTTCCGCATTCATCTTCCGAATCTGAAGGAAATGAGCGACTACCTTTAAAAAGAAAAAAGGAATCTTTTATTTGGCAATTTTTCACTTATCCTGAAGAACAAAAGAAAGTGAATGCGCCAAAAGTTACCTGCACGATATGCAAATCGGTTCTCTCAAGAGAAAATCCAACAAAAAAATATTCCTTTTCCATACATACCATGGTGCGGCATGTCAAACAAGTGCACCCTGTGGAATTTGCACAGGCATCGACAAGAGCCCTGGCCATGCTATTACCATCAGAGGTGGCCAGCACATCTTCTGGTGGACGACCTGTATCTCCATCGAGTGCTGTGATGGACTTGAGACCATATCTTGCAAAGGTGCACATGAAATGCAACGAGTGTGGAGAAATTCTTCTGTACGGAGAGCAAAGCCTCATTCTTACTAAACTAAAAATTGAGAGTCATAAATGCCCCGAGAAAAGATAAATTTCTTCATTTCATTTTGATCCTGTGTCACACATGAAAATGTTGTTGCAAGTTTAAAAAATCAAAAACAACATAACACTTGTTTTAAAAAAAAAAAAAATAAAAAAAAAAAGTTCTTTTCAGAACGAACTCATTGTACCAAAAAGAGCTCCAGGAGCATATTATAAAGGGGGTTTAGCTCCGCTTTTTTAGCTTTCGTTCGTGCGCGACCGTGTGCGCGCACCCGCCTATATATTTCGTGAAAACTTAGCAATTGCAACT
This sequence comes from Lissotriton helveticus, assembly GCF_964261635.1. Classification (NCBI taxonomy): domain Eukaryota; kingdom Metazoa; phylum Chordata; class Amphibia; order Caudata; family Salamandridae; genus Lissotriton; species Lissotriton helveticus. The sequence continues at coordinate 205,614,830 of NC_136062.1, forward strand.
TATTAAATTTCTTCATAGACCCATCAAAGAACTTATACTACGTCAAAGACACTAAAACCTAGGCTTCTTTTTTATTATTATGAAAATTTTCATTAAATGGAGCCGAATGTCTTTTTAAACTTTCGTGCGTGACCGAATGTACACACCTTGGTATTTTTGAAAAAAAATATAAAAGGTTTTATACTTTAACAATTGTATGCTTGAATTGAGCTCAGAAGATATATTAAAACCGGATGTGTTTGGATTTACTCCTTTTCACGTTTTGAAACTTCGCTGAATTAGACCGCTACTTCCAAATGACTTACGTGACCAGATACTGTCACCGCGTACACGTCCTGAGACGCGAATGTGAAGTCATGTGACTTGAAAACAACACTTCCAATTGGTTCTTAGTAGTTTCTATTCTGCAATTTACACGGAGCACTCTACCCACTTCCCTCACTATCTTTTGTACTCTCAAAAGAGAACAACGTTCAACATCTTTCGGAAAACTTTGCTGAAATGGCTGCTGTTCCGCATTCATCTTCCGAATCTGAAGGAAATGAGCGACTACCTTTAAAAAGAAAAAAGGAATCTTTTATTTGGCAATTTTTCACTTATCCTGAAGAACAAAAGAAAGTGAATGCGCCAAAAGTTACCTGCACAATATGCAAATCGGTTCTCTCAAGAGAAAATCCAACAAAAAAATATTCCTTTTCCATACATACCATGGTGCGGCATGTCAAACAAGTGCACCCTGTGGAATTTGCACAGGCATCGACAAGAGCCCTGGCCACGCTATTACCATCAGAGGTGGCCAGCACATCTTCTGGTGGACGACCTGTATCTCCATCGAGTGCTGTGATGGACTTGAGACCATATCTTGCAAAGGTGCACATGAAATGCAACGAGTGTGGAGAAATTCTTCTGTACGGAGAGCAAAGCCTCATTCTTACTAAACTAAAAATTGAGAGTCATAAATGCCCCGAGAAAAGATAAATTTCTTCATTTCATTTTGATCCTGTGTCACACATGAAAATGTTGTTGCAAGTTTAAAAAATCAAAAACAACATAACACTTGTTTTAAAAAAAAAAAAAAAAAAAAAAAAAAGTTCTTTTCAGAACGAACTCATTGTACCAAAAAGAGCTCCAGGAGCATATTATAAAGGGGGTTTAACTCCGCTTTTTTGGCTTTTGTTTGTGCGTGACCGTGTGCGCGCACCCGCCTATATATTTCGTGAAAACTTTGCAATTGCAACTTATTAAATTTCTTCATAGACCCATCAAAGAACTTATACTACGTCAAAGACACTAAACCTAGGCTTCTTTTTTATTATTATGAAAATTTTCATTAAATGGAGCCGAATGTCTTTTTAAACTTTCGTGCGTGACCGAATGTACACACCTTGGTATTTTTAAAAAAAATATAAAAGGTTTTATACTTTAACAATTGTATGCTTGAATCGAGCTCAGAAGATATATTAAATCCGGATGTGTTTGGATATACTCCTTTTCACGTTTTGAAACTTCGCTGAATTAGACCGCTACTTCCAAATGACGTACGTGACCAGATACTGTCACCGCGTACACGTCGTGAGACACGCATGTGAAGTCATGTGACTTGAAAACAACACTTCCAATTGGTTCTTAGTAGTTTCTATTCTGCAATTTACACGGAGCACTCCACCCACTTCCCTCACTATGTTTTCTACTCTCAAAAGAGAACAACGTTCAACATCTTTCGGAAGACTTTCTTTTCACGCGATAATGTGAAATACTGAGATTGTTACAGGATTTTCTATCAGATATGTGTTCCCATTGCTGTTGAAGCACTAACACCGTGGAAAATTCCACCGATAGCAGTGATATTTTTAACGCCGAGCACCGGCTATATATTTCGTGAAAACTTTGCAATTTGAACTTATTGAATTTCTTCATAGACCCATCAAAGAACTTATAGTACGTCAAAGAGACTAAACCTAGGCTTCTTTTTTATTATTATGAAAATTTTCATTAAATGGAGCAGAATGTCTTTTTAAACTTTCGTGCGTGACCGAATGTACACACCTTGGTATTTTAAAAAAAAATATAAAAGGTTTTATACTTTAACAATTGTATGCTTGAATCGAGCTCAGAAGATATATTAAATCCGGATGTGTTTGGATTTACTCCTTTTCACGTTTTGAAACTTCGCTGAATTAGACCGCTACTTCCAAATGACGTACGTGACCAGATACTGTCACCGCGTACACGTCCTGAGACGCGCATGTGAAGTCATGTGACTTGAAAACAACACTTCCAATTGGTTCTTAGTAGTTTCTATTCTGCAATTTACACGGAGCACTCCACCCACTTCCCTCACTATCTTTTGTACTCTCAAAAGAGAACAACGTTCAACATCTTTCGGAAAACTTTGCTGAAATGGCTGCGTTCCGCATTCATCTTCCGAATCTGAAGGAAATGAGCGACTACCTTTAAAAAGAAAAAAGGAATCTTTTATTTGGCAATTTTTCACTTATCCTGAAGAACAAAAGAAAGTGAATGCGCCAAAAGTTACCTGCACGATATGCAAATCGGTTCTCTCAAGAGGAAATCCAACAAAAAAATATTCCTTTTCCATACATACCATGGTGCGGCATGTCAAACAAATGCACCCTGTGGAATTTGCACAGGCATCGACAAGAGCCCTGGCCACGCTATTACCATCAGAGGTGGCCAGCACATCTTCTGGTGGACGACCTGTATCTCCATCGAGTGCTGTGATGGACTTGAGACCATATCTTGCAAAGGTGCACATGAAATGCAACGAGTGTGGAGAAATTCTTCTGTACGGAGAGCAGAGCCTCATTCTTACTAAACTAAAAATTGAGAGTCATAAATGCCCCGAGAAAAGATAAATTTCTTCATTTCATTTTGATCCTGTGTCACACATGAAAATGTTGTTGCAAGTTTAAAAAATCAAAAACAACATAACACTTGTTTTAAAAAAAAAAAAAGTTCTTTTCAGAACTAACTCATTGTACCAAAAAGAGCTCCAGGAGCATATTATAAAGGGGGTTTATCTCCGCTTTTTTAGCTTTCGTTCGTGCGCGACCGTGTGCGCGCACCCGCCTATATATTTCGTGAAAACTTTGCAATTGCAACTTATTAAATTTCTTCATAGACCCATCAAAGAACTTATACTACGTCAAAGACACTAAAACCTAGGCTTCTTTTTTATTATTATGAAAATGTTCATTAAATGGAGCCGAATGTCTTTTTAAACTTTCGTGCGTGACCGAATGTACACACCTTGGTATTTTTGAAAAAAAATATAAAAGGTTTTATACTTTAACAATTGTATGCTTGAATTGAGCTCAGAAGATATATTAAAACCGGATGTGTTTGGATTTACTCCTTTTCACGTTTTGAAACTTCGCTGAATTAGACCGCTACTTCCAAATGACTTACGTGACCAGATACTGTCACCGCCTACACGTCCTGAGACGCGCATGTGAAGTCATGTGACTTGAAAACAACACTTCCAATTGGTTCTTAGTAGTTTCTATTCTGCAATTTACACGGAGCACTCTACCCACTTCCCTCACTATCTTTTGTACTCTCAAAAGAGAACAACGTTCAACATCTTTCGGAAGACTTTCTTTTCACGCGATAATGTGAAATACTGAGATTGTTACAGGATTTTCTATCAGATATGTGTTCCCATTGCTGTGGAAGCACTAACACCGTGGAAAATTCCACCGATAGCAGTGATATTTTTAACGCCGAGCACCGGCTATTTTTATCGCTTAGAAGCCTTCCTAATATGAAGGTTTATCTCCTAAGTCTCTGATTCTCAAACTGTGCAACGCGGCTCCCCTGTGTGCCGTAATGAGGTGCTAGGGGCGCCGCGCACACTCTAGTGTGACTAACCATCCATAAATTCCACGGACATCTCTACCCTGTTATCTGCAATTGTGAACATCAAAAGGAGCTGCGCTACGCCCCTGTGAGAGGCCTCACTCCCACTGCTGCAACGGCTTGGCAGTCCTCCAGATGCACAGGAACAGCCCCTCCGATCCATTGAAGTTCTGTGTCGGTCTCAATACCACTTACGAAATGAAAATAAGCACTGAAGAATATTCAAGTATGTACTACTCCTCCTGCTACAGCATACAGAATGCATTCTATTACCTATAAAAAAGTGAAACACCCACGCTACAATCATATAGAACACTTCCTCTAAAGAAGCCTGTGAATAACTTTAAAACATCAGGTTAACCTTTTTTTACTCTCTCATCATTGTTAAAGATAAGTATTTACAATACTATATTAAACAATGCCATGGTTGTTGCTTTTTAATTTTAAAAATCTTGCAATCTTTCACAAACCCAATACTCATGGCTTCTTTTTCGTGACAAAAATCTTGCAATATTACATACCTACATAGAATAACAGAAAAAACATAACACTACAAAGGCAGAACACTCTACTAAACGCGGATTTGTAACCTATGGGGCAGATTTATGTTAACTACGTCATACCCAGATATGCACCAGTTAATGTGCACCACAGTATGCTAGTGCTCCGTTACCCATGGTGTGCCACATTTGAAATGTGGCGCACCATGGTACAAAAACACCATACATGCGTAACACATCTGTGCTGAAAAAGTAATACATTGCTAGAGTTGCATCGCAAGTGTGATGCAGCTCCAGCAAGGCTCACCAATGCACTATATTCACAATGCTGCGTCAATACCTACGCCTGCTTCAAGCACATGCACAGTTTTGAAACAGCATGGGCCTGAAAGTCACTGAGTGAAATATCATGCATTACAGTCAGCCACTTTCAAGACGCATTCCTTCATAGGAACACTTACCGTTTATTAGAGGTAGATCGTCCGACTCCACCGGAGGACACCCCTAATAAAAAGGACATATATATAAAATGCGGACTAGCCGCTGTATCGTGCTAGCAAACTTTAACTTAAAAATCGTTAGAAAAAACAAAAGGAATCGAGCAAAATCAGTAGGCCACTGATGGGATCTCTTTTTGACCTCGCTAAAATAGAAACATTAGGAACAACCCCTCATGAGAAATATGAAACTAGTGAGAGAAACCGAGCTCGACGCCATGATGGCTGCAAGACAGCTCGGCTCCGCCGCCCACCCCGCCCAAAATAACGACAAACCCTATGCAAATATTATAAATATATACAACACACCAGCAAAGTAACAGGGTAAAACGTTTTATTAAATAACTATTTACATGGCAGCCTGCTGCAACATCGATCCAAATGCATGACGCTGTTCCTGTCGAGGTAGCATAGCTGGCGGCCTAGGGGTGGAGGACCGTTGTGCAAATACCCCGGGGATGACACCATGCGCCAAGGCTCGTCCCCAGTACATCCAGAGGTGATGTCCGACAAGTTGTATGGGGGGATGCCTTGCTGATGCCGCCACCCCCACCACCTTCTTGTTGCCTGATCCGGCCAGCTCAATCGATCGAGCATGAGACTCATGCACTCTGATCTCCTTGGCCTCAGTCAAGCATCAATAGTAAGATTTTCATAGGTGAGTGTAGGTTCATAGTTTTCCATCCACAGACTAAAAGCCTGGAGTGGGAGTGAAAAAACCAAAACTAGGTAAGAAGGAAGCCAGAGACTGTAGGAAGGACTCTGGATATGCTTGGTCCCTGACATGCTTCGATGTCACTGCCTTGCACAAATGGCATAAGTCCTGGATGTTGGGTGCCATAGTTGAGGGTTTGACCTAAAGACACGTCCTGCGGTGCCCTGGTCCAACCATCACATATACCTGCGCCAGGAGACGGCGTGGGGTGCACTGGAAGGGAGAGGCGGTGCGAACGAGCCTCCCCCACCTCCCCAGGTGGAGGTTTCTCAGCTACTCCCCAGCGCTTCACTCGACAAGCTGAGTTGCGCACGCTCCTGCGGCACATTGCCTCGCTCGGCCAGCTGAATTACGCCTGCTCTTGCTATTACAGCGTCTCACCCGCCATCCGGCTGAATTGCACCCACTCTTGCGATACAGCGACAGGCGGCTGCCACAGAGCTCAGGAAATGGCGGTCGGCTCCACAGACTTGGGCCTGACCTGCAAGGATGGCTCTCGGCAACCCTGGAACTCGGACGCTTGACTGCTGGGGCATGGGCCCCATTCCCAAAAGCGTCCCATCAGCCTTGAAGATTCTACAAGAGTCACCGGGGCCCCCGACTCCCGCAGAGTTCCGGTGGGGAGCGACTGCCATGATTGCTCGCGGAATGGCCACGACGTAGCCACGGGGTGCTCTCATGCTGATGCCAGCTTCAGTCTGAAACATCCAGAAACACTGTAGACTACCAATTCGATCAGTTCCGGTGGAGCCCCAACGACGTATCGCATTGTTGCATAATGCGTCATATGACACGCCGCGTTAGCGCACCCGGAAGTGCTCCGGTGCGCGAGGCGCGAAGCGGAGCTTCCCGGAAGCAATCCGGGGCGCGGCGCGGAGCGCGTAACGTAAGCATAACAGGTCATGTGACTTGTTAATAAAACTTTTCATTGGTTTAGAACTATTTTTTGTCCCAAATGATGAAAACCCCTCCTTCTTTCCTCTTGGCTCCTGCCCCCTCCCCAAGTCTCGCTCGGCCAGCTGAGTTTCTCCCACTCTTGCGGCCTACGACATGGATAGCCGGGGCGTTATGGATCAGTATGGGCAAATATACACTTGGGGATTCACAAGCAACAACAAGCCTTTGTATTTGGGGCTCTAAATCAACAACAGTGACAGAGAACAGAACCGAACTAAGCACTCAGGGGCTACGTTTGAACATAACATCATCTCCCCAGAGGTACATCACCTTACACAGACATGCACTCTGATCTCTTTGGCCTCAGTCAAGCATCAATAGTAAGATTTTCATAGGTGAGTCTAGGTTCATGGTTTTCCATCCACAGACTAAAAGCCTGGAGTGGGAGTGAAAAAACCATAACTAGGTAAGAAGGAAGGCAGAATCAGAATCTTCCTCTGCAACATCAGGCTCTGCATCGCTACTTACTTATAAATGCAGAAAAAACTCAATTAACACAAGGGCTCTTTTCAGAGCCACCTTATATCAAAGCACTCAAACTTCTGATTTATCTCCATTTTCACACTCTTGTTAATAGGTGTGCGCGCCCGAGTGCGCGCACCCCGCAACTTTTAAAAAAAAAAATATATATATTTTCGCCTTTAAGGGCCTTACTGCACACCCTGAGAAAACCTACGCAGCAAAACAATCTCTACCTTCTCCCCTTTCCATGTTCCAATGCTTTGAAATGAACAATATATTTACTCGCAGTGACAAAATGGCGGTCAACACTTCCTGATTTCCTTCGAATCGAACGTTAACAGACGTCACGCAGCAAAAAAAAAAAATTCCGCTCGCGCGCAGCTGCTTGAGTGCGCGCACCCGTGCGCGCGTATAGATATATAATTGACTTTAACTTTAATTTTCTCAGCAACTACTGAACGGATTTACACCATTCCAAAAAAAGCGTAATCTGCGAGCCGGACTCTACAGTTTTGCCAAATTTCTTATAAATCCATTCAGCCGTTCGACCTGTAGCCGTGTCTAAACGTCCTATGGAAAATAACATGGAGAAAACACGTTTTGGGACCCCCCTTTTATCTCAGCCCCCACTTCACCAATCCCCCCCAAACTTTCAGGGAAGGAGCGCAGCGGACCGAGCCATCTTCTTTGAGAAATTCGCAAAGATTCATCCACCAGGGCCAAAGTTAATCCAAATAGAATGTTGAGGATTTCCAATGGAAACTAGGTCCTAACTATAACTACCTACTGGGGACCGCCAGTAGGTAATATATATATATAAAAATGTAAAGGTTTGTTTGTTCAAAATCGCCAATCTCCGAAAGTTCTTCACCAATTGCTTTGAAATTTTGACACAACGTTGGATTCGAATATGGGGGTGTTTTTATATACACAACGTTGGATTCCAATACGCGCCTGTCTAATACACGCATGATTTTAATCGAAAGCTTGAACAGACACATAAAAATGACAATGTTTGTTTGTTCAAAATCTTAAATCTCCGAAAGTTCTTGACTGATTGATTTGAAATTTTGACACAACGTTGGATTAGACTAAGCGCGTGCTTATATATACATAACGTGGGATTAGAATACAAGCGTTGTCCAATACACGCGTGTTTTTAATCGAAAGGCCAAACAGACCCTATCGATTTAGTTGCTGCGCGAAAACTACAAGGGACGCATAGAGACAATAGTCTACATATATTAGGATGGACAGTTGGTGTCAGGATGGCAGACCGGGAAGTGGGTGGAGGGAGGGAGGAGGAGTTGGTGCACTTTGCAACATTAGCGCATGCTTTTATATACACAACGTTAGATTCAAATACGCGCGTGTCCAATACGCGCGTGTTTTTAAGCGAAAGGCCGAAGAGACCCTATTGATTTCGTTGCTGCGCAACAACTACAAAGACGCATAGAGACAATAGTCCACATATATTAGGATGGACAGTTGGTGTCAGGATGGCAGACCGGGAAGTGGGTAGAGGGAGGGGGGAGGAGTTGGTTCACTTTGTAACATTAGGAAAGGACACATAGACACAATAGTCTACATATATTAGGATGAACAGTTGGTGTCAGGAAAGAAGACCGGGAAGTGGGTGGAGGGAGCGGGGAGGAGTTGGTTTACTTTGCAAAATTAGCGTGTGTTTATATATACACAACGTGACAATAGTCCCAAAAACATATTGTGTGCCCACAAGCATTGTGAAATTAAACATATTCGAAACATGCGCTTACTCTTTTCTTTCTCTTCCATTTAACCAAACTGAGCCACAGCAATGCGCAGCAGGGTACAGCTATTATCTATCTATCTATATCTATATCTATATCTATATCTATATCTATATCTATCTATCTATCTATCTATCTATCTATCTATATATATAGATAGATAGATAGATAGATAGATAGATAGATAGATATAGATATAGATAAAGATATATATAGATATATATATATATATAGATATATTTATATATGTTCTGCTATGTAGGTTTGAAAAATACAAATTATAGAGGAGTTAAGTGAACCCACACAGTTCTAAAAAACGATTGTTAAAAGAAAAATTATATTGAATTGCCAAATTGGGTGGTGCATCTGCATTCTTCTTGAATTGCTCATCAATCTTGGGCGCCTGGTTGAAGTGGTCCTGTAAGGTAAGCAGAAGTGTTATGGAGCTTTAGCCTTTTGTGCAGGAGAAATGAAGGCCTGCAGATAGTAAAACAGAAATGTTATTGTAGATTCAAGGAGAAGGACAAAAGGTAAGCTTCATGAGGAGTTTATCAAGAAAACTTGGAGGCAAAGCAAGAGCATAGTCTACTGCAATCATTAATTTTATTACTCATGTGTGATCGCTTAACTGAGATATGAGAGAAATTTACAACCAATCACAGACAAGTAGCTGCATGAACGGGGCTGATCAATCTCATAACTCATCATACTATTTAGCCACTTGCGTGCACATTGTGATGATGTGAGATCAAATGTCTGTCTCCAGTAACTTACTTCAACAGGCTCCCCACCTGACTACAACGACATATTAGAGGCTTTTCCCTTTTCAGCCATCACCCACACTCAGCAGCATTGCATTTTCCACATTAACCCATCTCTCACTAGTGCACAGAGCTGAGTAGGCCTTTTAGAGTCATCAACATGTTCATTTCCCTGAAGTTGATAACTTCCTTCTTCTGGCTGTTGTTGAGGTAGTCCCGTCCCTTCCATCATCCTCCTGACTCCAAGTAACAAATCAGTCCATTCCTGTCCCAACCCAAATGAGAGAGATCGACTTGTAGTGCACTGCTATTGATAAACAAGAAGAAAAACATTGAGTTATTTTTTTGTGTCGATTTGTGTTTGTGAACTAAACTGACTCATCTGGTCTATGAAGATTGAGGACTAGAAAAAAAGGAGTGGACCCGGCAAGCAAATCTCACTAAGTGTCATAGGGGAAGGGCCAATCACCTTCAGGAAAAATAAACACCCATCCGGCCCCAAACTTTGTAAATCATCACAATCAAGCTTACAAATTAATTCAGCACCCTCCCTCACTATCTGCCACCACATGAATCAACAACCTTTACTCACAATCACTCAATAATATATCACTCAGTGGTTCAATAGTTACCTGTTTCAGTCCAAGCATTGTGGTACACAATTGTATCTCCTGTTTGATGCAGGCAACACACATTGGGCAGTCTTGTAAATCAAATGGTATGGGGCAGTCTGCTAGGGGATGAAAAAAAGGATAGACAATAGACGGTGACAGGCAATGACCTTGAATGGAATAGGGGGACCAGTTCTTCACTACACACTGTTTCAAATCCAATCTATACATGTGCCTACGTCAGTTAAACCCAAACAACCAAAATATATAATGTTCCCCTAGCTATATCCATTTTCTTTTTGAGGTGAAACCATTTCAACCATAAAAAGTTCTATGGTGGCCTACTCAGTCAGGGAAGGAGAATTCGTCCTCAAACTCAGGTGGTTCGCCCAGAAGTTGGTCACTAACACATTCTGAACTAAGTCTGACCAATAACCCTCATCCTCTTGCTGTTGTATTTCAGGAACAGTGTAATTAGATGGTATAACATGATGGTTCATTTTGATCATGGCAATCTCTCCATTTTTTGAGGAAAGAGAATGGTCCTTCTCACTGTAACAACTACATCAGCTGCACTGGACACAAGCTCAGCTGACACACTAGCTATTAAGGGTAGGCAGAATTAGCGGAGTTTGACTACACAGAATTCTGTGGAGTTGCATAAAAACTCTGTAGAATTCTGCTGAGTTCCTCTCTGCCCTAATTCTGCACAATTTTTTTTCAGGGCAGAGTTAAGGACATTGTTGACTGTGGTACCAATAAAAGCTCTTTAAAGTAATGAAGGTCACAGAGCATCTGTGCTCCTCCTACCCCGCCTTGCTCCTCCATGTCTGACTCCTGCAGCAGAGAAAATGCCGAGAAGGCAAGCCACAATCTCTCATTCTTCTTTCTTTTCCCACCTCCTTTCCACTGCCTTGTTGCGATGCTGATCAAATAGTGGCATGCATCTTACGTGCATGCAGTGAAAGGCTTGAAGATTTCTGCCAGCACGTCCCAGGGGCCATTGATGCACCGGTACTGTGATGTCAGGGTACTAGCTGCAGGGTTTCATGTGGATGCCTGGCCAGATAAAAGAAGGATTTTAGAACAGGTACCAGTGACCGAGGCGGGGCACGCAATGCATCATTGGAACCTTAACAAAACAAAACAGGACAGGGGTTGAGGCAAACAAGAAATGCACCTAACTATTACAATTGGCCGATTTAGTATGGTGATGGTGCTCAAGACCAGGAGGTACACCCCTATTTACCTCCTATTTGGAAAAACCAAATCAAAACATAGAGCAAAATGGAATTAGCACCCATCCAAATTGTAACATTTGATAATTATCACAGCAACAAATGTCCAAAAAGAAAATGATTTAAGAAAGCAGGTCCCAAGTCAGCTCTTAGTAGAAAATATTTTCTTTATTGATAAACTTCCACAGCGTCTTTTAAAATCCAATTCATTAGAAATTTGTTTAGCCAACGCGTTTCGTCTCTGTCGAGACATCTTCAGGGCTCAAGATGAAATGTAGAGGATTTAGGTAGATTCTGTTAATATATGTGAACCTAATCTCACGATAGTGGTCACTCAGGTAGTGAAGAGAAAGGTAATCTGGAAGTAATATTCAGCTTTTTCTCAAATATAACGAAGCTAAGTGTCCAAAAAGGATTGTACCATCACAATCAATTTGTGGTCCAAAATAGATCTGGCTTCATAAGTAATGTATCCATGTGACCATTAATGGCATGGTAGCCAGGAGCAATTCGAAACAACAGCGTTTGTGAAGATCATCCTTGGAACCTCTGGGTGTGAATGTCATTGTCAATGTCATAGTTTGTGGTACTGGTCGTGACTCCACTTTGTGCCATTTTGGGTGAATATGGCTTGGGCCCAGATGAGAAGCTGGTACTCATTTATAGATAAAAAAGAAGGCTCAGGTCCTGAAACCTCCTGGACTAGACCACTGTAAACACAAGAGAAAAAGGAGTGTCCAGAAGGACTAGTTTGCATACTTTAAAGAGAACACCCTAGACCAGAGGTCTTCAAACTTTTTGATGCTGAGACCCCCTTGTAAAACCTTTTTAGGCGTAAGGACCCCCTTCCGACAAAAGATTCTAGAAAATGGTACTCCTCATCATCAACAACTATCGACAACCATAAATGCGCCTGTTAGACCTCATCACATCCATCCATCCATCCATCATTCATCCACATACACTTTCACACATCCATCCATCCTTCATCCATCCACCCTTTTATCCTTCCATCCATACATCCATCCTTCATCCATCCATCATTTCATCCTTCCACCCATACATCCATCCTTTACCTATCCACTCGTCCATCCATCCACCCATCATTCATCCACCCACCTTTTCACACGTCCATCCATCATTCATCCACCAACCTTTTATCCATCCATCCATACATCCATCCTTCATCCATCCACCCTTTCATCCTTCCATCCATACATCCATCCATCCATCCATCCATCCACCCTTTCATCCATACACCCATCCTTCATTCATCCACCCTTTCATTATTCCACCCATACATCCATCCACCCTTTCATCCAAACATACATCCTTCATCCACCCACCCTTTCATCCATCCATCCATCCACCCATCATTCATCCACCCACCTTTTCACACGTCCATCCATCATTCATCCACCAACCTTTTATACATCCATCCATACATCCATCCTCCATCCATACATCCATCCACCAACCTTTTATACATCCATCCATACATCCATCCTTCATCCATCCACCCTTTCATCCTTCCATCCATACATCCATCCACCCTTTCATCCATACATCCATCCTTCATCCATCCACCCTTTCATTATTCCATCCATCCATCCACACATTCATCCTTACATCCATCCTTCATCCATTCACACTTTCATCCATCCATTCAGCCATCATCCACCCACCCACCTTTTCACACATCCATCCATCATTCAACCATGCAACCTTTTATACATCCTTCATCCATCTACCCTTTCATCCTTCCATCCATCCTTCATCCATCCACCCTTTCATCCATCCATCCATCCACCCACCTTTTCACACATCCATCCATCCTTCATCCATCCATTCACCCTTTCATCTTTACATCCATCCACTCATCATTCATCCACCCACCTTTTCACACATCCATCCATCCTTTCATCCTTACATCCATCCATCCATCCTTCATCCTTCCTTCCATCCACCCACCCTTTCATCCTTCCATCCATACATACATTCATCCTTCATCCATCCACCCTTTCATCCATCCATCCACCCATCATTCATCCACCCACCTTTTCATCCATCCATCCATCCATCCACCCATCATTCATCCCCCACCTTTTCACACATCCATCCATCCATCATTCATCCATGCAACCTTTTATCAATCCATACATCTATCCTTCATCCATCCATCCACACTTTCATCCTCCCATCCATACATCCACCCTTCATACATACATCCACACTTTCATCCTTCCATCCATACATCCATCCTTCATCTACCCTTTCATCCATCCATTCACCCGTCATTCATCCACCCACCTTTTCACACATCCATCCAGCATTCATCCATGCAACCTTTTATCCATCAATACATCCATCCTTCATCCATCTACCCTTTCATCCTTCCATCCATACATCCATCCTTCATCCAGCCACCCTTTCATCCATCCATTCACCCATCATTCATCCACCCACCTTTTCACACATCCATCCATGCAACCTTTTATCCATCAATACATCCATCTTTCATCCATCTACCCTTTCGTCCTTCCATCCATGCATACATCCTTCATCCATCCACCCTTTCATCCATCCATCCATCCTCCATCCACCCACCTGCCTTTTCACACATCCATCCATCCTTCATCCATCCATCCACCCTTTCATCTTTACATCCATCCACTCATCATTCATCCACCCACCTTCTCTCACATCCATCCATCCTTTCATCCTTACATCCATCCATTCATCCATCCCATATCCTTCCTTCCATCCATACATCCATCCACCCACCCTTTCATCCTTCCATCCATACATATATTCATCCTTCATCCATCCACCCTTTCATCCATCCATCCACCCATCATTCATCCACCCACCTTTTCTGTGCCTCTCTCATGGGGGGGGGGTCAGTATCTCTCTGTGTCTTCTTCCTTCTTCTTCCTCTCTCATGGGAGGGCATCTCTGTACCTCCCTGCTTAGGGGGGTTGGGGGGAAACCAGACAGGCTGTGATAACATCTCACTGTGAAGAACAGACTCTCAGACACATTTCTCCTGCACAGGCGCCAGGTATGAGGGCTCGTGGGACTTGAACCAATGATTGTAATGTCCTTCTGCTGTATACTGTGTGCTTGTAAAGCGCTCTGATACCTACGGGTTAAGCTAGCGCTATATAAAACGTTAAAAATGAAAATAAACCCCACAGGTAAGTCCATTGAACTCAAAGGGCTACAGCCTCCTCCCCCAGCCCCCCCAACTCCCCTCCCCCAAGTCCCCTCCCCCAGCTCGTGTATGTGAGCCCGGCTGAAACAGCTTCACTGGACACACACAAAGCCACACTCGAGTACTTCACAGGTCTTTAAAAGACCTTTTACTTGTTAATGAGGCTTTGATGTTTTTCACCCCTCGGTGTGAATTAGGCCTCCGCCGTGAGCACCCTCAATCGGCCCGACGCCATGCCTATCAAGAAACTGTTCAACTGGCAACTGGCAACAGGGTCAGAGCTGATTTGCATAAAGCCATTATCTGACCCAGGGTGGTGTGGAGTGCAAAAAAACGATGGATTTGGGCCCAGATCTTTTGACTGGGGGAGTGTGTGACATTGATCCACATTCAGTCCATCACTTGTTGTTTTTTGCAATTGCCGCCCTAAGTGCGCTGGGGATGCCCAGACGTGGGTCCCAGGCACTCCACACCACTTGGAGTCAAGCTAGCCGGGCTGAAGAGAGGTGTTACCTCGAAACCGGTCCGGTCCTCGGATGCTTGATTCCGGTCTGGGAAAGATATGGCTGTTGTAGTTCGGACTGGACTGTTCCCATTGGGCAACAGGGTCAGAGCTGATTTGCATAAAGCCATTATCTGACCCAGGGTGGTGTGGAGTGCAAAAAAACGATGGATTTGGGCCCAGATCTTTTGACTGGGGGAGTGTGTGACATTGATCCACATTCAGTCCATCACTTGTTGTTTTTTGCAATTGCCGCCCTAAGTGCGCTGGGGATGCCCAGACGTGGGTCCCAGGCACTCCACACCACTTGGAGTCAAGCTAGCCGGGCTGAAGAGAGGTGTTACCTCGAAACCGGTCCGGTCCTCGGATGCTTGATTCCGGTCTGGGAAAGATATGGCTGTTGTAGTTCGGACTGGACTGTTCCCATTGGGCAACAGGGTCAGAGCTGATTTGCATAAAGCCATTATCTGACCCAGGGTGGTGTGGAGTGCAAAAAAAACGATGGATTTGGGCCCAGATCTTTTGACTGGGGGAGTGTGTGACATTGATCCACATTCAGTCCATCACTTGTTGTTTTTTGCAATTGCCGCCCTAAGTGCGCTGGGGATGCCCAGACGTGGGTCCCAGGCACTCCACACCACTTGGAGTCAAGCTAGCCGGGCTGAAGAGAGGTGTTACCTCGAAACCGGTCCGGTCCTCGGATGCTTGATTCCGGTCTGGGAAAGATATGGCTGTTGTAGTTCGGACTGGACTGTTCCCATGGGGCAACAGGGTCAGAGCTGATTTGCATAAAGCCATTATCTGACCCAGGGTGGTGTGGAGTGCAAAAAAACGATGGATTTGGGCCCAGATCTTTTGACTGGGGGAGTGTGTGACATTGATCCACATTCAGTCCATCACTTGTTGTTTTTTGCTGATAGAATCTGTGACCCCCTTTCCAGGACTCCACGACCCCCCTGGGGGTCACGCCCCACAGATTGAAGACCTCTGCCCTAGACCATCAATTCTGGGGTTCTTATTGCTTTATTTAGCTTATTTTAAATTATTTAGATTAGCAAAGCAATTCAATATTTTTCATGTCTAAGAAAAGAAACCTTCCATTTACAGAAAACCACATTTACAAAAACACATTTTTATATTCCAATCAAAAACGTAAATTGTTTTAGACTCAAACGACAAGTGAAACAAACATAAACAATCGTTTGCCATGACATTAACATTGAAAGTACAACACCAGTCCTAGTTTTAACATACAGCGCCAAGCGGACGTTAGATTCTTAACTAAACGATGTTAGTTGTCCTGCTTAGGCCAAGAGACCAGGGGTTATGTCTTCAAAACAATGTTGCCTACACAGGAGGAAAAATTATTACTACATTCCTCAAGGCACAATATATACACAATCCCCCGAGTTCAAAAGAGCCAACGCGTTTAGAATCAACGCAATTCACGGATTCTCCTCCGGACTTGGACAAGGTTGATGTCTATAACAAACAAAACCACAAGTGAATATTTTATATTTCCTAAACTGTGACCTAAAGTATATTTACAGCAGATACAGCACTTAATTGAATACCTTGAAAGTGGCGCGATGTGCGTCCGCCCTGTGTGTAGAGGGATAGTTGAAACCTCTTCTCAGTGCCTGACGGTTCCACTTGCCATGAGATGTGACTTAAAATCTATGAGGCAAGGTAATGACCAAAACATTACGTTGCACGCACATATATGTGTATTTATACAATGCGCTGGTGTTCACAGGCTACAAAGATTAGTAAAGAGTGGTCTTTACCTTTAATTAGAATTCCCAGTTGCCACAGAGACTATACACAGTTGTACTGATGGCTTGACTGTAGTCAGTGATTGGCGCCTCACTGTTGGAGAACAATGTTCCGTTAGTGAAGTGTTTGTATGTCTACAGCCTCTCAAAACCGACATAAGTACTCTACATCTGTTTACCTGCCAAGGGGAATCGATTTCACTTTATGAGGCTGCTCAGGCAACGCCCATGCCATTTCTGCCCTTCTGTAAACTTGCTCTGAAATGGAAATGGTGAGAGATACTAAAACGTTTAACCTGAATGTACTTTCCTACTTAGAAAGGCGGTACCTAATGTCGCTTAACTGGATTAAATTATTTTAGAACATTCTCCACACCCCCGATGTCTGCTATAAATCAGCAACCATTTGAGTGAAGCAAAGCACTTCCTTTTAACCTGCCAGTGACTCCCCAGTCGCGGGAAGTTGCGGGACAACATCCCTTGCGCGACGAAACACATGTTGGCTGTTGGGAGCTGATGTGGAAGCCTGCATAAATAAATTGAAAAGAAGAACATAAATGTTTACACTGGTGTCTTACTGTGTGATACGCAACTAATTGTTTGTTGTTGTTAGAATTTGGAAACCACAATCTGAATTGACGTGTGCTGGGGAGTGAATTCCAAGTCCTGAGGAGAATCCGTGAATTGTGTGGATTCGAAACACGTTGGTTCTTTTGAACACGGGGGATTATGTGTATATATTGTGTCTTGAGGAATTTAGTAATAATTTTTTCCTCCTGTGTAGGCAACATTGTTTTGAAGACATAACCCCCGGGTCTCTTGGCCTAGGCAGGACAACTAACAACGCTTAGTTAAGAATCTAACGTCTGATTGTTGCTGTATGTTAAAACTAGGACTGGTGTTGTACTTTCAATGTTAATGTCATTCCACATGATTGTTTATGTTTGTTTCACTTGTCGTTTGTTTTTGTTTTTAAAATTTTTTATTGTTCAGCTTGACAACTTAATTTACAAATAACATGACAAATATTATATCATGGCAAACATTCGCAAAAATACAGTCTGCACATAATTGCTATAGATATGCAAAAGCAAAAGAGAACATAAATGAGAGAAGGATTTTGTAGACAACTATCACTAAGGGGAACTAGGGTCAGGTACACCATAAAACACACAGGGAGAAAAAAAATAAAGAATATACCCACACTAAGGCGTTCAGTTATTCAACCATTGTGTAAATGGTGCCCATATTTTCAAGCCCCTCTCACGCCTCCTCTTACCCTCTCTTTGAAACACCGCTGATTCCAGGTTATGGAGGGCTAAGATCCTCGCTCTCCAATTAACAAAGGTAGGGGGAATCGGATTAATCCATTCAGAAGTTATACTTAAACGGATTGAAGACATAGCAATACATAGAAAAGCGGATTCATAGGCTGGTCTAGTAAGCAAACGATCATTTTCACACCCAGTTATTACTAGCTCAGCTGAAAACACCACCGAGATCTTAAGAGCACTATTAATAAATTGTTGAACATCTTGCAGAAATAAATCCAATTTTGGGCATGAAAAAAACATGTGAACATCGTTGGCTGCTGCTTGACCACATCTTGGACACCCATGACCACTAGCACCTCCCATTTAGATATCTTAGCCAGCGTGTAATAAAGATCAAAGAGGGCCATGTAACTTTGGGAGCGTAGGCTCCCAGAGATTAATACCGAATTGGATAGGTCCAATATCGATGAAATATCAGTACCATTCTTAGCTAACTTAATATCCAATTTGGCATTCTGAAAAGAGAGGTCATCTTGTAAGCCTGATAATAAATTCTGATAAAGAACCCCAATTCGAGCCTTTCTCAAGATAAGTTCCATAAGTATGTGTTTGGCAAGTACACTGGGGGTATCTTGCAGGAGTTTATCAATATAACTATGTATCTGTAGATATTTGAAAAATTCATGTGTGCCCAATCCGAACTTAACTTTTAAAAATGAGAAAGGAGCCATATTACCCTCATGGGCTAAATCCCCCAAAATAAAAATACCACATGATCTCCACCTGATTGTAACAAAGTCTCGAAAAATAGAGGGTAATAGCCTAGCAGCCACCAAAGGTGTATAAAAATTAAAATTAGGAATTGACCATTTCCGGCGTACCTTCCTCCAAACCAAATACATTGATATTGCAACAAAGTTGACCAGTTATACAAAAGCAAATCGGGGACTGACCACCCACCCCTATCAAGTGGTAAATGCATCCATTTAGCAGCCCTCTGAGGGGAATGGTAACCCCACAGAAACATATTACAACATCTTTCTGCTTGGACAAGGCTGGACTGAGAAAATTCTAACGGAATAGTCCTAAAGATGTATAAGAACTTAGGCAAATAAGCATTTTTAAAACATTCCTCCTTCCAAATAAAGGAAGGTGAAGATTATCCAACCTACGCAAGGTGGAGTTGACTGTTTCGAATATTGGCAAGATATTCATTTCCGGTATCAGCTCCACTGCTGCTGTGATTTTACCCCCCAAGTATTTGGCACTTTAAACAACTGGCGCATTCGAGGGGCCCATAGTGGTAGATTGAATAACCTGGGTTTTCTGAATATTTAACTTATATTCTGAGAGTTGGCCATACGGTTCTGCCAAAGTCTGTATGGCTGTAAATGAGGATGACACGTTGGTGGTTAGAACAGCAATGTCATCGGCATACGCCAAAACTTTAAATTCATGTAGGTTGATCTTAACAGGGGATATATTTAAAGAAAACTCAATTTTGTTAATAAACGGATCAATATATAGGGCGAATAACAGGGGCGAACAAGGACAGCCCTGTCTAGTGCCCCTGCTAATGTCAAATGGTCTTGAAAGGAGGCCTGATATTGATAGCATTGTTTGAGGGCCAATGTAGAGTGACTGTAAAGCATATATGAAATTTGGACAAAACCCCTTCCACTGGAGGGCTTTCCACAAGAACCCCCCAGGCAACCCTGTCAAACGCCCTTTTGGCGTCCAACAGGATTACACATAGGGGATAGTTTGTAACTTGAGCCCAATCCAGTAGAGCTATAACACGGCGAACGTGGTCCGCCGCGTCCCTTCCGGGAATAAATCCATGTTGACGAATGGAAACTAAGGGGGATATCACTGATGCAAATCTGGCAGCCAGAATTTTTGAAAATGTCTTACTGTCCGTGTTGATTAATGAAATCGGATGAAATGAAGCAGGGTCCAACTCTGGCTTATCTTTTTTTTATCAGAATGATAGTTGTAAGTCGCCAAGAGTCTGGAATAATTCCAAGCTGGGCGTTGCTAAAAGTAGTTAGGAGATCCTCACGGATCTCTGACCGAAATGTGGTGTAGAATTCTAATGGAATAACGTCAGGACCAGCTGCTTTACCATTGGCCAAATAATTTAACGCTAATTCCACCTCGTCCCACCCTATAGGAGCGGCCAGAACGGAATTCTGATAGTCAGAGATTTTAGACGTATTAAGCTCAGCCATAAAAGTACCAAATTCAATTATTCAAGGTCTCATGTGGCCTAAATATGTTTGATCCAATAACAATTTTCTCTCAAAAGTCCACAACTTTGGGGTTCTTACTATGCCTTTTAAAGTACAACTAATAGTCAAGAGCTTATGGTCCGAAATAATTCTAGGTAAGATAGAAATTGAAGCAGTATCTGCAAATTGATCTGACAAAAAGAAATAATCTAGTCGGACCATTTTTTTGTGGGGGGCTGAGAAATATGTCGAGCCATCTGAGTTCTTCCAGTGATGAAACCAAAGGTCTACCATTGAGTGTTCTTGGACCAGAGCTTGCAAGGCCCTGAAGACCCTGGGTTTCTGACCCACATATTTTTGCCCTTTGGCTAGGTTAAAATTAGCAGATAAGTTGATATTAAAATCCCCACAGAGACACACAGGATGAGGCCATAAGGCCAATTCTACATTTAGATAGTCTAAAACTGCGGGGTCATCAGAATTTGAGCTGTATACAGTACAAACCGTGAAAGATGTATCATTAATCGAAAGCTCAACAAGTGCCCATCTCCCCCCGGTATCTTGCCTAGATCTTACACATGCGCCCAACCCGTGTTTCAATAATATGGCTACCCCTCTTATTATAGAAGTCTGTTGAGAGCATGCTATTAAATCGAACCCAGGAATATTTAGACAGTCTCGATTGTTCCAGGGCACGTGAGTTTCCTGCAAACACAAAACCTCTAGATGAAGACCCTGAATGATGCTTGAGATAAGAGCCCGCTGTTTCCCATTGTTCAGACCACAGACATTCCATGAGGCTATATGTATTTTACCTGACGCCATTGAGAAATTTGAAGAAAAACATCACAATTGGAATAATGAACTGTTTTAATTCATGATTGCCATGATAAGAAAAGTATTTTTCGAGCTGTTTTTTTAAAAATAATAAATAGAGGAGAAAGGGAAATATACCATTGCACTCATATATTTACAGCTATTTACAATGAGTCCAAAAATAGCTTCGCCTGAATTTCTAACTCAGAAAATCTAGTCTGGCCTTGGTGAATGATCTTAAGTTTAGATGGAAAGAGCAAAAAAACCAGCGCCCCCTTTGACTGAAAGGGGGCAATAAGCTGACGGAGCTGCCACCTCCGTTCAACCGTTGCTGAGCAAAAATCTGGCCTAACAAAAAATTGGCAGCCCTTTCCTGATCTTTGCCTGGCTAGATCATAAACCCTTTCTCTGACTAAAAATGTTTGTTGGCAAATTAGAAAAGCACGGGGGTCTATTATTCGTTGTTTAGGTTTAAAAGGAAAGCGGTGGGCACGTTGAATTTCCAACTGCCAATCCTATTCCTTAACCTCCGGGATTGCCTCTGAAAATAGATCAACAACAAATTGCCGGGTATCCGAACCTTCCGTACCCTCGGGAACCCCCAAAATCCTTAAATTATTCCTCCGTGCACGGTTTTCCAAGTCCACAAGTTTCCCTTGGATATCAAGCCGCTGAGATTGAATAGCATCAATAGTGGATTTTTGGGCAACTACATCGTCTTCGAGAGTGGAAATACGAGTCTCTGCCTCTGTGATCCTAGTTGCAATATCAGTGCACGTCTTGATTACTCTATGCAGAGAGTTTTGAACTCTGCGATACGACCCCTGTGCTCGAGCGCTCTCCTGCCGGGTCTCCTCCCAGTGGGCCTTTATCGTTTGGTACAGTATAGCAAGTGTCATTTCACCTGGAGGGAGACCAGAGTTAGAGTCCGGAGCATTTGAAGCTCGAGCATGAAAATTATCCGGTGCTCCGGAATGGGCAGAAAATGAGTAGTCCCAGGCAAGGCAACCGGTGTTTAAACCAGAGCCAGAGTCTTGAGGTATCTTGCGAACTGTAGAGAGCCCCTTACTACTGCCGACAGAATTCAAGACCTCATTTATGCACCAATCGCCCATCTCGCTACCTTCCTCGTCAGACCGGTCTTTATCCAAACCATTTTCATCAGCAGAAGAGCCAGTGTTTTCGGAGAGGGAGTAGAAATTGTCTACTTCGACATCGCCCTCAGTGTTGGGGAAGGCAGGGACTACATCTCCCAGCATCCCGCTGGATTGTACACTCAAAGCCAGAGCAGGATCAGTCGATACCACTTTCCCCCCAGTGTCTGCAGGCATCCCCTCTTCACCCAACTGCACCAGTGGACTTGTAGTGGCCCCCCGACAATGTTCTTTGGAGAAACAACAGAGGAGGCTACCAAAGAGGTGGATTTTATCTTACCGATTACAGGCAGTGTGGGTGCCAAAAGAGAAGCAGCAAAAGCACCGGAGGAGCTCAGCGGAGCAGGGCTCTGTTGATTCTTGGCTACGGTGCCTCCACGAGATTTAAACATTGCTGGCACCGGGGGAGGAAGCACCTTAGTGTTTTTTGCAGTCTTACCGGCAGTGATATCCATCTGTTTTTTTTTTTATTCTCTGCTGATGGAGGTGGAGAAGAAGCTACAGGCACCATTGAAGTTTTGACTGCTGCCCGGGACAGGTTCTTCGATTGTGTTTTTGGCGGCATCACAGTACCGCTGGAGCAGCGCTGAGAACGATGAAAGCACTGATGGGTGAGTAGCGCGCCGTAGCCGGGAAAGCACCGCGTTGATGAAATCCAGATTGGCAAATTGCGGCGGTAGGTGCAAAACCAGTGGAGCATTTCATTCGAAAAAATGGACCAGGAAAAAGTAGTGAGTTTCCGTTTGAATCCTTAGCCCCGCGCTACATAGCACACAATTGACGGCTCATACTGGAGGAGAGAATGCTAAGACCAGCTCACTCGGCCAGCATACCGGCCTCCATCTTGCCTCCACGTCCCCTACAGTTTGGATTTTCACTTGTTGTTTACATCTAAAAGAGTTTGCGTTTGTGATTGCAATATAATAGTGTACAAATCTGTTTTTGTAAATGTGGTTTTCTGTAAATGGAAGGTTTCTTTTCAAAGACATGAAAAATATTTATTTGCTTTGCTAATCTAAATAATTTAAAATAAGCTATATGAAGCAATAAGAACCCTAGAATTGATGGTCTAGGGTGTTCTCTTTAAAGTGTGCAAACTAGTCCTTCTGGGCACTCCTTTTTCTCTGGTGCTCATTTATATGGAATTACAAACCATATTTCAAAGACACTTCGTTTTTCTATAGATGCACAGCTGTTTTTAGGGCGCAAGTGAAATGTTTTACATTGAAGCAACGCCTCTAGAAGAGGAAAAAAATATATTGGTCAATGAATTCCTGTCTGAGTTGCAAACAAAATATCTTTGGGAGCTTGTTCTTTCAAAGCACATTTTCATATCAAAAGAAGACACAATTCATAATGCATTTGATTGGTTCAAAAAAGGCAAACTATTATGATTGGATACATGAAGGATGACAGTTAAAACCCGGTGTTTGGGTAGCCGGGCAAACTTCACTCTGTCACGCAGTGGCATTGGAGATTTTGACGAACTTCGAGCTCCCAGCGGAGTACGGAGTTAAAGAAAATTCCGCGGGTGGAGTGGAGTTTGTCGCCCACCCTTACTAGCTACCAGACAAGCCAGATACCTTACTGCCAGTCTACTGAGCACTGACCATTGGCACAGCTTTCCATACCTATACACCAATGGGTTTTGATCCAATCCCTTGGTGGCATATTACTATAGACCAATCTTACTCCTCCCACTCTCCTCCAAAGTACTAGAGAAATATGTGAACTCAGTTATCACAGACTATGTGGAAATCCACAATCTTTTCCACCAGAGCCAGTCCGGCTTTAGACCTAATTTTAGCACAGAGACAGCACTGCTAGAAATTTCATTAAGGAGAAGCTGGATAAAGGAAGGAAAGGTTGTTGATCTTGCTGGATCTCTCCACTGCTTTTGATACCCTGCCACACAGCCGCTACTACACAGACTACAAGAGTGCGGCCTGGGTGGCATGGTACATAAGTGGTTCTCCTCCTTTTGGGAGGACAGATACCAAGAGGTCTGGTCCCCTTCTTTCGCCACCCCATCCCTCCTCTGACGGTGGGTGTCTCCCAGGGTTGTATTTTAAGCCCAACACTTTCTAATATTTACATGACCCCTTCTCGCTCCTTTGGCTGAAGCTTGCGGCTCAACAATAATATCCTATTACGGATGACACTCCACTTCTATTTTCATGTGATAAGGGCGAAGACGGAGAGAAGATCAACAAATGCCTGACTAGGGTGTTTACATGGCTAAGAGAAAATCAACTTAAATGCAACCCTGAGAAATCGAAGATAATTTTCTTCGGCTCCCCATCTCGGGACGAGTGGAAACAATGATTGCCATCAGACATGTCACCTCTCCTCGCCTCAGTTAACATGGTCAAGAACCTGGGCATTAAGCTGGATGATACCCTGCCCATGAAGGCCCAAATCCAGTCAGACGCAGGATCCTGTTTTGGCCTCCTGCGGATGCTTAAGAAATTTCTCTCCCTACTGCCTCTTACCCACAGGAAGACTGTGGTCCAAGCTCTCAATATTTCTAGGCAGGACTAAGCCCTGCCACTTAATATCAAGTCAATGCCGAAGTTGGGGCCAATTCTTGTGTTCTTGTTTTTGTTGTTGTAGTGGCTGATGTTCTTAGTGCTTGTGTTGCTGCTGAGACAACAGGACTGCCATTTCTGGTAGTTTAAGGGGGCGGTCCCCATGTTTTCTGCCCTGCTGCGGCTGCATTAAAGAGCAGGGGTTGAGAGGGGTAGGAGGGGGCTGGTGGAATTTTTTCGATTTGCTGCCCCTTGGTGGCCAAATAAAGAGCCTATTTGGGTGAATGCCACCAGAGAACGGCAAGCAAGAGCGGGAGAGGCTGCTGCCCCCAAAATCCATGCTGCCGAGGGTGGACTGCCCCACCCTTGCTATGCCACTGGAGGGGGCATCACCAGAACTTCTTTCTAGGAGTGGGACTCTCATTTCCAGACAGTCTTCTTCCAGGACTCTTTCTCGCTCAACAATCCACGTCTTGTATTGTGAAACATCTCCTTCTGAAAAAAGTTATGAAAGTGGCTAGTATTTTTTTGTACGGTCGATCAAGTATTGTGCCACAGATGTACACTTTGGATGACACAATGTCTTTTTTCAGCCTTGTATTATCAGCTGAGCAAAGGATTAAGTCCTCAACCAACTCATGTGCATCTTCATTTTCATTCTCACCTGCGATTGTGAACCTTGCAGATACCTTTTTAAAATTGTCCTGTTGCAGATGCAACAATGGGCAAGCTTTCCCCATCATACTGTCCTCTTTCCTGACTTCCAGAGTGAAAACCATAAAAGGACGTATCATCTCTGTCAGTCATTTGACTAGGCCCATTTGTCCATCTCAATGATCATGCTTTTCCCAGTTGGATCCTTTCTTTGCCTGACATAGTCATTGATGAGTTTGGACTGCCCAAATAGACGTTGCAATATGTAATAGTTTGAGTTCCAACATGTTGGCACCTCCTGCATAGGGCTTTATCTTGCACTCCATTAGAAGGCTAAATTATCCTCAACTGCTTTTAGACTTTAAAAGAATGACTGAAATGAGTGCAGATTCTCCTGCATGCGGTCAGTAAGTTGCTGACTAGGCCTTATTTTTGGGAAAGTCCTGCACAACAATGTTGATGCAATGTGTCAAACACATGTTCCTTTAAATATTGACTCTCTGCCATGGCATTAACTATATTACTGCCATGGTCTGTGGCAACATATCCAATTCTGAGATCTCTAGGTAGCAGCCATTCAAACACCTTGCTGTTAAAGTTTTCCAATATATTTGCAACTATATGGCATTGCTCCATGGTGAACATGGCAACTGTTTCATGCCGCCGAATGCCCGAATGCCATTAAAAGCTTCTTCCGTGCCGAGACCTGTACAAAGCTGTTGCCTAACTCCCATGATAGAGATCCAGTGTGCAGTGATACACATGTAATTAGTGTCTTTACAGCTAGTACACATGTCTTTTGTCAGATGGATAGTGTGACCATCACTCTGCTGCAAAGCTTGTCCAACAAATTGCAGCACATCGTGATAGAGCATTGGTACCGCAACTCTGGCAAAATAGGTCCTGCTTGGATCCTTCCATTTTAGGCAGATGGCTGCCACAAATTCTAAAAACCCCACTCCTTCCACAAAAGAAATGGGAGGAGGTCCAATGCTAGCATTTTAGCCACAATCCTGTTGTACAAACGTGACGTTGGGTGGTTACTTTTGTCGGTCCCTCCTGCTTAAACATTTCCATAATAGTTGCCTGGATTTTTTTCTTTTCTAATGCCACTGCCACTGATGCAGGTGACTTTTGGAGAGAAGATAAACCATCCTATTGTAGACTAAAAGCACGTCTTGGTGGGACAGTCACTGCATGCTGCTGTGGTGTCTCCATCTGACACTACCTTCACCACTATCACCAATTTTTAAAGGTGCGCCTCCCAACGGATTGCGTGATGTTTTTTCATATGTGTTGTTTGGCCTCCAGTACCATAGTGTGAAGTAGGCTTACCTCAATGAACAGCAGCATGGCTAATGGAGCATATTGCAATGTTCTCCTCCTGCTTGCTAATCGTAAAAAATCCCAAACTGCGGAGATGTACTTTTTGAGTGGGCCACTGGTGCCAGTGCCAATGCCCAAAGAACTGGAGGTGGACAGGGGTGTTGATGAATGCCTCTCTGCAGTGTGCAATACAGAGGTAGTGGTGAATGCAGGTTTCAGTGGAGCTCTTACAAATATGGAAGCTGGTGGTAGTGCCACATCCCTTGGAAAAGGTTCAATAGGACGGGCAATGTGGGTCTCCTATGGGGAAGAATCCATGACAATGACTGGCTCGTCATCCTCATCCCCTCACATAATTATAAGGCTTTCAGGAACTTTACTTTTTCTGAGCCTCTCCTGCCATGTCTCGGACTCAGCTGGGGTCCACTACATGTCCAGACCATTAGAAGGGGGGCTTGGAGAAGATGGTGGAAACCCTTCCTTTTTTTGCTGGAGATATGGAAGCCAATGGTTGTAAAATAGGAGGTTCTTCATGAGCAGGACGTTCCACCACCTGTTCTGCTACTACGGCAGCTGTTGCCCACTTTCCTGATTTTCCTGCAATGATTGGTTAGTACTTTGCTAAAGAGAATAATTAAATACAATATCGCTGCTCGTCCGTATAGGCATGATTACAATGCCTGCCTCACAGAGGAACATGGCCTTGGGCTTAGGTTGGGGTTATGCCATTGATGCGGGAGTGCTGCTCCAAGCTTGCTCCCTGGAGGCAGATGTGGCATGCACATGACCCCCAAAAAAGGTGTTGGCCGACACACCAGTGGTGAAAATCCGCTTCTCCGCCTACCCGCTGGCCACTTTCTTGGCAGCACCTTTCTTTGGGGTCATCTTGAAGTTGTCAGTTGTGAGTGGCATGCAGCTGCACAAGAGGAGGAAGGTGGGGGACTTACGTGACTGGCAGTACTTTGGGTAATGTCTCTTGTGTACCTAAATGCAAACAAGCAAGAAATTGTTTTGGTTACACATTGCATTATTTCAGCCTGAATGGGTACAGACAAAGTCAATATAATTTAGTGTGGTTACTTAAGTTATCATTATTATCCTAAATATTTAAAAACAATACTGCATCCATTCCAAAGTCAAACCACACAACCAGAACATCTTATGTCATAGCAATCAAGATAACAACATACTTCTGTAACTGTTTGCTTTGTATGCATCTAGGGGAAACACCTGCGGCAGTCAGGGAGATGCAGGGGAAAATTGAATAATGCTTAAAAAATGAACAACAGTGTGTGCCTATGGCAGGCAAGGGGACTCGGGAGAAATTGAACAATCCTTGAAAAATGTATGTTAATCAATGTGCACCTATGGCATGCAGGGGGTCCTGGGGAAAAGAGAATCATAATATTAAAAAAAATAAAGCTATTGTGCGACTGTAGGCCTATGTCAGGCAGGTGGTGAATGGCTGGTGGGAAAAATAAAGGCAAAAAGTAAGCAAAAGAAAAAAATTACAAGAAAAAATAAAGCACAAAAAAATGAATTGCTGGTGTACTAGGGGATACTAGGGGACTATGTGAAACACATTGGGAGGCAAGGAGTTGCATGTGAAAAATGCAAAAATGTATATAATATAAAACATTGTTAATATATAAATACAACAATGATCCTTAAGCATTATATTAACCTTCTATCAGGGAAAAGTAATAAAAAATGAACAAGCATATTAAGGCATAACCCTCTCCTATCAATCTCCCTAGAAAATGGCTTTGAAAACAAAAAAAAATTGTGGCTGCACTAACTGACCACCGACCACATGATCAACCAGCAACAGCAAGCAGCGAGGCACAGCCACAGCAAAAAACACATGCAGGCCTATGGTAAAAGCACACTGGCTGGGTACACAAACTGGCCACCAACCACATACTCAAACAACAACAGCAAGCAAGGAGGCATGGCCACAACAAAGAACATATTCAAGTTTATGGCAAAATCACACTGGATGACTAGGTTACACAAAATGGCCACTGACCACATGGTCAAACAACAACAGCAAGCAAGGAGGCATGACCACAATAAGGAAAACAAGTGGTTATATGGAAAAGCACACTGGTGAGCTAGGCTACATAAATTGGCCCCCGGCCACAGCAATGCACACATGCATGCCTTTTGCAAAAACACACTAGCATGCTAGGCTACACAAAATGGCTACTGGCCACATAGTCAAACAACAACAGCAAGCAATGAGGCATGGCCACAACAAAAACACATGCAGTCCTATGACAAAAGCACTTCTGGCTGGCTAGGCTACACAAAATGGACACCAGCCACATGGTCAAACATTAACAGCAGGCAAGGAGGCATGGCCATAACAAGGAACACATGTAGGCCTATGCAGCAGCATGCTAGTTGGCTCCACAAAATGGCCTCCTACCACATGTACAAACAACAACAGTAATCAAGAAAGGAGGCATGACCATAACAAAGAACACAAGAAGGCCTATGGTAAAAGCACACTGGCTGGCTAGGCTATACAAAATAGCCACCGGCCACAGCAAAGAACACAGTGAGGCCTATGGCAAAAGCACACTGGCTGGTTATGCTACATAAAATGGCCATCGCCCATATGGTCAAACAGCAAGGAAGGAGGCATGACCACAACATACACACATGCAGCCCTATGGACACTTACTACACAAAATGGCCCATGGTGACATTGCATTCAGAAAAAACAAATGGCGGCCTATGGCACATGCACACACACTGGCCAGACAAAGGTGTTATTTTTACCAGAGAAGGCACTACATTACCATTAATTCAGCAATGCCAAAAACATAATTAGCTGAGCTATAAAAAAATTCGCAACAAACATCCTTAAAAGGCATCAAATATTACCCCACCTATACACTTTCCAGAAATAAAGTGAAATACAAAAAAAACATTTTTAATTTAATCCAATGACATCACAGCCCGACATGATGATTTAAAACAACATATATCACCAAAACAATTGTTTCTTGCACCCATGACTAGTACTGGCCTGGCCAGGGGCTACTGGCTGGATGGCCCTTTGGCAGACTAGGCCATATAGTAAAGTAAATGAATATTGCAAACTTAACAAACAAAAAAATGTACTGAACTGTGCAACATTTTTCCTTTATAGAGGATGAAAAATTAAATGCAAAAAATAACTAGGTCCTCCTCAGTTTCAGCCTTCCGAGCACCCCCTGCTCCGGGCTAGGTCCCGCCCACCGCCGTTGCTCGAGAGTGCCACTTCTGTGTCCAGGCCGACTGATCTACTTCTACAACCCACCTCGGGCCAGCGCCGCCACCGAAGCCACCATGAGGGCTTAGGTGGAGGCACTCCTGTCGTCCTAGTTATCAAAGAGACCAGGAGCTTCAAATGTTATGACTTTCTTCAGCCGTTAGCCGCTACACAGTTCCCCATCTCCATATTCTTTGGACTCTTAAGTGCAGCATCTGCCTCTGGTCGGATATGTTCTGTGTAGGCTACCAGCGAAGAACCCATATTGAAACCTGCCCCACAGACTCTAGCAAAACGCAGAAAGGCATCAGAATTGTATCCTAAGCCTTTCTCTGAACACTGTGGGAAGGTTGCATTGCTGCTGCTCCTGTCCTTTCTAAAGAAGCTTGTTCGACTGGCGTTGCTGTTCAACATGTTTAGTGTGCACTAGTTTTGCATGCTGGTGGTGCAGCTCGCTGCAGTTGCACATTGCACTCTGGGACCTTGAGCACTCTCTGTGGACTAGAGGAGTGGTGTTACTGCGATTGCCAGAACGCCGACGCGAGATTATTGGACTGCGAGGACCATCATCCTCAGCTCGGACACAGCTGGTGTCTCTTCCCATAATTGTACCGCCTGTCTGCAGCTTTAAAACTGCTTGCGGCGCCCGCTTTGCGGGAGCCGCTCGCTGCAGTGGCACATTGCACTTTGGGACCTTGAGCACTCTCTGTGGACTAGAGGAGTGTTGTTACCGGGATTGCCAGAATGCCGACGCGGGATTACGGTACTGCGAGGACCAGCATCCTCAGCTCGGACACAGCTGGTGCCTCTTCCCGTAATTGTACCGCCTGCCTGCAGAATATAATCATCCACTTCTTACGCAAAGCGGGACACGCGCGGGCGAAGCCCGGGCTAAGGGCGGGCCCGTTTTAGCCCGTTCGAGCCCGACAGAGACCGAACTGGGCCCCATCTCTTTCGTTCACCTTTAAACAAACTGTATGTACTTTGCTATTGTAAAACAGTAACCTTGGTTGAAGCTTTTTATATATTAATATGCCAGCACGGGAGAGTAAGAGCAGAGTTGCTGCAGGGGGAACTACCCTAACAGGTACCCTAGATAATTTTATAACAAGAGCATACTCCGTAATAGACCAAGGGATTATTCTGATGGAACGTCGGGTGTCTCAAGATTTGGCCATGGCGAAAAGATCGTCCATGGGCCATATCGCTACCGCTCGAACCCCAGAACACCCAGTAAGAGCTAATATTACTGAAGTACATGCAATTGTTCACCGTATCACTACCCTCCAGGAGCAGGCACACATCCAGTCTGGGAGTGTCTTGCATTCTTTCAAAAGGAGTAGAGGTTACCATGGAAACAAAAAGGGATTCCTCACCAGAAGAAACTGATACCATGCAACTAAGGGAGAGAAGGGAGGGCGCAAAACCAAAGAGAAAGCGGGCTAATACAACTGTGATGGGAGGTAGAAAGCCAAAAGTAGCTAAAGGCATGTGCAATACTGACATATCCCATAATCAAAAGGGGGAAGGCGAAGGGATCACTCAAATTAGGCATACCGCCACGACATTAAACTCTCAGTCTGAAGACTCGGTTTCTGAAGTTTTACCAAATACTGAGATAAGAAGTGAGCAAGATGAGGACCCACTGCTAAAAAAGTTGGGGGCCCTGTTAAAAACCTTTCTCACACCCGTGGAAGCTAGACTATCACAGATAGAAAAACAACTTCTTCAATTGGAAGCGATCACTGTGGGCCTGTCTGCTACTTTGAAGGAAAAGGTGCTATGCCCACGTCTTGCATTATTAAGCACCGATTTGGTTGCACAAGAAACTAGTAAATCCCCGCCCCTTCCTAAGCAACTGAATTTAAATAATTTAAGTGCACCAATGAGTAATCCCTGTTAGAACCACCTGGTCCCATTGTTTCCCCTGAGAAAGGCATCATCGCATCTAACGCCCCCCCAAATGATGCCAGAGGGGGCCTGACATTAGATGCTCCACAGGGGAGACACATCATAAACCTACCCCCAGAAACCAGCCCATACTTCATCGTTTTAACTGGAGTCCCAGAACTAAGTACTCACACGGAGGAATCATTTATGACCTTGAAAAATAAAGTAGCACATTGGCTAAACAGAAACCGACCCCTACCCCCCTCATATGACTAGTAAAATACTGATGGTCAGAAGAACTGCATGGGTGGGGAATAGTACAAAAACAATTCCGGGTGACTGTGTATTGGTCAACTTTAGGCATCCCCGTACGGTTGACCACATTTGTAGTTGAAGAAATTATAAAACACATTCACCCATAGAAGCCCGCCCACTTTCCTACTTTTACCCTGTAACTGACATACCTGGTTGTGATGGTAACTGGATTCGGGTTAAGCATCAGAATCGGGATAGAATGGAAAGGGGGAAATATGGCCAAATAAATAGATGGAGAGACGCCCCTACCGAAAATAGGTTTAGTTGTTTAGACATGGTGGACTGACTACGGTCGACTGTAGAACAAAAAAATGAAACTAAACATGGGCTCTGGAATCAAAATTCGCAAATTCCTCCTAAGCGTACCGCATTAGGTAAAGGGGGAGGCAGTAATTGCATCATTGATAGGTGTGCGACAGGGAACTCTAATACCCCGTCGGTTTCATCATCAGTGGTGCCACAAGAACAAGTGACGTTAGACAATCAACGGGGTATAGAAATCCAACTAGCTCAAACATCGCCGTGCACTAGTTTGGTTGTTTTAAATAGCGACAGGGCCCTAAATGATATTACATCTAAGAGCGATGTTATCACCCTACTATCCTGGAACATAGCGGGTTTAATAAATAAATTTAAGGAGCCGGTGTTCTTGTCTTTTATAGAAAATTATTCAGTTATTTGTTTGCAAGAATGCTGGGAGAGGGAGAAAATCCATATTAATGGTTTCCGTACTTTTCTTATACCTGCTAAATCGTCAAGGAGGGGTAGGAACTCAGGGGGCCTCTGCACTTAAAGTTCCAACACTGCAGTTGTCACTGTTGGAAAGTATAACATGGAATCAGATTATTATCAGATTCTGCCATTGACTCTGGGAGGAAACCAAGCAGTTACGTTGATCAACCTTTATAATAATATTCCAAGGGATGAACTAAATAAGGTTTTTGAAGGTCTTACACAAATTCTGCAGAATTTGGTTGAGCATGCGCAGGGGGGGAACTGTGTCATATTAATGGGGGACTTCAACTGTCACTTATGCAATAATAGTCACTCGGTGTTTGTGGGCTGGAGAATCTAAAGGGAGATCCTTGCTCCCATTTCAAACACTCCAACACTGGGAGTCTTTTTAATTCCTTGATTTCCCAATTAGACCTGGGATTTGTAAATAAATTATGTAGCCCACGGGCTGCTTTTCAACCCACCTATAATGGCAGGGTGTGTTGTTCTGTGATAGATTCTGCCCTGGTTTCCAATAGTCACTCCTGCAATATTCTTGGTTTTGAAAGGAGAGACATAGCACTAAGTGACCATTTTCCCATCAGCTTCTCCTTATATTCCACATCGCGAAACAATAAGAACAATGATGCAATTGATAATCTTTATAATTATGGGTTACTCTTAGGAAAATTGAACGGCTACTCCATAAAATGGAATAAAGTAGATTCTACGGCTTTTTTTGCAACATTGCTGAAAAATCAGTATAAGGACTTTATGACCTGCCTATCGGAAAACACTGATTGTGTTTAATCAAATGCAACCTTTCAGAAGATTTCTGAAGAAATCGGCAAGGCATTAAAAAGGACATCCAGGAAAGGCGCGAACGCAAATGCAGAGAGATGGTTTGATTCAGCGTGTAGTAAGGCACACGCAGTCCTAAAAACAACCTTTAAGAGGGAACCGAAAAATGTTATCGAGATAAGAAAGGCTAGAGCCATTTATTATTCTACTATTAAAACACGGAAAAAGAACTGAAGCAGGAAGCATGGCGAGTGTTACATCAAGCATGCATCCTGAAGGATAATATTGGCTTCTGGAAGGCAGTCAATGCCCCTTTCTTTGTGAATAGAAACACTGATTCCATAGAGACGGCCATTGATGAAGGAACCTGGGTAAATTACTTCACTGCAATATATACAAAAGACGAGCATGTGGGAACAGGGTATATTAACAGCCCCGGGAGGGGGGGGGACTTATCTACAGGGCTTGTTCCCATTAGACATTGAGTTCACTCTACCTGAAGTGGAATTAGCAATTGCAGAAAGCGCAGCTGGTAAAGCAGCAGGGCCTGATGGGGTCCCAGTAGATATTTATAAGTCAAATACAAAACTATGGGCGCCCCTCCTGACCAATGTCCTTAATAGTAGCAATAAAATAGGGTTCTTTGACATTTGGCAAGAGGCGTATGTGGTGCCGATATTTAAAAAAGGGTATCGAAATGACCCAAAGTGCTACAGACCCATTTCTCTGTTAGACTCCCTGATGAAAGTGGCAGGCAGAATTATTTTAAATAGGCTGCAGTCATGGGCAGAAGAGACAGGCGCCCTTTCGAAATTTCAGTATGGTTTTAAAACAGTACTGGGCACTGTTGAACAAGGGCTCAATTTTAGTAGGGAAATATGTGGTGGCAAAAAAAGGTATCTTATATTTAACATTCGTTGCCTTGAGTTCGGCTTTCGAT
The DNA here is from genome assembly GCF_964261635.1 of Lissotriton helveticus. Taxonomy (NCBI): domain Eukaryota; kingdom Metazoa; phylum Chordata; class Amphibia; order Caudata; family Salamandridae; genus Lissotriton; species Lissotriton helveticus. Next base: position 205,649,615 of record NC_136062.1, read on the forward strand.
TGCCTGACTCACGAAATGTTATGGGATACCTTGTCACAACTGGAAATTGAACCTAATATGTTGAAGTTTATTAAGGAATTATATAGGGGCACAGGGGCTAAAGTACCCTTTGGATGTGAGGGTGAATGCACATCTATATTCCCCATAAAGAAAGGAGTCTGACAGGGCTGCATCCTCGCGCCCTTTTTGTTTAATTTTTATATAAACAGTGTGGCCAATCACTTTACTTTAGATAAACTGGACTTCCCCCAAATTAAAGACAGCCCAGTCCCAATATTAATGTACGCAGATGACGCGGTAATTATGGCCAGAACCCAAGTAGGTCTACAACATGCGCTCACCACTTTTTAAGATTATATGGGAGCCAGAGGTTTGAAAATTAATATTGGGAAAACTTTTAACATGTGTTGTTCAACTAAAATTAACGTGCAATGCAACACGTATTTAGCAAAGTCGAAGATAGAGACAACGAATAATTTTTCTTTTTTAGGGATCACTTTTAATAGGAAGGGGACCTCGTCGTCAGCAGCCGCTATAAGGAATTTAGCTTTTGCTTGTGCAAACGGAGCTGTACGACAGTTCGCAAACAAACTGGGGGGTCGACCAGTACACATTCTAGTGGATATTTATAAATCGAAATGTGTGTCCACTGCAATATATGGGGCAGGCATATGGGGGATTGCAGATACTCGAGATATTCAACTGTGTGAAAATGCTTTCCTCCGCTATTTATTAGCCGTCCCAAGATCAACATCCGCATATGTATGCCACAAAGAATTAGGGCTGGAATATGTTTCAGATCTTATTAAAATAAGCTTTGTTCTTTTATGACATAAGGTTTGGACATCTGAAGAAACCGGGCTTAACAGGGAAATCATACAGGACTGTGTAACTTCAGGGGGCACATAAAGTCAAGTGGTTTCTATATGTAAAGGGCTTTTTAACAGAGATTGGGCACCCTGAATACTTTGACTCCCCTACTGCCTTAACGTCAATCACCAGGAAAAAACTAAAAGAAAGGTGTCTTGAATTGTTAGAGAATAAACGTTGGCAGTTAGAGGGGAAAAAAGGGGTCCGTATTACAGAATCAAATAATACTGCAGGGACATATCCTACAGCAATATTTAATTTCTATCCAGAGTAGTTACTCTAGGATGCTACTAACACGATTGATGGTAGACAGTTATTTTAGACTAGTTACCTTTCCAGAAACAAACAGCTGGTCAAAAAACCTGATTTTGTGTCCCTGTGACAATGTATCACAACAGTCCCCGATTTATTGTGTTTTAGTTTGTAAATTTTACTCACTTCCCAGGAAAAATATATATTATTCTTACTGAAGAAATGGGGGTTGAGACAGTGTAGACCTGCCCTATTGAAACTTCAGATGTTAGAAGATGAATTGTCAATGTACCTAGTCTCAATATTTTTGAAAAGTGTTATTAGATGTAGATCCACCATGAATTGAAACCCCTAAAAATTTGTATTTTGTACTGTTCAACATTAATCAGTTTCCTCTTCTTTTTTAACTGTTTTTAATAGTGACTAATTTTGCAATGTATTTGACTTTGTCGCTTTTGTGATTTTAAAACTAAAAATCGATTAAAGCTATCTTTGACTTGACTTGACTTGAACTAGGCTACTACTAAAACTGCAGACCACCAACCACAATAAATTTTAAAAATCCAATAAAAGTAGAAATAAATACTGGTCATGCCCTTTATCAAACTAAAAACACCCTTATACAAGAGTTTTTGAACTTACTTGTGATATCTCAAAATCAATGTCCTTAAATCCAAAGGTATAAATGCAGCAGACAATGAGAGTGATCCTCCCAGATCTGCATCCAAATGAAAAGAGACCAGGAGCTGGACAAAGAACTGGGAGGAGCTTGTTTGACAGGAACAGGAAGTTATAGTTTCTGGGGCACTTCCTTCTTGTTGCAAAAAAAAGGTAAATTAAAAAAATAACTTGAATGGTCTGGTAAAGTAGAAAATTAACTCAAAAACATAATTTTGAATAGATTTAGCTGCTTCTCAAATCTGCTAGAGGTACAGCTGCCGTTGTGGCTTGCGTCTGCCAAGTCAAAAAAAAGACACAATCACGGGCAGAAGCAGCGCTAGCAGATGCCAAAATGTTGCTCACACTTTTGCTAGCAACCAGCAAGTCTCATCAGCACTCGCCAGAAGAAGACTTGCATGTGCCGAACAGAAAACTGATTCTGCCATGTGCCGTATAGTGGAATTTAGTGGGCAATTCACATTACACACCCAGGCCTAGTTTTAACTTGATTATCCTGAGACGGTCAGGCTGTTCTGAAAAAATAATAGGAGCGCTGTAGCATTCAAATGGGCCACCAGAATTTATCTTTTTTAAAAGCCACATCAGTTCCCACATATATAAACTTAGCTCTGACATTCTTGAAGCTGACTAGTTAAAATATGGCAGACAGCATGCAGATCCATTAATCATATTATGCTATTTATTGTCAATTTTGAGGGAGGAGAGGGGTATCGAGATACACTCAAGGCATCACCTAATTTGAATCATGGCCCCTCCCCACACTCAACAGCAATAACATTGTATAGGCAATTTATACACACACACAAATAAATATGCGTATAAAGTATATATGCACACTTTCAGAATGCAATATGCTATTTATTACTAGTGTTGGGTGTAGAACATAAAAAGTGGTCATACCTCAGGAGAGGCGAAGCCTCAAGTGCCTCTTAACGCCCCTCCTCTCCCTCAACTATGGTAAAAATTAGCAAATTATACTCTGCGCATCTGAATATATGGTTTATGCCATGGCATTTGTTCATATGTAATTGTTATAATACATTTATTCACCTCAAAGAAGGATGCAGGGGGTTACATTTGTGCAGCAAGATAACATCATGACTGTTAAGAGGGTTGTTTTACATGGATAGGAATTCTTCCATGCAATCTGTGAGGCAGCAAAACATTTATTTTTCTTCATTTCTCTATTTCTTAGGCCCAGACCTGTTACTTTTCCTTTTCTTCCTCTGCTTAAAATTTTCTCTGGTATCCTCTTCTGAACTTCTTTGGTTTTTGGGGTCACCTCCACTGGCTCTGGATTCTTTTGTTCTTTTTCATCTAATGAAATTGACATAAAAAAGTAATCTTTTGTGAAACAGAGGGGAAAGCAATAATCTATGAACCATCAACATATGTTAGAAGGAGAAAATCCAGAAATTAAAAATGTATTTGCAACTGACGATGAGGACATATAACCATCAAAAATCTATCTGATCACATTTTGATGGATAATTAAAAAAGGTTTTAAAACTTGGCCTAACCTTCTTTCCAGGGAAAGAGGTTCAGCTATGTAGATACAAGGATGATCTCTTCAAATACATTTGAAAATTGAAATTAGCTAAACAATTTTCTGGACAGTTAAATATATGTCCCCACCAATGGAGACACGAATAACTTGTGACACATTCCTAATAGCCGATGATGCAGAAATTCTTGAGAAAAGAATGATACAGCGCTGTCTCAATAATGTGAGAAGTTAGCCTGGCATATGATGTCCACTAGTTCTAGTGGGTACCTTGCACCAGTCTAATCGACCCTTATTGATGGTGGTTGTAAAGTCAACCTTTTGGAAAGCTATCCATGGGGTAGCAATGGCGAGCAGTCTTCAGGCTAAGACTTCAGATAGCAAATTAAGCTAGTTGTTTTACCAATTATAATCCCTTGAGTACCAAATGAAAGCACACCACACAAGGTATATATCAAATATATATATGTATTTATTCTAAACACAACCCCTCTGCACTCTTTATGAGATCAGAGGTAAAAGTACAATACAAGTTACATAATTAGCATACAATAAGTTGCACAGTATACGTTTTGCTCGAGGGGCCTCACAAACCAAATACTAAATGAGTGGTATAAGAACCACGTGCGAATTAGAAAGCAGGCCTGGGGCCTGTGGAATCGCTAGGGATACTCTAAACAACCAAAGGTTAGGATGTAGGAGGCCCATGGGAGATGAGTGCAGTGTCTAAACACAGCCGTGGGTTACCATTGACTTTCTATGGGAAACGAACGAGTTACAAATTTACAATTTAATAGACTTCTAAATGAACTACGATGGAACCCTTTTAGACTTAGACACTAGGAGGGCCACTAACCTCTAGACTACCAGAGTACTCGTGTTACCTCACCCATGGAAGCCGAGTGCATAGGTCTCTTTTGGTGTCGGGTTTCGTTGTCGTTTTCAATGGAGATCTGCAAAGAAGTGCTGCAGGCGACCGGAGGAAAAGTGTCCGGGTGGATCCAGGGGTGGATCGAAGATCTGAAGAACCTGAAAGCAGAAGGGACAGAGTCTGGGCCACTTGCCAGTGACCAGGGCGGCGATAGAAAGATGCCAACAGATGTCGGGTGATTTCAGGTGAAAAGATAAAGTTTGTCTCTTCAGCCACGAGGACCAGAAGGCAGCCACGACAACCAGGAGCTGGATTCGAGCTATCCCACAAAGGATCTAGTTGACTGCGGTGTTGGTATTCGGATTGGACCCATCAAGCTTTGGCAAACGCAATCCACACAGGATGCCGAGATGCACTTCGGTACAGACCAGCAAGGTCTGTGGTACTTCTCCTTTGCAAGGAAGTTGGAACAAACCTGGAGCAACCAGGAACGCAAGTTCAAATAAAGGATTGTCTTCTTGGGGGCTTACTAGCCAATGGACTAGGAACCGCAAAGATGCATTGAGCGGAAATGCACATAGCAAGCCCACGGGAGTGTGGAGCTCTGAGCATAGGTGCAAAAGCTGCTCGGGTCTGGGGCTTTAGGCGCCCCAATGCACAACTTCGGGATACCTCGGGAAGTTGATGCAGGTAGCAAAATGCAGGATGTCTATGAGCTTCAGTCCCACATCTCTCGTGTGCGCCACAGGTCTCAGCTTTGCTCTGAGCGAAGGTCGGGGTCAGAAATATCTAGAAGTCTGTGTCCCGTGTCGCAGATTCTTCGGGATCCGGCGGGAGCCTCAAAAATGCAGAATGGCAAAGATGCTGTTGGTGCCTGTCTGTACAGGGTGGTCACTCCTTGACCACAAGGGAGATGTCTTCTGTTTTCCAGTCGAAATGGAATGTCGAAGGTCCAGGATATATGTTTCAGAGTTTTGTCCAGGGTAATCTAAAGTCCTAGGGACTGGGATCCTATACATATACTAAGTTTAGGGGTTGGACTAACTTTAAGGTCCCTCCTAAGTGTGGACCTGGGGTGGGGGTGGTTACACCCCTTCCCCTTTGTCCAGTTTCATGCCAGTTCTGGGGCTGAGTGCCCCAGCAACCAGTTTGAACTAGGAAATGTATGTAGCACCTAGTGTGTCCGAGGCAGTGTCTGGAAAGCATTCACTGAATGCAGCCCTCCCTGCCCCAGTACACAAAGATCCTGTCTGGGAAGGTGCCAGCACCTCCCTGGGCAGGAGTTTTCCCTGCCGAGTTTTGTCCAGCAGCAGGAGGGCAGACTTGTGTCTGTGGCAGCAGCATCCATTTGTGATGCTGAATCTCTGTTTAACTGTAAGCGGGTAAACCAGTAACTACATATCTTCTACCTCTAGAAGGGTGGAATGCTACCCCCGCGGCCAGGACTGGCGGGTGGGGTAATATTCCAAAGTGTTTGACACCTTACACAACATGTTTTGATAAAGCCAAACCAAAGTTAGCATTAAACGCAAGGATTATAATGCACTTAAGAGCATATGGTATGGCTATATCATAAAACAGCTATAAGAAGATGGTTCCAAAAGCTGCAGAAGGGCTCAGCTCAGACTAGGGCACCCTCTCACATAAAACAAAGCACTCTGCCTCCAGGATTGTCAAGGCCTGCCATAGGAGTGACTTATAGGTGCATATGTGTCTATATGTATATATAGATATATGTATACTACATCTAAGTAAGGGGTGATTACACCACCTTACCCAGGCTTTGTGAACAGACCTGTGGTGTCAGTTTTTAAAGGCAAACCAGGGGTAGCGCAATACATGCTGCAGCCCCTGGTAGGCCTAGGGAGCACCTATGCCCTGGGTACCTATAGTACACTATACAAGGGCTCACAAGGGTGACCCAGTAACCAATCTGGTATGTACCTAAAGTACATGGAATCAATTTAGAGAGATAACAGCTGGGCTTTGGGCCTGATTAGCAGGTCCACAGCCACACTAAAGTTGAAAAACCAGAGAATCACAGCAAAAAGTGGGGGTAACCATAGGAAGCAGACCCTACTCTCCTACAAATAACAACACTTTTGTGTTCCAGGAGCAAGTGTTCAAACAAAGAAAGGGCACGCCCATGGACACAAAATTAGCTAACCTACATTTGGGATGGTGAGAAGAAAGTATTATCTGGTCAAAAGGAACGGAAAAGCATACTAATCTTATAGTAACATGGCATAGGTTTATTGATGGTCTTTTCTTGATATGGGGCAGCACCAAGAGTAAATAATGGATTTCTTACATGTCATTCAAACCAAGGACATGAATATCAGGTTCATGTTTGAAATAAGTCAGAAGGAAATCACATTTTAGGACACCAATGTATTTGTAAAGAACTGAATTGCACACAAATCTTTACTGCAAGCCCACTGGAGGCAAAAGTATGTTGCATCTATGCATATATATATGGCAGACTCCATACTTGTCTCGGATGCCCCACCACCTCCAGAACAAAGGGCGCGTCGGCTTAGCAGACCTCCGAAACCCGGTCCGAAATATAATCCAATCATCCAAAACAAGGAAAAGTCGACGCTGTCGTTCAGCTTCAAATTACTTTATTGTCAGCTGTTTAGCATGTTAGACATGGTTTGCCTGCCTAGCAAACTTGCTCACTAACATTTGCGTAAAGTTTTCTCATCAAATTTAACTGACAGTTTTTCCATGTCATGTGCTCAATACAATCATAGAAGGTGAGAACAGACTCGCAGTTAGTTATACATCGTACCTCGCTGAAAAAAGCTCTGTTACAAGCGCGCGTAAAGTATATTCAATACAATGCATAATTGCTAAGGTTATGGTCATATTCACAATTATTTGGCCATTTGAAACAACAAATAACTCTTATGTGATATTAAGGAAAAAGAAAAAGTTAATTGAAGTTCCACCTGTTCATGTCACACTTATTCACTACCCTAGTGGGTTGAATCTCAGACACGACAAATTATTTCATATCAGAAATAGGAGCCCAACCACTGCATAGAAACTTGCGCTAATCCCAGTATATTCCATCCATTGAGGTTCATTGTATATTATGAATTTAGCCCAGGGCAGATCATACCATTGCATATCATTAACTGCACCAGTGGGCTGGAACACAAATATCATAAATAACAACATTTGAAGCGCAAACAATTTATATGATTACAAATATTTTTAAATAATATGTTTGCACCTATACCTGCCGAGTTACACTTGCATTATATCTTATGTAACTAATTGCAATTGTTGCATTCGGGTCCTGCCCCAGTGGGCTTAACATGACTGATGGCAGTAAAAAATTACAAAATCACATGTATACATCCACCAACCTAGGTGTTCTCACCATTTAAGTGCTTATCGTGAATGTGATATGTTTAAAAACAGTTAAAAAATACAGAGTCAGCAAGGCAGCTACAAATGTGTATGGTGATCTTCCCCCATGTTAAGTCCTAAGGGGGGCTTGGTGTTTAATCTGATGAAATAGCTTGACTCGAGCCTTCTCAGAGTTTTTTGTCGATCACCTTCCCTTATGCTCATAGGTACAGTGTCAATCACACAATACGTAAGACCTTGCACATCTTTGTTGTGGCATTTGTCAAAGTGCCTGGCAACAAGGTAGGTTTTATCCCCATTCTTGAACGCACGCAAGTGCTGCAACACACGTTTAGGACTGGGAGAATTGTGCTGCCCACGTACCTCAGGTCACAAGGGCACTGAAGTACGTAGACAGCAAACTCTGTCTTGCATGAGAATTGCCCTTTCATTTTTTGCTCTTTTTTGCCAAAGCCTAAGGTAAAGCTTGTAGTGTTTTTACCAAAGGTACAGGCCTTATATTTAGCAGACTTTATGAACCCGTTCTTTTTGGTGAGCCATGTACCACCCGGTTTTGATCCCAATTTCACTGGTAACATGTTGCTGACTAGTGCTTGTCTGAGTGAACGCGGCAGCCTGAAAGTTATTTGGGGTTTTCGCTGTACAATTTTGCCCAAAACGGGGTCACTTCGAATAATATGCCAGTGCTTAAGTAGAATGTTTCTTATTTCTTTCTGCTGGTTATGTTATGTTGTTATTATTTTACATTGCGTACTCTCCGCCTTAGTCCTCACCATTGTTTTACTTGCACTGTCTTTGAACAAAATTTCATCCCTAGATTTTTGTTTATCCTTTCATACTGCTGTCTCTATATACTCCTGGGAGTACCCTCTTCTGGCAAATCACATTCTAAGACATTGCACTTCTGTCTCAAAATCCTCTTTGTTACTGCAGTTTCTTAATGCCCTCAGGCATTCCCCATAGGGGATGCTTCTAACCAAATTAGTTGGGTGAAAACTCGTCGCATGTAGCAGCGTGTTTCTATCCGATGGTTTATGGTAGAGCTTGGTGTGCAGCCTCCCATTATGTATGTATACTGTCACATCCAGGAAATTCACTTCTGACTCACTGATAACACTTGTGAATTTGAGATTGAGATTATTACTTTGCATCTTTTTTACAAATCTCTTGGCACTGGTTTTGTCCCCCTTCCACACAACAAATAGGGCATCTATATAGCGAATCCAATGAACCGCATTTTCTTGCCATTTTCTCTGCCATAGGGATTGGACCACCTGCTCCCCCACCAGCCCATATGCAAATTAGCATAGCTGGGGGCGAAGCAGGTGCCCATAGCCGTACCCACACACTTGATGGTATAGTTGCCCATTAAAGAGGAAAAAGTTATTCTTGGGGCATATGGTTATCATTGTAAGCAGCATCTGTGTATGGTGCCAATGTTTTGCTAGGCGACTACCTAGAAAGTGTTGGACCGCATTCACTCCGTCCTTATGACGTATGCTTGAATACAGCGTTGTGATATCAATAGTCATTAGGGGAAAGTCTGCTTCCCAGGGTACATCATACTCTTTGCGCAGGAAATCTCCTGTATCTTGGATGAATGAGAGGAGCTTCCTAACCAAGGGACACAGGAATAAATCTACAAATTTAGAGGTACCTTCAAAAGCACTGCTATTGGGCGAAATGATTGGGCGTCCCAGGGGATTCAACATATCTTTGTGGATCTTCGGGATTTGATAAAAAACTTGAGTAGTGGGGTTGGAAACTTTTAAAAAAGAGAATTCATCCTCACTGATTAAACCTTTTCTCAACCACTCTAGCAGCAATGTATTGCATTTCTGGTAACTGTTATTCATTACATCTTTTGATACTTTGACATAATTAACCCTGTTACCAAGTTGTTTATACGCTTCTGTCAGATAAACCCACTGACGCGAGATCTGACTTTAAAATACACACCCATTAAGTGTCACATGGTTGGAAAATATATAGACATAGAAAAAATACTTGGTATGCATCTGCCGCTATTTACAAGGAAAGACCCTATACTTTAGGTATTCTTTTCCATACCCGGCATACTTTCAAAATTGTATATAAAACAGAATCAACAGATAAATGTTTGTATTTCTGAAATATAACTAGTGCAAAATACTGTGTTTCTGCTAGAGTCAGTACCAGTCAGACTCAGTTTGATCTTATGTTTGAAAAGCTCATTTTCCATATGCAAATGTTAGCAAATTTGTGCAAAGTACGCAAATACAGTGCATAACGTTATGTACCAAGCATTGCTGTTTAAGCTGATTGCTAGTGACCTATACACAGTACATTATGACTAGTGCAACTTGCAGTTTATGCAAAAAATAGCATATGTGCAAGATACGCGAATAAAGTGCATGACGTAATGTTACATGACATTGCTGTTGCAGAAGTCTGCTGGCTTACAGTACAAAATAAATTTTTAACTCTATTGCCAATTACGTTTAGTGCAAAAATTTGCGAATGTGCAAAATACGCAGTCCTCAATGTGATTCCCGAAAAGGAGCTGCCAAACAATTCATAGTCATGAGCCTAGGCAGGAATGCAATCCAAATGTACTATACAATCCCATAAAACCATGTTAAAAACTGTGATATAAAGTGCAAAAAATTACTGTGTATACAATACATGATATATAGAATGGGAGGTCTGGAAGGCTGTTAGAAATGATGCATATAGCCACAGCGAAACGTCCTGTTCAGAGATGAAATCGATAAACCTCAGAAAAAAAGTATCCCAGGAGTGGATATCTCATCTAAAAAAGATTAAAAGTTTTGCTTATGTCTCATTGGATAAAAAGATGTATAGGTATTGTAACACGAAATGTAGTCTAAAATTACAAAAATCACAGTAGGAGGCACATGATGTAAAATATCTATCCAAGTCTGCTCACAGTATGGCTTGAAGTTAAAAACATTCATGTTGCAAGATGTCTCCTATTCCACATAAAACCCTACATGTATTTTGTTTGTACAAGTAAATGCATCTTACAAAAAGCATTTGCAATGCAATAGGTCTTGCATTTGCGAGAGTTTAAACTTTTGGCACTGTAAATGACAATGCCTTTTATTTATCTGCTTTGATAATTAACACATAAATAAAAGGCATTGTCATTTACAATGCCAATATCTCAAACTCTTGAAAATGCGAGACCTATTTCATTTCAAAGAAGCGGCCACCATTGTCCTGGGCTGCTTAGAAAGTGAAAGAGTGCATGACGTGCTGAATGGTGCAGAAAAGCATGTCAAGTTGTGCCTGCAGTGGGAGAAACTCATTAAAGAAAATAGTGCTTACAGACTAAAGACATACCGTGTAACAACCAAAGTGAAGGGCCAGTCAATGCCAGTGCCTGTGCACAGGAATGGCGCATGCTGTCCCTTCCAGCAGGTGAGAGAGAAAAGCAGAGAAGTGATGTCTGAAAATCTTGGATCAGTCCCAGACACCGGGCTACATTCCTGGCAGTCATTTTTGGCTTACTGTACCACTACAAACCAAGCACATTGCATCAGTCGTGGTTCAGTTAAAAAAGGGAAGGGTAGCCCAGCCCGCGCAGCTTAAGACACTTCCCTTCAGTACATGCACTCGAAAAGTGACAGACATGTTCCTGACTTGTTGAGCTCATCAGTTAGGCGCGGCTTAACTCCTAGGCAGGGCTTTAGGTAAGCCGTATCTAAAAAGCAGGTTCTGAAACGCGTCCCTATCGGGCTCTCCATTTTTGCACTCACCCTTGGTGGAAAAAGAAATCACAGCTTTGCAGCAGTAACACCCTTCACTGCCTTTGATGTAACTTCAAGGAGACTGGTTATAGTTCTTTCACAGTCTCATCATATTAGAACTGAGGCATTGTCAATATTATATAGAACAAAGCCAAAGTTGTTGCTTTTTTTATATCTTATGCAACTAACACCCATTGACAAAGTCAAAAGTACTTGCTTGATGTAGGTGTAATACTCTTAGTACTCCTTTAATCCGAACAACAATTGGCCCTCCCGTTTGTCCAAGATTGTGAGAGTCCAGTCGGTGTTTTCACACCACCTGCCCACTTGAGACCGCAGTAAGCGCAGAGAGACCCCGAGCGGGGAGACCGTTTCTTTCTTCTCCTGGCTCTTGGCCCCCTGCTCCAGCCCTTAACCTGTGCTCCGAACTGCTCAAAACAGCTGCGGGGGCCGCGGGGGCTAAAGCCGCATATCAAAAGCCGTGCCTGCAGTGGGGATCTAAGCCAGACAGCAAAGGGGCTTTGTGCGGCCGTGTTTAGCGCTGTGGGGAGGTGAGAAATAGGAGCTGTGAAGGAAGGAAGGTGTGCTGCCCTGAGTTGTTCATCAACTTGCCCGCACACTCGACCAGCGACTGGTGACCTGCTCTGGACTGTGGGGCGCTACATATACCACGACGAGAAAATTAGCACAACCTCTTTTTAATGTAACTCAACGTTCCCTAGTTTATAAATATCCCCTGTAAACGAGGGCATACCATGAGCGACACAAGTCACAACTACTAAGAATCGTGTGTGTAGGAAAGTATCACATACCGAAATTATGTTTTGTGACAAGACTCCTGATAGGCCGCGTATGTACTGAAGACGTTTGCATTAAGCGTTTCAGACGCCAAATTAATTCTGTCTCGTTTCATCGTCCGTAAATCCGCCACCCCACCCCGTCAACAGAGGGCGCAGCAGCAATGTATGGACCTAACAAACCAGGGCTGTCGCTGGATGTGTAGTCCAGCAGCGAGGGTACTGGCTGTAAAATAATCGCAGCTCCAACACTCCATAAAACACAGAACACTGCGCTCCAAGACACATTTTATTTTGTCTCTTTTTGTTAAATAAAAGAATAACAATACAATAAGAAACAAAACAAATGACGTCATTGAAGATCCGGTGGCGTAACATCAAACATTTCGGAACTTTGTGTAAAATCCAAGACACATTTTATTTTTATAGAAATGTATGCTTCAAGTGTAATGTAAATAGCTGAATCCCAATAGATTAACAGAATCACCGAGCGCCTCCTCTCCCTCCATATGTACAGCGCTTCTTGCTTCCAACCTAGATTTATTTTGTGCTGTGTAAGCGCCGACATCTACAGCTAGATCCCTAAGCAAACTTCAGACAATCATAACAAGTTAGGTATTGAAAAAAACTCACTGCCACAGCCTGGCTTGAACAGGAAGCCAGGCAACCTTTGTTGGGACGGGGCCGCAAAAATACATGAAGCAGACGGGAGCCTACCCCACGCTCCTGTGCCCATGAAGCCAGCTGGAAGATTTGCGTGTCAGTTAGCGGGGCTCCCGTGATCGTGGATTGCCCCGCCTGTTTCCCCGAATGACCCGCTGGCTGCCGAGGGAGAGAGGGACACGCGAAAAGAATCAAGTGAGTGGGGATGTGTGCGCCTGTGTGTGTGTGCGAGTGTGTCTGTGTGTGTGTCTGTGTGTGTGTATGTGTGTATGCGCGTGTGTGTGTATGTGTGTGTATGTATGCGTGCATGTGTAAAAAGAGCCTGATGACTGGTGGGGGGGATGTGTGTGCGAATGTCTGTGTGTGTGTGCGCGCGCGTGCGTCTGTCTCTGTGTGCTGTACGAGCTAAGGGAGACAGGAGATGGTGAATGCGCGCGCGACCTGATCCGATTACGGCAGGTTGCACTTGCCCATCTGTTGTCTCCCTTAGCTCGTTGTAAGCAGAACCACCGACAGTAGGGCTCGCAGCGACATCGCTTCGCGATCATCGCAGGTGCGAGACCTAACTATCACAAAATATTTGAGACAGTCAAGATTGTTGGCATGTACTGTTTTAAAATGCTGGGCCACTGGGTAGCTGGGATCACTGTTGACAATGGCCCAAAGATGTAGAATGCGTGCATAGGCTGGCAGCTTGGTGCTCCCAATATATTAAAGACCAAACGTGCATGACAAGACATATACTGCAAAGTTTGTATGACACGTAAAGTGTCCTGTAATGGGTCTTTCATTGGGGCTAAAAGGGACTTTATATTTGTTTTTGTTGATACCAAACTTGCAAGCCCTGCAAGTAGAGCATTTAAAAAATCCATTCTTAGTTTAAGCCAGGTACTCTTACTCATCTCAAATGTGCTATCCATTCTAAGCTCCATTTTCATTGATTTGGCCTTTCTAAACGCAATGGTAGGCCTGCTTGCCAAAATAGGTGCCAGAACCCCATCAGTTTGTAAGATAGGCCAATTTTTGTTCATAATCCCCCTCACTTGTTTATGATGTTTACTAAAAGTTGTGATGAATTTGGGGGCCGTTTGCGCAATGGGTGTGCTGGAAGATACTGCAACTGCCCCATTGGAGATAGCTCTCCCCTTCAAAAGGTACTCTCGAGACCTAGTTTTAGCCTTCCTTCCTGCCTCCTCGCGTATTATTTCACTGTACCCCCTCTTTTCAAATCTGTGCAATAGGTCGGCCGACCATTTGTCACACTCGTCTGTTGTACTACAAATCCTTTTTACCCTGAGGAGTTCACCATAAGGGATATTGTTTATAACGTGTTGAGGCTGCTGGTGGCATGGAGGGTTATATTGCCTCCTGTTACTTTTATGTGCAATGTCTGAATACTACCGCCCTCAATATATACTGTAGAATCCAGGGATTCTACACATGAATCACTGATTTGTGATGTAAATCTTAAATGGAGAGCATTGTTGTTCAATAATGAAATGAATTCTTGTGCACTTTCAACATTGCCATCCCAAATTAAAAGCGGTACAAAAGGGGGTGGCGATGGACGGAGCCTCTGAATCAATCAAACACTCACACCCAGTCAAAAGATCTGGGTTTAATCCATCACTGTTCTTTAGCCCACTCTGCCACCCCAGTTCAGACATGGCTATATGCAAATCAATCTGACCCTGTGCCTCATGGGAACAGTCCAGCCCGAACTGCCAAGCCATGTCTTCCCTGGACCGGAAATAAGCTTCCGAGACCGGTTTCTGGCATTCCAGCCGTCTTCAGCACGGCTTGCTTGAATCCAGTGGCAAAGTGGCAATTTAAAAACACGTCATCGATATATCTTTACCACTGAATCACTCAGGTATTAAAAATTATGCCATGAGTTCCCTTGAGGACCTGCTCCTCCCACAAGCCAACATGCAAACATGCATAGCTTGGGGAGTAGCAGGAACCCATGGCTATACCACAGTTTTGTAAAAACAGCTCTTTGCCAAAGATAAAATAATTGTTAATGAAATGAAAAGGAAATTTATGAAGCACGATAGTTGCCCTGGGGCGTCCAAGCACTAAAGAAAATAGTGCACATAATGAGAATGGTCGCAAAAGAAGAATCTAGTCAAATTTAAAAAAAGGAGGGTTTTTAGCTGTTTACGGAAGAAAGACAAATTGGGGTTGGATCTGAGATAAAAGGGCAATGAATTCCACATTTTGGCCGCGTTATAAGAAAACGACCGGCCTCCTGATCTTGATCTCCTAATCTTGGGGACGATGGCAAGAAAAGCATGAGTGGAACGAAGCTGTTTATTAGGATGGTATGGAATGATTAGGGAGTTGTTAATCATTGGACCAGTTTTCCAATATGCCTGGTGAGAAATACACAAGGATTTGAAATGTATCCTCTCCATGACAGGGAGGCAGTGTAGACTCCTCAGCCCGGGCTTAGCTGAGAGCCTACGGGGGAGCTGGAGCAGAGTTCGCGCGGCACAGTTCTGGACTTACTGAAGTTTCCGTAAGGTGTATTCAGGGGCTCTTAGATAAAGGGCATTATTAAAGTCAAGACGAGACTGAATCAGACCTTGAACCACGGTTTGTTTGTCCTCAAAGGGCAGAAGAGGAAGTCTCAGAAGACCAAAACAGATGGCTGATAGCCTGGTTGCCTGGCTGTTAAAGGTAAAGGACCTGTCTAGTCAGATACCGAGGCTTTTTCTGGTATCTTTAGGTATTGGTGGTGGGCCCAGACAGGAGGGCCATATTGAGTTAATCGTAGGAGAAACAGAGCAACCCAGAAGCATAAGCTCCGTTTTGTCTCCCTTGAGTTTGAGACACCACAGACACCATTTGATCAGTTCTAAAAGCATCAAATTATGGGGGTAAATATTCAGTGGTCTTGTGTCCAGAAAATGTTTTTTGCTGCTATGCCAATCTGACGGTCAATGCTGGTATAGAGTGCTTCAATGTCAAGCGTGATTAGTAGGTGCCCCTGTTTCCATCCTGTGACTTTCAGTTTGTTAAGGAAGTCACTGTCATGAAAACATAAACATAACATTTGATGACCCCTTTTTTTCCCCCTGATTGTCACATGTATAAGATACACTTGGGTTTAGCAATGCTTGTTGGATTATGTTAGCTCATAGTACTATTGTATAGGATATGATTGATTTGAGCAATGCTTGATGTCAAGGTACTATAGAAATCCAAAGAATATTCGTGAAGCTACACGTGGAGCATGTGCGCTCAACTGACAGTAATTTGCACGTGTATTGCCAAAGCCCACGTAGAGAAAAGCCTATAAAAGGCTTGCCGGTACCCAGTAAGACGCTTCGCCCCTCAGCTAAGGCGTCACTTCAGAGCTCCAGGACTCTCGCGTTTGATTCCAGCTTCCAGCTCCCAGCCCCGCCTGTTTCCCTTCGCTTCCTCTTACCTTGTTTTCCCTCGAGGAGCCCAGCAGCTGCAGGATTTTCTTCGCCTTGGCCATCGGAAAGACTTCACGAACTCCGTCTTCATCGGGTGTTCCAACTTCCGGTTTCTGCATCGGAACACATTTCAGGTCGGACCCGTCCCTTCCTTTTTGGTCCCTGTTTCTCGAGTTTCCGGTGGCCTGCAAAAACAGTAAGACAATTTAATTTAAACAAAGAAACAAACCTTGGCAAAAACAATAATCTAGCAACTTTTCTTTGTGCAGAAGATTATTTCAGAGACTTGTGAGGCAGAAGAACTTTTATTCAAGGACATCTTAAATGTTTTCTGACTTCAGTATTGTATACTAAAATGTGCATAACTAAGAGAAAGTGACTTTCAACTGCTGGACTTAAACTCATAGTTATTTATTCGTATTTACTGTAAAGTGCTTCTCTTTGGGGGCTTGTATTCTCTTGTTTATTTTATTTACAGAATCCCTTTAAAGGCCAGTGCATAAGAATGCAAGGTAAGAAAAGACCGTTGCATGCATAAAAGTTTTGGTTATCGTTAACTAACAAGTTGATTGGTTAGTTCTGCGTCACGCTCATGAAAACGCAAACTTGACCTTGTGTGTGTTTATATTTCAAGGTGTCATAATAATGTACGAAGCTCCATAAGCCTTGCACTGTTTGAAGTATTGGAATGGGCTTTTCCTAATGTTGGTATGTACGCCAAAAGATTCTAGGAGTCTAATTTTCAAAACTATATAGAAGAACTGTATGCAATTGTGCTAATCTGTGTTGGGTTATTAATACAGTTACAGCATCAAAAGAATCGCAACTGTTTGGAGAAAGCCCAGAATACTTCAGGAGAAACACAGACAGACTTCTCAAGAAGAGATCCTGTGTTTGTTTGTTTCTCTCTCTCTTCCACTTCCCCTTCCGTTTTGGGGCCAACAGGTTGCGTCAAGTGTTGAACTCCTTGGCACGCTTGTTGGTTCTTGAAGGAATTGGGACTAGTCATCTTCAAGACGGAAATACCTGGACTCTTGATGCGTCATCCCTGACAGAAAGCGAAGCCACATCCTCATTTCCTCTTGAAGTTGACTATTCCCATGGATCTGGTAAACATGAATGTTACTCAGTTGGCAGAGTTAGTGCGTAAAATGAATGATGAGGTACAAGAGCTACGTTTAGAAAATCAATCCCTTAGGCAGGAATTAGATCTTACCAGAGAGGAACTAGATAGTACCAGAGATGGGTTTACATCTTGGAGAGATAAAGGGGAACCTAAAAGACCAGTCTTGTCTCCACCTAAATTCGGGCTCCCTTTTCAAAATCAAGCTCAAGCGCCAAGTTTTGGTCAAAATCAGCCAGCCCAAATAACTGTAGTATCACCACAACCAGTGCCTTTAGCTAATCCAGAACGTTTTACCGGAGACAGTGCACATTTTAACACTTTCATGAGTCAGTGTCAGTTGCATTTTTTATGCAAACCTCTCATTTTTACTTCTGACACCTCTAAGGTAGCCTTTATTATTTCTTATTTAGGAGGAGTGGCGGCAAATTGGGCCATGCCCTTAGTCGATAAAAATGATCCATTATTGCATAATTTAACACAGTTTAAGACAGCAATGTCCAGTCTATTTGCAAAACATGTCTTTCTGCAAGCATCTGATAACGAGTTATTAAATTTACGTCAAGGCTCACGAGACTTGATTTCTTATGTGACTACCTTTAATCGTTTATTAGCAGAAACACAATGGCCAGAAGATAAAAGAATTTCCTTGTTTTATCGTGGGCTTAGAGAGGATCTGAAAGATTCTTTGGCTCATATTGTAAATTTACCTGACGATTTCACTGAATTCCAAGATCTTGTGGTCAAGTGGGACCATAGATTAGGTGAAAGAAGGACAAAAAAAACAAAATCGGATTTCAGAACTTTACACTTTAAATCTGAAAAGAAAAAAGTGAAGATAACAATGCCCAAGTGGAACCAATGCAGATAGGAGGTATTAAAGGACCTTTAACACAAGATGAAAAAGATAGAAGAAGAAAAGCCAACCTATGCCTGTATTGTGGAAAGGCTGGTCATTTTGCCAAAGAGTGCCCTATTAGACCTGTTACGAAGAAACTTCTGGCCACTCTTCAAAATCCCCCTCAAGAATCGGAAAACTAAGTGTCTCGAGGGAAGGAGAGATCGATTCCTCGAGAAATAATAGTTTAGAGATCTCACAATATATAACTAGTATTACTAATCATGTACCTCGACATTTCACCATAAGAGTGATTTTAATTCTGACTAACCAACAAAAGCACAGTATTCCTGTACTAATTGACTCAGGCGCTACTGGGAACTTTTTTGACTTAGGATTTGCAAGGAAACTAAATCTGACTCAAATTCCTAAGAAAGAACCAGATCCTGTGCGGGCTGTTGACGGTTCAGCACTTTCGTCTGGTCTGATCAGGTTCCATACACCACCTTTGCTTCTAGTATCTGATAATGGACATACAGAACTGACTGTTTTTGATCTCATCGACACACCAGCTTTTGGGGTTATTTTAGGCATTCCATGGCTAGAGCTCCACAATCCAAAGATTGACTGGGTAAAACGTACTGTAACGTTGGATTCTTCATACTGTAAAACACATTGCTAACAAGAACATAGGGATCCAGATCAACCACTTACCTGTGCTGTCACTCATCCTGATCTGGTAGAACTTCCATCTGAATTTCAGGACTTTTCTGATGTTTTTGACCCTGTAAAGGCAACAAAGTTACCACCTCACAGGGTTTATGACTGCAGAATTGATTTAATTCCGGGAGCGGTTCTACCCTGCAGTCGAATATACGCACTTACAGAGCCTGAAAATCAGTATTTACGAACATATCTTGACGAACTTTTGGAACTAGGCTTTATTCGTCATTCCACCTCTCCAGTCTCTATTACTAATCATGTACCTCGACATTTCACCATAAGAGTGATTTTAATTCTGACTAACCAACAAAAGCACAGTATTCCTGTACTAATTGACTCAGGCGCTACTGGGAACTTTTTTGACTTAGGATTTGCAAGGAAACTAAATCTGACTCAAATTCCTAAGAAAGAACCAGAGCCTGTGCGGGCTGTTGACGGTTCAGCACTTTCGTCTGGTCTGATCAGGTTCCATACACCACCTTTGCTTCTAGTATCTGATAATGGACATACAGAACTGACTGTTTTTGATCTCATCGACACACCAGCTTTTGGGGTTATTTTAGGCATTCCATGGCTAGAGCTCCACAATCCAAAGATTGACTGGGTAAAACGTACTGTAACGTTGGATTCTTCATACTGTAAAACACATTGCTAACAAGAACATAGGGATCCAGATCAACCACTTACCTGTGCTGTCACTCATCCTGATCTGGTAGAACTTCCATCTGAATTTCAGGACTTTTCTGATGTTTTTGACCCTGTAAAGGCAACAAAGTTACCACCTCACAGGGTTTATGACTGCAGAATTGATTTAATTCCGGGAGCGGTTCTACCCTGCAGTCGAATATACGCACTTACAGAGCCTGAAAATCAGTATTTACGAACATATCTTGACGAACTTTTGGAACTAGGCTTTATTCGTCATTCCACCTCTCCAGTCTCGTCCCCATTATTTTTTGTAGCAAAAAAGACAGGAGACTTGAGGGCCTGCATCGATTATCGTGCAGTAAATAAGGCTACTATTAAAAACCGATATCCACTACCGTTGATACCTGTACTTTTAAATAGGGTAAAAGGGTCAACAATCTACACTAAATTAGATCTTTGCGGGGCATACCACTTAATACGTGTAAAAGAAGGTGACGAGTGGAAAACTGCCTTTCGCACAAAATTCGGGCTTTTTGAATATACAGTGATGCCCTTTGGTCTTTGTAATGCTCCAGCAGCATTTCAATACTTTATTAATGAGGTGTTACATGACCTTTTGGACATCTGTGTCATTGTATATATCGATGATATTTTGATTTTTTCCAAAACTCCTGAGGAACATGTGGAACATGTGAGATCAGTTCTACAAAAATTGCGAGATAACTCTTTATTTGCCAAACTCGAAAAATGTGTTTTTAACACTTCCAAAGTTGAATTTCTTGGTTACTGGTTGTCTCCTGAAGGCATTGTTATGGACCCAAAAAAGGTTAAAGCAATTCTAGATTGGCCTGCTCCTACCTCCGTCAAGGAGGTACAAAGAATTTTGGGGTTTGCAAATTTTTATAGGAGATTTATCTCAAAATTCTCAGAAATCGTAGCACCAATTACTAGCTTGTTACAGAAAGGAAATAAATTTCAGTGGAACGCTGAGGCAGAACTTAATATCCTAAAAAAAGCATTCACTTCTGCTCCTATTTTAAAACATCCAGACCCTGACAGGCCATTTTTTGTTGAAGCAGATGCTTCACAAACAGCAATAGGAGGAGTTCTGTTACAAAAAGATTTAAACTCTGGAAATTATCATCCTGTAGCCTTTTACTCTAGGAAATTACTACCAGCAGAACAGAACTACACTATTGCTGAGCGTGAACTTCTGGCTATTAAGGCAGTCTTTCTTGAATGGAGACATCATCTCCTGGGAGCCAAGCATACAATAACAATATTTTCTGATCATAAGAATTTACAGTTTTACTCTACTGTGAAAGCATTCACACCACGACAGATGCGGTGGCTACAATTTTTTAGTGAATTTGACTTCATTATTACTTATCGACAAGGAGCCAAACAATTATTGTCAGATACCCTTTCACGTTTGGTTTGTGATAAAAACAAAGAACCTGTTAAAGAACGACAGAGTATTATTCCAGTAGTAAAGATTTGCGCAGAAATCTCACAGGTGGATTTTTTATCCATACTCCGAGATCAGATTAAAGATTTAAATCAAGAAGACTGGCTTGCACAAAAAGAGACTTCTATATCTGATGGTTTATTTTATCTTAAAGATAAAATATACATTCCTAAAGAAGATTTGAGAGAACAAGTAATAAAATGGAACCATGATTTAGCTATGGTTGCTCATCCAGGAATAAACAAAACTGTAGAATTATGTCAAAGGTATTTTTGGTGGAAAGACATGAAATCTGACGTACAGCGATATATTCAAACTTGCCCTGTGTGTGCTCGACAGAAGTCTTCTCACTCTCTTCCTATGGGTTTATTGCAACCAATGGAAATCCCTCCAACACCCTGACATACTATCAGTTTAGATTTTATAACAGATTTACCGAAGTCGTCTGGAATGACTACTATCTTAGTAGTAGTAGATCTGTTATCCAAGATGGGACATTTCATTCCATTATCAAAACTCCCTTCAGCAGTCGACTTCAGTAATGTGTTTTTAGCTAATATTGTTAAATTACATGGTTTGCCACAAAAAAATTATTTCAGATAGGGGTCCACAATTCCTGTCAAAATTTTGGAAAGAATTAAGTGACCAGTTAGGTATAGACTTAGCGTTATCATCAGCCTTTCACCCTCAAACAGATGGTCAAACAGAGAAAGTTAACCAATACCTAGAGCAGAGTTTGCGTTGTTTGACCACTACTTTATCTTCAGAATGGATAGAAGCTCTGCCTTTGGCAGAATTCACATATAATAACACTGTACACTCAGCTCTTGGTTATTCTCCGTTTTACTTCCTCACTGGCCAACACCCCAGAACCTTGCCAATAATTTTTCCAGAAAAAGGAACCAATTTGCCAGCAGTTTCTGATAGACTAGCCAGTTTGCGTAAATTTCAAGAAAGTGTAAAACAAACACTGTTAAAGCAGAAACATAAAATGAAGTTTTTTGCTGATCAACATAGGACACCAGCACCAGTTTACAAACCCGGAGATCAGGTTTGCCTATCAACCAAGAATATACAGATTGAGGGACCTAGGAAGCTTAAACCTCGATTCATTGGCCCATTTTCCATTGAAAAAATATTAAATCCAGTCTCCGTAAAATTAGACCTTCCCCAGGATTACAAGATCCACCCAGTATTTCATGTATACCTGCTAAAACCAGTACATTCAAACACCCGTCCTGATGCACCACCTCCCCCAACCGTAGTAGGGGATCATATTGAATATGAAGTCAAGAAAATTCTAGACTCAAAGCGAGTTAGAGGTCGTTTGTATTACTTAATCGATTGGAAAGGCTATGATAAATCTGAAAGATCCTTGGAACCAGAGAATAATGTACATGCTCCCCGTTTGATTTGCTCTTTTCATGCATTGTATCCTGGTAAACCACGACCCTTGAGAAGACCTTTGGGGGGGGAACTGTCATGAAAACATAAACATAACATTTGATGGCCCCTTTTTTTCCCCCTGATTGTCAAATGTATAAGATACACTTGGGTTTAGCAATGCTTGTTGGATTATGTTAGCTCATAGTACTATTGTATAGGATATGATTGATTTGAGCAATGCTTGATGTCAAGGTACTATAGAAATCCAAAGAATATTCGTGAAGCTACACGTTGAGCATGTGTGCTCAACTGACAGTAATTTGAACGTGTATTGCCAAAGCCCACGTAGAGAAAAGCCTATAAAAGGCTTGCCGGTACCCAGTAAGATGCTTCGCCCCTCAGCTAAGGCGTCACTTCAGAGCTCCAGGAGTCTCGCGTTTGATTCCAGCTTCCAGCTCCCAGCCCCGCCTGTTTCCCTTCGCTTCCTCTTACCTTGTTTTCCCTCGAGGAGCCCAGCAGCTGCAGGATTTTCTTCGCCGTGGCCATCGGAAAGACTTCACGAACTCCGTCTTCATCGGGTGTTCCAACTTCCGGTTTCTGCATCGGAACACATTTCAGGTCGGACCTGTCCCTTCCTTTTTGGTCCCTGTTTCTCGAGTTTCCGGTGGCCTGCAAAAACAGTAAGACAATTTAATTTAAACAAAGAAACAAACCTTGGCAAAAACAATAATCTAGCAACTTTTCTTTGTGCAGAAGATTATTTCAGAGACTTGTGAGGCAGAAGAACTCTTATTCAAGGACATCTTAAATGTTTTCTGACTTCAGTATTGTATACTAAAATGTGCATAACTAAGAAGCAGTGACTTTCAACTGCTGGACTTAAACTCATAGTTATTTATTCGTATTTACTGTAAAGTGCTTCTCTTTGGGGG
This sequence comes from Lissotriton helveticus, assembly GCF_964261635.1. Classification (NCBI taxonomy): domain Eukaryota; kingdom Metazoa; phylum Chordata; class Amphibia; order Caudata; family Salamandridae; genus Lissotriton; species Lissotriton helveticus. The sequence goes on from NC_136062.1 coordinate 205,672,929, forward strand.
CTTGTATTCTCTTGTTTATTTTATTTACAGAATCCCTTTAAAGGCCAGTGCATTGGAATGCAAGGTAAGAAAAGACCGTTGCATGCATAAAAGTTTTGGTTATCGTTAACTAACAAGTTGATTGGTTAGTTCTGCGTCAAGCTCATGAAAACGCAATCTTGACCTTGTGTGTGTTTATATTTCAAGGTGTCATAATAATGTACGAAGCTCCATAAGCCTTGCACTGTTTGAAGTATTGGAATGGGCTTTTCCTAATGTTGGTATGTACGCCAAAAGATTCTAGGAGTCATATTTCCAAAACTATATAGAAGAACTGTATGCAATTGTGCTAATCTGTGTTGGGTTATTAATACAGTTACAGCATCAAAAGAATCGCAACTGTTTGGAGAAAGCCCAGAATACTTCAGGAGAAACACAGACAGACTTCTCAAGAAGAGATCCTGTGTTTGTTTGTTTCTCTCTCTCTTCCACTTTCCCTTCCCTTTTGGGGCCAACAGGTTGCGTCAAGTGTTGAACTCCTTGGCACGCTTGTTGGTTCTTGAAGGAATTGGGACTAGTCATCTTCAAGACGGAAATACCTGGACTCTTGAGGCGGCATCCCTGACAGTCACTAGTATCTTTCAGATACGATGGAAGGCCTTGCACTAATGGTTGAAGATAAAAGTCCACATATCTGCTAATGGTTTCACTGACCCCACCTATAGCCGAAATTATAGGTCGTCCCGGAGTGGGATTGACTTGTTTATGTATTTTTGGAATGAGGTATAGATATGGGGTGATATGGGGTGATTGGAAACTCATTGTGAAGAAACAGATACTACTGATTCTCCTGAGATATATATATATATATATGCAACATTCTATTGGTAATAACTTTGGCGTTGATTGATGAATCTTCTTGAAATTTTCCAAACTTTGGGCCAGCTCAGTTCCGCTACTTCCCTGAAAGGTTGGGGGTGATTGGTGAAGCAGGGGCCAAGAAAAAAGGGGGGTCCCACAACTTGTTTCCCCCATGCAATTTCCCATAGGACCTTTAGCCACGGCTACAGCTCGAACAGCTGAACGGATTTACACCAAATTTGGCAGAGAGGTAGTCCTCAGTTCCGACTTGTGCCTTTCACATATCTGGTGTCAATCTGTTCAGTAGTTTCTTTGAAAATTACGGTCAAAGTCATTTATATATCTATGGGCGTGGAGGAACCACGGATTGTGCAAGGACTGGCCTCATAGGATAAGCGCACCGTCCCGATCATGAGCTCAATTCTAATCGGCTGTCAAGCGGTTTGTTAACATTCAAAATCAGGCGGCCATTTTGTACCTCGGTAGAAGCGAGGCTGAGGAAGTCATTGAAATATGTGTTGAACGTGGTAAAAGGGGGCAGGGTAGACACACCCTGACCCCCTAGGCCTGCTCAGGGGGTCACATAAGGACCAGTAGGGCCAAAAAAGTAAGATAGTACTTAAAAAAAAGTCACAGGATGCACGTAGGATCCGCGCATTTCACCGCCAAAAAAAAAGAAGCATGTATTTTTGAGATATAGATCAAGCTTAGGTGTATAGATGTTGGGTGGCTCTAAAAAGAGCTCTTGTGTTTATTGAGAGATTTTAGTACTTACAAGTAAGTACTGATGCAGTATCTAAAGTTCATGAGAAAGACTCTGTTCCCTTCCTCTGTAAAATGTACAGTATCTCTCCTATAGATGCCATGCATATTGAAACGCAGATTGTTGTGGTATATGGACTCCATTTTATAGTCTCTGAGAAAAGTAGAAACAGATTTATTCACAATTTTTCCTAGCTTTCTCAATCTGTGCACAAAATAGATTGGAGTAGTTCTATTTCTGCCTTTGGCATATGTTAGAATAGACAAAGGGAGTTTGGGGGAAAAGTGAAAGTAAAACAGAAAAGAAATGAAATGATTGGTTGTTTGACAACATTCTACTAGGGTGCATGTTTCTGTTTTTTAAAAGCATGATTCTTATTGGTTATCAGAACGTGATTGAAAATAAAATTACATAGGATAAGGTAGTATATTGAGAAGTCGACCACACTTGCTGTTTTTTTTGCAACATTGTGTGATGATATTTTGTATTCTTCGGGAGTCAGTATTGCTTTTTTGCATGGGTAGATGCTAATGTGTATATGGAAATACAATCTGCTTTGGATTTTGAAAGTGAGAATAGATTTTACTGCTATGTCTTTCAAAATGCAAACTATGTTTGCTATGGGAGGGCGGGAGTCGTGAGGGTATACAACGTTTACAACGCAACTTTTACAACGCACTACCATTACAACGAAACTTTTACAACGCAAAATCCATTACAACGCATACATTTACAACGCAGTCATTACAACGCATGACACTACAACGCACACCACTACAACGCATACCATTACAACGCAGTCATTACAACGCATGCCATTACAACGCATAGCATTACAACACATAGTACCCTACACTATCCAACACTTACCCTACTGTTGCACCCCCTGGAGTTAGAATAGTAATTTTTACCCCTACACTATCCAACACTTACCCTACTGTTGCACCCCCTGGAGTTAGAATAGTAAATTTTACCCCTACACTATCAAACAGTTACCTTACATGCAATGTAATGTAATGCGTTGTAATGGTATGCGTTGTAAATGTAGTATGCGTTGTAGTGGAATGCGTTGTAAAGGTAGTTTCAAAGAATTCGTTGTAATGGTATGCGTTGTAATGGTGTGCGTTGTAATGGATGTTGCGGTGTAAAAAATGCGTTGTAAAGGTAGACGTTGTAAAAGTATGCATTGTAACGTCATACATCCGTCGTGAGAGTCCTGGTCTGTCAAAGCAAACAGCAGTATACCGGGGCACTGCATGAGCCGGTCGTAGTAGTTTCCAGGGCCCTCGAGGGCACCAGGTGGAGGGCCAAGCAGTCAGCCTCCCGTAATACACAAATTCCTGGGGGTGGTGATTCCCGGAGCTTGAGGGGGGTCATTGAGACCCACATACTTGTAATTTTGTAGGGGGGGTTGGATGCGAAAGTGGTGCAAGGGGGTTGCAAATCTGGTACACAGTGTTTTGTTTTACTTTGCTTTGCTTTCTGTCACGTAGAGGATCCAGGGTAAATATAACGGTTTCTGTGCAGCCAGTTACTATAGTAACAGTTCATGGTACACTTACGTGAGCACAGAGGTTGTAAGTTCACCACACTATGTTGCTAATGGCGTTGTACTTTTTATTCTTTTGAATTGGAACCGTAAGTTGTAGCTATACACTCTGCTAAAGATCTGTTGAAGAGCTAGCCTCAGAAATATGCTTCAAATTATAAATATCATTTCTATTTTGGACTGCTACCCCCACAAAAAAAAGACGTATGTGTTTTTTTATTAACTTTTATTAAAACAATAAATAACTGGAACTATAACTAAATGATAACATTTCATTAAATAACTGGAACCATAACTTTAACTAAACAATATAATAAACAACATATAATATGGAGTCCAACAGAAGTACTATAGTTAATCTGCAATATAAAAAAGAAAATTAGTGTTTAAAATTAGATCGATGTGACTAAATGAGGTCACACATTACAAGTCAAAGTAACACGATGATATTTTCTATTTTTTTAATGTGTGAAGTGTACCTGATAGATTTCACTTATTTTATAGGCTTGCATTCAAACAGTGTCTGTATAGAAGTGCCTACTGCGTCATATTTATATTACAGATGAACAGGTCTTTAAAATGATTCACAGATGAGACAGAATTAGGTGAGAGATGAAGACATTATGCAGGACAATATTTTTTACGGCTTATTTACAAAACTCTTGTGTCACTTTTGTGTTACTTTTCTCATGTTGAAAGTGATGTAAAAGTAAGCATGGGCGCAGTGCTCCACTCCGTCCACGGAGTGTGCGTAGTGTCCTCCAGGAAGGTGCAGCAGTAAGGAAAGTTATGGATAGTGTTGGGGTATAAATTACTATTCTAAGTCAAGGAAGGTGCAGCGGTAGGGAAAGTGATGGATAGTGTAGGGGTATAATTTACTATTCTAACTCCAGGAAGGTGCAGCAGTGCGGAAAGTAATGGATAGAGTAGGGGTAAAATGTAATATTCTAACTCCAGGAAGTTGCAGCAGTAGGGAAAATGATGGATAGTGTTGGGGTATAAGTTACTATTCAAACTCCAGGAAGGTGAAGCAGTAGGGAAAGTGATGGATAGTGTTGGGGTATAAGTTGCTATTCTAACTCAAGGAAGGTGCAGCAGTAGGGAAAGTGATGGATAGTGTAGAGGAATAAATTACTATTCTAACTCCAGGAAGGTGCAACAGTAGGGAAAGTGATCGATAGTATAGGGGTTAAATTACTATTCTAACTCCAGGAAGGTGCAGCAGTAGAGAAAGTGATGAATAGTGTAGGAGTATAAGTTACTATTCTAACTCCAGGAAGGTGCACCAGTAGGGAAAGTGATGGATAGTGCTGGGATATAAATTACTATTCTAACTCCAGGAAGGTGCAGCGGTAGGGAAAGTGATGGATAGTGTAGGGGTATAATTAACTATTCTAACTCCAGGAAGGTGCAGCAGTGGGGAAAGTGATGGATAGTGTAGGGGTAAAATGTACTATTCAAACTCCAGGAAGGTGCAGCAGTAGGGAAAGTGATGGATAGTGTAGGGGTAAAATTTACTATTCAAACTCCAAGAAGGTGAGGCAGTAGGGAAAAGGATGGATAGTGTTGGGGTATAACTTACTATTCTAACTCCAGGAAAGTGCCGCAGTAGGGAACGTGATGGATAGTGTAGGAGTATTAGTTACAATTCTAACTCCAGGAAGGTGCAGCAGTAGGGAAAGTGATGGATAATGTAGGGGTATAAGTTACTATTCTAACTTCAGGAAGGTGCAGCAGTAGGGAAAATTATGGATAGTGTTGGGGTATAAGTTACTATTCTAACACCAGGAAGGTGCAGCAGTAGGGAAAGTGATACATAGTGTGGGGTATAAGTTACTATTCTAACGCCAGTAAGGTGCAGCATTACTAAAAGTGATGGATAGTGTAGGGATTGTAAGTAATGTTTTTAACCATTTCAAAATGTTACAAATACATTACATTTCAAAATCTTTTTCTCTGTCTTTACAGATAATGTCTACCAAAAAAAACTGCCTACATTAAATCAAACAAAGGGAATTGTTTATTAAAACATGCAGGATATATATATTGTAAAGAGAGAATAAGTGAACCAGACATTGGAGGTGTGTGCAATATTACTCAAGCTATTGCAGAGGCAGAGCAGTTACTCATGGTGAGACAGTCATTAAGACAACAGACCACAACCACTCTGCCTCTGCAATGGACATTGAGGTTCGTGAAACTATCAACGAAATGAAGGAAATTGCATGCACCTCCAATGACACTTCGGGTTAAATTTTAAGAGAGGTTGCACAGCATGTACACAGTCATGTAGCTAGCAGTATGCCTATAATTCCAAATCTAAGAAGGATTATTCAAAGAAAAACGCAGGCAAGTAACACACATACAATCACTCCTCATACCTTTTCTGATATTCACATTCCTCCTGAACTCACAGTTTCTTTTTCAAATGAACCTTCCCTCCTGCATGACAACCAAAACCCTCAAAAACGTATTCTTATCTTTACTACACCTCGCAACCTTGTCAAATTAGAGAATAGTGAAATTTGGATGATGGATGGGACGTTTAAAAGTACTCCCCATCCATTCACTCAAATTTACACTATTCATGCTAAAATTAATAACAATGTTATTCCCTTAGTCTACAGTTTGCTACCTGACAAACAATCTGCAACCTACACTGAACTTTTGTCAGTGATTAAAAGCAAAACATCAAACAAAAGTCCTAGGAAAATTATTGTTGATTACAAATTTGCAATGATTAATGTGATTACCAAAACGTACACGGATACCCAAATTTAGGGATGTTTTTTCCATTTTTCCCAGGCTTTTTGGCGTAAATTACAAAAAACATCCCTGGTTGCAGATTATTCATCGGATAGAAAACTACAATTTGAACTTAAAAACTAACAGCTCTTTGTTTTGTTCCTCCTGAAAGTGTAGACGAGTACTACACTGCAATTATAGAATCTGATTTTTTTAATGAAAACGAAGAAAAATTACCACCCATTCTAAATTATTTTGAAGACACATGGATTGGGCATCTAAGCAGGTCGGGTCGCAGGAGGAAGCCACGTTTCCATGTGGAGTGGTGGACTGCTACAGGAGCTGCTTAGAAGGAGAAGCAAAGCCAATGCCATAGAGGGATGGCATAACTCCTTCAACCATACAATTGGTAAACCCCCAACTTCTATCACTTTTTGGAAACTTTGAAGAAGGAGCAAAGTTTCAAAGAAATGAGAATTTCACAAACATTAACAGGCAGTTTAAACCCACACATCTCAAAATCAAAAGAAATGTCTGAGAGACTATTGGCTATTTTACAACAGTTTTCATTGAGTGTGGCTTTAGACTAAGCATGGGCGTAAAATCCATTCCGCTCGCGGATTTTGCGGATTTTCGGCAAATTCGCAATCCGCGAACTCTCGCGAACTTGCCGTAAATTCGAAAATCCGTGCGAAGCGGATTTTTTGCTTGGTCGCACTTGCCAACTAGAATACTATACAATTTCGCGGGAGTAAACACTTGCGAACACGTAGATGCGGCGGGCAGCGACAATCCCGCAATTGCGAGATTGCAAGATTTGCAATTTCGCACAAGAAGTCCACCAGCAGGCAGCATAAACCTTGTAAATTATGATTTTTATCAGAATAACTCCTCAGGTTGACATTTGCCTGCACTTTTTCTTTGCAAGGAGTCCATTTTGGGGGGGGGGTGGGAGGAAGGAAGTGTCCCTCAGTCTCCAACTTCCTGTTCCTGTCCAGCAGGCTCCTCCCAGTGCTTTCTTCATGTGCTGGTCACTTTGATTTGGATCTTGACCTGGAAGGGTTACTTTTTGTGGATGCTGCTGGATATTTGGATTTTTGCAAAACTGAAAGCACTCAGCAGGTGCAAAAGTTCAATCTTATCATTAGTAACCTTTCCCTGTAGTGCTTCTGAGGGGCCCCTTAAGAGTTCATTTGCCTACTTGCAACTATTCTATGACCCTGCTCTGACCCTCACAGCAGGCTCAGAGAATAGCTACAAGTATACAACAAAGGTCCTGTTAAAAAAATTACACTGCAACAGAAAGCAATTACAGACAAAACTGAAAGCACTCAGCAGGTGCAAAAGTTCAATCTTATCATTAGTAACCATTCCCTGTAGTGCTTCTGAGGGGCCCCTTCAGAGTTCAGTTGCCTACTTGCAACTATTCTATGACCCTGCTCTGACCCTCACAGCAGGCTCAGAGAATAGCTACAAGTAGGCCACAAAGGTCCTGTGAAAAAAAATTGCACTGCAACAGAAAGTAAATTACAGATAAGGAAGCAGGTGCCAGCCAGACTGGAAGTTTAAATTCAGTGACACATTAATCAACCCCCAATTAATTCATGTCAGTTGAAGCAGGGCAGGTGTGCTTGCTTTTTTTCACCCCCATAATCTACAGTGATAAACCAACCAGAGGGTGGCAGTGATGTACCAGAGGGTGGCATGGGTGTACCAGAGGGTGGCAGTGGTGAAACAGAGGGTGCTGTGAACCTGTGATGATGAACCAGATGTAGAAACAACATAGTTGCGGCCGTTGCGAGCCGACCTGTAAGTTCGCAATTGCGAACTGGTACACAACCCTCGCGAACTGGCAGAAACCCTTGCGAACACACACAAAAAAAAATCTGCAAATTCGCAAGAGTTTGCGGATTTTGCGGATTGCGAATCCGTAAATACGCAAGTTCGCGGATTGCCAATTCGCAAAATCAGCCCATGCTTACTTTAGACTACCTTGATAATGTTGCTAACATACTACATTTTTAACTAAAAATACAACATTACTTTCCTGCTTTGCCCTAAATTAAAAAAATTCAATTAAATTTGTATTTTTTTAAAAGAAAAATTTTAAAAATGTATGTCGGGTCACCTTACCTTTAGATGTATTCTTTCTTCTTTTTTTTCTTTTTTTAACCCAAAATAAATCCATCCAGAAAAATTATCCAAAAAAATCCACTCCAAGATATCCAAAAATATTAAGCAATCTTCTTTGAGAAAATAAATTCCCCCAAAAAATCCAAATAGAAAAAGTCAATTCTCCAGAGTTGAAAACTGCATTCCATATGTGTAAAAACCAGTAATTCGAAGATCGAATACCACTTTCCCATGATGAAATCCACATCCATAATCTTTTCTTGTTCTTCTTTTTCCAAAATCGATCTCCAAATCCATAAAAAGTTCCATCACCAACGATTTGAAAAATAAATCCTCGATCCATCTTCTGTTCCAAAAATCTGGTTCCGATTTTACAAAAACATCAAAATTGCCAATCTTCTTTGAATTCCTGTTCTCCAAAAACCATATTCCAAATATTTCCCTGGTATTCTAAAATTATTAGAATTATTAAATTATTTACTATTTTTAAATATTAAATATTTTAAAATACACAAATTATATATTTAATATTTTATTACAGTATTAATACTTTATTAATTATTTTTTAAATTGTATTTAAATTAAAACTTTCAAAAAAATCATGAGTATTAATACTTTAATATTTATCTTAAGTAAATAAAAAACTAAATATATATTACTTTTAATTTAAATTATTAATATTACTTTTTTATTAATAATGGATTATACATTTTTTTCTAATTTTTTACTAAAACTTTAAAATTTAGTTTATCATGAAAAATAATACTTAAAAAAATTATTTCACATATGATTAAAAAATAAACTTTATTTTAAAATTAATATAAATTAATATAAAAGACATTAAATATATAAATAAAACAATATAATAAAATAAAATATATATATATACTTACGTTGTAATACCATGCGTTGTAATAACCTCTGCGTTGAAATAGCATGCATTGTAATTGCATGCGTTGTAAAGGCACCTGCGTTGTAAAGGATTCGTTGTAATGGTACTGCGTCGTAATAGTTGCGTTGTAAAGGATGTTGCCCAATCAGTGTGTGGGAAAAGAATTTAAAAACCGGTTGTTTTTTACTTCTCTCTCCTACTGGAATGGGATGTAGTTGCGACGATCCTCAAATACAGATCCCTGTTTCTGTGCACAGGTCAAATAGAGTATATTCTGAAGAACTAGAATTTAGAGAGAACATTGAGTATCTTTGTCATCTTCTACTTGAAAGTGAACTACCTGTTGGATTTTCAAAACAGGAGCATGATTAATTAACATGAGTGACAGAGAATTTCTTCAGAAAGTGTTCGGTACAGATGGAATTCTTGACTGTAACCATAAATCTCATGGCGTGTCAACATGGTATAAATGAGCACTGGTTCCGGTGGCATGCTGAGTGAAGGTGTATGTTACATAATTTAGAGGCATCTACCTGGTTTGCAACTCTCAGCTGTGCACAGTATACTTTCTTTGAGCTCCAGGAGTTTCTCAAGCAAGCTAACTCAATTATTAATAGTATCAATTTTGCAAAAACTGGAGAATTGCTTTCCATAGATCCAGCAAATGTCTGTAGGTGCTTCAGTCATAGATTCAGGCCATACTTTGCTTCATCTGAAAGAAACAAAAATCCACCAATTGGTAAGGAACATTTTGTTGGAACAAGTGAGTATTAAGCGAGAGGCATCCCACATATTCACATGTTAATGTGGGTAAAAGGTGTTCTGCAATTCAGAGAGGACAGTGACAAATCAGTTTTGTTTTTTCTAGGCCTGGTAATTCTAAAGAAAGAGTAAACATTCATGCATGTAGTTAGACTCTCACTAGCAAATCTCCCAAACACATAGGCTTTCAAATTTTTTTAGGTGCATAGTTCTCCGCACCGACTGCGGAGTCTCCACACTTGTAAACTGACTATTAAAATGAAGTTTTGTGAATACTGCAAAAAAGTACACTTGAACAAACTGGACGCTTACCTTTGTGAAACAAGCCCTAAGAGAAGTGACGCTTTTAAACTTATTAATAATTAAAACCCTGTTATGTTATCTATGTGGCATATATTATCGGCAATCAATTGTTGCACACAAATTCATTGCTTTTGCACGATATGCCACTTACTATGTAACAAATCTGAAAAGCCCAAAAAGAAAAGCTTAAGGGAAGAGCAGAGAAATCTTTATGCAAGAAGTTAAATAGCTTCTGTCTATAGATTCATATGAAATGTGCGATCAAATGAGTTCTTCTAGCTAATAGAAACAGCATCCTATGAGTCAGTTTATGTCCTTCATCAACATGAAAAAGATCATCGAAGTCCTTTGCTGAGATACAGTCGCTTGCTTATTCAAAACCGGATAGTATTGAGATAGTGAGAACCAACATGTTTGACACTTATTATGCAAATTGAAGTATTCATTTAGAGAAGTTATGTCTATATGAAATAGTGCTGAACTACAAGTATAGGAAAAGTGTTGAAAAAATAGAAGCAGGCCGCTTTGCAGTTTCAGGCTGCAACAGTTCCTTAGTGAGACACAACAAAGCAGGATCTATCAATCATCATAAGCTAAGTTGTCAGAGTGCAGAAATGAACAGTTCTTTTACATGGACCTTTTGCAATTGTTTAAACCTTGGCCTATTGAGCAAGAACATGTAGGGCACTTTGATCTCTATGAATATGCGTCCAATGCAGTGAAAGAACAGATTCTGTGTCCATTGTTTCTGAATTATCTAAAACTCTCAAAACATAAACTTCAACAAGGTGGTGGCTACAGAAGACAGTTTTCCAAGGAGCAGGAGCTCAGGGACTGGTAATCAAGATCTGCTTGGTCAATCTAGTGTAGAAAGTGAGGCAGCCATAGCTATGAATGAAGTAAAAAAATCAATGGCTCAGGTGGGAAGTGAGTGTATTAATTTATCTAGTCTTGTAGCTCACCTTTATGAATAAAAGTTAAATATTTTCAGAGGCATAACAGTATCCGTTGACTATGGAGGTCTGCATCAGAAATCTGAATGTACCTGCAACATATACAGGCTGACAGTTCTCTATGTTATGGGTCTAAGAGGGACTGTAAAATGTTTCCTTATACGAGTCTTCACTTTATATGTTCAGAAACAGACAGATCACAATCTTTCATGTGTTGTAAAAGAACCCACTAGTCTGGCAGCACACAACATAAAAATGTATGACTTAACATTGTCTTTTAATGTTGCCGGTAGAACAATGCAATAAACCGGTGTACCTCATGTTATTTGGTGATGTTTGTCATGAAGTTCATCAGGTTCTTAAGAAATTGAAGGTCCTCATGAGGTTAGCATGGTTGCTAATTTAATGCTAACCTTTCATCACCTGAGAATCCAGAACGGTCTTAGAACAAACTAAGACATACTGTTCAGTGGAAACATGTCATACTCAATGGTGACCTTCTTCAACCAACTGCATTAAAAAGCCAGCTCAACAAGCTTCTGCATAACCAAACAAGGATCTCTTTAGGCAATATTGGATAAGTGAATCTATGGCTACATTTCCAAAAGCTGAATTAACTAGGAACATGAGACTGACTGCAAAGCTAAAGTACGGCAATATGCTGAGGAACATCAGAATAAGTGTAGTAAGTCAAGCAGCCAAAATGACTCTTCTATCATTAACTGTTCTCTTTCCAGATAAAACATCATCTCCAAGTGTAATGGAGGAGTTGTAGAACATAATTTACCTTAATCTCTGAAGAATATGCGCTGGAACTTCTAATGATTGTTCTATATATTTTAGAAAAAGAACGTGCTCCAAATAGTTATCCCTCAGATCATAAATTGTCACCATTCTTCAAGAAATTACACTAGTTAGGAGTGATTTGTGAACTTAACCATACAAGATTGCATATCAGATTTTTGTGGCGATCTTATTATTATTATTTTTTTTAACAGTCTTATATAGCGTTGGCCAGACCCGAAGGTACAGAGCGCTTTACAACATTTATCAAGATGCAATTGGACACTCACATTGTTTCAATAAACAGCATTGTCTTGTGTTGAATCTTGTTAAGGCCTGGAGGAGATCATATAAGTGAATCAAAAAGGCAGGCAATTTAAATGCCTTCTTATTAGGTGGCTATATTATCCGCTGGATGGGATTCCTGTGGCAGATGTACTCTGTGTTGTTGGGTTGATGCTATCCATACATTATGAAGGAAGGGTTGGTCCTGATATGGACTGATATGTAGTTCCAAATTTTAGGAGCATTTCCAGAGAAGGAGCGTGATAAGGGTTTTTGTTTGCTAGTTTTGGGAGGAATGAGACGTAGTGTGTTTGTGCTCCTGAGATTCCTCGTCTGACCTGCCGTTTTGAGTTTGAATTCCAGGTAGGCAAGTTTACCGGTGTGAAGAGCTTTGTGTGTGAAACATGCAGTTGTGAAGTTAAAATGCGCTACAATCGGGAGCCATTTTAGTTCTCTTGGAGAGGGAGAGATGCAGTTGTATTTCTTTACTTGGGTGACCTTCCTATCAACTGCATTTGGAGTTGTTCTGTGTGGGGCTAATTGAGATTTTGCTGTGCCTGTTAAGGTTGCATTCCCGTATTACAATCTTGACAGAACCAAAGATTGTGTGGCCTGTTTAAGGTCATTGGGAGGGATGAAGGGTTTGATTTTGTTGAGTAATTTTAGGTTGTAGAACGCGCTCTTCGCAGTGCTTTTAATATGTTTGCTCATGTTTAAACGTGGGTCCAGAGTGATTCCCAGGGATTTTACAGAGTCACCCATGGTAAGATTGCAGTTAAGAGCATCAATGGATTTTAGCCACTCTGTGACTTGGATATGAGAAGGATTTATGTCTTATTTTGGTTGAGTTTTAGGTGGTTGTGAGCTAGTCAGTGCTGGACTTCTCTTAGATTGTCATTTAGTCTCTGTATGTCTCCAATTGAGGATGTGTCTAGGTAGATCTGGGTATCATCTGCATAAAGGTGGATGGGGATGTTGGCTTTTTGAGTATGTAGGTGAGGGTCTCCATGTAGATGTTGAACAGTGATGGGGAGAGGCCTGACCCTTGTGGGGCACCCCTGTTTATGGGTAGTAGGTCAGAAGTGTAGTTGTTAATTTGTATTCATTGTGAGCGGTTTTGTAGGAGGAGGTGAACCATTGTAGGACCACCTCATCCACTCCCATCATTTCTCGGAGTGAGTTTATGAGAAGTTTGTGGTTAACAGTGTTGAAGGCTATCGATAGGTCAAGAAGTATGAGTAGGCAGCATCGGTCTACATTGATTGATTTGTAAACATCATCTATAACATTCAGGGTCGCTGTCTCAGTGTTGCATCTTTTTCTCAAGCCTGACTGGTGAGTGTCCAGAAGGTTGTTGCTGTCAATATGTTGGTTAAGTTGGAGCAGAACACATCTTTCAAGTATTTTGGTATTGCGGCGTGCCACAGGGCTCGCGGCTGAGCCCTACACTGTTTAATTTGTACGTCTCCCCGCTGGCTACCCTGATCAGGCAGTTTGGTTTTTCAGTTATCTCTTATGCGGACGACACGCAGATTGTCGTATCCATCCATAATAACGAAGGGAGGTAGCCGATCGTTTTAACATCTGCATGACCCATGTCAATTCATGGATGCAATCAAATTGCCTTAAGCTGAATGGCAGCAAGGGGGGGGCGTGGCTTAAGCGCCGACGAGCATGGTCGCCTGAGTCCCGAGCTCCGGGCCGACCTCGGTGTATTCTCCTGAATTATCCCTGCCCCAGCTACGCCGCCAACCTGTGGTGGACCCTGGAGGTCTTGGGACACCTCGACGGGAGTTGGGAGCTGAACGAGCTCTGTGGTCGCCCCGAATCCGGCGGCTGACGGGAGATCGTCCCACTGAGGAGCGGCCATCTTACGGTGGGCCTGCAGCCGGCCCAGATCCCCGGCCTCGATTTTTGAGGGGCGGACCCACCATCACGGAGCGGAGGTCGGTGCATTCGGGGGGCTGACTCGGCAGTGCGGGACACCGCGACTTCCTTGTGCGGGCACCCGGGGATCCGCGGCAGTGCCTGGCGGGTGCGTGAGGACGCCAGCCCGGATCCGGGAGGAGCGCTGCCGCCGCCGCGGCTGACCGGAGTCGCGATCCCTGCTGTGGAGTGCCGAGTCGGACCAGGTGCTGTGGGGCGCGGCGCTGGGACCGCGCATCGGACACCCTGGGGCTGTGGCCTTGGATGTTAAGGCGGTGACGGCCGGGTGCTGGGCTCGGGAGCGGGTGCCGGGTCCTCGGGGGCCCGCGATTACCCGGATGGTGGCCTGAGAGCCGGGAATCCTCAGAAGCCCACTCGCTCCTGGAGAGGAATGTGCTGACCCGCTGTGGAGGCGCCTTGGAGCTTGTGGCGCGGGATCTGACCGGCGGGTGGCTCTCGATTGGCCTGTGCTGCTGTGCTTGTACTCCCTGGCGTGCCCCCTTACCGTTGGACCTAGTGTTGCGCTAGAGGGGGAACGGAGCCTCGTTTGGGCTCCCCTGGTTCGGACCCTGTCTCTCGGATTCTGCGGTCCCCCACCAGGGGCCTGGTATGTTTTGGAGCGGCCTGCATGGCTAGCGGCCTTTGTTCACGACCCATCTGGAAGTAGCTGCATGACATTTCCTTGTGCTGCCCGCCTGCCCTCTCCCTCTACCGCACACGGGCCTACTACGTGGAGGTGAGCCCTGTGACCTTTGTTCCTTTCAGGGGCAGTTCCCTGGTTTTGGACGCATCTGAGCGCGCCAGTGGCGCGTCATGGGGAAACCGCGGAAGGGTGCTGGTGCGATGTCGGCGGATCAAGCTGAGGACCCCCCGGAGGCGCACGACCATCGACCGGCAGATAGACAGGGCACAGGCCTTCCACAACAGCAGATGGACCAGATTCTCAAGGCCATTGGTGACACGAGGGAGGCGCTACATCAGGATATTGCGCAGGTCTCTACGAACTTGGGCCTCCTGAAGGCGGACCACGATAAGCTTGCGTACCGCGTCAAATCTACGGAATTGGTGCTTGAAAAACTCGAACCAGCCCAGAAATCGACGGACGCCACGCTGGAGGATCTGGTGCGTAGGGTGCAAATTCTGGAGCGGAGGGCGGCTGATGCTGAAGGGCGTAACAGACGCAACAACATTAGAGTGGTGGGCTTGCCCGAAAACGTCGAGGGGGATGATATGGTCACTTATCTTGAACGTTGGCTGCGGGACGAGGTGGCACCTGAGGGCCTGACGAATTTCTACACCTTGGAGAGAGCTCATAGGGTCCCGGCCCGACCTCTGGCTCCTGGTCGTCCCCCCCGACCTGTCATAGTCCGTCTGCTCCATTTCAGGGACCGAGACATTGTTCTGCGACAAGCCAGAATGAACGGCCCGTACAAAGTGGAAAATGCGTCTGTGTCTCTCTTCCCTGACTACTCTCAGGAGGTCCAGCGCGACCGCTTTTCCTTCGTGGCTGTCAAGCGAGCTCTCCGTGGCGAGGGGGTTCAGTACTCCCTGTTGTTTCCTGCGCACCTGAAGGTGCTGGTGGACGGAGTGGCGACGTTCTGTAACACGCCGGATGAGGCCTGGCAATGGCTGGAACGGTACCGGGCAGGCAAGGATGGTTCGGGAGTGTGGCCGGGGGCTGCTGAGGATCGGCCGCGGCCGCGGCGGAGCAAGCGCACTCGGAGGCGGGGTCGGAGCCAGCGATCTCCACCGGCGTCGCAGACGGAACTGGAAAGGCAGGCCGCTTTACAAGCAGTGTCTCTTATTTCTGGAGTGGCGGCGGTGGGCCCTGTGATTGACTCGGGCTCCCGTGTGGGCTCTGATGAAATGGGACACGGAGGCTCGGATGGGGGCTCGGAGAAGGAACTTGGAGATTTGCTTCGGGTTACCCCCCAGACCGCTGATGGACTGTTGGACGAGTGACTGTCTGGCAGCTGTGCAGGGAACAGTAAGGAGGGGTGTCAGGCATATGGCGATGTCTGTAACTGTGCTGCTGGGGCTCCTCTTGATGGGATGCCGGGTGGGGTTACTTTTCCTGTCCTCCTGGGGTGTTGATGGTGCTGGGGGTGCCACTTGGCGCTATGTGCTCGAGTGGGCAGTGGCGCTGTCTGGGTGGTGGGGGGAGAGGTTCCTTCTAGACTGGGGTCGGCCCGCCACGGAGCAGTGGTCTTCGAGCTGGCCTGCCGGAGGTGCTGAGCTATCCCCTCTATCTCACATATTTTGTGAGTCTCTGGTGCTTTCCAGAGCTTCCCTCATTTGTGGGGGTGGGAGTTTGGATGGGTAGCAACTGTTTGATGCCTGTTCTGGGGTGGGTGGGTGGGTGGGGGGGGAGTTGTGGGTGTGTGTTGTTGCGGGGGGTTGTCAGTGTGCCGCTAGGGTCGCCCAGGTTCTGTTACTGCTATAGCTTTACCAATGGCGGCTAAGTTGGAACTGAAATATGTTACGTGGAATGTACGGGGGCTCAACTCTATAAGTAAGAGATATAAGGTACATGCATACTTGGTGCGCAGGGGGGTTCAGATAGCCTTTCTGCAGGAAACGCACTTGACTCGGGCGGAGGGGCATGCACTGCAGCGGCGCTGGAGGGGGCAGCTCTACTACACGACCTACTCCGCTCATGCTAGGGGGGCACTGATTTGGGTTCGGGCGGGTGTCCCCTTCCAGCCCCTGCAGACGGAGATTGACTCGGAGGGGAGGTTTGTGGCAGTGTTGGGGAGGTTAGATGGCCGGGACGTCACGCTTTGCAGTGTTTATGTCCCTAATTTCGATCAGGCTGCGTTCTTCTCGGCCTTCTCGAAACGATTAGCCCCTCTGTTGATCGGTACGGTGTTTATGGGGGGGGACTTTAACACGGTGGTGGATGTGGATTTAGATCGCTCGCATCCGCCTCTGGCTCAGTCGGGGGTGCACAGGGTGGCCAAAGCTCGGAGATCCTGGCAAGACCACTGGGGCCTACTGGACGCTTGGCGTACGCTTCATCCCACTGATAGGGACTACTCATTCTACTCTCCTCCCCATGATCCCCCTTGACACCTTTCTTTGTACTGCCGGGGCCCAGGAACTGGTGGGCAGTAGCGAGTACCTGGCGAGGACCATATCGGATCACAACCCCTGTCTCCTCGCAGTCCTGTGGTCTAGGCAGCGGCAGCCGATCCCAACGTGGCGGTTGAATCCGCTGATGTTGGAGGATCCGGTCTTCCGCTCGGAACTGCAGGAGCACCTTGAACGCTACTTTCAGGAGAACGCGGGCACCGCATCCACCAGAGCTGTTGAATGGGACGCCCTTAAGGTGGTGGTGCGAGGAGCGTGCCTTTCTTCCTCGGCCGGGGTGCGTAAGACACTGTTGGCTGACGTGAACCGGGAGGAGGACTCGCTTAGGCAGGCGGAGAAAGCTAACCATGCGGCGGGGAGCGATAGGGCGGAGGTGCTGGCGGCGAGAGAGCGTGTGGCTGCACAGGTGGAGAGGCTCCGCTGCCACGACTATCGGGAATACATGATCCGGGCCCATGCCGAGAGGGACCGGGCTGGTTCGCTGCTGGCGTGGCTCGCTAGTCCCCATTCTGGGGGCGCGCCGATTCTGTCCCTGACCACGCCTACCGGGGAGCTGGTTTACTCCCAACGGGACGTTAATGACCAGTTCCTGGCTTATTACTCGGAGCTGTATTGATGCAAACTGCCCCTCCCTCCACCTGGTCTCGATGCCTTCTTGGAGGGGGCCCAGCTACCACAGCTGGACTTAGATCAGGGGAACGCTCTGGGTGCCGCTGTGACGCCGGGAGAGATTAGGGCAGCGATTAAGCATATGGCTCGGAAGAAGACGCCCGGGGGCGATGGTCTCCCTGTGGAGTTCTATGCTGCATTCCTGGACCTCCTGGCACCACAGTTGTCACGGGTCTATGATGAGGCATGGGAGCTGGGCAAGCTACCGGAGTCGGCGCGGGAGGCGATCATTGTGCCGTTGTTGAAGAAGGGCGGCCAACCCGCGTTGAGGACGGCGTACCGTCCCCTATCGATGCTCACTGTGGACTATAAGGTGTTGAGCAGGATTTTAGCTACGCGACTGTCGGCCCATATGTGCTCCCTTGTCCACCCGGACCAGGCGGGCTTTATTCCTACGCGGAATACTTCTACCTGTATCCGCCGCTTATTACGGGTCATGGATGTTGAGGGGGAGGGTCCTCCGTCCGCGGCTATCCTATCGATGGATATAGAAAAGGCGTTTGACAGCGTGGAATGGCCATATCTGTTCGGCGTGTTGCGTCGGTTTGGATTGGGGGACGGCTTTATCCGCTGGACGCAGCTCTTATACGCCTCCGCTACTGCCAGGGTTCGCACGGGCCGTACAATCTCTGCGGCGTGTGCAGTGACGAGGGGTACTAGACAGGGCTGCTCTCTGTCCCCGCTCCTGTTCGCCTTGGCGATCGAACCGTTGGCGTCGTGGGCGCGTCAGGGGCAACATTATGAAGGGGTGCTGCTGCGTGGTGTTCAACACCACATCTCCCTGTATGCTGATGACCTCTTGTTGTACCTGCAAACACAACAATGATGGACAGAATGTGGATCAATGTCACACATTCACCCCAGTCCAAAGATCTGGGCCCAAATCCATTGT
This sequence comes from Lissotriton helveticus, assembly GCF_964261635.1. Lineage (NCBI taxonomy): Eukaryota > Metazoa > Chordata > Amphibia > Caudata > Salamandridae > Lissotriton > Lissotriton helveticus. Next base: position 205,691,514 of record NC_136062.1, read on the forward strand.
TTTTCCACTCCACACCACCCTGGGTTAGACAATGGCGATATGCAAATCAGCGCTGACCCTGTGCCCCATGGGAACAGTCCAGTCCGAACTACAAAAGCCATGTCCTTCCCAGAACGGAAACAAGCATCCGAGGACCGGCCCGGTTTCGAGGTAACACCTCTCTTCAGCCCGGCTAGCTTGATTCCAGTGGTGTGGAGTGCCTGGGACTCACGTCTGAGCATCCCCAGTACACTTAGAGCGGTAACTGCAAACACAACAATGATGGACAGAATGTGGATCAATGTCACACATTCACCCCAGTCCAAAGATCTGGGCCCAAATCCATCGTTTTTCCACTCCACACCACCCTGGGTTAGACAATGGCGATATGCAAATCAGCGCTGACCCTGTGCCCCATGGGAACAGTCCAGTCCGAACTACAAAAGCCATGTCCTTCCCAGAACGGAAACAAGCATCCGAGGACCGGCCCGGTTTCGAGGTAACACCTCTCTTCAGCCCGGCTAGCTTGATTCCAGTGGTGTGGAGTGCCTGGGACTCACGTCTGAGCATCCCCAGTACACTTAGAGCGGTAACTGCAAACACAACAATGATGGACAGAATGTGGATCAATGTCACACATTCACCCCAGTCCAAAGATCTGGGCCCAAATCCATCGTTTTTCCACTCCACACCACCCTGGGTTAGACAATGGCGATATGCAAATCAGCGCTGACCCTGTGCCCCATGGGAACAGTCCAGTCCGAACTACAAAAGCCATGTCCTTCCCAGAACGGAAACAAGCATCCGAGGACCGGCCCGGTTTCGAGGTAACACCTCTCTTCAGCCCGGCTAGCTTGATTCCAGTGGTGTGGAGTGCCTGGGACTCACGTCTGAGCATCCCCAGTACACTTAGAGCGGTAACTGCAAACACAACAATGATGGACAGAATGTGGATCAATGTCACACATTCACCCCAGTCCAAAGATCTGGGCCCAAATCCATCGTTTTTCCACTCCACACCACCCTGGGTTAGACAATGGCGATATGCAAATCAGCGCTGACCCTGTGCCCCATGGGAACAGTCCAGTCCGAACTACAAAAGCCATGTCCTTACCAGAACGGAAACAAGCATCCGAGGACCGGCCCGGTTTCGAGGTAACACCTCTCTTCAGCCCGGCTAGCTTGATTCCAGTGGTGTGGAGTGCCTGGGACTCACGTCTGAGCATCCCCAGTACACTTAGAGCGGTAACTGCAAACACAACAATGATGGACAGAATGTGGATCAATGTCACACATTCACCCCAGTCCAAAGATCTGGGCCCAAATCCATCGTTTTTCCACTCCACACCACCCTGGGTTAGACAATGGCGATATGCAAATCAGCGCTGACCCTGTGCCCCATGGGAACAGTCCAGTCCGAACTACAAAAGCCATGTCCTTCCCAGAACGGAAACAAGCATCCGAGGACCGGCCCGGTTTCGAGGTAACACCTCTCTTCAGCCCGGCTAGCTTGATTCCAGTGGTGTGGAGTGCCTGGGACTCACGTCTGAGCATCCCCAGTACACTTAGAGCGGTAACTGCAAACACACGAGTCAATCTCTTGTTGTACCTGGCTGACACGACGGCCTCAGTGCAAGGAGCGCGGGCATTGCTTCGAGAGTTTGGTGAATTGTCGGGTCTCCGTGTTAATTGGTCTAAGACTTGCCTATTCCCCCTGACCCCCCGGTGTGCGCGACCTACGGGGCTTGGAGAGTTACGCTGGGACATGGAGTGTATACCGTACCTCGGGGTTCACATTTATCACACCCACTCGTCCCTGTATGAGGGAAATGTGGGCAGAGCGTTGAGAGGCATCAGGGGCAGTATTGGTTTCTGGCGTACCCTCCCCTTGTCTGTGGCCGGACGCATCGCTTTATTGAAGATGGTGGTCCTCCCACGCTTACTATATTTCTTCAGTACACTGCCGGTGCGGATCCCGCTATCCTTCTTTCGGACATTACGATCAGTAGTGATAGGGTTCATATGGGGCCCTGGCAGGAGGCGTGTGGCTATCTCCACCCTACTCCGGTCGCGGGAAGCAGGGGGGCTTGCTGTGCCGGATTTTGAATGGTATTACCTGGCGGCGCAGCTGCAGTGGCTCACCCAAGCAGTGGCACGGGAGTTTAGGGGTCCAGACGGTCCTCAAGGCAGAATTATACAGCGTCATGTTCTGTCCTTCATATTGCTCCAACAGGGCCTTCGCCAGGACCAGTTATCTTTGGAGGAACGCACCCTCCGACACTGCTGGCTTCGTAGTCAGAAACGAGCGGGCATCCACGTCCCGTATGCGCCGGAGATCCCCCATGGCATGTGCACGGCTCTACCACACGGCGGGGACTGGTCGGGGCTAGCTGCATGGGTGGACTGTGGGCTCCATGTGGTGGGAGACCTCTATAGGGATGGTGTCTTGCTGTCGTTCTCTGATCTGCGGGAGGCGTTTGATTTGCCGACAGGCGACTTCTTGCTCCATGCGGCTTTGGTCTCGGCGGTCCAGCGACATTGGAAGAAAGGTCGGGCGGAGCCGACTACATCTCTGGGATGCCAGTACGTTGTGATGGCTGCTGGCACCTTTAAGGCTGTTACTTGCCTGTATAGGAGACTGGCGCTGGATGACCCCCCTCCATTGGAAGCACTGCGGGAACGATGGGAGGCGGATCTTGGTCGGCAGATACCGGAGACCACGTGGCCCCAGCTTGTGCGCCGTGCCTGGAAGGGCACGCGCAATGTCCGATTTCAACTGGTCCAATATTTCACACTACACAGAGCATATTGGACGCCTGCCAAGATCCAGCGGGTCTTTGGTGGTGCCCAGTCGGTGTGTCCCCGTTGCAACTCGGAGGGTGCCAACTTTGGCCACATGTTTTGGGCCTGCGCGGGGCTTGGTTCCTACTGGCCTGATGTTGTGGCCTGTCTGAATGAGATCACTGACCGTCACATTGATATGGATATGGGAGTCTGCCTCCTGCTCTGGTTCCCGCACACCCCAACCACGAAGGTCACCAGTAAATTCATCGACTTGGGGCTGATCCTGGCCAAGAGGGAACTTACTCTACACTGGAAGTCTAGGGGGGGTCCCAGCTTCTTGAGATGGCAGGGGTGCTTTTTACAGTGGGCTACTAGTGAAGGGACACTCCGCTTGCAACTGGCCAATCGCGCAGCTAATGAGAAGGCGCTAGAAACGGCTAGGGCGTGGTGCGCGCTAGTGGCAGGGCTACAATCAATATCAGAGGTGGAGGTGGATGGTGAGGAAGAGGCGCAGGATTGCTAGGGGATGAAGGAAGCGATGGGGAGAGCAGGGACACACCCGGGGACTCTACACGTTAGGCCTGCATCTCACTGGTTATTGAGGACTTAGACAGCTGCTAGGGACTGTGGGGATGGGTCGGGGTCACACACGCGGGCCCGTTTGGCGTTTGAGACATACCGGGGCTCAGGGACCTCCTCCCGGAACTTGAGTGACGCTACCTGTGATTCCATGTTGAGTTATGTTGCGTTGAGGTTTTAACTCGGAAGGCACACTGACAGGGGGGCGTGGGGGTAGAGAGGGAGGGAATGGAGGGACGGATAGGGAATGGTTGGCGGGACGAGATACTTGACATGTTAATATGTGCATTGCACACTGATGACCTGCAACCATCTGTATGTATGTTGGTGTTGAAAATCAATAAAATTTGTTTAAAAAAAAAAAAAAAAAGCTGAATGGCAGCAAGACCGAAGTGCTCCTTCTGGGTGCCAATCCTTTGTCTTGGTCGCGGAGGTGGTGGCCTACAGTTCTAGGGGACTGTCCTACACCGGTCGCCAAGACAAACAATCTTGGGATTATGTTTGATGGTAGGCTTACCTTTGATAGTGAAACCAATTGCCTTACATCCAGTTTCTGGTAAGTTCTGAAAATGATCCGGAAGGTGCGACCATTTGTGCCGCCGGAGGCAGTAAAAACGCTGGTGACTACACTGGCATTCTCAAGACTGGATTATGGCAATGCATTATATGTAGGGATCCAAACCCAATTCTTGAAAAAGATGCAACGCCTGCAGAATGCAGCAGCCAGAATGATACTGAACATCCCTAAGCATGAATCAGTTGCACAACATCTGGGAGCCCTGCACTGGCTCCCGGTTAAGAAGAGGATTGTATTTAAGACTCTCTGCATTACATTTAAGGCACTGCAGGGAAAGGGTCCTGCTTACCTTACCTCACGTATAAAATACTACACCCCTTCTAAGAGTCTTAGATCCGCACAACGCAGGCTGTTGCAAGTGCCTAGGTTCAGACAGAGTTGCTGGGGAGGAAGGAGCTTTCTGTTGGGAGCTGCCTGGCTATGGAACCTTCTCCCGCCAACAATCAAAGATAGCTCAGACCTTTTAGTATTCAGAAAAAAAAGTAAAAACCTGACTCTTCCAAACCGACATTTCGTTTTCACCTGTCACTAGTGCCACACTCCCTGTGCCCACAGCGCCAAGACGCCTCAGGGCATTCGTTGCGCTCTATAAATCTATAAATCAAATCAAATTAAAATCAATCAAGAAGGGGAGATTGGAGACAGGCCTGAAATTGTTGAGGTTGTTTGGGTATGTGCCATTTTTTTTTTAGTAATGGCGTGACTTGGCCGATTTTAAGACAGTCTGGCATGACTCTGGTTCTCATGGAGCTATTTATAATCTTGGCCAAGAGAGGGGATAGGGCATGGTTCAGCTTTTTTGACAGGTGAGCAGGAATAGGGTCAGCTATGTGGGAGGAGAGTTTGGAAATGTTAATCATTTCAGTGATGTCTGCTTTCGAGATGGTGTCGAATGTCTTCCAGCAGCTGGGGTAGTGCATGTGTAGTTGTTTCCTTCTTTACTGGAGAGCAGGCTTTCATTGGGTGACAGGAAGTGGCCATCAAGGGAGCGCTCAATCTTTGTGATTTTCTCATTAAAGAAATTGGTAAAGTTTTCACATAGTTCTTTGGAGGCCTGCACGGTTATTGTGGGAGACTTGGATGTTTGTTGTTAAATGATATTAAAGAGTTCTTTGGATGGTTTTTAGCATTCTCTAATGCGCTTTAGAAGAAGGTAGCTTTTTTCATTCTTGATTTCTTTTTTATATTTTCTGCGTTGTGTTTTGAGCTTGTCATGGTGGGTTGCGGAAGGGTTGTTCCGCTAAAGTCTTTCAGCAGCTTTGAGTTGTCTTTTTTCAGGGTTTAGGTCTATTTTGAACCAGGATCTTGATGGGGGTTTTCTGACTCTTTTTTGTTTCAAAGGGGCTACTTGGTCTTGTATGGTTGTCATCGTTGCGTTGTAGTGTGTAGTAAGTTTGGTTGTAGAGAGGTGATTCACAGTGAGGGGAAATAGTGTCTTCAATCTCAGCAAGGGGAATTTTTCTTTATTTCTCGTCCAATGAGGGGATTTCTGTGTCCGGGGTAGGCGATGAGTCGTGCTTAATGTGAACTCGAATGATGTGGTTGTCTGACCAGTCGACAGGAAGGATGTGATCGATAGTAACTGTTTCTTCATGAGCTATAACGGCGTCAAGGATTTTGCCTCTGTTATGAGTTTGCTCTGTGCAGTGCTGGATATAATTATTATTGAGTAAAAGTATGTTTCACGGGGGGTGTGCGAGGGGGGAAAAAGGGGGAAAAAACTCAGTCCAAATCATGGAACATTATGGTGAATTGAATAGCTCTTCTGATGTTGATGGAATGGTACAATGCTATAAATTAATATTTGCAAGGAACTTCTATTATTTTCATGGCAAATTCTAATTTTTGAATATGTTCTTTTAATGTATGTGGTCTCAATAATGTGCAAAAGCGTAAACGTGTGATGCATGAAATTCGGTTAATACAACCTGATATAATTTGTATACAAGAGACGCATATACCATGGGTGAAAAGACAAGTATTAACCGATCTTGGATTTATAGTGCTTGCTGCCTCACAACAATCAACTACGAATAGAGGAGTGGCTATCTTAGGTCAACGCTCTGTAATTACGACGGGGAAGGTCAAAGTAGATAGCGTAGGTCGGTGGGCAATTGTGGAATGTGTAATCGGCAATGTTGTGACAACGATTTGTACAGTATATGGATCCAATATGGATGACATCTCAGTTATAGAATATTTAAATGTAGAACTAGCCCTGTGGAGTACTCCATTATTGGTACTGGGCGATTTCAATATTCATGGGGAATTGAATACATGGGACCCAAACTTTACTAGGTATTTAGGTAGGAAACCCAAGGTTTTTAAGGCACTACGTCAATTTTTATCCCAACATGGGTTGATTGATGGATGGCCTTTGACCCATTTGAAAGATCCTGGATATACTTTTTTTTCTTCACCACATAAGAAATTTGTTCGAATAGATTATATTTTTATACCTAGAAATATGGCACAAGGATCCAATATGTTTGTTAAACCACGTATTACCTCAGATCATGCTCCAATTGTTATGGAGTTACCTATATCTAATACACATAGAACACATAGACCTTTCACTTTTAATAAGAAATTGTTATTAGACGAAACATATGTGAATCAAATTATGGATTGGGCCCTGCAATTTTTTGATCATAACAGAGCCTCTACATCTTATGCAATGGTATGGGATTGCTTTAAGGCAGGGCTACGCGGTGAAACCTCTAGTTATAGCTGGAGTATACAAAAGAAAAGGAAAAATATAATGATAGAATTAATACGAGATTTAGCTAATGCAGAGTTTGATTTAATCCGCGATATTAGATTAAAACGTAATAGTGAAACATCACAAAATGAAGTCGCGAAACATAAAGCGAAGGTAAACGGGCTTTGGAGTCAGGACATAGCATTACAATATAAGGTGTTCCGCGCAGAGAGATATGAATATGGGGAAAATGTAGGCAGATGTTTAGCACAAAGAATGCGCGGGAGACAGAATATGCAGCGCATAAATTCTATAGAAAATAATCAGGGAATTCGTGTAGAATCACCAGAAGGGATACTTCAAGTGTTTTATGAATACTATACAAATCTTTATACTCAAGAAGATTCCTCTCCAGATTCACTTAATCAATACATAGATAATTTGGAATTGCCTTATCTAAATTTAGCACAGCAGGAACAATTAGAGCTTCCTATTACAATTGAAGAACTTGAGATCTCTTTGAAAGAATTAGCTCTCGGGAAGGCCTCTGGTCCTGATAAACTTCCATTAGAAATTTACAAAATCCTATTCCCTATAATAAAAACAGACATGCTTGCAACGTTTTTAGAAGCTCAAAAGGGCCACCCTCCACCATCATGGGAAGATGCTAGCATAGTTGTATTTCATAAAAAAGACAAACCTCTGCTTCTACCTGGGTCGTACCGCCCAATCTCCCTTATAAATGCGGACGCAAAACTATATTCTAAAATCTTCGCTAATCGACTGAGTCAAATTGTTCCAACCTTAGTTTCTCAACAACAACACGGCTTTCTTCCAGAACGCGGCACTATTAATCATATACACCGGGTAATTGCAACACTAGACTATGCCACTACGCAACATAAAGACGTCGGATTGGTACTTTTAGATGCTGAAAAAGCATTTGACCGCGTTTCATGGGCATTTTTGTGGGCAGTTATGGGGAAAATGGGATTTGGTTCACGACTTATATCTTCGCTACAAATTATGTATAGGCACCCGAGGGCCAAGATCTGTATATCTGGACAAGAATCTATGGCGGTTAGTATCACGCGGGGTACACGACAGGGGTGTCCCTGTTCACCATTATTATTTGCTATTTATATAGAACCCCTGTTAAAGGCACTAATGTCATCTCAACAAATTCAATCTATGGTTTTACCAGAAGGCGATATAAAGGTGTTAGCTTACGCTGACGATATTGCAGTGGTAACTTCTGATCCGGAATCTGCACTAATTGAAATAGAAAACCTTACAGGCTTGTTCGGCAGTGTGTCCGGATACAAACTTAATAGCCAAAAAACTCAGGTTATATGTTCACCAGGCCTATGCACTAACGATAGCAGGGTTTCTATAGAGGCCAAATACTTAGGTATTAAAATTAGACTCATGCCTCAACAGTTAGTCTCGTCAAACTGGGCTGATATATTAGTGTCGGTAAAATATCAACTCGATAAAATAGAATGTCTGCACTTATCGTTGGTAGGGAGACGTAATGTCCTTAAAATGACTATTCTTCCGAAAGTTTTATATTATTTCCGAGCAATACCACTGGAAATACCCACATTAGAATTAAAAAAATTGCAATCTATAACTGATCGATTTCTATGGAGTGGGAAAGCAACGCGGAGAGCATCCAAATTTATGACTTTACCAATCTTAAAGGGGGGCTGGGGAGTCCCGAACTTTGCACTCTACTATTTGGCATGCCTTATACAAAATCTTAAATATTTTTCAATTGGCGGAACTCCACCCTTATGTGAAATCCCTGATATTTTCTCTCTTTTATTAGGTCCACAATCTCGTCAAATGTTCCTTCGTTTTACAGAACCTAGCTATTATAAGAGAACGAGATTCAAACTTATATGGTCCGCTTTCAAAGGATGGCGCTCTATTCGGAAACTCATCTCATTGGGTCATGTTAATTTTTACACTCCGTGTAATTCTATAGAACTTCTTCCGGCTATCTTCAGGGATCACACTATGGGTACTTGGCGTGAGAAGGGTATAATAGCTATTGGCGACATGGCTAAAAATGGCATCATTGCCTCATTTCAGGAGTTAAGAGACCAATTTAGTCTTTCTAAAAATGACTTCTTTAAGTACCTGCAAATAAGGGATTTTTTCTATTCACATCCATATATTGTACCATTATGTTCCAATGAATTTATGGAAATATTAAAAAAAACAACACGTATAGGGACTATTTATAATTATCTGTTAAACCTACATCAGGATGATATGGACCAACAAGCATCAAAATGGTGTACGAGACTAGGCACATCAGTAGCTCCATTTCAAGAATCAATAGTCATGGCTGATAAAATTATTCTTTCTGCCAATTTTTATTCTCAACATTACAAAACTTTATTTAATCTTTATCACACACCACTTAAAATGTTAAAATGGAGTAATGCATATAACGGGAAATGTTATAGGTGCCAATGTGATTTGGCAGATATTATACATATATTTTCAGACTGCCTTATATTAAAACCATTTTTTGTATCCATAGAAATCTTTTTAGCACATATTACAAAATGTGATGTGAAAATCTCTAGAGAGATGATTATTTTTGGTTTATCGAATGATAATGAATTGTTTTCAGGTTATCAAGAGAATAGATATATTATATTCATGGCCATGGCTGTAGCTCGCCTTTGTATATCATCGATGTGGTTAAAACCCGAGGCACCTACATATGAAATGTGGCGAGCAAAATTTTATAATATCTTTAATTTGGAGTTTAACCTTTATCGCGTCAAATCAATTAGGAAAAAGAGAAGAGGGTACAAAATCTGGCAGACTTTGATAGATTATTTGGATCATTAGTTATTATTATTTATGCCATTTAAGAATTTGAAGATGTTGCCTAGACTGTACATATTTGATGTTAAGACCATTTCATGAATTTCTATCTCTATGTATGTTGAATTTTTTTTTTTTTTTTTTTGTATACATGACTTTGAACTGAATCAATAAAAAATAAAAATAAAAAAAAAGAGTAAAAGTATGTTTAAGGATTGGATCAGAGTATTGTTTTTGTCGTTCCAATGAAGGTTGAGGTCACCTGGTATAATGTTGTGGGAGTCCAAAAGTGAGCAGTGTGTTATCAGGTCGGATGGATGTTATATGAATGTGAGTGTGTTGCCTGGTGGATGGTAGAGGAGATGACAGAATATCGTTTTGTTGTCTTTTGTCTTAATGGTGGAGGTTAGATATTTAAATGTTTTGGAGGTGAAGGTGTAAGTTTCAGTTATGGTAATTCTGCTCTTGTGGATAATTGCAATGATTCTCTCTTCCGGAGATAGAGGAGAACTCCTACACTATAGACTGTGGAGTGTTTCTTTCTTCCGCCTTCTTCTTCTTCCTGATGTTCATTTTGGTCTCCTTCTGATGGCATAATTATTTTCCACTATGATTGATCACACCAAAAATGAGAAATACAGAGCACTAGATGAGATTTCTCTTAAGTCCAAATCTGTAATGAAAGTCATGAGGCAGGAACTAATTCCAGACAAATAAAGGCAGTGATGCCAATCAAACAGAAATGTTTACTGTATTTGAAGGCACTACATTATAATTTCCAAGCACCCCAATACAGCAAAAATGTTGAAAAAAACTGCTAGACATCTTGCATATTTGTGCCTACGATGAAACCTCTAGGCTCAAAGTTTTAATAAAAAGTGTAAGTTAATCTTTGTGACTCAGGCCCTCTGTGTGCAGGAGCTTACGTGCAGGCCTGCGTGACTTTTTTATTATGCAGAATTGTATTGGTAGAATTATAAAAAAACTGTGTAATAAAATTAGAAAAATGTAGGAAATTACACCATTATGACACATCGCATATTTAAGGAGAGAAATTTTAATGTGAGATGTACTGACCATGTAATTTTTAAATGCGAGTAGCATTACAGGTAGATTTTTTACCTTAGCAGACGTTTCTGGTAATTTTTTATCTCAAAACTATAAATCTAAACATGAGCTCCAGTGTTTTGAATCAGAGTGGCAGTTCCTTTAACATGCGTGGTCAACAAATATTTCTGGTAGATTTTTTTAACCCTTGCGGAGATTTCAGATAATTTGTTAGCACAAAACTACAAATCAGAATGTAAGTGACCATAAATCAACAAAAAATTGCGAATTACAAATAGATTTGTTTGCCTGAAAGGACCTTTTTTATTTTGTTTAATGTGAGTTGCATCTTGTGTAATTATGCATAATTTAGAGCTAATTCATATTTTGAATTTCGTACACCCCTAATTATGTGCACTTTGAGCAAGTATGTGCTAGATAGAGGAAAGCCTGGGCAATAATGCTTGGGAACTAGTGGGATGTAGAAGCATCTGAGGATTATGCATACCAATGGAATAACTGAGTCCCAGGTCCTAAGATGGTTGCCACGGAAACGTTATTGATATGATGGAAGTCAATCAGATCTCAGCAAAACGTTTGTCGGGTCCACAGATCCTATGTGGCATTAAATATACAAAGTGAGTTTTGAGCATTTATTATTCAAAAGCTGCTGAACAGATATAAACCAAATCACAAAAAGCATGCTTTTTTGACCAAGATCTATATTTCTTCCAATTTGATATAAATCCATTCAGCGTTATTTTCAGTATCGCTGTTCAATTCTCTTATTGAAAAATGAATGGGAAAAATGCATTCTAGGACGGTTGCCTCTGGGTAGTTAAGGTTAGCTTTGCTTTTCCATAACAGGAGCTTTTTTTTGATTGGCAAATAACTTTGGCACCATTCATCCACCTCAGCTTCTACTGGAAAGTTTTGTAGAGATCCGTCAAGCATGGCCCCTCCCCCGGCAAAATATTAGCGGGCACGGTGATGGGTCATTTGAGATGTCATCAGTGATGTCATAAATTATGTCATAGAATGTCATGAGTGATGTCATTAATGTTGTGATTGACAAACTCACCTAACTATATCGTTATTTTAACCTTTTTTTAGTTAACACTCACACACACACACACACACAAACACATATATATATATATATACACTGAAAAAAAGCAGGTTTCAGGCATGTTACTCTCCCGCAATCCAATGCATTCCCTACTTTTGTGCAGATTGGCGTGGGAATATTAAATTATACCCCTCCTGGAGTGGAAATAGTACATTTTACCTCTGTGCAATCCAACACTTTACCGACAGTTGCACTGACTGTAGTGGGAATATTAAATTGTACCCCTTCTGAGTCCAACCCTTTCCCTACTGTTGCACAGACTGAAGTGGGAATAGTACGTTTTACCCCTCCTGAATCTAACGTTTTCACTCCTATTGCACAGACTGGAGTGGGAATAGTACATTTTAATCCTCTGCAGTCCACCACTTTCCCTACTTTTGCACTGACTGGAGTAGGAATAGTAAATGTGACCTCAATTGAGTCCAACGCTTTACATTCTGTTGCAAAGACTGGAGTGGGAATAGCAAATGTTACCCCTTCTGAGTCCAGCCCTTTCCCTACTGTTGCGATAACTAGAGTGGGAATAGTACATTTTACTCCTCCTGACTCTAAAGCTTTCCCTACTATTGCACAGACTTGAGTGCGAATAACACCTTTACCCTTGCTGAGGCCAATGCTTTCCCTATTGTTGCACAGATTGAAGTAGGAATAACATATGTATGATTCCTACAGTTTTATAGTTTTGTTTATGTTGTTTACATTTATATATGATGTTTCTGTGTATCTAACATTATATTATGTTTATTTAGTAATGTTTGTAATATATAATATATTTTTTGTGAAACAAATTGTTTTTATTGTTTACTGTTTTATGTGTAGTTAAGTTGGTATATTTAAAAAAATGCAGATCATTTGTTATGGTTTTAATTTTATTGGGCATATATATATATATATATATATATATATATATATATATATATATATATATATGTTATATTATTACAGTTTCACATTTTTTTGAATTACAATGAAAATTACAATTATTTTAAATATAGTTTTCAATCATTTACGTTCTAATCAACATACACACATACATATATATGTGTGTACTTTTTAAATAAGTATAACATTTATATATATTTTTAATTATTCCAATATATTTAATTTGCATTATATTACTGTTAAATGTTAATATATTTAGAGGCCTAATTAGGTTGTTGGTCGGAAAGCCTCTGACTGATGGTCGGAGGCTTTCTGACTGACATGGTAGGTTTCAACTCCAATCGCCGCTTTAGGATGGCGACGGTCAGAGTTTAAACTGGCCGGGGAATCCTTGACCGGATCGAGGAGCCCGTAGGCCAGTTGGAACCGCACCATAATCCCTTAAGGATGGTGTTTCCGCCATAGGGTTTATGATGGTACTTTCCAACAGCCTTTTCATGTCGAGCTTTCAAACTAGAAAAGGCTGTCAACAGTTTATTTAGGGGCCCCTAGTAGGGCCACCTTCACACCTAGGCCTCCGCATTAGGTGCCCCCTCAATATCCCTGTACTGTGTGGCAGGCACACACGGTGCAGGAATGGGTACAAAGTTCAATTTTTCAATTGGAGCTTGTGCAGTGGGCAGTTGCAGTCCCCCACTCAAGCTCCCATTGAAAAATTTTAGTTTACGACCGCACCATGTGTGGTCGCATCCTAATGGGGAATGCAGAACCACCGACCCGTGCATCAGCAGTTCCTTTCCTGCAATGTTGCGTCTGCCCAACATCGCAATTAGATTCAGAAAAGGGGGTGGTGATGAACAGCGTGTCTGAATTAAGCAGACCACTCTTACCCAGTCCAAAGATCAGGGCTTGATCCATCACCATTATTTAGCGCACTGCCCCATCCCAGCTCAGAACCTGGCTATATGCAAATTAGTCTGTCCCTGGCCCAGTGCATCATGGAAACAGGGCAGACCAAACTACCAAGCCAATTCTTCACCAGAAAGGAGACAAGCTTCCAGGGACCGGTTTCTGCCATTCCAGGCGTCGTCGGCCCGGCTTGCTTGAATCCTGATGGAGCAGTGAGCAAGGGACTCATGTCTGAGTATACCCTTCCACGCTTATGGTGGACAAAATGATTCAGAAAAGGGGGTGGTGATGAACAGAGTGTCTGAATTAAGCAGACCACTCTTACCTAGTCCAAAGATCAGAGCTTGATCCATCACCATTATTTAGCTCACTGCCCCATCCCAGCTCAGAACCTGGCTATATGCAAATTAGTCTGTCCCTGGCCCAGTGCATCATGGGAACAGGGCAGACCAAACTACCAAGCCAATTCTTCACCAGAAAGGAGACAAGCTCCCGGGGACCGGTTTCTGCCATTCCAGGCGCCGTCGGCCCGGCTTGCTTGAATCCTGATGGAGCAGTGAGCAAGGGACTCATGTCTGAGTATACCCTTCCACGCTTATGGTGGACAAAATGATTCAGAAAAGGGGGTAGTGATGAACAGAGTGTCTGAATTAAGCAGACCACTCTTACCCAGTCCAAAGATCAGGGCTTGATCCATCACCATTATTTAGCTCACTGCCCCATCCCAGCTCAGAACCTGGCTATATGCAAATTAGTCTGTCCCTGGCCCAGTGCATCATGGGAACAGGGCAGACCAAACTACCAAGCCAATTCTTCACCAGAAAGGAGACAAGCTTCCGGGGACCGGTTTCTGCCATTCCAGGCGTCGTCGGCCCGGCTTGCTTGAATCCTGATGGAGCAGTGAGCAAGGGACTCATGTCTGAGTATACCCTTCCACGCTTATGGTGGACAAAATGATTCAGAAAAGGGGGTGGTGATGAACAGAGTGTCTGAATTAAGCAGACCACTCTTACCCAGTCCAAATATCAGGGCTTGATCCATCACCATTATTTAGCTCACTGCCCCATCCCAGCTCAGAACCTGGCTATATGCAAATGAGTCTGTCCCTGGCCCAGTGCATCATGGGAACAGGGCAGACCAAACTACCAAGCCAATTCTTCACCAGAAAGGAGACAAGCTTCCGGGGACCGGTTTCTGCCATTCCAGGCGTCGTCGGCCCGGCTTGCTTGAATCCTGATGGAGCAGTGAGCAAGGGACTCATGTCTGAGTATACCCTTCCACGCTTATGGTGTATTGTATTGTATTGTAAGGGGAGCTTGTAAAGTGCACTGACACCGTGGGTTTCCTGGCGCTGGTTGAATGCTGAAGGACCAGAGGAATTTAGCCAGATTGAGGGAAGAGCCATGTTTTTAGGGATTTACGGAAAAGAATGAGAGAGTTAGAGGTTTTGAGAGAGAGGGGAAAGGAGTTCCAAAGTTTAGGGGCCAGGAATGCGAATCTCCGGCCTCCAGATCTGCAAAGTTTGATGGGGGGATGAGTAGGAAGTGAAGGTGGGAAGATCTCAGGTTCCGTGAAGGACAATAGGGCCTGATAAGAGATTTCAGAAAGACGGGACAGGAGCCAGATAAAGATTTAAAGGTGAGGCAGCCGATCTTAAAGGCTGCCCTCGAGATGACAGGGAGCCAATGCAGTTTAGAAAGAAGGGGTTTGGCGGATTGCCATTTCGGAATCCCAAGGGCCAGTCTCGCTGCTTGGTTTTGAACAGATTGTAGTCTGGAGAGAGATGTTTTAGGCAGACCGTGGTAAATAGAGTTCGAAAAATCTAAGCGGGAGAGGACAATGGCCATAATTACTTGCAGAAGAGCTTCAGGAGTGAGGAGATAGGCCACCTTCCTGATCCTGCGCAGCTGGAACATGCAGGAGAAGACCACCGTCCCCACTTGGGGCCCAAGGGAGAGGCCGGAGTCAATAGTGACCCCGAGACTTTTTACCGAGGCCACAGGGGTGGGGGGGGGGCAAGTTCTGCCGGCCAAAAGTACGGACCCCAGTGGGTAGAGCTCCTGCCAGGAAGAAGGAGCTCCGTCTTTCCGGGATTCAATTTGAGCTGGTTTTGACACATCCACTGTAGGATGTGGGACATGGCTGTCTGGAAGTTAGGAATAGCAGAGGGGGAATCGAGAGGAAAGATGAGTTGCAGGTCGTCCGCGTAGTTAAAAACTGTGACGTCCCACTGCCTCAGAGAAAAAAGGAGGGGTCGAAGATAGAGGTTAAAGAGAAGAGGGGAAAAGGAGGAGCCCTGAGGGACCCCGCAGGGCAAGTGCTCCCTAGGAGCTCTAAGAGTGCCCAGGCTGAGGGTCTGAGACCTTCCGGTCAGGAAGGATTTGACCCATGCCAGCGCCAGGCCCTGGATGCCAGCCTGCTCGACACGGTGGAGGAGGATGTTGTGGTCCACCGTGTCGAAAGCGGCTGACAGATCTAATAAAACCAAGGCCTGGGGGGTACCCTTGTCAGCGCCGTCTCTCAAGGCATCCAGCACGGCCAAGATCACAGTCTCCGTGGAGTGGCCGGGTCTGAAGCCGGCCTGATTGGCCTCGAGAAAGTTGGAGCTCTCGATAAACTGTGAGAGACAGGTGGTGGCGTGGGCTTCCAGGATTTTTTCAGAGAAGAAAGGCAAGAGAGAGATGGGGCGGTAGTTCGCCGGAATGGCGGGATCAGCCCCAGGCTTCTTCAGTAGAGGCACCAGAATGGCCTCCTTGAAGAAGCAGGGTACCGTACCGGACGAGAGAGAGGAATTCAGCAGGGGAAGGATGCAGTCGGGTAGAGAATGGCAGAGAATGGTGGACAAAATGATTCAGAAAAGGGGGTGGTGATGAACAGAGTGTCTGAATTAAGCAGACCACTCTTACCCAGTCCAAAGATCAGGGCTTGATCCATCACCATTATTTAGCTCACTGCCCCATCCCAGCTCAGAACCTGGCTATATGCAAATTAGTCTGTCCCTGGCCCAGTGCATTATGGGAACAGGGCAGACCAAACTACCAAGCCAATTCTTCACCAGAAAGGAGACAAGCTTCCGGGGACCGGTTTCTGCCATTCCAGGCGTCGTCGGCCCGGCTTGCTTGAATCCTGATGGAGCAGTGAGCAAGGGACTCATGTCTGAGTATACCCTTCTACGCTTATGGTGGACAAAATGATTCAGAAAAGGGGGCGGTGATGAACAGAGTGTCTGAATTAAGCAGACCACTCTTACCCAGTCCAAAGATCAGGGCTTGATCCATCACCATTATTTAGCTCACTGCCCCATCACAGCTCAGAACCTGGCTATATGCAAATTAGTCTGTCCCTGGCCCAGTGCATCATGGGAACAGGGCAGACCAAACTACCAAGCCAATTCTTCACCAGAAAGGAGACAAGCTTCCGGGGACCAGTTTCTGCCATTCCAGGCGTCGTCGGCCCGGCTTGCTTGAATCCTGATGGAGCAGTGAGCAAGGGACTCATGTCTGAGTATACCCTTCCACGCTTATGGTGGACAAAATGATTCAGAAAAGGGGGTGGTGATGAACAGAGTGTCTGAATTAAGCAGACCACTCTTACCCAGTCCAAAGATCAGGGCTTGATCCATCACCATTATTTAGCTCACTGCCCCATCCCAGCTCAGAACCTGGCTATATGCAAATTAGTCTGTCCCTGGCCCAGTGCATCATGGGAACAGGGCAGACCAAACTACCAAGCCAATTCTTCACCAGAAAGGAGACAAGCTTCCGGGGACCGGTTTCTGCCATTCCAGGCGTCGTCGGCCCGGCTTGCTTGAATCCTGATGGAGCAGTGAGCAAGGGACTCATGTCTGAGTATACCCTTCCACGCTTATGGTGGACAAAATGATTCAGAAAAGGGGGTGGTGAAGACGGCTGTAATGCCAGAAACCGGTCCCCGGAAGCTTGTTTCCTTTTCAGTAAAGAATTGGCTTGGTAGTTTGGTCTGCCCTGTTCCCATGATGCACTGGGCCAGGGACAGACTAATTTGCATGTAGCCAGGTTCTGAACTGGGATGGTGCAGTGAGCTAAAAAACGGTGATGGATCAAGCCCTGATCTTTTGACTGGGTAGGAGTGTTCTGCTTAATTCAGATACTCTGTCCATCACCACCCCCCTTTTTGAATCGTTTTGGCCACCACAAGCGTGGAAGGGTATGCTCAGATGTGAGTCCCTTGCTCACTGCACCATCAGGATTCAAGCAAGCCGGGCCGAAGACGTCTGTAATGCCAGTAACCGGTCCCCGGAAGCTTGTTTCCTTTTCAGTAAAGAATTGGCTTGGTAGTTTGGTCTGCCCTGTTCCCATGATGCACTGGGCCAGGGACAGACTAATTCGCATATAGCCAGGTTCTGAACTGGGATGGTGCAGTGAGCTAAAAAACGGTGATGGATCAAGCCCTGATCTTTTGACTGGGTAGGAGTGTTCTGCTTAATTCAGATACTCTGTCCATCACCACCCCCCTTTTTGAATCGTTTTGGCCACCACAAGCGTGGAAGGGTATGCTCAGATGTGAGTCCCTTGCTCACTGCACCATCAGGATTCAAGCAAGCTGGGCCGACGACGCCTGGAATGGCAGAAACCGGTCCCTGGAAGCTTGTCTCCTTTCTGGTGAAGAATTGGCTTGGTAGTTTGGTCTGCCCTGTTCCCATGATGCACTGGGCCAGGGACAGACTAATTTGCATGTAGCCAGGTTCTGAACTGGGATGGTGCAGTGAGCTAAAAAACGGTGATGGATCAAGCCCTGATCTTTTGACTGGGTAGGAGTGTTCTGCTTAATTCAGATACTCTGTCCATCACCACCCCCCTTTTTGAATCGTTTTGGCCACCACAAGCGTGGAA
The DNA here is from genome assembly GCF_964261635.1 of Lissotriton helveticus. Taxonomy (NCBI): domain Eukaryota; kingdom Metazoa; phylum Chordata; class Amphibia; order Caudata; family Salamandridae; genus Lissotriton; species Lissotriton helveticus. The sequence continues at coordinate 205,709,819 of NC_136062.1, forward strand.
GGGTATGCTCAGATGTGAGTCCCTTGCTCACTGCACCATCAGGATTCAAGCAAGCCGGGCCGAAGACGGCTGTAATGCCAGAACCGGTCCCTGGAAGCTTGTTTCCTTTTCAGTAAAGAATTGGCTTGGTAGTTTGGTCTGCCCTGTTCCCATGATGCACTGGGCCAGGGACAGACTAATTTGCATGTAGCCAGGTTCTGAACTGGGATGGTGCAGTGAGCTAAAAAACGGTGATGGATCAAGCCCTGATCTTTTGACTGGGTAGCAGTGTTCTGCTTAATTCAGATACTCTGTCCATCACCACCCCCCTTTTTGAATCGTTTTGGCCACAACAAGCGTGGAAGGGTATGCTCAGATGTGAGTCCCTTGCTCACTGCACCATCAGGATTCAAGCAAGCCGGGCCGAAGACGGCTGTAATGCCAGAAACCGGTCCCCGGAAGCTTGTTTCCTTTTCAGTAAAGAATTGGCTTGGTAGTTTGGTCTGCCCTGTTCCCATGATGCACTGGGCCAGGGACAGACTAATTTGCATGTAGCCAGGTTCTGAACTGGGATGGTGCAGTGAGCTAAAAAAACGGTGATGGATCAAGCCCTGATCTTTTGACTGGGTATGAGTGTTCTGCTTAATTCAGATACTCTGTCCATCACCACCCCCCTTTTTGAATCGTTTTGGCCACCACAAGCATGGAAGGGTATGCTCAGATGTGAGTGCCTTGCTCACTGCACCATCAGGATTCAAGCAAGCCGGGCCGAAGACGGCTGTAATGCCAGAAACCGGTCCCCGGAAGCTTGTTTCCTTTTCAGTAAAGAATTGGCTTGGTAGTTTGGTCTGCCCTGTTCCCATGATGCACTGGGCCAGGGACAGACTAATTTGCATGTAGCCAGGTTCTGAACTGGGATGGTGCAGTGAGCTAAAAAACGGTGATGGATCAAGCCCTGATCTTTTGACTGGGTAGGAGTGTTCTGCTTAATTCAGATACTCTGTCCATCACCACCCCCCTTTTTGAATTGTTTTGGCCACCACAAGCGTGGAAGGGTATGCTCAGATGTGAGTCCCTTGCTCACTGCACCATCAGGATTCAAGCAAGCCGGGCTGAAGACGGCTGTAATGCCAGAAACCGGTCCCCGGAAGCTTGTTTCCTTTTCAGTAAAGAATTGGCTTGGTAGTTTGGTCTGCCCTGTTCCCATGATGCACTGGGCCAGGGACAGACTAATTTGCATGTAGCCAGGTTCTGAACTGGGATGGTGCAGTGAGCTAAAAAACGGTGATGGATCAAGCCCTGATCTTTTGACTGGGTAGGAGTGTTCTGCTTAATTCAGATACTCTGTCCATCACCACCCCCCTTTTTGAATCAACATCGCAATTAGGGCCTCAATGTTCAATGTATATATATATATATATGTATATAAATATATGTATATATATGTATATGTATATGTATATGTATATACATATATATATAGGTAAGTAGGCCAGTAGCTATATATAGTTAGGCCCTAGTTACCATAGGCAATTCCGAACATTTTATTGGGAATAACTTTGGCGCCGATTGAGGGATCTGTCTGTTATTTCCATAGGGACATTCTGACAAGGCTACAGCTCGAAAGGCTGAACGGAATTACACCAGATTTGACAAAATGGTAGGGACTGGTATGCAGCAGTTCCATTTATATGTTTGGTGTAAATCCCTCCAGTAGTTCTTGAGAAAATTGAATTTGAAATGTTTCAAGTGGCATTTTCTATGGGACCTTTAGACACGGCTATATGTTTCTATATTTGGTGAAAATCCCTCCAGTAGTTGTTGAGAATTTGAATTTGAATTTGAGCAAATTATATATCTATATGCGCTCAACATTCTATTGGGAATAACTTTGGCGCCGATTGAGGAATCTGTGTGTAATTTTCCAGAATTTAGGCCAGCTCCGCTCCGCTCCTTCCCTGAAAGTACCCTTACGTGCACGAGCAAGTTTCTGATTGGCTGGCTGTCGACTGTCAACATTCCAAACTGTACAAACCAGGAAGTGTTGGCCACCATCTTGTTTTTCAGGAGAACTGAGGCACAAGAGAGCCCAAAAGAAGAGTGGAAAACACGAAAAGGGGGCAGGGTAGAGACCCCCCAACCCTCTAGCCCTTCTCAGGGGGTCCCAAAAGGACCCCCAAGAGTAAAAAACATTTATTTTTTAAACGGTACGCGTACGGTACGTGCACGTACCCCTCGATTTAAAAAAAATAATAATAAATTCTGCACTTGGTGGTCCTTCTCGGACCCCCTGAGAAGGGCTAGGGGGTTAGGGGGTCTCAACTGTGCCCCCTTTTCGTTTTTTCCACTCTTGTTATGTGCTCTCTTGTGCCTCACTTCTCCTGAGAAACAAGATGGCTGCTCAGGTGGTTCTAGAAGGATAATAACATATATAAACGTTATCCGCTAATAGAATTAGCATTTACAAAACCTTTGAAATTTATTGAAAAAAAATATAGGTTTCACACCTGATATAGTTAGGAATTAGCATTTAAAAAACCTTGAAAATGCACTGAAAAAAACCATAGGTTTCAAGCCTTATATAGTTAGGAATTAGCATTTAAAAAACCTTGCAAATTCACTTAAAAAACCATAGGTTTCAGGCCTTATATAGTTAGAACTTAGCATTTAAAAAACCTTGCAAATTCACTTAAAAAACCATAGGTTTCAGGCCTTATATAGTTAGGAATTAGCATTTTAAAAACCTTGCAAATTCACTTAAAAAACCATAGGTTTCAGGCCTTATATAGTTAATGTCAAATGAGATGTCATCAGTGATGTCATTTGAGATGTCATTAGTGATGTCATCAGTGATGTCACTGACCATGTCATGAATGATGTAATATGTGACATCATCAGCAGTGGATTGCGGGTGCGCGAAATATAGTTAGTACAACTAACTATATAGGAGCAATTTCAATGGTTTTTTAAATGCTAATTCCTAACTATATAAGGCCTGAAACCTATGGTTTTTAAGGGAATATATATATATATATATTAAAATTGAGTGGTATTTATATAGCGCATAGCTACCCGGAGGCATCCCAGCGCTTACAGAGACAGAGGCAGATGTATCAGGCCAGGTTAAGGGAACAACAGGGTCTTTAGAGATCTGTGGAAGGAGAGATGATTGGGTTTAGCTCGGAGGTAGAGCGGGAGGGAGTTCCAGGGTTTAGCAGTCTTCAAAGAGAATAGTCGACCTCCACTTCTGGCTTTTTTAATTCTAAAATATATATATATATATATATATATATATATATATATATATATATATATATATATATATATATATATATATATATATATATATATATATATATATATATATATATATATATATATATATATATATATATATATATATATATATATGTATATTCATATATATATATATATATATATATATATATATATATATATATATATATATATATATATATATTTATACACACCATCCAGCCTCTACAGAATCATCAAAAGAATCTCCCACAGAAGAAGGCACGGACTCGAGGTAGTCAGGATTCGGCATCTATTTATTTTTCTGAGTCACCCTCAATCCCAGAGGTATATATTATATATATATACGTTAAATACTATATTTTTGGCATCACCATTATTGGAAAACATTTTTTTCCTGATATTTTGTCATTTGCACTTCAAGTGTAGGGAAACAATATTTTTGACTCTTTATTTAAATACCACAATATTTATGATTCCAATATTTTGTGAGTGACCTGATAACCACACTTGTTTTTTGGCACTATTGTCACGCAAATCTTTAATTTTTGGTCTTAAAATATATGTTAAAGTTTACTCTATTTGTCTAAATTACTGTGGGATTTGTTTTTCGCTTTCTTACTGTTTGACGTACTGCATAAATACTTTACACATTGTTTCTATGTGAAGGCTGACTGCTTTTGTGCCAAGCTACCAGACGGTTGAGGACAGATTAATGTAGGGTTTGCCTGTTAGTTCACCCTGACAAGGATTGCGGTTGCTGCTTGAGCAAGGTTTTACCGCCATCAACCAGTAACCCAATTTCTAACACAGGGCAACTGCATACATTCTGTTATCACGACCAGCGCCAAGACTGCATCATACATTCTATATATCAAAACAACAGAGGGTACTAACGCACACATTCTATGTATCACTGCTGCTGGTGGGACTACTGCAAACTTTCTATGTATCACTACCACTGATGGGACTACTGCACACGTTCTGTGTATCACCCCTACTGAATGGGCCATTGCACACATTCTGTGTATCACTACCACTGAAGGTGCCACTGCACACGTTCTGTGTATCATCACCAGTGTCAAGGTTATTACTCGCATTCTATGTATCACCATAATTGAGGGAGCTACTGTACACTTTTTATGTATCACTACCACTGGTCGAAGTACTGCACACGTTTTATGTATCACCACTACTGGTCGGCCTACAGCACACGTTCTATGTATCACCATCACTGATGGTTTTACTGTACACATTCAGTGTGTCACAACCACATGGAGAAGTACTGCACTCATTTGGTGTATCACCACCAGAGGCAGACTTGTGTACGCAAACCATATACTATCTCAGTTGACATCAGCCCTGCACACATACTGCATGCCGCGAAATTGCACAAGAAAGCTACATACACAATTAATTAGCAAATTGAATAGGAGGATTCTACACATGTTCAGTATCATGAACAGTGGTTCAGAATGTATAATATAATTAAGCACAATACCCAGTAGTGCTGCACAATTACAGTACATTAAGCCATTAACAGAGATCATGTTTATATAAAAGATTCTGTGAAAGGACCCTAACCACGTGCATAACAGCAGCACCAAGAATTGGACTACTGCACATATACAATGTATTTACAACATCGACAGTGGCAATTCACACATACAGTATGCCAACACCTTGGCTAAAGGCACTACAAACATGTTTAAATAAGCTGCAGTGTCAGCGGCCTGAGACTAAGCAATCACACAAGTGGGCTAGAGGAGATTTTAGGACCTGCGTGGGCCACCTCCCCACTCATTAATCATATCACAAACAAGGCTATGGACCGAAGTGAACGGGAGATCAGACAAATGACTGGGTGTACTTTTACACACAAAGAGGGATTCCCTTTTAAGGACGGTTTCCCTCGCACACTAGATGTGTCATGCTTCATTATAGGGGTGCCTCCTTGCGTGAGAGACCTAATCTCCCCATGGGCTACAACCCCCTTGCTGTGAAGGAGGAGCTCAGGTATGTTTTTATTGAAAGGGGGAGGGTGTACTAAAACCCTGTGTGACACTGGTGTGGTAGAAAAGGTGCACTGCTGTAATGGAAGTGGTTAAAACTGGCTACGGGGTTAGCTATGCTGCAACTTTATTTAGCTACCCGGTGTCAGGATTAAAAGCAGGAAATAGCTGGTAACACAAGTACCGTCATTAGAGGCATCTGTGTTAGTACAAGACCAACATGTTTCGGCCAGGGGACCTAACCTATTGTCACTGACTTCTTCAGGGTCAATAGTTCAGCTACTGCAATAAATAGGTGGACAGAAGGTGAAAAAACATGAAAATGCACGTGCAAGTAAATATAATGGTGTGATACTGGACCAGTGAATTGGCTGTTCATTATGTTCAATGCACAACGTATGGTGGAGACAAAAAAAAACATGTCACATTTGCACACAAATTTCTTAAGTTTCAAGTTTATTTTATTTGCATAGTTTGTTAAAACCATTGCAACACAAAAACATTTCATTACAGAACAATTTTTGTATGTACAAACTCCATAATTATAAAAGGGTTAGAAAAAGAAATTCTCTTAAAAAGACTGTTCATTAAAAGTTCGGGTATAAGCAGTCGCTTGTTCAGGCACGTTATAACCAGAAATGCATATCACGAATATTTACACCACGGTAGTTCTTGGATTTAATACTTTGTTTATAAATGCATACATTTAAAAGTTAGATTTCAATCAATGTCTTAATTTTCGGCAATTTCTTATGGCATGCTGTCAAGAATTTTACAAAGGCACAGTTTAATTGAGGATCACTTGGAGCAAGGCAAGCCAGAACTGCTTGCCTCCTAGTTCGAACTCCCCGCTGGTTGAATTTTACTTTTAATATTTGTTGCCGTTCTTGTGCGAGTTGTTTGCAGGAGCATAATAGGTGCAGCAGGTCTTCCGATGCTAACCCTCAAAGGCGGCACCTAGGGTCCACCTTCTCCTTCAGCCAGGGTGGAGAATGCTGAGTGCCAGGCAACAAGCCAAGTCTAAACTTCATGAAGCTAATTTTTGTATGCTTGGCGTAACCCGTGTTAAAGTACTTCTGGGCTGCTTGCTCACAGTATGTGTTCAGAGTCATCCAACCGTGAGACCTTTCAGCGAGTGAAGCTTTATCCTCCAGCCACAATAGGTATTTGACTGATTTCCAAGTTAATTTCCTGAGGGTCAATAGTTCAGCTACTGCAATAAATAGGTGGACAGAAGGTGAAAAAACATGATAATGCACGTGCAAGAAAATATAATGGTGTGATACTGGACCAGTGAATTGGCTGTTCAGTATGTTCAATGCACAACCTATGGTGGAGATAAAGAAGAACATGTCACATTTGCACACAAATTTCTTGAAAATATGTAGCGTGAATACAACCTACAGTTAATCTTCTCATTAAGTAGTACACTGAGACACATTCACATATTTGACAAATGTGCAATACACTGCGATGTGTGACTCACTAAATTAGGTATGTAAAGTTCACCACATTTGTTCCAGCATAAAAGCCATATGGTATGTATGCCAAAACCTGTAAAAGGAGGTTTGTAGTATTATAACCAGTAAACCCCAAGACAATGTTTGGAACTTAAACAGCCAGGGTATCAATGTGTATCTGTCCTCTAGCAGTAGGGTGACTGCTTGTCTGAGCAATCTCACTACCTCGGAGAAACAGAAGTAAGAGCTGGGCGTAGCTGCAACAAAAGGGCATGCAGAGGGGGGTGCTGAAGGCCTTGAGAGCAAAAACAAACACAAAGAGGGGAGGTGGGTCCAAAGATGTCTGTTCCGAAATGGTGGAATTAGAACAAATTGGACACCCGCTGTAGAGATCGGTCATCAAGAGTGGTCCTTGGAGACTGACATCAATTGCATTTTTCACATTATCACAGACATTCACATATGTTGAATGTAAGCAATCGGGATATAGGGCCTGAATCGCAAAAGTAATCTGAGACAAAATCCTACAACTTTTGGTTTTCACAAAAGGCATTTAGGAGTAGTAAAGTAAGGAACTTTACTACACCTTAATGCCTTTAGTGAATACCGAAAGTCGCAAAGTTAGGATTTTGTCTCAGTTTAGGAGTAGTAAAGTTAGGAATCCCATCTCTTACTACTCCTAAATGCCTTTTGTGAATACCGAAAGTCGTAAAGTTAGGATTTTATCTCAGATTAGTTTTGTGAATCGGGCCCATTGATACTACCCTTACACTTTATTTTTGTTCCATGGATAAGGGTGCTGCCCACATACTCTATGTCACTACTATATACTACACTCACACTGTATATCAGCACAGTGAAGAGGGGCACAACACCACCATGAACTGGAGCACTGCCCTTAAACTGTAGATCAGCGCCACAGACAGAAGTACTGCGTGCATACTATGTATCAGCACCATGGAGAGGGCCACAAGCCATCCCTCAAATATCAGTGCCATTGACGGTTGTATGTCCAAATTTGGACTAGGAAACGTCATACTACCCAAATACCATGACCAAAATATTGAGGGCAAAATATCGAGAAATGAAGTAAGAATATTAAATACAGATTTAGTATTCCTAACCCCACATCTACCTACTTTGAAAGGATGCTGTCCATGTAAATATATGTGGTATTAAGTACAGTACACATATACCTACCTAGCTATACAAACCATCACAATATTTTGTCTCGCTATATTTTGTCCAGGATACTCTGGTAGCAGTATATTCTGGAATTGGCAATAAGGTCGATGATCCCATGGGCAGAAATAGAAGACTGTATATCAGCTCTATGAAGAGGGAGACTACACCTATGCCTGATATTAGTTCAAGGGGTACTAAATGTTTATTGTATATCAACGCCATCAAGAGCATAACTACACCTAAGCTGTATATCAGTGCAATGCACTACACTTTTACTGTATACTAGCACCATCGATATGGGCAATACATCTTAATGGTATATTATCACCATGGACAGGGATACTGCACTTATACTGTATATGTTAATATCATAGACAGTAGGTCTAACTATACTTAAGTTAGCAGTCATTTCAAGGGTACTATAAGTCACCACCCAGGACAGGGGTTCTAGCTGCATACTGTATATTAGACTGTATATTAGACTGACTGAACTAAGCTAGGTATCCTGGAACTAAAGGCAAGAAGAATGAAAAACAGATAAGAAATTAACTGGAACCTAATGCAGAGAAGATGAGAAAAGTCAGGTCTTAAGATGCTTCCTGAATGACAAATGATTGTCATTTAAGTGCAAAGAGGGAGGAAGAGTGTTCTAATGCTTAGCTGCCAAAGATGAGAAATCTGTTCCACCAGTACGCGTGCACCTAATGCATTGCAGGACAATGAAGAAGGAAAACAATAATCTAAGATTTCTAGGTGGACCATACTATTGAACATTAAAATGCAGGAAGGGACGGTGCCTTCATGCAAAAACAATGTTTTGAATAAAATAATCTTTAATGCTTTAAGTCTAAGCTTTGTCAAATTATCTAAAACATGCTACTCTCTAGGAAGGCCGAAAGCCAGTTGAATAACAGAAGTCTGGGAAGTCTGCAGACTGTGAAACAAATATTTAGGGAAGCCCATGTGAGAACTGTCAGCCTTAGGATGCTCTTTCCCCCTAATGTTTTGCCTTCCTCTTCAACTTTTTCTGACCTCGTTTTAGCTGGTCTTAGTACACTGAGCACTTTAGCGCTGCTAACCAGTGATAGAGTGCATGTGCTCTCTCCTCTACACATGCTAATATTGTCTCATACCCAATTGATATACTTAGTTTGCTTATATGTCCCTAGTAAAATGGGACTATAAGTGCCCAGGGCCAGTGAAATAAATGGCACACATGGGCCTGCAGCACTGATTGTACCACCCACTTAATTATCCCTTTAAACATGTCTTGGGCCTGCCATTGCAGAGCTTGTGTATGCAATTTAAAATGCCATTTTGACCTGTCAAAATAAACCTTTTGACATACCCAAACCTTCCCTTTTAGTACATATAAGTCACCCCAGGGTAGGCACTTGCCAATCCAGAGGGAAAAATGCAAAGTATTCAAAAAGCAGGAAATATACTGTTCAGTTTTACATGTCTTGGTAGTGAAACACTCCTAATATATTTCTCACTACTGCAACGCCTGTGTCTCTCATGGGATATAATTTGGATTGCCTTATTACATTTTATAAGTGTAATTCCCAATTTGGAAGGTACAACTGTTTCAAGTTTGGGTCTCTGGAATCTTCATTTAAAATCCTAACTTTTGATGAAGTCGTATTTTAAAGTAAAATTATGGAAATGGCACTTTTAGAAAGTTAGCATTTCAATGCCTTAGCCATTTGATGCCTGCAGGGTGTCTTTGGTCCCATGACTGAGAGTAGGTTGCAGCTGGGCTTGGTGCATTCTGATTAGACTACCACACACAATGGAAGCTTAGGTGTGAGAAAATTGGCCATCACTGGCAGGATTGCATTTAGAAGCAGGTCCAAACCACATTTACACCTGAGTACACTGCGTCTTGTCCCCACGCAAAGGGCTAAATACCCTCTGTAGTTATTCTGGAGCCAGGACAGGGAAGGCAGGACATCTGTGCACTTCAAAGGCATGCCTCTAGTAGATTCCCCCCATTTCAAAGGCACAACTGTGTAAAAAAGATTGTCCTCAAACACCACTCACTTCAGTACACTTCTGGACCTGAGTGCTGTGCTGCTGATGGACTGACACTATGCCGAACTGACCTCTGCTGGACTCCTTCTCTGCTGTGCTGAACTGTTGCCTGCTTCCCTCTTGCCTGGGTGAGAAGGACTGGAGCTGCTTCACTTAGACCCAGAACCCAGTGACTCAAAGGGCTAGTTGGCTCACCTCATGATCTGAAGCCTCACAGACATAACAGGGTTCCAATTATCATTATTATTATTACCATTTCTAGAGCGCACAGCTACCTCTAACGGAGGTTTCCCAGCGCTAGCAAGGGCAACAACAGCTAGGATTCAAAGCCTAGGGAAAGGATTTCTAGGGAAGGCCAAAGAGCCAAGTTTTCAGTGTTTTTCTAAATCGTCGTTCTGACTGGGCCTTCCTTACATGTACAGGCATAGCGTTCCATAAAGAAGCAGTTTTTACTGAGAAGGAACACCCATCAATTCTGGTCTATTTGAATCATGGAATCACAAGTAGTTCCTTTTTGGTTAGATCTTAGGACCCTTATCTGGGAATATTTCTGTGGTCTCTTCTTCAAGTATGTTGGGCCATTCTCCCCCATCGCTCTATAGGCTGAGGTCAATGCCTTAAATTCTATTCTTTTCCTTACCGGCAACCAGTGAAGGCTCCGTAGGTGGGGGGAGAAGTGATGGTGAAGTGGCACATTTCTGATTAGCCTGGCTGCCGCGTTTTGGATAATCTGCAGTTTCCTGATCAGATAGGCAGGAAGACCCAAGTACAGACTATTAGCATAGTCCAGTTGTGATGTGACCAGTGCGTGGACTACCATTTTCCTACAATCCATTGGGAGGAAATGAAGGAATCTCCGCAAAGCTTTTCATTTCCAAAAACACTGAGAGGAGACATGACAAATCTGGGCTCTACCTGTAAGTTTGGAGTCTAATTGAAATACCAGGTACCTCATGGACTCCACTGATAAAGGAGGGGGGTTTAACTCTACAGGCCACCTGAGTTCTGCCTGTGGGGGATACACCTGATTAAAAAAGAGTACCTCAGTTTTTTCGGTGTTCAATTTCAAACAGTTGTCTGTTGTCCATGATGAGGTGTTCAGAAGACACTGCTTGAAATTAGTGAAGGCTGCCTTGGTATGTTCCCTAAAGGAGAACACCAGCTGAGTATCGTCAGAATAAGAGACAACCTTCACACCCCATTGTTCAGCAAACGAGGCGAGAGGGGCGAGATAAGCATTAAAAAGGGTAGGGCGAAGGGCCGACCCCTGAGGAACATCGCATGTCAGAGATCTGGCAGTTGAGACGTAGGGATGGAGGGACACTTGTTGTGCCCGGTCATCAAGGAATGATTTGAACCAGGCTAGGATGGTTCCCACCACTCCCAAAAGCTCAAGCATTTTTAACAGGATCCGGTATGATACCTTATCAAAGACTGCGGAGCATTGTGCAGCTTCCCTGGTCCAAGGTAGCATGTATAGTCTCTGCCACCTCAAGCAAAGCTGTCTCAGTGCTGCAACCTGCCCTGAAGCCTGACTGGGAATCATGTAGAAGATCATTGGACTCCAGGAAGGCAAACAATTGTTTCTGGACTTCTTTCTCCAAAATTTTGGCCGGTGCTGGGAGATGAGAGATTGGCCTAAAATGTTTGCGTTCCGACAATCTTACATCAGCACCTGGACTCTTTCATCTGTGAGTCTGCTCTACCAAGTGGTGCCACCCAAGTCCTGGACCATTGTCACATCCCCAAGCAGAACAGACTCAAGGCACCTGCCATGGGGAACGGACCCATTGCATGAGACCTGCATCCCACTTGCAGTCCTCGGAACCGACATATTACTGACAACGCGTCGCATCCCCAGCCTAGATCTCAGAGATGTATATCAAGAAACAGTGGTTCTTGTGGAGACAATAACATGTGGTATAAGTAATAGGAATGCACAATGGCAATAAAAAATGGGTCAAGCGGATTTCAGACACAGAGGTAGCCGAGTACACTGTTGTTTGCGTTTTTATAGTTTATGGTAAATACTTCAACAAATATCAAATATACATACAAAATAGTGCTTAGTGTCCTCAGTGCAAAATTGGAACCAAAAAAGGAAATTGAAGTGACATTTGTGACAATTCATAGCATGGTTTACATTACTCTGAAAAAAGACCATTTTATATTTTAAACCGTTTTTTACAACACTGTAAACAATATTCAGTGCTGAGGTAATGATTTGTTTTCCTTAAAGTCGACGGCATTTCGACCCTACCAAAGGTACAGGTCACTTCAAGACCTAATGATATAGGGATGTCTGGAACAGATACAATTTGTGTGCGCAGCCACGTGGGTGGAGTGAAAAAACACTGGTCAAGTGCAAAAGGAATAAAGGATGCCAGGATTTTGCATCAAAAGCCTTGTCAGGTAAAGATACTCACACTGGACCCAGCCCGGTACTCAGTAGGAGGGAAGGGAAGAGGGAGGAGGGCTGGCAGCAGTAGATGAGGTAAAGCGAATGCAGTGAAGGAGATGATATCCATACTGAGTCATCAAGGTATTGGCGATGGATCAGAGATGTAGTATTCAGGTGGGAACAAGGTGTGTCCCGGCTGTTGGTTATCTTCAGAATTAATCAGCGAAGGACGCGTGCAGTCGCTACGGGTCTCCCTTTCTGCAAATGGTTCAATGACCATTGACCAACAGCCGGGACACACCTTGGTCCCGCTGAATACTAAGTCTCTGCTCCATCGCCAATACCTTGATGACTCAGCACGCTTTATCTCATCTACTGCTGTTTCTTGATATACACTACACACCCTGGTTCTTCGTGAGTAGGATTTCCCTTGTGTTGGTTAGATATTACTAGATCTCAGAGATGGCAACTTCGATAATGGAGGACTCAGTCTCGCAGCTCCCCTGAACCAACTCATCGGCAGCTGTGCTCCTCATCTCCGATGCCAGGATTTTGCATCAAAAGCCTTGTCAGCAGGATCTTCAACGTTGATGTAATGGGACCTTGCACCGCAGCCTCGCTGCACCTCAGAACTGCTGCATTCCTCTGGCTCCACGGTGCATCTCCACCGCAGATCCATGCAACACTCCCCAACCAGAATTTAGGGTACTTTGTTCAGTGGACCTATTTTGCTAAACCTGTTATGGACTCTTTTTTTGTGTGTGTTGTAACTGTTTTACTGTTTGAAGTGTTGCAGAAATACTTTATACATTGCCTCTGAGTTAAGCTTGGCTGATCTGCGCCAAGCTACCAAGGGAGTGAGAGCAAGTTAATTTGGGGTTTGCTTGTGCTTTACTCTGACAATGATTGTGGTTGCTGCCTGACCAGTCCTTACACCCTAGTCAACTAACAACTAACAACCCAACTGGGCACTTGGAGCAAGAATACATGATGGACTGGCTTGACAATATGAGGCTTGAAACAAGGGATACGAACATTATACCCAGATTTCTGGCCTGCCTAATAGGAACTGGAGGGTTGTCCATAGACTGTAGCAATCAGCAACGAGTTCATGGAGGGCTGGTACGATCAAAGATCAGAACTTCAGTTTTGTTGAGGTTAAGCTTGAAGTGACTTATAAAATATCCAATGGGCAAAAGCCACATGACTTCGTTTGAAATGAGGAATTGTTCATGTACACGGTGAACGGTATATTTTCAGCACAGCTGTAAAAGAAAAAGACCAACGATCCTGTAAGTGGCTCCAAGAGGGCTACAGTCATGTTAATCAGCATAGGGCTCAAATATGAGCCTTGAGGAATTCCACAGCTCAACTGGAAAAACTGGAATTGTCAAAAGGCCAGAGCTATAGCTTGTTCTCAGCGTCCAAAACATGGCCTTACTCCCCGATATTCATCGTTCTGTTCAGTACATTTGAGTGGAACACTATTTGAAAGGCTGCTAATCAAGTGTATTAGAGCCTATTGTGAACCATGGGCAGGGGTACTAGATGTACACTGTATATCAGCACCATGGACAGGGGTTCTACATTTATACTGCATTTCAGCACCATGCAGTTGGGGCCCTACACTTGCACTGTGTATCAGCATCGTGGACAGAGGTGCTACACCTAACTTGCATTTTAGCACCATGGGCAGGGAGCTGCACCTATACTATATATGAGCACCATGGAGAGTGATACTACACTCGCACTGTATGCATCATGGGCAGAGGTACTGCACATATATGTGTATCAGCATCACAGACAGAGTTGCTACACTTACATTATACATCAACGTAATAAAGAGTCACACTACAATTACACTGTATATCAACATCCTATACAGAGGTAGTACATCTATATTTATTTCAGCACCCTGGTCGGGGTAGAGCACTTATAATGTATATCGACACCATAGACAAGGGTAAACACACTTACACTGTATGTTAACATCATAGACAGAGGTGCAACATTTATATTGTATCTCAGCACCATGGGCTGGGGTACTACACTTACACTGTATATCAGCATCACGGACAGGGCTACTACACTTACACTGTACATCAGCATCACGGACACAGGAGTTGCACTTATACTTTACATCAGCACCATTAACAGGGGTACTGCACTTGTCCTCTATATCAGCATCGTGAACAGAGGTGCTACACCTAACTCGTATTTCAGCACCATGGACGGGCGGACTACATTTATACCATATATGAATAAAATTGAGAGGGATACTACACTCACACTGGATGCGTCATGGACAGAGGTGCTACACGTATATGTATATGAGCACACGGACAGAGATGCTACACTTACATTGTATATCAACACCACTGAGAGCGAAAACTACACTTACACTTTATAGCAGCATCATGGACAGAGGTAGAACACATTTATTTCGGCACTATGGTCAGGAGTAATGTACTTATACCGTTGATCAGCATCTTAGACATGGGTACACTATTTATCAACATCAAACAGAGGTGCACTATTAATGTCGTATTTCAGCACCATGGACGGGGGTACTGCACTTCTGCTGTGTGTCAGCACCATGGACAGCGGTACAGCGTTTACACTCTATCATATATAATATTATACACTATATATTCTATTGCATTTCATCACTATGGACGGGGGTACTTCATTAATACTGTATATCAGAACCATTGAGGTACTACACTTACACTGTGTATCAGCTTCATGGACTGCGCTGCTACACATATACATACTGCATTTTTAAGATCGGAGAGCAGGTTTACTACACTTGTACTATATATTCGCACCATGGACTGAGATTATGTTCATGTGAGGCCCTATGGACAGGCACACCGCCCACACACATCATATTATCGCCATGGACAGTATCGATCTAAGAACTGTGGAGAAATGCGTCATTGTCTAAGTACGGTGGATAAAGCCCCAAGGACATTGTTTGTTGTCCGGAAATTACATCAGCGAAATGTTCAAGAATGAATATCTCTTAATGAAAGCCCAAACAAAAATAAGGACAGGTCACGGCCGTTTGCGTGGGGTCAACAAACACCTTCCATGCATTGCCGAAGTTGCTCATCATTGAATAAGGCATCAGAGCACCAGACCAGCCAAGAGCACAGTGCTTATCTGGGAGCTTACTTGGAATCAGTCGAGTTTTGCTAACTCTATGAAGCTATGAACGTAGTTATGTCCATCTTTCATCAAAATACCCAGCAGGCGTCAAAGGCTCCAAACCCCCTGCCCCTCCCTCCCTTCATCCCGCGACAAAATCTACAAATTCGGGCATGGAGCACAGTTAGCTAAACTGATTTGCCGCTATTCACACAATTCCTGCCCAGTGCTTAAGCAGGGATTCGACTCGAGAACCTACAGATGTCCAAAAACACATCGAGCTGCGTGATACCATGCCTCAAGGGGCGTGCCCTGGAAGCTGATGTTCTTTCTCTGGTGGCCTCTAAATTACTCGAGTTGAGCCTCCCAAAAGGAACCAAGCGGGCAAGAATGGCAAGGAATTATCTGGGTTAAATGGTATGGGACTAGGGACACAAGTAAAATCACAAGTTCCAGATTATCGGGACTTAAATAATGTCTGAAAAAAAGTATTGTTTCCCAAACATTTTGTTTACACAAATGGCGCACAATGTTACACAACCTAGATGAGAGGGAACCTCAGTCTGAAACTTTGTGGCATATTTACAAGGGTCTTGCTCATGTTTGCAGCCACATAACGCCCCAGGTCATATTTATGAAGTCATGCAAAGCCAATTCGCCTGGCTTTGAAAAGCTTCAGAAATACAGAGTAAGGCAAGCAAGCGCAAACTGCTACTTTGCCTTACTCTGCGAAAGGGAGGCTTTCCATTGGACATTGTGGTGGGTGTTCCTATGCAACTTCCATGGTTTTTGATACATTTCCAGATTTACAATGACTTGTAAATCTGGCAATGTGTCAAAATCTTACGCCGCCCCAGGTGAGGCGTACAAGAAGAAATATGTGTATTTCTCCTTGTTTATTACTCTATCTATGTGGGCTGCATTCTGCAGCAGACATGGAAAGAGGAAACACCTTTTTGTACAAGAAAGTGCTTTGCGTAGCTGCATAAAAATGGCTTGGGGCTTTGTGTTGTGTATGTACCATGTTGCATGGTGCAAGCATGATGCAAGGCCCTCATAAATGCGCCCCTGTCTTTATACCAACCACTATCAGGCACTGATAGAATCTGTGAGATGGGAGCCATCGGCTCTTTCCTGCACAGAGTAGCCCATTTGTTCATCTGCTGTGATAGGACGAACTGGCCTTTTTTATTCTTTGGACTGGTGTTCTGACAGGGTTCGCACTTCCAATTAAAAGGCTTCCTCGCATAAACTCTTTCTGCAATGCCTCATTGAGTCACTGCCTCCCTGAAAATAAACTATTTTCCTTTCCTCTGCACGCTGTATACAGTATGTGTTATCCATCTCCCTGGAGTAATTCTGGTAAGGGAGCTGTAGGTTTGGGATCGATAATCATCACATTGCCTCCTGTTAGACAAGCAATATATCATTCAGGGATTACTGCAGCTTTAATGGCGCATGCATGGCTGTCACTGAGCTCATGGTCGTTACCGCAGGACACTACAGACGGGCCTTCTCTGGCTGCACACATTCGTCTGTGTCTCTTACACCCTTCGGCTTATCACTGTGGCTCGTGCTTGGTTTCTGCTTGAAGAAAGTATTGGACTCTGTCTAGATCAGGGGTGTCCAACCTAAGCCCAGGAGGGCTGTGTCCATCCTATACCTTTAGGATGATCACTGGCCCAATTACTTCTCTTTAGTGGATTCTAAATGTACCTTTTGAATATATTTTAAAACTGTTGCACGAACACCCCTGGTCTTCATAAACGAGTGGCTTAAGTACAATCGGATCTCATGTTGGCTGCTGTTATGTCGCTAACCATAATGAAGAAACGATAAAAGTAGAGGCGAGTGAATTACTTTGTTCTGTGCCTTCCAACATGCTTCTTTCTCCGACCCTGTTTGTTGTGAAGATGTCTACTTCCTGTTCTTTCCCCAAAGGTAACTTCATGTCAATTGCCTTCTGACAAGCATTGTTCAGTGTTCTCAGGGCCCTAGACCCACACTTGAGCTTCCCATCTGTTTGAGTTTCACTATTTATCTGAGACATCTCCTCTATAAGGGGTCTGGTTACTATGCTCCCTGACCATGTTACCTTTCCGACTACACCCCAGGAGTCTTGTCTTTGGCTGTTCTTCTTGGGCCTGCCACTGACTTCTTTACACTGTTCTTGCTGCGGGGCCTGTCCAGTGGTTGACGATCTTGAAGCGGAATGCATTCCTTGTGATGGACTGCCCTGATCAAGTTGCATCAATCATGTTGTCTTTCTTCTTTATCACCCTTAGTGGTTTCAAGTCGTCTGGGTATTCAGTTTCTTCCTATATTGTGGTTTGACTACCGCCATTCCACTTCCTTTAAGATAACTTCGTGCGGTTGCCTCTGGGCATCTTCGTATGACTTCATCTTCTTCTTCTCTCTAGCAGTGTCCCTGACTAGCCCTCCTCACTTAGGGCAGTCCATTACAGCAGTTAGGGTGACTTGGCATTTTTCTGTTGTTAAGTGTGGTGTAGTTCAGTATGCTCGGAGGAACTGACACGGTGACTTTGTGACTGCTATGGCCTTAATATTGGCTGGTTGTATTGACCTAGTTAGTGTGTCAATAAACCTTCCTCCATGCCATTTACTTGTGGCCAGTTGAGTTGGTGTTCTATGACCAGTTGAGCTAGAAAGTCTCGGAATTCTGCAAAAGTGAGTGGCGGTAATTTTCTGACTAAAGGTTCTTCGGGAGTCCCCAGGCTGCACACATTTCATCTGGTGGCTGAATCACCACTAAGAAGCAGATGGAAGAGAAAATATTCACAATTGGGATTTGGCTATATTCATCCATGAACATAGAAGGTATTTGCCTGAGGACATGGGACCAAAGAAATCTATGACAATTAGGTCCCATGCTTTCTCTTGCAGTTTTGTAGACATTGTTATCGTGGGTTGTCTTGATGATGTGGAGATGCACTTGCATATGTAAAACATCTGCAGTTCTAGCTCCAACATGTCATCTAGATTTGGGAACCACAGGCATTCTGTTGGAGACCTCTTGGTGGCTACTATTCCTTGCTGTCTTTTGTGTCCAAGGTCAATGGCTTGTTTTTGCAGACTCCTGGGGATTAAAATTCTACCACCCCTTAAATTAAGTCCTTTTTTCGTGACTTCCAGTTTTTCATGAATGCTGTGGAATGCCTGTGATTTCCTTGGGGTCTCCTCCAAATTTGCTGCTGTGTATCCACATTTGGGCCTGTTGGAAGGTGGATTTTTGGTAGGGGTAAGTGTGCACCTACTACTAGTAATAAGGCCACCAATGCAATACAAGGTCCAGTCAAGGTCTCAATACATTAGCCCATGGCACAACCCTGGTAGCTGGCTGTGAGCAGGCAGGCTTAATTTAGGAGACAGGTGTGTGAAACATTTAAAAACACCAATACATTAAATAGGTAAGTCACAACATACAATAAAAATCCATAACCAATTTATAAACATAGGACAATATTTTATGATTCAAATGACACCAAAACTGCAAAACTCCAATATAGGGAAACAGAGATATGAATTTTTAAAGAATAAACCATTTCTAAACCCTGAAAAATATAGCACCAACTTGTTACATCTGGTTGCATTTGACTTGGACAAAATCAAAGTTTGAAGCCTACCGTGATGGAGCCCTAGCCGGATAAGCTAAGTGGGAGACCCCAGTCAAAACTTTACCTTTGCACTTAAAAACTTTTCTGGAGGATTTTCTTTCGTTGTCAAGCGAGTTTCTCCAGGAGGCCAGATTCAAGGTGACTTCATCGGCTTGGTTCAGTGGGAGCCCCCGGTCACACCTGGAAGGCTTGAGCTTTGGAGCTTTCAGCAGGAAAACCCTGAAATCCAAGCCGGATCGTGGTGCAAGGTAATTGGCTTGACTCTCGACGTCGGGGCGGTTAGCTTATGGAGCTGTGGTATGCACACCCAAATGTTGCTCTGTTTATCTGCTTGTGCTCTGTAACCTGCTCGCGCTCTGTTGTGATTTGAATCCCTGTATGTGTTCTGTGTTTGCTTTGTAACCATGACAGCGAGTTCCCATGTAGCTCCAGCTCTGGCTGGAGATACAGGCTGGATGGTAGCTGACATCGTGGGTCCTTTTCTTGAGAATAAAAGTACTTTTGAAAATGTACTCTACCTGTGCCCAGATCTTCTTACCTGCTCTTCACATTTTGGTAGCAGGAGTGGGGTGAAAGGAGGCTACATTATGCATAAATCTTTAATGCAGATTACAATACAAAGGTTCCAAATGGAACAAAGGCAACAGCTAAATGCCATGAGCCAACAACACACAACCTCTTTTAAATGTGGCTCCCAAGCAGATAAGTTCGACCTTATCCTTTCCTTATATTTCTGTTTCTAGAAATTTGACATGTATTTACTGCATTTGTGGTTGGTTTTGGCAATTGTTCATGGGATGTGGGTTTATGGTGTGACTGTTTTTCCCCTGTAGACCCACACACCCCTCCCAATACCAATCTCTAATCTATGGAGATTTCCCCCACTTATTTACCCTGATGTGTATGCTCCTCGGTGATGTCGAATTTTTGATTGTGTGCTTGGCGACACCCTTCTCGAACTTTGGAAAACGATATGCTAGGCGAGCATATGCGAGGCGAGTGTCTCATGATTCACGGTGTCAGTGATAACCATCGTTTAATTTAATTTAACTTGAGAAATCCTCATCCGTACCTTCCGGTTAAGCCCGCCTTGCTCTCTCGCGTTTTCGGACGAGGAACACGGAACTCTTTGAGGAATGGCCCTGGGCCACGGCGACGCTTCGTCATCACATTGCTAAGGGCATTTCTCTACTCCTCCGGCTCACGCATGGTTTGACAAAGGCCAGAGGAGGGTTGCCATAACAACGCTCAGCGGAGACTACGCGCTCGAGCCAATGATTTACTGTGACAGTTTGGCATCGTGTGGAGCAGTTTTTTCTTAGCGAGGAAACCTTTATCGAAAAGGCTTTCACTGTTATAAGCGAGTGTTTAAAATTTTTTGTCCTTCACTTTGCCCTGATTGACGTTAATATTATTATTAATAGCCTGATTGATTTAATTGCTGATTTATTTAAATCCTCTCCATTATAATTTGGCATAGCTGTTGTTTAGCTTTCAGTCTATACAGGCATTAAGTCCTTACACAGCTGTTTTATGTCTAGCTCAAACTCAGAAGGGGCTGCCCCCCCTACACCAGGTTTGGGCAGTGAATCCTTTAAAAAGATGCTCAAGATGGAGATGAAGTCTTGTATGATGGAGAGCCTCTCTCACTGCATGACTTCAAAACGCCCCCCTCCAGAAGAGGAAGCAATTCAGGGTAAGAGACTAAAGAAGATCAAGCATAACAATGTGGGCATGGGAGGTCTTGGCACCTCATTGAATAAAGGAGGTCCTAGCACCTCGAGGAGTGAGGGAGGTCTTCGCACCTCGAATCATATGGGTGTCTTTGGCGGTACAAAAAGTTCAGATGTCCTAAGCGACACACTCATAAGAAAGGCTCATTATAGCTCTGATGACGTTGGATCAGATAACTGAGTTTATAGATGAATATAACCTGGACCTTAATGAGGAGGACCACGATTTTGGTGATGCCTTTGAGGAGGCACCGTCCTCATCGAAGGACGTGATTCACAATCCTTTGGGTGAAGAAATGCTCTCACCTCAAAATCTGAGACACCCTCGAAGCTCGGAGTGGGGTCCTCAAGAACATGTTGCGAAATTCGTTAAGAAATGGATTAGATATCCCTTGGAGAGGGAAACACGCAACATTTTGAGGGCAGAATGTTCTAGGCCCTCTGTGGGTGATAAGACTTGTTACACCCCTAACCTTGACCCTGATTTAATTAAATTCCTTTTTAAGTTGGGGCGCGACCCCAGAAAGGGTATGGAGAAGTCCTTTAAGAGTTGCCAGGAACGCCTGCTCGACATTCTAGGCCCTCTCATGAGGATCCTCGATTCGGCCGAGGAGAGCCATATGGAGGGCACTCACCTTGACACGGAAATGATAAGAGTTTGGAGCCAAAGGGCCATTATCCTTTTGGGGAATGCTAATGCAAGTATCAACGCTGAGAGGCGTAGAGTAGTCCTTACTCGCATTAAATCCCAAACTCAGCGATCTCGCTGATAAAGAACCCTCCAAGAACCAGAAAGGCCTTCTCTTTGGCGAAGATCTAATAAAGTCACTAGGGAAATACGTTTCAACTTTTACTGCCCTCGACAGAGCGCAACAAAACATGCGCCAGGTGTTCAATACCGGTAACAACCTTTTTTCAAGGGCCGGAAGACGAGGCCAACCTTCCGGCCGATATTCCCAGAGGGCCAATTTTAGAGGACGCTGGACTGGCAGAGGCTACCAGCAATACCAACAATACTCAAACCCGCAGTTCTACCCGCAAATGGGTAAAGGACAGCGTAGCAGGGGATTCAGATCACATGGATCAAGCAATCAGAGAAATCCCGCAGGTAAGTGTTCCCCCTCTACCTTCCTCTTCTTCCCCCTTAAAGGTGGGCGGAAGGCTAAAATACTTCCTAAAAAATTGGAAATCCATTACTCAGGACAGCTGGGTGCTGTGAAAGGCTTCACAATAGACTTCGATCACGAACCTATTCAGAACTCTCTCCCAAAGGGTATTCCCCTATCCCCGGCACAACAGGTTATAATAGATGAGGAAATTTCTTCTATAATTCAAAAGGGCGCAATTTTAGAGGTGCCTATAGAGCTCCTGGGATTCGTGAACAACCTTTTTTTGGTCGAAAAGAAAAACAAGGGTTGGAGGCCGGTTATAAACCTTTGGCAGCTCAACAAATTCATTACTTACAGACACTTCAAAATGGAGGGAATTCACCTCTTCAGGGACCTACTCCTAGAGGGAGACTGGCTGGTCAAACTAGACCTCAAGGATGCGTATTTTACCATTCCCATGGCGAAGGTTCATCAGCGCTTCCTCCAATTTCTATCGAAGGGTCCCTTGTACCAGTTTCAAGCGCTTCCATTCGGCCTCTCTTCCGCACCCTGGTGCTTTATATCTAAGATCAAGGGGTATTCGTCTAATCATCTATCTGGACGATATTCTCATTATGGCGCAAGACAAGTCTCATTTGGTCCGTGACCTGGATTTTACGATGAAACTCAAAGGGAGCCTGGGTTTCATCATAAACAAGGAGGAATCATGCCTGATCCCCTCAAAATCCATAGAATTCCTAGGCTTCACTGTCAACACAACCCGTTGCCTCCTACTTCTCCCTTCAAAGAAAATTACAAAGATAAAGAAGCAAATAAAACATGCTCTCACTTGTCAAAACCTCTCCCTCAGGGACTTGGCCAGGCTCCTAGGTCTCCTTTCGTCTTCAATACAGGCCATTTTTCCAGGGCCCCTCAACTATCGGGCTCTTCAGAGGGACAAAGCAAGAGCTCTGAGGTCCGGACTCTGGTACGGGGATCATATTTCTCTGGACTCAGACTCACGGTCAGAGTTGGTTTGATGGCTGAACAACCTGGAGGCATGGAATGGGAAGGCCATTTTTGGCTCATCCCCGGAATTCGTACTGGAGTCGGACGCCAGCCTACACGGCTGGGATGCTTGCCTCTTGAATCAGAACACTGGAGGACTTTGGTCTCCGGAAGAATCTCTCCACCACATAAATTACCTGGAATTGACCGCCGGTCTATATGCTCTCATGAGCTCCAGAAATTCACTTCAAGGGAGGTCTGTCCTTTTAAAGATGGACAACATGTCGGCGGTAGCTTATATAAATCGCCTTGGTGGCACCAAGTCTGCAGACCTCTCGCAACTGGCAAGAAAACTATGGATGTTTTGCTTAGAGCACAAGATTGCTCTGAAAGCGGAATATCTTCCAGGGGCAGCAAACTCGTCCGCGGACTGGAACTCCAGGTTCCTTGTAGATTTCAGCGATTGGAAGCTGAATCCGTCTGTCTTCAGCACCCTGAATCAGATCTGGGGTCCTCTGGAGGTGAATCTTTTTGCGAGCAGGCTCACCTCCCAACTCCCGAATTATTTCAGCTGGATGCCCGACCCGGGTGCTCTGGCATTCAACTCCTTCTTTCAGCCATGGAGGGATATCCGAGGATATGCCTTTCCCCCTTTCACAATGATTCAGAGAGTGCTTCAGAAGGTGAGACAAGATCAGCGTCTCCTCCTTTTAATAACTCCCTTCTGGCCCTCCCAGGCGTGGTTTCCCACAGTTCTGGAGCTGACTTGCAGTATCCCCTTCTAGATTCCTTCACTGGAAGATCTTCTCACAGATTTAGACAATCGGATACACCCTCTAATCCTCGACCGGAGTTTATCCCTTCTTGCCTGGAGGGTGTCAGGAGATCCGGGAGTCTTGGGCACCAGGCACCCATTACAGATACAACAGAATCTGATAACTTTGGGTATGTTGGTGCATGGAAAGGGACCTGGATCCCTTGGAGGCCCCTATTGTTGATGTGACTTATTTCCTGGTTGAACAATTCGAAAGTGGACTTAGTTACAGATCCATCAACTGCTGTATTCTGCAATTTCTGCAGGCCACATTGTTATTGGAAAGACCATTGGGAAGGTTGTCATCATTTGTAGGGTTATGAAGAGTATCCGTCTTAAATAACCCCCTAAACCCAAGTATGATATACTTTGGGATGTTAATTTGCTTCTTCGTCTCTTTAGTAATTGGCCTTCTAATTCTCTCCTCAACAGGAATAATCTTTCTATTAGGCTGGCTACTCTTTTAATGCCTAGTTTCCTGCAGAAGGTATTCAGATATCTGTGCTCTTGATATTAACTATCGTTCTTACAACGTATTTGGCGTCAAGTTCGATATCGATAGGAGAACTAAGACAATGTCTGACTCCATATTTTATCCACGGTTTGACCTTCATCCAAAATTCTGCGTTGTTGAGTGCATGATCTTAGAATGTCTGGACTTCGTCCGGTTGTTGTTAATCAATTGCTTATCTCCTTCATTAAACCACATAAGGGTATTCGTTCCTCTTCTATCGCTAGATGGATTAAATTCGTAATGAGCCTAGCTGGGGTTGACTTGAGTAGATTTCAGGCTCACTCCCTTAGAGGTGCTATGGCTAGCAAAGCACTTTGGTCCGGAGGTAAGTTGGATGACATCTTGAAAGCTGCTGACTGGTCCAATGCCTGTACCTTCGCTCGTCACTAATGTAAACCCATCCAACACATGTCTGATGCTTTTTTGGGTTGCTTCCAACATGCATAATGTAGCCTCCGGTCTTGTAATGAAATTGCGATTCTCATATTAACATGACTAGAGAATCTGGATTTCATTAAAGACTCGGAGGCTGACATTATCCCTCCCTCCTCCGGAGGCATTCCAATGGGTATTGTTACCTTGTACAATTTATTGTAATGCTTTACTATCCTTGAATTATCTTTAAAACCCTTATTGTACTTTTGGATTTGTATTTTATGACATGTTTGGATTTGGATTTTTTTGGTTTTTTGGACTAATTTCCTTTTCCTTTTCAGACAATGCCTGATCTTGACAGCGCTTACGGCATCCCATTCAAGAGTGCGTCCTGCATGGATCTCTTCCTTTCCTGCCTTCTCCACTCAAGTTTCAAATTATCCTGCATTCATCTCCTATGTTGCGAAGTTTGATTCCTTTGGTCGCCTCAAGCCTTCAAGCTTTTTCATGAACTTTATCTTCTTTTATGTCCTCATTTAAAAGAGGCTGTGTGTTGTTGGCTCATGGCATTTAGCTGTTACCTTTGTTTCCATTTGGAACCTTTGTATTGTGATCTGCATTAAAGATTTATGCATAATGTCAGCCTCCAAGTCTTTAATGAAATCCAGATTCTCTAGTAATGTTAATATGAGAATAGCAATTTCACTGGCATTGTCCTGCATTGGGCTGGGAAGCCAGTATCTCTTCAGAAGATTTTCTTCTGCAGGGATTTCACTTCTTAGAATAGCAGGTATTCCTACAGAGATCTCAACTTTCTTTAGGGCAAGTTTATTTTCTTGTTTTCCTGCTGAGGAGACATTTTGCAAACTGGTTAGGGAGTTCACTTAACTTTCTTGGAAACTCGATCTGACACTGCCTCTCCAAGTCGGGTAACATATATTAAAACTGTGTGCTTCCTGTCTGTGAGGCTTCTTTACTCTTTTCACCTTTACCACAGTGGAGAGTCTTTGTTTTCTGCTTGGCACTCTGCTTCATCTCTGCGAAGCATTCCTTTAGTCATGGGCTCTGCCCAAAGAGTCATTCAGCCTCCACCTTTTCTCTCAAAAGCAGGTAAGCCAGAAATTAAATGAGAGGAGTGGCTGAGGATTTTTTAAAATTACACGACTGCAATCATCCTAACAAAATAGCTCTGTTGTTTAATCATTTAGGGATAGCTGCGCAGAAGTTATTTGACAATCTTCCCCCTATTCCCGCACGGGGAGAGGGTGCCCTTGGAACCCTTATCTTGAAGCCAAAGAGAGGATGAGAAAACAGTTCTCGGGAGAGTCGAGCATTTTACTTGAAAGATTTAACTTTGCTATGTGCAAATAGTCAGCTGAGGAATCTGTGAAAGAGTATGTGGCTACTCTCAGGGTTCTTACGTTCAAGTGTGAGTTTGGGCCCAATGTTGATACTCACATACAGGACAAGTTTGTGTTTTACTGCTTCTCAAGGAAAATCCAAGACCGTTTACTCACCTGCCGTAATCCCACCTTGGCTGAGACCTTGGATGTGGCCAAATGGATTGAGCGGTCTATAGTGACTTCTAAAGTACTATTAAACCATGCGGGCAGTTACAACCGTCAGTTAGCTCGGTTTTGAGTGAAGAGGTTGTGTGTGCTGTTACTGATAGACCTGCTAATGAGAGGAGGGTCCATGGAAGTCAGCCAACTCGCGGTCAGCAAATATGAAATAGATGCTGTTCTAGGAACCACATTGGCAATGCCGTAAGACGGGTCATTTTCAGGGGGGTTGTAGAGGTGCTGTGGCAGTGAGTAATTTTAACAAAAGAGTTAAGATTAGCAGCGTGAGTCTCGAGGATGTTGAAAGTGAGATGCGTGACAACACCACCAAGTTCTCTAGTGTTCAATTAACAGTGGATTTGCCCACCATCATATTTTCTGTCTTTGGCAGGGTTATCAAAGGACCCACTGTGAATGGCTTTATAGATGCTAGCAGGTGCATGTGATGGCTCATTCGGAAGCGCCTGTTACTATTTTGGCTGATCATACTTACTTTCTTTGACTGGTGGCTATCTGAAACAGCTTTGCTTCCCTCTGACATCAACCCCAAAACCTTTGGGGAGCAAGACATCGACCTTCTTGGTTTCCTTTTGCTTTCTGTACAATGCTTGGGAAGGTCCAGCACCACTAAGGTCTACGTGGCTGTAAAGGGAAGATATATTGTGGGTTGGATGGGCCTTGCCAAGCTTGGAATCATTTTACACTATAATTTTGGGGAGCCACACACTAGACTTGCTATGCATGGGTCTCGGTTCCAATGTGGTGGCCAAGATGTTTGAGGCTTATCCCTTAGTGTTAAAAGATGATATGTGTACGGTGTCAGGTTTCGAGCACAGATCAAGCTTAAGGAGGGTACTCTACCTTTAATTCATAAGATTATGCATGTGCCCTTAATCATCAGGGAGAATCTCAAATGTTTGTTGACTAAGCTCAGGGAGGAGCGAATTATCACACCTATAGATGTCTTTGAGTGGGTTTCTCCCATTGTTTTGACAATAAAAAGGACAGGGCAATCTAGTCTATGTATGGACTTCATGGTCCCGCTACCACAATATAGTAATTGATTGCCATCCTTTACCGCACATCCAGGAGATCTTAGCCAAATTTTGGGTCATCTAAGTTCTGCTCCATCATTGACTTGCACTCAGCATATCACCAAATACAACTGTCTGAGGAATTTCAGTCTATCACTGCCTTTGTGACTCCGTTTGGTACCTTCAAATTTCTGGGCTTACCGTTCGGGCTCACATGGGCGG
Organism: Lissotriton helveticus; assembly: GCF_964261635.1. NCBI lineage: Eukaryota > Metazoa > Chordata > Amphibia > Caudata > Salamandridae > Lissotriton > Lissotriton helveticus. The sequence continues at coordinate 205,737,301 of NC_136062.1, forward strand.
CATGTGTGTTACAGAAGATAATGGATCGTTTGTTTGGTGATATTCTTAATGTGCAGGCATTTCAAGATGACATACTCATCTACATGGACTCTGAGGAGAAATATGTGTTGGCTTTGGGAAGAGGTGTGGTGCAGTGGCCAGGGTGGCTGACTCCGGAACCTGGGGCCTCATTGTTCGATTGCCAGTGCCGGCGGCAGATCAGCCCAGCACCATGTGACTCTGGGCAATATCTCACTTAATCTTCCCGACGGACCCCAGCACCTTGACACCCTATGTAATTGTTCAAGCTTTACAAATACAGGACATTTACATTTACTTTGCACACAGTGTTGGGCATTCTTCAAGATAGAGGGATGACGGCTAAGCCCAGTAAGTGCAAACTCCGGGTGCAAGAAGTTGAATAGATAGGACACCTTATATCTGACATAGGTATTAAGCCTAAATTTTGTAACATTCAGAAAGCTCCATCTCCTGCTGATAAGGATGAGTTGCGTTCATTTTTGGGGCTTTGCGAGTATCATGCCACATTTGTGCCTGGCTATGCCCTCACCGTCCAACCTTTGAGATGCCTCCTTAAGAAAGTGGCAACATTTTTGTGTAGTGAAGCAGTCAATGCTGTCTTCAAGGAACTCAAACTGTTGGTGGTTTATGCTCCAACTGTACGACCTTTTGTCTCCATAGAAAATCCTTCATCACTGTTGATGCCTGTCTCAAGGAACTGGGAGCTGTTTTTGGTCAATGGGTGAATGGCCAAGGGAACACTATTGCTTTTGCCTCTAGGGCATTGTCTATTGCAGATGCCAATTGTAGCACCATCGAGAGAGAGGCATTAGCAATAATGTGGGCAGTTAAAAAAATTCAAAACCTATATTTGGGGAAACTCATGTGAAATTTTTCAGATGACAAACCCTTGGTGTTCCTCTCAGCAGGAAATGGTTTGGCAATGGCATATGCATGCTTTGTCCGTTTATTGTCCAAGCTTCAAGAGTACGATTTGGTTGTCAAATATGTCCAAGGAGGTAAACAAATGTGTGCAGACTGCTAGTCCCACCTCCCTCTGGTTTCCAGTAGTGATTTGCTTGAGAGTTCGGACAAGGAGTGTGTGGTGAGACTCATTGATGCCGTATTTTCTTGCCATGAGTCCATCTCCCAAGATGAGTGGGATGAAGCCACGAGGGATGACTTGAATTTAAGAAACGTTGAAAGCTACTCCAAAAACAAGGTGTTTAAATCAAGTGTCTAAAGAGCTATCTTTTGAAAATGGTATTTGTATCAGGAACGTTCTCTTTGTCCCTCATACTAAAATCAGACCCAAGATCATCAGCATAGCTCATGAGGGACACTTGGGGATTTCTGACACCTCCAAGAAGTTTTATGGAATGGATTCTCAAGTTGTCAATATGGTTGAATCTCGCCCTCAATGTGTGGGTTCAGATAAACATTGTAGAAGGCTCAAAAAAACATAACACTCTGTTCCATTTCCCGACTAGTGTGGGAGCAAATCGCATTTGATATTTCTGGGCCTTTTACCATGTTGCCAGTCGACAAAAGATATTTGTTAGTGGCCATAGACTACTACTCGAAGTGTATTTACTATTTTTTGTTGAAGCGGTAAACTCTTCTTCTGTGATTTGTTTTCTTGAAAACATTTTTACCGTGGAGGGTCGTACATGTTCTATTGTTACAGATAATGGTTTACATTTTTTCTCGAAGCAGATGGAGGTATTTTTAAGGAAATTCGATGTTAAGCATTGCCTAGTTGTCCTCTACAAGCCATCTTCCAATAGACTTGTTGAGAGGGCTAATCGGTTTCTCAAAGAAGGCATCCAAACTGCTCTATCTGCCAACTTCTCTGTTGCATATTTCCTGCAAGAGAAAGTTTTGCCTTTCATTACTGTTCCCCATTCTATCAGTGAGGTTAAGCCTTTCAAGGGTCTCAGAGGAAGGGAAGCCAACTCTAGGCTCATGCCAGATTGGTTTCTTAAGTTTTCTGCAGGTCAGAGTTTAGCTGAGAGCAGGAAAATGGAGAGCAATGTTCAAATGATGACAAACAGAGTGGCCACAAAATAGTTGGCACAAACGTTATTGCACGATAGTAAGCAAAAGGTCAGGGACACTCATTTTGCCATCAATGATTGGGTGCTCATTGAAAAACCATAAAAGTCTGCAAAGAGTAGTCCAAGTTTTTACTTCCTGTATGTGGTGTGAGGGTCAGAAAACCCTCTGTGCTACAAGAAGGGAAAGGGTGGTGGTACAAGGTTAATGTGATTTGCTTAACTAAACAGCAGCTTGATATTTTCAAACGTGTATATGCTAGCAGGGATAATGTTGAGGACTCTACTTTGGGCTATGATCTTGAACCAGTGTCTCAGCAGGTGACAAGTTCATCAAACGTCCGTAGTAATGAAGGCATTGTGCTTTCTTCTCACATTATTGATAATTGTAATTATAATACTGTTGTGCAAAATGAGATGTGCCAAAAGAGTTTGTCTTCTCGCTGTCAGCGTACCATCAATGTTACACAATTATGTTCTTTCTTAGTTTTTTTCCGTTAAGGCAAGGGGGTTTGCGTTTGCTTTGTAACCATGACTGCAAGTTCCCTTGTAATTCTAGATCTCTTGGGTAGTCAGTTGGCTGGCGATATGGGCTTGACAGCGTTGGTCCTTTTCCTGAAAATAAAAGTACATTTGAAATTTTACTCTACCTGTGCCAGGATCATCTGGAACTTTTTTCTGAAGTTCATCTTGAAGGTTCGATGTGTCCACAACCCAAATTCATGGTTCCAGAGTTGCTGAGTTGCTCCTCAGAAGTTTAGTGCTACAATCACCACAATGCACCTGACCAAACCCTAAAATGTCAGCTGGGCATGTTCTCCTCCATTCTAGGGGATCAATATCTCAAGGTGAGACTAGGCATGTGCGGTAAATTCCGTTCCACTCGCGGATTTTCGGAATTTGTGATTTTTTTGTGTTCCGCAGAGAACACGGAATTGCCAAAAATTCTGCGATTCCGCACCTTCGCAGAATTTTTTGCTTGTTCGCACTTTCAAAATGGGTGTTAGCGAGATATTTCTCCCTGAGCACGCACCCAGGTTTTGTGCACCGGGAAAAAGCATTGCGAATGGGCGGAACAAGCAATTCCGCTTCTGCGTGGAACTTTTGCGTTATCGCAGAAATTTTTTACCGTTTCGTGGAGCTGTGCGTAGTGTCACTACACAAATTGTGCCCACCCCTAGGTGAGACTAGAAAGGGTGCACAGAGTGGGACCACAAAGACCAGGAGAAACCGCTAGAGATGTACTAGTCAAATTCCATTCTTTCAAGGTAAAATACATTTTTTTATTAGCGGCCCCAAACAAGACTCTATAGTGTTTCAGCGAGCCTCTTGCTTGTTGTTCCAAGATGTTGCCCCGGCTTACCTAGGACACTCATGGTCAAGGGATTGCTACACGGTCACAATGTACAGTTGCAACTGCTTATGCTCCGAACTCGAACCAGAGATCGTTCCTGCAATCATTCCTTCACTTACTGCGGGGATTTTCAGACGGGAGATTGTGCTCTCGGGGGACTTTAATCTTATATGGGACTAAACATTGGACAGCACATATCCCGAGAAGTCAAAGGTAGGGATCTTCCCGGAACCGGTAAAACAGTATATATCTCCCCTTGGTCTGGTAGATATGTGGCACGCATACAATCCTACCACTAAAGACTATACCTTATTTTCCCCCAATCACAGAACTTACTCTTGCATTCATTATCCTTTGTGAGTCAGAAAAACAGGCGATGGTGGCCACACAAATTCACCCGATATCTATTTCAGATCACAGTCTACTTGAACTCACACTGGATTGGCCTAGTCCAAAAAATCCTCGTATCGCAGATGGTTTTTCCTGAATCGCCTACCACGAGATCATAAACTCAGGTACGAACTCAGACCGACGATAAGATACTTTTTCCTCAATATTAACCCCAAGACACATTGTATGTGAACAATTGGGATGCCTTTAAGGCAATAATATGGGCAAAATGCATAACCCTAATGACTTCCCTTGTGCGGCAGAGGAATGCAGAGCAATTATCTCTTGAAACTGAACTGAAGCAAGCTGAAAAAGATCATAAAGTGTCTCCATCTATCCCTTTGCAACAAAGAGTGTACATGCTTAAGGAGAAACTCACAGGTGTAATCTCCAATAGAGCAGAACTAACACTTCTATGGCTAAAACAAATGGTGTATGAAAGGGGCAATATAGTAGGTCCACCTTTAGCGAGGCAGTTGAGAGCTAAACAGGAAAGGGAATGTATAGGATCAATGTAGGGGCCTGAGGCGACAGAGAGAGGCAAAGCAAAAATATTCAAGAAATTCAATTAATCACTGTAATCTAAAGACTCAGCCTCCACCTCCCCTTCACCGGATTATCTGAGGGAGGCGGCACTACCCCGGGTTTCCAAAGCTCAATGGGCCAAGTGTTTGCTACTTAATCTGACAGTCCCAGAGGGTTAGATGGAGACACTGGCTTCCAGCACACCCTTTCAAGTGGCTCACAAAGAAATCATGTACCTAGGCATAAAGATCACACCCCGTGTTAACAATCTCGGCAAAGCTAATTAATTTCCTCTCTTGAGCCAACTGCAGCGAGACCTGAAGAGATGGACTACGCTGTGCTTGACATGGATGAGGAGGATGATACTACCAAGGGTCCTATACCTCTTTTGATCCCAAATAACCTAATTCATCTGGCAGAATCATGGGGCATGCCTATTCAGTAAACTATTAAGGGTTCCAAGAAGAAATGGAGGGCTAGCACTCCCGAATATTGTGGCATACTATAGAGCAGAACAAATCCGGGTAATTTCCGAATGGTCCATAAGGGAGTCAGAGAATCACTGGCTTCATATGGATAGGGCTGTCACAGGGAGAACAATATGGGATCTCATCTAGAAAGCCAGATATTCCAGACCCCCAAATGTCTACTTAAGCACTCCCACTAGAGCTACTTTAAAAGTATGGGACACGGTCATCGGACAGACTGGTCTCACTACTTTCCCTTCTCTCTACACTCCCATACATTTCAACAAGCATTTACCCCAGCACACCTGCAGGGACCCTTTGACCGGTGAAGAGAGAGGGACTGTCTCACCATTTCAGACATGTTCGATGGATGGGATATATTTTCATTTAACAATTGCTGCAGGGACTTTAATTTCCCCAACACAGAGAGATTTCATTACAATCAATTGGTCCATTGGGTAACACAGATCGATTACAGAAAAACAGCCACTAGAGAATTTCTCCTGATTGAGCAATTTGTTCACCAGGCAAGAGGTACTAAGGGGGCTATTTCACTTCTTTACTCTCTTCTCAACACATCAAATACTGCTCCCACCCCAAGATAAAGGACTTTTTGGGAAGGGGTTTTGAGCACCACGTCCCTACAAATCAGTGGACCACACTATTTAGAGACATACCTAAGCATAGCAGGTCATTGGGTTTTCAGGAGCCCCATTATATACTTCCTTATGATTGGTATCTCCATCCGGCAAAACTTCACAAAATGTACCCAGTCACCTCCTATAGATGTTGGGTGGGGGTGCGGCCTACTGTGAGACTGTAGACACATTTGGTGGGACTACCCTACGATCAAGCCATACTGGAACAAGATCCTGGACCAGATGAGGGAGATCCTGGGATACTCCGTGACACCTGAGTTTGTTCTGCTGGGACTTTGAGACCCTTCCTTAAAGCATAAAAGGCTGGGAGACAGATCCATAATGTGGTTGTGTTTGGGGGCAGCCAAGATGGCATTAGCAGCAAAGTGTAAAAAAACATTGGCTCCCTCCATGCCACAATGGCATGTACGGTTAAGGCATGGTCTAACCATGGAGCGAATGACACTTAAGCTTACAGATGAACGAAAGGTGTTTGATTACATATGGAGACTCCTGGTGGAGTACCTGTCAAGGGGAATACCACTGCTTTCCTGCCACCCCCACATTCGTGCACTTCATTTACTTCAGGATTTGGCCACTGAGGCGAGCTGTACCAACCCGCTCTTCAGCCAAGTCGGTGCTGGACGATGTCATATATACCCCCAAGCTAAAATTGTATAGCTATCATTTTTCATCTGAGTTGCTAATGATCTCTGTATACTTATTCCGCATTTCATATTTTTTTATATTATTTTACTTTGTTCGTTTTTTGTATAGTACGACCCAGCGCTATTGAAACAGCTGATACAGCTAGAATAACAGTTTGTAAAGGACAAAGGTAAGAACCATGTGTAGGGACTTTGTTTCCACTGTGGCATGCTTTACGCAAGTGGTTTGCTCACTGCAATGTTTCATATGTGTATGTGCTGGTAAAACTAAATGAATACAATTTGAGAAAATAATAAGGTGGTTTAATACTTTGGAAGCAACTTTAAACCCAAAGTCAAATTTGCAAGTAATGTCAATTTAAAAGCAGCTTGCAAAGCAGGGATGAGTTCTAAAATGACAGCCCGCAACAGAGCAGTACACATTTAGGTGTCTCAAAACTGCTAGGCCTCTGCAACTACATGCCCTACCATATACTAGGGACTTACAGGTATGTTGTCAGTGCCAATTGGTATTACACCTAATTAATTTATACGTTTGTAATCAGAGCATTGGCCCTGGGCCTTTTAGGGCACTGAAGTGAGCTGATAACTAAGTGTACATGCACACAGCCTTGCGCCACTGCATTATACGTGCACATTATGCTTCTAGCATGCATTCTGGTCCTTTGTATAAAAACGTTTGCATAAGATATTATTTAACCTTGTGTATTCTCGTGAACTTCAACTCTTCTTTGAACCACGATTACCACTAACAGTTGGTAGATCGTACTTCAAAAAGGAAGGATTCACTGAACTGCTGTTCTCTATGAAGCTTGAAATAAACCTTCAATAACCTCCAGACATTCCATAATATTTTTTCTCCCTTTTCATACACTGAATTGGTTGCACCGAAATGGGCGGGGCGGAGCAGGAGCTCACCTCGTGATGATGCCCTGGGCATTCTGATGCCTTCCATCGTGGTATCAAGACACCGTTCCCGACCGGACACCTGCTGTGCCACCCTACAGAAGCGCACTGGGACGTCATTGGACATACCAATGGTGGCAGGTATCAGTGAAGCCTCGGTGTGCAGGAGCTATCATTGAGCACAGTGCGGGGGAAGCAGCTAGGGTGCAGCAGCCTGGGTGCACAGGTGCCACCAGGTGATGTTGCCATGCTTAATGATATGATCTCTGACCTCAATCACTCACATGTCTGTCTCATTTTAAGGACCTGCTAGACCGTACTATAGGCCTGAGCCAGCAGACAGCGCTGCCCTATAGACATGTGTTGAGCGCACTGCTGCGGGAGAGGTGGGGTGGATCAGCCTGGGTGTGCAGGTACTACCAAGCGATGTTACCGTGTGTAATGATGTGATCTCTGACCTCATTCAGTCACATCTCTCACTCATTTTAAGGACCTGCTGGACCGTACAGTAGGCCTGAGTCAGCGGGCAGCTCTGCCCTACAGACACGTGGCATTGACTTTTAGGGCACTGAAGTGAGCTGATTACTAAGTGTACATGCACACAGCCTTGCCCCACTGCATTACACGCGCACATTATCCTTCTAGCATGCGCTCTGTTTCTTGGTATGTAAACGTTGGCATAACATATTATTATTTAAACTTGTGTATTCTCGTGAACTCCAAATTTGTTGCGCCGAAATGGGCGGAGCGGGTGCTCAACCCGTGATGATGCCCTGGGCATTCTGACGCCTTCCATCGTGGTATCAAGACACCATCCCCAACCGGAGACCTGCTGTGCCACCCTACAGAGGCACTCCTGAGTCAGAGCTTGCACCGGCACGTCGTTGGAAACTGCGATGGTGGCAGGTGAGCAGTGAAGCTTCGGCAGGAACTACAATTGAGCACAGTGCAGGGGAAGGGGCTGGGGTGCAGCAGCCTGGGTGCACAGGTACAAGCAAGCAATGTTCCCATTGCTAATAATGTAATCTCTGGCCTCATTCATACCTGTTTAATTTTAAGGACTTGCTGGACCGCACTCTTTATCGCGGACCCCAGCGTCCAAGACACACGGGTGACGGGAGGTAAACAGTGAGAGCTGGGTGCAGTACACCAATGCTCTGTCTCCTCCTCCCTCTGTTCTTTTGACTCTCCAACCCCTTCTCCCTTGCACCCACTCCCTCTCTGTCCCATTCTCACTATCTTCCTTTTATTCTGACTACCTTTCTTTTTCTCTTGCACATAGCACACATAATTATGTTTAATTTTTATCTTGCAGGTTTTGTACGTTGCTTCCGGAGGAGTCCCAGCCACTTATTTCATGGTATACTGTTGTTTCTTTGAATAAAGTTGCGTTTCCATTTATTTGTGTTGTGTTAATAAAGGTATTCTTTTTTACCAATAAATAAGTGAGTGTATACGTCTTCTTTTTCTGACAACACTTTTCTGTAGGTTATTGTGAAACTCGTCTGTTTATAGGAGGTTATGAGGGAAAACATTTGTAATTTAGTGGTGCACCTACCAAGTATGGACCAACATACTATTACATAAATGAAGTCTTCGGAATTCTACAGCTGCAAGGGTTCTATGCGTGTATCACTTTATTACAACACTATGAGTACTGCCCGTGTGATTACAACCCAATAAGGCACTGCCTAGGACCACCGAGGCTTCAAGGACTGGTGAGGCCCACCCAGCATAGCAGAGGGTGGCGATCCCCGGACTTCAGTCGGCCTTGAAGCCTCACGAACAATTAGTAAACAATACACGGAGAGGTGGCAATCCTGCAGGCTGCGAAATATCTCTGTGCCCTCCTGTGCCTAATTTACATGTGAGATTAAGGTCCCCAATGCTCCACAGACCCCGCAATATAATCATAGGATTGGCCCCGGAACATTACCCACCAGGGGCTCTTTTAAATGAACGGGTGAGACCCCGCTTCATGTTTTTTCTCTCCATTTTTACCATCCTGATCCGCTTTATTGAATCGATACGAAGATTTCCTCCTCTCACTTCAACGAGCCAAACAAGGATTTGCTATCACAGGGTGGAAGCCATGCTCCGGCCCTGTAATAGCAAACATAAATGACCCATGGATGCACACCCTGGGACATTGTATGAGCTGCGCCTTAGACGTGGCGCTCCCTAGGGCCATGATGCATTAGTTACTGCAAAACTACAGATTTAGTATAAAAGCATACTAACACTACTTGCACATGTGTAGTACAGCGACCAGAGTGTAATGATGAGGCAGATGAAGCCCAAAATCTGAAAATATAAATCCTACCAGAGGTTGGATGACATAGTTCAATGAGCCGATGACGCTGGGATGAGTAAAAACAGCTTCACAAAGAAAACGGGTCTTCAACACAACGCAAGCAAGCTCGAAACATTGGTGAGTGAAATGAAATGAAATGAAATGAGAGCAGGATTTATAAAGCGCATGGCTGCCCTTGAGCGTCCCAGCGCTAGAGTCAAGGTAGAAGGAGAGGAGGATAGTTAGGGGAAGAGCCAGGTCTTCAGGAGCTTGCGGATCGTGAGAAGGTTGGGTTCTGCATGCAGAGTGGGGGGAAGGGAGTTCCATAACTTGGGGGCGATATAGGAGAAACAGCGACCCCCTGATCGAGCCCTTTTAATCCTAGGTACTTGTGCCAGGTGAAGATGGGAAGAGCGCAGGTTTCTTGGAGTTTCATGATGTATAATCAGGTGATTTAAAATGGGGGGGGCATTATCATGGAGGATTTTATGAGTTGTGCAGAGCGTTTTAAAGTAGACCCATTCCTGCACAGGGAGCCAATGTAGTGATCTTAGGGAAGGTTTGGCAGAGCTCCTACGGTTGGTGCCTGTTAAGAGCCTAGCTGCAGAATTTTGTACGCCCTGTAGTTTGGCAATTACTTTTTTGGGGGCGCCGAGATAAAGGGCATTGCCGTAGTCGAGTCTAGATCGTAATAGGCTCTGAATGATGAGCTTCCTAGTGTCTTGGGGAAGCAGAGGGAGGATTTTACGAGTGGTCCTGAGAATGCCGTAGCATGCGCCTGCTGATTTCCTAGCTTGAGTGGTAAAAGTAAGGTCATGGTCTAGCGATATGCCCAGACTTTTGATGGAGGATTTGGGGGTTGGGGCTGGGCCCATACAGGGAGGCCACAGGATGTTTGACTCAAAGTGGGAAGGGTTGCCTAGCACCATAATCTCCGTTTTCTCACCATTAAGCCTGAGCTGGGAACGATCCATCCAGAGTGAGATGTCTCGGAGGCAAGAATGAAGATTGTCAGGGGGACGATTATGGTGACTGAGAGACACTACATGCTGTGTGTCGTCTGCGTACGTCACTAGCTTGACTCCATGAGGGGACACTATTTCCTCAAGGGGGGACATATAAATATTAAAAAGGGTAGGGCTCAGAGAAGAGCCCTGGGAAACACCACAGAATACAGGGGTGGAATGAGATTTAGAGGTTCCCTCCAAAATTTGAAAGGCGCGATTGTGAAGGAAAGATTCCAACCAAGATAGTGCAGAGCCCGAAATTCCTAGTTCCCCAAGCCTGTAGATTAAGATAGAATGGTTGACGGTGTCGAAAGCTGCGCTTAGATCCAGGAGGATCACTGCCACTGATCCTCCTGAGTCTAAGATGTTTCTCGCCTCTTCCGCAACCGTAATTATGGAGGTTTCCGTGCCCTGACCTGGGCGAAAGCCTGTTTGGGATGGGTGGAGTAAACCGTTAAGTTCCAGATAGGTTGATAGCTGCTTATTAACACATTTTTCGACAGTTGTACTTACTAGGGGCAGAAGGGAAATGGGACGATAATTGCTCAAATCTGTGAGGTCGAGGTGGGGCTTTTTTAAAAGGGGTTTTACAATGGTCTTTTTCCAGCCGGAAGGCACGGTGCCTTGGGTTAGAGAGGTATTTATAAGTTGGACCAAACGAGGAAAGATGGTCGATGTAACTGATTTTAGGATATTAGATGGGGCTGGGTCAAGTAGAGAGACACTTTTAATGGAGGAGAAGATGGGGAGGAGATTCTCCTCTGTGGCAGGGGAAAAAGCGTTTAAGCCTGATCCATGTTGCAGCTGAGTACAGAGGAGAGGTTCTGAGGAGACTTCTCCTGTAAGGGGAGGGAGGGATTTTAATATATTTTGAATTTTCACGTTGAAGAATTCAGCGAATTCATTACATCGGTCCTTAAGGAGATTGACAGGGGGGGTCTGCAGTTTTTAAAAGTTTGTTTATTATGCAAAAGGATTCTTTAGATGGATTTGGGAAGGTTCTAATTTTTTCCTCAAAGAAAAGCTGCTTGAGTGAGTTTAAGGGTCTTTTTATAAATGAGGATTGATCGGCTATACTCTTTCTTTTTTTGTGGGGCAAATTCTTTCCTCCAGGCCCTTTCATGTTTTTTGCAAAGTTTTTTTAATAAGCGTAGCTCATGGTTGAACCAGGGGGATTTAGGCTTCCCTCTGGAGGTATGGGCGGGGGTCTTGGGAAGAGCTATGTCGAGAGAATCTTCAATCCACACGGAGAACTTGGTGTCTGCTACGTGGAAAAGGGGGTTGTGAGGTGGAATGGAACATTCCGGAAGTTGACTCCATTCTTCTGTGTCCAGTTTCGACCAACGGCGTTCAAGGGTAGTGGGGGGTAATTTGGGCTGTTGAGGAGCTGGCAGATGCCAGCAGAAACAAATTAAAAAATGATCTGTCCCTGGGAGGGGGATCGTTTTTTGCGTTTTAAGGTTGGAGATGTTGGAGAATAGGGGATCGAGAAGGTGGCCTTTAGTGTGGGTAGATTGATCGCTTAGAAGATGGAGTTGATACGCTGCTAAATCAAGTAACAGTTCTGAGGCTATTTTATCATTGAGGTTGTCGAAGTGCAGGTTTAAGTCACCTAAAATAATAAAATTAGAGGAGGTACTAGAAAGTGCAAAGGCAGCTTCTAGAAGAGAGCTGGAAAAGTGACCTGAGGGGCCCGGAGGGCGATATACAAGAAGGCCTGAAAGGGATTTTGAAGGAGAAATTTGGATGAGGAACAGGACATTTTCACAGTCGTAAGGTAAGGCGACAGGAGAGATGATCCCGGTAAATTATTGCGATTCCACCTCCCTTCCCTGATGGTCTATCAAGTCACTGAATCAGGAAGCCAGGGGGCAGGGCTTGCACAACATCTGGGTTAGAGTCAACTGATAGCCATGTTTCCGTAAGAAACAGGACTTCCAGGTGATGGTCTTGTAGCAGCATGTTTATTTCCAGGGCATGTTTGGGCAGTGAGCGGCAGTTGAGCAGGGCCATATTAACTGTAGAAGGATGAGGGTCAGGTCCCACAAATTGAAAGGGGCACTTTGGGCAGTGTGTAGAGGAGTCCATCATAGAGATGTCTTGAAAGCAGCCCAACTGGGGGGAGTGTCTAAGTTGGATAAGTGCCTCTCGTGAGAATACAATTGGATGTTCAGCACTAAAGGAGAGCGTGATGGGCCCTGGGCCCAGTCTGGCGCGGAGGGGTGCAGACGTGCTTGCCTCAGGCGCGCCCGCTGTGCTCGTCCTCTGCGCGTACGAAACTGGTGTTGCATTACATAGGGTGAGTCGAGTGAGAGGTGCAAGACTAGCACGCCGACCTCACTCACCCAAGATGGCGCCCGCGAGGGAAATCACGCGTCCAGGTGAGCCCCAAATCGGCAGCCTGGAGGTGCTTTGCCTCTCTTGGAGAATAGAGCGGTGAGTAGGGCTTGAGAATGATTTTGTTTTAAAAATATGGCATAAAACGTAAAAGATCGCTAAAAGTGATTAATCCCCCAAAGTACATTTTTGCAGTCCAAAAAAGGTAATAACTAGCGAGAATTCCTGGCCTAACGTCCCCGGCTTTCCACCTCAGGGACAACTACCTTGGTCATGGAGTGCTTGCAGGTGGGCTCTGTTTGTAAGGTGGGTCGAGTGAGAGGCGCAAGACTAGCACGCCGACCTCACTCACCCAAGACAACTACCTTGGTCGAGTGCTGTCTTCTTTCGTCACCAAATGTATGTACTGAAGGGGCAGACAGCAGTCGATCCGATAACTAGATTTATTGCAGGAAAACAAGACATCTTAAACAGCCACCAACAGGACCAGACAGCTAGGCAACCATCTTCTCCAGCACCGTGTACAAACTCCCCAAGATTCCCCTCATGACAGCCCTACATTCTAACATTACATACTTTACATTCTAGTAGCATTACATACTAACATTCTACGAAGACTTACATTGCAATACTACACAGAGCACATGACTTTACAGCAATGAGCTCATGGTTTCATCCACAAGTCTTCAGACCGGTACGGGTGAGTAGTTTGCTTCCCACTCCCTGTATTGTATATACGCAAACTAACACTACTTCCACAGGTATGCTACACCGCCCAGAGCACATCACTTTACAGCAATGAACTCACAATTTAAGGCTCACGGTTTAATCCCCGAGTCTTCAGACCAGTAGGGGTGATTAGTTCGCTTCCCACTCCCTGTATACTATAAACGCATACGAACACAGTTATACTTCAGCGGCCAGTATGCTACAGTGCCCAGATACCATCACTTTACACCAATCAGCTCTGCTTGATTCCCGAGACTTCACACCGGTAGGCGTGAGTACTTCACTTCCATTATAGTATAAACGAACGGTAGCGGTCAGTAGTTCGCTTCCCACTCCCTGTATAGTATGTATGCATACTAACACTACTTTTACACGTATTCTACAAAGACAGACCACATCACTTTACAGCAATGAGCTCACGGTTTAGTCTCTCGGTTTCATATCCGAGTGTTGCAGCATCTCATCTCAGTACCATGTCACTCTGAGCAACACCGCACTTCCAGACTGGTAGGAGTGACCACTTCCTCTTCGCACTGCCCCTCAGAGGTTACAGTGCTCCTACCCTCTGCTTTCCTACTTTTTTAGTTGCACTTTTTTCCCCCTTACTCGCTTCAACGGAATCACAAAATGGTGGCCAACACTTCATAGTTGCAACCGCTAGCACCGCTTGCAGCCAATAAGCACCACGCTTGTGCTCGTAACGCCCCAGTCAATCAGATAGCCTAATTCCCAAATATTGTAAATTTTGATATTTCTCCAAAACTACTGAATGGATTTACACCAAAAAAACAAAAGCGTGCTTTCTAGACAAAGACCCTTCTCCCTGTCGAATTTGGGGTAATTCCGTACACCTGTTCGACCTGTAGCCTTGTCTAAAGTTGGAGAAAACACGTTTTGGGACCCCCCTTTTATTTCGGCCCCCCCTTGATGAATCACTCCTAAAGCTTTCAACATAGGAGCTGATATGAACATAAAGTTTGTTTGGGAAATTTCATGAAGAGTCATCAAACGACACCAAAGTTATATGCAAAACAAAAAATGCTCTTCCTATGGAATCTTGGTCCTAACTTTAACTACCTACTGACGACCGCCAGTAGGATATATATATATAAGGAGGGGTCGCGCTTTTTTATATATCTTCGCGGCAGCTGGCAAGCCGCGTCCAGAGGACCCGCTCTACAAGAGGACTGTGTACTTGCCGGATCCAGTGGCAACACTGCGCTTTCTTTCTCCGAGGTATCGGATGTCGCAGTCCCGCCTCATCTACCAGGGCAAGCACACGGCCACTGCCAGGAGCGGCTTGTGACTTTACTTGGCAGCATTGTCACTTGATTGGTGCTGCATGGTTCGCTTTCATCCTGCTACATGAGGGAGAGCGTGTGGGGACTTAAGGAAGACTCTCAGTTTATTTCCAGGCTGCACCTTGGATCCCTACGCTTGGTATTACAGCGCTCATCAAACTACCACGGTAATTACCGAACACTGCATCTTGGTAGCTGTAGTTCTTACTCCGACTACAGCTGCGTTGGATTTTGAATGAGTCAGCTGACTCCCCAGTCAGGGGAGGACCGGAACATTATTAGGGAGGCGTGGTGTTCACCTGAATTTGTGAAGGGCGTCTGACGAAGGCACACTACGCCGAAATGCATTATGCCCAGCAAATCTGAATGAAAGATTCTTCCTAAGCCCCATGGTGTTCTCTGACCTTTTCTTTCTTGGAGGGGTCGCGCTTGTTTATATATCTTCGCTGCAGCTGGCAAGCCGCGTCCAGAGGACCCGCTCTACAAGAGGACTGTGTGCTTGCCGGATCCAGTGGCAACACTGCGCTTTCTTTCTCCGAGGTATCGGATGTCGCAGTCCCGCCTCATCTACCAGGGCAAGCACACGGCCACTGCCAGGAGCGGCTTGTGACTTCACTTGGCAGCATTGTCACTTGATTGGTGCTGCATGGTTCGCTTTCATCCTGCTACATGAGGGAGAGCGTGTGGGGACCTAATGAAGACTCTCAGTTTATTTCCAGGCTGCACCTTGGATCCCTACGCTTGGTATTACAGCGCTCATCAAACTACCACGGTACTTACCGAACACTGCATCTTGGTAGCTGTAGTTCTTACTCCGACTACAGCTGCGTTGGATTTTGAATGAGTCAGCTGACTCCCCACTCAGGGGAGGACCGGAACATTATTAGGGAGGCGTGGTGTTCACCTGCATTTGTGAAGGGCGTCTGACGAAGGCACACTACGCCGAAATGCATTATGCCCAGCAAATCTGAATTAAAGATTCTTCCTAAGCCCCATGGTGTCCTCTGACCTTTTCTTTCTTGGAGGGGTCGCGCTTGTTTATATATCTTCGTGGCAGCTGGCAAGCCGCGTCCAGAGGACCCGCTCTACAAGAGGACTGTGTACTTGCCGGATCCAGTGGCAACACTGCGCTTTCTTTCTCCGAGGTATCGGATGTCGCAGTCCCGCCTCATCTACCAGGGCAAGCACACGGCCACCGCCAGGAGCGGCTTGTGACTTCACTTGGCAGCACTGTCACTTGATTGGTGCTGCATGGTTGGCTTTCATCCTGCTACATGTGGGAGAGCGTGTGGGGACCTAAGGAAGACTCTCATTTTATTTCCAGGCTGCACCTTGGATCCCTACGCTTGGTATTACAGCGCTCATCAAACTACCATGGTACTTAACGAACACTGCATCTTGGTAGCTGTAGTTCTTACTCCGACTACAGCTGCGTTGGATTTTGAATGAGTCAGCTGACTCCCCACTCAGGGGAGGACCGGAACATTATTGTGAAGGGCGTCTGACGAAGGCACACTACGCCGAAATGCATTATGCCCAGCAAATCTGAATTAAAGATTCTTCCTAAGCCCCATGGTGTCCTCTGACCTTTTCTTTCTTGGAGGGGTCGCGCTTGTTTATATATCTTCGCGGCAGCTGGCAAGCCGCGTCCAGAGTTCAGGTTAGCTGAACTAACTATAACGGGGGAATTTCAATGGTTTTGTATGAGTGAAATGTCCAGCTAACTATAACATGTGTGAAACCTATGGTTTTTTCAGTGAATTTCTAAGGTTTTTTAAATGAAAATTCATAACTATAACGTGTGTGAAACCTATGGTTTTTTCAGTGAATATATATATATATATATATATAAATATATACATATATGTATATACTGCCCGAACCGCTGAACGGAATTACACCAAATTTGGGAAAATGGTAGGGTCTGGTATGCAGATCGCCCTTTTGGTTAAATGGTGTAAATCCCTCCAGTAGTTCCTGAAAAAATCAAAAGTGAAAACATTTATATATCTGGGCGGAGCCTAACCACACATCTCATTGTGAGATCTGATTGGCTGTCAGCACTTCATCCAAGAAGTGTTGGCAGCCATCTTGGGACCGTTTTATCGGCAGTTTCCTGCCGATAAAACGGCGATAATTTTAACACCGGTCCTTGATAATATGGCCCTATATTTGTTATTGGTTTCTTAACTGAGTATTTGTATGGGTAAATGAATGTCTATTTGGTTTGGTGGGGGTATGTCATTACCTAAACATGTGTGAATCAATCAATCAATCATACCATTTGTATAGCGCACTACTCACCCGGGAGGGTCTCAAGGCGCTTGGGGGAAGGGGTATGCTACTGCTCGAACAGCCAGGTCTTGAGTTGTTTCCTGAAGGCGAGATGGTCCTGGGTCAGCCGAAGGTGGATGGGGAGGGAGTTCCATGTCTTGGCAGCCAGGTAAGAGAAGGATCTTCCTCCGGCGGTGGCTCTTCGGATGCGTGGTACGGCTGCGAGGGCGAGGCTGGTGGACCGTAGCTGGCGGGTGGGCGTGTAGAAGGTCAGGCGGTCATTGAAGTACTTGGGGCCCAGGTCGTGGAGAGACTTGTGTGCGTGGGTGAGGAGCCGGAACGTGATCCTCTTGTCGACGGGGAGCCAGTGCAGGTTCCTCAGGTGGCTGGAGATGTGGCTGCGTCGGGGGACATCCAGAATGAGTCGGGTGGAGGCGTTCTGGATGCGCTGGAGTCTTTTCTGTAGCTTCGCTGTGGTTCCGGCGTAGAGGGCGTTTCCGTAGTCCAGTCGGCTGGTGACGAGTGCCTGGGTGACAGTCTTCCTGGTCTCAGTCGGGATCCAGCGGAAGATCTTGCGAAGCATACGCAGGGTGTTGAAGCACGTTGAGGAGACGGCGTTGACTTGTCTGGTCATTGAGAGGGCGGAGTCCAGGATGAAGCCCAGGTTGCGTGCGTGGTCGGTTGGCTTGGGTGCGGTGCCCAGGGCTGGGGGCCACCAGGAGTCGTCCCAGGCGGAGGGCGAAGATCCCAGGATGAGGACTTCCGTCTTGTCCGAGTTCAGTTTCAGGCGGCTGTCCTTCATCCACTCGGCGACGTCTTTCATCCCTTCGTGTAGGCAGGTTCTGGCGGTGTCGGGGTCTCTGGTGAGGGAGAGGATCAGCTGGGTGTCTTCGGCGTAAGAGATGATGTTGAGGTTGTGCTGGCGTGCGATGGCTGCAAGAGGTCTCATGTAGACGTTGAAGAGGGTGGGGCTTAGTGAAGATCCTTGCGGGACGCCGCAGATGACTTCGGGGGCCTCGGAGCGAAACGGGGGGAGGCGGACTCTTTGTGTTCTTCCGGCGAGGAACGAGATGATCCACTCCAGTGCCTTCTCTTGGATACCGATGTTGCTGAGGCGCTGGACTAGGGTGCGGTGGCAGACAGTGTCGAACGCAGCGGAGAGGTCCAGGAGGATAAGGGCCACTGTTTCCCCCTTGTCGAGCAGGGTCCGGATGTCGTCGGTGGCTACGATGAGGGCGGTCTCGGTGCTGTGGTTGGCTCTGAAGCCAGACTGCGAGGGGTCGATGGATCCTTTTGTCTCGAGGAAGGCGGTCAGCTGTCTGTTGACGATCTTCTCGATGACTTTAGCAGGAAAAGGGAGGAGCGAGATGGGGCGGAAGTTTTTGAGGTCGGTGGGGGTCCCCTGTAGGTTTCTTCAGGAGGGCGCTGAGCTCGGCGTGCTTCCAGCTCTCCGGGAAGGTGGCGGTGTTGAAGGAGGTGTTGATGATATTCCGGAGTTGGGGTGCGATGGTGGAGTCGGCCTTGTTGAAGACGTGGTGTGGGCAGGGGTCGGTCGGTGATCCGGAATACTTCATTCAGTAGGTAAATGAGGTTAAGACTACATGTTATAACACTTGTTTCAGTGAGTGTATATGTTTATGGGTGTGGTGGTGATTAAATATGTCTCTCAATAGTATATCTCCTCCATTAAATTTGCATAAAAAAGCAGTGTATGTTACAGTTATATCTAATTAAGTGGGGCTAAGACTGAGTGATTGTATGAGTCACTGTATGGAGAACTGAATATTTCTAATAGTCATTTTATAACACACTAAGTGTATAGATGAATAGATGAAGTGGTGTTTGTAGAAGTGTGTAGGTGAGTAAATGTAAGTATGATCCAATGTTTGCATAAGTCAATAAGATGTCTTTATAAGTGAATACAATGTGTGCTGGTGTGTAATGTTGAAATAGGCGTATAAGTATATTTGTTAGTGTTCTGTTAATTATTCACTGCATATAACACTGCATCTATAGGTAAGTGATTAGATGTGCGTATAGATCTATAATTCACTGAGTTGATGTTTAGAAAATACTATTGATGTGTCAATGGTTTGAAATAGGGCACTTTCTATTTTACAGTGAGTGAAAAATATTATACTAGTGTGTGATGAGGAGTATTTCATTGTCACATGGATGATGTCATCAGAGATGTCATTTGAGATGTCATCAGTGATGCCACTGACCATGTTATGAATGATGTAATATGTGACATCATCAGCAGTGGATTGCGGGCGCGCAAGTTATAGTGAGTACAATTAACTATAACGGGGGAATTTCAATGGTTTTGTATGATTAAAATGTCCAGCTAACCATAACTGGTGTGAAACCTATGGTTTTTTCAGTGAATATATATATATACAAACACAAAACATTTATCTGAAAACTTTACCATTGTAGTACATGCTCATGTGCATTTCAAGAGACTTTGAGGACAATGAGGCTCTTCAGGTTTGTTAATGAATAAAGATCACTGAAAACCCATTCAATATTTGTTGATGATACTGGAATAGCCATAGCATTCAAGGAAAGATTACACAGTATTGGTCATTCTTGCTTCTGAAAATGCCATTGGGCCACTATACTGATCTCTTTTTGTGGAATATTGTTCCTTGAATACCGGCATACCATTTCTTGTAAAGGCTGTTGCCCCAGCCTCTCTGACCTCTTTGAAATTATAATCATTCATGTTGCCTCTTATCAGCCATGTTGATTTCAATCAGGTGCTGGGGTGCAGAGCATCAAAAAAGTATTCTTGAAGCTGTTGGGTACACTTCAAAAGTACTCTCTGCTTTCAAAAGAGCCCTGAGGCCACGAGAACCCAACCCTCTTCACAGCAACAGAGCGTGTTACAGAGAAAGATTGTCCTCCTCCATCACTGTAAAAGTTTTTTGACTTTCTTTGTCTGCAACCAATGAGTGTCCAAGTAGCCCTTCAAAAACAAATAGATGAATACTTTTCCCTTTCAGCCAAAAGGGTGAGAAGCACGGTTTTAGAAAGTGAACAGCTACACTTGGGGAAAGCTATCAGGAAAGCTATCAGGTAGCAATGTGCCCTTATGTTTGTATGTGCCTTAATTACTCTCATTGTATTCTCTGCTGAATGGAAGAGTGAGGAGGGCGAATGAGGGAACATTCTGATTGAATATTGAAGCCTGTACCTAAGTGCTGCTAAAACCAAAAGAATCGCACACATTGAGCTGAAATTTTAAATGCACTCAGATTTTGTTGCCTTTCACCCAGAGAAAACTTTACAGGTCATAAAGATGTGAGTGTTACACTTTCTGCCATATGTCTAACATAAAAAAATGTAACCCTTTAATTTCACAAACAGTCACCTCTTTACTGCATGCACAAAACATAACACACAAAGTCCGCTTTTGACTTTAAAACATTTAGCACATACAGGACAGGAGTGTTTATTATCTAAACATGTGTTCTCATTGACGGTAAAAAGCTGTGTCATAGCATCCTAAATCACTTTTGTAGTTCACTTTTCCATCATTAATAATACCCAAACATCATGATTGATATAGACCAAGTGTACAAATTATCTAACCTGTAGTTGTGGGAATGTATATTAGGATACCCAGGAGTAAGGGAGCCTTGATGCAAAAAATCCTGATTTATTTACATTCTTTTGTACATGTGAACATGCACCCAGCCCAGCCAACGCATTCGGTCCTTCCAGACTTCATTAGGGCTGAAAAAATTAAAACCTATACAAAAAACATTTTCATCAGATATTTGTTTTATATATATATCTATACATATTTACAATCATAGGGGCAGATTTATGAGGCCCTTGCGCCTCCTTGCGCCGCAATTGCGTCACTTAATTTGACGCAACGGCGGCGCAAACAATGCGCCCTATTTACAATGTGACGCATCTAGGAGATGCGTCACCTTGGAAAGCCCTGCGCCTTAAGGAGGCGTTCCTGCGCAGGGGGGGGTGGCGTTCCTGCGCAGGAACGCCTCCTGAAAGTGGCTGAGTGAAATCTATGAGATTTCACTCAGTCACTTTCTAAGTCAATTCTTTACGCCTGCTTGAAGCAGGCGTAAGGATGGTTTCAACATGCAATGTAGGGGTGGCCCCTGTGCATTGCAGGAGTCATGTCGCACTTGCGACATGACTCCAGCAATGCGCCATCCGTACACCGGAAGATGCGTCACGCATCTTCCCTGCCTTGCACCATGGTGCGCCGCATTGTAAATGCGGCGCACCATGGGTGGCGGAGCTGTGGCGCACTGTGGCGCACATTAACTGGCGCATCCCTGGGGATGCGCCAGTTAACATAAATCTTCCCCTTAGTCACTACATCAATTTCATACCTTAACAAACAAATAATCAATACAAACAGACTCCGTCTCCACCTACACAACTAGATCATATGTACATTTGTACAGGGTCAAATACCTACATTAAAAAATTCTAAAGAATACTGATACATATTAGATACGTTTGTTTCATTGAAGTTCGCATGCAACTTATAATGAAAATGATACACATCAAGAAAATGTGTCTTAAATAAATGTATGAAATTCAGATTAGAAGTTGAAGTTGAAGTTAAAAGCATTTATAGCGGTTTCATGGCGCTATGACCAGATTTTAGACAGAAAAGGAAAAGAAAGAGGAAGAGCTAAAAGACTTATTGTGAGGGGAAAGCTAAAGAGAAAAGATGAGTTTTAAGAGCTTTCCGTAAATCCATATAGTTAGTTATGGACCGGATAGAAAAGGGGAGGGCATTCCAGAAGGTGGGGGCAAGGGTGGTGAACCGAAGGCCACCGTGTTTTTTCCTCTTGAAGCGAGGGACTACCAGAAGGACTTGGGTAGAGGAGCGAAGGTTTCTCTTAGGGAGATAGGGCCGAATTTTAGATTTGACAAACCCGGGGGCAGTGCCTGCAAGAGCCATGAAGGTGAGACAGCCCAACTTGAAAAGGGAGCGTTGGGAGATGGGGAGCCAGTGAAGGGATTTAAGAAGAGGGGCGACGCGATGATACTTAGGGAGCTGGTATATCAGGTGGGCTGCCTGATTCTGAATGAGCTGGAGGCGCCGGAGCTCATACGCCAGAATCCCTACAAAAAGTCCATTGCCATAGACCAGGCGGGAGACCGTCATGGCCATGACAATGAGCTTAAGGGCCTCAACAGAAAAAAAACAGGAAATTTTTCTGATGATGCGTAGGGACAGGAAACAAGATGAGACAACGGCGCTGATCTGAGGGCGCATAGTCAGATCTTGGCTAACTAAGATACCCAGGGTTTTTGCTTTAGCGGAAGGGGAAGGAGGGGGACCAAGGGCAGGGGGCCAGAATGCAGGAGACCAAGGACTAGGGAGGCTGCCAGTGAGTATCAGCTCTGTTTTGTCCGGGTTTAGTTTGAGCTGGTTAGAGTTCATCCAGTCGAATTCGAAGGTAAGGACGGAACAGAGATTGGACCTGGAGTTGTGGGAGGGGGAAAGATTGAAAATGAGCTGGAGGTCGTCAGCGTAGTTGTAGACTGACACCTCCATGTTTTGTAAAGCCGAGATAAGGGGGTGATTATAGAGGTTAAAAAGAAGAGGGGAGAGAGCAGAACCCTGGGGGACCCCACAAGTGACCAGGCAGGGAGAGGCCGAGAAGCAATCCAAATGGACGGCCTATGTCTGATCCCCTAAGAAAGAGGTGAGCCAGGCCAGGGCGGACCCCCGGATGCCGGCGCCTTCGACACGGTCAAGAAGGATGGAATGGTCGACCGTGTCGAAGGCGGCGGACAGGTCGAGGAGAACCAAGGCCTGGGAGGAGTTGGAGTCCGCACATTGCCTGAGCTCGTCCAGGACTGATAGAACCACGGATTCCGTCGAATGAACTGGACGGAAGCAGGCCTGGTGGGAGGCTAGAAGATGATGATCCTCAACAAAAGTTGAGAGGCAAGAGGTGATATGGTTCTCAAGAGTCTTTCCTAGGAAAGGGAGTAAGGAAATGGGGCGGAAGTTAGGAAGGGAGGAGGGGTCAGTCCCAGGTTTTTTCAGGATGGGGTGATAATCGCCGATTTGAAAGCAGCTGGGACAATGCCCTGTGGGATGGATGTATTGAGACGGGTGAGTGGGGGTCCAGGACAGTTGGAAAAGACCTCCTTAAGTATGCGGGCAGGGCAGCAGTCCAAGGGGGACCCTGATTAGTTTACCATGATTGGTTGATCACCACAAATTTCTTAGTTACCGTTAACTATTTTTGTCTGCCCCATAAATGCCATCAATATCAAAAAGTAGGATTCAATATAATTCAATATCCAAAAAAAGGAAAAGATTTTCATTATATTACGGGCGACACTCATCTACAGTTGATCAATTTTCATGGCCCAAAATAGTATAAGCATTTTCCTTAAAACTCACATGTAAGTAAATGCTCAAAACCAGGTGTATCATCTCTAGTTTAGCCTTGCGTTGTTAATGAATGGATCCCAGACAATAGTCTGTATAAAATAATGAAACACAATATATAAGGATCCCCACCATATTACTTTAATCGTATTGCGATCAAATAAAGCCCTAACATATATGAGCTACTTACATAAAAAGTGAGTCATCAATTAATATATGTTCAGCTCCAATTTATTCATTCCAAAACAAATCGGAAACAAATTCATTTTGATCAACTAAAAAAACATGTTTATGCAAAATGAGATATCAGCTATCCGCAACATCCATTGATTAAATATTATACACACCAAACTACCAACATAACACTTATAACAAACTGTTATCAATAGTTAGCTTGTGGCAAATACATTTTTGTGTATCACCCAGTTGCTAAGAATGTCCATCACTACTCAAAAGAGTTAAAAAAAATTGTCTTTTTTTGCAAACACCATTAGCTACTGGCACCTTTAGAAACAATATTAAATATTTGTCAGTACTACACCAACATTAATTCCCCTATTTATACGATATATAATGAGCAAAACCAAAACTCCAACCACCATTCTATCATTTGCCAAAATCGGGCATGTCAAATCTCGAGCACTTACTTGTATTGTTCTTGCATGGATCCAACGCGACAGCTGCCATCTGCTGGGTTCAGACTGGGAATGAACTATGACATGTGATTATTCTTCAAAGGCTGTTACCTGGCCAATGCAATTCAAGCAAAGAGAATAACCAATAGGCTCTCTTTTACCTAAATGAATACATATGATGTTTCCACTCTGGTCTGTCGATCCAATTACCCTATCAAGTGCTAGCTACAAATGTCAACAGGGTTTGTCTTGACCTGATGTAGACTAAAAGCAGCCGATTGGTCATTAAATGGGCCAATCATGATCTAAAGCACACAAAAAGAAGCTCTGGACCTTTAATGGTGTCGATTCAAATATAAATATCACATCAAAGTTGTACCAAGTACACGTGAAGTTTACACTTCTATCTACCAAACCAATCCACCTATCAAGTGCTTACTCTTAATGTTTAAAAAAACACATTGTTTAGTTGGAAAAGCCTGCCAGCACTAAACATAAATATACTAGCATACCATTTCTTGTAAATGGTAAGAATCTTGCTGCCCCAGCTCCGCCAACCTCCTTGAAATTACCTTCATTCATATTCCCTCTTACCAGCCACAATGATTTCAGTCAGGTGCTGGAATGCAGAGCATCTCAAAAGTATTCTTGAAACATTGTCGTGTACATTTTGAAAGTTCCTTCTGCTTTCAAATGAGCCCTAAAGCCACTCCAACCCAGCCCACCTCATAGCTACTCTACCAGTGAATGAACAGGTTGTGAGTGTGTTGCTGCCTCTAAGGAAAAAAAATACAATCAATCAATCAAAGTTTTATTACGCCAATTAAGTCTCAAAGCACATACATATAACAGCTTAAAAAATACAGATGCGTTAAGAACCATAAATTTACAAAACATTAAAATATGCAATATGTATATGCAAAGGAGAATAGAGACATAAAAACCATTTAGTTAAAAAGGTATTAAAAAAGATCTGATCATAATACAAAATACTTGATTGGGACTATTATTGTGGGCAAGAGGATTTAAATGTTACTCAGCTTTGGAGTCCACCAACATGACACATACGTATGCTCCATGACCAGCTTATTTGGCCTTTGCTATAGCAATAGATGTTGCAGAGTCAGAGCAGAGTACTCTCATTGCCACGGTACAGTTTCTAAGGCCCAGTGATTTGCTTATCAGTCTTAGCCATGCACACCGAGGAGTGATGTATGCAGGGCAAACTAAGAGAACATGGGCTACTGTTTCAATTCGATCTGGGCAGATAGGGCATTTATCACACTCAACTTTACCCCACTTTGCAGTAAAGGATCTAATTGGCAAAGTGCCTACCCTTAATTGGAAGTATAATTTCCGGTCGAAGGGCTTTGTGATAAAATCCCAATATTGTTTAAAACGGGGGGAAGATTTAAATTCCATAAATTTGCCCGTTAATGATTTTTTTTTTTTTTTTTTTGGTAATACGTTTATTAGTATTCAACAGAGCAGGACACATAGCGGAGCCTACAACCCTGAGGGCCCGCCACAGCATTACGATGTATTGTAAGAGCAGGAAGGTACAAAAAATGTGCCCGTTAATGATGATGAGGATTGGCAGCGGTATGTATTGCAAAACACCATTTCCCAATATTTTGCCTGTAATACTTCTTTGGAGGGAAAGGGCGCATTAACAGGTTCTGCCCATAGTATACTCATGCCCATCATTTAGAGGAGGGACTTGATTTCCCGAAACCATTTGATTCTGTGATGGCTATCTGTCAGAATTACATCTATAATGCCTGACGCATAGTGTTTTAGTTCCTTTGTGGTCCAGAGCCTCCGCCACTATAAAAGTGGGCGAAGTCTAGCCAGGTCCACTATGGATTTACTACCAAGGTCATACAACAAGGGGCCCGAGGGGGTACTTTGTAGAACGCCTATAATTTTCCTTAAAAACTTTGTTTCTGCAACAGAGATCAAACTGAGGTTTTCAAAGTCCCACAATTCAGTCCCATACAATGTAGAAGTCAAGATTTTTGATTTGTAAATTTGTAGGACCGGACTTATAGGTTTGGTGTATGACAATCTGTGGTGGGTGTAAACAGCCACTGCATTTTGGCAAAATTTTAAAACAGACATATCCAATTGGCCCTTCCATCCCATATCTTTCTGTAAAGTTATGCCCAAATATACAAAAGACTTGACCTGTTCCAGGGGGACGTTGACTGACTGACTGACTGACTGAAGCATTTGTAGAGCGCACGAATGCCGCGGCGTCTTGGCGCTGAAGATATAGAGCAGAGGGGAGGCGGGGGGGGGGGCAGATCGATTAGGCAAAAAGCCAGGTCTTTAGATCTTTCCTGAAGCTGGTTTTAGATTTTTGGGCACGAAGTGCTGGGGGTAGCGAGTTCCAAATTTTAGCCGCCTGGTAGGAAAAAGACTTTCCCCCCCATCGGGCTCTGTTTATTCTGGGTTGGCAAACTAGGTCGTGGGTGGCAGACCTCAGTGTGCGTGAGGGTACATATCGTGGCAGTAGGTTGTTTAGGTCGTCAGGTCCCTTGCCATGTAGGGATCTATGCACCAAGCAAAGGGCTTTGAACTGAATGCAACGTCTGACCGGGAGCCAGTGCAACTCCTGGATGGCTTTGGACGTAGGGTGGCGTCTGGGGAGGTTCAGTAAGGCTCTGGCCGCCGCGTTCTGAATTGCCTGTAGTTTGGACTATTGTTTTTCTCCAGCTCCTAGATAGAGGGAGTTACAATAGTCTATCAGGGACATTACGAGGGCTCCCATCACCGTCTTCCTTAGCGTGTTCGGGATGTAGGGTAGAATTTTCCTGAGCACCTTGATGCTATGGAAACAGGCAGAAGTTACCTGATTCACCTGGGCTTTACATTAGAGTTCTTTGTCTAGTAAGAACCCAAGGTTTCTGACCTTGTCTACGGGGAGAGGGCAGGCTCCTGCTTCGGGGGGCCACCATAGCTCGTTCCAGATGGAAGGTTTATGACCGAACTCGATGACTTCAGTTTTATCTGTGTTCAGTCTAAGGAAGTTATTACTCATCCAGTTCTTAACCTGAGTAAGGCAGTTCTTAAAACACTCCGCCGTGGCATCAATAGATTGTGAGATGGACACAATAATTTGTGTGTCGTCGGCGTAAGACACCAATTGGAGGCCATGGGATCTAATCAGGGCAGCCAGGGGAGTGACGTATAGATTGAACAGCGTAGATGACAGTGCCGAGCCTTGTGGGACCCCACCCAGAAGGGAGAATTCATTAGATTGTAGTCCGTTCCAAATCACTTGGTTAGTGCGGGTAGTTAAAAAGGAGGCGATGAGGGCCAGGGCAGGGCCGGTGAAGCCTAGGGAGGTAAGTCTTTGTAATAGGACGGAGTGATTTACGGTGTCGAAGGCCGCTGTAAGGTCTAATAGTATCAGGGCCGTCCTCCCGCCTTCGTCCATGGTTTTGCGAATTTTTTCGGTGGCCATGATAAGGGCTGATTCCGTGGAGTGTAGGGGTCTGAAGCCATGTTGTGATGAATCAAGTAGCTTCTTTTCCTCCACATGCCGCATTATTTCCTGGTTCATGGCTTTTTCCAAGATTTTTGCGGGTAGGGGCAAACAGGAAATGGGGCGGTAGTGTTTGGGTTCCGAGGGGTCAAGGGTATCCTTTTTAAGAATGGGTCTGATGCAGGCCATTTTCCAGTTTTTGGGAAATTCTCCTTGAGAGATTATTTTATTAAGCAGGGGAGTCAGAGTATTTGCGATGGTCTCAGGGATTAGGTGCAGTACATAAGGGGGGCAGGGGTCCAGTGGAGAGCCAGATTTCATCTGGGTGATTAGGTTGTACACTTGTTGCTTCTCGAGTGGGGGGAAGCTGGAGAAATAGGAGGGGATTATATTGGTATATCCAACTTCGTTTGTGAGTGTGGCGGATACCATAGTGCTAAGGTCATCATATACTGTTTGCACTTTCTTTTGAAAAAAGGTGGCCATTCCATCGACAAAACACTGATCAGGACTAAAGACAGTGTCTCGAGGAGTTTTTGTTAGGTGAGCAACGGTTTTGAAAAGTTCCCTAGAGGAATTTGAGGAGTTTTGGATTTTTTTCTGTGAAATAGGCGGCTTTGCTTGGACTATTATAGTTTTATACTCCTGTAGAGTTTTTAGATATTCCAGTTTTTTTTCATTGCTGTATTCAGAGCGCCAAATCCGCTCTATGCGTCGGCACTTAATCTTGGCTGCTTTCACCTCCGCCATGTACCATTGTGCGGTGACGAGCCGTTTCCTGGGTTTCTTTGGTTCAATTGGGGCCAGTTCATTGACGGCCTCAGTGATCCAATTGTTGAAATTAGAAGCCCAATCCTCGCTGTTACCACATACAAAGTCGGGAGGATTTCTATCCAGCGTCTCAGCAAGTAGGTTGGATTCAAGTTTTTTCCAGGGACGGGTTTTTTCAGGAGGTAGGTAACTTCTGCGCTGAGTTATTCATTGTTATGCCACCCCTAAATGATCTATGCTGATTGAAAGACATGCATTTCGTTTTATTGTTATTAACTTCCAAGCCCCGCGAAATACAGAAGTCGTAGGAGGCCACTGGGAGTTTTGGATAAAATGGGTGCATCGTCTGCAAACAATAAGATGGGTGTGCTGATACCGGCCACCCCTGGGGCATCTGTAGCTACGTGCATAAAGGAGTCCACTATGCCATTGATATAAAGGGAAAATAGTGTTGGTGCTAGCACGCATCCTTGGCGGACTCCTCTGCCCACAGGGAACAAATCTGTGACACTACCCTGATCCCCCCATCTTATGTGAGCAAAGTTGTCCTCATGCAAACGTATAATTTGTGTTAATAGATCTGCTGCCATCCCCAACTCAAATAACACAGACCATAATTTACTGCGAGGAACTAGATCGAAAGCGTACCTAAGGTCAACAAAAGCAATGTAAAGTGACCCTTTCCCCAGGATCACAGTTCGCCAATATAGCGTTATAACAAAAAATCGGATCCACTGTACTTATTTTTCACCGAAAACCCACCTGGACGGGTGACAAAATTGCGTTCTCATCAATCCACACCTGGACAATGTTCAGAACCATTGTTCTGCCTGGTTTCTCAGATTAGATAGGACCAGCTCATCAGAGCATTACTAACTCAGCCAGAACGTTACCATCTCCCCCTCCCTAGGACCTATTTACAACAGGTAACAACATACATCTACCACCTAAGGACAGGGAATTCCTAAGATGCATACCCAGACTTCCTATAATATCAGCAATCGGCGGCCTCGCGGTCCCATACGAACCCAGACCTCTCTACCCAGACGGCAGTATCAGAATCGGCGGCCTCGCGGTCCCATACGAACCCAGACCTCTCTACCCAGACGGCAGTTTATTGGCTATAGGCGGCCTCGCGGTCCCATACGAACCCAGACCTCTCTACCCAGACGGCAGTATCAGAATCGGCGGCCTCGCGGTCCCATACGAACCCAGACCTCTCTACCCAGCGGCAGTTTATCCTATGATTACCATTACATAAAGGGATCAGTCTCACTATTCATCAGGGGTATAGAACTACAGTATTACCGATCACACAACGGTTGCCAATTTGGATAATGTACAACTTATTCTCTAATTCAAGGGGCTCCTCTCTCCCTTATTCAGTTACCACTTACCTGATCAGGGTTAACATCTGTTCACATAGCAGCATCTGACTAGAAGAACAGGTTACCCTCTCATACAAGAACACGCAGCACATGTCGGTTCACTAAGAACTGGGGTACTTTATTTCTCATTACAATAAACAATCATATAACACCACACTACAACACATAACCTGCAAAGAGAAGTGAAAGATTAGGTTGTGCACTCTAATAAGAAAGGGTCGACATCACCTTATTAATATGAAGTCTGCACTCAGCAGTCATCTAGGTTCCCTTCTCGTCTGTGCCTTGGCTCGTCTTGAAGTCACACCTCCGCAATCACGGGTACACGTCTGCACCGCTATGCGCTGTTCCTTTCACCCTTCTCCAAGTCACTAGAACCTTCCTCTCATCGGCTACTCTCTTTTCCCTGGCTGTTCTGCTAAGAGAGTATCTGTTTCTCGATTCTTCTCCGCCTTTGGAATGGCGCCTGTCTTCCCTGGAATAAGTAATAGCTTTGCTGCTAACGGCTAGATGCTGCCTACGGACTCACTCCACAACTGTCTCGGGCTTTCACTAATATAGAAGCGTGTTTCTTCATGGAAAATTCCGGCCAGTAACCTGCCGCCCACCAAATTCTTGTACCTCCCCATACCAAGGACACGTTCCCAGCCGGCCGGCCTGATGTTGTGTCTTCGGCATGAAGAAAAATACAATCCTTCGACAAGGGCCGGCCTGAACCGGTTCTCTCCAAGCGAACAACACCTCATAACTAAAACATTACACTTGACCTAGAAGCATCCCAAGCTGCCGAAGCAGAAAGAAAGATGGAGTCTCTCCCGTTTGAGGCCTACCAGGTCCGAATTCAGCATAACTCCATGGAAAGTATAATAATACCCTAACTAAAGGACGGATTATCCCTAATACTAACAAATCTATCCCCTAGCCTATGTGTATAAGCCCTAATCTAAGGAGGAGAATACAGAATTATATCAAAGTGCCTTGTAAATAGGCTCTATTCACTACTCTAACCCTTGCACTGGAATGATAAGAGACTGAAGTCACCTTCAATCACCTTTCCTCAAAAGAGGGCTGGGAAAATCGAGCAGAACATTTCACCCTTGACTTCAGTCTATTATACATTCATCAAACAGAACTAACATCTGTGGAAGAATAATATGAAACAAAACTAACTGATCTATGTCTAGTACCAAGTTTGCAGTATTGAAGTAGAGAAGGAACACACTGAATAAAGCAACAGATAGCTATCAAGATGCTAATAGTAATCAGAAAACCCCCTAATATTCGACGTAACATATGTAAATCAGGTAACCAATTAAAGAGCCAGTCAAACCAGCCCTGGTCAATGTGTTTTCTAACCTCTTCCGTCAAGTCATGAAGTTTGTCAATATGAGCCTGAATGGATTTCGTATGGTCAGACAGGTTAAAACAACAAAGACCCTCAAAATCAGAAAAATCATGTCCATGTTTAAGCAAAAGATAATCAATAGCCGCCCGGTTTTGCAAGATAGCTCTACGTTCACCCTGGGCGTCTAATAGCATGTCAGACAGGATTGTAGAAGTATGATTAATGGATTTCACCATCCAGCAGGCCATTTTCCCAATAGACTTGGCATTATAGACCGCCAAGGCAGGAACACCAACAATTGAGATAGCTAAACTAAGGTATTCAGATTTGGAATATAAATGCATAGACAAATCACAGTCCTCCTGTAACATCACAGTATCTCGGATCACACGAGAATTGGCATTAGGATGCGATGAAAACATCAACAAGCTCAGTCTGGTAATGGCACAAGGGCCTCCGGAAATGTTCGCGGGAATATATGGCCAGGATGTATTACCACAAGAGAAAAGCCATCCAGAAGGTAGCAACATTGTACGATAATGACTGGGGGTAACCACTAAACTCTTACAAGTCATATTATTTTGAACAGAAGTACATAATTTCGGTGATCTTCGGAAGCACAAAGTTCGTTCATGAGCTGTGAATGAAGTAGTACCTTTCAATTTTAAACGCACACATTCAGAAATAGCACTGGGATCGCAAGTAAGGAAAAAACATAAATCACCCTGCGTGATATTATAAGTGATTATCTGGGACTGGATCGGGGGTGTCGGATCTGACAGCACAATACATAAAGGGCAATACTCATGTGTAGCAAAATCTCCCAGAAGGACATTAGGACGGGCATTTGATATATTGAAAATATGGGCCAAAGTCTCTAATGAAGCAGGGACAGCAACTAAACAAGTCGCTAGAATGTCAGTCACCGAACGCATCGGTGTTAAACAAAAATGAGGGGCTTTAGTCACTCGCTTGGCTAAAGTAGTCCAAAAGTTCGATGACGAATCCCACGCAGCAAAGGAACGCGGTACTCGGGTTCTCAGATCAGCCCGGGTCGATGGGTTCCCTCCTCTCTCATCGTAGCAGTCCAAAAGGAGTCCAACGCCGACACATCCTGCCTCATCGAGTGCCCACCAGATTTATTCTGCAGTTGGCTGAACTAACCCTAAAAAAGAACTACTTTTGCTTTAATGGCGAGTTCTTTTTTCAAATCAAGGGGACAGCCATGGGATGTCCCTATGCGCCGGAGATGGCCATATTATTTATGGCACAGTATGAAGAGAAATTTGTGGCAAATAACAACCCCTACAAGAAATGTATAAAACAATGGCTAAGATACATTGATGACGTGTGGCTCCTGTGGCAGGGGAGCCACACCGAATTGATGGAATTTCATCAATGGCTAAACAACAAACACGGCGACATTAAATTCTCTATGGAACAAAGCAATTTGAAAATGACATTCCTAGATGTGGTAGTTAGCTGCATTGACGGTCGTTTAAAGTCATCTCTTTTTAGAAAAAAGACGGACAAAAACACTATTCTCCACCATAGGAGTGCGCATCCACGCAATTTAAAAACAAATTTACCCTACGGGCAGCTACTCCGCATCAGAAGGAACTGCTCTGATGTCACAGACTATGACTTACACGGAGGAAGATTTTGTGAGGATATGAAAAGCAGGGGCTACCCTAGGAAGCTGCTGAAACATGCTTTCAAACGAGCACGCTATACCCCGAGAGAATGTCTATTACAAAGTAAAGTGAAACCCGAAATGGACAAATTGGTTTGTGTAACAACATTTGGTCCACATACCCATAAAATTCGACAGACCATACTTAAAAATTGGCATCTGCTGGAGGGCTTAGAATGCCCCTTTCCCAAACCGATTTTTGCTTTTAAAAAAAACCGCAGCATTGGACAGCAACTGGTGCGCGCGGACGTCACCATTGAAAAACCTAAACATGACTTATTGTCAATGTGGGGATTCAAGCCGGTCGAGGGACACCATAGATGCGGCAACTGTGTCTCTTGTGACACAACAATCGAGGGAAGTGAATTCACACACAAAAATGTCAGGTGGAAGAACCAAGGGTTTTCAAACTGCAAAACACGGAATGTCGTGTATGCAATTGTCTGCGGATGCGGAAAATTGTATATAGGAAAGACTAACCAGCAGGTTAATACCCGAATAACACAGCATAGGTCACGAATAAAAACAAAAGTGCTAACCGCTCCAATGGTACAACATTTTGTTGACACTGGACACACTGAAACAGATTTCAAGTGGACGGTTTTGTACACAGTGACTCGAGCCCAATGTATTAAGGATGTGGACGATGTCTTATTGAGGAAAGAAGCGTATTTAATCCTGCGCTTCAATAGTTTACAAACTGGACTAAATTCGATGTCTGAGATTTCACGATTGTAATCCGCTTTGATATAATACAGTGCTCAAGTGGAACCTTTTATGTAGACTTTTACTTAGGAAAATATCAGAATGCAAAATGGGACTCCAACTCCCATAAAGCCCGGATAGCCCTGACAGTCATGTGACAGTCATGTGACACGCATTGACGATCACATGTCTGCTTTTTAAGATGGCGACTTAGTCAAACGAGTGACTCCCTGGATTGGTTTGGAGTGCACTTGGGAGCGTGTGTTTCTTCAAGATCACCAACATTTAGGTAAGCACAAAGATAGGTAACGCTTAGTGATACCGCGCATGACACAGGAGCGGGCTCACACTGTCCGTGTTTGTCATTTTAGAACATAAAAACGAACATAAAAACGAACTGAAACCGGCTAGAAGTTAGAAAAACAGGGGAACTGCATTTAAACAGCCCAAGCGCCAACAATAAGGTAGGCACCCGGTTCTGTTACTCGTTCTAAACCGCTGTTTGTAAAACCGATTGGAATAGTTGAGTGACTTTAAACTCTCCTTGTAGGTGCAATAAGACGTGTCCACCGCCGGCTGGCGGGTGGGAGCTGATTTTTGTCCCACGCACGGCTGTTTCAAATATTTACCAAACAGAAGTGCAGACTACTGGTTTGAAGGTAATTTTCCAAGATTGTCCTCTGGCCATCTAGGCGCAGGCTGTCCTGACCATTACTATATTGTAATTTGGTTCGTTGTAATTTTCTAGAACCGAATCTACATTGATTGAATAGGATCTCTTGAAAATTGAAAACCCGCTGCCAACTTGAAAATAAAGGTACACGTTTTCTAGAAAGTCTTGGTAGGGGGCAATGTATATAGGGGACGAAAATGAGGATTGCAAAATCTCACTCATTTTCTTTGTACATAATTTTCAGAAGAATAATACGAGAAAGCCCTGATGAGAACTTGCCAAATGCCAGAGCGAGTTCGAAACGCGTCGGCAATAGCAGAAAGGAATTGGCAATAGCAGAAAGAATTCAAGTTTATTTATCAGACAATTGAAAATTTGTATTTGTTACAATTCATTTTGTTTTCTTTTCCTTACTGCAAATAGCTTCATTGCTTAATACTACATAACGACTGATGCTTCTCGTATGACCGTATTTGTATATTTATGTACACTTAATGATTGGATGTCATTTTGTCATATGTATTTATGTATTTTTGTTAAAATTCTTTGTCAAATGTTTTTGTATAAATTGTATGTACGTAGTGTTTTTCTCATGCAATCAATGCTTTAACTTAATGAGATTTATATGAAAAAGTAAATGGTTTAAATAAATTCGACCATACAAATCATAACAAGGATTTGGTTTGTTGCTCAAAATATAGCTATCAAAAATCGCAGGGCCAGCATTTCTCTTTGTATAAATTATTCTATGGTCCAGCTGACCCTGTAACCCGGGACCTAACTCCTTATTTTCTGCAGACACATCCTGCAGCAACAGTCCAGAGAATGATCTGAAAGAAAATCAAATACAGGCATTATTCATTCTCGTAGGTAACATTTGTCAGCCGGGACAGCTTCCCAGCTATCTTTCCCTGGTCTCATGACTAGAACAGTATTATCATGACCGGTTGCAATAATCTCAGCTTGTTCAGGGGGATTCTTAGGCGATTGCACCCAAACTCTAGCTCCAGGATTATCCGTGGAACCAAATCCTTTTTGTCCTCGTACAGTTAGCAACGTTGGGGCAGTGCCTTTTGTGATCTCACCACTGAAAACAGGCATTATCAACAATTGAGCAATTCGGTCAGTTTTATGTATTGGTAAATCAACCTCACTGCTATTCAGCAGGAGCACCTTAATCTCTCCCTGATAGTCACTGTCAATGACTCCTCCGAGTACTTGAATACCTTTGACAGCCAGTCCTGATCTAGGGGCGATTAATCCAAAATTTCCAGTTGGTATACAGACACCAACACCAGTTTCAATGATGACTCGATCTTTACTTTTTATAATAGTATCATTCATGGCATGCAGGTCTAGACCTGCCGACCCTGGGGTCGCTCTGCATGGAGCCAGTGCTCCGGGGGTAATTTCCCAGTACATCACAGTGTCACCAACCGAATTGGGCTTTGCATCAACATTCGGAGGAAACAAACGCATTAATGGAGACTCAGCATTCAGAAAGGGACGATTATTCAAAATTAACAGTGCTTGAAACAAATAATCTCTCCAATTCTTATATCTGTCATCGGTCAATTTACGCAGTTGATTTTTTAGCAAGCCATTTAGCCGTTCAATCAAACCCGAGGCCTGCGGATAATATGGTATATGAAACACCCATTCAATGTTATTTTCCACACAAAATTCCTGCACCAATCTTCCACGAAAATGGGATGCATTATCAGATTGAATTTGGAATGGGAAACCATAATAAAGCATAATCAATTCCAATGTTTTAATGGTATTCACTTGGGTAGCTTGTTTACAGGGGAAGGCCACTAACAGGCCACTGTATGTATCAACAATGGTGCAAATGTATTGACAATTTTTACTCATAGGAAGTGGACCAATATAATCAATTTGCCAAATTTGAGCGGGCAATTTTCCGCGATGTAATTGACCTTTAACAATTTGAGGCACTTTCCGCTGTCTAGCATGCTGACAAATGGGACAATGCAAAATAATGTCTTTGATTAAATCTAAAGGAATATAAATTCCTCGATCAGCGGCCCACCTGCTAGTGGCTTTCTCTTCATAATGTCCTGCTTTCTGGTGGGCCCATTTCGCCAATCCTTCCATATCAGAATCCTGCATGTCCACCAGTGCCTCAACAATTTTAGATTTTTCATCTGCAATATTATGAAAGAATTTGTCAAGGGAGTCTATCGGGGTATGAGCATCCACATGAAAGATTGTAACAGTACTTTGCGGGAGCATTTCCCAAATCTCTTGCCATAATTCTTTTCCCCACAGTTCTTTTGAATGCAATTCCCAATTATGGGAATGCCAAGTCGGTAACCAAACTGCCAATCCATTGGCAGTAGACCAGGAATCAGTAAAAATATGACATGTGCCAGGTAACTCTTGTTTCAGAACTTGATAGACAGCATAAAGCTCAGCGAATTGGCTGCTCTTTCCCTCACCAGTTGTACTCAGCAACTTTTGTGTGATCGGATTATAGGACACTGCCTTCCAATGTCGTTTTGTACCTATGAACCTTGCCGAACCATCCGTAAACCAAACATGGTTTCTGTCCTCCGCGGACAAATCATCAAATGGTTTACCCCACTTAACAGGGGATTCCTGTACTAAAGGTACGGAACATTCACTCTCCGTCTCAACCGATGGCACCCGCGCCACCTGCTCATGCAAGGATGCAACTCCTTTTGGTCCCACACGTGCCCTGTCTTGTATGTACCATTTCCACTTAATCACACTCGCCTCCTGAGCGTGTCCAATTCGGTGAGTTTTCGGCAAACTCAAAACCCACTGCATGATAGGAATTTCAGGTCGCAGGACCACATCATGTCCCAAAGTTAATTGCTCGGTATCCACCAGAGCCCAGTAACATGCAAGCAACTGTTTCTCAAAAGGTGTATAACGCTCACCAGCATCAGGTAACTTTTTGGTCCAAAAACCTAACGGTACTTTACTTTTTCCTTGTTTCTGCCACAAACTCCAATTTGCATAAAGGCCTTGTACAGACACATTCAAATCCACATCACCATCGCACACAGGCCATAAATCCAAGGCATACTGAATCGCTTCTTTTGCCGAACTAAACGCATCTTGCTGTGGTTTACCCCATTCAAACGCATTCTTTTTACGAGTGACACGATACAAAGGGGCCAATATTTGACTCAAATGTGGAATATGCTGGCGCCAAAAACCAAACAAGCCGATGAAGCTTTGGGCTTCTTTCCTACTCCTCGGAACTGCAAACTCAAGAATCTTCTGTTTTACCTGTGGGATCACTTCTCGGTGACCTTCATGCCAATTAATGCCCAAAAATGTTACAGTCTGGGATGGACCTTGTAACTTATCCGGGTTGATTTCCCAACCTTTCTCACGCAGACACTCAAGGATTTTATCTAATTGGGTCTGAACTTCATCTTGTGTTTCACCTTGAATCAGAACATCATCAATATAATGACATATCTGAATTCTCGGATGTACAGGTACCTCAGCCAAATGCTCTGCCACCAGCCGGTGACATATCGTAGGACTATGCACATAGCCCTGGGGAAGACTTCTAAACGTCATTTGACGTCCGTTCCATGTAAAACTGAATTGTTCCTGGCATTCAGGGGCAATCGGGATTGAAAAGAAAGCATTAGCAATATCAATGGACGCATACCATGTACCTGGATGCTTTTGGATTCTTTCAATTAAAGTAATAATATCCGGTACTGCAACAGTCAAAGAGGGTGTGTACCTATTCAATTCTCGATAATCAACAGTCATGCGCCAAGAATTATCACTCTTACGCACGGGCCAAACGGGATTATTCCAAGCAGAAGTAACCGAAGTTATAACTCCTGCATCCACCAAATCCTGAATAGTGGTACTAATCTCTTCATGACCACCTGGAATACGATACTGCTTCTGACAAACCACTTTTGTCGCCTGGGGAATCTTTATGGGGGGCATTCTTAAACGACCAACCCATACGGGTCTGGATGATATATAATGTTTAGTTCCAAATTGATAACATCCATCATCCAAATGCAAAGTCATTCCTTTCAAAATGTCAATTCCAATTATGTACTCTAAGAGTGGCACGACTAATACAGAATATTCTTTTCTAGGAATTCTGCCTATTCTCATTTCAAGTGTAGTTTGTACTGCGGGAGTTTCCTTTCCACCTAAACCAGTAATTGTAAAAAATTGGCCTTTAAATTTCTTTGATTTTCCATGAATAAGAGTGGCCTCCGCTCCTGTATCTACCAATGCTCGGGCCCTTTGGATATTACGATGTCTCCAAAAAATTTCAATATCTACATAGGGTCTATTATCTCGGTGAGCCCATCTGTGTACGGGAGCTTGACCTACTTCCTAGTCATTTTTACTGCGTTCTGTCAGCCAGGATAAATGTTCTCACGTTTCTCAGGTATCAATATATCATGTTCATATCCATCTCCATTACGAAATGGATTCCTGTCCTCTGTATTGTACTGCGAATTTAGATCAGAAAATCTGTGTCGATCCTCCCTCCTCCTCAACTCAGGGGACTGATCCCTTTCATCTCTACGTCTGCTGTTAACATAATCATCTCTCCCCCTTTCTCTTTCCCCCTCTCGCTCTCTCTCTCTTCCACGTCGAGGGGACGCATCACGTACATATCGTCGATCATCACGACGATCAGAACGCACACGACGGTTGTCATCACCGCTGTCATAAGAATAATCACGATCGCACTCATTCGTCCGCACACGCCGGGCACCCTCCTTTCGGTCTAAACCGCGTTTGCGAAACAAGTCCCACAAACGAGTAGTAGTTTCACCATCAATATCCTCCTTCCTCACACCATCAGCCAAAAGTGCAAGAAACATGTCACGTCTAGTAAGCTTATTGTCTCCAGGAGTACGAGTGTCAGGCCGGGACTGTCGTTCAGGTTTAAACCAATCACCCAACTCACCGAGCTGGCGTACAGATTCCAGTACCATAGACAACGCGTTACCAGTCTGATTGATCAATAAAGTCATCATGACTTGCTTATAAGCAACCGGGGAAGAACGAATAATACGATTCCTCACAGAAGACGTCAACAAACCATCAAGCAATCTGTCAGCAGTACTCAGAAAAATCGAAGTTTTCATCACCTCCTCTTTGAGACGTTGTGCAGCATCGCGCAATGTATACCACGGCTTGTCATTCACAGGCCAGTCAGATTCAGTAGGGTACTTTTGATTACAACCCTCAGTCGCCAACTGAAGCAAAATGATTTGACCACCACCATTATAATTACGAAAATGATCTTGTACAGTAGAATCCGTACTCAAGGAACAAAACTTCAAAGAATCGCCAGCATCCAACATAATGCCAGCAGCGCCCAGTTCATAAAGGCGCACCATCCACGTAAGCAAGGCCTCACCTGCTCGCTGCCGAAATCGCTGCAAAATGTCACTAATTTCTTGTTGAGTAAAATCCTCCAAAGAGTCTAAAGGAATACCGTTCGGATTACCGGGAGCCTGCTGCAACTTCCTAAGAAAAACAGGATGCACAGAGACCGCAGGAAGAGCATCACAAGGAGCCCGGTCAGTAGATTTAGAGGAACAATCCGTATAAGAAGAATGAACACAATGCAAGGAGCGATCACAGTCACGGGACGCACCATCAGTGGCACAGGAAGCAGATTTAAAAGCATGTCCGGAGCGAGAAGACTCGCGGTTGTCAGACTCCTCTTCCGAGGAACGAGAATCACTTGAGTTCCAGATATTACCATTCCATTCATCAGGATTCCAATCCAGTCCGGCTTTCGCCACGACCAGACGCACTTTCCGTTTAGAAACGTGACCACGACGATTCTTGTATTTATATCGTGCAATCCGAACAGCCGCCCTTTCGGCGATAGTCTGATACGTTTCAAGTTTGTCGGCAAGCAATTTATTTTGACACCGCAACAAAGTATGAGCATTTTGAATTTCAACAAACTTCACTTCCATTTCCACATGCTCCTTCTGCAATTTCAACAACCTCTCATGTACAAGCCTGTACGCAGACAAAACAATCCAACCTCTGCGCCCTAAAATAGGAAGCTCCTCACCCTTCGCTACTGGCGCCTTCTGCAAACAGGAAATCACATCAGCCGGCTCCGCCAGCTCCAGACAAGAATTCCAATTTTCACTCAAACCAGTAGAATCAGCCCACTCGCGGGCCAAGGCCTCATAAGGCGTTGAATCCCAGCCGGGAATATCAACAGGCAACTTAAAAACAGATTTCGACTTTCTCAAAAACATCCTGACAAAACAAAAACTATACACACAATTATATACAAATAATATACAAATGAAACCACGTACGCGCCGAGTACAAACTCAAAAACAACCACAACACACACAGGTTTCCTAAACGGTTCGTGACGCCAAATGTTCTGCCTGGTTTCTCAGATTAGATAGGACCAGCTCATCAGAGCATTACTAACTCAGCCAGAACGTTACCATCTCCCCCTCCCTAGGACCTATTTACAACAGGTAACAACATACATCTACCACCTAAGGACAGGGAATTCCTAAGATGCATACCCAGACTTCCTATAATATCAGCAATCGGCGGCCTCACGGTCCCATACGAACCCAGACCTCTCTACCCAGACGGCAGTATCAGAATCGGCTGCCTCGCGGTCCCATACGAACCCAGACCTCTCTACCCAGACGGCAGTTTATCGGCTATAGGCGGCCTCGCGGTCCCATACGAACCCAGACCTCTCTACCCAGACGGCAGTATCAGAATCGGCGGCCTCGCGGTCCCATACGAACCCAGACCTCTCTACCCAGACGGCAGTATCAGAATCGGCGGCCTCGCGGTCCCATACGAACCCAGACCTCTCTACCCAGTGGCAGTTTATCCTATGATTACCATTACATAAAGGGATCAGTCTCACTATTCATCAGGGGTATAGAACTACAGTATTACCGATCACACAACGGTTGCCAATTTGGATAATGTACAACTTATTCTCTAATTCAAGGGGCTCTTCTCTCCCTTATTCAGTTACCACTTACCTGATCAGGGTTAACATCTGTTCACATAGCAGCATCTGACTAGAAGAACAGGTTACCCTCTCATACAAGAACACGCAGCACATGTCGGTTCACTAAGAACTGGGGTACTTTATTTCTCATTACAATAAACAATCATATAACACCACACTACAACACATAACCTGCAAAGAGAAGTGAAAGATTAGGTTGTGCATTCTAATAAGAAAGGGTCGACATCACCTTATTAATATGAAGTCTGCACTCAGCAGTCATCTAGGTTCCCTTCTCGTCTGTGCCTTGGCTCGTCTTGAAGTCACACCTCCGCAATCACGGGTACACGTCTGCACCGCTATGCGCTGTTCCCTTCACCCCATCTCCAAGTCACTAGAACCTTCCTCTCATCGGCTACTCTCTTTTCCCTGGCTGTTCTGCTAAGAGAGTATCTGTTTCTCGATTCTTCTCCGCCTTTGGAATGGCGCCTGTCTTCCCTGGAATAAGTAATAGCTTTGCTGCTAACGGCTAGATGCCGCCTACGGACTCACTCCACAACTGTCTCGGGCTTTCACTAATATAGAAGCGTGTTTCTTCATGGAAAATTCCGGCCAGTAACCTGCCGCCCACCAAATTCTTGTACCTCCCCGTACCAAGGACACGTTCCCAGCCGGCCGGCCTGATGTTGTGTCTTCGGCATGAAGAAAAATACAATCCTTCGACAAGGGCCGGCCTGAACCGGTTCTCTCCAAGCGAACAACACCTCATAACTAAAACATTACACTTGACCTAGAAGCATCCCAAGCTGCCGAAGCAGAAAGAAAGATGGAGTCTCTCCCGTTTTAGGCCTACCAGGCCCGAATTCAGCATAACTCCATGGAAAGTATAATAATACCCTAACTAAAGGACGGATTATCCCTAATACTAACAAATCTATCCCCTAGCCTATGTGTATAAGCCCTAATCTAAGGAGGAGAATACAGAATTATATCAAAGTGCCTTGTAAATAGGCTCTATTCACTACTCTAACCCTTGCACTGGAATGATAAGAGACTGAAGTCACCTTCAATCACCTTTCCTCAAAAGAGGGCCGGGAAAATCGAGCAGAACAACCATCCGGCCCACAACTTTCTGTAAGCAATCTATCAAGCTTATAGGCCTGTAATTTTCTGGTCTCGACTTGTCCCCTTTTTTAATAATGGGTACAATTTCAGGCCCTTTCCATGATATTGGGACTGGAGCACCGTGAACATTGGCATTAGCCTGAATGGTAATATACTGGACCCAGTTAGATTTATCATTTAAAAAAAGATCCGCGTGAATCCCGTCAATGCCTGGAGCTCTGCCCTTCATTACGGCTCCCAACACTCTCTCTGTGTCTACCGGGTGCATCTCTAAAAAATGTGTACTCGCATTCCTCAGATGCCCTCGTATTATCATACTTGCTGGCATACTGAGGTTTAAAGAAATCCACCCACTGATGTTTGTCAACATGGTTCTGTGGGCGTTCTGGATGGCCCCCATTGGCCCATTTCATTAGCTGCCAGAACTGTTTGGTATCTCTGTTTGTACATGCCACTCTTAGGTCCTGCCACCTATTCTCATCATACTCTTTTTTAGCCAAAACCTGAATCCTCCTACAATTATTTGTTGCCTCTCTGACTCTCTGAGGATTACTTAATTTAAGCTCTACACCCTAGTCTATTCCATGCCACAAGCCGCATTGAACCAGGAGGTCTGTGTCTGAGTAATAGTTTTTGCTCTTGACGTGCGCCTGACAAAATGGGTGCATAGCCTAGAGAAAAAAGAGTTATGAATTCCAGTGATTTCCTCTCGGAAGTCAGGATTATTTTGCAATCCAGCTTCAAAACTGGCTAGGGTGCCAATCATGTCTTCATTATTAGCAGTCAATATTTCTAGACTCTCGACAAGTTTTGCCCATTTCAAATGACGTATGTCATTCGAGCAAACCAAATCAAGAGTGGTGATTCTCTCTCTGTGGTTACTTACATTAAACTGGCCCCGGAGTTCAAAGGTAGAACATAGAGGGTTGTGATCACTTTTGATATGCTCCTTTATGAACATGTCCTTTAAGATGTGCCAAAATTAACAAACAGATAATCTATTCTGCTGTTAAAGCGGCCATTATTGAAGGTATAAGCTCTATGGAGGTCCGAGGGTGTACGCCCATTTGCTGCCCTTAGCCCTTTCTCTAAACAGAGCACCTTTAATCGTATGGCTGCATCCGTCCATTTGTTCACCGGAAGTAAATTCAACCTATGAATACCCCACCTTTCATCATCATCGCCTGCAAGATCAGATTCGCCGGGACCCAGTGGTTTGAAGGTTGTATTAAAATCTCCGGTGACCACGACCATTGGGTCCTGGGAATATCCATCAAGTAGTTCCTCCAAAGTCAATAAAACATTTGGGCATTTTTCCCCGGCCATACCCCTAGCATATACATTGTAAATATCCATGTTGATTGTAGGACTCACAATGAGGCGTATCGCAAGAATATCATTACTCTGGGTTACTAGGGGATGAATTTTGAAGCCAAGATCTTGCCGTACACAAATAGTGAGTCCTCCTGCCGGGAGACCCTTACTTCCCTTTGTAGCCACTATATGAAAGTTAAGGTAGCCTAAGTGATACATTGGGGTAAGTAGCCACGTCTCCTGAAAGAGACATATATCATATAGTTCTATAAATTGTTGCCAATCGGGGGAAAAACAAATAGCTTCCATTAACCACACTTAGTTACCCAGCCACTTTCTCACCTTGTGGCACTTCTGTCACTTGTGAATGCTCCTCTTCTACTTTGTTCTTTTGACCCTCCCACTCGGCTACTGGCCTTTTAGTGGCACTGTGATGGGGAGGAGAGTTGTCTTCACAGTCAAAGCCAATTAGAGAATACCTGCTCAGGTCTGCCAGTACCTTTTGTGTCTATTTATAAATACAGACAGGGATAAAATAGTTTTCCATCTGTATTTATATTTAAAATCCGTTTAAACAGAAAAACGGAAGCCTTACATATATTTGCTGCTCACTTCAAAGGAGGAAAGCAGAATGCTAAAACACTTTGGGGCAGATTTGCTAAGATTTTACACTGTGTTTGCGTTACAAAAATGACGCAAATTGGTGCAAAATCTTTTTGCACGTATAGCACTGCTGTTCATTACTTAGCATCAAGGGGGAGTATCATGGGTGGTGCATGGGCGTTCCCATTAAACTACCCAAAGTTTCTGACACTAAACCCAATTTACTAATAAAATAGACAAGGGTTAGCATCAGAAAACAGCATACCCTTCAACCAGGCGCTATGAAGGAGAAATGCTTTTTTCTCCTTTATTTTCCAACTTTGTATGTGTGCTGCACTGTACAGCA
Organism: Lissotriton helveticus; assembly: GCF_964261635.1. Taxonomy (NCBI): domain Eukaryota; kingdom Metazoa; phylum Chordata; class Amphibia; order Caudata; family Salamandridae; genus Lissotriton; species Lissotriton helveticus. The sequence goes on from NC_136062.1 coordinate 205,781,744, forward strand.
CGCATACAAACTGGTACAAGGTTTAAAATTAGTCTAAGCATACTATTTTTTACTGGAAGGGTAGCCTTACAGTACAAATCCTATGCTAGACTCATAGAGACAACCTTGCACTATGACACAAAGGTGTCTCTGTAGCACAGAGCAGCTAATTTCAGCACTGGCGCTAGGTGGAGGGAAGCAGAGTGCCATATTTCAGTAAATTTGGTGCTCTCCTTCTCTCTCATTTTTAAACAGCGCAGTGCAGCATTTGCGGCTGCTGCACTGTGCTGCCTGAGAAATGTTAAATCTGGTCCTTAGTGTGTATACACTGTCTGGCTGCTCAGCTTTCTTCTACCAGATTTCTGTCTGAGATTGATAGTGGTACAACAACTGCCTAAAACTGCATTTTATTTTTAGATGTGAGAGGGTATTAGGAATACCACAATACACTACCCAAACACAACCCCAGCCTGCAGAGCCGAAGACCTTGGCCATCTTAAAAATGCCCAAAGTGGGCAGGGTTAGCCCCTTGAACCTTTACCCATTATTTAGGGTATCCCCTGTTGTCATTCCTGGACTGAGGAGGATCAGAAGAGTACTAAACCAGCTGTCTGCAACCTGAGAAGATGCCTGGAGGTCAGGACATTCTCTCTCTCTTGTACCTAGTACGAGGAAGTTGAAGGACTGGACTATTTAAGGCCCAGCGGTGCCAGGGAACAACACCTAAAACCTTCGTGGGATACCTGTTCTGGCGCACTAAAGACAGAGACACGGGAGACTTCCTTCGGCGTCAAAGATCAGCGTTTATTACTGCAGGGATGCAAAAGTCATGGGAAGTACAACAGAGTGTAGGTTCCAAGAGCCTGCTTCCAATTGCATTTGTGGGTCGCTCTCTTTTATACAAGATCTTGTCATTGCACAATATGTAAGCAAAAGGTTACAACTCAGTTCCCACAGTAAAATTCAAAAGGATCGCTTTCATGTATTCAGAACCCCGGAACATAATTACAATAACATCACCAGTTCCAACTGTAAAAGCACATCTTCCCACCATTAGGTACATTCCACTTGAGTTGTAAATAAGCAGAAGAAAGAGACAAGAACAGCTGCAGGGAAGTCAGACAACAGGGAAGAGAGAGTGTGAGGATCATATTGGATGCGTAATCGTAGCTTGAAAGGGCTTGATCCCAGCACGTGCGAGGCTGAAACAATAGACCGGCACGGCGGAATCACCTTCGAGCGGAGGCAACTGCTTTAGCAGTATCCTCCCCCTACTCATAAAAGACGCACGAAAAGGCATATGCTTCTTCCGTGAAGCTTGGGAACAAAAAGGTCACGATGCGGACAGTTGCCTGTTCGCTGACTACGTGAGGGCAAGAAACAAAATGGATGCCGTATCTAAAATGGAACCCGAGGGTTCATTGGAACAAACCTGTAAATGAGATGAATTCTTCTGAGTAGCATGGCGATACCGCGTACACTTACTAAACGCGTCATTTACGGTTCATAGATACCACCCTCGTCCATTTTCGGCGATGCCCAAAACGTCGTAACGATTTTCACGGAACCTCAGACGCTCCTTTTGCCCTCATGTAGGCAAGAACTAGTCGAAGTCGGAGTCAATCTCGATTCTCATTAGATCATTCAGATGTTGTTGGAACATAATTCTATCCATCAATGTCTCTTTGGTAACAGATGGCCTTCTTATACATGTTGTAGCACAATGGCCACATAAGGCAGGACCACACTGTACACAAAGACAACACGTGAATAGAAACGTCACAACAACCCCTATAACCATCAGAATCTTCCAACCCCAAGTCGACATTAGACCCCAAAACCATCCTAGAAGCATCCAATCTCCCTCGTCCACGTGTATGGACTCCGAGATTTTGTGCAACTTGGAGATGGCTTGATAAACCGTTGGAGCGTTATCAGGTATGAATATGCAGCAGCTCGAATGGATGACCTTACACACACCACCTCTATCTGCTAGAACAATGTCCAGAACCATCCGGTTCTGTAACGTCATAAGCCTATCCGCTTGAAGCTCTGCTGTCAGATTACCAAGGGCGCTTGCAGTTATGTTAGCGGTTGACTCTACTACACGAGTTAACTGTCTCAGATTTCGGCTATTGACCATAGGGCCCCAAAACGGTAGAAAACCCTTGAAGAAGTCTCCTGCTTCTTGACCGGAAGTATCCTCTTTACTAATGACACCTCTCACAACTCTGGTTTTGTGATAGTCGGCAGCAACAGTGAAAGTCGGGGGCAAGAGATTTGCAATATAGCAGGTACCTGAGAAGTCATGTGGTAACCACGTATATGCTCGGTCATAACATACAAAATAGGTACCCTTGGCAGTCAGAAAGACAGGGGAAGAGAGCATCGGTAGAACGTAAGTATCCACACAAGCACTCTTCCCAAGCTGGGCTCTTGGATTTCGGCCACGACCTTGCAGACAAAAGTGGCCTAGGTGAGGTACAATCCAGATTGGAGATGAGCTTTTAAGCTGCCTATCACCCACTGATATACTATACTCAGCCTCACTAAGGTACTTATAGGCCTGCACTTCCTCCTCTGGGATAAGCGAAGCATCAAAAATGTCTCTATCTAGATCAGCAATCGCTGTCGCCAGAGACTTATGGTACGGGCCAGGACCAAAGCTTGCTGAGCGTGGTTCTCGATGGGGGTAGGAATCTAGTGCACTACGGAACATGGTTTGGAATGCCCGAGCTGACCCTTGGGGACTGTACGGAAGAACCAAATATGGGATACCCCTGTCCATGGTATGTGGCATTAGCCCACACACCCAACAATTTGTAGTATTTACCACCAACTGATGCTGATGCAAAAGTTGCACAAAGGAATTGTTTCTAAATTCTGCACGTCTGACTTGTTCGTGTTGGGGCAGGAGATGAAAGGAATGTGGAGAAACAATGGAAGCGAAATTCAGATTATAGGAAGGAGGAGTGGGTGAAATGGAAGGTAATAATAATTGAATCCCATAATATACTCCACCCACCAGTAGCATTGAAACGGTTAGGAACAACATAAAGATCTGAAATAGAAAACATTTTGTACAAAACACTTTTGACCTTTGCGCCAACATTTTCTCTCTTTCTGACAGCTTCGAGAAGTCCATCCTCTAAAAAAAAACGTCCGTGACGTTCTTGACACACTTCGTTCTGAGTAGCGATTGCCAATTCCCAGGAGTTCCCAGAAATCGACAAAAGAAACCGACCTAGTGTCGATAGCTGCTAAACAGAAGGAAGTACCCGCACGGCCCTACGGCCAACCCAGATGATAGGTTAAATGATTTAGAATCAATTCAATAATAGTCTCTTAGCTGCATGAAAAGAAAAGGTAAACACAATATATAATGTCCACAATGTTCATGACAACAGTAAGGGGTACTGTAAATTCAAAAAGGGAATAAAAAAACAGAACTCTTTTATTTGTCCTTAACGCGCGGTCGAAGAAAGTATCGACTTCTCCCGGGTTGAGTCTGATCTTCAAACAGTGGATTGGGTGGCGAACAAGTGTTCGATGGTCCAGGCAATTGTTCAGTACTTGTATTCCCCAATGTTGAAGGAAAGGAAATTGTTTGAGGGGAATCAACAGGGGTGTCAGATAACACTGAAGTGTTCCCTATGGTCTGTGCTTCGCTAAATGGAACAAAGCGCTGGGGAACGTCAGTTTCAGACGAGGAAAAGCCTTTACGTATCCATGTGTCTGCCGGCAGAGGAAGCGGAACCTTCTTGGTGTGGGTGGCATGCACCCAGTGTTTCCGTCCCTCCAGTCGAACCGCCGTCCTCGTGGCTAGTAGCACCTGGAAGGGTCCCACAAATCTCGGCTCAAGGTGGCGTTTTCGTCCAAAATTACGGGTGAGGACCCAGTCCCCTGGTTGGAGCCGATGACCAGGACCCTCTGTTTGTGACGGCAGAGCCTCAAAGACCTGTTGATGAATCAAACTCAATTTAGCAGTCAGATCATATAGATAATCGATTAACATCGGATATTCAAGTCTGTTCAATTCTTTAGGCCTTGGAACCCCCCAAATGTTCGCAGGGCGGCCGAACACAATCTCATAGGGGCTAAGCCCTACTCGAGAGTGTACAGTAGCCCTGGTCGATAAGAGAGCTAGAGGCAAAGCGTCGGGCCATGATAAACCAGTTGTTGCCTGGATTTTAGCAAGCTTCAATTTCAGGGTGCCATTATATCCTTCCACCAAACCTGCTGACTGAGGATGATTAGCACTATGAAATTTTTGGGATATTCCTAAACCACGACACACACTCTTCATCACACTTCCCACAAACTCACTTCCGTTGTCCGACCATACAATCCGAGGCATGCCGTACCTGGGGAAATACTCTTTGAGCAGAATTTTAGCTGTGGATAGGGCAGTATTATCCTTAAGAGGGTAAGCTTCAATCCATCTGGAGAATGCACAAACCACGACTAAAACATACTTCAAATTGTTGCATCTCTCCATGTGGATGAAATCTAACTGAATAAGCTCAAAAGGATATGTCGGGGGAGCGAAATGGCCAGGTGGAGTGGGAGTGCCCTTTCCAGGATTATGCATCAAACATACCATGCAATTCTTAACTACTCTCTCTGCACATTTAGTAATCCCATCATTCTTCCATACAGGAGACAACAACTTGCATATGCCCTTCGAGCTAATATGTGCTGTGCCATGGGCCATTGTAACAACAGCAAGCACGTATGCATCCGGTAACATCCATCTCTGTTTCTCTGACAAATCAACCCAACATCCATCCTCATCTAATTTTCCCGTGCTTTCTTTCCACTTAGTCTTTTCCATTTCAGTGGCCTCATTCTGTATTTCCTTCACACTCTCCACTGTGTCCTCACACATGCTAGTTTCTGCTGGCCATCTTACTGAATTCGCAACGTACATTCGATTTGTCAGATCTCTAGCTGTCTCTTTAGCAGTTTCGTCTGCAAACGCATTACCACGACCAACATCATCTGTCACTTTTCGATGCGCACTACATTTAATTATGGCCACCTGTTTAGGCAATGTGAGTGCATCTAAAAGGTTATTCACAAGCTGTCCATGCTGAATCTTCGTGCCATGCGACGTTAAGAATCCTCTTTCTTTCCACAATCGCCCAAAACTGTGTGCCACACCAAAAGCATACTGACTGTCTGTAAACACATTCACCCGCTTTCCTCTGGACAACACACACGCTCTCGTCAAGGCGACCAACTCAGCTGCTCGGGCCGAGTTCTGACTCAATCTCGCAGTTTCCACAATCGTACTCAACGTCACTACAGCATACGCAGTCGTCACATCACCATTCGGTAACTTAAAACAGGAACCGTCAACATACAAAGTACCATCGGGATCTACCAATGGAGTATCTTTTAGGTCAATACGACCCTTCGTTTCTTCTTCAGTTCTTAGATAACAGTCATGTGGTGCTACATCACTTGACTCCGTGTTGATCGGCAATAATGTTGCTGGATTCAACACATTACACCTTTTTATCCGTATGTGACTAGCCAGTAACGTCAGCTCATACCCAGACAACCTTGCGCTCGTCAAATGTTGAGTTTTCGTTCGGTTCAAGAGAGTGTCAACTGCATGCGGAACCATCACCGTGAGCATATTATCCATGACCAGACCTGCAGACTGTCGAATGGACGCCGCAGCTGCCGCTGTTGCTCTTAAACAACTCGGCAAAGCTCTAGCTACTGGGTCTAAGGTCGAAGAAAAATATGCGCAGGGACGCTGTTTGCCACCAAATTGTTGCGCCAGAACACTCAACGCACAACCATCCCTCTCGTGAACGTACAGTGTAAACGGCTTACTGTAATCAGGAGTACCTAACACAGGAGCCGAACACAACGCATCATGTAATTCAGAAAAACCTTTTTGACACTCTTCAGTCCATGGCAAAGGAGTCGGAACATCCTTGCACGTGAGAGCTAACAATGGTTTCGCCAATAGTGAAAAATTTGGGATCCATTGTCTGCAGTATGACGTGATACCTAGAAAGGCACGTACATCTCTCTGAGTTTTTGGCACAGTCATTCGGGTAATCGCTGCAATTCTCTCTGGGGTCAACCTTCTCCCTTCTTTTGACAATAAGTGACCTAAGTAGGTTACTTCTTGGCAGCAATATTGCAGCTTGGAAGGTGACACCTTGTGATGTAAGTCACATAAATGCCGCAACAATGATACTGTAGCAGTTCTACAAATATCTTCGGTATCAGCGGCTACCAACAGGTCGTCAACGTACTGAATCAAGGCTGCGCCTGCCGGTAATATAAATGAATCAAGTTGACTTTCAAGGGCTTGACTGTAGATCGACGGACTCTCACAATAGCCCTGTGGTGCACGTTTCAGTCTAAAACTGCGACCACCTAATGAGAATCCGAATAGGTCTCTGCTTTCCTCAGCAATCGGGATACTAAAGAAAGCATTCTTTAGGTCAATCACTGTGAACCAGGAGGCAGACACTGGAATCAGGGTCAACAAAGTCGTGATATCAGGGACCACGGGGTATTGTGGAATCACAATTTTATTTACTTCTCTCAAATCAATTATGAAACGATACACAGGAGGTTTAGATGGATCAGTGTGTTTTAAAATGGGTAACACAGGACTATTACACACATTTCCCCTAGTTTCTTCAACGACATCCTTTTTGATCAGATCGTGTACAATCGTTAATAGCCCCCGTTCTCCCTCAATGGAGATACGGTACTGTGGTATACGTGGCAATCGCACATTTGGTTTCAGCTTGATCGTATAAGGTGGGATGTCCAAAAGACCCACATCATTGGGACCTGTGGCCCATAGAGACGCGGGAAGGGAGCTCAATTCCGGCGGGAGTTTATCGATCGATAAGTACATAGGAGAGATTACTCTCCGACCTAATGTAAGCTCCACTCCTTCAGGAGAGCAATACAATGTCGCATATAACCGTTTTAACAAATCCAAGCCCAAAAGATTCTCACCACAACCAGTAGATAGAATCAATGGAGCCTCCAACTCACGAGGACCAATAGTGAGGGGCAAAGGGCTGGAGACAGGATTGCTAACCGGGGCGCCAGAGAATCCAACGGAAACATTTGTTAAGCCGGACAAAGGTGCGCCAGGGAGTTTCGAATGCATGATGGAACTTTTCGTCGCACCAGTGTCTAACAGAAAAGGCTCAACTACGCCAGATGTAGCAACTGCGACGTAAGGCCCACTCTGATCAACCGAAACTGATACTACTCCCTCTCTCTGTCGGTGGCTGTCTTAGTAACGATCGTTTACAACAGTCTCATGTTCAACATAATAGTCGTCCGCGTAATACTGCGCTGATTTATCGGACCTTACATTTCGCTGGTCAAAACAATTATTTGCGTCCGAGGACGTATTAGGGCGCTCAGTCTGATTTTGAAAGGTACCGCGACCTCTACCTCGAGATGCTTGTTGAGGACAACCACGACCCCCTCGTGCCGACACACCATTAAGGCGGTCACGCAAAGCTGGACAATCATATTTTATATGTCCCTCTCTTCTACAATATGCACATTGGTTATACCCAATCATAGATCTAAAGTCAGAGGAGTCAGGACGTGACTGTATTCTGTAGGATTGTGATTGTGGTCTATATTGCTGTTGCAAATCAGTGTGGTTTGAACGCGGAGGATATGCCTGCTGCAACAAAACCTTCGTTTTCAGCTCCTTCGTTTTCTTATCTACACGATCACTTTCTTCTTTTTCCCTATTCTCATAATATTGAGCAGTCGCTAATATCTGTGCAGTGGTTGAAACAGCCCATGCACTTTCTGAATTTTTCAATTTGTTGCATAGTTCTGGCAACAAATTCAACACGAATTTGTCAACAAACAACCGTTGGCCTCCCTCAGTGCCCATATCCTGACCACTATGATCGACAAATGCCTCTTCGAATCTAGTAAAGAAATCAGAGACACTCTCGTCCTTCTTCTGCTTACAAGCTGCTAATTTATCCCAGTTTACCCTCATCGCCGGCATAAGCGTTTTCATGAACGTAATTATTCTCTGGGGCAGTTCCGAAATTACCTGCTCAGGCTTAGCCCCACCAATTTGTCGGCCATCAGCCGCTATTATTGCAGCCCAATCACCGCCTAACTCATTCGCATGATTTTCCTGACGAATTTTCGCCCAAACGGGCTGTGGTACAACATTACCGAACAGCATGTCGATGTCGGCAAGGTTCATAATAGTAGCATCTACTAATTGAGACAACTCCTTGTAGTAACCCGCCGGATTCTTGCGTGGATCAGGCAAGGACTGTTTGACTTGTAAGACTTCTGATCGCTTCCATGGGAGGTGTATCCAAACTCTTTGGAAATGTGGAAGGACCGGAGGGGCAGCACCAGGATCACCTGGCATCCATACTGGCGGAACCTCCCTCATAGGATACTGACCAGGAGCCGTTTTCCAAGTTTCTAAGTGGTCATCATTAAATGACACGCTAGAAGGCACTGTGGATCTAAACGATAACAATCGCTCTAAGGCACGTCGTACATCGCCACCTACAATCATACCGCTCGAAAATTGACTCTGAAGTTCAATCATATCGGGCGGTACGTTATCTAAATGGTCATTATACCATTGTTCCCTCAAAAAGTTACACATTTCTTCGAACACGAATCTCCGTGTCGGCTCATTAAACTGAGAAAACGTTTCGAAAACAATGCGTGGGGGGTAGTTGGCAGGATGTCTTATCCACCTATGTGCCATTGTCACTAACGTCTCTTTCTCCTTTCCACTAGGGATCTGACTCCGTCTTTGGGGAGTTTCAGAAGTATCGGATGGAAATAACTGACCAGAAAGCGGTGAATAAAGGGTAGCAACAGTGTTAGGGATACGATTACGAACAGAAGGAGAAAGAAGAGCAGGAGCCACAACGTTAGAAGTGAAGGCAGACATAGCAGAAGCAGGCAAGGTAGTCGGGGTGGCAGGGACAAGAGGCTGAGAGGGTACAGGCAAAGGAGCAGTAGAAATAGAGACAGGTGGTGCGACAAACGTAGGACCGACAACGGGCTGACCCGCAGCCGCCGGAACAACAGGAGGGACAACAGGAGGAACAACAGGCGGAACTACAGGAGGAACTACAGGGGCCGTAGCACCCTGTGCATAAGGGGGTGGCGATTTCATCAAATACGCTAACAGGGGATCCTCCTTTGAATCCTCTTCTTTCTTATCCTGACTAGTTGATAATACCGGATAACATTTGTCTATCCTCATGTGATGTAATCTAGTAGACACTTCTATTTCTTTTTCTTCTTTATCTCGCTGACATTGTTGTACAACCTGCATTATCGGAACGATACCTTCTCTTTGATTCCTTTTAAGCTGTTTGATTTCTTTCTGTTTGGCCTCTTTACGCCGTAACCGAAAGGAATCAAACATAGCTGGCCTAGCTTTCCTTTTAAACAGCTTAGCTTCTAGATTATCTACGATCGTGAGGTCAAAACTTCTGTGTGGTGGCCAACTAAGGACACCATCTTTTTTCGTGTAACGGACCCAATATTTATTATATATAATAGGGCCCACACCATGTCGACTATAGAGCTCATATATCGGAGTTCCAACTGGAGGTATCGGACACGAGTCCTCCAACCGGGAATCCTTGTTGCAACATTTAAAGAAACCAAGAAAACCACTATGGCTAGGCATCGTGCACACTAACCTTGTATCAAACTTCAAGGGTTACCGAAGCACTAATTCTTCGTGAAAAACAAAACCCTCGGTTTTTGGCAATTGCAATTGTCAAATAACAACTAAGGACCAACAACTAAGAACCACAAATGCAATGGACCCATGCAATACAACAAAGCTTCAATAAGCTGCAACAACCACTAAGGACTGGGAGCGACCCACAAATACTTAACTGAAAATACAATGGCGTCACCCGGAAGGCCCGTCTATCGTCTCGCTTGTACGAAAGGTCTACGCCAGGCGTCGAAAACAGGTCGACAGTCAGGGCATCAGTCCGTCGCAGCCGTCAGGAGGCGGGAATCTTCGCGGGAAAAATCTTCGGACCACTTATTTCGACAACAGGATCGATGAAGCGGGGTGCACCTTTTCCTCGGAGATTTCACACGAAGTTCCTCACAATCGTCAGGCTTTGGACCGGTACCGCCGATGTCGCCCCGCGTTGGGCGCCAACTGAAGGACTGGACTATTTAAGGCCCAGCGGTGCCAGGGAACAACACCTAAAACCTTCGTGGGATACCTGTTCCGGCGCACTAAAGACAGAGACACGGGAGACTTCCTTCGGCGTCAAAGATCAGCGTTTATTACTGCAGGGATGCAAAAGTCATGGGAAGTACAACAGAGTGTAGGTTCCAAGAGCCTGCTTCCAATTGCATTTGTGGGTCGCTCTCTTTTATACAAGATCTTGTCATTGCACAATATGTAAGCAAAAGGTTACAACTCAGTTCCCACAGTAAAATTCAAAAGGATCGCTTTCATGTATTCAGAACCCCGGAACATAATTACAATAACATCACCAGTTCCAACTGTAAAAGCACATCTTCCCACCATTAGGTACATTCCACTTGAGTTGTAAATAAGCAGAAGAAAGAGACAAGAACAGCTGCAGGGAAGTCAGACAACAGGGAAGAGAGAGTGTGAGGATCATATTGGATGCGTAATCGTAGCTTGAAAGGGCTTGATCCCAGCACGTGCGAGGCTGAAACAATAGACCGGCACGGCGGAATCACCTTCGAGCGGAGGCAACTGCTTTAGCAGTATCCTCCCCCTACTCATAAAAGACGCACGAAAAGGCATATGCTTCTTCCGTGAAGCTTGGGAACAAAAAGGTCACGATGCGGACAGTTGCCTGTTCGCTGACTACGTGAGGGCAAGAAACAAAATGGATGCCGTATCTAAAATGGAACCCGAGGGTTCATTGGAACAAACCTGTAAATGAGATGAATTCTTCTGAGTAGCATGGCGATACCGCGTACACTTACTAAACGCGTCATTTACGGTTCATAGATACCACACTCGTCCATTTTCGGCGATGCCCAAAACGTCGTAACGATTTTCACGGAACCTCAAAGTGGACTCCAAGGGTGATAAGGCTGATCTCCTGTTCACGCCACAGGCGTACAACAAACTCCTAGCAGCCGTTTTAGCAACTGCCCAGCTGACCAGTGGCAACTGGACCTAGACTGGATTCTGTCTGACACCCTGGGAATCCCTAAGTGCCTCCCATGAGGTCCTCCTGGCCTTACAGGTGTACTCCTGTGGTAGATTGGGACTTAGAGGACTAAAAGACAGGATGTACATGGTTAGTGTATCTGACCCATGGTCCATCGAGGTCAGTGAATTTGTACCTATGTCCTGCTCTACCACAACAGTTGACTGTCACTATTAGCACCACAGTCATCAAACTAGCCTCTGCCCCTCTGTACTTACTGCTCCAAGCAGGGCCTGATATGTTTTTTGGGAAGGTATGTGCATGATATGGGTCGGAATCTGAGGTTTCGTTCCCTCTGTATCCCTCCTACATCCATGAACTTATAATGAGGGACTTTATTCAGCGGCAATATTAATAATAGTATTAGTTTTGTTAATTAATTCTCTGAGCAATTGATGCTTTTGAAGTTATGGCCAGAAGTGCTATTTGTACGCTATCAGACTACTAATTATTTCTATTTAGAAGTAATACTGCTTTGCTTAAAAAAACTAGTAAATTGCTAATAATTGACACCGTAGTTATTATAAAAGTAAATAGAAATTAGGTTGTGCAAGAAGTCTTTTACATGGACTCAATTTCCTTTCACAACCCTTCATCACAGTACTTGCTATTGCTGAATCCAGCATGATTGGCCCTCTAGTCATTTTTGATCTGGCTGGCAAAAGGCTTCCAAGAGTTTGTCTTACATACGATGGCTAAAGCAGACAATGACAAACGCTCAAACCAGTGCTTCATGTTAGAAGAGGCTTTTTTATTCAAAGGTTATTATTAGGGAGTCCAGTTTTAGTTGGCTGAAACTTGTTAAACATTTAAGCAATTCCATCCCGACCAACCTGTCATAGCATCTGCTGCTTCATATTTTTTGTGCAGTATCCGAGAAAGTATGTAAAAAATAGTTAACACTGGTACAAATATCCCTTTACTACTTCCAACTCTTTGTCAAATAAAAATAATTTTTTTCTGTTGTTTCCTATGAAAAAATCGCTATACCGCATTTAACTGTATTTAGTTTTGGTTTATTTTGGACTCCATATTCTTTCAATGCTGTTAGTTTTCTTTGAAGTGAATATATTGACTCTAACAATACTGTGGTATACCAATATCCAAGAGATAATATCAAGGGACAAAATAGCTAATGGTAAATGCATTTAAGGAAGTAATGATTTACTATTCCTATACCTGCATCTATCTACCGAGAAGATATAGACAGTGGTACACATATGTGGAGTTATGCATAGACAATCTAGACTTACGGTTTATTTTGTTTTCAATTCTCTTTGATATTCTGTCTCATCGATATTGGTTTTTGTTTTAAAAAAAAAACCTTTTCATTAAACTTTCGTTAATTGCAGTGTACTTTGTTACCAATGCATGTACATTGATGATGCAAAGAGAACTTTAACATTATGATCTTGTGATTTATGAATACAACAATTGTACTGAAGCATGTCTGAAACTGGCCTCATTATAGTATATATCGGGCGTATTTCGCCAAGTGGTGCTGCCACCATTGAACCTCTCCCTTCTCTCCCACCGATTTCAAGGACCTCTGATTTCATATACCATTTTTCGGCTGCACTGCAACAATGCAGACTCCTCCATTGGTCTATTCTCAGGGCAGACTCGCCCCACAGGTCTTTGCAATATTTCTTTTGACCACCATTGCGGCCATCATTAACCATAATTTCTGATACTTCTGCCATGCCTGCTCCCCCATCACACACAAAATAAGCCACTGGGTTTCCAGAGGGATTTCCTGTCCTGTCACACAGACATGACTCCCCCCTTTCAGTATTTATGTATTGCTGGGCATTCCCAGATAATATAGAAAAATGTACTCCTTTCACTGCATCCTCTTAGACGCACTTCCAAGGGGCTGCGTCCCAACTTATACATCAACATTCCAGTGGTGTAGGACCTATGCAGTATCCTTAACTGAACCAATCTAAACCTTGCTCTCAATGCTACCTCCCTCAGACTCTGTATTGCTTAATTCCAGTCATCGTCTTCCAATAATCCAATATCCTCCTCCCATGTTTCCCATAGGGCCCTCAGCGGGTCAGGCAAATTACTAATAATTTTATTATAGATCAGGGAGATAGCTTTGTCGCATATCGGGTCCATTAATAACTGGTCTTCTAGAGGACTGTAATCTGGTAGTTGTTACCCCTCTCTGATGTGTCTGCAAAGTGCATGTTCCAATTTCATGTATCTGTATTTTTCCTTCTCTGTTAACCGGTGCTCCCTCTGGAGATATTCAAATGATCTTATGCCCTGGCCTCTCCAAACATCTCCAATGTGTGATAAGTCTAACAATGTCCATTTACTAAACCCCTGGGGGGGTCCAAATACCTTTTCCTTGTCCTGACGGGTGAGAGGAGACGTCGTGAGGAGCTCTGAGCCACAAGAGCAATACCAACACAGCTACCGCTGCCATCAGTCGCGTCCGCGACTCCGGGACTTCATAGCCCGGCAGCCTTTGCGGCGGCGCGATCCCTGACGCGGAATACGCGCCAGGAGGGGCGTTAAAAAACACCAAGCCCTCGGTGGAGCGGGGGGTCCAAATACCTTTTCCTTGTCCTGACGGGTGAGAGGAGACGTCGTGAGGAGCTCTGAGCCACAAGAGCAACACCAACACAGCTACCGCTGCCATCAGTCGCGTCCGCCGCTCCGGGACTTCATAGCCCGGCAGCCTTTGCGGCGGCGCGATCCCTGACGCGGAATACGCGCCAGGAGGGGCGTTAAAAAACACCAAGCCCTCAGCGTCGCGGGACGCGAGCGGGACACCCGGGGCTAAGCCCGGGCAAAGGGCGGGCCCTCTGTGGCCCTCGGAGGCACGAAAAGGCCAGGCACGGCCATCCCCTTGACAGGATCAGCATCGCTCTGCAAAGGTATTGTGCCCTTTCATCCTAAGCAAAGCATCTGTCAGGGTCCTTGACTTCACTGGAGCTGAGTAAGATTCCTTCTCTGCTGCATGATAGCTACACCCCACAGCACCACCAATAGCGGGCCAACCATCATTAATGGGAATCTACCCCTTGAGTAACGTCTAGTTCCCTGATAACTGTTAAAGTCTATTGTTAATATGGTAAAAAAAACGGTCCCTGCTGCTACGGAGTCACTCAATACTCTTGACTCTTACTTAGTACAAGTAGTCAGCAAGATCAATAACGAGAGAAGGCAATGCCTAGGTCTGAGCCAATCACCAACTTTGCTCCCAGAAAGCCCCTCTTCAAGTATAGTAATGCCTGATATACCTGTAGAAAACCCTCCCATATACACTCCAGACTCTAATCCCCAAGATATTGGCATGGAAGACGGAGACTCAGACCCTCTGATAGATCTGTCAACAGACGCAGTCTCTGATCTTAACTACCAGATAGATACGGTGGATGAAGCTCTATCGCCCCAGCAGCCTGTAACACGGGCTATGAGAACTTGCAGAAAGTTCCAGGCAAAGCGCGGGGGAAATCGCAAGCCAGGAAAAAGCCGGCCACACCACCAAGACGCGAAGGGAAAACTGTGGAGCTTGATGTTGACATAGAGTCGAGGCGCAATATTGATGATGACCTATTCAATAGGATCCAAGACATGATAGACATGAAAATCAGGACAATTATCAAGCCTATGATCGGGAAACTGGATAAATTAACTTTCGAGGTTAAAAAACTGGGCGGATCGCAAAGTAAGTTGATCGAGGAGGTGGAGAACCTATCTACCCTTGTCACTAAATTGGTGACCATGGACGCGGAGAATACCCCATTGGAAAGCCAAACACAGTCTATCCCGCAAGGGCAGCCACCAGCATCTCCATCACCACCTGTGCCTAGCCAGGAGCTAGTAGGAGACTCCCCTGTAGCACCAGCTGCCGTATCTGCCGTATCAGCACAACCGCAAAATGAGGATGACTCAGCCCAATTTATTTTGGAAGCCTCACCAGTAGTACTGGTACTGGCAAATGTTCCTGTTCTATCACACGACAAAACAGAGACTAATCAGGGTCTAAAGGATAAAGCGCTTCACTGGCTCACCAACAATATGCAAATGGCATACCAAGGGTTTGACCAATTAGCAGGGGATATCGTCATGACAAGGAGAGTATCATGGATTGGGAATAAACCAAAAAAATTTAAGGGGACTGCATAATATAAAATTTTGCTAACGCAGAGGTACTCCCAAATATCCTGTCCAATATCTTTCCACCCCAACGACGAAGTGGCTCTATAATTCCCCTCACCCTGAAATGTTTCTACAGCAAGATCCAGCTTGCTACTTTTCCGAAGACTCCTAGATTTAGGAGATATATAAACAACAATTATTGGGGAGGGGATACCAGACCCCGATACAACAATGATTGTTTCCAGCCAATGACCAACCAGGAGACTGGAAAATATAACTATCCGATCCAGCCAATTGCCAGATCAGTAATGTCACATGGGCACACTATAAACGGTTGGGGTCCTGGGTTCCCGGGGCATGACCACAGAGCTCAGGGCAACGGGTTCATATCACGTTCGGGATTGGGGCAGCCTCGGAGACGCCCAAATACACCAGGCCCTATGTGGAATACAACAGCAAGTGGATGGAGTCAGGTAGCTACCCCGTTTGATTGGGGATTTGGAATGGGGAATAGGTATGGACCTTTATCTAACCTAAACGACTGTGATTGACTCACAGATGCTATTGATTTGACAACCGATGCGCTGAACACGTCAGCACCCAAAAGAAGTCAACATACCAACGACCATGATTCCAGTGAGCCCAGTCTCCAGATAGTGATAGACGACCAAGCAACACTAAATTGTGCCCATCTCCTCACACTAAATCAGCCTAAGGACTGTGCACCACAGAGGCTTGCCAGCCACAATCCGCAGAGCCTACCTCAAGAGGGATCTATTGAGGTGACAAAACTGCCACAAATCGCTGTAGGGGCTCCGGCGGGGCCCCAAGAACTCAAGCAACCTACGGACTCCTGTAAGATTATAAGCTGGAACATTGCAGGCTTAAATGCTAAAAGACGGGATAGGGCATGGTCCAGTTTCGTCTTAAATCATCATATCATTGCACTCCAGGAAACCTGGGATACATCCGCCAATCTCTGGTGGGATGGGTTCACTTGTTTTACCAAACCTGCCGTACCCAGTCGCATGGGGAGAGCTAAGGGAGGTCTAGTGATTTTGTTCTCCTTAGATCTGAAGGGGAGTTACAGGCAGATAAGCACTGATTCCCATAATATCTTAATGGTTGAAAGGGTGATCAACAACACCAGCAGGACCATATACGTAAATTTTTACAATTCAGGGAACAGTGACTATAGAGGCTGTAATGTTGCTAATTTAGACAGCATTTTAAAAACCTTAAGTCAGAACATCAATTACGTTTTTGAGTTTATTCTATTAGGCGATTTTAACATTCACTTGTGTAACCTAGCCTGTAGGGGACGCACTGATGATGGGGACGAGGGACCACAGGGCCCCCACTTTGAACATTCTATAGAGGGGGAGGAGCTAGAAGACCTACTAGCTAACTTCGACCTGTACGAGCCTGAAGGTGGCCCCAGACTGCCAACTTTTATTGGTGCCCAGCAAGGCACAATAATAGATTACATCTTTGTTTCACAAGGCATTCTAAACCGGACTATGGATTACCGCACAGTCTTAACACACTTTAGCGATCATAACCCCGGTAGTACTCGAAGTGGCTTGGGGAGCCCAGATGGGAGTATCCCCAGTATTAGCAGAACCTGCCCACCCCTTGAGGACCACTGACCAAGACAGGCGAGTGAAATGGGCTAAAGTGATTCCAGAAAATTTTTATGAGAAAACCTTTCCCAAAATCAAGGATAATGTCGAGATCTGCAAAAAACATAGTGCGCAGGGCAAAGAAATAGTAGAGGCATTCGAGCTAATATGCGGCCAGGTGTCACAGGACCTTTTAGTAAAGTCAAAAAAAGGAACCCCTGGAATTATGCGCTGGTTTGACTCAGCATGTTCAAATGCCCACAGATCACTGTTGGAAGCACTAAAAAAGACCCCTAGGGTAAAAGAGGACATTATCAGTCTGAGGATAACCTACAAGTTAGCCATAAAGAAACAAAAGGACACCATCAAACGCGAAGCATGGGAAAATCTCCTCTCAGTGGCTGTGCTGAAGGACAGCAGGAAATTTTGGGAGATTATCAAACAGCCATTTTTTTCAGAAGACACCAATGAACCCATAGACTGCGTTATCCCCGATGAAAAATGGCTGACACATTTTAAAAATGTTTACGGGGATGCGGACGAAGGATCTAAAGATGCCCCGTTGGTCACTGTAGCCGTCCGCCCTATCCTCTTTAACCACTTAGAAGTGGAAAAAGCAATCTTGGCTACCACAAAGCATAAAGCACCTGGCCCTGATGGCGTCCCTGCAGACTTTTTTATGTATTCACCGAAATTGTGGGCAGAGGTTTTGACAAATTTGTTTAACTCAGTAAATGGTAACCCAGTTCCCGCCTCATGGGCCACATCCATAATCGTGCCTATTTTTAAAAATAAAGGTCAGCGGGAGGATCCCGCCTGTTACAGGCCTATATCCCTCTTGGATTCAACCGTAAAAACTTTAGGCCGAGTCCTTCTATCTAGGCTGAGGGAGAATGTCGAGAGCTGTGGCGGCCTGTCTGAGATACAATACGGGTTTAGAGAAAGAAAGGGGACCATTGAGCAGTGCGTTAATCTGCATTTACTCATCGCTAAATATACCGTGGCCAAGGAGGGGTCCGTGTATCTAGCATTCATGGACCTCTCCTCGGCTTTTGATTTGGTCAATAGATCAAAGTTGTGGTCGATTATGCTGGAGATGGGCATCGACGATGCCTTGGTTACGTTCATGGCCACTTTGCACCAGGAGTTGTTCGCAGCAGTTCGTGTAACGAATGATGGTAGACGTACCCCCCTTTTTAAATCCTTGAAGGGGGTACGGCAAGGTTGTATACTAGCCCCCTTGCTCTTCACCATCTATATCAATGGCCTGGGCGCACACCTGAGGGGGCAGGAGGCGGACGTCCCGTATGCAGGAGGAACTCAAATTCCGGCACTCCTGTATGCGGATGACGCCGTGCTCATCGCCCGCACGGGCGTCGGCCTCCAGCACCTTTTAGATGCTTTTGGCTCATTTATGGAGCATCTGGACCTCAAGGTAAATGTAACAAAATCACATACAATGGTAATGGGACGTGAGTGTTACAAGAAAAGCCATAAAACATTTTCTTGCAGAGGGGATATTGTCTCTAAGGTATCTACTTTTCCCTATTTAGGAGTATTGTTTGACCAGAAAGGGTCCTGGGCGCCACAGATAAGAGCAAAGAGGCTAGCTGTTATTAGATCTTCATCAGCTCTCCTGGGCTTTGCTGGCAAGTTAGGGGCTAGGCCTATGGAAGCCCTCATAAAAATCTATAAGTGTAAATCTGTGGCCATTGCATTATATGGATCCGCTTTGTGGGGGTACGTAAATCTAGATCTAATACAGAGAGCAGAGAATAGATTTATTAGAACATTGCTCTCTGTACCACAGTCAACCCCAACTTACTCAATTCACAAAGAAGTGGGCTTACTCTATTTGTCAGATACATTGAGTATGTCTCCTCTGATTTTTTGGCTGAAAATGTGGACCAACGAAGAACTTCCCTTGAACCATAAAATTATGCAGGATGTTCTATCTCTGGATAAATCTAAGAAGATCCCATGGCTGGCCTATTTGGCCAAAGCATTTGCAGATCTGGGTCGTCCGGAGCTTTTCACCTCCCCTGAGAAAATTAAGGCACAAGACATTGACTTTGTTAAAAAATCATTTAGGGAAAGGAAGGAAGCTTGCCGTGAGGAATGTCAACTGGTGAAACCATCAGTAAGGGAACACAGCCTCCTGGTCAGCTCATCCTCACTCGCACCCTATCTTAGTTTTGTCACAATCCCCTTCCACAGGTTTTTATTAACTAAATTCAGATTTAATTTGTTAAATTTTTACTTAGGTTCTTTTAAAACTTGGCAGAAGCCAGATTTAGCCCCTCCCTGTAGCTGCGATCAGTTTTCTGTGCAGGATACAATGCATTTTGTTATGTTTTGTGGGCTGTATATAGAGCAGAGGAAAAAATACTTGTTCCCTATTCTGAAAGAGGCCGGCTTCACTCAGGTGAGACCAGCCCTACTCTTTTTACAATTATTGCCCAATCCACGCATTACTTTTTGCATAGCTAATTTTCTGGTAGCCGCCTCAAGGGCGAAAGCTATCTGCCAAACCTCGCCTTAAAGAAAACGTTTTTAGTATGTACGCTCGCTTTTGAATGTAAATTTTTTTCATTTTTTTTAACCTTGTACCACACTTTTTTAAAATTGTATAGCATTGCTTTTAAGATTAATACTCTGTAAGAAATGTTTTTATGTTTTCTTTGTATGACTTTGAATAAGTCGAATAAAGATATTCTGACTGACTAAACCCCTGTATTGTACCCACTTCCTTTAACATATCGCTATCACAAAGAGGGGTTCACTTTGTCACCCTAGGAATTTGGTGGCCTTTTCCCAAACACTTATCACTGCTTGCGTATCTGGAGGCAGGTGTTGAGCACTTGCCTTCCGGTAGAATGCACCAAAGTATCCCCTCTGCCGCATTGCCAAGTGGTCTACCCTGTACGGTGGTTCTCCTCTGTCCATGAAGAGCCAGTCATTGAATGCCACCATCTGTGAGGCCCAACAATATTTTTTGATGTCGGGAATTGCCAGATCACCCTCATAGACCCCCCCTTTGGAGTTTAGTCAATGCTATCCTTGAGCCACCCCTATCCCACAGGAGATTCCGTAGTTCACTTTCTATTTCTCAGAAGAACCTATCCGAAACCCTGTAGGGGGTATTTTGTAGGAAGTATAAGAAGCACAACGATGCATGCATCATTTTGAAGAGCACAACTCTCCCCATCAAGGAGATCGGAAGGACTCTCCAGTGCACAACTTCTCTCTTCAAACGTTCAAGATGGGGCAGCAAATTCACATCAATGAATTGAGTTTCTGTTTTCGTAAATCATAATGCCTAAGTATTTGAATGCATCTTTAGTTTGGAGTTTAACCTCTCTAATCAGCTGGGTGAGGCTCCATCTGTAAGCCCGAAAAGGACCGATTTGTCCCAGTTGATTAGATGATATGAGTAGGTGCCAAATAACCAGAATATCTGCAGCAGTCTGTCTATTGTGAATCTGGGCCTGGTGGCATAGGGAAGGACACCATCTTCACATAGAGATATGCATTCCTCCCATTCTCTGCTCCCGTAACCCCCGTCACTAAAGGATCTACTCGTACACAGGCCGCCAGTGACTCCATTGCCAATGCAAATACCATAGGGGACAGAGGGCACCCCTGCCTCATCCGTCTATGCAGGTCCAATGAGTGGGAGAACGCACCATTCACTCACACTCTGGCCAATAGATTGGTATAGAGCATCTTGACCCTCGACTGATATTGGGGACCGAATCCGAGCCTTTCTAGGACCGCAAATGAGTATTGCCATTCAATACTAATGAATGTTCCATCAATATTGTTGATTTGATATTCAGGAGGAATGCCCTTTGAAGGCTGAACTATGTTCCAACACTACTTAATCAGCTGAATACAGCAGAATATGATTTCCTGCTTTGCCTGTTTCTATGGGACCAAAACAAATTCTAATACAGTTTGCTGGAAGATCTGAGCGATAAAGTAAACATAGTTATAAAGTCATTGGGCAGCCATGCTTTCTGCCATTTTCAACTGCTCATTGGGAGTTTGGGGGGCAGGAGGACAAGCAGGGAGGAGGGTCAGTGAATAGATAAGAAGAGGAAGTCAAGACTGGCCAGGATATATATGCACCAAAGAGCAGATAAGGTTGGGGAACCAGCGCCATGGGGGGCATTCGGCGGGAGCTGGGAGGCATAGGTAGGAAGCACTCCCCGCAATGGAGAAACAGTTATGTGAGTGGGGAGGAAGGAGAGCTGAGGAAGAGGAGCAGGTCAGTCAAGGGTGCTGCCAATGGATACGGGCCGAAGGGAAGGAGCAGTAAGGAAGGGATAGTAATCCTGGCTTGCTGGATCTTACTTTTGCTTTTCAGGAGCATCAAGTACGCTGGCAGGAAGACTCAGTGGAGTCATATGCTCCTCAGAGACCCAGAGGGGAAAGGATGGCAGGTTCTAGTGCAGCCTCCCAAATGCTGGCAAGGGATTGTTAAGACACTACAACGGTCTTGGGCGGCCCCCATGGTGCACCTACCTGGATGGCTCAATGCGGCCTCTGGAACAGCTGGAGGAACAGCAGGGCAACAGGGGAGAAGGCATGGACCACGAAAGCATACTAAGGCCCACTGGTATCAAGCTGGAGGTAATGAAAGTTCTACGCAGCAAGGCAAAACAGTGCTGAAGCACCAGGAGAGGTGAACCCAAGTTCATTTGAGGTGGTAGAGGGCAATACACAATTGGATTATGAGGAAAAGAGTTTAGAAGAGGGTTAAATAGTTGAGAATCAAGCCAACGGGGCGGAAGACAATCAGAGGGGGTCACATAGTGCAGCTGGGGGGGTTCCAGTAATGTGCTCTGCCAGGTCTGTTGTAGGATCGATGGGAAAAGGTAGGACACCATGCACAGGCCAATGTGGTTGGAGCCCCTTCACAACTGGTTTGGCAGCTGGATCCAGTGTGGGTTCTGAAGTTCGGGGTCGTGAGATACAAAAAGTGTTGTTAGTAACCCCGGGCATAGTTCGTGTAGTAGCGCTATGTGTAGCTACGCGAAGTGAACTACGCACTACGTGAGCTACGCGTAGCACTACGTCAACTGCGTAGTGTGGTAGGGCAATGCTGTTCGCAATTATTGCACAGTGCCGGATGCTTGTCCGCACTGTGCAATCATTGCAAACCGCATCTTGCACAGTGCAAGCGGTCGTTTTCTGCCGCTTGAGTAGATTTTTACTTGAGTGGCAGCTTTCTCTACGCCGACTGGTAGTTTCTCATCACGAGGGGTCGCGAGCATACGCGACCACTTGCAATGAGAAACCTTACCGCCCCGCGTTGAGAATCTCGCTGGGAGGTTTATGTTCCACGCTCGCGATCAGCAACTTGATGTAGCTGATTGCGAACGAGGAAAAAGTCTTGCCGGGATGTCATTTTGGTTGCTCGTGGTCGCCAACTTGACGTTGAGGACCGGGAGCGAGCAAAAAATGGCAACTACGTTACGCTACGTGTTTTTGCACTGTGCTAAGTGCAATCCGCATAGCGCATAGTTGAGCAAACAACGCAAACATAGCGTAGTTTTCTGCCCAGGCCTAGTTGTTAGGGATAAATGTGGGAGAGATAGGCACAGTGGCTAGATATGCCTCACGAAAGATTTGTATGTAAAAGTCACAAGGGTGTGTACAGAGACACAGGCGGAGGGACAAGTGACGGGATTGGGCCAACCACAAATACAGGACATAGGGGGGCATACACTGCCAGTGCAGGCAGATAAGGAGGCAATGCTAGAAAAGATGAAGCAAGAAGAGAAAGGCAATAAGGTAGGAGTTCAGGCCAAAAGAGGGGTGCAAAGGGACAAAGTAAAAGAAAGTAAGGAACTTGAAATTAGGAAATTACCTTATATGGTAACTGATAAAGCCATTGGGAGTTCACCAGATGTTGCCAACCAAGGACAAAATATGGAAAGTGGAGTATATAAAGATGTTAAAATTGCTGCATAGAGAACTACAGGCCAAGGAAGGGTCAAAGGAAGAAGAATTTGAATTGTCGAAATGACCCAGGGTGGTGACGACAATAGAAAATTGGACTGCAGCTATCCTAATTTTTGCAAGTGTATATTGCAAAATATACCCAGAGGGGTGTGTTTCCATGATCAAATACATGCATGTGATCAGAAGAGCGCAGTTCATATATAGGGGATACGCCTGATCATGATGTGGAATTCAGGGCATGGTTAGCATTGGATACAGAGGCTAAATGGGGGGAGATTGACCCAGACCTCTATCAACAGAAAAGAAGAGATGGAGGAGCAGCAGGACCCCAGAATGCCGCTCAGCCTTCAAAACTGCTGTCACCGAACACCACCTCCTCATTAGAACAACAAAGAAAGCGGTCCTACAATAAAGAATCAATGCCAATTCAATCAATAGTAAAGAATTCTTTGCTGTGATCAAAGAATTTGCCAAACATTGCACAGAAACAGCAGGCATCCTACCCTCCCAAGACCTCTGCAACAACCTTTGCACCTTCTTCCACAGTAAGATTAAGGAGATCTACAACAGCTTCGACAGCCTCGATACCAAAGACCCTCTTGCCCCACCTGCAACCACTACACCCAACATCACTGGATCCCAGCATACCCTGCTCAAATGGACTCACCACTGACCATACCCTCAAGATCATGAAGAGCATCCACTCCAGAGCATCCACAGACCCCTGTCTGAACCACATCTTCAAAAGAGCCTTCACCTCCATTGCCCAAGAACTCTGCAGCACCATCAACTGCTCCATCAACTCCACTATCTTCCTGTAAGACTGAGAAACACAGAGATCAACCCCTTGCTGAAGAAAACCTCTGCAGATCTGACAAAACTAAAGAACTTCAGACCCATCTCTCTGCTCCCCTTCCCAGCCAAGGTTACCAAGAAGGCCATCAACGCACAACTTTCTGAGTTCATTGTTGCAAACTACATCCTGGACCTCTCTCAATCTGGCTTTCAAAGCAACCACAGCACCAAGACTGCTCTCCTCACCCTCACAGACAATGTCAGCAACCTTTTCGACAGAGGCGAAACTGCAGCCCTCATCATTCTGTACCTCTCAACCACCTTCAATACCGTCTCCCACTGCTCCCTATGCACAAGACTCCACTACATTGGCATCCAAACAAATCCCTGGAATGCATCAGCTCCTTCCACACTGGCTGAACACAGCAAGTCTGACTAACACTGTTCCACTCGGAACCCAAAGAGATCAGCTGCAGAGTGCTTCAATGCTCCTCCCTGACCCCCACTCTCTTCAACATCTACTGCTTGCAGCCATTGATAGGAGCCACAGACTCAAAATTATCTTCCAAGCCAACATCACCCAGCTGATTCCCTACCTCACCAACAAACCCATAGTCACCAAGAACAACTTCCGCGATGGAATGAAGGCGGCTGCAACGTACATGAAGGAGAGCTGCCTCAAGCTCAACTCAGATAAGACCAAACTTCACATTCTGGGCTGCACCCCATCTGCCTGGGACATCTCCTGATGGCCTGCAGCACTTGGAACCCCCCACACCCACCATACACAAAACTTTGGCATCATCCTAGACTCCTTGCTCACCATGAACCGCCAGATCAATGCCATCCCATCATCCTCCTTTCACACGCTCTGCCTGCTCCAAAGATCTCCAAGTGGATCCCTACCAAGTCCAGAAAGACAGTCTGCCACACACTGATCAGCAGCAGATTGGATAACGGCAACACACTCTATGTCGGCATCACCCTGAAACTCCTCAAGAAACTGCAGAATATTTAGAACGCCTCCGCCAGACTCATCCTCAACATCCCCGCTGTAGCCACATCAGTGGCCACTTAAGAGACCTCCACTGACTAACTGTCAACAAAAGAATCACCTTCAAGCTCCTCACACATGCTTACAAAGCTCTACATGACACAGGACCTGCGTACCGCAACCACCGCCTCTCATTTCACACACCCATCAGAGACATCCACTCCACCCAACAGGCCCTGGCTACCATCCCATGCAATAATAACACAAAAAATCATCGGGTCTGTGTTAGCACAAAGAAGACTGAATGAAGTCGGGCTAATGTCTCACAAAATCTCACGTTGGGAGAAATCCCTTTTTGGACAAAGACCATCAACCACCATAAGTTGCATGCTTCATCATATGGGTTTCTCCTCCCAGTGGGAAAGCCTACTCCCACTGAGGGCTGCAACCTCCTCAATGTGAGGAAGGAGCTCAGGGATGTTTTAAAGATATTAGGATACTATCAAGGATGCTAAAATCCCATAGATGAATAATATTGTGGTGAGAGCGCAGCGCAAAAGAAATGTGAATCAAAAGATAGTGAGATTAAAACTACCTAGTGTGCGCAAAACAGAACACTTTATTCACTTGATCGCACTGGTAGAATAAAAAACAGTCCAGCGAGCAGTATGGATTTACAATGCTCGTTGTCCAAAAGAGGTCAACATGTTTCAGCCTAAGTGAACTCAATAAGTATCTAGACTTTCATCAGGACCAGAAAACCAAAGCTGCTGTTGAGTTAAAGTGAAAAATATGAAAAAATATATAATGATACCAAACCAGTAGTCCTAATGTTTTTTGTCAGATTTTACTGGATGTACCTAAAAAAGTGAGACAAAAGGGAAAAGACACAACAAATCAGACAAACAGTAATCCGTCAGCTACAGTATACATGTGTTATTTGATGAGGGATCTCATTATAACCTCTCACAACCATCTGGGTATTCTTGTATGATTCAATAAATACACATACCCAGATTTTTGGCTAAGCGGCCTCACCTCAACCTGGCGACAGCTCAGGGAAGGGGTCCCGTTCTAAGAAAAATGAAGATAAAATTAAATGAAATCATATGTCAAGCTTTTGACATCTAAATGTTGACACTGAAAAACCATGGTGTATTGGTAAAGAATTTACTGTTATCAGTGCAATGAGAAAGTCAAAACTACCTAAGGTCATAAAAGATTCAAAGGCAAGGGTGGGCTATTCTAACCCAGGAGAACCCTGTGAATTGCAGTGTCACAGTGGGATTTTAATGAATGTGGTAGACAGTACGTTTGATAGGCAGGTACAATATATGGAGTGTACTGACATAAATTAGTTATCCGATTTTATATATATAATATGGATTATAGTATCACCGCAGGATTGTCCTGAATGTAGCAGGTAGGCCATGCACTTCAGGTCAAATGTGTGAAGTGCACTAAACACAAGGTAGTTATCTGATTTTTAGGATATCAAGTAGGCTCCCATTCACTTGAGCAACTAATGATCTTAGGCCATAGCGCTTTGGTAATACTCAACAGTTATAGTTAATAGAGTTTACCCAAAGCAAAATCGGCGATGAATATCAGACTAATATACTACCAGTAGGCCGTGACACTGCCCTAAATTAGTGAATCTATGTAGAGGTCTCAGAGACATCCAATCGATTGGTAAAAAAAGCTCAAGAAGGCTCAAATTTACAAACTAGAATATTAGCAGCGCCCCTGTCCCTGATTCTCATGTACCTCTCTGTCGGTAACCCGCCGTGGTACATGAGCTGCTACCGGAGGTATTGACGGGAGTCCCAGTCTGCAGTAGAAATAGTAACGAGGATGGAGAGGATAGAGTAGAAGGAATAGATGTCCAAGACGAGGAGGCCAATTGGGTGCAGCACCATCACAATGATGGCCACCGGTTCCTTATGGTTTCCATCAACCACCTTTTCAACCGACTATGTATCATTTGCAACCCTACAACAATATGGCTCCTAATCAGCCTTTTTTAGAGTATGACCAAGGCCACTCAAGAGGTTGCAGAAGAAACCAACAAGCGAACATACACTGGAGCTCGCCATTGGTTTCCAGGACAACAAACAGTGTGATCAAACACCCTGTCCAACCAAGGGGCAGCCTCGAAGCGTCTTAATTGTCAACTTGAGTAAATGTACACTTACAGATGATGAAACAGCTGTTCTGAATAGAAGT
Organism: Lissotriton helveticus; assembly: GCF_964261635.1. Lineage (NCBI taxonomy): Eukaryota > Metazoa > Chordata > Amphibia > Caudata > Salamandridae > Lissotriton > Lissotriton helveticus. The sequence continues at coordinate 205,808,680 of NC_136062.1, forward strand.
CTGGGTTTTTTGCTGATGTATGAAGGAGATACTTTCCAGATTAGAAAGGAATTGGCCTCCTTTTTTCCGAAAGTCCGCTTATGCTCTTTCTTTCAGGATAAACCGATGAATAAACAAGAAGAGGACTTAAAGAACACTGGACTGAGGCCGCAGTCTATCTTTAACCCTCCTGCACATCTGATTCCGACACAGATCTCTACCTTTGAGAAAGCTGTGCTACAAGACGTGACAAACCTTTTCAAACAAGATACCAGGCAGTTCCAAAATTTACCTAAACATGAACGCCTAACACTTCAACAATTGGCTGTAGATGACTCTATCATTGTGAAGCCAGCAGACAAAGGGTTGCCATAGTCATTATTGACGTCATGACCTACATAGCTGAGTGTCTTCGACAACTTGAAAACAGAAGGTTCTACAGACCATTGAAGATGGACCCTACAAAACGACTATCCTCAGAAATAAAAAGGATGGTAGACGAGGCCAAAGTAGAAAGCTGCACATGTAGCTTCATTCTTGATTACACCTTATCCCTCCCAATATCCCTTACTTTTATGTATTGCTGAAAATACACAGAAAACAGCGACCATCACCAGGGAGGTAGATTATTTCTGGAATTGGATCTATTCTTGAGCCCTTGTCAATTTTTGTTGACTTTTTTCTTCGACCTTTGGTACTCAAGATGCCAATTTACATCCAGGACACAAAGGACCTTTTACGTCTCCTCGCTGAGACCTCATTTGATGCAGAGCAGGTTTATCTAGTCCCTTCTGACATAGAATCTCTGTATAGCTGCATACCGCAGGAGGAGACACTTGCCACGGTAGGGACTTTACTCAACAACAATCCCAGTGATAGCATCACTCCTTTGCATTTTATCATGGCTTGGGCACATCTGGCCATGAAAGAGAATTTCTTCAAATTTGAAGACGACCTCTATTTACAAATGTCGGGGACATCCATGGGCAGTGTTTTTGCCCCTAGTCTGGTGAATCTCTATGTACTTATCTTTGAAAAGACAGAGATTCTACGAGATTTTAACTCCTATCGTAAACACATCCATGTTTGGAAAACGCTACATCGGCGATGTGTTCGTGATATGGAGGTGCACCCCTGAAACTATCATGTCTTTTCACCAGTGGTTAAACATCAGAAATAATTTTCTCAAATTTACATTTGAATTTTCCAACACTAGTCTACCTTTTCTTGATATTTGGATCTTTCCTTAAGGGGCAGGAGTGAGTACTGAGCTATACAGAAAACCTATGGCTCACAATTCACTCCTATCATATCAAAGTTATCATCCGAAAAGAAATAACCATTTAATGCTATTCGAAGATCCAGAAAAAGAGCTGCAAATAACAACAGAGATGCTCTGATCGAAGTAACACCTCCTAAAGAAGAACAATCTAGGCTTACTTGTGTTAACACCTTTTGCAGGAATTCTAACCAGATTAAAAAGAGCATTCTCAAATACTGGAAAATTTTCAACATTGGGACTTTTCCGTTGCCTCGTCCGTTGTTCGCCTTTAAGAGCAGCATGAATATTAAAGATCAGCTAGTGCACACTCGGCCTACATTCAATAAACCTTTCAACCAAGAATCCCTGTGGGGCCTACTTCCTATCAATGGACATTTTCCGTGTGGGTCATGTGCAGTACGCCCACAAACAAAAAGAACCACTGAAATTGATATCGGCACAAGTAGACCATGGATTTTGTCAAAACACACAAATTGTAAAAGCGAGAAATTGATTTACTTAATCACATGCCCATGTGGTTTACACTACGTGGGCATGACAACGCAAAAGTTCAAGACATGGATACTGGAGCATAAAAGCACCATTCGGTGCAGAAAGTGCTCTACAAAAATGACGAATCATTACTTAGATATGCATCCCACTGAAGGTGATGTAAACTGGACAGTCCAAGAACAACATTGGATTCTCGCACATATTACAGACGTTTCCAGATTTTTGTTTAGACATGAACAGCGGTGGGTGCATAGCCAATAGGTCTCGGCATTGGTGACTGAAAAGAAGATGATCACCTTTTAGTTCAGTTTGTCAAAGTGAAGGTAGTCAATATTATAGACAAAGGTTGTTACATAATATGTCCATCTCAGTGTAACTTCTAATATGTAATGATATAAAATCCATATATATTATAATTCAATAATGTGAATTGTTTCTTAGTATTTTTTTTATCATTTTCAGATTATTTTGTGGCATTTCCTGACAAAGGCACACCTTGCGCCAAAACGCGTGTTGAAGATTCAATATTCTGCCACTTTTTGTTTTTTAATTGTGATTTTATCAATGTCAATCATGTACAAAATAGTTAATATCATGATGCTTTTTATGTTAAAAAATGTGTGTTTTTAATCAAGAACTGTTACTATGTCAATAGGGCATTGAATAATTGTCATTAAATCTTGGTAATTTTGCACTCCGGTCATTACACTGGGTTTATTAATATCATATACATGAATCTTATTAGCATAATTAAGTTGCCTAAGAATTAATTCTTCATTCCATATTACACTGTCCTAGGAGTTGTACTAGCAATTTGTCAGGGGGTTCTTGTTACTCACATGAAACTTCCACTGTGTGGCAGCACCCATGCGGCAACAGGTATTGCCCACTGTTAGGAACTTTTGAACCGTTTGAGCAAGGAAATTTTTTTTGTTCAAAGCTGTAGATTATGCAGCAGATGATGGATTATGTGTTAAATGTGGCAAATATATAATTATGCAGGAAAACACAGCTGCCGCAAAATCACATAATTCCAGTGGCCCGAACTATGATATATTGTGAGGCTTGTATTTTTTCCTTAACACATTTTTTATGGTTTCAAAGTCTGAGAATGTAAAGTGATGTTGGCCGAAATGTAAGAACTTGGTGTTATATATGTCATGGCCCCCCTTGTCAGGTATGATTTAAATGTTACAAAGTCATCTAGACCATTTCGAAATCTGTTTTTTTCACACATAAAGTCAAAAGCAAACAATGCTCAAATAGTTTGTACGGGAACACTCTTTCTTTCATGTCATCCATTAACTCAAGCATTGGTAATGCAAACCATTTTGTCTTCTAACTAGAAGAAAGATTTATACTTAGCTTCACAACACAGCAAAGGTACAAATGGCACGGACAGTGGCAGTGCTGTTTTCCCTAATGCAAAGAATAACTAAAGTGCGGGTGGCAGTGGCAGGAGTAAAACACATGTCGTTGGCTCACATAGGACAGGCACACTACACATAGCTAACAAAATAGATTCACCAAGTCCTCTAGGGAAGCCACGGACATCACCCCTTTGTAGGACCTCTGCAACAAGCTCAGATCCTACTTCCACCTGAAGAACAAAAACCTCAATGACAACTTCAACGACTAAACTCCTGACTCAGCTACCACCCCGTTCTCCGACAGCACTAGACAGCCCACCATCTCCTCCTGGACCCCAGTAACGACCATAGAGACTGCATCGACAATAAAAGGCATCCACTCAGGGGCCCCAACAGACCCCTGCCACCACACAGCTATCTCAGGGCCTCCGCCGCCATCGTGCCAGAATAAAGATGCACCATCAACACAACCTTCGAGACCAGCACCTTCTCCAATGACTGGAAGCACGCAGAGGTCAGATCCCTGCTCAATAAGCCCTCAGAAGACCCTACGGTCCTCTAGAACTACTGGAGCATTTCGCCTCTCCCCTTCGCGGCAAAGGTTGCTGGGAAGACCGTCAACGCACAACTAACCAGATTCATCAAAGACAACGCTATTCTCGACCCACCCTCAACCCAGGGTCCCGCAGCAACCACAGCACCAAGACCGCCCTACTCGCAGCCACAGATGACATCCCCACCCTCCTCGACCAAGGCTATACCGCAGCCCTGATCCTACTTGACCTGTCAGCAACATTCAACACACTCACCACCAAACTACATGCCCCTGGCATACAAGGAACCGCCCTCGACTGGATCCGGTCGTTCCTCACCAGCAGGAGCCAGAGGATCAGACTGCCACCCTTCCTCTCCGAACACCCGGAAATTAACTGAGGAGTACCCCAGGGATTATAGCTCAGCCCTACCCTCTTCAACATCTACATTGGCCCCATTGCCACCATTGTTATGTTAGGTTATACTCTATTTATTAAATGTAAAGATTGCAGAATGGTCTTGGCCCTATAATGTAAAAACAGCATAAGCATTGGAAGTGGAAAACCGCACAAACATAGTAATGGTTGACTATGTGCTAAAGAAAGAACAGTCCACTCTTTCAGAGCTTTTTTAAACTTAGTGATATGTAAATGTAAATGTTTTTGTACTTGTATAGCGCACAGCTACCCAACAAGGGTCTCCCGGTGCTTGTACTCATACCGCTGAGGAACCCTTCCTGGCTTTCCTTGTGGAGTGTCCACTCCTGGACACCCCCATGGTGAAACCAGGCATCCCCAGCGCTGTTGGGGGCCGTTGTGGAGATTAAGCAAGCTATTGCCCAGAGTTGCAGCTTGGGGCCCATGGTTAGAATAGGCGCTGAGGCGAGAATATCAGGTCAGAGGAATTTATGAGCCCGAGACCCGCCGAGGCAGGAATCGAATCCTGGTCCCGGGCCTGAGCTCTGCATCAAGGTCTGCCGCTCTAACCATTTGAGCCACACTTCTCCACTGATACAGCAATCTGCATACAAATAATGGAGGATATTTAAGGCCTTTGCATCTGCACCAAAAAGGCCATGTTGCAAAACTTTAAGGTGGCAGGCAGCGTGCGGTGCCTGTCATGGTGTGCATGCCAATGGGCAACATGCACTTATTACATTGTGGTAGGTGCTGCTTGCAGCACCGCCCGCCTTAATGTAATATGTGCGGGATACCACTGCAACCGTGGCGGTGGCATCCTAATTGCCAGGGCGGTACCGCCGCACCACTGGTGGCCGGTCCCAGCACCGCTTGGGTGGCAGAATGGGCCCCTTAGTTTTAGGTACTTCAAGGACAAAGAGTCATGCGAACCGTAACAAGCGGACATAACAAAGTAATTTGAACTTTGAAGTAAATAAATCAGGCACATTCTGGTTCATGGACCTACCACTTGTGTGTTTTGATCATCTAGGGCAAAGTTATGATCTTTGTGAGTGCCATGGCTTGGAAGTACTGAAATTGATTAAATGAAAATTGTGAAGAGGCTTGTTCTTTTCCTCAGCTTTCACTACATACCTAGTGACATTAATAAAGTCTAGACAATTCTGGTAGATTCTTTCTGAGTTTGCAGAAAGGTTATGGTCTAACAGAGTTGATAATGCTCTAAAATGAAAATGTGAATGCAATTCTATACTTGATCCAGTTGGGACGGGCTTCGAAACGGTTCACTGACAGAATATTGATGTACAAAATATAGTTGTTAAAAATATCGATGAAAAGAATTAGAAAGTACAAATATCGACTCCCTATACTTAAGCAGGTAAGTACAAAAATATCGAGACAAAAAATATCAATGTAAAAATGTAATTGTACAAAATATCAATTTCAATATATATATAAAATAAAATAATATAGTTGTACAAAATATTGATTGTAATAAATATATAACATAAATTATATAACATATTTAATATGTATTATTTTAGTTTATATATATATATATAAATATATATGAAAAACACCAGGTTGCCCCACTGGAATGGTCACACATGGGGGGGAATCAGCACACAACCTCCGGCCACAGCAGCCACATCGTAACCCTGTCCATCACCTTTGCACTCTGCCAAACGCGTTTCGAGCTCTGAATAGCTCTTGATCACTGGCTGCAAAAAATTGTCGGAAACAGCAATAATGTGCTCAATCACATTTATTTAATTAGGCACAGTCCCGCCCCAGTGGGCGTGAGCCGCATGGCATGATGGTTTAGGTAGTCCGTGTATCTTAGGACTCGAATACCAAATGTCCCCAGTGGGTATTGCTTACTCCGTATTTGTAAATCCAAGTGGAAAGGTTTAAAAGCATGTTGTTTCGTGGCGAAAAAACAAAGGAAAGCGCTGTGCTGTTGTCAATCCACTCCGGAGGTCAGGCCCCCTCCATTCCAAAACATGCCCGTGATTACAAGCACAAAGATCTGCTCATGAAGCAGCGGGACCATTCCGCGGCCGGGCTAGCCGCTAAACTTGAAAAACACCAGGTTGCCCCACTGGAATGGTCACACATGGGGGGGAATCAGCACACAACCTCCGGCCACAGCAGCCACATCGTAACCCTGTCCATCACCTTTGCACTCTGCCAAACGCGTTTCGAGCTCTGAATAGCTCTTGATCACTGGCTGCAAAAAAATGTCGGAAACAGCAATAATGTGCTCAATCACATTTATTTAATTAGGCACAGTCCCGCCCCAGTGGGCGTGAGCCGCATGGCATGATGGTTTAGGTAGTCCGTGTATCTTAGGACTCGAATACCAAATATATTCCTATATATATATATATCTATAGATATATATGTATATACATATGTACCTATATATATATCTATATGTATGTATATCTACATATATCTATATCTATATATATCTATATCTATATGTATATATATCTCTCTCTATATATATATATATATATATATATATATATATATATATATATATATATAGAGAGAGAGAGAGAGAGAGAGAGAGAGAGAGAGATATATTCCTGAACTCTGCCCCTCGTCCACATCGGAAAAACGGAACGGACCACGGTAATGTGCATTCTTAAATTATTTATTTCATGGTGCAGGTCTTGCCACAAAGTGTTGCAGCCCACCACAGGCCTGCGGTATGTGAGTATTAATCTCGTGGTGTCATCATCTTTCACACTGTCACTATCCTTTTCAGTGATGGTTTCAGCCCTATCTATTTTGTTCGCTCTCTCTCTCTTGCCTTTTTGAGCACCCAATTGGGTAACCCCTTTCTCTGAATCTGTCAAGAATGATGTTACTTTCCTCAGAGAAAGCCATGACAGTGTTACAATTCCGCTTTGCCCTCAAGAGTTCCCCGAAAGGAATTCTCCATTTGAGATTCTCAGGATGATATGTCATCTGTGATATCATGAGTGATGTCACTGGCCATGTCATGAGTGATGTAATATGTGACGTCATCAGCAGTGCATTGTGGGCGCGCAAGTTATAGTTAGCTGAACTAACTATAACGGGGGAATTTCAATGGTTTTGTATGAGTGAAATGTCCAGCTAACTATAACATGTGTGAAACCTATGGTTTTTTCAGTGAATTTCTAAGGTTTTTTAAATGCTAATTCCTAACTAATGTGGCTGAAACCTATGATTTTTTCAGTGAATTTCTAAGGTTTTTTAAATGCTAATACCTAACTATAACGTGTGTGAAACCTATGGTTTTTTCTGTGAATTTCAAAAGTTTTGTAAATGATAATTTTTAAATGTATTAATTATTATATTTCTTTCTTCTTATACTAATTTCTTACATTTTTATTTAAAGTTTTTATATTTATTTTATTTTTTAAATTATATTTCATATTCTTAATGTAAAATAATAACAAAACGAAATTCAATTTTTTTTATTAATGAATTTTTGTTTTCAATATATTAAAATTAAATTCTATATAATTCCTTTTTCATTGTGTCTTTTTTTTAATCGCACCATACTTTGTACGGCTAATCGTACACCGCGCACACGTTACGGATATGCTTTGACGTTGCGCGTCGCATCAACGCTTCTGCGTGACGTCATGTATGGCGCCCCGTATGCGTACGGTGCGAAAGTTTATAATTGTTCAAAAACATATATTTATGTATTTAATGTACATATTAAGGGAAGACATTATCTGAGATAATCATGAAACTAGTGTTTTTTAACTTTTAATAAGCGTATATTACTTTAAAAAGCAATTACGCAAATCGCGGCGGGACGTCATACGTACTCGCATCGTAAGAGTACCGTAAGCACACCGTAAGCGTACGCAAAGCAAATTGGTTTAAAAAAAAATAAAACTAAAAACTAAAAACTTGTTGAAAAAATGCCAAAAAAATAGAAAACTAAAAACACAAAAAACCCAGTTCTTTTTAGAACTACCTTCACTGGTCAAAGAAAGAGCTATATTTCTATGTTAGTGTGTAAAAGTTTGTCAGAATGAATGTGTAGTTCATAAATGAATGAATGAATACATTACTAGTGTATGGTTAATGTGAAAGTGCAGAACTATAAGGAAGGGCTACAGCATAAATCTATAAGGTGTTTACCTATAGTATACTGTAGTACTTCCGAAGCACTTGAATGTAACATATCCATATAAATATGTTACAAGTCTATGCTTCAATTTTCACTACTGGTGAAACTGCCTGGGTGAATTTGTATGTGTTAGGAACAGATTTACAACCCCCTTGTGCCTCTTTGACACATCTGTTGCGTCACTTTTGTGATGCAGTGGTGATGCAAAAGATGTGCCATGGTGTGTAATAATTACAATGTGATGCACATTGTAAAACCCTGCGCCAAAACTATAACAGGGATGACAGAGTGTTTGGTGGAAGTGTAAGAATAGAGACGGGGGAATTGAACATATAATAGGTAAATTTGCATGTGCATAGAACAGTGCATGCATGGTGTTTCGAAGTTTGAAGCAGTCCATGCCCTAAGGCCCACTTTGCACCATGAGTACATGAATACTGGCTGAATGATTACAATTCCCCAAGGAGAGTGTGTGGCTGAATGTATAGCAGCTTTACTTTTACAACAGTGTATAGATAAGCACATACTGCTGTATGGTTCACTACAATACTGAAACAGTAGTGTGAGAGTGTTTGGTAAAAGTGTAACAATACAGACTGGGCAATTGAAGGTATAAAAGACAAGTTTACTGGTGTATAGAACAGTGAATGCATAGTCTATAGTGATTTGAAGCAGTGCATACCCTAAGGCCTACTTTAGTGTATAACTATTTGGAAAACGACTGAATGCTTGCACTTCTACAAAGAGATTGTCTAGCTGAATATATTACACCTTCACTTTTAGAACAGTGCATACATAAGAACATACTGATGTATAACTCGCTACAATACTAAAATAGCAGTAGCAAAATGTTTGGAGGAAGTGTCAGGATACAGACTGGGCAATTCAAAGTTTAAAAGCCAAGTTTGCAGATGTTTAGAAAAGTGCATTTATTACCTAGAGGTGTTTGAAGCAGTCCATGCCCTTAGGCCTACTTTGCTGCATGACTACTTCGGTAGTGGCATAAAGATTACACTTCTCCAAGGAGAGTGTAGAGCTGAATGTATAACTGCTACACTTTTTGTACAGTGTATAGATAAGCATATATTGCTATATGGCTCACTACAATATTAAAACAGTAGTGGCAAATTGTTTGGAGGGAGTATAAGGATAGAGACTGGGTAATTAAAAGTGTAAAAGACAAGTTTTCAGGTGCATAGAAGAGTAAATGCATACTAAATAGGAGTTTGAAGCAGTCCATATACTAAGGCCTACTTTACTACATGAATATTTGGGTACTGACTGGATGATAAGAGTTCTACAAGCAGTGTCAAGCTGAATGTGTAATTGCTTCACTTTTAGAACAGTGTATAGATAAGCACATACTGCTGTATGGTTCACTACAATACTGAAACAGTAGTGTGAGAGGGTTTGGTGAAAGTGTAACGATATAGACAGGGAAATCGAAGGTATAAAAGGCAAGTTTGCAGGTACATAGAAGACTACAAGCATAGTCTATAGAGGTTTAAAGAAGTCCATGGCCTAAGGCCCACTTTGCTCCATGAGTACTTGGGTACTGGCTGAATGATTACAATTCTCCAAGAAGAGTGTCTGGCTGAATGTATAGCAGCTTCACTTTTAGAACAGTGTATCGATAAACACATACTGCTGTATGGCTCACTACAATACTAAAATAGCAGTAGCAGAATGTTTGGAGGAAGTGTAAAGATACAGACTGGGCAATTGAAAGTTTAAAAGTCAAGTTTACAGATGCATAGAAAAGTGCATTTATTATCTATAGGTGTTTGAAGCAGTCCATGCCCTTAGGCCTACTTTGCTGCATGACTACTTGGGTAGTGGCTGAATGATTACAGTTGTCCAAGGAGAGTGTCGAGCTGAATGTATAACTGCTTCACTTTTAAAACAGTGTATAGATAAACACATACTGCTGTATGGCTTACTACAATACTAAAATAGCAGTAGCAGAATGTTTGGAGGAAGTGTAAAGATACAGACTGGGCAATTGAAAGTTTAAAAGCCAAGTTTGCAGGTGCATAGAAAAGGGCATTTATTAATTATTAATCTTCCCAACGCCCCAAGCGCCAGCACACCTTTCCGGGGGTAGGTTTAAGATTTACAAATGCTAGCATTTTTTAAATTAAGAAGCATAATAATAACAAATATTAATACTTTTTTTTCTTCTAATGATAACTATATTTTTTTATGTCTTCTATTTAGATGATTTTAATCATGAAAATGCAAAGAACACAGTTTACCAAGTAACACTTTTTAAACTCTCCAACGTATGTAGATAATATTACCTTATACGTGTTACGATCGAAATCAAAACCTTTACAGCTTCACAGTTTGTAACTTTTCCGAACACGTGCAGAAGAAAAACAGTTAAAACATGAGCACGTGTAAACTGCAAAACGTGCCATCTAAATAGGCGGACCCACAGCTTCCTTCCGTAGACTACTAAACAACCAAAAACTAAATAAACCACACCTACTGTGCAATTAGTTTTGTTTTCGCAAGTTATTTCTGTGTCGCCAATCTATGTTGCAGGTTCTGTTTTCTAGCATCGGACTCTCTTTTTGCGTCAACAAACATATTCCGGAGTTGTACGTTGTTTCAATATGGCATAGGCATAGTACTTAGTTATAATTTGTTGCTATTTGTCAATATTTAAACATTTATATCTAGAAAAAATGTTATTGCATGTTTTTCGCTATTTCTCTGTAACGTTAGCCGCTTGTTTTTAGAAACAGATAGATTATAACAAACTTTGCTCCTTTTCTTGCTCCTTTCACCTTATATATAGTGACTTTTTATATTATAACTAGCAGCCCGTCCCAACGTTGTCCGGGTATGAAATAGAATGTCTGTAATGTGTGTATTTGGCAAGGGCAATTTATTTCAAATTCTCGCTGTAGACAACATTTTTTGTTTCATTAGAATAGGGACGGAGAAGGTCCAGCTGCAGCCCTGGTTGATGTCAGCAGGCGCGTGTAATTGGTGTAGTGATCCGCCGCCTGAGCCCGGCTACAGCCCTGGTTGATGTTAGCAAGCGCGTGTAATGTCATTGAAAGAGAGAGTTATCAGCCGCGGGTAAATCGGTTTAATGAGAGAGTTGAGTGACAGCGAGTAGGAAAGGCTGCAGTAATTTTCCCCGCAGACACTCTCATTTGCGTGTTCCCCCGCTTGAGGCCCAGATGCAGGCCTGTTTGATGTTAGCAGACGCGTGTTCCCCCGCTTGAGGCCCAGCTGCAGCCCTGCTTGATGTTATCAGGTGCGTGTAATTAGTGTACTGATCCACCGCCTGAGCCCGGCTAGAGCCCTGGTTGATGGTAGCAGGCGCATGTAATTTCGTTGAATGAGAGAGTTCAGTAACAGCACGCAGGAGAGGCTGCAGTAACGTTACTTACCAGGCCTCCAAGTGAACGCGTTTGTCAAGCCCCCAGCACACGGCCACAGCAGACGATCTTCTGATTAATGTACGACCCACATGGCATGAAGGGCGGAACGTAGCATACGCCCCCAGCGTTTCTCACGCACCCAGCGTGCCCCTTGATGATGCACAGCAATGTAATTGGCGCTTGTATGTACGACTCACATGGCATGAAGGGCGGACACACACCCCCAGCGTTTGTCACGCCCCCAGTGTTTGTCACGCCCCCAGCACACGCCCACGATGTATTGGCCGTACCACACGCCCCAGCGTTAGTCACGCCCACAGCACAACGCAGACACTCCCACAAGGGACTACTTTGCTGGCACTGTACTTTTACCTTTTAAATGTATAGAGGAATTGGCCTAACGGCTAAGGCACTCGACCTCGGACCTGGGGATCTGGGTTTGAGTCTTGGTAACTACGCCAAACATCCTGTGATTCTGGGCAAATCACTTAATCTCCCCGTGCCTAACAAAAATGAATGTGTGTCCTCATGTAATGTAACTGGTGCTATGTAAAGCGCTCTGATACCTGATTCAGTTCGGGTCAAGTTTGCGCTATATAAAACTCTGCAAAGAAAATAAATAAATGGTGGCCGTCTGCATAGCCTATGTCCTTCTGCTGCAACTGCCCTTTCCAACGCTGTATTGGGTGTTGTGATTGGTGCTGTGGTTACTGAGATTACCCGCCTCAAAGGTTTGGGCTCTCTCTTTATAATATTAGTTTGGATATTGACACTGTACTTCGCTTGAGAGGTGTTGGTGACCCATCAACGCAAACCCTAAACATTTACAATCAACGTCACCATCTTCCACTTGTTATTGTGTTTTCCCCTAGAGATCACATACTGTTAATATGTATATTATAACATTAACAGACTTGGTGATCTTAGTGGAGTTCACGATCCGTCGTCACAAAGAGTAACGATAAGTAAGCAACGATACCGGCTTCCGGTTTTCAGTCTATTTTCCCCTTGTGATCATGTGCTGATAAAATATATACATATTATTATTCTCACAGTCATGATCTCAGAGGAGTGTATGACCCGTCACCACGAAGATCAAACTTTTTCACCTCCCGGAGAAAAGAAATTCAGTAAATACTTACCGCTCGAAAGAATTTCATTATGGATGTTCTGTTAAATACATAACTTTATTTTCCTTTTCTTTTTACTGTAACAATGGTATCAATCATTAAATTATAATAGATTGTCCTATTGCTACAGAAGAGGAATGGGATATTTTTCAGCGCCATCTATAATATAACTTTCAAATATTAAAAAGTACTCGATCAGATATTTTTTTCAAGAAACATATTTTACGAAACAGCAGAACAAAAAAATATAGCTATCATGCATACTTTGTTACTTTAAATATTTAATAAACCCTACATTTCTGAATGTTATTTTCTAATTTCTATTCTTATTTGCAGTTCCTATTCACCTTCTCCCTAAAGAATGTATAGGACCTGTACTTTATATTATAAGAGTACCATCCTATATATTCTTTAGTGAGTATGTGATTTATTAGCGGAACAGTCTGCAACCTCTAAGCACTACGACAGCATGTTCCGGAATTGTATAGAATACAAATTTGAAAATTAATAATGCATGCATTTCTCTGTAATATGAAATCACTTGTATTTAACTGTTTTTTATTTGTTCTCTTGATCTGAGATAATGTAGTGCGGAGTGTCTGTTGTAGCACTTCTATTCTACTTTATCTAAAAGTAACTGATGCCCTCTTACATCATCAAGAATGTGGGGCAACACTTTTACAAACTGAAGCACAAAAAAGAATTATATAGCCACGCTTAACTGATATTTTATGAAATTCCATTTTAATTGTCACCCCTTTCATATATACAGCAACAGTTTCTGCAGAAAGTTTATTTGTATTTGCTTAATAAAAACTGTTTCAAACCTAGACTGCATTTTTTGCTGCGCAACCACACCTCCCCATCAGTAAAGTAAACACCACATTATAAGTAAATAGTACTCCTAAGAAGTATGTCACCCACAAACTTGATTAAAAAAACTGTGCAAGACACTGTCATTTTTCCGCCGTGATTTATACATCACACGGCAATTATATAAATGGCCCTTGAAACATATAAAAAAATTGTTTCCCTCATAATCCCTCTCCACCAACTTATGGGCACTGTACAGAGTTAATAGTGTTCCAAACCTGCCCTCTACTTCTTTCTTTCCCCATACTCCTTTGGAAAATGCATCACAATATCACTGACAACAGAGAACCGTTCCCACCCAATAAGGAGCAAACTTGTGCTCGGAACACTTTAGCCAATAAAATGTCCATGTTGTTCTACAGACGAGCAAGGAATGACTGCCAAACCTTCTACTTTTAATACTTCACAGCCAATGAACATTAAGCTTCGTAAAGTCCCGCTTGGAGCACGTTACCCTAATACTCCCCGACAGGAAGGAATCCCTAACAAAACTTTTCCACTGACTTCTTGTACGACTAACTGTCCTATGAAAAAAATATAAATCTCCAGCACAGTAACTATTTCAATTAGCAACATATTGTGGTGAACTTCTAACCTCTGTGCTCATGCAAGTGTTCCATGAACTGTTACTTTGGTAACAGGCAGAAAGGTACAGGCTGTACAAAAACCGTTATATTTACCCTGGTTCCTCTAAAAAAAAAAGAAAGGAAAGCAAAGTAAAACAAAACACTGTACCGCATTTACAACTGTCTTGCGCCACTTGCGCCTCCACGTCCCCCCCTAAAAAATTAAAAGTGTGTGCACCTCACACCCCGGGAACAACCACCCCCGGGAGATTTGTGTATTGTGTGACACGGGCTCGGTGGCCCTCCGCCTGGTGCACTGGAGAGCCCTGGAGACCGCCACGCCCAGAACTGGTTCCTGCAGTGTTCCGGGGTACCTACCCCCGGGACACTGCTGTTTGCTATGAGAAGGCGGAAGTCTTGCCGCTCCCGCCCTCCCATAGCAAACTTAGTTTGAATTTTGAAAGACACAACAGTGAAATCTGTTCTCACTTTCAAAATCCAAACAAGATTGCATTTCCACATGCAACTTAGCATCTCCCCATGTGTAAAAGCAATGCCGGTGTTCTATAGAGGAGTGGACCCCATCGAGCTGTGTACCCCTTTCACTCAGCGCATGTGTATTAATGGTGGGCATGCGCACAATACACCCCACAACGCCCACCACCAGTCCGTGTACCCCTAATGTTTTTCATTTCATTTGCGCATGCTCTATTCGAACATGACGGTCACGAGGAGTCGGCGAGACCGTGGGGGCATTGTACGCTCTGTCTTTTTTGTAGATAGGGTCACGTGTGTAGTGACGTATGTACTGGATGGCTGTGGTATGGGTGTATACCAGCCATGAGGGAGTGTGTGTGCCGATCTGACAACTAGACCTGGAACTAAGAAATCACTAAAAAGAAAATCTGGGCCTTGTACTGTTGTTGTGTTTTCCTGGGAGCGTAAGCACAGTAGGCTGTACTAACGTATTCAGTCTCGATTAATTTACCACCTCCCCCAGAGGCTTTTAAATGATGCCGCATGGCACAGGGACACAGCAGGAGCTGGTCTTGGGGCGTGGCAGTCTCCAGGGCCTTGGAGGGCTCTGGGCATAGGGTCACACAGTCTGCCACACACAATACACTAAAAAGAAGAGAAAGTGATGAGAGATGATTTCTGACGTGTTTAGGCTTGAGAGCCTGGATAATCATTAAATGGGGTCCGGCAGTGAAGTGCATACTTATTCTGGAAGAAGCCTTTCGGGGTATTGCGAAAGCAAGTCATCTTTAATAGTTGCCTCTCGCTGCGTGTACATGCAAAGATATCTAATTTGCTCGCGCGGCCTCCCTACCAACATTAAAAAATCCGGGGGGTTGGTGGTCTCCGGCGCTGGGGTGTCTGTCAGAAACCCCCAATTTTCTATCTTAGAGTCCCGAGGAGATAGCGGTCACCGGGGCGTGTGGGGGGGGGGCTCGAGCCCCCCACACAGTTTTTTTTAATAAAAGAGGCCCCGGGTCCCCGGAACTCCGGGGGGCCATGAGCCCCCCGCATATATATGGTTAAAACCCCAGGTGTCGCGATCCCCGTGCAGGGGGGACCCTCTGGGCCCCCCATTATGAAAAAAATTGCCCCTGGGATTTGGCCCCCCTGAGGCTAATTAACAATAAAGCAGGCTTCGCTGTTTTTTTCTTTTTTGCTCAAAACGCGTACCCCGAGATGTAAATTATTTTTATTTTGAGCCTAACGATCCATGTGGGACCCTTTGAGCAGGCCTACGGGATCAGTATGTTTCTACCCTGCCCCCTTTGCATGTTTTTTGCGGTTCTTTCACTGCTTTCTTGTGGCACAAGATGGCTGCCAACACTTATATAATGTAAACATAAGGAGTGCGTGCTCATGATAAAATAAAATGAATGGTTATGGAACGCGTGATACCAATGAATGTAAAACCATTACTGCACTTCACCCATACGATGAATATAAAAGACTCCCAAAAAATATTTTTAAAATATGAGTATTTTTCTTTCAAAGATGGTTTGAAGAGTTATACATTTTATAAAACAATATAGTACGGCACGCTAAAGGAGAAAAGTCTGTATAAAAGACAACAAGGGCGCCCATACGAGTCAGCATAGGACCTCGGGGAACATATTTTTTAAAACAACAGTGGTCCCATGCATAAGTAATTTAAGGACAACAATGAATATAGACACAATGGATACTATATTTGGTTATGACATGTCCAGCCGGACAGAGGTCCCAATCTTTTACTTTTAGAAACAATCACACAGAATACCTTCAACAATTCTTTGTAGTAGGGCACAAGCCTGTACCCTAACACATACAGATTGGCATGGTGAAGAATTAACAAACAGACAGGACAGGGCTTTTAGGCAAAAGCTACGGATTTCTGTGAGTAAAACAGTAACATAAATTCAATTCACACCATTACAAGCATATCACATAAGGTATACATTTAGAGTATATGGTGCTTTGAAAAATCGACGGCGTTTCGATCCCATTATAAAATCAGAGGGATCATCATCAGGACAAAATGAAGCCTCTATAGCCTAAAGGAAAAGGAAAAATTGGGAGAAAGGCATACAAAGAACAGATTAGTGGATCTGACATTGATTGTGAAATATAGAAGTGCGCGAAGTAATATTGTACAAGTGATGGTGAGGTACACAAGGTCATGTGGTGGGATAAGCCAACTGGTTAGACCGTGAACATCCGCGAAACAATTTCATACATGTGATGGTGATATCGCAGGGAAGGTCACGATGGAAATGGCCACATCCATAAATCAATTACCTCAGAATCCGTGGTGAGTAAAAGTGAGGAAGGTCGAAAGGCGCAGGGAGATAAATGAGGTGCCAACCTATTACCGAAAGTGAGGGGGCTGAGTAAATTAACTCTTGTGAAAAAAAACGGACGAACAATGGTGAAAGGCGGGTTTAAACAACAAATTACTTTGTGAAAGGAGAGAGTGGGTAGTGTGAAAGGAGAGAGTGGGTAGTGTGCAGCAGCTTGACTGTGTAGCAATGTATAATTACCTCCGAGCGATGACAACAGATATGTTACAACAGTGTGAGAAACAGATCTACAAGCTTATTGCGCCACTTTTGTGTCACTTTTAACATGGGAAAAGTGGCGCAAGGAGCTTGTAAATCTGCGTCTGACTTTTCAAGAAAAAATCTCAACTCCAGACTCTGCGAGTCAATGGGGTGCAACAGTCTAGGTACGCAATATTAGGAACTCACATTAAAATTCCCTTTTGTCAGGTGTTTCGCTTCACCAAACATCCTTCAGAACCAATCACGGTATATATACCATTATTGATGTTTTCTGTAATATTCCTTTTTAAAAATTTTGTTTTGCAGCACTTCATAGACACAAATTTTCTCAAGATGATGACTTCTATTTGGATAATATGTATCCAACATATTTGTTTTCACAATATCTGTACTTTCTGGCTCTTTTTCAGCGAAATATTCCATTTCTTGTACAGATTTAAGTACTCGATTTCGTGTTGCAGCAAGACCTAGACTCAACCAAATGATTCTTCTAGATTTGGAGTATAGACTTGCAGATGATAAGCGATCCGAACATTCATACGCTCCAATTTCTCAATGAGATTACATCTTCAAACTGTAACTATATAATTTCTTACTTAGACTCTTCTCGTGGGAAATCTCTTCCCACATTTCCTCAATTCTGTCTTTTCTGATTTGGTTATGTAGGATGTTACATATCGAGCTACAGCAATGAAATTGTCTGCAACATATTGAATATCCATGTTAACAGAGTTACATTGAAGTTGTGAACTCTGGTGGCTGCAGTCTGACTTTTCAACAAAAAATCTCAACTCCAGACTCTGCGAGACAGTTTTAATGTTCTTTTCTCTCCTTCTCTCTCTCACTCCCTCACTCTCTGTGACATCATTTCTCTTTCTCTTTTAAAGTTATAGACACTGCTGTCTACTTTGACGTTTAGAAGCACAGTTGAATACAAGTTGTGAACTCCGGTGGCCGCAGTGTTTATACAAGGTAAGCACAGCGGCCTAGATACACCATGCCTCCATTGCAATGCATTAGAAATAAATCGGCATATTTACAATCCCGTTGTGCCACTTTTGTGTCAGTAACGCAGTAGGCACTTCCATATAAACACCACTTGAATGCGGGACAATAACAGAAGTGAAATGTACTAGGCACACTGCACACGTAAAATCGTAGTGTTACCTTGACTTGTAATGCTTCACCTTATTTAGTCACATCTACAAAATTTTAAACTCTAATTTTCTTTTTTGTTTTGCAGATTACCTATTGTACGTCTTTTGGAGTCCACATCACAATTTGTTTATAATATTGTTTTTTTAAAGATATTTTTCTAGTTTATATTATCTTTAAGTTACGTTTAAATTTTTTGTTGTTTTAATAAAAGTTAATTAAAAAAACTATATACTTCTTTTTTTTTGGGGGGTGACGATCCACAATAAAAATAATATTTATAATTTGAAGTACTATAGTAAGATGTTTGAGAGGCGAGTTGAAAAGTACTGGCTGAACAATAAGTTATCTTTTCTCTGGATGGACTGCAAAACAGAAAGGAAATCAAAGTAAAACAAAACAATGTGTTCCACATTTACAAACCTCTTGCGCCATTTTCGCGTGCAAAGCTACCCCCCTACAAAATTAAGTGTGTGGGCCTCAATGACGCCCTTCAAACCACGGAAACAATCACCCCCCAGAGATTTCTATATTGTGTGAGAGGGGCTGCGTGGCCCTCCGGCTGGTACTCTGGAGTCCACCACGCCCAGACAAGGTTGCTACAGTGTCCATTGGGGGGAAACAGCCATTACAAAGCAGTCATAAGCACGCGTGATCGTCACCACGAAGCCGTTAGCACGCATATGGCTTTACCATGCATGCCTTTAACACGCATGCTTTTACAACTAGTATACATTTACCACACATGATAAAGGCATAAACATGGTAATGGCTTTGTGGTGACGGTCACATGTTGTAATGACTGGCTTACGTGTTTCAAATTAGTTTTTAGGTATGCGTGTGACCAAGTTTGATAAGATCGGAGGCCAAAGACAAACACCGTGGTGTCTGTGGCAGGAAATCTCATGGATCACAAACAAGGTAGGCGGGGGGGGTAAAATGAAAGTAGCAGGTATAATAAAAATAACGGAGGAAAACTACTAAAATGGCGGAGGACGGAGTTTGTAATCAACGTTTGGCGCCTCGGCAATACGATTCAAATAAATATAGATAGAATAAGATAATTAATATATTACAAAAGTGTAGCAGCGGACGAGGCACACGGCCTGGGAGAAGAAAGTGGCAAATTTAATACATGAAATGAGGAGACGTTTACTTGGCAAACTTGAAGAAAAAGAAAGAAGCGTGAGCTTGGAAACGAGGCTCCGCATGCGTAGAGAGAGTACAACTGGTGCAGAAAACAGAAAGTTTTACATACTATCATAAAAATATAGCTCTTTTTTTGACCAGTAAAGTTAGTTCTGAAAAGAACAGTTTCTTTTTAGCCCCAATGCCCCCATGGTCCCAGCCGGCTCCCCACGTCCTTCGGGACCCGGCATTGCTTTTCGTCAGAGAGAGCAGCTTACATGCTGCTCTCTCTGACGAAAAGCAAACTGCTTTCCTACTTGAAAGAGAGAGCAGGTTAACAATCAAGAGGGCTTTGTTTTTTTTCCCACCCAAAAAGCGTACCATCCGCGTACGCCGCAATTAAAATTTTTTTTTTTTTAGGGTCTAACAATCCATGTGCCACCCCCTGAGCAGGCCTAGGGGGTCAGGATGTTTCTACCCTGCCCTCTTCACATGTTGTTTACAATTCTTTCACTGCTTTCTTGTGACTCGGTTCTACCGAGGCACAAGATGGCTGCCAACACTTCCTGGTTTGCAGTGTTGACAAACAGTTCACATCTAATCAGCATGTAGCTCGTGCTCGTAATTGTACTGTTTTCGGTACACTTACTGTACGCGTACGGTACTTCATCTCTATATATCACTATGATTTTACTTTTGATTTTCTCAGGAACTACTGAACGGATTTACACCATTTAACAAAAAGCACAATCTGCGAACAGAACTCTACCTTTTTGCCAAATTTGGTGTAATTCCGTACAGCCCTTCGGGCTGTAGCCCTGGCTAAAGGTCCTATGGAAAATTGCATGGGAAAACACGTTTTGGAACCCCCCTTTTTTCTCAGCCCCCACTTGACGAATCACCCCCAATCTTTCAGGGAAGGAGCGGAGCAGAGCAGCCATTTTCTTGGAGAAATTCGCGTAGATTTGTCCACCGGCGCCAAAGTTATTCCAAATAGAATGTTGTGGATTTCCTATGGAAACTAGGTCCTAACTATACCTACCTACTGGCGACCGCCAGTAGGTAATATATAGATATATACCAATAACAATAAATCAATAAAAAAAATGTATTCTATATTAAAACATTAAACTATTTAGAAATCTTTAAACTTAAATTTCCCACTCCAGTCAGTGCAACAGTAGGGAAAGTGTTGGATAGCAAAAGGGTAAAAATTACTATTCCCACTCCAGTGAGTGCAACAGTAGGGAAAGTTTTGGATAGCGGAGGGGTAGAAATGACTATTCCCACGCCAGTGAGTGTAACAGTAGGGAAAGTGTGAGATAACGGAGAGGTAAAAATGACTATTCCCACTCAAGTGACTATAACATTAGGGAAAGTGTTGGATAGAGAAGGGGTAAAAATTACTATTCCCACACCAGTGAGTGCAACAGTAGGTAAAGTGTTGGATATCGGAAAGGTAAAAATAACTATTCCCACTCCAGTGAGTGTAACAGTAGGGAAACTGTTGGATAGCGGAGGGGTAAAAATTACTATTCCCTATCCAGTGAATGCAAGAGTAGGGAAAGTGAGGGATAGTGACATGAACACATGTACTATCCCTACTCCAATCAGTGGAACAGTAGAGAAATGGTTGGATAGCGGAGGTGTAAAAATGTATATTCCCATTCCAGTCAGTGCAACACTAGGTAAATTGTTGGATTACGGACATGTAACAATTACTATTCCCACTCCAATAAGTGTAACAGTAGAGAAAGTGTTGGCTAGCATAGTGGTAAAAATTACTATTCCTACTCCAATGAGTGGGACAGTAGGGAAAGTGTTGGCTAGTGGAAGGGTAAAATTACTATTTCCAGTCCAGAAGTGCAACAGTAGGGAAAGTGTTGTATTGGGGAGGGGTAACAATTAATATTCTCACTATAGTCAGTTCAAAATTAAAAACAAACAAAATATTAACAACAAAAATATTTAAAAAACAAAATAAAAGTATACATGTGTTAATAATTTAAATACAAATGTATTTAATATTGAAAACAAATCCCCAAAAATATTATAATGTTAAATACATATGACAAATACCTACAAATATTATTTTAAATAAAATACAAATAAATACTTTTAATTACAGGTTATTTAGAAACAAAAACATTAATTATTACATAAAATTACTTTTTTATTTTCTACCCTATAACACCACACAATTCACAAACCACAGATATATTTGAAAAAAGAAATATTATCAATTAAAAAACAGATTAAAACTCGTAAAAATGAATTAACTTCCTACACTTTACCCCTATAATCCCCACAATGCACAGCTAGAATAAACTGTATTAAAAAAAATGTGTTACAAAATTAAAACTTATTTTCAATTGAAAATACCAATAGTATTTAACAACTACTTATAAAGTAAGTGAAACGAATGTACTCCTCTCCCTTTACCCAATAAAAGTAAATCCCACACATAAAAACCCTCATTAAATATCAATTAATGAATTAATAATAATGATCAACTAATTGATTCAACATAAATTACTTCACACCCTTTACCCCTATAAACCCCTCAACCCACACCTAAAATTAATTATGCAAATTTCCTATTTAATATTTAATTAATTAAATATTATTAATTAGCAACTAATTAATCATCAATTACAAATAAATTACTTCCCACTCTTTAACCCTATAAACACCACAACCTGCACGTGAAAATTAATGACATAATTTCCATAATTAATTCACAAATAATTATTAATATAAATTATCAACTAATTATTAAATAATTAAACATACATCACTTCCCTTTCCTTACCCTTATAAACTCCACAACCTGCGCCTAAAATTAATTACACAATTTCCAAAATTAATTTAAAATAAATTAAGTAATATAAATTAACAACAAATTATTACATAATTAAAAATTATTTCCCACCCTTTACCCCTATAAACCCCACAACCCACACCTAATACAAATTACACAATTACCATAATTAATTACCAATTGATTTAATAATTATTTATAAATAAATCCCTTCACACAATTAACACTATAAAAGCTCAATTAAATATTGCTAAATAAAAAATATGAATTAATTTATTATAATTAAATTACTTTCCACCCTCTTCCCCTATAAACCCACAACCCACTACGCAACTAAAAAAGGAAAAATGTAATTAAAATAAAATTGATAACTACGAAAAACTTACAACACATATTAAAAAACATAAACAAAACTTATTCAAAAAAATATACAGCACATACATTTAAAATATTAACAAAAATACATAACACTAATTAAAAATCGATATTTTAAACAACTATATTTTTGAAAACAATATTAATAACTTCTATATTTTTTAAAACGAAATTTCTTATCTTAAATTCGATATTCTTGCTGACGATATTTCCAACACAATATTTTTGTAGGTCGACATTTCCAACTCAATTTTCTGTCTGCATACCCTTCCAAACACGTCATAGCACAGTGGCAACAATATTTGAGGTGGTCAATGTACTACGTTGGATATGGAAGATGGCAGCCGTGCACCTCTTTTCCTTTTCGACCTCTCTGCTTAGTTTGATAGCCTCTTCCATCTTATCCTGCTGATTCCACTTCTTGAGATTAGTATCCTTGGCCCAACTCTCTTCTGGCTGAGATCTTATTTACAGGATAAAACACAAGCAGTTAAAATCATAACTTGATTCTCTACATCCAGACCTGTAGGGGGTTGCAGAAGGCTCCTTGTTAAGCCCTACTCTGTTTAACATATATGTCATCCCTCTAGCTTGTCTTATCAGATCATATGGATTCACCTTTATGACCTATGTGGGCACATCATATAATCTGATTGGATGGTCCACCCAGCCATACTAAGGATAAGTTTACAGACTGCCTCGGAGGCAAACGTTTCTGGATGAGCAGCAAAAACTTAAAATTACACATTAACTATATGGTAGTTCTTGTTCCAGGCTATTCATAAGAAGGTTAAGCAGACAGCTTGTGGCACAAAAAGCTGGTACCACCCCTGGCTCCTGATTTCTGTATTAGGAGCCCTGAGGTTTGGCTGGAAAATTCCTTTACGTACAGTTTGAAGGTCAATAAGGTCAAGTTATCTTGTTTCTTCTTAATATTAATGCTACAGAAAATATGCTCTCTACTGACATAATATTCTTTTAAACTAGTTTTTCATGCCACTATTATGTTGAGATTGAACTACTAAAAAATGACTGCTCCTTGTTGTGCCTAAGAAACTGTTTCAAAGGGCTACAGGGGATTCAGAATTAGTCTGTTTGCAAATTAGTTGTTTCTACAGAAGAATGCTTATTTCACAATGTAGATTTCAATTATATTGTCTCTCTGTTGAGAAAAGAGCTTTGTTTAAAGTATTTGGGGCATATGTACAAGGAAATGGCACAGCCCTGAATTGCAACAAAATTTTCAGCACTGCACTGTGTAATTTATAAAAAAAACACAAGAATGCGCAGTACTTGCAGAAATAGGGTGCACCCCTGTGTTTTCACTTGCGCTGGCGCTAAAAATAGCTGCCTTGCATCGGCACCTATACCCTTGTGCCATAGTGCAAGGGCTCCTGCATTGCAGGGATGATTGTTTATGTGCAGGAAGGTGTCCCTTATTGAGCATAAACAATGAATCATGGCATTTTGCTATTTTTATTTGTGCTGCAGTCTGCAGCCTAGATAGAAGTAGCAAATCCCAATGTGTTAGGCCTGACATCATTGACGTGGTTTCCCCAGATTTTTTGCCTCTACCTCCTGTATTTTTGATACTGTTCTGGATTTCGTTTTTGTTGGTTTAGATGCTTTGGACACTTCGCCACTGCTGATCAGTATCAAAGTATAAGTGCTCCGTGTGTACATTGTTGTTATGATTGGTTATCCATGACTGGCATATTTGATTCTCTTATAAGCCCCTAGTAAAGTGCACTGAGTGTGCTAGGGCCTGTAAATCAAATGCTACTAGTGGGCCTGCAGCACTATTTGTGCCACCCACTTGAGTAGCCCTGAAAAGATGTCTCAAGCCTGCCACTGCAGTGCCGGTGCCCAGTTTGTTAACTGCCATGTTGACCTGGCAAGTACACCCATTTGCCAGGCCCTAACCTTCCCTTTTCTTACATGTTATGCACCCCTAAGGTAGGCCCAATATATATCTGTGGGCAGGGTGCAGTGTATGTAAAAGGTAGCACAAGCCCTGATGTGTGTGGCATCTCCTGATAGTGAAATACTGCCGATTTAGTTTTTCACTATTGTAAGGCTATCTGTTCCCATAGGATAGAATGGAGAATTTGCTTACAACATCTTCCAAGCATAACTGCCACTGGGAACCAGATAGGAAAGTAAAGTAATGTTTAGGTGCCTGAACTCAGAATGTTAAAATGCATCTTTTAGTGAGGGTGATTTTTACATTCTGTGTTTGAAAATACCACTTTTAGAAGGTAGGTATTTTCTTGCTTAGCCATCCAGTGTGCCTCTGCTAGGATGTGTATTGACTGTCTGGCTTTGGAGTGACAGGGACTGGGGATGTGCAGGGGCTCCAGACAGTCTGGATGAGTCAGCACTAGGCTGAATGGGCCTGGTCTGCATTGAGAGTGGTGGGACAAAATAGCACCTGCACCAGAATAGGGCTGTTGCTGCCTTCCACAAAGATGGCTCCGCCCCACTCTGTTGTGCCAGGAGCCAGGTCTCACACTGGAGGTTGTTGTGCACTTGCATAGTGCCCCCCAGACCTGGTATGGACGGGGCTCGGAGCCCTTGGCCTGGAGAAAACAAAGAGATTTACTGTATAAAAAGAGGGGCCCAGACCCAGACTTTTAGATCATCCCTGTTCCCTGCTTGGAGGAAATCTCCAAGTGCCTGTGTGTGCTGGCCTCCAGTTATGAAGTCTCAGAGACTTTACCCCCAGCTACCCTGAACTCTGCTGCTGGGAGTTCTGCCCTCCCAAGAGGTGCTTGTGGCAGTATTGGACCTTTGGAGGTTGTTGCTGTTGACTAGGAGCTGGTAGAGAGAAGGAACTTGAAGAACTACAAAAACAACACATTGCTTTTCTTGCAGCTGTTTTTTTGTGATGCATCTCCATAGCGCAAGAAGAATTTCCACGCATTGCTGTGCTGCTATGAAACTGATGCAGCACCTGTTGCCACTGCATGAATCCACTCTCCGCTGCCACATCGATTACAGACACATCTCGGATTTCCACGCATCGCACCTGTGCGACAAGTTTTCCTGACGCATCACTTGTGGACCTGAACCGTCTCGAAGAATCGATGCATCACTTCCCCCTACAGACTGTATTCGACTCATCACTTCTACTGCGTACAGCAGAACTGTTGCATCGCCTCTCCAAGGTCTCAGGAACTGACGTATCTCTTTGTTTTTGCTTCTTCACACTGCTGCTGATTGGCCTTGTGAATTTTGATGCAACGACAGGTACTTTGTGTAAAAGTCACGCATCCATAATTTTCTATAGTACAAGCTCTTGAAACCTTTTGAAAGTCATATTTTTTACTGTGTATGTTGGATTTTTGTCATTTTGGTCTTGTTAGGTTTAGATAAAGATATTTTATTTTTCTAAACCGGCGTGGTGTCCATTTGTGGTGGTTTCACTATGTTACTGTGAATGTTGATACAAATACTTTACATATTGCCTTTCTGCTCATGCCAAGCTACCAAGGGGCTGAGCGGGGTTATCTACCCTGACCTGACTAGAAGCAAGGGTTCCTATTTGGACAATGGTACCTACCTCTGCCAACTAGAGACCCTCATTTCTAACATTGGTGGTCAGCAGTGAGGATTTGACTTGTATTTGTACTTGACCCACAGTGACTGGTGTACATCAGTTGTTTAGTACATTCCACTATGCAACCTTATACTGTGTTTTGATTTTGGTTCTATTTTTGCTTGATCCATAAAGTATCCATCAACCATGTCTCAGAAAAGTAAACCGGCAAGTCAGGTTGCAGAATCGCATTTTGATATTGAAAAGTTGCATACCTACAGAGTAGATCAGCTCAAGCTGGTGGGAGGGCTTCAGTTCTCATACTGCTTGACCTCTCTGCCGCTTTTGACATGGTCGGTCATCACCATTTGTCCTACCTTGTGGTGTTCCCCAGGGATCCTCGCTAAGTCCGACACTTTTTAACATCTATGTGTCTGACTTGGCGAGGATCATTAAAGCACATCATCTGGCCTTAACATCATACGCAGATGATACTCAACTTGTCCTGGCTGTTAATAACAACGGACAGAAAATGGCTCGCAATTTCCAACTCGGAATGCTTGCAATTAGTGAGTGGATGACCGAGAATTGCCTTAAACTAAACTTGGATAAAACGGAGGTGATGGTTTTTGGCAATCACTCTACGGCCTGGTCTCCAAATTGGTGGCCAGCAGATCTTGGACCTCCTCCCACCCCGGTCGCCAAAGTCAGAAACTTGGGGGTCATTTTTGACAGTAAACTGTCATTTATGCATCATGCTAGCGCGGTGGTTTCCTCCTCGTTCTTCACTATAAGAATGATTAGGAAACTTCTCCCCTACCTCCCTACTGACATGATAAAAACGCTATTCAGCACTCTGGTGATGGCACGCATTGACTATTGCAACGGACTCCTTGTTAACGCCCAAGAAAGAGTAATCAACAAACTACAGCTGGTGCAGAATGCGGCAGCCAGACTGATTACAGGGACACCTAAGTTCAAATTAATTTCTAAAGTTATCAGACAGCTCCATTGGCTACCAGTAAAACTTAGAACAAAATTCAAAGCCTTATGTATTGCTTTTAAAACTATTCACGCATCAGGATCTGCTTTCCTGAAACAATCTCTATGTCCCTACATGCCGGAATGTGCTCTACGGTCCTCCACAGCAAGCCTCTTAGAGGTACCAAAAACAAAGAAAGTATCATGGGTTGACAGATCTTTCATAATCACAACCGCCAAACAATGGAACACCCTGCCATACCAAATTAATATCAGCACATCCTTACTAACCTTCCGTAAGCAGCTAAAGACCTGGCTCTTCATTCAATAACTCCTACCATGCAGTCATTCTATCCTTAAGCGCCGAGACATCCACGGGTATTTGCGCACTCAATAAATCCCATAAATAAATAAATATTCAATTTTGCAAAAGACTTTGGAGCAGATTTACAATTACTGGCGCATCCCTGCATATCGGCAAGGATGCGCAAGTAATTGTGCGCCGCAGCTCCGCCACCCATGATGCGCCGCATTTACTATGCGGCGCAACATGGGGCAAAAGTGACGCATCTTTGCCGTAAAAGCAGCGCATTGCTAGAGTTGCGTCGCAAGCGCGATGCAGCTCCAGCAATGATCAGGGGGGCCCTATGTGTACAATGCTGTGTCAATCCTTACGCCTGCTTTAAGCAGGCGCAGGGTTTTGACACAGCATGGGCCCAAAAGTGACTGAGTGAAATCTTGTAGATTTCACTCAGCCACTTTTGGGAGGCGTTCCTGCGCTCCTCCTGCGATGGTACGCCTCTTCTGGCGCAGGGCTTTACAACGTGATGCATCTGGAAGATGCGTCACGTTGTAAATACCCCGCACCATGGTGCATCTTTTGCGCCGCCGCTGCGTCACAAAAGTGACGCATCGGCGGCATAAAAGCGGCGCAAGGGGCTTGTGAATCTGCCCCATTGGATTTTCCTTGAGGAGCAGCTCCAGGAAGGAGGAGCTACAGAAGGCCTTAGGGTCCTGGTGGGAGGCCAGAGAGGTTGGGGAGACAGGTGATGGAGAGGTGGATGAGGTTGTACCTGAGGATGGGTTCAGATCGCCGGATCTGCCTGTTGGAAAAGCAGCTTCTAGGGCTATCATTCCTCTAGAAATTTGTCTCCAGAGGAATAGGAGGAGAACTAAAGTGCCAGAGAGCATGAGTTGGAGATCATGAGGCTCCAGGCCAAGGTGGAGGACAGCAAGAAAGCTTGTGCCTTGGAAGACAAGAAATTGCTTTTGGCTCATGAGTTGAGCATGAGGGAACTGGACCTTAAAGCTTAGCAAGTAGAGTCCAGTTCAAATGGTGGTAGCGTACAGCCTGTGCAAGGGGGTAAGGTTTACATTCCCAAGGACCAATGCAAAATCACCAGAAGGGAGAAGATATTTATGCATGATTTGCAACTCAGGCAGCACTAAGAATGAATGAGGTCCCTGAGAAGCATTGGGGGTGGGCCTGTGGAAAACACCTTGAGGCCACTGGGAGGAACACCCAGACATTTTTGGAGGAGGCAGGTAATCTGACCTATTCCACTATGAAGGAGGATTTATTCCTCAGGTATGGGCTCATACCTGAGCAGCACAGCGAGTAGTTTGAGAACTTCAAAAAGCTTGAGTCCAATATGTGGGTGGAGTGTGTGAACCTTTATTGCAGAGCACTGGGCGGTTGGATAAAGGCCAGCAAGGTAATTGACTACAAGCGGCTGTATGACTTAGTTGCATGGGAGCACTTGACTAATCTTCCAGAGTTGCACCAGCATCTAATGGATAGAAAGTTGACTGACCCCAGGAAGCTTGCTCAGGAGATGGACTGCTGGACTAGTATCAGGGTTCACAAGGGGTATGTTAGTAACCCAGCCACGGGTGGGCAGGGTCCCCAGCATAAGAGAGGAGGGGACAAGCGTAACCAAAAGGAGTTCTCTTAATGGCCCAAAAACAGTACACAGGGTAAGGATTCCCAGACCCCCAGATCTAAATAGCCTTGGTCCCCTATGGGCAGGCAGGATCACAGGGACCTCCGCAGGTTTTATAGATGTAATCATGAGAGCCACCTGGTGAATGATGCCAAGTGCCCCAGGGCACCTCCAGCACCCACTGGTGCACCGTCTACAGGGTTAGTGAGCGTAGTGCTGGGGGAGGGATTGGTTATTGGTGAAGGTGGGGAGCCAGCAGTTATGACCCTTGTCTTATTAAGAGACAGAGAGATGGTCTAGAGATCCTATCTGCCTAGAAACACTAAAAAGTACAGGCAGTGGGTGACCATCAATGCGAGGAGGATGGAGGCACAGGAGCCAGTGTAACATCTGTCAGGTGCCCATGGGTGTCTGAAGAGCAGGTTATTCCCAATATGCTTTACCGTGTAGTTGCTGCAGACAGCTCTGACTGCCTGTGTAAGGTGGTGCAGGTTCCCATTGAGTGGGGGGCCTCAGGCTCCTTGAAGGTCATTGTTAGTCCATCCGTGCCTGTTGACTGTCTGCGTGGCAATGACCCGGAGAGTTCTCCATGGAAGACGGTGGAACACCAGCCTCATTTGGAGATGTTGGGGTTGCCTGAGTGGGCGTGTGTGAATACTCAGTCGAGGGCTGCCAGCAGTGGTACTCAAGAGGACCTAAAGCCTGAAACAGTGGCCCAGGTGCCTGCCAGGAAGAGGAAGGGCAGCGGGCATGGGAAACCAGCCCCAGAAGTTCCCACGGTTCAGGAGGAGGCTGACCCTGAGGCGGATGTCCTGGTACCTACAGGGTAACAAGAGGTCAAACTGGGAGAACTGCCTGAGCTGACCCATTGGCAGCAGGAAGGGGGTCCCTCCAGGGAGGATTTCTGCAAGGCAAAGATATAATATCCTACTCTTGTTGGTTTGCGGCAACAGGCTGCAGACCAGGCAGCAGGTGATCAGTCTGGATTAACCCTGGGCGAAGTTTGTGTAGCCGGGCTACGCGAGGCTATGCGAAGTTGTGCAAAAACTCAGCGATGCTACTCGTAGCTACGCGAGCAAGCGGAGTTGTCTTTCGTAAGCTCGCATTGTGCTCGCGTATGCTCGCAAGATGTTTTTGACGTTTGGCAACGCATATGACGTGTTCGGGGGAAATATCACGCACTTCAGCCCTTCATATTTTACCCTGTTTTTCAGATCTTTTTATTTATTATCTATCCCTCTCTGTCCCTAAGTCTATATTTTGCGTTTTATTTCTAGTTTTACTACTTTTTTTTACTTTTCTACAGTGTTATATTACTTCCTTCTTTGCTCTTCTACTTCTTCCTCTAACTTTATTTTTCCCTGCTTGATTTTCTTCTTTCGACCACCCCAGAACTATGGCTAAGGGGAGGGGGACCGGCTCCAAAGAAAAGGCACCTACGCCGAAGAGCAGCCTGCCTTGCGGCAGACTGCCCCCTGCAGGGGTGCAGGCCCGGTCCCTATTCAGCGAGGCGGAAGTGGCCGCCCTTGTTTTTTGTGTGCAGCGCCACATCCCCTTGACCTTGGCAGAAGGCAGAAGGCCTGGCTCCGGGTACACTACCCAGGAGCGTCACCGCCAGTGGGCGAGGGTGCGCCGGGCAGTCTTTCACTACTATGAGGTTCGGCGCACCCATAACCAGTTGACCCACCGTTGGTCAGACATCGTGGACTGGGAGCAGGACCTGCTGGACCTGCTAGGTGTTGAGGTCGTGGGGCTTGGTGAGTAGCTAATACTTTTGTGTGTTTTCTAGACTGTGTTACTGTTATTGCGCATATAATTTTTTTACGAATAGCAAGAATGCTGCTGCTTACATTGCAGGTAAACTTACGTTTAAAATCTTTAGCGATTGTTATTCTTCTAGACACAGGTGCTCGGTAAGCATGGGCGGATCTAGCGGATCTCGCGTACGCGAATTTACGGATTCGCAATCCGCAAAAATACGCGAACTCTCGCGGATTTGCGGATTTTTAAGTTTTTTGTGTTGCCGTGCGTTCGCGAGGATTTGTGGACCATTTCGCAATTGCGAACTTACTTTTCGGCTCGCAACGGCCGCGACTATGTTGTTTCTACGTCTGGTTTATCATCACAGGTTCACAGCACCCTCTGTTTCAGCACTGCCACCCTCTGGTACATCCTCACTGCCACCCATTAGGTTTGTTTATCACTGTAGATTATGGGGGTGAAAAAAAGCAAGCACACCTGCCCTGCTTCAACTGCCATGAATTAATTTGGGGTTGATTAATGTGTCAGTGATTTTGAAACTTCCAGTCTGGCTGGCACCTGCTTCCTTCCTTATCTGTAATTTGCTTTCTGTTGCAGTGAAAGCAAGCACACCTGCCCTTCTTCAACTGCCATGAATTAATTTGGGGGTGATTAATGTGTCAGTAATTTTGAAACTTTCAGTCTGGCTGGCACCTGCTTCCTTCCTTATCTGTAATTTGCTTTCTGTTGCAGTGCAATTTTTTTTCACAGGACCTTTATGGTCTACTTGTAGCTATTCTATGGGCCTGCTGTTTGGGTCATAGCAGGGTCATAGAATAGTTGCAAATAGGCAACTGAACTCTGGAGGGGCCCCTCAGGAAGCACTAGAGTGAATGGTTACTAATGTTAAGTTTGCACTTTTGCACCTGGTGATTGCTTTCAGTTTAGCAAAAATCGTTTTTCTGCAATTTCGCGCGATTTGCGGGGCGCGAATCCGTGCGAGATCGATTTTGGAAGCCGCGAGTGCGTGCGAATACACTATTTTTTTTTTTGCGGCATGTATGTTCGCGTGATTTTTTGCATGTTCGCAAGGCGCTTGTAGTGATACGTTTGCGAACTTACCCACGCGGTCGTACACGGGCGCGGCCATCTTGTTTGCGTGACGTAATTCCGTTTCCGGCCGCTATGTGTAATCTCGCAAAGTGTGCTGCTCGCTAGTACAATTTCGCGCGTGATCGCGAGGAAAATCTCGCGTGAACTTACCCACGCGGTCGTGAATGGGCGCGGCCATCTTGTTTCTCATTCATTGCCATGGTTCTGGGCATGCTTTCTGTATCCTCTCTGAATCTCTGTCATCCTTTGCTTGTTTGAAGTTTATTTGATCTATTTTACTTATTATCTATCCCTCTATTTTTCTAGCTCTATATTTTTGTGTTTTCTGCTACTTTTAGTTAATTTTAAACTACTTTTTTAAACTCTTTTATTTTCTTCTTCCCTATTCTATTTCTTCTTTATCATTTAACTTTATTTCTGCCCAGACCATGGTAAAGGGAGCCGGGAAGCACCCTGAGAAGGGGAAGGGTCCCGCACCCCGTGCCCGTCTCCCGTGCGGGCGTTTGAGGGGGGAGCAAGTGGTGCCACGGGAGATCTTTAGCGCGGAGGAGGTGGGCGCACTAATCTTCTACGTCCAGCGCCGCCTCCCCAAGACCATCCTGGGAGGCGGCAAGATCGCAACCGGCTATGGCATCCGGGAGCGCCGGAAGCGGTGGGAGAAGGTGTGCCGGGCCATGTTTAAGCTCTCTGGGGTCCGGCGCACCTATAACCAGGCCACCCACCGCTGGACGGATGTCATGGACCGGGAACGGGACTTGCTGGACGCGCTCGGCGTAGAGGTCCCCGGGCTTGGTGAGTAGTAGTAGCTATTCATCACTACTCTGTTTTATCCGGCTCTGTTATTTGCAAATCTTTGTTCTTTACCAAGAGCAATAATGCTGCCGATTACATTGTAGGTAACTTATATTTCAAAATCTTCTATGCATTTCAGGTGCACTGCTCTCCTTCTCAGTAGCCTTGCTTGTTACTATGCTTATTTGTTTTGTATTTTGTGTTCATTTCATTGGCCTGAGAAATTATGTATGAGTGTAGTGTAAAGATAAGAACTGCGTAATGCTAGACACTAAGGGTCATATTTTCAATTACCGGCGCATCCCTGCAAAGTAGCAGGGATGCGGCAGTAATTGTGCGCCATGCCACCACCACCCATTGGCCCAAAACGTCACAGTAGCCTTACGCATCTGTGCCGTAAAGGCGGCGCATTGCTGGAGTTGCGTGCCAACAATGGCGCAGCTCCAGCAATGCTCTGGGGTGCCCTATCTCCCCAATGCTGCATCAAGCCGTACGTCGGCTTCAAGCAGGCGCAGGGTTTGAGTCACGCATCATTGTCCTAAAAGTGACTGATTGACATCTTGTAGATTTCCCTCAGTTACTTTTAGGATTCGTTCCTGCGCAGGAACGCCCTCCCTTGCGCCGGAACGCCCCCGATGGCGCAGGGCTTTACAACGTGATGCATCTCCCATATGCGTTTTTTTTTTATATATACGCCGCACCATGGCGACTCTTTTGTTCTGCCGCTGCGTCACAAAAGTCACGCAACAATGGAGGAAAATGAGCCGCAAGGGACTTCTAAATCAGCCCCAACAGACTGAAGTCCAGTCCTTCCTTTAGACACATGGCTATAAGAAGAAATAGTGGTGGTGGTCGGTGGATTGATAGTTTGAGTATTCACTGATCTGCAAGCAGGATGGACTTTGTCTGTCACTTCGCGTGCTGCGGACTGCTGCCTGCCAGGCCTAGGCAAACCTTTTTAGTAGTCTGTTTATTGAGTTACATAGGAACTTTCAAAGTCAACGGTCCGCAAATCAGGCAATACGAATAACGTAGTATACCACATGAGATAGGTCAATATATCCCGTGGAATAGTTGTCTATCTATTTGCTATTTCTCCAAAATATTTTGTTATTGTTCTTTTGAAATGTTTGATTTGGTTGACAAATCTCATCCATGTTTTCTGGTCTTTCTTTCTTTCATGTTGTACATCAGCTCCCCCCAAGGGCAAGAGGACACAGGAGGAGGAGGAGGGTGCTGTTCAGGAGGATGCAGGCCAGGATCGGGCAGGCGAGGGCTCCTTTGCTGGCCCCAGTAAGTTTTAATTTTAATAAAGAGTACCTATTTTTTCCTAGCGTTCCTCATTCGATTTTTTCTAAATCGTCTTTGATCTTCTTGTAGACTGGATCTAAATTCTTATCCTGCCTCGACTATGACTCCCTGTGGTATTACTAGATTATTCTTATTAGTCTGTCTGTGTAGCTAACTAAGATTGCACATTTGTCAATTCCATTGGACTCCCATTCTAGTCAGCAATAGCTCTATGCACTGAGTGCAGTCCTCTGGGATTGTCCATAATGTCTTTTCAAGTCTTCTAAATGTTTATGCTTTGACAATTGCCAACAATAAAAAGGTGAATGACCACCAAGAAAGAATAAGATACTACTTTACTTTTGGTTTGGATAGGAGGACAATCCATTCTACTACTGTTGCAGGGCCAAATCTGCACAAACCGAACTATGAACACTAAATAGTGCATTGTTTATCAATTATAATAGGCGCAGGTAGACTTTCTTTCCACATACCTCAGTGATATCAGACTTTGAAGAACCCCCAATCTCCTTACTGACTAGATAGTGTGGCAGAGTCATTTAGCTCCCTAAGTCACTGATGATTGATCCCCAATGATCATTAGATTATCCTACGCAGGACAAGAGTACGGAGTCACAGTCAAGAAGTGTCAGAGGCACTCATGCTTGCAAAAATTCCAAAACCTTTAGCTCATCCACTCTAGTCTGGAGGACCAAAAACCACAGAGTCTATTTAAGTTTAAAAGCTTTATTAAAACTAAACACATTTATTAAAATCAACTTTGTCATAAAAGTAAACGTTTAACTGAAAATGGAAAAGTGCTTAATGCTAACGATTAATTGGACACATTTCTTGTGGTCGAGCTGAGCTCTCACCTGGTTTGAACTTGAGCTTGACCCTGATCGTGTTCTTAGAAGTCAAGCTTCTGTTAGGAGAAAAAGTGTTGTGTGTTAAAAATAAAAAGCAAGCATTCATCAGTTGTGCCAAAAAGTGCAGCAAGACAACAGCCTTCCCTGGAAAAAGGGACATTTTTACTGTAGAGTATACAGTTACAAATTATTACATTGTATTTCGTTTTTTTTAAATTTCTTTATTCCTCCTAGACCAAATATTATATAGTAGTGAGTGGTGTATTTCTAACATTCTTAAATGTACTTTGTAGGTGTAACATCTGGTGGCGGGGCCAGCGCGGAGGTGGTGGTGTTGGACTAGGACTCTGGGGAGGATGCGGTGGAAGTGCCGGCGGACGTTCCTGTGAGGGTTCGCACGGTGGTGGCGGGAAGAGGTAAGCTATATATTCCTTACTTATTGAGATTGAAGACTGCATAGTGTGCTTTCTGCACGGGTGTATTACAAATCAACCAGGTAGTAGCCTCCTCGAAATGTACTTCGACTTAGCTGTGAAGTTTTTGGTGAGAAGAATCCCAATAAGATCTTAGATGAACTTGATGGAAGGGATGAACGAAAAGCGAAACAAGGGTGTAAGTAAGTGTGGAAGGACGAGAAATGATGGCTGGCAAAGAAGAATGATATGTGTTTGCTTGGCCCCTGAGGTGGCTGGGAAGGAAAGAATATGGTATGGTGCATGGCTGGGTCAATGATGAAGCAAGGATGGGTGGAAGGACAACAGCCTGGGTGGGTGAAACAGAAACTGTATGTCTGCCTATACTTTGAATGGATGGATGCCTGGAGCATGGTATTATCTGACTCTTAGATAGCACATGTGTATCTAGAGAGAGTAGATGGTCGCTGGATGAACTAAGTGTTACCTTGAAGAGCATGTAACACCGCACCCGCACGTCCGTTCCAGTGTAGGGAAGGCAAGGAAAAGAAATTGTAAATTTGTCCAATACTACCATGAATAGTAGCAGTAGTTTGTATTGCAACTGCAAGCACAGCATTTATCTGGTTATTACGGTGGACACTCCGTACCTCTCTTAATAACTTTAGTTTAGTAGTAGTACGTCATTCATGTGTGGGTGTATCACTGTTCACTCAATAATAAGCAAAGCACCTAAAGTCATCCCATATGTCATCAAATACATCCCATGTGAAGTGATAGATAATCTAATTATTTAGCTTCTTCATTTTCCTTTTCTAGTACTCATTTGCACTGTAGGGTGAAAGGTAAATTAATTAAGCAGTAGCCCTTGTAACAGAGTATTCTCAGTGCCACCTGTAATAGAAAAGTAATAGCTTCACCACCTGCATGTACTGGACCGGTACAGTAACGCAAGTCTGTCTCACTCATCATGGTGTGCGTCTGTTTTTCTCGGGTGCAAGTTCACTGCGCTGGCATTCTGCCGGCTTGCATAAGATAACGTACCAATTTTCCTAAACAAGAGAGAAGAAGAAGAATAAGACTGGTGTACTGTCATAGTCGACTGTAATGGAAGTCCATAGTGGTCGTAGAATTTGTTCATTAAACTACCACTAATGTTAGAGCAAGGATGCAGAAGTGGGAGGTTAGATAGATACTGTCCTCAATAGTTATATACTGTGCTTTCAATTTGCTACTTGTACTGTGACACAACGTTCGGCTCAATCACTTTGTGTTATTAATGTGAAGGAGCATTGGTTACAGACTATGTCTTTTTTTCTTCATATAGTTGCTCCTTCCAAATTGACATCACGGAGGGAGCAGGCTCGAATGGCCCGGCAACGGAGGCTGGATGCCACTGTCGCCGAATATCGGCGGCTGGTGGCCCTGGAGGAGGAGGAGGACACGCAGTCGACCGGTGCAACCACAACATCCTCGATTGGGACAGCTGCATCCTCCTCCGTGACCCCACGGGCTGCCAGCCAGCGCAGTGCTCCAGCGGTACAGAGCCGGGCTAACAAAGCCAACCGCCACCGCCAAGCAGCAAAAAGACCAGCTGCCCCCCACAGGAGCTGCAAGGCACGCCAGCGTCTAGGAGTCAGAATGTACTACCTGGAGCAGGAGGTCCTTAGGTACAAGAACTTGGTGGAGGGCCTCCGCTTCGACCTTGCCACCCTCCGCAAGGAGTATGATGCCCTGGTCGCAAAATTCACCAGCACCCTCCAGTAGTGGAGTGTCCCTTGCCCTTTTTTTAGAGACTTTTGGGGGGTGGGATTTGGGAGTTGGGTTCTTTTGGGGACTTTTCAAAGACAATCGTTGGGGTTAGGGAGGGTCTTGAGGGAGATTATTTTGTTAGGGCTACATAAATATACTTTTTTGAACTTTATCTGACCATACCTGTTTTTTACTGCTTTCAGTCTGGTGGGTGGGGGTGTAACAGTAAGTTTGTTTTCCTGAAGAGTCATAGGACTTTAGTAGTACTACCGTCAATCTCTCGTCTAGTCCTAATACTCCATTATACTACCTCCCACCAAACGCTTATCTTACCTGTAATTTGTGTTAGAAATTAGGGCTAGGCCCAGGGCTGGCTCCACGTAAAATGGGGATTAAGGTTGGCAATCCTGGGCGGATGAAATTTCCTCATTGCGGTGGTACTAGTGGTGTGACACAGTGGCAGTTGAATGCCTATGGGAAAAAAGAAAACGAAACCTGGTTTGTCCTTACTGTAGCATTACAACGGTTACGGTACGATCGAGAATATAGCAGGTGACAGTAAACTAGAACAGTGCCACAATGTAGCCTAACAAATGGTAAAGTATTGCAAGTATAACTAGTACTTGCGTTGAATTTATTTGACATTGGCTCCTACTACTACAAGAAATAGTACTGAAGCTGAGTAAGTCTAGAAGATATCCTCGTATTCCTTCACCAGCCTGTTGCTATGACCTTATCCTCCCCAGCAAGTGTATGGAATTATTGATGTCATTTAGTCAGACATCAAGCAAAACCACACAGCCCGGGGGAAGAGGGTTAGGGTTTGGAAAATGGATGGGAATGGGGGTTTCTTTTTGGGTAGGTTTTGTTGAGAGAAGAAAAAAAAAGCACAGCATGGACAAACAATAATTGAAGATAAAGAAATCTTTGGGTACAAACTAAAGCTAACCACATGCAGTCACACTCATAGAAGAAAACAATGGATACTGTATCTGTATTCTGTATGTTGTTGGAGTTGTCCTGTTGAATTTGGTAAGTAAGTTGCATGCAGCAAACAATTCCTCTTATTAGCGGCACTCCTCCATTCCAGCTGACG
Source organism: Lissotriton helveticus (assembly GCF_964261635.1). Classification (NCBI taxonomy): domain Eukaryota; kingdom Metazoa; phylum Chordata; class Amphibia; order Caudata; family Salamandridae; genus Lissotriton; species Lissotriton helveticus. The sequence continues at coordinate 205,846,929 of NC_136062.1, forward strand.
CTTCGTCCATCAATGTTGGTGACCACTGACAGAAGACACCCTGTCCACTGCCTGCCTGGCGGATGTCGACTGAAACCCGGCCTGTAATTATTGAACGGAAAACAGGAAGTGCTATTACAATACCACTGATAAATAAATATAAGGTATGTACGCTGTGTGGTGCAAAAAGTCAAACTTTGATTTCCCTAATAGACAGTACAATATTTTTGAAATTGCGTACTCTGTCTGAGTCACCTTTTTAAGGATAAATAAGTATGGCAAAAATATTATAGCGGATCTTTCCCCTCAAGGTAGGTGTACTGTAAACTGTGTTTTAGAACAAAATTTGACCTTCCCAGCAATGCTCCCACCAAGACCCTTACTAAAGCCAGTCGCAAATGTAGAAGACCCCCAATCAGATCTCAAAAAACGAGGCCTAGCAGAAAAATGGTGACAAAAAGTACTTTAAAAGTAAAAGTAGGCCAAAATACACCCTTACCCACCGTGGATTGTATTCAAACCACTTGCAAGCAAGCAAAAGTATCCATAGCCAGCATCGCTCCAAGAGTGCTATAAAACCCCAGAACTGAGTTGCAATAGAACACCCCGAAACACATGCAATCCTGCTGCTAGGGCTAACCCTAACGAACCCTAAGTTACAAAAAGTGCCAAAAGGTTTTGCCTTATGGATTTTGTCCAAAACACTTCTATCCGGTATTATACCTTCCCAGGAATGCCCCAAGACCCGCCAACCCACCCGCAAAAAAGCACACGACAACACCCCCAAACAGCAAAAAAGCAAAATCTCATACTTACAATATCTCTCGGCCTTCAGTCCAAACGCGCTGTGCAGCTAGGTCATCATCATAACTCCTGTTTTCCACCACGGATTTCCTGAAAAGCAAATGAAATCAAGATTAGACTGTCGCAGCAGTGCTTCGACAGAGACCCCGCAACCCACCCACAAACACCAGGAAGCCCCCCAAAATGCTACATTGAGCAAGATGTAAGAAGAAATAGCAAAAAAATGGCTTTTCCTTATGGATTTTGTCCAAAACACTTCTATCCGGTATTAGACCTTCCCAGGAATGCCCCAAGACCCGCCAACCCACCCGCAAAAAAGCACGCGACAACACCCCAAAACAGCAAAAAAGCAAAATCTCATACTTACAATATCTCTCGGCCTTCGGTCCAAACGCGCTGTGCAGCTAGGTCATCATCATAACTCCTGTTTTCCACCACGGATTTCCTGAAAAGCAAATGCAATCAAGATTAGACTGTCGCAGCAGTGCTTCGACAGAGACCCCGCAACCCACCCACAAACACCAGGAAGCCCCCCAAAACGCTACATTGAGCAAGATGTCAGAAGAAATAGCAAAAAAAAGGCTTTTCCTTTTGGATTTTGTCCAAAACACTTCTATCCGGTATTAGACCTTCCCAGGAATGCCCCAAGACCCGCCAACCCACCCGCAAAAAAGCACGCGACAACACCCCCAAACAGCAAAAAAGCAAAATCTCATACTTACAATATCTCTCGTCCTTCGGTCCAAACGCGCTGTGCAGCTAGGTCATCATCATAACTCCTGTTTTCCACCACGGATTTCCTGAAAAGCAAATGCAATCAAGATTAGACTGTCGCAGCAGTGCTTCGACAGAGACCCCGTAACCCACCCACAAACACCAGGAAGCCCCCCAAAACGCTACATTGAGCAAGATGTCCGAAGAAATAGCAAAAAAAGGCTTTTCCTTATGGATTTTGTCCAAAACACTTCTATCCGGTATTAGACCTTCCCAGGAATGCCCCAAGACCCGCCAACCCACCCGCAAAAAAGCACGCGACAACACCCCCAAACAGCAAAAAAGCAAAATCTCATACTTACAATATCTCTCGGCCTTCGGTCCAAACGCGCTGTGCAGCTAGGTCATCATCATAACTCCTGTTTTCCGCCATGGATTTCCTGAAAAGCAAATGCAATCAACATTAGACTGTTGCAGCAGTGCTCCCAGACCCCAAAACTCACCTACAAACACCCGGAACCCCGCCAAAGAGCACCTCAAAGGCAAGCAAGTCAGCAAAAACGGCAAGAAATTTCCGCCTCATATTTGGTCCAAAACACTTTTATCCGTTATTAGAGCTTCACAGCAATGGGCCCAGAGCCGTCAACTCACCCGCAAAGAAGTAGAACACCCCCACAAGTGCTGAGTCTTTCTTCATTGGGCGTAATCCAGCCCTCTGCTTTGAGGGAAATCGGAGTCTGGAGGAGGAGGATAGAGGAGCATGTTCTTCAGAACTTGTGAACCTGAGGAATGTAGACTGCAGCACCTTCAAATCAATAAGCAAACAAGTGAAGACAGTTCTGCTGATGGGCTTGTTTTTGGGATTAGGTGATTAAAGTTTGAATTAAATTAACTGTGCAAAACAAAGAAAGACAGACACACAGGAATAAAAGTGAATAAGGACGAAAAAGAAAGTTATTGATTCATTGTCTCATTTTCAGGGCTCGGTGTCAGGGAATAAGAAGAAGATTTCTTCATCATACTCTGCGAATTCAGGCAGGATGAGGTCAGTGTCACCGAACAGAGAACAAATCCCCTCATCTACTTTGCCGTCCTCCTCGTCTTCATGCGGCGTGCTTTCTCGTACTTTGTAATCTGGTGGTATGAGGTGCTGATTCATCTTGATCATTGTCAGCCGCTCCACATTTTTGGGCGAGAGGCGGCTTCGTTTGGGAGTTACAATGCCACCAGCAGCACTGAAAACACGTTCAGAAGACACACTTGCGAGTGGGCAAGACAAATAGTTTATAGCCAGGTTGGAGAGCTGTGGCCACAATTGTTTTTTCCCATGCCAATACTGCAATGGCTCATCATTAAGAAAGACCTCTGTTGAGTCATTCAGATAGTCCTGCACCATCGACTCACGGTCCTCAACGGTTCCTCCACTTTGCTTACTTTTTGCTGTGCCTGTGACATTTTTGCGAGAACCATACCCAAGCAAAGTTAGCCAATCCTCTACAGCAGCCACTGTTACTGTTGTGTGTGGTGCAGATGATCCGGTTGCCGGTGTCTTTAACGGCTGAGAGGTCACTTGTGCCACAGCCACAGGTGCAGAAGTGGATTTTTTTGACTGGGGATGGCCTGCTGATGCTGATGCTGATGTACTGCCTTCTCCTTCAATATCCTACCGTTCTTTTTCAAACCTCTTGGCTGACCAGGCTAGCCAACGTTTGTACTTTTTAACATCTTCATCACCAAAAAAAAAGAATGCTTGGCCTGCCAGCACCTTTTTGTAGCGTGGATCCAGAATAGTAGCACACATGTAATGCTGTTCTGAGTTGATCTTTTTAAGACGTTCATCACCACGTACGCGCTCTAATAATTTCTCCGACAAAATAAAAGGGTCTTTTTTTTTTCATCTTTTTCAAACTCAGAAGACACCGCCTTCAGTTGGTGCTCCAGCATGCACAACAATGGGATAGCTTTTCCCAAATTACAGTCCTCCTGGCTGACTGCACGCGTGAAGAACTCAAAAGGACGAAGCATGTCTGTCAGGCTTTTAACTATGTCCCATTGTGCCGCACCCATCCGCAGGTCCTTCTGAGCTGTACCCTCTGTTAAGAAATAGTGATCGAGTACCGTATACTGCTCATACAGACGCTCAAGCATTTAGAAGGTTGAGTTCCAACGTGTTGCCACCTCCTGGATGAATGCTTTCACTGGCATTCGACGTTGAAGTAGCAGGCACCTCAGATGCTTCCGGGCCTTAAAAGAATGGCTGAAATGGTTGCACATTTTGCGGCAGGTGGCCATTACCTCGAACGCTGTACTGTCTCTATCACTCAAGAATTTTTGAACTACCAGGTTGATACAGTGCGCCAAACACGGCACTCTGAAATATGCACCCAGCACCATGGCCTTAACTACATTGGCGCCATTATCCGTGGAAACATAACCAATCTGGCGTTTTTTTGGGGACAGCCAGTGAAAGACCTTTTTGTTAAACTCGTCCAAAATGTTTTCTGCTGTGTGACTTTTCTCCAAGCCAAACATGGCTAGTGTTGCATGTTTCCGAGCAGCTTTAAAAACTTGGTCCGGGTCAACACCTGCGTTTAGCTTTGCTTTAACACCTGAAAAAGAGACCCAGTGTGCAGTGATGCACATGTAATCAGCGCCTGCGCCACTGGTCCACATGTCTGTTGTCAGATGTATAGTGTGAACAGCACTCTTCTGCAAAGCTGCCCCAATCGCCTCCAGCACATCTTCATGTAGTGCTGGAACCGCAACTCTGGCAAAATAGAACCGGCTAGGAACCTTCCATTTAGGGCAGAGCGTTGCCACTAATTCTAGAAAACCTACCGCTTCTACAAAAGAAAAAGGGAGAAGGTCCACAGCTAGCATTTTAGCCAGCTTAGTGTTATACAGACGCGTCAGTGGGTGGTTGCGTTCATATGGCACGTCTGAAGAAAACATGGTTCTAATGTTGCCCTGGACCAAGCATTTACGGGATGATAATGACTTCGTTGACCCAATTATGCTCGCTGGTGAACTTTTGCACGTTGGTGTCTCACTCGCTCCAACACTCTTAGTGTGCCTCACACGGGGTGTGCTGCTGACAGGGGTACTGGGTGTAAGTGAAGTGTTTGACACGTCTTCTTCCTCCTCGTCATCATCAGATGCAACATCAACGTTTTCTTGACTTCCAATTCGGGCTTCCTTGATTGCATCTAGGTGCACAAACCATTTGACAGTGTGCTGTCTCTCAAGATGACCTCTCTGGCCTCCGGTACCATAGTTGGTACCTGACTTACCACGACTAACTGCAAGCTTACAAAGGGTACAAATGGCGAACTTTTCCCTTTTTGGGCAAACAGTAAAGAAGTCCCAAACTGGGGACTTGAAGTGTCTGTGGGGCCTGGAGGAGGCGGCGATACTGGTGGTGGTGGTCCTGCTGCTAATGCCAGATAAAGTGGAGGATCTGGATTGCCCAACTTTTGTACGTTGTGCACTTTCACCGCCACTAATTAAGGTCGAGGTGGATGGAGGTCCCTTCTTGCCAGAAAGAAATATGGAAGCAGTACGAGTTGGTGTACTACTTAACTCCAATGATTGTGGTGGTGTTTCCACTGCCTCCTCGTCGACAACATCATCATCATCACGCTCAGCAGCTTTTCGGGCTAGGGTCAAAATGTCTGTTTGCGGCATGCCCGCTGGGGCTGCAGTGACCTTTATGATGACTGGGTCGTCGTTGTCAGAGTCTTCATCAGCAGCAGTATCCGCCACTTCTTGTTGAGCCTCATCATCACACTCCATAAGTCTGAGACTTTGGACAAGCTTCCTTTTACGCTTAACTACCTTTGTCAGATTATGGTGTGCCTCACTCTCAGACGGCAGTGGTGCTGGTTCCCAATTTTGATCCGTATCATCAGAAGGAGGTGTGCTTGAAGAAGATGTAGACACCACCCTTGATCTCTTCCTTGCTAGGGGTGTGGAAGACAATGAATGATCATCAGGAGGAGTGTCTTCCTCAAATGATACCTCGCCTTGATTGTCGATTTCCTGATGTGCCCCTACTTCGGGAGGAACAACTATTGTGGGCACTTGTGACCCTCCATGCACCTCTGCTTGCGCATCTCCTTGCGCTGCCTCTCCTTCCACATGTACTTGGGCTTGTACTACTTGCACATGTGGTTTTTGTTGCGGCTGTGGTTGTTCAACACTCGTCAGATGAGTTACAACAACCTGTGTTGATTGAGGGACATTGCTGCTACTTTCTTGCGATGAGCCAACATCACTGGTCGATGGTGATTGAACAACTAGACTAAGTGCCTCTGTAGCAGTGAAGGGCTTGGACTTAAGTTGGCGTGGTGGTGGTGGTGGCACTGAGCCCAATGGAGCGGGGGTGCTGCTCCCAGCTTGGTCCCCAGCAGATCCCGCTGCTGCTGCAGGCATACTTTCTTTTTTTACTCCCAAAAAAAGGGGCGGCCGGCACACCAGTCTCCTTGGTAACTTGCTTTTTCTGCTCCTTACTGGCACCTTTCTTGCTAGAGGAGCTACGGGTAACTTTTTTGGGGGCCATCTTCTTCAGAGCAGGTCAGAACAGCAGGCAGCAGTTGCACGAGTGGCAGAGTTGTCTGTGTCCAGACGTGACGTCGCGTGACGTTATGCTGCACACACACACACCGCTGCAGGACTTCTTCCTGGCACTGGTGGTTCTCTTGAGTCTTGTGCACCTAAAAGCAATGGAAGACAGAGGAACATCAGTTCAGTTATACACCCCAAAAAATCGACAAAACACAGAAAAATCAGCACAATCCCATGCCATCCATGATGTTTACATTGAAGACACCCCACAGAAAGACTAGGGCCATGCAAGTATGCAACACTCACTACCCCTGGGCATAATGGATGAAAAGTAGGCAAAATAAGTGCAGGCCTCAGACACTGCCTCTCTTCAAAATGACCCCTTACACCCCAAGCCAGTCCACATCAACAGTACACCCCAAAAAAACAGAAAAACAGCCCAAAATCACCACAATCCAATGCCATCCAGGATGTTTACATTAAAGAGAGTGAGACCACACTACAGGCACACTCAGTCCATGCACCACTACCCCTGGGCAAAAGGCCACACCAGCAGCCCCAAAAAAACGACAAAAACAACAAAAAACAGCACAATCCCAGCCCATCCATGGCCTCAATGGTGTTTAAATTCAAGAGGACACCCCACAGAAAGACTAGGCCCATGCAACACTCACCACCCCTGGGCAAAGGGCCCCACCAGCAGCCCCCAAAAAACGACAAAAAACAATAAAATCAGCACAATCCCAGCCCATCCATGGCCTCAATGGTGTTGAAATTCAAGAAGACACCCCTCAGAAACACTAGGCCCATGCAACACTCACTACCCCTGGGCATAATGGATGAAAGGTAGGCAAAATAAGTGCAGGCCTCAGACACTGCCTCTCTTCAAAATGGCCCCTTGCACCCCAAGCACATGTTGCCTGTACCAGCCAGCACTCAAGATGGCCACCACCACCACCCACATGGCCAGTCCACATCAACAGTACACCCCAAAAAAGCAGAAAAACAGCCAAAAATCACCACAATCCAATGCCATCCAGGATGTTTACATTAAAGAGAGTGAGACCCCACAGGCACACTCAGTCCATGCATCACTACCCCTTGGCAAAAGGCCACACCAGCAGCCCCAAACAAACGACAAAAAACACAAAAAACAGCACAATCCCAGCCCATCCATGGCCTCAATGGTGTTTAAATTCAAGAGGACACCCCACAGAAAGACTAGGCCCATGCAACACTCACCACCCCTGGTCAAAGGGCCCCACCAGCAGCCCCAAAAAACGTCAAAAACGACAAAATTCAGCACAATCCCAGCCCATCCATGGCCTCAATGGTGTTTAAATTCAAGAAGACACCCCACAGAAAGACTAGGCCCATGCAACACTCACTACCCCTGGGCATAATGGATGAAAAGTAGGCAAAATAAGTGCAGGCCTCAGACACTGCCTCTCTTCAAAATGGCCCCTTACACCCCAAGCCAGTCCACATCAACAGTACACCCCAAAAAACAGAAAAACAGCCAAAAATCACCACAATCCAATGCCATCCAGGATGTTTACATTAAAGAGAGTGAGACCACACTACAGGCACACTCAGTCCATGCACCACTACCCCTAGGCAAAAGGCCACACCAGCAGCCCCAAAAAAACGACAAAAACAACAAAAAACAGCACAATCCCAGCCCATCCATGGCCTCAATGGTGTTTAAATTCAAGAGGACACCCCACAGAAAGACTAGGCCCATGCAACACTCACCAGCCCTGGGCAAAGGGCCCCACCAGCAGCCCCAAAAAAACGACAAAACACAATAAAATCAGCACAATCCCAGCCCATCCATGGCCTCAATGGTGTTTAAATTCAAGAAGACACCCCTCAGAAACACTAGGCCCATGCAACACTCACTACCCCTGGGCATAATGGATGAAAAGTAGGCAAAATAAGTGCAGGCCTCAGACACTGCCTCTCTTCAAAATGGCCCCTTGCACCCCAAGCACATGTTGCCTGTACCAGCCAGCACTCAAGATGGCCACCACCACCACCCACATGGCCAGTCCACATCAACAGTACACCCCCAAAAAACAGAAAACCAGCCAGAAATCACCACAATCCAATGCCATCCATGATGTTTACATTAAAGAGAGTGAGACCACACCACAGGCACACTCAGTCCATGCACCACCACCCCTGGGCAAAAGGCCACACCAGCAGCCCCCAAAAAACGACAAAAAACAATAAAATAAGCACAATCCCAGCCCATCCATGGCCTCAATGATGTTTAAATTCAAGAAGACACCCCACAGAAAGACTAGGCCCGTGCAACACTCACCACCCCTGGGCAAAGGGCCCCACCAGCAGCCCCAAAAAAACGACAAAAACAACAAAAATCAGCACAATCCCAGCCCATCCATGGCCTCAATGGTGTTAAAATTCAACAAAACAGTTGTATCATGCACCCATAACCAACCCTGGTCCTACTGGATACTGTGGCTACCCACAATATAATTTATTTAATGTTCTGAAAAAGTTCCAAAATTGTAGTTGCAGCAACTGTAATGCCCCAAACAAACTTACTTGTGAAAGTTGATTTCTAATCCAAAAGTGATCCAAAGAAAGTCAAAAAGGCCTCAAATCCAAATATCCAGCAGCACCCACAAAAAGTAATCCTTCCAGCTCCAGATCCAAATGAAAGTGACCAGGAGATGGACAAAGCACTGGGAGGAGCCTGCTGGACAGGAACAGGAAGTTGGAGACTGTGGGGCACTTCCTTCCCTCCCCCCCCCAAAAAATGGACTCCTTGCAAAAAAAAAGGGCATGCAAATGTCAACCTGAGGAGTGATTCTGATAAAAATCGTCATTTTCTGAAGGTTTATCCTGTTTGCTGGTGGATTTCTTGTGCAGAATTGCAAAATCTCTATTTCGCGAGTGCGAGATTGTTCCTTTCCGCCGCAACTACGTGTTCGCAATTGCGAACTCTCGCGAGGTGTGCTGTGCAAGGTGGCAAGCCGCGATTACGTATTCGTGGGCGCCAAACTCCCGCGGGATCACGCAGCAAGATCCAAAATGGCACAGCACTCGCAAAATATGATCGAGAAAAACAACTCGGCAAACGCTTAATGACGGAAAGTGAACGCCGTGCACCACGCCGCGCGCCGCAACCAAGCAAAAAATCCGCCGCGAGCGGATTCACGGATTTTCGACAAATTCGCGAGAGTTCACGGATTGGGAATTTGCCGAAAATCCGAAAAATACGCGAGCGGAGCGGATTTTACGCCCATGCTTAGTGCTCGGCGCTTCTAATCTTACTTGCTTGCAACTTTGTGCTCACTTGGGCTGTTTATGTAAGAGTTTACTTTAGAGAACTTAAGTTAGTTAATGCTAGGGAGACTCTAGTCCTTCCTTTGTCCTCCTGTCACTAAGATAGTGGTGGATAGGTAGTTTAGTTACTTAATATTACTTGATAATTTTTAAGCGGTCTGCGTGACGCATCCTCTATCACATCACGTGCTGTTGAGTGCTGCTTACTTCAGTCCTTAATAGAACGTTTTGTAGTTTGTTTAGTGAGGGAGTAATAGGCTTAACTGCACATCAGCATCAAGCAACCAACCAACAATTTGATGTATGCAAAAATGTATGCATGTGTCCTCCATCTATGTATTTTTGAGGACTAAAATACATGGAAATGCAGACTTAGTGAACAATTGGCCCATCTGAGAAGGTGGGCTAGGTCAGGTGGTACTTAGGCGTAGTATTCTGGAATCAGAATGGAACACTGGATTAGTGTTCATAAATATAATAACTAGACGGTCCACGAATTCTGCGATACTACCAGTCGATCAGATTAGATAGGTACATTTTATTTCAATTGTTGTATCTAAAAATCTTTTTCTGAGGGTTTTTTAAAAATATTTTATTTGTTTCACACCAATCATCAATGTTTGTCTCTTTCTATATCTTACACGAAGAGCACCCAGGGGCAAGAAGACGGGGTCGGAGTCGGCGGGAACAGCTGGAGAACACCAGGACCAGGACCGCTCCTCTACCGATGGCTCTGCTGCTGGCCCCAGTAAATATTCCTGTTGTTAATATTAATAAATATATTTCACTAACTTTTACTGCACCTTATTTTTTCTGAACTATCATTTCTGTTTCCTAATTCTAGTTTTTTTACCTAAATCTTATTCGGTTTAGACTATCTGTTTCTAAATCCTTATTATCCCTGCCTCGAACTGCCTCTGCTATGACTCTCTGTAAAACTAGTATTATTAGTCTGTCTGTAGCTAAGCATGCCCAGTTGGCAACTCTTTATTTAAAAGGTTGTATTAAAACTCATATTCACCAATAGCTCCAGCCACTAAGTCCAGTCCTTTGGGTTGGCCTCTTCTAGTCTTCTTAATCTTGAGAGGCTTTTCAACAATTCCCACCAACAAAATGCCCAACCAGATATTTTACTATTTTTGATAGGATAGGATATACTACTGCTAGTAGTGTCTACTCTACTCTAGTACCCGATTTGTAGAGATATATGTGGTATATGTATGCATTTTAACTTTTTTTTCAATCTTGCTAGTGAAAAATAGGGGGAGGTGTATATTGCATCTGAAAAATGTGTAATGTTTTTTCTAGGCGTACCGACCACGACCACCAGTGCCGGGCCCAGCAGCAGGGCAGGCAACACCAGCTAGGAGGCAGCAGTGGATGCGGCAGCTGCCATAGGGGTGGGTGACCCAGCAGCAGTGGCGGGAGGGTAAGTTATACTTTTATTCCTTACTTATTGACAATAGTTACACACTAGCTGCAAGGGTATTGTGTAATTTAAGAGAGACTAAGTTATAGTGAACAACAGTTGAAGAAGACACCCTTTACTAATCATTAGAGCAATAGCATCAGCGGCGGGAGTAGTTGAGTAACTAATGGCCTATTCTATCTGACTTCAACTCAACTGTGAAAATTTTATGGAGAAGACTAAAGGGCCGATTACGATGTCAGGCGGATTGCCCCTGCCAAGCTGGCGGGGGCAATCCGCCCGACATCCACTCCTTAATGCCCCACCACCATATTAGTATGGCGGGGGACCGCGGCGGACGGAAAGATCGTCTGCCGCTTTTCCGCCCCGGTCGCCATGCGGCCGGGGCGGAAAAGGATTAATATGGTGGCGGTGTCTCATAGACACCGCCAGCCATATTAGTATGGACCAAATTGTATGTGATGCCGCCACAGAAAGGCATGCGGTCTTCACTCTGGGGGCCCCCTGCAGGCCTCCTGAGTGAAGGGCTGGGGGGTGCACACGGGGGGTACCTGTGGTACGCCCCAGCATTTGTATGAACAAAGCAGCAGGCACCGCGCGGTGCCTGCCGCTTTGTGTATGCAAATGTATGCATTCATTTTTAACATTTTGGCGGGCGGTGCAGTGAGCACCGCCCGCCACAATGTTAAAAATGGGGGATGCGCCCGCCACTCTTGCAGGCGCTTCCTAATGCAGACATTGGGACCCCCGCCCTTAAGGCGGGTGGTCCCGTTTTCCGCAAGGTTGGCTGGTGGGCAAAGCCTGCCCGCCATTCTAATGGGGCCCTAGGAGTCAGATCAGATGACCTTGATGGATGTGTTGAACGAAAAGGGAAAGAAGGCTGGAAGGAGGAAGGACGGGCAAGATGTAATATTTATGACTGGCAGTGAAGGATGTGTTGGATGCATGCATAAGTGGCTGATAGGAATCAGATGCATGGGTGGTTGAAGGATAGGTGGAACTGAAGGTGAAAGAAAAGAGACACTGGGTGGGTGAAACCGTATGGGTAGATAGCAAGAATCCTCCAGGGTGTTTCATGGGTCAAATTCAAAGGCAAACAAAGAAGGAAGGACGCATGGGTGGTGGTTTAAAAAAACATGTTTGTTGTTGATGAAACAAACTATGTTGAGAGATTAAGAAGAATGGTAGACATGTTTACTTTGAATGGATGGATGCCTGGGTGGTATTCATCATAGATAGAATAAATGGGGACTGTCACTGGATGAAGAGTCTTTAAAGAGAATGTAAAAGAAAAAGAAACCGCGCCAGAGTAGCAAAGCCAAGGAGAATAGAAGTTGTATTTTCAGAATAGTCCCTTGACTAACAGTAGTTTGCAAGCACAGCATATATATTGTGTATGTATGTTGTTATCAAGTGCCTCCCTCTGACTCTAAGGCCCACACCCTACCTATGTTAATTTATTTTTGACTGTGTCAGCCTGCCATGGCTGGGCTATCGGCTGCATGGTTACACAATCAATCATATTCAAAACAAAGTACCTCATGTCTTCCCATATATAAGCAATTATCATTTGGATCAGATATCATCTGCCTTGTTGTAGTATAGTAGTCAGGGCAGGGTGAAAGTGAAATTGAGCAGTAGCTCTTGATGTAACAGAGTATGGCCAGTGCCTCCCATAATAGAAAAATAAGATGATTGTGTAGTAGTAGTCAGCTTCCCCACATGCAGACAGTAGCAAATAAAACTAACGTGAGTCTGCGTCACGAGACGAGTATGTGTCTTGGGCGCAAGCTGACTGACCTGGCATGCTGGCTACAACAAGGTTACTTAATTTAGCTAAACAAGAGAGAAGAAGACTGGTGTACTACTCAAGTGAGACCATAGTGCTAATATAAGACCTGAAACTCCCACAAATGTTAGAGGCCGAGGAAGTGGAAGGATAGATACCACAAATGTTATGTATTGTGCTTGTAGTGCTACAATGCCACTATGTTTAGATTCATTTGTCTTACTGTTTTGCTAAGAGTATATTGGTTACAAAAATATATATTTTTTTATATAGCTACTCCTTCCGAACCAACAAAATCTAAACCGGACAGGAAGGAGTAGGCAGCCATTGCCCTGCGCCGGAAGCTGGAGGCCATCCAAAATGAATATCGGCGGCTGGAGGCTCTGGTGGAGGAGAAGGAGGAGGCGGCAGCAGCTGCAGCCTCCTCCAATGCCCCGGGCCCCAGCCGGGCACATCGAGTGGTACGGCGCCGCTGTCTGCCAGCCGCCCGCCGCACTACATCCAGCACTGCTGCCCCCGTGGATGCAATTGCCAAGCTTTTAAGTGCTGCATGTTCCTACACATGGCACATCTAGAGAAGCAGGTAAAGGAACTGAAGCAAGAGGTCCTGGCGGTTAACTGACGACTGTAAGCCTGTCGATAGAGAGATCCCACTGGATTGCCCCTTTTTTATTCCTTTTTTTGGTGGGTTGGCATTGGGCACACGTTGGGAAAAAGTTGGGGTTATAACTTATATGGACAATTTAATTTTTGAACGGACATTGGTTGGACTATTCTTTTTGGACGTTGGTAGGGGTTAGGGAGAGGGGTGGGTCAGGTGTTGTGGGATTATTTTTTACATTGTTTATTTTTGATAGGAGATTAAATGATATTTATACTTAAACTTTGCATATGATGTAAATGTTTTGTGGCTGGGTTACTCCATGTCACAAGGGTTCCTTTGCCTTCTGCAGGGCCGCAGCCAGTGTTTGAGTTACATAATCTGCTGATTTTTTGGAACATACAAATAGATAGATGTGGTACCCTCACTGAGTGACTTGTCCTACTGTTACTGTCAGTCTCTCCTCCTGGTCTATCTATTCTGCTACTGGACTCAAGGGAGTGGGTGTGTGAATTAATTTATTTCCATTATTAATTATGCCTCCCCCAAACTTCTTCTCTTACCTGTGATTGATGTTTAAACTTAGGCACAGCGATGGCTGCATGGTGATGATGGTTTGGTTTCCGAGGTGCCATGGTTATGGTGGTAGTAGTAGACACTGGCAGTAGCATTTGCAAAAAAAGAAAATGAGACAGTCAGTTGCCTGAAAGAAGACTCTGGAAGGAGTAGTAGAATGAAGTACAGTACAGTACAGAAATATACTGCCAAACAATAAACCATAATAATGCTGATTAGCAATGCTAAAGTAAAATAAAACATAATAGTGGCGGGGATAGCCTAGTACAACAGCAAATTACAAACTGTAGTTGTGTTGAGTCACTCGCCACAAGCGTAACCTTTTGTGCTGTAAAAGGAGGATGGTGAATCCAATCAATGCAGGCAAATAAATATGATGGATTAGGTTCCCTTGGACAAAAAATTGACTTGCAAATATACTGAGCATCGGTGGGCGAATAGAAGAAGATCCACGCCCTGCCTTGAAATTGAATCAGGGTTGCTTCCACCACAGCTGCCCCAGCAAGCATGTGATCAATTATTGGTGTAAATTTACTTTAGTTACACCTCAATATAAATCACACAGCCCGGGGGAAGAGGGTTAGGGTTTGATGAATGGTTGGGAAGGGGATTTGGGGAAAGGTTTGACAAAGAAAAACACTACGCATGGACAAACAACAAAACACAATCTTGGCAGATGACCATCATATTAATAAATCTGTTAGTGGAGAAAAAGGAAATGCATGGTTGATGATGATGATGACTGGATATTTAATGATAATAAGTATTACTTACTAACTAGACTAGTAGACAGTACAGGGCAGCAGTATATTGTTAATTATTATGCAATTTGCCATGCCAGTCTGCCCTCAAAGAGACCAAAATTACATACATTTTTACTTCAGTTGTACCGGGCTTACTTTTTAAAGCTAGCAAAGAAAATTAAGAAATAGCTGTAGGGATCAATTATAAGCAGAGAGCAAACAACAGCAACACACAGTTGTAAGGATTAAAGAGAAAAAATGAATCAAATTATTTAAAAGATGATGAATTTTGATACTAAATTTTTACTGTCTGTTATCCTGGTCAAATTGGGGAGTTGATTCTCAGCATTCCTCTTGGTCCTCCCTTCCATGGACCCTGCGTCTGCGTTTGTCAATCTTGGGTTCCACTGCCTGCCTGGCGGATGCAGATTGGTAGGTGAATGTGAGTTGTTTTTCTCTGTATAGCACAGGGTAAAGGCAGGCCTGTAAGTGTAGATGGAAAAAAAGGGATATTTAAAAATCAAGGAGAACAAAAATGCATAAATTACGGAGGAGTGCAAACACTTTCAGAGCGGCATGGCTAAATCATGTCTACTCTGTTGTCTGTTTCCAGCATTAACCTACAATAGCAACAGGACAGAGCAGGCCCACGGGGCCCACCCAACCTCCACTTAGCTTAGATTTTGACTGAGCCAGACAGAGCGCACGTGTCACATATACAGCAACATAGCATTTTACATTGGAATTAACTAAATCAATGGCATGCACAGCTGTCAGTCATACCAACATTACTACACTTGTGACTCGACTCCACCATTACACAGACATGTAGGTCTGCTGTGGTTGTTGTTGGCTTGTTTACCTTTTATGCCACTCATGAAACACCCTGAGTTATTCCATCAATCATCTCTGATCCTACTGACTGACTGCGAAGATATGATGTCACTGTGGTCATCATCCTGGTGTTGTCCAACTCAGTCTGCAGTGTACCGAGTGAGTCCAGATTCCATATTCAAAAATACCTTGGATCGGCCTGCAGTAGATGTACAATTTTGTTATCAAACAACAAGGGAAACATTGACTTGAGAAAACTTTTAGTGTGTAGATTAAATAATAGTACACAATGAATTCACTTCATGCACAACAAACGACACCAACACAAACGCCAATCACTCAGAGTCAGCATCCAATGCATGCCATCATTACCTGTTCCTTGTTCTCATCTTAAGTTAAGGGGTAGTCTCTCTCGGCTCAGAAAGGAGGATAGACAGTAGTCATCATGTTCCACTTTTTTGGGAGGGACCCGACATAGCAATATTTTCTTTACTGTTTTCTCCATCCAATCATCATCTCGCTTGAGGGAAATGGATTTAGGGTGAGCCAGGAGGATGGAGCAGGACTTGGAGGAGTGGACATAAGTTAAATTCACAGAGCTGCAACTCCAATATGGCAATAAAAAGACTAGGAGACGGTGGTGATGGATTTGTTGTGATTCAAAGTTTCGAACCAGAAAGACAGAGACACACACAAAGAAAAGTAAAATAATGAAGAAAGAAAGTAAGAAATTCAAAGTCTAGTTGTCAGTGAAGTTTAGCTCATACTCAAACTCTGGTGGTTCAAACAGAAGTAGGTAATCATCTAAGATACTACTTCCATCACCTAAGTCGCTCTCTTCATCTTCCTGCGTTGTCATGTATTTTGTAATTCGGTGATATAAAGTGCGGATTCATTTTGATCATGGTTAACCTCTCCATGTTTTTGGGTGAGAGACTGGTCCTTTTCACTGTTACAATGCCACCAGTAGCACTGAAAACACTCTCAGAAGAGATACTTGCGACAGGGCAAGCCAGATAGTTTATCGCCAGCCTGCTAAGCACTGGCCATTGGCCCCTTTTCCCATACCAATACCACAATGGGTTTTGATCAGTGTAGACTCTGTTGGGTCATCCAGATAGGCCTGGACCATCCGCTCAATGTTCAGGGGTGCTCCTCTATGCTGGGTCTCTTTTGTCTATGCATTAGCACTGGACCTAGCAAGCTCTTGCTATAAATATCAATCCCATGCCTATTTTGCAGGGGCTGATGATCCAGTTCTTGCTGTTGTCGATAGTGTTGGTGACAGCTCTGAGCCAAATGCACTGCCCTCAGGCTCTGAAGTTGAACTTGATGCTGGATGCCCTGCTGCAGTAGTTGTTGTGGGTTTGAATAGCGGGCCTTTAATTACCTGCTGTTCATTTTCCAATTTACTGGTTGCCTCAGCTATTCAGGTTTTGTACTGGGCAACATCCACTTCTGAAAAAGAAATTAATGTCTTACTGTTCAGTGCTGATTTGTACAGTGGATCCAGAATTGTGGCACAAATGTAATGTTTTTCTGAAACAATGTGAGTTTGCACCCTCGTATTTTCAGCTAAGCTCTACACCAACTCATAAGCTTCATTTTTTTCCTCCACACCTGTGTACGTTTCAGACACCTCCTTCAGCTGTTGCTCTAGCATGTGCAACAATGGGATAGCTTGGCCAATAGTACAGTCCTCCTTGCTGACTTTACGTGTGAAGAGCTCGAAAGGAAGTAGCATCTCTGTAGAGGATTTAACTAGGCCCCATTAGTCCATCTGAACGGTCATTACTTTCACAGTAGCAACCCCTCTTTGCATGACATATTCATTGATTGGTCTGTACTGCTCATACAGACGTTCAAGCATGTAATAAGTTGAGTTTCAAATTGTTGGCACCTCCTGGATGAGTGTTTTGACTAGCATTCTATACACACATTGAATGATCCTCAGCTGCTTCCGGGCTTTAAAACAATGGCTGAAATGTGTGCATAGTCTTCTGCAGGTGGTCACTAAGTTGCTGACTCTGGCTTCTTTTTCAGAAAGTCTTGAACAATAATGTTAATGCAGTGTTCCAAACACAGGACCCTAATATAGCCACCATCCGCCATGGCCTTAACTATATTACTGCCATTATCCTTGGCAACAAAACCAATCTTAAGCCCTCTTGGGTGCAGCCTTGCTGTTAATCTCTTCCAAAAGGTTTGCAGCAGTATGAGATTTCTCCATGGTGAACGTGGCTACAGTTGCATTTTTCCGAGTAGCATTAAAAATCGCAGCAATGTCAACAACACCTGCTTCAGATATCTTTTCCCTAACCCCCACAAAAGAGATTCGGTGTGCACTGATGCACATGTAAGAAAAGGTTTGGCAACTGGTCCACATGTCTGTTGTCAGGTGGATATTGTAAACAACACTCTGCTGCACAGCTTGTCCAAGCAATTCCAGCACATCGTGATGTAGTGCTGGAACAGTAACTCTGGTGAAATAGGACCTGGTGGGAACCTTCCATTTTGGGCAGATGGCTGTCACAAATTCAAGGAAACCCACCCCTTCCACAAAAGAAAAAGGGAGATGGTCCATCGCTAACATTTTAGCCAGCTTCGCATTGTACAAATGTGCCGTTCGTACTGCCCCTCCAATCTAAGCATGCTCACAATGGTAGGCTAGATTATGTTCCTTTCTGGTGCAGCTGATGCAGGTGACTTCTTGAACCCTGTTAGGCTCAGCCACGCACTTTTTTTCATTGCAGTACTCTGATGCCTTGGTGTCCCAGCCTGACTCTTACTATGGTGCTACTGAGATGTTGCTGAGGATGTGGGCGGTACCACTACACTGCTAGGGATAGAGCTACTTTGTGTACCAGAGAAAATGTCTCCCTCTTGTTCACCTTCCACCGCAATCATATCCTCTTCTACTTCTTCATCCATACCAACAGCAATGGGTGCAGTTTTACTTAGGCCTTTAAGGTGTTCCTCCCATTGGATCCAGTCATATTTTTTCAGATGGGTTGTTTAGCCTCCGGTACCATAGTTTGTACCAAACTTACCCTGACTAACACTATGTCGACAAACTGAGCATATAGCAATGTTCTACTCCTTACTGATAACCGAAAAGAAGTTCCAAACTGGGGAGTTGAACTTTCTTGCGCTGCTGTGGATGCCACTTGCAATGACGGATGAACTGGAGGGTGTGCCTGGAATTTGACTCTGTGCAGTACCACTACTACCTACTGAGGTGGTGGTTGTGCTGGATGTAGGTCCCTGCGGAGCCTTTGAAAATGCAAATATGGAAGCTGGAGGTGGTGTTGGTGTTACCTGTCTTGGTAGTATCCGTGCCACATCCCTACAGTAATTTGGGATAGGGTAATAATGTCGTTCTCCATCTCCACTGGGCTGGGAGCGATGGTCATGATGACTGGCTCGTCACTATCCCCCTCTTCTACATCTACCTCCATAACTCTAAGGCTTTCTGGAACCTTCCTTTTCCCTAGCCTTGTCTTGTGGCGTGCCTCACTCTCAGACTAAGCTGGTGGCTTCCAAGTGGCATCTAGATCATCAGAATGGGGGCTTGAAGAAGAAGTTGATGGACTAACCCTCCTTTTCCTTACTGGGGATCTGGAAGACAATGGATCTTCTGAGAGAGTGGAATGCTCTTCTTCGTCTGCAGGAAGCGCAATTTCCTGAACTGTCCCTACTTTGGGAGGAACAACTACTTTTGTGGGCTGTTATTGCGGCGGTTATTGCGGTTGTTGTGGCTGTTGTTGCAGCTGTTGTTCCAGCTTTGTTCCGGCTGTTGTTGCCCACTTATCTGCTGAGTTTCCACCTGCGTTGCTTGAGTACTACTTTGCGATAATGACATTTCAACATCACTGCTCGTTTACAAAAGTAGACTGGCTACCTCTGTGACACTCATGGGTTTGAGCCTAGGTTGGTGGGGTTGCCCCACTGATGCGGAGGTGCTGCTCCCAACTTGGTCCCCGGACAACGCTGATGCAGGCGTACATTTTTGTTTCCTGAAAAACATATTGGCTGGCACACCAGTCTTGGTAAGTGGCAGTGCCACTTCCTTCTTCTGTTCCTTCTTCTCCCTGGCAACTTTCTTGGTACTGAAGGAACCATTACCTTTCTTTGGGGCCATCTTCTTCCAACAGATGTCAGCAGGATGCAGGTGTACAAGCTGCAGAGATGGCTGTGGTCACACATGGAAGTGGCGTGGTGCGCAGCAGGACCTCTGTCTGGCAGTACAACGGGAAATGATGACACCTCCTCCTCTGTCTTTTAGTGCACCTAAAAGCAAAGAAGCCAGGAGAAGAACATCAGTGAAATGTTGCATTTGTTGTTGTGGTTCAATTACTACTAGTACAAACAAACAAATATAATGTATAACATAGTGTGATGGTCACACTTGTTAGTGTTATATTATTACATTTTATTAACTCAGTTTAAGTTATAAAAAAAGAAAACGTTTAGCCATTTGTGAGACTTTGACAACAAGGGCTTTCATGGTATACTGTGTACACTCAGGAGGATAGAAAAGAAGAACAAAACAAAAATACAAATGTAATAGAGGTGGAACATGTTTGGCATTAATTTGCTCATCACGTCAATCAGGGAACTGCAGCTGGCATAGGGGAGGGAAGCAGTAAGCCAAGAGGAACAAAGGAAAGTCATGCAGGCCTATGTGGCAAAAGCATCAAACTACTAGACTGCCACCACAAAATGGCCACCAGCCACATGGTCAGTCACAGTCAAAGCAAGCAGGAGACCTGGAAAACAATGAACTGAAACAGGCCTACAATGGCCAGGCAAAGGAGGCATACTAAACAACACATTTTTAATGCTATAAAATGCAAACATGAAAATCCACAGGGCTAACCAAAGTGTGCAAGTTACACAACAACCACACCACACACACACACAACAAAGGCTTTCACACACCAAAAAGTAAAATACCCACAGAAAATACATGTTTTGCAATTCTATCCAATGCCATCCATGCCCTAAATGATGTTTAAATTCAACAGACACAATAGAAACAGTTGTTTCATGCACCCATGACGAGCTCTGAGCCAACTGGCTACCCACAATAAAAAAAAAAATGATAAAAGGTGCAAAAATTGTAGTTGCAGCAACTGCAATGCCCCAATCAAACAAACTGGTACAAAAGTGGGTGGTGATGGACGGAGCATCTGAACCAATCAAACACTCACACCCAGTCAACAGATCTGGGTTGATTCCATCACCGTTCTTTAGCCCACTCTGCCACCCCAGTTCAGACATGGCCATATGCAAATCAGTCTCACCCTGTGCCTCATGGGAACAGTCCATCCCGAACTGCTAAGCCATGCCTTCCCTGGACCAGACTCAAGCTTCCTAGGACCGGTTTCTGGCATTCCAGCCGTCTTCAGCCAGGCTTGCTTGAATCCAGTGGCAAAGTGAGCAAGGGACTCACGTCTGAACATACCCTGCCAACTTATGGCAAACAAAGTGGTACAAAAGGGGGTGGTGATGGACAGAGCATCTGAACCAATCAAACACTCACACCCAGTCAACTGATCTGGGTTGAATCCATCACCGTTCTTTAGCCCACTCTGTCACCCCAGTTCAGACATGGCCATATGCAAATCAGTCTGACCCTGTGCCTCATGGGAACAGTCCAGCCCGAACTGCCAAGCCATGCCTTCGCTGGACCGGATTCAAGCTTCCTAGGACCGGTTTCTGGCATTCCAGCTGTCTTCAGCCAGGCTTGCTTGAATCCAGTGGCAAAGTGAGCAAGGGACTCACGTCTGAGCATACCCTGCCAACTTATGGCGAACAAAGTGGTACAAAAGGGGATGGTGATGGACGGAGCATCTGAACCAATCAAACACTCACACCCAGTCAACAGATCTGGGTTGAATCCATCACCGTTCTTTAGCCCACTCTGCCACCCCAGTTCAGACATGGCCCTATGCAAATCAGTCTGACCCTGTGCCTCATGGGAACAGTCCAGCCCGAACTGCCAAGCCATGCCTTCCCTGGACCGGATTCAAGCTTCCTAGGACCGGTTTCTGGCATTCCAGGGTCAGAGGCCGATCTGAGGCCGATCAGCGCAGCAAATGAGGAGAAAGCAGTAAGTGTTTCCTCGTTGAGTAAATGTATTGTGCTTTTACTGCACTACAGCAGCATAAAGGCCCCGAAGAGTTGTCTTCAGTGACCCCGTGTGTCTGTAACTTTACCACCGTGCCCATAGGTGCCGAGGTACCTCGAGTGAGCTGTCCATCACAGTGGGGGAAAGGGCGGGAAGAGGTTGCATTGCCTAGTGTGTGTGGGATGGGGCAGGACTTCTGTGCGAGTTCACATGCCTCAAGTTTATAAAGGGTCAGAGGCCGATCAGCGCAGCAGATGAGGAGAAAGCAGCCTCCTGGTCACTGGAGGTACAGGGGGATTGCGCTCGAGAAACTCGTGGATGCCTAGACCTCCATCACGGATTAAAGCTAATTGTAGACGGTAGATCTGGGGAGAAAGCACGCCTGCCTAGCATCGACCGTCCTCACTAGATTCTTGGGCTGATTATAATGCGTGACTGAATTTGAGCTTCAACTCGGGCACCTGCTTTTTTTAATCTGTAAGTGCTTCCTGCTGAGGTTTAATTGTTGGGACAGGCGCCTCGTTGCCCAATTGTAACTATTCTCTGACCCTGCTTCGAGGGTCAGAGCAGGGTCAGAGAATAGTTGCAAGTAGGCAACGAGGCGCCTCAGGAAGCACTTACAGGGTTACAGCAGGTGACAAGTTGAAGTTAATTTCTTTGTAACCATTTTGTAAATGGTTACAAAGAAATTAGCTTCAACTTGGGCACCTGCTGTAACCCTGTAAGTGCTTCCTTAGCAAAATTTGTCCCACTCGCGGATTCGCGGATTTTGCCGCAATTTCACTCGAGTCGCAGATTGCGAAATCACGGAAAATCCACAAATTCCGTGAGCGGAATGAATGTTCTGCCTATACTTACATGAAACTCGCTCAGGTGAACCTGGAAGCTAGCCATGAAGAAATGAAAAGATGGTATGACCAGAATGCCACTCTGACTGAGTTTCAGCCTGGCCAAAAGGTTTAGGGGATGGCATCAGTGGAGCCTTGTGCGCTCCAAGATAAGTGGACAGGTCCATATGAGGTGGTGAAGCGCAAGAGTGAGGTGGCTTGCTTGGTCAACTTGCAGACTCCCAGGAACCCTTTGTGGGTCCTGCATGTAAACCGCCTGAAACCGCACTTTGAGAGGTCTGAGGTGACTAGGCTCCTTGTGACAGATGATGGAACTGAGAAAGAGAGTGAGCATCTTCTTGACCCCCCTGTCAGCAAAGGAACATGATGGGTCAGTGGATGGTCTAAACCTCTCTTCTTCCCTGACTCCAGAGTAGCGGAGGGACTGTCATCAGGTCCTGACTGCAGGAATCACCACTTGGTGTGTTCATGATGTGGACACTGGGGACAGTCTACCCGTAAAGCAAATCTTTTACAGGGTAGCTGACTAAGTCAGGGTTAGCATTAAGGAAGAAGTTTCCAAGATGTTGGTTTCAGGGGTGATAGAGCCCTCCAGAAGCCCATGAGGTAGCCCAGTGATCTTAGTGCCAAAAGCTACAACACCAGGTACCAATGCAGAACTCCGGTTCTGTGTGGACTACCGCGGACTCAGTACGATCACCAAGACTGATGCGCACCCCTCCCCAGACCTGATGAGCTCATTGAGCGGTTGGGAGATGCCCGGAACCTCAGTACATTTAATTTAATGCCTGGGTATTGGCAGATTGCCTTAACTGATGGGGCACAAGAGAGGTCAGCGTTTTCAACACCCGAGGGGCACTACCAGTTCCGGGTCATGCCCTTTGTGTTGAAGAATGCCCCTGCCACATTCCAGAGATTGGTCAACCAGGTACTGTGTGGGCTGGAGGAGTTCAGCAACGCTTACCAGGATGGCATTGCTGTGTTCTGCTTCAGTTGGGAGGAACATTTGTAACACCTCTGAGAAGTGTCTAAAGGCTGGACTCACAATCAATGCCAGTAAGTTCCAGATAGGGCAGGGGTCTGTGGTGTGCCTAGGGCTCCAGGTAGGGAGCAGTGAGGTGTTGCCCCTAAAACCGAAGATTGACACCATTCTAGCTAGGGAACCCCCCAGACCCAGACAGAGGTGAGAGCCTTTTTAGGTCTCATCTGGTACGACCGACGCTTTGTCAAAAAGTATGGCACCATTGTTGCCCCATTGACAAAGCAGACTTCATAGAAGAAACCTAGCAAGGGGATCTGGACTGATGCCTGCCAGACCACTTTTGATGCCCTGAAATCTGCCAAATGCACAGCGCCCATGCTTAAGGCACCTGACTTCTCCAAAGAATTTGGAGTGCAGACAGATGCTTCAGAGCATGGATTGGGTCAGTACTCTCAAAATTGAACGACAAGGGCCTGGACAAACCTCTAGCTTCATCGGTAAGGGGGTACGTCCCAGGAAACAGAGGTGGAGTATAATCGAAAGGGAAGCTTTTGCTGTGGTCTGGGCTCTAAAGAAGCTAAGGCCCTGCTTGTTTGGGACTCACGTCTTAGTTCAGACAGACCACAGGCCCCTCGAGTGGTTGATGCACATGAGGGTTGAGAATCCAAAACTGTTGAGGTGGTCAATCTCCCTACAGGGATGGACTTTACGGTGGAACACCGCCCTGGTACAGAACAAGCCAATGCTGATGGTATGTCCAGGTTCTTCTGCTTTAACTCCCAAGAGGGTGGGTAGTTTTCCCCGCTTTTCAGCTGAAGGAGACACTTGCTAGACCTGGCATCCTTGGCATGGTTTGCCCTGACTTTTTGCCTCTACCTCCTGAATTTTTGTTGCAGAGCTGGATTTCATTTTTGCTGGCTTAGATGCTTTGAACACTTTGTCACTGCTGATCAGTGTCAAAGTGCAAGTGTTGCCTGTGTTAATTGTTGTTATGACTGGTTGTCCATGATTGGCATATTTGATTTACTGATAAGCCCCTAGTAAACTAGACTGAGTGTGCCAAGGCCTGTAAATCAAATGCTACTAGTGGGCCTGCCAGTTTATTAACTGCCATGTCAACCTGGCAAGTGTACCCACTTGCAGGCCCTAACCATCCCTTTTTTACATGTTAGTCACCCCTAAGGTGGACCCAAGATACCCCTGTGGGCAGAGTCCAGTGTATGTGAAAGTTAGGACATGCCCTGGTGTGTGTGGCATCTCCTGATAGTGAAAAACTACCAATTTTGTTTTTCACTATTGTAAGGCTATCTGTTCCCATAGGTTAGAATTGTGAGTTTTCTCTGCCCCCATGTTGTCTGTATGGAGCCAGGGCTCACACTAGAGGTTGCTATGCCCTTGCAAAGTGCCCCCATGAACTGGTTTGAACTGGGCTCAGAACCCCGAGCCAGTAGAGAACAAAGAGATTTACTATATATAAAGAGGGGCCCAGACTTTTAGATCATCCCCGGATTTCAAGAGGACCCTTTGCCAAGGAGAAGAGCTGGAGAGACTGAGGAGAAATCCTGCCCCTTTGCTGTGTGCTGTGTGGGGTTGGCCTGCAGCTGCTGTTTTTGCCAAGGAAAGGAGAAGGACTTTGCTGCGTGCTCTGTTCCCTGCTGGAAAGAAATCTCCAAGGGCCTGTGTGTGCTGGCTTCCTGTTATGAAGTCTAAGGGCCAAAATGACTACACCCCCGGCTACCCTGAACTCTGCTGCTGAGAGTTCTGACCTCCCAGGAGGTGCTCGTCCCAGCAGTGGACCTCTAGAAGTTGTTGCTGCTTTCTTGGAGCCGGAAGAGAGAAGAAACTTGAATAACTACAAAAACGACGCATCGCTCTTTTTGCAGCTGTTTTTTCGGATGTATCTCCACGGCGTGAGTAGAATTTCCATGCATTGCTGTGTTGCTACAAACACTGACACAGCGCCTGTCACCGCTGCAGGAATCGTCACATCGAGGAGTTGCGGCTGAAGAAAACCAATGCAGCGCTTCTCGCCGCCACTGCATCGATTACCGACGCATCCTGGATTTCCACGCATCGCACCTGTGCGACAAGTTTTCCCTATGCATCACCTGCGCACTGGAACCGCCACGAAGAATCTATGCATCGCTCCACCCTGCAGACTGGATTTGAAGCATCACTTCTCCTGCGTGCAGCAGAACTGTTGCATCGCCTCCCCAAGGTCTCAGGAACTAACACATCTCTTTGTTTTCAAAGCTTCTACACTCTGCGGCTGTTTGGCCTTGTGAATTTTTAAGCAACTACAGGTACTTTGTGTAAAAGGCATGCATCCATTGTTTACTATGGTACAAGTACTTGAAACCTTTTGAAAGTCACATTTTTAACTGTCTTTATTGGATTTTTTGTTCTTTTGGTCTTGTTAGGTTTAGATAAATATATTTCATTTTTATAAACTGGTGCAGTGTCCATTTGTGGTGCTTTCACTATGTTACTGTGAGTGTTGGTACAAATACTTCACACATTGCCTTTGGGATAAGCCTGTCTGCTTGTGCCAAGCTACCAAGGGGATGAGCAGGGGTTACCTAAAGTGTGTATTCGACTTACCCTGACTAGAAGCAAGGGTTCCTATTTGGACAAAGGTACCTACCTCTGCCAACTAGAGGCCCCTATTTATAACGCTATTATTTAATGATTGTTTTGGTGCAAGAAGGGACACCTTCCTGCACAAAAACCATCATTAATGGTGTTTTGCTCTTTCCATGTGTGCTGCAGAATGTGGCACACGTATAAAAAGAAAAAACAAGGAGAAATAAAAGTATTTCTTCTCATTGCTTCCATCTAATACCTGTTTTTTGCATGATGTTAGTTTTTGGTGTTGCCTCAGTTAAACACATCATTGTAGTAAATCTGGGCCAGTGTCAAAAAGCATTGAGTGTTGTGGTGGAATGCCCAAAGCAACACCCATTGCACACCCCTTTCACGAAGATACCCGTGTGAAGGGTACCATAGTTACAAACCGGCGTTAAGCCATGCAAATTAGCTTAACTCCACTTTGTAAATATGGTGCAGGGCATTGCACCACTGGAACACCAAAAAAGTAACCTTTCGTTGGCACAATGCTCTTAATACATATGTATCTCAATCTTACCCATCAGGAAATTCTCCAAGATACCTCCAAAATACATTTGTTAAATGTCTAACAACCAGAATTCTACATTCAGTCTATACTTCTAAGCTTGTAATAACACTCTACAAGGGTGAACATATGTGGTGACCTTTTATAAGGGTTCTAGGAGCCAAGTATTTGCATGCACCCTCTTTTCATTTGTGCCACAAAAAAAAGACCACCTAAGTTTCGGAAAGTTGTTTAAAACACACTTATTTTAACATAAGTGCGGGCCTTAACAGCCTTTGCCCATACTATGAATCAGCGCCTGAGCCCCCCTAGGGTAGATGTAGCATCTTGACATTCTTACGGTAGCAGTTCGCGCTCTATCAATGCTGTTAACATTAACAGTAATTCATTTGCGGCAAATTTCCTTTGGTAACTGTCGCCTGGAGACAAGTTCTAGTGTTACCAAACACTAGCAAAGGCAATCAGGTCTGGCTTTGGCAAGGGAAGAATACTTTATAATGTTTGTTTTCTTTTTTTTTACATAGATATGCAATATGTGGAAAAAATAGACAACCTCATACAAACATAAAAACATAGGAGCGGCCCAACAGCCTAGGTATACACATATCACCTAAGTGCATTCCTTTTCAGGCAACTGTGCACATGTGCGCAGACAAAATTCCAGCATTAACCCCTTGGCCGCTGCGGTAATTCCGCCGCGGCGCTGCGGGGGAGGGGGCCCACGCGGCACCTCCATGCTTGTGACAGAAACACTCCGTCACGAGTCACGGGCGCGCTGTGCTTGTGACGGAGTGGTTCTGACGTGGCCCCGCCCGCTCAATAGAAAGCACCGCGCAGGCGCAAAATTGGTACCGCGCAGGTGCAAAATTGATACCGCGCTGGCGCAGTGGCCGGGCCGTGACGGAACCACTCCGACACCAGCACAGCGCGTCCGTGGCTGGTGACGGAGCGGTTCCGTCACCAGCACGCAAGGCGTTAACAAAGCAAGATCGCTCGTGGATGAAGTGGGCTGACAATTCTACCATCTTATCTGCTGTGGTGGGTGGAAGAAAAATGTGAATGGCACTCGAACAGACCAATGGATTGAGAGGGCTGATCAAAAACCCTTTAAGTATATATATATATATATATATGTGCATATATTTTTACTAAAAATATGATGCATCGAAAATGCTAAAGCTGTGTCAGAGAACCTTTGTGAGGCAGGATTCATCTGGCAGCTGTGGAGGACCCCTAAGCTGCTGATTGCTGGGTACTGGAAACAAATGAAGCTTTTCTGGTATCTTGCAGGCTGCAGAGGGTTTGAGGCGCCTTGGCAGTGGCACAATGCGCAGGTCTGATTAACAGCAAACATAGGAAACGCGTGCAAATGTGGCAGCTTGTTATTGATTTGCAGGGGAAAGAGTGTAGTGAATTGACTTGTCCAACGAGACCATGAACACTTAATTTGTTTCCTAGAAGCATGAGGGTTATCGTTCATCGTGCAGTGACGTCCTGGGCCGCCCCCGTGGACGGCAGCTGATTAGTTTGCTGCACGGGAGGAGTTTCCGCCCCTATGCTCATCATGTCCCAATGCACTTAAGACAAATTCTTCTGAGCAATTAGTGAGAGGGATTGTCAAGCCTTGTTATGTTTTTTTTTGTTTCTTTTCAACCACGGGTTAATGTGAAAGACTTTATCTCGTTGAAAACCCTCTGTATCTTTCATTAGAACTGAAGTCTTTGCAGTTCATGAATACTTCAGAACATAATGATAGGCCAGGTACAAAACAAAAAATAATGACATAGGTTCCTGTGCACTTGAACAGAAGTATCATCTTGGTAAAAGTGAGTTCATGCTAGGCCCGTGCGAAACTTTAATTACACCCAAGTAATCGGAGTAATTTCATTAAATATGAATTACTCTTGTGATGTGAAATTACATAAATTATGCGACTAAGCCAGCCTGAGTAATTAAGAGTAATTTAGGGCAAAAATCCTACCGCAGGAACAACTAATAATGGAGAGTGAGCAGCTGCTGGGAGTTGCTGTTCGTGCCCCATAGCATTTGGTTTTATTTCCTTAGTGCCAGTGGTTAGTTTGTAAAAAACTCAAGTGCCGGGGCTATCATCAGGAGGCAGCATGCACCAGCCCATTTCTCCTGTTAGCGCCACCCATAACAGAACCAATTGTTAACTATGTAAGTGGGGAGATGATGTGGCCGAATGGCCAGATGCAGAAAGAATAATTGATGGACAGAATCCTGTACAATGCCAAACATTCACCCCAGTGCAGAGATCTGGGTCTAAATCCATCGGGGCAGATTTATGAAGGCCTTGCGCCGCCGGTGCGTCACTTTTTCCCATGTTAAAAATGACGCACCGGCGGCGCAAGGCCTTCATAAATCTGCACCATCGTTTTTTTACTCCCCATGCCTTTCCAGTTCACACCCAGCCTTAGGCAAATCAGTCTTGACCCTTTACCCATGGGAACAGTCCGGTCTGAATGGACAGGCCAAGTCCTCCATGGCCTGGAAACAAGCATCCTGCGATTGTTTACGGGGCATCACTCCTCGTCAGCCAGGCTAGCTTGACTCCAGTGGCATGGCGAGCATGGGACCCACGTCTGGGCATACACGTCCTACTCGGGCTGACAAAATGCAAAAAAAACAATTCATAAACAGAACGCTGCACAATGTCAAACATTCACCACAATACAGAGATCTGGGCCTAAATCCATCTTTTTTTTGCTCCCCATCCCTTTCCAGTTCACACCCATCCATATGCAAATCAGTCTTGATCCTGTTCCCCGTGGGAACAGTGCAGCCCGAACTGCCAGGTCAGGTCCTCCCAGCCAGGCCAGAGCTGCAGACTTTGCAGTTGGGAAACCAGGTTCGAGTTTCGGCGTCAGCTCAACATCCTGTGATTCTGGGCAAATCACTTAACCTCCCTATAGCCTATGAGTGCTGGTGTTGAAGATTAAGTGCCAGTGCTCAGCACCAGACTCCACCAGCTCAAATTAAGCACTTCTTAGGGCAAAATGCATCCCCTGGCCCACTTTGAACGTAAGGGGGCATTTTGCACTAAGAAAATAGCGCAAAAAGTGCTCAATTACTCTTCCCACATAATTACGTATAATTGCAAGTAATTTTGAAGTAATATATAAATAATTGTGCTAGACAGAATTATGCCATTTACACCCACCCCTAGTTAACGTGTCTTTTGTGATGCAGGATAGAGATCACGAGAGATGTTCTTCAGGCTGTCGATTTATAGAAGCTAACCATTCCTGTTGTTTGCTTTAATGGGATAACATTCTGCATGTAAAGTTCTAGGATTTATTAGTTCGTGGCCTTTCTGCTGATGGCCCAAAGTTAGCACTGACACCAATTGTATAACTAACCTGAGGCTAATGAGTCTTCACATACAGGCGATCAAGCTACTTTTAATCCATACGAACTAGTCTCAGCTGTATTCAAACCAATGACCAGAAGGAAAGCCTCAGAAACACTGTACAAAGTCCTGGGGCCATTAGCTCTATGCTCCTATGTCATGCTCCAGGCCTCACTTGTGAGGTATCCTCACCTCTGAGATAACAACATCCTCTCTAAATGCTAAAACATAGGTCACACCCACCCTTCGAACTGATTTAAAGTATGTGAGCGTACTCACTTTTTCCTGTCTCCACGCTGGACCAGAGGCGTCAGTTGAAGGCATTGCTAGTGTTAGGCTTCCACATCTGCCCCCTTGACCTTGAGTCCTGCGTGACTATGGGGTGATTCATGGCACTACAACTCATGTCACTTCATGAAGAAGAGATAAGGGAACCCATGATTCTGGGCTGCCTGCAGGACTTCTTTCTAGGTTGTAGGACACTTCTCTGTGTGGATCTGGTCTGTGGGTGCTTCCAGTGTCCTGTCGGTCTACTCGGTTGGTTTAGGCATTGAATGTGGGTGGTTTTCCTTTTCTCCTGGTGTGGTATCGTAATTACCTTGGCAAAGGATGGGATATGAAACTTCTACCCCAGTGGGTGAACTTGCATGGGGTGTAGCATTAGGGAGGATGCTTTACCTAGACCTGGTCTGCTTGCTTCGGGGATTGGGCCTGCATCAAGGGTACCTAAGAGTGGGGGTTCTTGGTCTCTTTCTATTACCGTTTTTCCCAGTTTGTCTACCTCCCATAGCTCAGATTGGCAGCGCCTGTGGAGTTGGTATAGATTCTGGAGCCATCAAAGTCTGAGTTAGATTCTGGTCTGCCACATAAGTAAGGACTTGGCCACTGAAGAGGGACACAGTGCTAATGCCCCAATTATTTTTCTTTGTTACTTTAAGTCCTAGTCTTCTTTGTTGCATTTCTTGCACTCACCCGCCAGCCCTATCCTTTTTGACCTGAGATAAGGACTTGCGTATTTTGGGACATTGCTGGGAATGTCAGACTCAAAATACAGAGGCAAGAACGGTGGACCCTGCATCTCGGAGTGTGTGCTGGAGTATATGTTGCATCATAAGAAAGGACAGTAAAACTGATAGCAATGAACATTACTAGTAAGTAATCTTGGCATTAAGCACCAATGCCAGTGACCCCTCTACTACGCACCAACAATTTCCATGGTGCACCGTCTCGACTCTGACACATCCCCTGCCCTGTGCAACTCTCAATCGACGCATCACCTTTGGTCCCGCGGTCCTACATTGCCGCCGAAGAATCGACGCTCCACGCTCTCGACATCGAGGTATCATCGACACTGCGTCACCTTCAAGAACCGAGGTCTCGCACCAACAACTGATGCATCACCTCCTCTGCAGAACGCATCACCCAGGAGAAGCAAAGCGTTAACAACCTTGCACCGCTGTAAGGAACCAACATCTCACCTGCATTTGCGATGCCTTAACTCCTCTGTGGGACCCATTGTATTTGATTGCTGATGCATCCAAGGTACTGTAAGGGGGTCTGCGTGATTCCTGCACCTGGCCCGGGCTCCATCACGGTCAGACTAAACTTTTGCATTTGTCCCAGTATAGCACAGCCAGGTAGCCCCAGTTGGAGATGAAGCTTTCTTAGCACTACATTTGGATTTAATGTATTAAAATTCATATTTTGACTTATGTATGTTGGATTTTTGTCATTTTTTTCCTGTTTTATTCAGATAAAAGTTGGCTCTTTTTCCAATCTGGTGTGGAATACTTTTGTGGTGTTTTCAATGTGTTACTGTGTGGGTGTGCACAAATACTTTAAACATTGCCTCTTTAGTTCAGCCTGACTGCCTTGAGCCAACCTACCAGAGGGTGAGCACAGGTAAACTTAGTGTGTACCACGCTTTCCCTGACCACAGTGTGGGTCTCTACTTAGACAGGATGCAAACCACTGACAACTAGAGACCCCATTTCTAACACCCTCCAAGTGATGATTGGACTATTACTCACCTGCAGTTCTTTAAAGCACCCACAAATAAATGTGCAACACTATATAAAACTCAGAAATAATTAAAAACAAATAAATAAATAATTTGGGCAACCATATGGTTTCAATGGAACTGTGCTGCAGCGGTGAACAACCATTACAACGCAACTATTACAATGACATACCATTACCACGCAACTATTACAACGCAAGTCATTACAACGACTTGCGCTGGGGGCGCTCTAGAATAGGGAATAATTTAATTTACTATCCGACACCTTCCCTACTATCCACGGGGACTGGAGTTGGAATAGTAAATTAAACTACTCTGTGTCAATTTAGCTTTATTCGATTTTTTTTGTTTAAAAACCATAAAAGCATACATTTAAAAAATAAACACTCATGACAGAAATTACATACAAAAAGCACAGAATAACAAGAGGATAAAACATTTGTATATGCTGCATCAATAAATTCCATTCTTTCATAGTAACAATCACGATTTCCCATACCCATGACCAAAGTACATTGTTTCGGGGTGGCTGAGGGCGGAAAAGCCATGGCCACAGGGTGCACGGGTAATTCTACCCTTTATGTGAGATGACTCTGCCCTTGGTTTTAGGCGAGTGGTATATGCCATACTTGGGTAAAAGTCACGAAGGTCCCAGACGGATATAGGGCCAACACCTTCACGGGGGTACAATGTTCGCATGTAGGGAACGACTGAACTGCTTCTAAATTTTATTAAAACAAGATCACCATCAATGTCTTTTTTAAGGGGACCTAGCCAGCACAACCTTCTGACAGCCATGATGGTACCGTCCAATCCTAGGGGCAGGGGCCTGTTTTTAGTAAGCCAGTGCGTAGTTTTGTTACGTAAGTCTTCGTCCCGCTCAATGTTCCCACGTTTGAGTGCTGGGACTCCCGCTAGAACACACACAAAGGGTGCAGCCTCCGGGGGTAGCTGTATGTGTGCTGTATTGTTAGGCTCTACTCTTGTAGCAGTATGTTGTATAGGGCCAGATTTGGGGTTAGCTTTAGGGACATTGGAGGGTGAAAGGATAGGAACTACATGGTGAATTTGATTGTTACTGCTTGTACCAGGTGGATTGGGACAGGTTGATGTTAAGGGTTTTTCTGTACATATTTGGTTGGATTTAATACATTTCTCGATTCCCAACAACCTGTCCTCTAGGGTGGAAAGTTTAGCAATCAGTGGAGAAACGAGTGAGCCGACCATTTGTTCAATCTGGGACAAAAGGTTTGAAACGAGGGTTGTGACCAATTGGTCCATTTTTTCTTCCAGTTTTAGGAAGGGGTTAGTTGGAATCAGTGGGGAACTAAAACACAGTTTTTGTTGTTTTGATTTTTCCGCTGTGAGGTTAACCCCATCCCACTTCCTTTTGCTAGTTGCGGACTGGGGATTAACTGTCGTTGGTGTATTGACATTTTTGGATTCGGGAAAATGTACCAGAGGACTAGCGATAGGGGTTGACATAACAGGGCAAGTTGGGAGAATTTTAGTTTCGTTTCTCGGTGCCACAGTGGCATAACTTGTTTTACAAAGGGAATTTAGCTCGTCCAACAACGAGAGTTGTTGGACTACACCATTAATTGGATCGAGCGGTTGGTTGGTGAATATGCTAGTCTTTGCAGATTCATTCGTTAGGGGGGTGGGCGGGGATGGCGTACAAAAAACTTGTGACCCTGGGTGCCGGCTTC
This sequence comes from Lissotriton helveticus, assembly GCF_964261635.1. Lineage (NCBI taxonomy): Eukaryota > Metazoa > Chordata > Amphibia > Caudata > Salamandridae > Lissotriton > Lissotriton helveticus. The sequence continues at coordinate 205,880,471 of NC_136062.1, forward strand.
TATGGCTGATGGATTTATTGGTCATTCCCTTGTGAGTCATCGTAAAATGTGCAAAGTTAGGCTCTCACGTAGCTGCGGATAAGTCAAAAAGTGTAGGAAGAATTAGCAACTTAAGTCCAGTGGCTATTCCCTTGCCGGAATGTCAGGAAGATCAACCAGTTATTACCTTGGCAGTATAATGGAGTCAAGGGGGGTGGCCCCGTCCCGTCCTCCTCGTGCCTCTGAGGGCCACAGAGGGCCCACCCTTTGCCCGGGCTTAGCCCGGTGTTGGTCCCGCACTGCGTTCCGCGCTGCATCAGCCTGTTGGTCTCTTATGTGCCGGTGGGCGGGTGGGCGTGCCTCTACGCTGGGCTGGTCCTGCACGGGCTCCTGGGCAATGGAGTCCCGTGCTTCAGTCAGGGGATCAGAGCGGGGCTCCTCCTGGAGCGTGAATAGCCTCCCTGGCTGTATGCCTCTACCGGCGCTGCGGGACCCGCGCCAGCGGGTCCGTCGAGGTTTCTTGTGCGCCGGTGGGCGGGTGGGCGTGCCTCCACGCTGGGCTGGTCCTGCACGGGCTCCTGGGCAATGGAGTCCCGTGCTCACTACTACTACTCACTATCCAGCACCCCTCAACGCAGGTCATTGTAACGACTTGCGTTGTAAAACTTGCGTGGTAAAGGCAAGCGTTGTGAAAGCACGCGTTGTAATGACATACATCCGCTGCAGCAGTAGCAAGGAGAGAATGGTGGAAGAAATTGCACTCTTTTCCAATAAAATATCAATACATGCAACAGAAAACTGTATCTCAAAGCTTGGCTGTGAACAAATTCTAACAACAGTCAAAGTACTGGTTAATAATGGGCAACGTAGAATATGGAAGTGAATTATAACTTATATTGAGTCTTTTATGGTTTACAACTCTCTTTGTTTGTGTTAGCTTGCATTGGGACCTGGTGCCCTGGTTTTCATTCACTGACTGACAAGGGATGACTTCGAGCCTTATATAAGCATTCTACTTACAAATCCTATTTCCATCACCACTGTCCATCAGACAACCATGTGTTCAGACTTTAGTCTAGTCTGATGGAAGTCTAGCTTAAATATAAGTAAGGCCTAATGTATATGTACAGTCTATAGTGAGCATTTCCCTGTTTTGCTGACATATCAGGCATATTATGTTCGTTGAAAATTGACTCACAGAGTCTTTAGGACAACCATCTTCATAAATAATGTGTATTTGTAAAGCGCTCGTTACCTAGAAGGGTATCTTGTCGCTGAATAACAGATGTTTATTGTCTTCAAACTTTTTGCGCTGCCCCCTCATGTTAAAGAAATTGAATTGGCGGCTCTAAACATAGTAGCAATCCAAATATTGCAGTTAGGTTGAGTTATCCCTTTTAGAAATGCAATCAAATAACATTGCCAACATAAAATTGGCAGCCTGGTCTGCTGTAGGTGTAATAGTGTCCACATTGGGATCCTTTGTCAAAAATGGGGAATGTTACTTTGAAAATTATTTAGCAGCCTTCCTCCTTTGACACCTAGTGCCATGAATGCCTAAAGATGTTACTGATGGCCCATAAAGAGTGGCTCACTTCCATTCTGTCCCCGCCCAACTGGGTCCCGGGGCCGGAAGCCCTGGTCCAAACAAAAGGCACATATTATGCTACTCCTCTAAGCAGCTCATTGAACATCGCCATATGCTGCCCCCTGCTTGTACTCTATTCCATCCTGAAGATTGGAATATAAATTGTATTGGCTGCAGTTATTCTTTTAAAACACAGTCCCACAATAATTCTAACGTGGTAACAACTACTCCACACTATGTTAAATATTATATTTGTTTGTTTATACTAGTAGTAATTGAACCACAACAACAAATGCAACATTTCACTGATGTTCTTCTCCTGGCTTCTTTGCTTTTTGGTGCACAAAAAGACAGAGGAGGAGGTGTCATCATTACCCGTTGTACTGCCAGACAGAGGTCCTGCTGCGCACCACGCCACTTCCATGTGTGACCACAGTCATCTCTGCAGCTTGTACACCTGCATCCTGCTGACATCTGTTGGAAGAAGATGGCCCCAAAGAAAGGTAATGGGTCCTTCAGTACCAAGAAAGTTGCCAGGGAGAAGAAGGAACAGAAGAAGGAAGTGGCACTGCCACTTACCAAGACTGGTGTGCCGGCCAATATGTTTTCAGGAAACAAAAATTTACGCCTGCATCAGCGTTGTCCGGGGACCAAGCTGGGAGCAGCACCTCCGCATCAGTGTGGCAACCCCACCAACCTAGGCCCAAGCCCATGAGTGTCACAGAGGTAGCCAGTCTACTTTCGTAAACAAGCAGTGATGTTGAAATGTCATTATCGCAAAGTAGTACCCAAGCAACGCAGGTGGAAACTCAGCAGATAAGTGGGCAACAGCAGCCGGAACAAAGCTGGAACAACAGCCGGAACAACAGCAGCAACAACAGCCGCAACAACAGCCGGAACAACAGCCGGAACAACATTGGCAACAACAGCTGCAACAGCAGCCACAACAACAACAGCCGCAATATACGCCGCAATAACAGCCCACAATAGTAGTTGTTCCTCCCAAAGTAGGGGCAGTTCAGGAAATTGCGCTTCCTGCAGACGAAGAAGAGCATTCCACTCTCTCAGAAGATCCAGTGTCTTCCAGATCCCCAGTTAGGAAAAGGAGGGTTAGTCCATCAACTTCTTCTTCAAGTCCCACTTCTGATGATCTTGATGCCACTTGGAAGCCACCAGCTTAGTCTGAGAGTGAGGCACGCCACAAGACAAGGCTAGGGAAAAGGAAGGTTCCAGAAAGCCTTAGGGTTATCGAGGTAGATGTAGAAGACGGGGATGGTGACGAGCCAGTCATCATGACCATCGCTCCCAGCCCAGTGGAGATGGAGACCGACATTATTACCCTATCCCAAATTGCTGTGAGGGATGTGGCACGGATACTACCAATACAGGTAACACCAACATCACCTCCAGCTTCCATATTTGCATTTTCAAAGGCTCGGCAGGGACCTGCATCCAGCACAACCACCACCTCAGCAGGTAGCAGTGGTACTGCACAGAGTCAAATTCCAGGCACACCCTCCAGTTCATCCGGCATTGCAAGTGGCATCCCCAGCAGCGCAAGAAAGTTCAACTCCCCAGTTTGGAACTTCTTTTCGGTTAGCAGTAAGGGGGAGAACACTGCTATATGCTCAGTTTGTCGACATAGTGTTAGTCAGGGTAAGCTTGGTGCAAACTATGGTACCGGAGGCTAAACAACCCATCTGAAAAAATACGACTGGATCCAATGGGAGGAACACCTTAAAACCCTAAGTAAACCTGCACCCAGTGCTGTTGGTATGGATGAAGAAGTAGAAGAAGATATGATTGCCGTGGAAGGTGAACAAGAGGGAGACATTTTCTCTGGTATACAAAGTAGCCCTGTCCCTAGCAGTGTAGTGGTACCGCCCACATCCTTAGCAACATCTCAGTAGCACCGTAGTAAGAGTCAGGCTGAGACACCAAGGCAACAGAGTACTGCAATGAAATAAAGTGCATGGCTAAGCCTAACAGGGTACAAGAAGTCACCTGCATCAGCTGCACCAGAAAGGAACATAATCTAGCCTACCATTGTGAGCATGCTTAGATTGGAGGGGCAGTACAAACGGCACGTTTGTACAATGCGAAGATGGCTAAAATGTTAGCGCTGGACCATCACCCTTTTTCTTTTGTGGAAAGGGTGGGTTTTCTTAAATTTGTGACAGCCTTTTGCCCAAAATGGAAGGTTCCCACCAGGTCCTATTTTACCAGAGTTGCTGTTCCAGCACTACATTACGATGTGCTGGAATTGCTTGGACAAGCTTTGCAGCAGAGTGTTGTTCACAATATCCACCTGATAACAGACATGTGGACCAGTTGCCAAACCTCTTCGTACATGTGCATCAGTGCACACCGAATCTCTTTTGTGGGGGTTAGAGAAAAGATATTTGAAGCAGGTGTTGTTGACACTGCTGAGATTTTTAATGCTACTCGGAAACATGCAACTGTAGCCATGTTCACCATGGAGAAATCTCATACTGCTGCAAACATTTTGGAAGAGTATAACAGCAAGGCTGCGCACAAGAGGGCTTAACATTGGTTTTGTTGCCACGGATAATGGCAGTAATATAGTTAAGGCCATGGAGGATGGTGGCTATTTTAGGGTCCTGTGTTTGGTGCACTGCATTAACATTATTGTTCAAGACTTTCTGAAAAAAGAACCCAGAGTCAGTAACTTACTGACCATCTCCAGAAGACTATGCACACATTTCAGCCATTCTTTTAAAGCACGGAAGCAGCTGAGGATTCCTCGAGTGAGCTGTCCATCACAGTGGGGGAAAGGGCGGGAAGAGGTTGCATAGCCTTTTGTGTGTGGGCTGGGGCCGGGCTTCTGTGCGAGTTCACATGCCTCAAGTTTATAAAGGGTCAGAGGCCGATCAGCGCAGCAAATGAGGAGAAAGCAGTAATTGCTACCTCGTTGGGTAAATGTATTGTGCTTTTCTTGCACTACAGCAGCGTAAAGGCCTGGAAGAGTTGTCTTCAGTGACCCCGTGTGTCTGTAACTTTGCCACCGTGCCCATAGGCACCGAGGTCCCTCGAGTGAGCTGTCCATCACAGTGGGGGAAAGGGCGGGAAGAGGTTGCATAGCCTAGTGTGTGTGGGCTGGGGCCGGGAATCTGTGCGAGTTCACATGCCTCAAGTTTATAAAGGGTCAGAGGCCGATCAGCGCAGCAAATGAGGAGAAAGCAGTAAGTGCTTCCTCGTTGGGTAAATGTTTTGTGCTTTTCCTGCACTACAGCAGCGTAAAGGCTCGGAAGAGTTGTCTTCACTGACCCCGTGTGTCTGTAACTTTGCCACCGCGCCCATAGGCGCCGAGGTTCCTCGAGTGAGCTGTCCATCACAGTGGGGGAAAGGGCGGGAAGAGGTTACATAGCCTACTGTGTGTGGGCTGGGGCCGGGCTTCTATGCGAGTTCACATGCCTCAAGTTTATAAAGGGTCAGAGGCCGATCAGCACAGCAAATGAGGAGAAAGCAGTAAGTGCTACCTCATTGGGTAAATGTATTGTGCTTTTCCTGCACTACAGCAGCGTAAAGGCCCGGAAGAGTTGTCTTCAGTGACCGCGTGTGTCTGTAACTTTGCCACCGCGCCCATAGGCGCTGAGGTCCCTCGAGTGAGCTGTCCATCACAGTGGGGGAAAGGGCGGGAAGAGGTTGCATAGCCTAGTGTGTGTGGGCTGGGGCCAGACTTCTGTGCGAGTTCACATACCTCAAGTTTACAAAGGGTCAGAGGCCGATCAGCGCAGCAAATGAGGAGAAAGCAGTAAGTGCTACCTCGTTGGGTAAATGTTTTGTGCTTTTCCTGCACTACAGCAGCGCAAAGGCCCGGAAGAGTTGTCTTCAGTCACCCCGTGTGTCTGTAACTTTGCCACCGCGCCCATAGGCGCCGAGGTCCCTCGAGTGAGCTGTCCATCACAGTGGGGGAAAGGGCGGGAAGAGGTTGCATAGCCTAGTGTGTGTGGGCTGGGGCCAGGCATCTGTGGGAGTTCACATGCCTCAAGTTTATAAAGGGTCAGAGGCCGATCAGCGCAGCAGATGAGGAGAAAGCAGCCTCCTGGTCACTGGAAGTACAGGGGGATTGCGCTCAAGAAACTCATGGATGCCTAGACCTCCATCACGGATTAAAGCTAATTGTAGACAGTAGATCTGGGGAGAAAGCGCACCTGCCTAGCATCGACCGTGCTCACTAGATTCTTGGGCTGATTATAATGCGTGACTGAATTTGAGCTTCAACTCGGGCACCTGCTTTTTTTATCTGTAAGTGCTTCCTGCTGAGGTTTAATTGTTGGGACACGCGCCTCGTTGCCCAATTATAACTATTCTCTGACCCTGCTTCGAGGGTCAGAGCAGGGTCAGAGAATAGTTGCAAGTAGGCAACAAGGTGCCTCAGGAAGCACTTACAGGGTTACAGCAGGTGCCCAAGTTGAAGTAAATTTCTTTGTAACCATTTTGTAAATGGTTACAAAGAAATTAGCTTCAACTTGGGCACCTGCTGTAACTCTGTAGGTACTTCCTGTGCAAAATTTGTCCCGCTCGCGGCGTCGTGGATTTTGCCGCAATTTTGCGTGACTCGCGGATTGCAAAATTGTGGAAAATACGCAAATTCCGCGAGCGGAACAAATTTTCCGCCCATACTTACAGGAAACTCGCTCAGGTGAACCTGGAAGCTAGCCAGGAAGAAATGAAAAGATTGTATGACCAGAATGCCACTCTGGCTGAGTTTCAGCCTGGCCAAAAAGTGTAGGTGCTGGCACCAGTGGAGCATTGTGCGCTCCAAGATAAGTGGACAGGTCCATATGAGGTGGTGAAGCGCAAGAGTGAGGTGGCCTGCTTGGTCAACTTGCAGACTCCCGGGAACCCTTTGTGGGTCCTGCATGTAAACCGCCTGAAACCGCACTTTGAGAGGTCTGAGGTGACTATGCTCCTTGTGACAGATGATGGAATGGAGAAAGAGAGTGAGCATCTTCTTGACCCCCCTGTCAGCAAAGGAACATAATGGGTCAGTGGATGGTCTAAACCTCTCTTCTACCCTGACTCCAGAGCAGCGGTGGGACTGTCATCAGGTGCTGTGACAGTTTGCCTCCCTGTTCTCCCTGACTGCAGGAATCACCACTTGGTGTGTTCATGATGTGGACACTGGGGACAGTCTACCCGTAAAGCAAAACTTTTACAGGGTAGCTGACTAAGTCAGGGTTAGCATTAAGGAAGCAGTTTCCAAGATGTTGGTATTAGGGGTGATAGAGCCCTCCAGCAGCCCATGAGCTATCCCATTGATCGTAGTGCCAAAAGCTACTGCACCAGGTACCAATGCAGAACTCCGGTTCTGTGTGGACTACCGCGGACTCAGTGCGATCACCAAGACTGATGCGCACCCTTCCCCAGACCTGATGAGCTCATTGAGCAGTTGGGAGCTGTCCGGAATGTCAGTACATTTAATTTAATGCCTGGGTACTGGCAGATTGCCTTAACTGATGGGGCATAAGAGATGTGTGCGTTTTCAACACCCGAGGGGCACTACCAGTTCCGGGTCATGCCCTTTGTGTTGAAAAACGCCCCTGCCACATTCCAGAGACTGGTCAACCAGGTAATGTGTGGGCTGGAGGAATTCAGCAACGCTTACCAGGATGACATTGCTGTGTTCTGCTCCAGTTGGGAGGAACATTTGTAACACCTCTGTGAAGTGTCTAAAGGCTGGACTCACAATCAATGCCAGTGAGTTCCAGATAGGGCAGGGGTCTGTGGTGTACCTTGGGCTCCAGGTAGGGAGAAGTCACGTGATGCCCCTACAACCGAAGATTGACACCATTCTAGCTAGGGAGCCCCCCATACCCAGACAGAGGTGAGAGCCTTTTTAGGTCTCACCTGGTACTACCCACGCTTTGCCAAAAGGTATGGCACCATTGTTGCCCCATTGACAGAGCAGACTTCATAGAAGAAGCCTAGCAAGGGGATCTGGACTGATGCCTTCCAGACCACTTTTGATTCCCTGAAATCTGCCATATGCACAGCGCCCATGCTTAAGGCACCTGACTTCTCCAAAGAATTTGGAGTGCAGACAGATGCTTCAGAGAATGGTGTGGGTCAGTACTCTCAAAATTAAACGACAAGGGCCTGGACAAACCTGTAGCTTCATCAGTAAGGGGGTACGTCCCAGGAAACAGAGGTGGAGTACAATCGAAAGTAAATGTAAATGTAAATGTAAATGTATTTCGATTTATATAGCGCACGAATCACCCAGGGGTCTCAAGGCGCTTGCTTAGGGAACCCGTCCTGGTATTCCCCTGTGAGAAACCCCGGCAGGGTATCCACAAGGTGAAAGCCAGGCATCCCGCCGCGAGTGGCCGTAGTGGAGATTAAGCAAGCTATTGCCCAGAGTCGCAGAGTGTGACTCCGTGAGTCGAGTAGGCACCGGAGCAAGAATTGTCGAGTCCGTAGAATTTTTAGCCCGAGACCCGCCGAGGCGGGGAATCGAACCCTGGTCCACGGCCGATCTCAGCTTCCGGGTCTGCCGCCTCTAACCACTGAGCCACGCTTCTCCACGTGAAGCTTTTGCTGTGGTCTGGGCTCTGAAGAAGCTAAGGCCCTGCTTGTTTGGGACTCATGTCTGAGTTCAGACAGACCACAGGCCCCTCAGATGGTTGATGCAGATGAGGGGTGAGAATCCAAAACTGTTGAGGTGGTCAATCTCCCTACAGGGATGGACTTTACGGTGGAACACCGCCCTGGTACAGAACAAGCCAATGCCGATGGTATGTTCAGGTTCTTCTGCTTTAACTCCCAAGAGGGGGGTAGTTTTCCCCGCTTTTCAGCTGAAGGAGACACTTGTTAGACCTGGCATCCTTGGCATGGTTTGCCCTGAATTTTTGCCTCTACCTCCTGAATTTTTGTTGCGGAGCTGGATTTCATTTTTGCTGGCTTAGATGCTTTGAACACTTTGCCACTGCTGATCAGTGTCAAAGTGCAAGTGTTCCCTGTGTAAATTGTTGTCATGACTGGTTGTCCATGATTGGCATATTTGATTTACTGATAAGCCCCTAGTAAACTAGACTGAGTGTGCCAAGGCCTGTAAATCAAATGCTACTAGTGGGCCTGCCGCAATATTTGTGCCACCCACATTAGTAGCCCTGAAAAGATGTCTCAGACCTGCCACTGCAGTGCCCGTGCGCAGTTTATTAACTGCCATGTCAACCTGGCAAGTGTACCCACTTGCAGGCCCTAACCATCCCTTTTTTTACATGTTAGTCACCCCTAAGGTGGACCCAAGATACCCCTGTTGGCAGAGTCCAGTGTATGTGAAAGTTAGGACATGCCCTGGTGTGTGTGGCATCTCCTGATAGTGAAAAACTACCAATTTTGTTTTTCACTATTGTAAGGCTATCTGTTCCCATAGGTTAGAATTGTGAGTTTGCACTGCCCCATGTTGTCTGTATGGAGCCAGGGCTCACACTAGAGGTTGCTATGCCCTTGCAAAGTGCCCCCATGAACTGGTTTGAACTGGGCTCAGAACCCCGAGCCAGTAGAGAACAAAGAGATTTACTATATATAAAGAGGGGCCCAGACTTTTAGATCATCCCCGGATTTCAAGAGGACCCTTTGCCAAGGAGAAGAGCTGGAGAGACTGAGGAGAAATCCTTCCCCTTTTCTGTGTGCTGTGTGGGGTTGGCCTGCAGTTGCTGTTTTTGCCAAGGAAAGGAGAAGGACTTTGCTGTGTGCTCTGTTCCCTGCTTGAAAGAAATCTCCAAGGGCCTGTGTGTGCTGGCTTCCTGTTATGAAGTATAAGGGACAAAAAGACTACACCCCCGGCTACCCTGAACTCTGCTGCTGAGAGTTCTGACCTCCCAGGAGGTGCTTGTCCCAGCAGTGGACCTCTGGAGGTTGTTGCTGCTTTCTTGGAGCCGGAAGAGAGAAGAAACTTGAAGAACTACAAAATTGACGCATCGCTCTTCTTGCAGCTGTTTTTTTCTGATGTATCTCCACGGCGTGAGTAGAATTTCCATGCATTGCTACAAACACTGACACAGCGCCTGTCACCGCTGCAAGAATCGACACATCAAGGAGTTGCGGCTGAAGAAAACCAACGCTGCGCTTCTCGCCGCCACCGCATCGATTACCCACGCATCCTGGATTTCCACGCATCGCACCTGTGCGACAAGTTTTCCCAATGCATCACCTGCGCACCGGAACCGCCACGAAGAACCTATGCATCGCTCCCCCCTGCAGACCGGATTCGAAGCATCACTTCTCCTGCGTGCGGCGAACTGTTGCATCGCCTCCCCAAGGTCTCAGGAACTGACACATCTCTTTGTTTTCAAAGCTTCTTCACTCTGCAGCTGTTTGGCCTTGTGAATTTTGAAGCAACTACAGGTACTTTGTGTAAAAGGCACGCATCCATTGTTTTCTATGGCACAAGTACTTGAAACCTTTTGAAAGTCATATTTTTAACTGTCTTTATTGGATTTTTTTATCGTTTTGGTCTTGTTAGGTTTAGATAAATATATTTCATTTTTATAAACTGGTGAGGTGTCCATTTGTGGTGCTTTCACTATGTTACTATGAGTGTTGGTACAAATACTTCACACATTGCCTTTGGGATAAGCCTGTCTGCTTGTGCCAAGCTACCAAGGGGATGAGCAGGGGTTACCTAAAGTGTGTATTAGACTTACCCTGATTAGAAGCAAGGGTTCCTATTTGGACAAAGGTACCTACCTCTGCCAACTAGAGGCCCCCATTTATAACGCTATTATTTAATGATTGTTTTGGTGCAAGAAGGGACACCTCCCTGCACAAAAACAATCATTAATGGTGTTTTGCTCTTTCCATGTGTGCTGCAGAATGTGGCACACGTATAAAAAGAAAAAACAAGGAGAAATAAAAGTATTTCTTCTCATTGCTTCCATCTAATACCTGTTTTTTGCATGATGTTAGTTTTTGGTGTTGCCTCAGTTAAACACATCATTGTAGTAAATCTGGGCCAGTGTCAAAAAGCATTGAGTGTTGTGGTGGAATGCCCAAAGCAACACCCATTGCACACCCCTTTCACGAAGATACCCGTGTGAAGGGTACCATAGTTACAAACCGGCGTTAAGCCATGCAAATTAGCTTAACTCCACTTTGTAAATATGGTGCAGGGCATTGCACCACTGGAACATCAAAAAAGTAACCTTTCGTTGGCACAATGCCCTTAATACATATGTATCTCAATCTTACCCATCAGACAATTCTGCAAGATACCTCCAAAATACATTTTTTAAATGTCTACCTACCAGAATTCTACATTCAGTCTATACTTCTAAGCTTCTAATTCCACTCTACAAGGGTGAACATATGTGGTGACCTTTTATAAGGGTTCTAGGAGCCAAGTATTTGCATGCACCCTCTTTTCATTTGTGACAAAAGAAAGACCACCTCAATTTCGGAAAGTTGTTTAAAACACACTTATTTTAACATAAGTGCGGGCCTTAACAGTCTTTGCCCATACTATGAATCAGCGCCTGGGCGCCCCTAGGGTGGATGTAGCATCTTGACATTCTTACAGTAGCAGTTCGCGCTCTATCAATGCTGTTAACATTAACAGTAATGCATTTGCGGCAAATTGCCTTTGGTAACTGTCGCCTGGAGAAAAGTTCCAGTGTTACCAAACACTAGCAAAGGCAATCAGGTCTGGCTTTGGCAAGGGAAGAATACTTTATAATTTTTGTTTTCTTTTTTTTCTACATAGATATGCAATATGTGGAAAAAATAAACAACCCTATGAAAACATAAAAACATAGGAGCGGCCAAACAGCATAGGTACACGCATATCACCTAAGTGCACTCCTTTTCAGGCAACTGTGCACATGTGCGCAGACAAAATTCCAGCATTAACCCCTTGACCGCGGCGGTAATGCCGCCGTGGTCAAGGGGGAGGGGGGCCGTGCGGCACCTCCATGATCGATACGGAACCACTCCGTCACGAGCCACGGGCGTGCTGTGCTTGTGACGGAGTGGTTCTGCCGTGGCCCCGCCCGCTCAATAGAACACGCCGCGTAGGTTCAAAATTGATACCGCGCAGGCGCAAAATTGATACTGCGCAGGCGCAGCGGCCGGGCCGTGAAGGAACAACACCGTCACCAGCACAGCGTGTCCGTGGCTGGTGACGGAGCGGTTCCGTCACCAGCACACAAGGGGTTAACAAAGCAAGATCGCTCGTGGATGAAGTGGGCTGACAATTCTACCATCTTGTCTGCTGTGGTGGGTGGAAGAAAAATGTGAATGGCACTCGAAAAGACCAATGGATTGAGAGGGCTGATATATATATATGTGCATATATTTTTACTAAAAATATGAGGCATCGAAAATGCTAAAGCTGTGTCAGAGAACCTTTGTGAGGGAGGATTCATCTGGCAGCTGTGGAGGACCCCTAATCTGCTGATTGCTGGGTACTTGAAACAAATGAAGCTTTTCTGGTATCTTGCAGGCTGCAGAGGGTTTGACACGCCTTGACAGTGGCACGATGCGCAGGTCTGATTAACAGCAAACATAGGAAACGCGTGCAAATGTGGCAGCTTGTTATTGATTTGCAGGGGAAAGAGTGTAGTGAATTGACTTGTCCAACGATACTATGAACACTTGGGGGTCCATTAGGATGTCGGGCGGATTGCCACCGCCACCCTGGCGGAGGCAATCCGCTCGACAACCACTCTCGTTTTCCCCTTCGCCAGACTAGGATGGCGGAGGGGACAGCGGCGGACGGAAAGACCGTCCGCCGCTTTACCGCCGCGGTCGCCTTGCGACTGCGGCGGTAATAGATTAATATGATGGCGGTGTCCAATGGACACCGCCAGCCATATTACGATGGCACAATGTAGGGGCCTTTCTGCGGCGGCAATGCCGCCACGGAAAGGCAGGCGGAGATTGCTGCGGGGGCCCCCTGCAGGGCCCCGAGGTTGTCGCCACTGTCGGGGGGCACATGGGGGTACCTATGGTACCCCCCCACATTTACATATGCAAAGCGGCAGGCACTGCGCAGTGCCTGCCGCTTTGCATATGTAAATGCGTCAACTTATGTTTTGCATTGTGGCAGGCGGTGCAGAGAGCACCGCCCGCCACAATGTAAAACATGTAGGATGTGCCCGCCACTGTGGCGGGCACATCCTAATACCCCCAACGGGACCCCCGCCCTTATGGCGGGCGGTCCCGATCTCCGTTAGGGTGGCCTAATGGACCCCTTAATTTGATTCCTAGAAGCATGAGGGTTATCGTTCATCGTGCAGTGACGTCCTGGGCCGCCCCCGTGGACGGCAGCTGATTAGTTTGCTGCACGGGAGGAGTTTCCGCCCCTATGCTCATCATGTCCCAATGCACTTAAGACAAATTCTTCTGAGCAATTAGTGAGAGGGATTGTCAAGCCTTGTTATGTTTTTTTTGTTTCTTTTCAACCACGGGTTTATGTGAAAGACTTTATCTCGTTGAAAGCCCTCTGTATCTTTCATTAGAACTGAAGTCTTTGCAGTTCATGAATACTTCAGAACATAATGATAGGCCAGGTACAAAACAAAAAATAATGACATAGGTTCCTGTGCACTTGAACAGAAGTATCATCTTGAGAAAAGTGAGTTCATGCTAGGCCCGTGCGAAACTTTAATTACACCCGAGTAATCGGTGTAATTTCATTAAATATGAATTACTCTTGTGATGTGAAATTACAGAAATTATGCGACTAAGCCAGCCTGAGTAATTAAGAGTAATTTAGGGCAAAAATCCTACCGCAGGAACAACTAATAATGGAGATTGAGCAGCTGCTGGGAGCTGCTGTTCGTGTCCCATAGCATTTGGTTTTATTTCCTTAGTGCCAGTGGTTAGTTTGTAAAAAACATAAGTGCCGGGGCTATTATCAGGAGGCAGCATGCACCAGCCCATTTCTCCTGTTAGCGCCACCCATAACAGAACCAACTGTTAACTATGTAAGTGGGGAGATAATGTGGCCGAATGGCCAGATGCAAAAAGAATAATTGATTGACAGAATCCTGTACAATGCCAAACATTCACCCCAGTGCAGAGATCTGGGTCTAAATCCATCGTTTTTGTACTCCCCATGCCTTTCCAGTTCACACACAGCCCTAGGCAAATCAGTCTTGACCCTTTACCCCATGGGAACAGTCCAGTCTGAATGGACAGGCCAGGTCCTCCATGGCCTGGAAACAAGCATCCTGCGATTGTTTTCGGGGCATCACTCCTCATCAGCCAGGCTAGCTTGACTCCAGTGGCATTGCGAGCATGGGACCCACGTCTGGCATACACGTCCTACTCGGGCTGACAAAATGCAAAAAAAACAATTCATAAACAGAACGCTGCACAATGTCAAACATTCACCACAATACAGAGATCTGGGCCTACATCCATCTTTTTTCTGCTCCCCATCCCTTTCCAGTTCACACCCATCCATATGCAAATCAGTCTTGACCCTGTTCCCAGTGGGAACAGTGCAACCCGAACTACCAAGTCAGGTCCTCCCAGCCAGGCCAGAGGTGCAGACTTTGCAGTTGGGAAACCAGGTTCGAGTTTCGGCGTCAGCTCAACATCCTGTGATTCTGGGCAAATCACTTAACCTCCCTATAGCCCATGAGTGCTTGTGTTGAAGATTAGATGCCAGTGCTCAGCACCAGACTCCGCCAGCTCAAATTAAGCACTTCTTAGGGCAAAATGCATCCCCTGGCCCACTTTGAACGTAAGGGTGCATTTTGCACTAAGAAAATAGCGCAAAAAGTGCTCAATTACTCTTCCAGCATAATTACGTATAATTGCAAGTAATTTTGAAGTAATTATAAATAATTGTGCTAGACCGAATTATGCCACTTACACCCACCCCTAGTTAACGTGTCTTTTGTGATGCAGGATAGAGATCACGAGAGATGTTCTTCAGGCTGTCGATTTATAGAAGCTAACCATTCCTGTTGTTTGCTTAAATGGGATAACATTTTGCATGTAAAGGTCAAGGATTTATTAGTTCTTGGCCTTTCTGCTGATGGCCCAAATTTAGCACTGACACCAATTGTATAATTAACTAACCTGAGGCTAATGAGTCTTCACATACAGGCTATCAAGCTACGTTTGATCCATACGAACTAGTCTCAGCTGTATTCAAACCAATGACCAGAAGGAAAGCCTCAGAAACACTGTACAAATAATATGTATTTGTAACGTTACCTAAAAGGGTATCTTGTCGCTGAATAACAGATGTTTATTGTCTTCAAACTTTTTGCGCTGCCCCCTCATGTTAAAGAAATGGAATTGGCGGCTCTAAATATAGTAACAATCCAATTATTGCAGTTAGGTTGAGTTATCCCTTTTAGAAATGCAATCAAATAACATTGCCAACCTAACATTGGCAGCCTGGTCTGCTGTAGGTGTAATAGTGTCCACATCGGGATCCTTTGTCAAAAATGGGGAATGTAACTTTGAAAATTATTTAGCAGCCCTCCTCCTTTGACACCTAGTGCCCTGAATGCCTAAAGATGTTACTGATGGCCCATAAAGAGTGGCTCACTTCCATTCTGTCCCCGCCCAACTGGGTCCCGGGGCCAGAAGCCCTGGTCCAAACAAAAGGCACATATTATGCTATTCCTCTAAGCAGCTCATTGAACATCGCCATATGCTGCCCCCTGCTTGTACTCTATTCCATCCTGAAGATTGGAATATAAATTGCATTGGCTGCGGTTATTCTTTTAAAACACAGTCCCACAATAATTCTAACATGCTAACAACTACCCCTGTTGTTTTACAGGAGGATGCATTCCCTAGCTGCGATTCTCAACCTAATAAGGAATGTAGCTTTTTTTGCCCTGACGTAGCTGTAGCTTTACCATCAAATGATGCCATAGTCAGGAAGGATGGGAACTCTAAGACAGGTGGTGGCATTGCAATAATCTTTTAAAAATCTTACTTGTGCAAATTTGAAGATCTACCTTTTACGAATTTTGAGGCAGCTTTATTTAAACTTGCCCTTCCCCCAAATTTACCTTTTCAGGTATACT
Source organism: Lissotriton helveticus (assembly GCF_964261635.1). Taxonomy (NCBI): domain Eukaryota; kingdom Metazoa; phylum Chordata; class Amphibia; order Caudata; family Salamandridae; genus Lissotriton; species Lissotriton helveticus. Next base: position 205,896,062 of record NC_136062.1, read on the forward strand.
GGTGTACCGTCCCCCTGGACCAGCTGGCCCATGCATGTCATCTTTCCCTGATCTAATTACCCCTTTCCTTTTGAATGCCGCTAATTTTCCCATCTTGGGAGACCTCAACTTGCATTTGGAGGACCCTAAAAGCACCCATATCGTCAATTTGACTTCTGACCTAGCAGCACTGAATATTGCACTATTTAATTCTGAGTCCACTCATGTGGCTGGCCATTTATTGGACCCCATATTTTCCAGCTTACCTAACATTCAATGTCCTTCAGCTCTTCCTCTTATTGGTCGGATCATTTCACGATTGGATTTCGCTTTAACATTTCTGTACAATCACCTTTAGATGTATCTGGCATTTGAAAAGTTACTAGAAATTGGGGAAAACTAGATTAGGTAGCCCTTAATAACACTCTGTCCGCTACTGCTCCCAGACTTGAACAGATGTCGGTTTCTTGCTCGGGTGCTGTACGTAATTGGATCTCTAACACCATTGACCTCTGTCTCCCACCTTTATCCAAGAAGGGCAATAAACACCGTCCCCCTGCCCCTTGCTTTACAGAGAAGTTAAAAATGGAGGAAACCAAATGTAAAGTTTTGGAATGGTGCTGGAGGAGGAACTACGCGTCTGATACCAAACTTGAATATAAAAGGGCAAAATGTAAATACCATACTCTTTGTAAATCAGCCTGTGCTGAACATGTCTTTTCCACCATTTGTAATGCGCTGAATTGTCCTAAAACACTGTTAAGATGGTCAAAGAACTGTCGGGCTCCGAAACACAACATACCCCTTCCACTCTGAATGATTTGCAATGTGAAGATCTAGCCAAATTTTTGCTTTATAAAGTGGAGAAAATATATACCGAGATGCATGACCATCAATTAGGAAATTCCCCTCAGCAAGCATTCATGCCCCCTCTAAATAGCAAATATAGCGTTAGCAAGATTTTGGGATCTAGTGGTAAACTGGAAATCTGGTCTCCATTAGAGATGAACTCCTTTAAACAGCTTTTAGCAAGCATAAAATACCGGATTACCCTGTGATCCTCTTCCCATCTCTGTCCTACAGCAGCTTGAGACGCCAACACTTAAGACAATTGTGAAACTTTTGAATGCCTCCTTACCGGAGGCTACGGTTCCCCCGGAATGGAAACATGCAATGGTTCTTCCTTTTCTGAAAAAAGCCAATGCAAATCCTGATCAGCCCTCCAACTATCGGCCTATCTCATTACTCCCGGCCTTCTCTAAAATTTTGGAGAGACACATTAACTCACAGTTTACTCAGTTCATTGAGTCACAAAACTATTTACATCCCTCTCAATCAGGCTTTAGAGCCGGCTTCTCGACAAAAATCATGCTCCTTGGAGTAACGGAAAGGCTCCGTCACCATCTTGATATTGGAGAAACGGTGGCCCTCATACTGCTCGATTGGAGCACAGATTTCGACACGGTGTCTCACACCGTGTTAGTAAAGGCTTTACAATCTTTGGGCATTGCCGGGCCGGCACTCACGTGGCTTATCTCTTTCCTTACAGACCGCTTTTCTCCAACGGCCAGATCTGACATTCACTCCTCTCCTTACAGGGTGCCTCAGGGCTGCATTCTTAGCCCTTTGTTGCTCAATATCTACATAAAACCTCTGGTAGTCATTACAGCGGAGGCAGGGCAGTCTCTGTTTTCTTATGCAGATGACACACAGATTATCTTCTCTCTCTCTGCCGAGAGGATGTCTGAGTCATCTGCTCTTCGGTTGGGCTTGAGTAAGATTGCATCTTGAATGCAGGCTGATTTCCTCAAGCTCAACAAAGAGAAAACTGAGGTCCTGATCTTGGGGAAAGATAAAGAGCCCTGGGGTCCCCAGCACTGGCCAGCTGAGAAGGGCGCTCATCCTCAACCTTCTCGCCAGGTCCGCAAATTACGATTTACCAATGATGATCAACCATCAATTAGAAAACAAACCGTGAAGGTAGCTGCCACCTGTTTCACTATCATGAAATGTCTCAAAAAGAATATTTGGATGTTGCCTAGCTCCACTCAGAGAACTATAGTCCAGGCTCTGGTCCCCTCTAGACTGGACTACGGTAACATTCTTTATCTGGGGGCCACTAAGGATGTGATACGTAAACTGCAGGTGGTACAGAATTCTGCCGCCAGGCTGCTCTGTCAAATCCCTAGAGCTGTCTCCATCTCTGGCTCTTTGCGAGATCTTCATTGGCTCAGGGTAGAAAACATGATTAAGTTCAAGACCCTGAGCTATATGTTTAAGATCAAATCTGGTGTGACTCTACAATATTGCAAACTTTGGCTCATCTCTACTTGCCCTCTTGAGCCCTCCCTTCTGCCACTCAGGCAAAATTTTCGGTTTGAGTAACAAAAAAATAATAATAAATAATTCCGTTTTTTTCACTAAAATTACAGCACTGTTTGCAACATGATGTTCCTCTTGTCCACTGTTAGAACGGGTCCTTTTTGCAGGGTTATCCCCAAACCTTTGGCCTTCCTCCTATATTTTATTCTGATCTGTTTTTGTTGGTTTTATGACTCTGGGCCCTTTACCACTGCTGTTCAGTGCTAAAGTGCAAAGGCTCCCCCTTTTAAACTTGGTACGATTGGTCTACACCTGTTTGGCATATTTAATTTACCTATAGGTCCCATGTACAGTAGTATGTTATATGCCCAGGGCCTGTAAATTAAATGCTACTAGAGGGCCTGCAGTGCTGCTTGTGCCACCCAATGTAGTAGCCTTTCAAACCTGTCTCAGGCCTCTGCTGCTGCAGGGCCTGCCTGCGCAGTTTACTGCTGCAGGGGATGCAGCATTTAAAGTGTTTGCCACATCTTAAACTCCCCTTTTAATACATATAGGCCCTCCTAAGGTAGACCCTAGGTAGCCCTATGGGCAAGGTGCTATGTAGGTAAAAAGTAGGAAATGTGCCTTTGTTGTATGGAAAGTCCTGGTAGTGAAAAACTGATAATTTGGTTTCTTACTGCTGTGAGGCTGCTCCTCTCATTGGTTTGCATTGGGAATTCCATGATGTGTGTTTCAGTTGTAATTTCTGATATGAAAGGGGTAGCGTGGCCATGTATGGTATGTTTGGAATAGTGATGATAAATCCTGATTGTTGGTGTGAGTCGATGTGTTATTACTATTTTAGAAATGTCACTTTTAAAGTGGGCATTTCTGTGTGCTAATTACTCTTTGTGCCCTGCCTGGTTGTGTATTGAATGTCTGGTTTAGACTGACAGGAGAAGGGGATATCCACATACTGTAGATGGTCACAAGGGGGGTTGAGGTGTGTCCTGCCTTTCCATGGTAACTCATAGGGGGCTGATTAGGTCTGGTCTGCATTTAGAGTGGTGGGAGGAGTTGTCACCTGCACCTGTATAGGGCGGTGCCTACCTTTCACAATGCTGTCTCTGCCCCAATGCAGTGTGTCTGGAGCCAGGGCTGGGGGTTGGTTGGGAGTGTTGTGCACTTCTAAAAGTTGTTGGAAGTTCCCACAGAACAAAGACTTTTGGAGTATAAGTAGATGGGCTATGATCCCATTATTTTAGACATTGCATGTACCTGATACCTAACCAGGCGTTGCTGGTCTGAGACCAGAGGACTGGTATGCCCTATTAGCTCCACCATTTTGGTACTACTTGCTTATGGGACTAACCTGCTGCCTGCCAAGTGACCTAGTATGCTGGTGTGCCTGTGCCTTGGTGTATGCCCCAGTATTCTCCAGGGACTGGGTGGTGTCCCCCCTCCCTGCTTAACTAGCCAGGCTACGTCCAGAAGGAGAAGCACGTGGAGAGCGCTTCACAAAGGATCAGCTTTTGGCCCAAAGGTGAAGCGCATGGTTAGTGCTCTCCTAGGATAAGCTGCATGTGTTTTTTCTTGTTCTTGCAGTAACCAGTGCATGTCAATCGCTGAGTTGGACCGGAAGTAAGGAGTACCCGGTGGGGAGCGCGGTGCATTGCTTGCTTCCTGCAACGATCTCAGCGAATGCTAACTCCACAACACCAAGGGAGCAACCGCCTCTGGTTTCCCTGGTGGGAACCAGACTACTAGGAGTTCTGCCACTATGCTGAGGCCAGAGGAAGGCGTGGTCGTGCTGCACCTGGAAGAAACCAGAGCCTCCTCAGCTTCAATCTGCTTCTTGAAGTCTGGGGAGGAATAGGAGCCTTGCAGGCTCCCACCAGCAACCATGGGCTACACCCCCTACAGAGAGCGGCACCAAGTAGACCTGGGGAGGGCTCCAAACACCACCATCCCACTGCATCAGGCCCATTGGACTTCAGCCAACTGTCTTAATCAGACAGGTACGGCAGCGCACCCATGGCCAGCCCAGACCAGCCCAGCCCTCGGAGTTGTGGAGTAGGGTTAAGCTTACGGCCAAGTGGCAGCTACACCGCGCAGTCGCATGTAGCTGCCTCGAGCTGATTCCACCAGCAGGGGCACCAGTGAGGTCTCTCCGCCAACTGGTGCACAGTTTGAGAGTCTGGCAATACAGGGGGGTAGGGCAGTGGCCCACTGAGTTGGTTTGTGTGCCACCCCCCTTGCAGTGTGGCATTCCTTGGGGGGGACACACTGGCTGCTGTGGTACTAGCAGCATTGGATCTTGGTGTAAGGGTGGGGTGAGACCTCGACAGAGGCTCTCAATTCCTGAATTGGAAGGAATCCCCAGACATTACTGTACTCCCTGTAATAGAGACATATATGCTTTTGTGCCCCACGTTGTGGATGGCAATTAGAATATAAATTATAAGAGGAGTGTAGGGAAGCTTCACCCTATGCATTTATGGGATGTTTGTGAACTCAGGTGTTTTCTTTGTTTGGTATGACCAAACTGCTTCAATCTATGACCTGATGTGTTGACAGGGGTAGTTATAGGCCTTGTACTGACAGGATAAAAAGTATCCTTCAACGCCCTGCATATTATGTACAGTGGTGATTTATTTTTATGACATGGGCAATCTTTAAGTATTTACCTGATTGCAGTAACTTGTGAAGTTATGACAAATGTCTGGTTGGCAAATAAATGTTTATGATCTATGTGACGTCATGACAATTGCCAAATTGGCAAGGTGATTTATGTGATTGTGGTCTAATGTGTTTTTATGTACAAAACAAAGGATATTTTTATATAACTTTGTGTGGAGTCTCTTTTTGTTGTGTGCCTAATGTGTCACTCGTGTGTGTGTGTGTGTTGCGCAAACGTTTTACACATTGCCTCTGGGATAAACTTCAGTGTTCTGCCAAGCTATCAAGGGGGTTCGCAGAGATTATCTTGGGTGTGTAACTCCCTTACCCTGACTAGAGTGGTGAGTTCCGCCAGGCTTAGGTGCATACCCTAGCCAACCAGAAACCCCATTTCTATTAGCCACACACTACCTGGTGCCCTACTGCCCCAAAGTGATGCCTGTTCCCCAGTTTGAAGACCTCTGCTTTAGGGCCTCATTCAGTGTTGGGCTCAGTGGCCTCCATATTCAGGGTATTTTGGGGTGCCAGGGGATATCGCCCAGTCTGATTCCAAGTGTTACCGTTGGGGATGTACACAGTTAAACCATATGTGGTTCTGTCCCAGATCCTGAGAAGTAAAAAAACGTGTGAAACTCAACTAAGTAATTTCAGGACCAGCATCTAATGCCCCAATTCCAGGCCCTGTACCCCAGAATAGTTGGTCATTTGAGTGGAGGTACCAGCACCCCCACCTCTGATTACCAGCCCACATGCAGTGTGGCCCTTAGTGTGTGGATGGTCTGGAGCTGGGCTTAGAGACTAATCAACATGTCAAATATCCAGTCCGGGAGTGTGGAAACTAGTTGAATGCTTGCCAACCAGTCTTTTAATTGCTCACAGAAAGAAAGGAATTGATAGAAACTGTCCAAGAGCGGACTATCCTTAGGGAAGTTAGAGGTCACCAGAGTCGATCATTCCTGACCCAAGGGCCCGCTGAAAGAGCGAGGGAGGATCGTTGTTATTAAATGAGGTGGTGAACCATGCAGGAAGTGTCCATTGAAGTTACTGCTTTATGATCACAGACTGGACCGGAAACGAAGCAGAGTGGGAGAAGGTCACGCGAGACCTCAGAGGAGAAGAGATGCTCCTGGCATGGATGGTTCAGTCTGGTAGTCTCTTGTGATTCTGCTGATGTCCTGAAAAAAATAGATTTCTCCTTCCATCTTCTAGGGTCTGACACTTGGAAAGGGGCCTGTGCAATAAATCATCTTGTCACTGCCTCCCTCGGAGGGAAGCTAGCCTGGGAGATTAGAGAGCGCCTGGAGCACGAGGCAGCAACCAGCATCTGCTGGAGTCTAACACCGTCTCTAGCATCTGGAAGCCCGGAACTGCTGAAAGCAATGCCCGGTGCTCGATGAAAGGGGGTTCACGTAGTTGGGAAGCGGGACGCCCTGCCGTCACCGCTCGCGAGTCACATTTCTGGAGAGGAAGGACAGGACCAGTAAAGAGATAGATTGAGCGAATATGAAAGAGAGAAAAAATAGACCGAAGAAAGAGTGCATGAAGAAAGCACCTTTTCTGAAAGATAAATGTAGGCCGGTGAGCTGTGGGAGAGAGAGGAAGGCATGAAGAGGTGGACGAACAGAGGAAACAAGGGAGAAACAGATAAAGGGTTAGAGAAAGGGGGAGGAATTAGTAACGAATGGACGGAACAAAGTGAGGAATGTACACAGGTAGAAAGGGAAAATAAGGGACAAAAGAATGAACGGAGGGAGATCAAAGAGGAGGAGAGGGAAGGAGGAAGATAATAAAGACAGATGGAAGGAATGAGATACTGAATGAGGAAAGGAATAAATGGAGGTAACATGGAACAAAATAATCAATGGAGTAATGGAGTAAGGAGGTTAGGCGGGGATGCAGAAAGTGAGCAAGGACGCAAAGGAGGGAGTATGGCCGAACAAGGAAGTCATGCGGATACCAATAATATGTATACAAATAATACTAGGAGAACGAAGATACAGAGAGAGGAGGGAAAAATGGGGGTATGGAATGAAGGAGGGGTGACGAGAGAGAAGAAGGAAAGAAGGACCAGGGGAAGGGGAAGCGAGGGAAAGGGGAGTATAGATTAAAAGGGAAGGTAAGCAGATAAAGGAAATTCATAAACAAATTGATAGAATGTGCAAAATAACGAGAAAGGTGTAATGGACAATTAGGTGAACAAGTGAAGATGGTTAGTTACAAGGTTAAAAGGAAAGGCAACATGGTAAATCTATGTTTGGAGGGACACAGGGGATGCCAGAGACGTTAAGATGAGGGCTGGGTTTAACGGAGCTTGAGAAACTACAAGGAGAATAAACTAGGTGATTTTGAGGTACGTGGGGGTACAACAGACTAAGAGAGGATATGGGCAGGTAAATGAAGGGATGCCTCAAAGGCGAACGATAAGAGAACGAAGAGCCGCACATTGTATTGAAGGAGTGTGTCAGATCACAGATGTGCTTGGGTGGTGAGACAGAATTCATGTTGTGTAAGAACGCTCCTTCTGTCTATTGTCTAAAGTCGTATTACACAAACTACCGCCAGATGCGCAGGCAGACACCCCCGATATTTACATGTGGCCTGCCCCTGCTTCAGGCTTTGTGAGCAAGCGCAACCTCGTGATGTTCGTGCGTTTGGATAAACCAACCTAGGTTGCCCCACAACGTCTGTCGGCGCCAGGGCTCACTCCCTAGTCACATGGATCCCACGCCTTTAAAGCCCAGAGACGCCACCCCGCGCCGAAACACTGAAATGTGCTTTTTATCCGTCAAACTGTGTCACTGAGAGTCACCGCCATATGGCACGCTCGAGGCTGCAGATGCCACTGTCACTCAAAAAATGATACACCGCCGCTAAACTCAACTGGGGGTATGTGTGCCTTCAATATGGCATCACTTTATGTAAGTGACTGTAGATGAAGAGCTTAGGCTAGCCATTTATGGCACTAGGAGAACATGTACAAAAAGAGATTCTGCTTCATCCATATATAAAATCAATTGATAGATGCAAGAGTCCATTCCAGATCTCTTGCAATACCAGTCGATAACTGCACTCCTCATAAGTACTGAGAGCGCCAGATGTGCAATTTCCTAGGAGCGTACTTGCTTCACCATTCAGAGTTTCGTTTCTCGGATGAAGGGATAACATGTTCATAGCATGTGTCTTCCCCTGTTCTGAGGTGCACAAACTTGGAATATGTGCGGTTTAGTCATTTGTGCTAAATTTGGACTGGTAAAATGGTGTCGGTTATCACTCAAAGTTGTGCAATTAGTACACGAGTTTTATAATCCTAATTGCGGTTGGACTGATCAGTTTTGCCCGTGGCCTCTAATTCCCTTATTGTGCCACTCCCCCAAAAATAATTTCTAGAGACGTCACTAGGGGCAGAGAATGACACACAGGGGACCGACGTTTGCCGACTGGACTCTGACTACACAATGCGTGTAAGATTCAAGGTCTTAGTCACGTGCAGCGCTCTGAAGTAAGCGGAAGTGACGCACAGCGCCACAAAGAACTCTTCAATTAATGATGTGGCCGGTGCAGCTAATATGGCTCCTTAGAGAATCTGAGAGCGACGCAACCATGTGTACTTAGAGATCAGAAGCATGCTGGCCTATGGGGAAATCTGAGGTCTCCGTTTAGATGAGGACTCTCAAAGGTCTGCTGGAGTCCTGAGTCAGTCACTGATAAGGTAGGGTGTTTTTTTTCTTACAAGCCCTGGAAAACTGTATGACCACCTTTGAAAGCTCCAAGCGTTTACATGTCCCTTATGTACATCATGACTTTTGTCACAATTTACTTCCCATTTAAAAATGGAAAAATTACAAAACAAGTCTTTACATGACAGGCTCGCGTGACGGATGAAGGGTTCTAGATTAAGTCCCTACTCGAATTTCAGAAGCAACTTAAATGTTGTGGCAGGAAGGGCTGGTGGAGGGAGGTATACCAACCAGGGGTGGCCGTAATTTGCGAAGTAGCGTTACGCGAAGCTACGCGAAGTGCACTTTGCACTACGCGAGCAACGCGTAGCTCTTCGCAAACTGCGTAGTAGCATGTTTGCACTGTGCAAGATGTCATTTTCAATGATTGCACAGTGCGGACAAGCATCCGGCACTGTGCAATCATTGAAAACGGCATCTTGCACAGTGCGAGCTGTACTTTTTTGCCGCTCAAGTAGATTTTTACTCGAGCTGCAGCTCTCTCAACGCGGACTGGTAGTTTCTCATCGCGAGCGGTAGCGAGCATTTGCGACCACTCGCAATGAGAAACCTGACCTCCCCGCGTTGAGAATCTCGCCGGGAGGTTTATTTTCCATGGTCACGATCGCGAACAGGGAAAAAGTCTTGCGAGAATGTAATTTTGCTTGCTCGCGATCGCCAACTTGACGTTGAGGACACCAAGCAAGCAAAAAATGAAAGCTGCACTACGCTATGCTACGCATGTTTGCACTGTGCCACATGCAGCTCGCATAGTGTGAAGTTGCACAAACTTCGCAAACTACGCGAGCGTAGCGTAGTGCTTTGCCCAGGGTTAGCTAGGATGTAAGCCAGGGTGGGTAAATATGAATAGTGGTCAAACCCAGTACTTAATTCAGCCTGTGGTTGCAGGTGATGCTCACCGGCACTAATTCTGGGTACTGGAACCTATTTTTTTTTTCTTCAGATTTTGGCCCTGAGCAAGAGAGTAAAAACACATAATGGAGAAAGAAGGAGGAAGAGGAACAAGGGAGAAAGGAAACTGATAGAATGAGATAAAGGGGTGGATTAATGAGACATGAGGTGGAATCAGGGGCGGCTCCTCCTCTAAGGTGGAGGAGCTTCGCCCCACTGCTCTCACAGCGGTGAAAAAGTAAAAAAAATAAAATAATAATAACAGGGTTATTATCATTTCCTTTTTCTTTGCTGCGGGCCGGGTTAGGGTGGTGCGGGGCTCGTGGCTCAGGGAGTGGACTGTGCTCACTAAGTGCCTCCGACTGCTTGGCCGGCCGTCTTGGCCCGGCCAAACCCTAACGTGTACTTTGCATGTACCCCACCAGGCTGCAGAACACAGCCAGGCGGAGAAGTTGCCCAGGCCCCCAGTCTACTTCTGAACGCTGATCCACGGCACTCAGCTGCATTTCTGCGTTGTGATTGGCTTTGGGGAGCATGTGTGTTTCCAGACTCTTCAGCAATGATGGAGGACAAACAGAGGCGGCCGCGGAGTGAGGAGTTGAGTGTTTTGGTTTTTCTTTAAATATTTTGTCCCCCCCACTCTCCGGCCCCCTCACCCCCGTTCCCTGTCAGCCGCTACTGGGTGGAATCAAGGCTACTATTGACACATGGCAATCAATATCCCGGCTGCAGGCTTTTGAGCAAAACTTTGCACCTGGACACTTATTCTTTTACAGATTAACCATTTGTTGGACACAAGTAGGTAGGATATAACAAGAGCCAGAGGAGCACATGCAGATGAGGAGCAGTCATTTCAGTTCACAGGGGGTCAAATTAAAGCACACAGCTACATTCCAGGCCAAGCCAGGCTGACATTTATATCAGATGATAAAGCTGGATTTGCCACCCTCATGATGGTTGCTTGATGCACTTTTAATTGGCCTTGGAGACGGCAAATGATGCGTTATATTGTAGCCGGTTGGCACAACAAAGCTAAATGACATTTGGTACAGCCACATTGTATGGTTAACTGAAACGAGAGCATCCCACAGTTTAATAATGTAAAGAACATATTGAGCCTTATACGAAATGTAAAAGAGGGAGACAGATGACTGCCACAGCTTCTTTTTTGCAGTTTCATATAGCCTGAACAGGGCCCAAGGAAATTAGAGCGCTTCACAAAAACATCAGATTACTTTACACGTGTTTTAGGCAGGAAATGTGTGCAATGTTCCTGGACAATTTTGTACTGGCGTCACATAATTTTTCTGAGGCACATGCACAAAGCAGTTCCCGGTTGCACCGAAATTGCCTTGCACCGGCTCAAAAATTGCCAAGGACTGGTGCAATTTACTTGTTTCCACTCCTACAGAAGTTCGTCTAGGCAACTAAGAAATCTTTTTTTTAAATTTGCCTAGAAGAAAACTGCAGATTCTTTTTAGTGTGAAACTCAAGCTGGTGACCAAATAAACTGCTAGACTAAAACATACGTGTGTGGCAGAGGGGACTTTTCATGACCATTGCACACAGGTTCTGAACTGAGCTGTGTGTCTTTTTACTGCAATAGACAACTAACTAATTCGGTAACTGTACGAATCCAGAACCGCACTCCCAGGATATTGCGGCATGAAATACAACATTTTCCAGCTCAAATATTTACATTTTGGTGCAAACTGGCAGTTTTTTGTAGCAATTTTGGGTCACATTATTTGATTGACATTCAGTACATTTTGCATACCTCTGTCCGTAGATAAGTGAGTTATAGTAAAATACTTCAAAATCCCTCAGCGATCATTTGTTTTTTGGTACTGCCTAGGCAACGCTTGCGCAGTCTCTTCGAGAGATGCTAGGCCTAATTACAATGTCAGTCAGAAAGCCTCCAACCACTGGTCGGAGGCTTTCCAATCGAGATTGTAGGTTTGAACTCCGATCGACGTATTACAACGGCGGCGGCCGGAGTTCAAACTGGCCAGGGAATCCGACTCAGTTCCAACGGGCTCAAGGAGTCGGTCAGTCATTCAGGAAGGCCTCATAATACCTTAAGGCTGGTATTTACGCCATCAGGATTATGATGACATTTTCCGACAGCAGTTCCATGACGGCATTACTGACATTTTTCAATGAGAGCTTGTGCTGCAGGCGGGTTCAGCCCACTGCACAAGCTCCTATTGATAAATTTAAGTTTGTGACCACACCATGTGCGGTCGCATCCTATTTGCGGTGTCACAACCACCGACCTGAGGTCACTCGATTCCCCATCTGCAGGGATGTCAGTTGGAGGCAACTCCGACTGACTTTAAAATCAGGGCCGCTGTATTCAGGATATGGGTGTTAAGCTCCGCCCATTTCCCACCCATGTTTTCAATTGGCTGTTGTGACTGTCCTTTATAAATGCTTTAGTGTCTTTGTTTATTTTGCTTACTAGTCCCTCCTTCAACCCTCCTTTTCCACTCTTGTAACCTCCCATAAAGGTTGTCCCTATGACATTTGCTGTTACTCAGTATGTTTTATTTACAGTTTGTGAGCACTCCTTTCTTAATGACTTCTTCAGCGCGGCTGCCATTGCAAGCACAACAGCTATACACTGCTAGAACTGCACCTCCCTAACAAGTTGTTCTTGTGATTGTTTCCTGTAATTTTTGGTGTGTTTTTCTGTGGTTTCGGTTGCATTAGCATGCAAGGTAAAATTTTATTTATTTATGTTTTTAAAGTGGGGCACGCCGCACTTGATCTTTAACAACGACGTCTGTGCGTCTTTTCTTTTGTAGTGCGCAGCTCGCCCAACCCACTGTTTTCTTTTTTTTAAGTATAGCATGCTGCGCTTCATCTTTACCAATGGTGGCTGCACGTGTTTTCTTTTGTTGTACACGGCTTACTTAACAACTTATTTTTTACCCCACATGACATCTGTAGGAAAGTGCCCTTTTCCCCATGGTTGCCCCCACTTTTTGCCTGTTATCTGATGTGATTTTGACAGAAAATGCACTGGCTTCCTGCTAACCAGGTCCCCAGTGCCAGACCTATTTCCCATGCTGTACAGTTGTTTCCCCCAATTGGCAATACCTTTGGTACCCTCTGAAAGTCCCTAGTAATAGGTACCCCTGGTACCAAGGTCCAGAGGTACTAAAGAGGTTCCCTAGGGGCGGCAGCATGAATTGTGCCACCCTAAGTGGCCCCACAACGATCTCATGCAAACTACCATTACAGGCTGCCTGTCTTGGTGAAGACAAAAGTGAAAACATGACATGGCACATGGGCTGTCTGCCATGCATACCGACACTGCATGCATTATAGGTAAGTCACCCATACCGCAGGCCTTATATCCCTAAGGCAGGGTGCACTATACTACATGTGAGGGCATCACTGTATGAGCAGATATGCCCCTGTGCTGGTCAGTTCCCTTGCTGCCAGTACAAGTGAACAGGAAAGCCATTTTACAAGCATGTGCTGGAAACTGGTGGAAATGAGTTCCCCAGCTACATGTTGGCTTCACTGGAAAAAGGCATGTTTTGTATCAAACATCGCACATTAACAAACCCAACCTGATGGCAGTTTTGGATTGAGAACTACATGTACACAGAGGGTACCTTAGAGGTGTCCCCTAAAAACTTACCAGACACTGGTGTGCCGACTAACTGGTTCTAATCAGCCTGCCACCAGAGATGAGTTTCTGACCCCCAACGTTAAGGGGCACTGCTCTCTGGGGTCCATAAACCAAGCCTGCTCAAGCAGAGGGGGCTTGCCCTCCACCCACAAGACGACCTTTGGTTTAGCATTCCAAGGCAGGAGAGCTTAAAAGGGGCCCACACCTCTGGTATGAAAATCTTGCCTCTCTTCAAGGAGAGGAAACTGCCTCCTTTGTCTGGAGCCCTTTGGCACCTGGGCAGGTGGGAACATTAGCTAGGCAAGACAGGCGAATATCACCCGTGAACTGGGCTACCTGAAGTGGATGCAACTTTTCAGTAGTGGCCATCTTGATGATGGCAAATTTAGGATCTCTGGGATAAGGTTATGCCCACTACCCCCAGGAAGTGGTCATATGGGGGTGCAGTGACCCCACAGGTAAGAAGCCCTTTAGCAGCTACCCTATACTCCCCTAAAAATTCCTAAATTCAGTATTTAGGGGAGTCTTGGTACCAGGAAATCAGATCCAGAAGACCATAAGAAGAAGGGCTGAAGAGCCACAAAAGCAAGAACTGCAGAAGAAATAACTGACATGGCACCAGCCCTGCTGGCCTGTTCGCCTAATCTCGACCATTGTTCCAAAGTTGTCTCACCCTGCAAGCTGCTAATCCTCCAAAAGCCTGGGAGGATAACCAGCACTTCTTTAAAGACTCAGAAAGTCCAGTGGAACTGCGGAGCTGTTCCCCTGCATCTTGCAGGTATCAAGGACTGAGCTTTGAGGCACCAAGACTGTGAAAACCCTACACCGGAAAGCACCACTGCACCCCAGCCGCCTAGCCTGAGATGAAGTGGGCCAATGGTGCCAACGTAGTCCTGAGATCCTGACGACCTATGAAATAGAAGACAGTGAAGAGCAGTAAAAGCAGAAGACCCAGGAAGAGCAACATGCCTGCCTGTCTGCTGTTCCCTGTCGAAACTGCGCCAAAGACGTCTCGCCTTCCTCGAAAGCCTGGGAGTACTGCATGCCTTCAATAAAAACTCAAGAACACCCGGGGAGCAGCAGAGCTGCTTTCCTGCCTTCACCAGGCTTCCCAAAGAAGGCTGCGAGGGCTCGCTGAAGTGAGCCAATATTGTCAGCATGGTCCCCTGGCCCTCCAAAGACAAATCCCACCTTGGACTTGCCCATTGTAGACTTCCTGACGCTGCCTGCAGCCTCTGTTTGCAGGCCCCCTCTACTGCGACGCTCCAGGTGATGAAAATCCGATCCCTAAAGACACATCTGCACCCCTCGCCCATGGACAAGATGACCAAAGGTGTCCCCATGTCCCTGAGCATTACAACAGTTGAGCCCCTCTTGGTTAAGCCCGACTGATCCCCCAATCCGAGTCTGCAGCCTCTTTTCCAACTAACCGATCTCTATAGACTTAAATGGGGTACCACTGCTGCAAGGCACCTCTGTACCTGGCCGGCCCAGTATTGTCCAAAGTGAACTGTTAGTGCTGCCTTGGACCTTGCCCATACCCCCCTTAAGTCCAGAAGATGGGTCCTGTAATTCGGTATTGAGTGTCCGAATGCAATACCTGTTTCCTGCATGAGTTAACATTGCAGCAACGTGCTTCAATTAGGATTTAAAATATCAACAACCTGTTTTCTTGAAACCTGCTATTTTTAAGGGACTTACCTGATCATGATGATCTTGATGCCTAAAGTTATATAAAGATATGTTTTATTTTTATAAATTGGTGTAGATCTCCTTATTGCTTTGAGTATATAATTTACTGACTATTGTGTGTATGATCGTGGGTCTAACACTCCACTCTTATTAGCCTAAGGCTGCTTGACCACACTACCCTGTAGAAGAGCAGCTTGGATTGCTAGAGCAAACCTCTGTCCACTAGTAATGGAAGTCCTGGACCATTTACATGGTTTACCTCTTTTTAGCATACCATATAAAGAGCCAGCTTTCTACAACATCCATATCACATCTCCATAGAAGGCAGACTCCAACTGACAACAGATTGATTCTAACCGTCATAAATGCTAACAACTGCAACATTCCGAGGATGATAAGACAGACACATTAACAGGGGGGAGGAAAAATAGGATGTACCACTGTGACTAAGTATACATAACGTATGTATATAATCGTGTGGAATACACTTAAATATAGACTATAATGCTAATAACATAAAAAAGGTGCAACACATCTCCTTCCCATAAAGGAATAGTATGTTACTCTAAATGAGAGTCCTTGCATAATAACACATATATATATATATATATAGAAATATAATGAAAAGGGTGAATTCAGAATATTTCATTCAAAACATCTAGTACATCATATAATCTTTGTGCCATTCAGGAATATTATAATGTTTACGTAATGCAAATTTCCTGCAAGAGGAAAATAATGAGAGGGACCCCTTGTTCGCCAAAATAATACGGTTCTATATTCAGCTGTGAAAATTGAAAACATTTTCCTTTGGCAAAAGCACTTATAATATCACTAACAACCCATGACCATTCATTCCCATACAACTTCCATTCCTACAGATCTACATTCACACAATAATAAACAGAACATCTCTCTCTGTACACTCCATTAGATAAATTGTGTCACTACGCATAAATGAGAGTCGTTGCATAATAGGACATATATATAGAAATAGAACAAAAAGGGTGAATTCAGAATATTTAAATCTAAACGTCTAGTACATCATCTATTCTTTGTGCCATTCAGGAATTTTACAAGGTTTGCGTAAGGCAAATTTCCCGCAACTCAGTTTGTCACTCTTTGCTCCTGAAATTGCCTTTTCTTTTTCAGCATGCTTATTTCTAACAATTTTGTCCATACTCCAAACTTGATGATTGGCTCATAAAACAACAATCTTCATGATCTTACAAATTTTCTTAGGAGTAGAGAATTTTGAAAATCTAACATGAACTGATTTGGGCAGCTTGGCTCTCACTTATCTCCAACTTTCCACATTGTTTTAGTGACATCTAATCCATCATTATATTTATCCATCCATTTTTGCTGCTAGAATGTACCTTGTCCATTATGCTGTCTCTGCTAATATTAGTGCATTTACTCCCATTTAACCATTGTGGGGCTAATTTAGTTCTCATATTCCTCCCCTTTATGTATAAAAATAGTGAAACCCCAGTGACTGACTGAATGAGGTACAATGTGATATAATCATACCATCTCATCAAGAGCTTATTTTTGATTAGTACCATTCAACACATTGACTTGAATTTAACCATTGATAATTCTATTGATGTGCTCGACTAAACCATTAGCCCTAGGGCAATACAATGCAGTTTGGAAATGCTCAGATAATCCTTCATTTGCGTGGATGTGAACTATACCCAATTGTCTGTTACTATGGTTGAGGTAAGCCTTCATTATGGAAAACCTCACTAAGGAATTTGATAATAGCACTAGTGTTTGTGTTGTCTACAACTTTGATACCTACCCACTTTGAATGACAATTAATTAGGCTCAACACAAACCTTCCCTCTAGACTAACACAATTCAGTGGTCCCATGATGTCCAAGACAATTTTATTCCAAGGAGTTGGCGGTATCCCAAATGCTGATAAAGGATGTTTCTTGAGTAGTTTAGTTTTATCCCTGTGTGCACAGCTTGTACATCCACGTAGACAAAGAGCTCCTGGCAGAAGGCTGGCATCAGCCGCGCAGACAAGGGGTCACTATGCAGAGGCAGCACAGGGCCCATGCAGGCAGTACAATAGGACATGAAATATCATGACAGAAGTACGGGCCGAGTGGCTCTTCACGGCTGTTGGTCTACAGAAGCAATAGGCAAAATACGAACCATGCCTTACCAAGAGTCTACATATTTTGCAACTGCATTGAGACTGCCACATTTTGACTGTCCACAGAGTAGTTAATAAGTTCTGCCAATGCTAGTATGTTTTATACACAAAACATTATTGTGCTGTGTGCTACCCACTACAGTTAGCATCACTGTGCTGAATTTACTAGAGCCCAACCGCTGCTAGCAGTGTGGGTGATGTGACGCCTAATGGATCTCTGTGACGCTCTGTGGCCAATGAACAATTTGAAGGCCTTTCCTCTCAACCCAATCACAAACCACTCTGAAGTTTCTCAGGCCTCATAGCCATTGAACTAGTGATAAGATCTACACAGCCTATTACGTGACAAGAAATCTCAACCAATCCAACGTTACCTCTCCTCCAACTACTACCATAATTGATGTACAGAATGATTGTGAAGATGGCAAACGATAGGAGGTAGATTTTATTTACCAGAGATGGGCAGGATCAGAGGAATAATGTGAGTAGTAGGCAGTGGCAGGGAATGTTGGTCTTTTAATAACCAAATACCTGGACAGGAGCAGCTATAGACATTGGTCTAAATGTTGTACCCAACCATAGACACAGAAGTACTGCACTGACAGCACCCAATAACAGAGAAGAAGGACTATGTTCGGAGGTTTTGCCGAACTCCACACTCCAAAGTGGAGCGCGGAGTGACAAAACTCCACAAACTCAGCCAGTGAGGTGGAGATTACCGGCCACCCCTATCAGCAAAACACATTGGAAGGGCCCATAGAATATTATACTCCCATTTCATCAAGAGGTCTCCTAGATGTTGAGACAATCAATAAAAAAGCATAAGACTAAGGAGTTTGAAACTGACCATTTTTAAATTATCAAATGAAGCTTTCTGAAACCACTGAAGGACTAAAGAAGACTCCAGAATGGGACTGAAGCACAGCCTAATGGGTTGCAATTAAAAAAAACCTTCCTAACATCTGAGAGACCAGTGTCTCCATCAGTTGAAGCTGAGAGCCCTAAAGGTATGAATTCTCATCGGCTCTCATGAAGCAGTTGAAAAACCTTTATTGTAGCTCCAATGCAAATAACAATTTCAATGGTGGGCATATCATTTCAATGTAACTCAATGTTTAGACTGCTGAATAGACATATTAATCTCATCTCAGCAAACAATCAACTGTAGTTTCATCTTTTCAAGCTCTCCACATTTAGTAAGGAGCTACCACAAGTACCTCTACCCGCTCATCCATGAGCTTCCTGAGTATACTGCCCAGTAGCAGAATTGGGCAAAGAGACCTCTGGTCCAAAGGAGTGTCATCTACAGCTCAGCACCCCTGAGCTGGTAGAGGAGAGCAAACTTGGGAAAGTAGAACACTTTAAGGGTAAGCAAGCACAAAAGTCTAGCCGCCAAGGATGAAACGTTTCCCAGCCTCTGAAAAAGAAGATGGCAAATGCAAAAAAGAGCATGGGTGTGGAAACATCTTGCTCAGATTACTGGCATGCCTATTCTCCTTCTCTGGAACATAAATCACTCTAATGTACAGTTGATTGGACTCTGCTCAGACATCCATCTGTTGCTTAAGCAGAGCAAGTATTGGGAACTAAGGGCTAGATGTAGGTAATTTAAAATTACAGATTCTAAAATACCGAATTTTACGGATTCGGCATTTCAGAATTGGTAATTGGGATGTAGGTAAAAAATCTGTATTTTTTACCAATTCGGTAAAATTCAGTATCTGCCATTCGGAATTTACCGAATCGGTACTTACCGATTCGGTATTTACCGAATCCGTACTTCCCATTCAATCTTATGCGCCTTTTGGCCGATAGGAATGAATGGGAAGTACCGATTCGGTAAATACCGAATTGGTAAATACCGTTTCGGTAAATACCGAATCGGAAAGGAAAGAAAGTGAAACTTAGGAGTCAGCAAACAGGTGCTACCACCCACCCCCTCCCAACCAGGAAGTGGCTAAGCCCAGGCAGCTGGAAGTAATTACAAGCCTCTGGAGAGGCAGAGAAAGCAGAGCTGAGTCCCTGAGCCACAGGAAAACTTTTTTGTGCGTTTAAAGTTTGAAAATGGCAAGCAGCAGTGAAAAGGAACTTCCAGAGAGGAAGAGAAAAATAAAATTTAGCACCATGGAGCTGCAGGTCCTCGTGGAGGAGGTGGTTAAAGAACACCAGAAATTGTTCGGAAAGCAGTCCCTGACTGTGGCTGAATCTGCCAAAAGAAAGATTTGGCTGGAAATACAGTCGAAGGTGAATGCTGTAGGAGTGACTCCAAGAGAAATAGACGACCAGAAAAAGAGGTGGTATGACCTCAGGAGCATGACCAAGAAAAAAATTGCAGAGCTCCACAAAGAGGCAAACTGGAGGAGGGAAGAACCGTGCACCTCCCCTGACTGAGCTGGAGGAGTTGGTGGGGTCCACCATTGAACCAGAGAGCATCTGTGGACTGAGAGATGCAGACAGCTCAGCCAGAGCTGCCACCAGAAAAGGTAAGACGCATGCACAGCAATCACCCCACCCCATCACCTTCCCTTTTCCCTATGTGGCAAAGTTTACCCCACTCCAGTAGAGGTAGTATGATACAGGATCAATGCATTATGGGACATGTCATACTTGAAAGACCTACCATGTGATACAGCACAGCAATCAACAAGTTAGGCAAAACATATCAGTCTTAATTAGGCTGAGGCAAAATGTACAGAGTGTCAGTGAAAATACTTTAATTGTAGAAGCAGTGAGGCAGGAGCACAGAGCTAATGTACGCTTTTATTTCCACAGGCGAGATATCTCGCAGGCATACCAGGGAGAAGGAAGGCACTGCACCACAGAGGGATGACAGGCAGGAGGCAGGCACAAGAGCAGAGAATGTCACAGAGGACACTGGTGCATCAACACCACTGCCACCATCCCAAGACCTTGAAATGTCTCCACATCTGCAGTCGTTCCCAGAATGTTCAGGATCCCCTCTGCTACTGTCCTCACCTGAACTGCCTGCGAAACTGCCGCAAACAACACCTGCACCTCAAAAGATCAGGAGGCATGCTGTTGCTCCACTGGTTGAAATGGAAACTTCAGCAGGTGAAATGGAGGGGGATGACACTCAAACCTTGGCTGGGGAAGGAAGCACTGCCACACAGCAGTCCATTGCAGAGGTTGCCCGTACAGGTACCAGACGCCGCAGGCCATGAGATAGCAGTGCTGCACAACATGTGGAGGGTCCCAGTGTCTTCCGTGGGCTGGATGGTAGCATGGTAAAGATCCAAAGAATGCAGGGGAAGGCCATTCAGTCTGTGCAACGCCAGATGAGGCACCTGAATACACATATGGAAAACATAGGGAAGGGCATCAGTGCACTGGTCGATGAGAATAAAGAGATGGCATCAGGTATGAGGGAGATGGCGGCAGGGATGAGGGAGATGGCCACAGGTGTGCGGGACATGACACAATCGGTGCAGCTTCTGTGCACTCAACTGGACCAGGACAGGTTAGCAAGGCGCAAGGACAAGCAACAGGCGCAGCAACAAACTAAGGCTATGAACCGCCTGGTCACAGCCATTTCCCTTCTATGCAGACGATGCATCAACATGCAAGAGGGACTAACACACAGCAGAATGAGGTTTCGAGGGGCCTTGCAAGGGTGACCAGTGCTGTAAAGGTGCTGCTTAATGTACAGACAGCACAAACTGCGGCTCTGGATGTACCTGAAAGTGAGGAAAGCAACAGTAGGAGCAGCATGAAAAGCCCCCCTGTTGTTGAGACATGGAGGAGCAGCAGGCGCCATGGTGAGCCAACACCCCAAACACCCAGTGAGGACAGCCAGCCACTTTTATCTGGCACTGGTAGGCATGGCCGGAAATGACTTATACAGCCCACACTCCATGACCTTAAATGGGGAAGTGAGCCAGGACTACCATTATTAAATAGATGACATTTGTGTTGCACATTTGTGCGTTTGAGTACCTGCGTAGTGCAAAATATTAAATTACGTTGGGTGCATACTCCACCTGTCTGTGTCTCTTTACTTACTCAAAAAAAGTTCTGTGTGATCTCTGCCCGTCTCTGTCTGCCATCGGTTGGTGGCGCAACTCCTGCTGTGTTTGGTTCAGGCAGTGCATGTTCATCATCATGGTCCTCATAGTCGCTCAGTTCCACCTCTGTGCCCTTCTTTGTAGCAAGGTTGTGTAACATTGCACAAGTTGCAATTATCTTACAGCAAATGATTGGTGAGTACTGCCGTGCCCCTCCACTTTTGTGGAGGCAGCGGAACCTGCTTTTTAACAGGCCAAAGGTACACTCCACAACGTTCCTAGTGGATTGGTGTGCCACATTGTATCGTCTCTGGCTGCGGGTTGAAGGGTTGAGGTAGGGTGTCAGGATGAATGAGCGGATGGCATATGCACTATCCCCTATATGTAAATGAGAAAACCATTACTCACATGCACACATACACATACATCTGCTATATCTATCAGGGTGTGTCACAGTGTTTTACCTAGCAGGTATCCTTCGCCAAATTCCCCCGCTGTCAGGCGTGTGTAGATCCCACTGTTCTGAAAGATGTAGGAGTCATGGGTACTTCCTGGGAACTTGGAGCCAGATGTAGGTAGCCCTTTACTGGTCGGTATCGGCCGAAAATCGGTATTTTCGGCCGTTACCGACCGGTATTGAGCTATCGGTATGTAGGTGACAGAAAATTGGCCAAATCGGTAAATTTACAGATTCGGAAAAGTTACTGAATCGGTAAAATACCAAATCGGAATATATACCGAATCGGTAAATTTACCGAATCGCAACGGTTTGCACATCGGTAAATTTACCGAATCGGTAAAGTTACCGATTCGGTAAAATACCGAATCGGTAATTAAGAACAGGTAAAATTGAAGATTGAGATGTAGGTAAGCTCTGAAATACCGAATTTGCTTCAAATTCAGTATTTAAGAGTCGGTATTTACCATGGATTCAAATCAGGTGGTAACCAGGTGCAGCCTATAAAACTGGACCCAAAATGCAATTCTGTTTGCACAATGGCGGCATTTTATGTCATCGCAAGGCGGCTACGGCTACAGGAGGAAGGAGAGAGGGAATGGCTGAGACAGGAGCAGGTCAACAGGCAGAGGGTGACCCTGTTCATGCTCACAGAGGCAGAGATACTGCAGAGGTACAGGTTGGCTCCAGACACCATCTTGGACCTCCAACCACTGTTGCAGCACACTACTCCAAGGGCACATGCTATTCCACCCCATGTGCAGGTGCTGTGCAGCCTCCACCTGCTTGCTTCTGGGAGCTACCAGAGCGTGGTTGCTGCGGTGGGTGGGGTGACCCAGAGCACCCTCTCAAGGTTTTTTCACAAATTCCTTGACGCCATGTTGCAGAGGATGGAGCATTACATTTCTTTTCCTGCTATCCATGCTGAACTGGTTCAAACCAAATCTGACTTCTACCAGATGGCTGGTTTTCCAAATATAATTGGCTGCATTGATGGCATGCACATCCCCATTTGTCCCCCTGCTGCCACAGAATATATCTTCAGGAATAGGAAGTCCACCCACACCATCAATGTGCAGGTGATTTTCAATGCAAAGTTCGTCATCACTGACCTTGTGGTGAAATTCCCTGGGAGTACCCACGACTCCTATATTTTTCAAAACAGCGGCATCTATGCACGGCTGACTGCAGGGGAATTTGGTGAAGGATACCTCCTAGGTAAGACACAGTGTGCGACCCCTTTAACACCTATTGCAGTAAGAATTACATGTATGCATGTGAGTAATGTATTCCCATGTCCCTTTTAGGAGACAGTGCATATGCCCTCCGCTCATTTATCCTCACTCCCTACCTCAACCCCTCAACACCCAGCCAAAGGAGGTATATCCGGGCCCACAAAAGCACACGGAATGTGGTAAAACGGACCTTTGGCATCTGGAAAAGCAGGTTTAGATGCCTGCACAAGAGTGGCGGTGCAAGGCAGTATACCCCCATCACCTGCTGCAAGATAATTGCTGCCTGTGCCATGTTGCACAACCTGGCTGTGAGGAAGGGTACTGAGGTGGAATTGTCCGACTACGAGGACCATGACGACGACACTGCTGTGCCTGAAACGCAACCTGATGGAGTTTCAACGCCAAGTGATGGCAGATATAGACGTGAGGAGATTACGCGCAACTATTTCTGAGTAAGTAATGAGACACAGACAGGTTGTGTGGGGGACCACCGTATTTTAATGTAGCCACAACGTCCAAGCACTTCAGTGCAACAAAATTAACATCAAGAACGTGGGGACTGTATGTCCCGGGTTATTTCACCCATGAGCAGCAATGTCACTTGCGCCCGCGCTTCCCTGAGCCACTGGGATGTTGTTCGCTGCTTTCAGCATGCCCTGCAGCCTCAGCTGGGCGCCTGCTACTCCTACGTGGCTCCAATACAGCGCTTGCCATGCTGCTGCGGCTACTACTGTCTTCTGCCTCTGCCACATCCAGGGCAGGATTCTGTGCAGTGTTGGAAATCAGCATAGCCTCTAGTGCACTTGTGATTCTGGCCATGCCCCTGGTGACCTCGGCCGTGTTCTGTGTCAGGCTCTCCTGCATATTAATACCCCTACGGCATAGCTGGGATGTGGCAGTGGCCAGACGATTGATGGCCATATTGTGTACACGGGCTTCCCTGTGCCTTGTGTGTTCCAGGCTGTCCAGTTTTGAGCAGAGCTGGCTAATCCCTGCAGTAATGTCCGCATTTGTTTTTGCAACCTCCTTATTGGAATCAACAATGCCACTCATGCCCTTCTCCATGTCTCCTATTTTCTCATTCAGGATTCGAAATTGGCGATGGCAGGCCTGAATGGATTTTCCCTGCATCCGTTGTATGCGCACCATGCTCCCCTCCAGCCCACGGAACACAGTGCCATCTCCACGACCACCTGCACTGCTGGGTCTGCGTTGCCTTCTGCGCGAGGTGACTGGGTCATTGGTGGACTGCAGTGCAGCAGGACTCACATGTACATTAACTTGAGCCTCACCCTCTGCTGCCTCCATTGCTGGTAGTGGGGCCACAACATGCCTCCTGGCTGGTGGGCTTGCAGGAGCGGACAGGAACAGTGTTGGGGAGGTTTCTGGTGAGAAAACCAGGGAAGGGGATTGTGAGAGCTATGGGGAGTGCATCATCTCTGGGGTCTGTACTGTCTCATCTTCATGGGAGATGCCAGTTGTGTCACCTTCCTCCTGCGAGGTTTGTACTTGGCTTGGTCCTGCTTCCTCGCTCTCCTTCCTCGCTGGTGCAGTCCCTTCTGTTCTGTGGGTCTACTTGCTGCTTTTGCACCTAGGTGTAAATAAGCATATATGAACTGTGTGGTACTGTGTCACAGTGACTACAATAAATTCTTCACACATTTCACTTTTATTTATCTGCATTACTTTCAGTGACTAGCTGATATCTGCGCAGTTACACATGGTCTTACATTGGCTGACTACATTTCCCATAATGCATTGCTCCTGTATAGTGCTAGCAGTACTGGACTGGGGTTGGCTTGTCAACAAAGGGTAAAGGGAAGCAGGTTGATATGGGGTGTCATGCTGCGCATGCGTCTTACCTTTTTTTGTTGCAGATCGGGCTGAGCTGTCCACATCTCCGAGTCCCACAACGCTGTCTGCCTCAATGGTTGAGGCCACCAACTCCTCCAGATCAGTCAGGGGGGGTGCTGGGTTCCTGCCTCCTCCGGTTAATCCAGCCTGCTTGTGCATTTCAGACATCTTCTTCTTGGTGAGGCTCCTGATGTCATAGAATCGTTTTTTAAGATCCTCTGTATTCCTGGGTGTGACTCCCACTGCATTCACTTTTTCTGCAATTGCCTGCCAGATTTTCCTTTTTGCAGACTCAGGGACAGTGAGGGAGTGCCTGCCAAATAGTTTGCTGTGCACTCTCACAACCTCCTCGACAAGTACCTGCAACTCCATGCTGCTGAACTTTATCTTCCTCTTCCTTTCAGCCTTCTGACTTTCACTGCTGCTTGCCATTTTTGTTTTTGTAAAGTTTCAACAAAACTCTCCCTGCTGCCCTGTGTCTCTGCTCTGCTCTGACTGACTCTCCAGAACCTTCTAATTAGTTGCAGCTGCCTGTGGAGCCACTTCCTGCTAGGGAGGGGGAGGGTGGTAGCACCTGATTGGCTGTTTTCTTAAGTTTCACTTTTGCTTGCTTGCCGATTCGGAATTAACCGATTCGGTATTTACCGATTCGGTAATTACCGAATCGGTATTTCCCATTCATTCCTATGGGCCTTTTGGCCCATTGGAATGAATGGGAAATACCGATTCGGTAGTTACCGATTCGGTAGATTCCGAAAGGCGGATACCGATTTTTACCGAATCGGAAAAAAATACCGAATTTTTACCTACATCTCATTTACCGATTTTTGAATACCGAATCGGTAAAATTCGGTATTTAAGAATCGGTAAATGACATTTACCTACATCTGGCCCTTGGCCACAATGTCTGTGATTATGTTGTTGGCATCACAGATTACCTCTACATTGATAGAGTGGGTTGACTTCCTGTTTCTGTAAATGAACTCTGTGGCAGCAGGTGGGCAAATAGGGATGTGAGTGCAATCAATACAGCCGATGACGTGTGGGAAATGTGCAATTTGATAAAAGTCAGTCTTGGTCTTCAGTAGTTCCACGTGTGTGTTAGGGAAGCAGATGTAATGATGCATCCCCCCCACCTACCACAGCAATCCCCCCCTGGTAACTCCCAGATGCAAGCAGGTGTAAGCTACAGAGCACCTGCACTTGGGGTGGGATGGCATGCGCCCTTGGGGTTGGGTGCTCCAAAAGTGGGTGCAGGTCCCTGATCAAGTCCAGGATGGTTTGGGGGTGTAGCCTGTACCTTTGCAATATCTCTTGGCTCAGTGAGTTGAAAAAGCGTTATCATCTGTCTGTAGATTTGCTGCTCCCTTCTCCAGACCCTCTCTCCTGCTGCCTGTAGCCATAGCCGCCTTGCTATCACGTAGAATGCCGCCATTCTGGTCACAATGTTGCATTTTGAGGCCTTTTTTATAGCCTGCACCTGGTTACCACCTGCTTTCAATCCTTGGTAAATACCGACTCTTAAATACCAAATTTCATGAAATTCGGTATTTTAGAAGTTTTCTACATCTCAAAACTCATGTTTGACCATTTCTTATTTACCGATTTGGTAAATAAGTATTTGGTAATTTCCGAATCGGTAAATACCGAATCGGAAAATTCCCATTCGGTAAATTCCGATTCGGTAAATTACTGGCTCGTATTTACCGAATCGGTCTTTTTTGGGCCCCTACATCTCAATATACAAATACCGGTCGGTAACTGCCAAAATTCAGTATTTTCGGCCGTTACCGACCGGTATTTGGCTACCTACATCTGGCCCATAGTACCTCTCTGTCAGTTTATATAAACTCTCCGTATCTTGTTTGCTGTGTGGACCAACATAGTTTAATACAGCAGGAACAAATCAAACTACAGAAGTGCTCAAAGAATGGCACGTAGAATCTCCCTGTTCCTCCAATGACCATTGTCCATGAATGGAGAGTTCCCCCTAAATTACTCTCCACACTAGACTGCTGGTATCAATGTCATCACTATTGACAAAGAGGGAAGCGATAGAGTTACCAACTCATCAGATGATCTGGAAATGACCACTGTAAGAAATTGGGTTGTGGTTGACCTGGATGTGAGCCCTGGTCAATCAGCAACCCCAATCTATGCCTGGACGAGGCACAAGCCAACCCTAACTTAACCTGTGCTCACCCTTGTAGTAGCTTGGCATAGAGTCAGGCTTAACTTAGAGGCAATGTGTAAAGTATTTGTGCAACTCTTCAAACATTAATAAAGTGAAAAGACCACACAAAAAGGTTAACTCACCAGATTAGAAAAATATAACTTTCTTTAATATAGAAAAGAAGACCAAAAGGACAAACATCCAATGAGTAGTACCAGAGATATGAAATTTAAAGACACTAGTGACATAGCACCAAAAAAGTACAAAGCTTTAGCTGTGACTATCTGGTCTCACTGGATCAGGCCCACATCTCCTAGTGCGACCTGAGTTTCACCTCCTTCCAGATGGTGGGCTACAGGTAATTGCCAAACAAACAATACACAGGCATGGGTGAACTCACATCTACCCTCAAGGAATCTGAGACCCCCCCCACTCAGTGGGAACAAAGAGTCACTGGGTAGTGACTGTCATGGGTGCCAGCCACAACAACTTGGTGGAATACTTTTGTTGGGCTGAGCCTTGCATTAAGTTGACATGAGCTTATTAGAAGTTTAAACCCCATTTTCCCTTCCTGCTGCCTTCTGCACACGGCACACATTATAATAAATGTTTAGAGTTTAGCAGAGTGTTTTGCTTCACATGAGAATAACATGTTTTTCTGTACTAGCAGCCTTGCTTGGGAAGCTTAGTCTTAACAGTGAGTGCCGAGGCCTTCAAGGTTATTTTAACAAAGTGGTTGTTGTTCGGACTGATCAGCGCACGTTCTAGACATAACATATATGCAGCTGTGGCCATCTCTGTTTTTGGCGCGTTTAATAATGCACTGCGTAGGCATGCTCAGACACACTTGGAGAACATTTGCATGCGGAGAGCTGGTGCAGAATCTGATGTGATCCATTTCTGCTTAGTACCAAAGGTATGGGGCCGCCCTTGTAATCCCAAGAGACCTTCTATAGATATTAAATAACGTACTAGCAAGGGAGGGTGAAATATAGGTATATTTTAAACCTGTTTCCATTTAGCATTATAACATGCTTTCTCCCTTTGTATTTTATGGACTAGTAACTATGCTGATAATCTTGTTGCTTATAATATGTCTGCTTGTATTAGCTAAGATAATGTGCATGAGAACACGGCATTAGAAATAAATATTTCAAACTTGCACGTGTCTTCTTTTACTCCCTGTTTTGGACTGGTATGAGAGTATAACGAAAGAGTGTTCATGTGTTCCACATTGCCTGAGGTAATCTAAGTTCCATGTTCTGGGTTGTCTAATCATTGGTGTTATGGAAGAGCCAATGAGATACTGCTGCTATTCTTGTAGGGGATATTGGGTACTAAGGTGAGGTTTGGCACACCCTAATTCACTGAGGTTCCAAGTCTCTATGCACAGTTCTGTGTAGGAGCAGAATGCCTGCTACATGGCGCCCGTACAATGGTGGTCTTATTACATGACGTTTGAGTAGTACTTCTAACAGTCCTTAGCCCCATCACTATTGTTTCCGGATAACAGTAGTGTTGGACAAACCTACCTATAGTTACATAGGTTTTTCAAGCTTGAATCTTTCAAAACGGGTTCCTTTTGAATTACTACCCAGTTGTGCTACTTTGTTTTACATTGTACCTTTCTTCGCTGTGTCACTATGGCTAACATTGACATACCGCAGCATAGTCGCATTGCGGTACGCAATCATTTGCAAGCTTATAACGTTGGTTTGGAGGGCATGGCAGTTAATTTGGTGGTGAGTGCTGAGGTTGCTTACCCGTTTGAGATTTTCTACTCATGGGTGATGTTTCCGGCAGCAGATGCGGATACTCAGGTGTTTCACACTTACACTCACACTGCCGTGCCCATGGAATATGTTCCTTATAGGACACAGGAGATTCCGATTTCTGCATGGCAGCACCGTGTTTGGTTTGATGGCGCCCTTCCCCACAGTGTAACGGCGATTAGATTGGGTCCTTTGTCAATTCCAGGCGCTTCTTGGCCGGTTTTGGCTGGATTCACCCCACATCCTTGTGCGGGGCAGGTCCCCGTTGCTGAATTACGGACCCTGTATAACTCTTCTATCAGGGTTTTTAGGGCCCTAGTTCAATATATTACCCGCAATTTCCAGGGCGGGGCCCCTGGTGTTGCGGCTCTTCCTGCTGGGCCGAGCAGAATGAAGATCAGTCCCATGATGGCCAATGCAGTAATGGGCAAGCGCCCCCAGGATAAGGATGATATGCCTTTTTGGCTTGCCGAGAAATTTGACCAGTTGGACGTGGTATTT
This sequence comes from Lissotriton helveticus, assembly GCF_964261635.1. Taxonomy (NCBI): domain Eukaryota; kingdom Metazoa; phylum Chordata; class Amphibia; order Caudata; family Salamandridae; genus Lissotriton; species Lissotriton helveticus. The sequence continues at coordinate 205,925,168 of NC_136062.1, forward strand.
TCTAATTCGACTCCCGTAGAAAAACACAGGATTCTTACAATTATTTTACCCAAGGACTTGGCACCAGAAGCCGGTGACTGCGAGTCATGGGGTAGAATTTTTGCGGCAGTGTACACGAGGTGCTTCGGCAACCTGTGAATGGCTGTCCTTCCGAGGGTCATTAAATGTGTTCAGGAGGAGCACAGACCGGAGGCTGCAGATGAGTAGGGAAAGAGACTCGTAGGCTCATTTGATGTAGTTTCCGATCTGGTACTTTCCAATATAAAGGGAGATGCAGTAAACTTTCAGGTGGCTAACACCTTACGCGAGGTCCCCGATGCCGACAAACCCCGACAGTTGCCGAGAATTATTACGGCTGCTTATAAAACCATTGGCCGCAATAGTTTAGGTGTCTTTCTGCTAAAGATAAAAAACAAACTCAGGGTGCGTAGTCTGTAACAGATGTTCAAACCAGAGCTCCAAAGAAAAATTGGAGCAGAAATAAAAAACAGGGGAAACAGCAACAGAAACAGGAGTCCCGTCCCCCATCACCAGTGCCTGCGTCTACTGAGCGCATATATGATTTGCGCTACCGCACTACGATTAAGCCGCCTGATAGGTTTCAGGTTCCTGATCAACGCTATCCTCGTTCTTTACAGGACACATCGGCCTCTTCGTCCGGTGGTGGAAGAGGCGGCAGAGGTGGGGGTGGCCCGCAGAGTCGGGACCAGCCCCGCCCGAAAGATGGAAAAGGCAAGCAGGATGATTCTTCACAGAAAAGACCCCAGTTTCAGAAAAAGAAAGTTGCCGCTTTGACAGCGAGATATGCCACAGATATTGAGATCGCAGCTTCGGAATCAGACATGGGCACTGACGTTATTGGACAGCGCGGCTGAGATTACCATTGTGCGAGAGGCCCTGTGTACACTACTGAAGGTGACAGCGACTGACCAATATGTTGTTGTAGAGACAGCTGATACTAGAGTAGCTCCCCCTGATAGGCTGTTTGAAATTGTCCTTTTAATTGAAGGTGACATACAACGTACTATAAAAGGGGTATTTTGGGAGAATCTTACAACTACCTATGACATTTTGTAAGCGGAGGCTGACTGGCCTCCACCTTTTGTTCTCGCAGCTCCGAGAGGGGAAGAGGTAATCCTCCCTAGTTTAGTGCACACAGTGTCTAAGGAGCATGCGCTGAATTTTGCAGAAGAGTGGGTTAAGGCCCTTGCGCCGGCTTTGTACCGTACTCACTGTGGTTGGGATAAATTTTCCCCACGCCACGAGATTCCCTTGTGGTCTATGCCACAGCCTCAACCTCAATATCCTATTCGGCGTGAAGCTAAGGCTTCCGTTGCGGAAATCCTTGAACAATTGGAGTACCAACGAGTGATTGAAACTTGTGTGTCACCGATGAATTACCCACTTTTTACTGTGACCAAGCCTGACGGTTCGTACCGTTTGGTATTGGATTACCGGCATTTGAATTCGCATTGCTGTACCTGTGCAGTACAGAATACCCACGGCTCTGCTTTAGTGGATGGTCTTGTCCGTAAACAGTTTAAAACCACACTTGACATATCCAATGTTTTTTTTTACCCACAATTTGTCTGGTCTGACTTCCCAATGGACCAGTTTTACCAGTGGCGGCAAATAAGGCCAATTTAAACGCCTGTCCATGGGCTATAAGATTAGTCCAGGCGTGTTTGCTGCCCGTATTGTATCTCTTTTGAAGGACGTCGACCTGGATGCGTGTTCGTATGCGGATGATATTTATCTCACAGACGACGAAATTTGGGTGCATCTGTGTTGGCGTTGACCGCATAATTTGTTGTTTTGCGGACTTCGGTTACAAATTTAACTTTGCAAAGTCTCACATTGCAGAGTACACAGTGTTGTTCCTGGGCTATGAGCTCAACAATGAAGATAGAGGGTTGGCTCCTCACTTCTTGGAGAAATGCGCACAGCTGCGCTCTCCTACAACACTGAAGAAATTACAATCCTTGCTGGGATTTTTGAATTTCGGCCGTCCATATATTCCCGAATATGCCCAGCGTATCAAGCCTTTGTATGCTTTGATACAACCTACTTTTACCAAATCGTGCAGGCTGCCTGAACATTCAGCCATTTTGCAATCTTTGCAGACTGATATTCTAGAATCTAAATTCTTACTGACTCATGATAACCACACCAACCTGGTGATAAGAATCATCACTGGGGCGGAGGGTTTCACATACCTTACTTGTAACGAAGGTGACACAGTACCTATGGCTTACAAGTCACACTTGTACACTTCGGCTGAAATGCGGTTTATCACTTTGGAAAAAGTTTTGACAGCAGTGCAAATGCCCATTCTTTAGGAAAGTGCACTGTCGCAGGGAAAATGCATGTTGGTTGTTACCCCGTATCCTGCACTAGAGGCAGTGACGAAGGCCAGTGTACCTAATTCTAAAGCTCTGCACCCACGGTGGATACAATGGGCTGCATCATTGACGTCTCCGGATGTCACATTTATTTTTGATGCCTCCTTACAGTCACAAGTGTTTTTGCAGTATGAGTTTGTTCATCCTGCACCATTGACTATGCGGCCTTTGGAGGATTTCTATTGTATCATTTACACTGATGGTTCAGCGCAAGTTGCGCATGGGTTTAAGCACGCATACGTTTCTGCTTGCGCCATTGTGGTAGGTACCATGGTGAATGATGAGTTCAAGTCCGATGTAGTACATACGCAGACATTAGGGGACTGTACCGCACAATTGGCAGAGCTCCGTGCATTGGAGTACGTTGATCCTAGTGTGACTACTCTTATTGTGAGTGACTCTTACTACTGTGTCCAGTCTTACTATGAAAACCTATTCTTTTGGAATCAAAATGATTTTCGTGATTCCAAGGGTAGCACAATAAAACATAAAATGATCTGGGTTCGAGTGGCTGAACTTAAAGAGCAGCTACCACTCGTGTATGGTCATCAACGTGTGGGAGTTCACGCTGTTGGCAATAGTTTGGCCGATGAGGCCGCAAAAACAGCAGTATCGACATATTTGGTTGCAGCAGTTAGACGTTTCAAAAGTAAGATTGATAATAACATCTTGGCGGCTGTTGCCGCTACTGAGAACAGAAGTAAATATCCTAAGGGGTTCCCTTCGAAGTATTCATATCACTTAAGTCCTGATAAATTTCCTTATGTGAAAATACCGGACTTTGGTGAAAGATTGATTCCCAACGCGGACCGCAGGTCCACACCGATTACAGCTGCCCACGAGGGTGTTGCGTCTGCGCATGCTGGCATTTTGGCTACTGTATCTCAGTTACAATAGCGTTTCTGGTGGCGGGTACTGTACAAACAGATGCAGGATTATGTCCTTCAATGTGACATTTGCCAGCAGATTAATCCTTCGAATGCTACGCCTCCACCCCAGACACAGTTGTACATTTCTAATAGACCACTTGGTTGTGCTTATTTAGATCACTGCGGTCCTTTTTCCTCTGATACTTCGTATAAGTACATCTTAGTTGCAGTTGATTCTTGCACACGCTTTTTTTGGGTGTGGCCACACCGCAGCGCTAATTCACGAACGGTCATAAGAGACTTGCGTATCTTTGTTGGAATTTTTGCATGTGGCACCTTCCATTAGGATCAGGGTACAGCGTTCGCCTCTAAGGCGTACAAGGATGCCATGAGTTCGTTGGGGGTCCAAGTCAAGTTTTCATCTCCAACCAGACCTGAGGGCAATAGTGTTGTGGAACAAATGAACCGAGATTTAAAGCAGTCTTTGACAGCTAGGGTTATAGGCACTGGCAGGAACTGGCTAGCCCATCTCAATAGCATGCAACGTGCTCTTAATAATCTCCCTAGAAGGTCTCTGGGTGGGCGGACCCCATACGAAATGCTCTTTGGTATCAAAATGTTCGTCCCAGACCTTGAAGGTCTAGACCAGGCTGCGGTTGCTGCCCCCTTTGGCATAGATGAACATTGTCATGTTTTACAGAATCTACAAGAGAGGAGAGACAGTCTTGCAAAGGAACACTTGCCCTCCACATCTGATGCTGCGTTGCAGATTCCGGTAGTTGGCTGGCTACCCCGAGTTGGAGAACAGGTTCGAGAGAAGATCGATAATAAGAAAGAATTTTGTCCCTCATATCGAGCTCCAGTGCCTGTACTTGGTGTGTAGAGCACAAGAACAGTCCTTTTACCACCACTTCCAGGTCATAAGGAAAAAAGGTATATCTCCATTGACAATGTCAAACTACACAGAGTGGGCGATACTTCTTAGTATGACACCAGCGGTCTCCTGTCCATCTTTTTTAAGACATTCAGTTTTGGCCCTGGCTCCTGCTAACAGGCCTGACGTTGCCCTCGAGATGCCTGCAGTTTACAGTCCTTTATTGAGTTCTCCACCTGATGCTCATCTTGATGAGACTCATTATACTTACCCCACAGACTTATCGATACCTGATTTGCAAACTTATTTGGCTACAGAGTCCAGATTTTCATTTGACACTAACTCTCACACATCGAAGACACTTTCAAAAATGTCTGTTTTTGCAACATGGTTTAAAAAAACATTTTTTGATTTCCCCTTGGACCTACATTTGGTTGGCGCCTTTTTCGATTTACTTGTTCAAGTCAATTGGATTTGTGGTGTATTTTTTCCGCCTTGTCAACGGACACTATGTTGAAGAGAGAACATGTATTCAACATAATAATGGAACATTGGTACCCCATTCCTCATCACACACATTACTGCTTGGCCTGTCGTAGATGGGATTGTGTGGGATGCTATTAGATTTCCAATCCACGGACCCACAGAGGTTATTAATGTTCCAAATGTTCTAAGGGTTTCCATGGGTGATGTGATTAAACAAAATATACGTTTTGATAATTGGGATGTTCAGGCCGTAGAAGCTTTGTTTTCTGATTTGAAATATTATGCTGTCTTTGATGCTGAAGATTTGTATTTAGATTGTGCAAATTATGGTGATTTGTTTTGTTATCAACACTTTGGCAACCACTACCTGCATAAAGCTAACACCAGGAGGAATATGGTTAATTATACGCAATGGGAACATTGTCCCGCTCCTGTTGAAGGCAGTTCCCCTTTTCTTTTAAAGAGGTTCACTTACTTTACTGATTTTAATCAGTCAAATCCCAATGCATTTTATTTTAAAATGACCGAGAAGTCCACTTCCAAGGTTAAACTTACCCACACGAAATTATTGTATTTGAAGTCCTTTCTAGACCAATTGGCTGTTGGGAGCTATGAACTGTAGAAGGATACTATTGATCTTAAATCTGTTTGGGGTTCTAAGAGTTGGCAAGTGCAGGATGCTGATCCTTTGCACAAACGACTTGCTTTGGATTGGCTACTACTAAAAAATTCAATGCTCCATCTTTTCCTGAATTAGAAGAATACTCTGGTTGGGATAATAATACCAATTTTTGGATTAGAGAGTTACAGGCGCTGTTACTGAATTCTACCTTTACCATATCCAGTTTGGATCCTAAGGGTTGGTTGGTGTGGCACAAAAGTGCAGATTCTTGCCAATATCGTTTTCTGGGTTTAGCTCGAGGCTATACACAGGTTAGAGTGGATCCCCGTTTTGAGAGTGGCCATTCTGTGACTACCTATTCTGTTGGCAAATTATGTCAGAGGTGGCTCAAACATTCCACTTTAGCGTCAGTTAAGCTGCATTTATCTAAATTGACTGATGATGTTGATCTGAATGATTTTGTCAGGGGTCCGCTTCCGGCCGATCAAAAAGATGGATATATGCTGTTTACATCTAAGTTTGGAAACTGTCCCAGATTGAGGCTGCTTCCCGCATTAGAGCAATTGATCAAGCTAATTTGGAAAAGGTGCTAGCAGTTTTAGATAACAGCATTAACACGCTTTCTTCCCACATTTACACATTGGATAATATAGTTTCATCTGTTGTTGATATTGTGCAAGAAGATGTGTCTGTTTTGTACCATGGCCAAAACCAATTGAGTTCTATTATGCAGTTTGCCTGGACTTTGCAGACATTGAAATCTGGAAAAGTGCCCTGGCACTATATGAACACATCATCTTTGTTTGCCCCTTTTAAATTGACTGAAAAGCAACGTTTTATGTCTATGAAAGATGCAACTTTTTCTATGTTACATATTGAAAAATTAGAACCATTACCATTTTCTGTGGCCGAAACAAATTCAGCTGTGTGGCTTATCCATGGGCTGATCACATTACCTTTTCCCCTGTTCAAGTTTGAAGCCTGCATGAAGTACAATGCAATTGGCAGATATGAACCTTTGGGCACCGCTTATCTTCATGAAGCTTGGTCACTACCACTTACCTATAGGTGCCTTAGGGAGGGAAAAGAGGTCTATTTGAATGGAGAGGATTGCACTACAACACCAGATCACTCATTAATTTGTAGGAATATCCAATTGCATGGCTCCTGTAATCAGAATGAGCCAAATTTAGCCTGTATTTTGAAAGGTACACCTGCACCTGCTATCATACCCACATTCACGTTATTAGCAAACGGTAGTTATTTACTTTTAAATAATGAACATTATTGTGGGATGGTAGCCGGCATTCCTTACGTGGTTACAGCCAGTGAATGTGTCGTTTGCTGTAAAAACGTAATGTTTCCTCCTCCAAATGGGAAGCTGGATGTTTCCATCTGGCCGTCTATTCCTACCTTGAAAGAAGAGTTCAACAAGATGCGTCGCATAAGAGCTCTTTTGTCTCAGAAAGAAGTTGCCCTCACATCTGCTCGTGAATCATTTGTTCTTCACGTGGTAAACGCCCACACAAATGTGCATTGTTGGACCAGGCCTCATGGCGTGGTCCTACCCCTTCCCGCATGGCGGGCCCAGGACGACATCAGCCCTCCTCCGGACCTCGGGCGGCCCCTTCGGCCCAACCCTGCACGCCCCAACACCACAGGTCCGGCTACCATCCCGGATCCCCATCACCGGCCTGGCTCCAGCGTAGGCCCATCACGACCTAAGCACGAGGCCGTGCCCGACTCCATCTTGGGTCCCCCACGTCACGACCACGTGGCCTCGGCCCCGGCCCAGGCTCCAGCGAAGCCCCGATATCGAGGCACCAAGATCCACCCAGGTGATCGAGTGGCCACTCGACAGATCCCGGAGGAAGAGGAGTCTCGATGGCCCTCCAGCCGTCCCCGGACGCCTGGTATCGATCGCCCTCCGGCCTCCCTGGGCGCTGGCCCCACCCCCCTGCTGGGTGTCTGGACACCATCATCCCGGCCCCTCTGACCCCCAGGCGAGAGGGTCCGGACATCAAAGGACCTCCGTCCTATATCTGGGCCAGCCCCGGAGTAGGACGCCAGTTGTATCCTGGACTGGAAGCCCTGCTGACGCTGTCACGGCCGACACCAGACGAACTCATCCTTCCTGTAACCCGACGTCCATCTGAGAGCCTGCTGGCGCTGCCGCGGCCTACCTTGCTGAACCATCTGAGAGCCTGCTGGCGCTGCCGCGGCCTACCTTGCTGAACCATCTGAGAGCCTGCTGGCGCTGCCGCGGCCTACCTTGCTGAACCATCTGAGAGCCTGCTGGCGCTGCCGCGGCCTACCTTGCTGAAACCCTCTTGAGAGCCTGCTGGCGCTGCCGCGGCCTACCTCGCTGAACCATCTGAGAGCCTGCTGGCGCTGCCGCGGCCTACCTCGCTGAACCACCTTGCAAGCCTGCCGGCGCTGCCGCGGCTCGAACCTCTCGGAACCCCCCAGCTCGAGGATTGAGAGCTGTGCGTAGGGTATCCCTTCCTCGCCAGAGTGAGACTGTCCCGCTACCTTACCCCCCTTTTCGAGACTTTACGGATCCCTCGATCCGCCTGTATATACTGCCAAGAACCCGCAACCTTTATTACTTACAAAAGACTGAGAACTTGACCTCCTGTGTGGTGTCCGTTTGTAGTGTTGTGATTACTCTGCTGTACGATCCTAGGAGAGGGCCCTCATTCAGGAGGCCTCTCGGTAACGCTCGGCTACTTCTCGACGGAGAGGTGGACCTAGGGGTGGTCAGTGAGACATCTTCTGCCTCCCCCGGGGTCGCCTTTCTAACATTGGTGGCAAGCGCCGGGATCCGAGCCCACGCAGATCGTACAGAGAGTGATTCACTCGCTACCGAGAAAAACCCACTGCGACCATGAGCACAGAATTCCAGAAAAAGAAAATGGAAGACTACAGTCACAAGGAGCTAAAGCAATTCTGCAAAGAACTAGGCATCGCTACCACTGGCTTAAGCACCAAAGAAGACTTTAAATCGGCCCTATAGGCCTGGGTGGACGCCGGAGAGGCGCCACCCCTGAATAAAGATCACCCGGGCCCGAACGGAGGCCTGGAGACCGAGACGAACCCAGCGGGAGGGAGACCCGCAACCCCAAACACGGGCCTCTCCCACGAAGACGCCCGAGAACGAGAGAGGAACCGGCTCCACGAGTTGGATCTGGCTCGACTCCGACAAGAAGGAGAAATCCAACTGGCAGAAAGGAAGCTAGCCCTCGAGGAGAAAAAACTCATGCTCGAGCACGAGCGCATCCTCAAAGAAATGGAACTTAAAGCCAAGGCAAACGAGACCGGCACCTCCGGGGCCAAGACCTCACCCCCCCCGGTGGACACGAAGGTGCACATACCCAAAGATGTCGTCAAAGAGTACTATAAGAACGACGACATCCAACAGTGGTTCAAAGCCTACGAGGTCGCCATGACCGCCCATCGAGTACCCCTAAAGGACTGGGGCACCGGCCTGTGGGGGAAGTTTATCAACGAAGGGCGAGACGCCCTACTGGAGCTCCCTGATACCGAGATGACCTCGTACGAGCACATGAAGACCGCCCTCCTCACTCGCTACGGACTCACCCCCGAGATGTACCGGCAGCGATTCCGAGACTGCAAAAAAATCCCCGGTACCACGTGGGTGGAATACGTGAACTATTACAGCAGAGCCTTCGAGGGATGGATTCGAGGCTGCCAGGTCACCTCCTACCAGCAGTTGGTCGACCTCATTCTATGGGAGCATCTGTCCAATAACTGTTTCGTCGAACTCCGGCAGCACCTCCTCGACAGCAAATTGACTGAGCCACGAAAACTCGCTGTCGAGGCGGATAGATGGGTGAGCACCCGAGTTCCCCGGAGCCCGATGGGAGACTACGGCCGGGGATCCCCGAGGAACCACCGACCACGAGGCGGCAGAGCAGGCCAGAGCCGGGGACGGGACGCCCCCCAGGGGTCCTCCCCTACTTCCACGTCGCCATCCCTGGGCCGGAGAGGGGGCCCCCCAGCCAGACCGGGGCCCCGCCCAAACGTTACCTGTCACAGGTGCCCGCGACAAGGTCATTATGCGAATGACCCCCTCTGCCCGATGAATCAGCGACCCGGCACCACCGGGCCCCCAGCCCGCCAGATCGCGGCAGCTGCCCTGGGTGAAGAAAGAAGTGAGGAAGAGGACGACGACCACGAGCAGGCCGAGTGGGAGCACGCCGCCATGACCTTAGCATGCCTGGGTACCCACGACCTGATCCCTCGAGGTCCGATCCCCGGCAACACCCAGAAATACCGCCAGTGGGTCACCATCAATGGTCGCCGGACCGAAGCCCTCCGTGACACCGGAGCCAGCGTGACAGCGGTCCGCTGCCATCTGGTGACCCCAGAACAGATCCTTCCTAACGTCCTGTGCCCAGTCCGGTCCGCAGATAACTCAGAGACTTTGTGCCAGATGGCCCGCATCACCTTCGAGTGGGGAGGAGTGTCGGGCATGCTGAAAGTGACTGTCCGCGACGATGCCCCCGTGGACTGCCTCCTTGGGAACGACCTGGAAAGTTCCCCATGGGCTGGCATCGAACGAAGAGAGCACCTGGGGATGCTAGGCCTTCCCGAGTGGGTCTGTGCGACCACCCGCTCCATGTCCGCCCGAGCCTCCACCCCAGCGGGGGGAGCTCTGACCGAGGAACCAGAGTGGCCCGCACCTCCGCCACCCGTCGTCCCCGAGGTCGCCGACCCCGAACACGGTCCCCAAGGGCCCGACGAAGAAGATCTCACCGAGCTCAACCACCTCCCAGAACTCGCTCAATGGCGCCAAGAAGGTGGCCCCACCCGCGAACAGTTCCGGCAGGAACAGAAAACCTGCCCCTCCCTCGAGGGGATTCGACAGCAAGCCGCTACTCAAGCCGCTGGAGACCCCGCGGGGTCCCACTGGGTCTATTGGGACAACGACCTCCTCTACAGTGAGCAGAAGATTTCTGAGCTAGGGGCCGGCCGGGTACTGGTCGTACCCCTCCGATTCAGAGACTTCCTCCTGAACTTAGCACATGATGTGCCCCTCGCCGGGCACCTGGGGCAGGACAAAACTTACAGCCGCCTGGTGACCCATTTCTACTGGCCAAAAATGCGCACCGATGTGCATAACCACTGCAGAACCTGCCCGACCTGTCAAGCCAGCGGGAAGAGTGGGGGGAAAGTCAAAGCCCCGCTCCAGCCGTTCCCCGTGGTGACCACCCCCTTCGAGCGAGTAGGAATAGACATCGTAGGGCCCCTGGACCCTCGCACCTCGCAGGGACACTGCTTCATCCTAGTCCTGGTGGACCATGCCACCCGCTATCCTGAGGCCATCCCCCTCCGAACCATCAGGGCCCCCGTGGTGGGCCGAGCCCTCATGAGCATCTTCTCCCGAGTCGGCTTCCCCCGAGAAGTCGTGAGTGATTGGGGCTCCAACTTTATCTCGAAGCATATGCGGTCCCTATGGCAACAGTGCGGGGTCGCCTATAAGTTCACCACCCCGTATCATCCCCAAGGAAATGGACTAGTGGAACGATTTAACAGAACACTGAAGGGGATGATCAAGGGCCTAGAAGAGCCACTCCGGTGCAAATGGGATGTCCTGCTGCCCTGCCTCCTGTTCGCCTACCGAGAGGTACCCCAGAAATCCCTGGGGTTCAGCCCTTTTGAACTCTTGTACGGACACCCGGTTCGAGGCCCCCTCAGCCTAGTCAAGGAAGGCTGGGAGACAGCAGTTCGAGATGCCCCACCGGATGTCTACCGGTACCTCCTGACACTCCGCAATCAGACTCGGAAGTTCCGGGAACTTGCCGAGGCCAACCTGGAGGCTAGTCAAGAGGAGATGAAACGCTGGTATGACCAGAACGCCTCGTCCATCGAGTTCGAGCCGGGCCAGCAGGTCTGGGTCATGTCCCCGGTTGAACCGTGTGCCCTCTAGGACAAATGGACGGGGCCCTTCAAAGTGGTGGAGCGCAAGAGCCCCGTCACCTACCTGGTAGACATGGAGTCCCCCAGGAACCCCCTCCGGGTTCTACACGCTAACCGGCACAAGCCGCACTTTGCACGCACTGAACTGAGTCTGCTGCTGGCGACCGATGACGGAGCTGAAGACGACTCCGAGCCACTACCAGATCTCCTCAGCACCACCGAGAAAGACGGCTCCTTCGAAGGGGTCAGGCTCTCCTCTACCCTGACCCCAGAGCAGCAACAAGACTGCCGGAAGCTGCTGGGGCAGTTTGCGGATCTGTTTTCCCTCACTCCGGGGGTCACCCGGTGGTGTGTCCACAATGTGGACACCGGAGACAGCCCACCTGTAAAACACCGAGCTTTTCGAGTGCCCGACCGGGTTCGGGCCTGCATCCAATCGGAAGTGGCCAAGATGTTGGCCCTGGGGGTAGTCGAACCCTCCAACAGTCCCTGGGCCAGTCCCGTTGTCCTGGTCCCTAAAGCCGCCACCCCCGGAACAGCTCCAGAGCTCCGGTTCTGTGTTGACTACAGGGGACTGAATGCAGTCACCAGGACCGACGCCCATCCCATCCCCAGGGCGGATAAACTGATCGATCGCCTAGGGGCCGCCAAATACCTCAGCACCTTCGATCTCACGGCAGGGTATTGGCAGATCGGCCTTACCCCTGGTGCACAAGAGCGATCGGCCTTCTCGACCCCTGATGGCCACTATCACTTCAAAGTGATGAAAAATGCGCCGGCCACCTTCCAGAGACTAGTGAACCAGGTGCTGGCCGGACTAGAGGAATACAGCGCCGCCTATCTAGATGACATTGCGGTGTACAGCCTTCATTGGGATGAGCACCTGATCCACCTCTGGAAGGTCCTGACGGCCCTCCGGTGGGCCGGTCTAACCATCAAAGCCAGCAAATGCCAGATAGGCCAAGGGTCCGTGACCTATCTGGGACACCAAGTGGGGAGCGGCCAAGTAGCTCCCCTCCAACCAAAGATAGACGCCATCCGGGCCTGGGAGCCCCCGGTCACCCAGACCGCCGTCCGAGCCTTCCTGGGGCTCACCGGATACTATCGGCGATTTATAAAAGACTACGGGAGCATTGTGGGGCCCCTCACAGAGCTGACCTCAAAGAAATTACCCCAGAAGGTGCACTGGACCCCTGCGTGCCAAACAGCCTTTGAGACTTTAAAGACTGCCATGTGCACTGCCCCTGTGCTCCAGGCCCCCGACTACAGCAGAGAGTTTGTAGTCCAAACCGATGCCTCGGAGCACGGCATCGGGGCGGTCCTGTCCCAAGTTAACCCCGAAGGAATCGACCGGCCTGTGGCCTTCATCAGCCGACGCCTCCTGGCAAGAGAACAGCGGTGGAGCACCATCGAGAGGGAAGCCTTTGCCGTGGTGTGGGCACTCAAGAAGCTCCGGCCCTACCTCTTCGGCACCCACTTCTGAGTCCAGACCGACCACCAGCCCCTGCGTTGGTTGATGCAGATGCGGGGAGAAAACCCGAAACTGCTGCGTTGGTCCATTTCACTGCAGGGGATGGACTTCACTGTGGAGCATCGCCCCGGCAATGACCACGCCAATGCTGACGGCCTGTCCAGATTCTTCCGCCTCGGCGAGGAGAACCCCAAAGAAGATGGGTGACTCTCCCCTGCCTTCAGCTGGGGGGGACGCGTGTTGGACCCGGCCTCATGGCGTGGTCCTACCCCTCCCGCATGGCGGGCCCAGGACGACATCAGCCCTCCTCCGGACCTCGGGCGGCCCCTTCGGCCCGACCCTGCACGCCCCAACACCACAGGTCCGGCTACCATCCCGGATCCCCATCACCGGCCTGGCTCCAGCGTAGGCCCAATCACAACCTAAGCACGAGGCCGTGCCCGACTCCATCTTGGGTCCCCCACGTCACAACCACGTGGCCTCGGCCCCGGCCCAGGCTCCAGCGAAGCCCCGACATCGAGGCACCAAGATCCACCCAGGTGGTCGAGTGGCCACTCGACAGATCCCGGAGGAAGAGGAGTTTCGATAGCCCTCCAGCCGTCCCCGGACGCCTGGTATCGATCGCCCTCCGGCCTCCCTGGGCGCTGGCCCCACCCCCCTGCTGGGTGTCTGGACACCTTCATCCCGGCCCCTCTGACCCCCAGGCGAGAGGGTCCGGACATCAAAGGACCTCCGTCCTATATCTGGGCCAGCCCCGGAGTAGGACGCCAGTTGTATCCTGGACTGGAAGCCCTGCTGACGCTGTCACGGCCGACACCAGACGAACTCATCCTTCCTGTAACCCGACGTCCATCTGAGAGCCTGCTGGCGCTGCCGCAGCCTACCTTGCTGAACCATCTGAGAGCCTGCTGGCGCTGCCGCGGCCTACCTTGCTGAACCATCTGAGAGCATGCTGGCGCTGCCGCGGCCTACCTTGCTGAACCATCTGAGAGCCTGCTGGCGCTGCCGCGGCCTACCTCGCTGAAACCCTCTTGAGAGCCTGCTGGCGCTGCCGCGGCCTACCTCACTGAACCATCTGAGAGCCTGCTGGCGCTGCCGCGGCCTACCTCGCTGAACCACCTTGCAAGCCTGCCGGCGCTGCCGCGGCTCGAACCTCTCGGAACCCCCCAGCTCGAGGATTGAGAGCTGTGCGTAGGGTATCCCTTACCCGCCAGAGTGAGACTGTCCCGCTACCTTACCCCCCTTTTCGAGACTTTACGGATCCCTCGATCCGCCTGTATATACTGCCAAGAACCCGCAACCTTTATTACTTATAAAAGCCTGAGAACTTGACCTCCTGTGTGGTGTCCGTTTGTAGTGTTGTGATTACTCTGCTGTATGATCCTAGGAGAGGGCCCTCATTCAGGAGGCCTCTCGGTAACGCTCGGCTACTTCTCGACGGAGAGGTGGACCTAGGGGTGGTCAGTCAGACATCTTCTGCCTCCCCCGGGGTCGCCTTTCTAACATGCATGCTTTATTAAATACGGATTTGCCCTTGCATTTCGGTGAATTAATTCACACTATTTGTAATGCGTCCTCCACCACAGGGCTGGCTCACTTTTTTAAAGTTGTTAGCAGTGGCCTTGTGACTTCTTTTCAAACTATATTTGGTGTTTTCCCGGCATTTTTTCATTCGATTTTTTCCAGCCTGTTTGGTGGATTTCCCTTAATGCTCGCTCTGGTTGCAGGCATACTTCTGTTGTCTTGTTTATTTCAAAATGGATGCACGTCATGTGTTGCGAGAACATCTGTCACGGCTGTTGCTGCTCCGCAACCGAATGCTTGAATATTATGGAGCGCTGCCTCTTGCTACATTGAGTGCAGCTTATGGATTATCATTTAGATTTTCCTTATTCACACGCATCCAGCCTGCCTTTCATTGCCTGAGTTGCGATTTCGACTGGGCCCTGGATTTGTGTTCTCAATACGGTGTCTCCCAACACGGATTATGATCAACTGATGAGCCCCTTAGTTGCTCATGAATTGCTTTGTTCTGACGGAGGGATTATGGCCTTTGCAGTGATGCATGGAGTCCTGGGACGTTGGAATGAGTTTGCAGTGGCGCATGATTTCTTGGCACGCAGTTATATTGAAGAAAACCCGAGTTGTCCTCTGATGGTGCTAGAGGCTCCGATTATTGAGGGACATGTATGTTTCTTCCCATTGTTAAATTGGATGGCTGAAATGTTTTCATATGAGAACAATGACTTCCTATTGGAGGCTGTTGCGACATTCTTTGCATATACAGTGTTGGATTGAGGTGTGTTGTCGCTTCTCTCTCTTCAATGACCGAGGTCACATGTTGGACATCAGATATTTTAATTTTTTTCTCGTCTTCATTTTTTTGCACCCAGGCCTATTGACTTTCCTATGCCCGTGGATACAATTTCTTGATTTAAAGTACTTTTTATTTTTGGAGTTTGCTCCCATTTTTTCACATGTGGCAACTTGAACTTGGTCCTGACTGTTGTTCTTGAACTCTTCTTTCCAAATTTGCCCCCTTCTTATCCGTGCTCAGATCAAGGGAGGGTGTCATGGGGCTTAGCCTTGCATTCACACCGTGTTAAGTTGACAAGAGCTTATTAGAAGTTTAAACATTATTTTCTTTCTGCTGCCTTCTGCACACGGCACACATTATAATAAATGTAGAGTTTAGCAGAGTGTTTTGCTTCACACGAGAATAACATGTTTTTCTGTATTAGCAGCCTTGCTTGGTAAGCTTAGTCTGAACAGTGAGTTCCGAGACCTTCAAGGTTATTTCAACACAGTGGTTGTTGTTCGGACTGATCAGCGCACGTTCTAGACATAACATATATGCAGCTGTGGCCATCTCTGATTTTGGCGCGTTTAATAATGCACTGCGTAGGCATGCTCAGACACACTTGGAGAACATTCGCATGCTGAGAGCTGGTGCAGAATCTGATGTGATCCATTTCTGCTAAGTACCAAAGGTATGGGGCCGCCCTTGCAATCCCAAGAGACCTTCTGTAGATATAACATAAACTACTGGCAAGGGCGGGTGAAATATAGGTATATTTTAAACATGTTTCCATTTAGCAATATAACATGCTTTCTCCCTTTGTATTTTATGGAATAGTAACTATGCTGATAATCTTGTTGCTTATAATATGTCTGCTTGTATTAGCTAAGATACTGCGCATGAGAACACGGTATTAGAAATAAATATTTCAAACTTGCACGTGTCTTCTTTTACTCCCTGTTTTGGACTGGTATGGGAGTATAACGAAAGAGTGTTCATATGTTCCACATTGCCTGAGGTAATCTAAGTTCCATGTTCTGGGTTGTCTAATCATTGGTGTTATGGAAGAGCCAATGAGATACTGATGCTAGTCTGGTAGGGGATATTGGGTACGAAGGTGAGTTTTGGCACACCCTAATTCACTGAGGTTCCAAGTCTCTATACACAGTTCTGTGTAGGAGCAGAATCCCTGCTACAATAAATTAGGGACTACTGGTTGTCACCAGATGACAACTGACATTTGTTATACTAGCTCCTGTGTTTACCAGAGCCCTCACTCTCTGCCCATTGATGGTAACCCACTCCCTGTATTTCCAAGTATTACTAGGCATGTGAGTTATCTGCACCTTCTCTGCCACCCAGGGAAACTAGAATAAACTTTACACTTTCCCCCCACTAACTATCCTCCCCAAGTGCTACACTACCCAGTCACGGTGACTAACAACCGGTGGGGGCTGTACCCACTTTGGATACTTGGAATCAACTGTGAAGAGACTCCTGTTGACATTCACAGCACTTGGGGATGCCTACCCTAATGACTTGTTGTCAGGAACCACCTCTTTTTTTCAGTTGGGTGTTTGGAGTCTTGACTTGTGGAACTATTTTGGGGTCTTTAGAGAATTACTTATGTTTATTTTTGTCTCCTGCTCCTTCTGGTGGGAGTCCTGCCCACCCATGTGGTCATTCCCCTAGGTACTTTCTTGTGGACCCTGGTGCTGTATCTCTGGTCCCCCTCCTTAGTAATCTCTCTGGGATCAGTGAGCTTACTGTCAAACAAGTGTTGGTGCGTTCTGAAAAACACAGATTGGGCAAGTAATCTTTAAAAATAAATTATATGTCCCCTGGTAATCCTTTACTTAGTTGCCCTTTGCCCAACCATCTGGTGCCTTGCAAAAGGAATCCACACCATCCACCCAGGTCTGATGGGCCAGATTCTGATTTTCCCTAAATGTCTACTTATATTCATCTGGGGACAGGTCGTACGGCCTAACAAGGGCTACCTTCACAGGGCATACCTCATCCTGCACCCTTTCTACAGGGCCAGAATGGTGTCCCTCCCTTTGCTAGGGATGCACTGCCAAACACTACCCCTACCTCCCATCCTCCTTAGAGATCCTGTGCCACAATAAAGCAGTCAAACATGCTTTGAACCTCATGTCAATGTCATCCCGCAAACCAAAGTCAGGAACCAGACATTTAGGAATATGGAACCTCTTGTCTCCAGAAGGCACGGCAGTCATGCTGCCTTCATTACAGCTGGCCCGCCTGTCTGGCATTCATGTCCAGCTCCTTTGGACTAATTTCCTGAGACAACAATATTTTCTTTCCTCAAAGGCACTCTCTTCTTAGCCTTCTTTGCCTCCATCACCAGTGTATTTTCCTCTGCCTCCATGCCAAGTTTATATTCCTCCATTCTTAACTGGGCAATCTGCAGCTTGACCTCTCTCTCCTCCCTCCTTTCTGCCTGCTTCTCTGTGGACAGACTGTGGGAAGACACATTGCTCCCTGTCCTGGCAGGGGGCTCCACTTCAAAGGTCTAGTCATCCCATTCAACTGCAGGTGGAACCATAGGAAGGTTTTCCCCAGGCCCTTCCATCTCATCATCAATCCCTGTGGCTCCAACCAATCACTGGTGAGCTTCCGCCCAGGCTCCCTGAGCCTTTTGGAGCTCCACTTTCCTGGTGATGTTCCTAAATGGCAGTCATCTCTCCTTGCAGAATTCCTTCAGCTGGGCCAACGTGTAGGTATCTATGTTGGCTGGCTCAAAGTCTCTTCCTTCAGGGAGAGAATTTAGGAAAGCAAAAAGGCCAATCAAGGAGAATTTCAAATTCAAATTGGTCTCAGATATGGGATGATAGTGTACACAAAATCACTTGTATGCAATACATAAACACAAGTCCTACTCCTCACTCCCGATTGTCAGTGTAGGACATTTGGAAGGTGGTTGACTGGGATGTGAGCACTAGTCTAGCAGCAACCCCAATCCGTGTCCGGGTGAGGCACAAGTCAATCCTAAATCAACCTGTGCTCAATCCTCTGGCATCCTGGCACAAAGTAGTCAGGCTGATCTAAGAGGCAATGTGTAAAATATTTGTGCAACACTTAAAACTAGGGCTGGGCGTAGTTTGCGTAGTGCCACTACGCACACTACGCAAAATTTTGGAAAAAGAATTTTGGAAAACGGGGGCGCGTCCTGAGGGTCCGTGTGCCCGGGACAGGGGTCCCTCGTGCCTGGGCAGACTCCCTGATCTCCCCGGCCTGGTTGGAGCCCCGGAGCCCTGCAGCACCCGGGGCCCTGCAGCTCCCGAGCCCTGGAGCCCCGGAGGCCTGCAGCCCCGGAGCCCTAAAGTCCCCGAAGCCCTGCAGTCCCTGGAGCCCTGCAGCCCCCGGAGCCCTGCAGTCCCCGAGCCCCGGAGCCCTGCAGTCCCCGAGCCCCAGAGCCCTGCAGCCCTGCAGCCCCGGAGCCCTGCAGTCCCCCAGTCCCGGAGCCCCCGAGCCCTGGCCCGGAGCCCTCCCGCAGAGGCTCGGGGCAGGCAGATTGGTGTCATTTCGGTCCCGGCCATCTGGTCGCCCCTCTCGCCTCGCCCATCTGGTCGCGACCAATGCTTTCCCATAGGGCGACCAGATGACCGGGCTTCCCTGGAAGTCCCGATGAGGTGCCATTCGCCTCCCGGATCCCCTCTGTCACCTTGAGTGCACGGATTACAAGAAAGGGGGGTAATTTTCCTCCGGATTACTAGGGGCAAGGGTATGCCCGGACACCCTCCCAGGAGGGCGGTTCCCTGCTGGGGACCAGATGGGCTGTGTTCCCGGGCAACACCTCCCAGGCATCCGGGGCTCCATCCTCCGGCCCGCGGCGTGGGAAAGTACCCGGGAAGGGCTCCATGGGTCCTGGGCCCTGCAACCCTGGAGCCCCGCAGCCCTGCAGCCCCCGAGCCCTGGAGTCCTGGAGCCCTGGAGCCCTGGAGCCCTGGAGCCTCGGAGCCCTGCAGCCCCGAGCCCTGGAGCTTCGGAGCCCTGAAGCCCTGGAGCCCTGGAGCCCTGGAGCCCTGGAGCCCTGAAGCTCTGGAGCCCTGGAGCCCTGGAGCCTCAGAGCCCTGCAGCCCCGGAGCCCTCCCACGGAGGCTCGGGGCAGGCAGATGGGCGTCATTTCGGTCCCGGCCATCTGGTCGCCCCTCTCCCCTCGGCCATCTGGTCGCCCGCAATGCTTTCCTATGGGGCGACCAGATGGCCGGGCTTCCCTGGAAGTCCCGATGAGGTGCCATTCGCCTCCCGGATCCCAGCCAGGGCTCCAGGAGGTCGGGCACGTTCGCGCCTAGGGTCCCCTGAGCCGTGCGGTGCGCACTTGTTCCCAGAAAGAGGGGTAGCCTTCCTCGGGATTACTAGGGACAAGGTACTCTGGGACCCCTCCCGGGCCGGCTGTTCCCTGCCGGGAACCAGATGGGCTGTGTTCCCGGGCAACACCTCCCAGGCGTCCGGGGCTCCCTCCTCCGGCCCGCGGCGTGGGAAAGTACACAGGAAGGGCTCCATGGGTCCTGGGCCCTGCAACCCCGGAGCCCCAAAGCCCCGCAGCCCTCGGAGCCCTGCAGCCACCGGAGCCCTGCAGCCCCCGGAGCCCTGCAGCCCCCGAGCCCTGGAGTCCTGGCGCCCTAGAGCCCTGGAGCCTCGGAGCCCTGGAGCCCTGGAGCCCCGGAGCCCTCCCACGGAGGCTCAGGGCAGGCAGATTGGCGTAATTTTGGTCCCGGCCATCTGGTCGCCCCTCTCCCCTCCGCCATCTGGTCTCCCGCAATGCTTTCCTATGGGGCGACCAGATGGCCGGGCTTCCCTTGAAGTCCCGATGAGGTGCCATTCGCCTCCCGGATCCCAGCCAGGGCTCCAGGAGGTCGGGCACGTTCCCGCCTAGGGTCCCCTGAGCCGTGCGGTGCGCACTTGTTCCCAGAAAGAGGGGTAGCCTTCCTCCGGATTACTAGGGACAAGGTACTCTGGGACCCCTCCCGGGCCTGCGGTTCCCTGCCGGGGACCAGATGGGCTGTGTTCCCGGGCAACACCTCCCAGGCGTCCGGGGCTCCCTCCTCCGGCCCGCGGCATGGGAAAGTACCCAGGACGGGCTCCATGGGTCCTGGGCCCTGCAACCCCGGAGCCCCGGAGCCCAGCAACCCTGGAGCCCTGGAGCCCTGGAGCCCTGCAGCCCCGAGCCCTGGAGTCCTGGCGCCCTGGAGCCCTGGAGCCCTGGAGTCCTGGAGCCCTGGAGCCCTTTGTAAATTGTTGTTATGGATTTGTGATTCCATGATTGGCATATTTGATTTACTATTCAGTCCCTAGTACAGTGCACTGTGTGTGCCCAGGGCCTGTAAATCAAATGCTTCTAGTGGACTGCAGCACTGATTGTGCCACCCACATAAGCAGCCTGTAAATGTAACTCATGACTGCCATTGCAGAGCCTGTGTGCAGTCTGGTACTGCCATGTCGATCTGGCAAGGGCACCAACTTGCCAGGCCCTTACCTTGCCTTTTCTTACATGCTAGTCATCCCTAACGTGGGCCCAAGGTACCCCTATGGGCAGGGTGCAATGTATGTAAAAGGTAGCACATGCCCTGATGTGTGTGGCATGTCCTGATAGAGAAATACTCACAATTTCGTTTTTCACTATTGCAAGGCTATCTGTTCCCATAGGATAAAATGGGGAGTTTGCTTATAATATCTTATAAGCATAACTACCTCTGGGAACAAGATAGGAGAAAAAGGTTTGCTATGCCTGTACTCAGAATGTTAAAATACATCTGTTAGTGAGGGTGATTTTTACATTCTGGGTTTGGAAATACCACTTTTAAAAAGTAGGTATTTTCTTGCTTAGCCACCCAGTGTGCCTCTGGCTTTGTGTATAGCATACCTGGCTTTGGAATGACAGGTGCTGGGGAGGAGTAGTAGCTCCAGAGGGTCTGCTGAGTCAAGGCTGGGCCGAATATACCTGGGATGCATTTAGAGTAGGAGGAGGAGATTTCGTTTCACCTGATGGGCCTGGTCTGCCTTCCACAATGCTGTATCCACCTTCTGCCAGGAAGCTGCACCAGAGAGGACGGACCTGGTTTTGACTGAGGATAGGGATTCCCTGCCACCAGAGAACAAAGGATTTTGTAGTATAAGTATTGTGGCCCAGACCCCAGAACTTCAGATCACTTCTGGGAATCAAGAGGAACCTTTGCCAAGTAGAAGAGCCGGAGAAACTGAGGAGGAATACTGCCCCTGTGCTGTTTTGCTGTCTGAGGTTGGCCTGCAGTGGCTACTTGCTACTAAGAAAAGGCGAAGGACTTTGCTGTTTGCTGTGTCCCCCGCTTGAGGAAGATCTCGAAGGGCTAGAATTTGAGCTTGCCTCCTATTCTGAAGTCTCAGGGACACAAAGACATCATTTCTCTGTCTGCTGTTTCAGCTGGCTCAGAAGGATATTGTAACACCGATACCAGCGAGCGATGCTGTAACCTGCAACGAAGCCGCGGGCACCAATCATGAAGAGCATGATGCACCACCCTGACTTGCACCATAGGCCTGATGCCTGCTGACGCCATGCTGCATCCACTCCAAAGCTGTCACCGAGGTCTCTGCCTGCACCGGAGACGAGGACACAGCTCGTGACATCCACGACGCACCATCCCGACTCGCACTGCAGCCCCGACTTCACTGACGCTGGTGCTTCATCAGGGCAGAGCCGATATTCAACATGAGTGACTCTTGAATCCATCAACACCGCACCGTCATAAGGAACCGATGCCTCGCCGATGTGACATCACCTCCCCGACACACTCAGGAACCGACATCTCACCTCCCCTGCATCGCAGTAAGGAACCAAGGCTTCACCTCCACTTGGGTGGTAAGGAACCAACACCACCCGGCTGCAACGAAGCATCAGCTTGCCGACACTGTGCACCATCCTTGGTTTCATTGTTTCTAAAGTATTGTTATTTGGGGGTCTGCTTGACTCGGCGCCTGATGCCGCGCACTTTGCGGTCGGCACCGTACTTTGAGGTTTTCCATCTGTCACAACGTCGTAATAACTCCAGGTGGTGTTATTTGTTGCTACAAACCTTATTTGAGTGAATATCCTATTTTTAAGGAAATCATGATAACTGTATTGTGGATTTTTGTTGTTTGGTCTTGTTTTGGTTTAGATAAAGACTACTGATTTTTCTAAACAGGTGAGGTGTCCATTTGTAGTGTTTTCACTGTATTACTGTATGTGTTCACAAATGTTCTACACACTGCCTCTGAGATAAGCCTGTCTGCTCATGCTGAGCTACCAAGGGGGGAGCAGGGGTTATTTTTGAAGTGTATCTCCCTTACCCTGACTAGAAGCAAGTGTCCCTATTTGGACAAAGGTACCTACCTCTGCCAACTAGAGATCCCCATTTCTAACAATGACTTAATTTCCCATTGTCAAAGGAAGTGACATCACTGGATTTCCCACCATCCATCTGCACAGGAAGGGACATAAATTGGATTTCCCATCATCCGTCTACACAGGAAGTGACATCACTGGGTTCCCACCAAAACTGTCTTTAAAAGAAGAAGCCAAGCAAAAGGATTTTATTTCCCAATGCCCATCTACAAAGTAAGTGACATCAATAGAAGTCCCATCATCCATGTGCACAGGAAGTGATATCATTGGTTTCCTACTCACAATACATTGTGCTCCTCCCTCCTCTGAGGACCTATTTAATGATGGCTGCAGTGCAGCAAGTTAGTCTGCACCAGTTTGTGCCCAACACCTGGTACTCTGATTCTCCCGTTACAAATGATATTGTGCTGCACCCCTCCATGGTCTTAACCTCGTCTCTGCTCATATACTGCTGCCACTCTACACCATATAACACAGAAGGAATGTTCACATGCGCAACTTACAAGGTCCCACACCCTACACCCACCACTCCTGCACTAGAGTACCTAGCACCCCACTCGCCAGGACACAAACCAGTCACCCACTCATGCTCACAAAGACCAAACACCACCCACACAACACATTGCACTCGCATGCTTCTCAACAACTGCTCGCTTAGCAAACATACCGCATAGAAAGGAGACCTACCACACAACTATATTCCGGGCCTTCTCTTTCTCACAGGAACATGGCTAAACCCAACCTTTGCACCAGACATTGCTACAACAATCTTCGTTAGCTACAAGATTGTTAGGAAAGACCATCCGCACAATCACAGAGGTGGAGTGCCATCACATTCAAAGATTACATCAGCTGCACCGCATACATGGACACCCACTTAAAAAAAAAACAGGGGTTAGATCCTAAAAAAGATGAAAAATTACAGACCTATATCATTGCTCCAGTTTCCAGAAACATTACTGGAAACTCATGTTGCATCCTGCCTCAGTTCTGTATTAGAAGCATCCAAGTTTCTGGCAACTCACCAGGCAGGTTTCCGCCCTGTGCATTCCCACAAATTGGTGATCCTATCAGTCCTAGATGATCTTAAAGGACAGGCTGACATTGATAGCACTCAGGCTCTGATCCTCCTTGATCTGTCTGCGGCATTTGACACCGTGAACCACAACATTTTGTTGGACCATATTGCCGCAGCGAGTCTTGGAGGCTCGACACTGGACTGGTTTGGGTCCTTTTTAGAGAACCGCAAACAATCGGTGTGACTCTCGCCCCACAAATCCAACACTGTTGAAATGAGCTATTACGTCCCACAGGGCTCCTCCCTTTCGCCGATCCTTTTTAATATTTACATACGTCCCCTAATCTCGAGTCTTCAGCAGATTGGGGTCAAAATCTTTAACTACGCTTGACGACATGCAGCTGATTTTTACTCAGAAGAACTCCACCGAATGCAAAAAATTTGTTAGGAACTCTATGATGTATGTAAAAACCTTGATGGATAAGAACCAACTAAAACTCAACTCTGAAAAAACTGAGATAATCGTCCCGAGCAACAAACTTACTCACTGGACACTCTCTTACTGCCAACCTGAGCTGGGTGCAGCCCCAATCCCCAAACCGGCGATTAAGAGTTTGGGTCTTCACATTGACTCTGACCTCTCTATGAACGCCCAAATTAGCTTAGTTACTTCTGCCTGCTTTGTCCAATTTCGTAAACTGTGTAAGATCAGACACTTCTTTAGTAAAGAGGCCAGCATTCCAATTGTGATTGCCCTTATCCTTTCAAAATTAGATTATGGAAATGACCTCTACCTTGGCATTCCACTATATCTGAGACACCGTCTTTAGATGATTCAGAATCCAGCAGCTAGAATCATCCATCTTAAGGATAGAAGATGCTACTTAAAGATCTCCACTGGCTTCCAGTGGAGCAGCGTGTGATGTTTAAAATCGTCTGTACCCTTTTCAAAGCCACTCAAGAAACCAGCCCAAGTTTCATTCTCTCATGCATCAGTCAGCACCTGCCTTAGCGTAATCTGAGATTGAAGCATCTGAATCTTTTGACAGTGCCTAGAATTAGACGGAAACCCACTGGAGGGACTCGGTGTTCCTATCTGGGCCCGAAGTTTTGGAACTCATTGCCTACTTCAATTAGGCTGCAGGCTGACTACATGTGGTTCAGGAAATCTCTAAAAACCTGGCTGTTTCCCTGGCCTATAACTAGCTGATCCTCTATCTGTTTTCCCTTTCGTTTTCTGCTCAAACTCATCAGCGCCAAGAGACCTATAGGTGAACATGCCCTTACATAAATTCCCATATAACATAACATAGCACAGAACCTACATGGAAATGCATCACAGCCAACGTCTCCCTGTGCGGGACCCTCATATATAGACCACCAATTTTGCCAGCAACATCACAGACTCAGTTTCTCTCCTCATCATCAACAACAGCACCTTCATCCTCCTCTGAGACCTTACATATCACCAAGAAGACCTCACCAACCCAAACTCTTATAGAAAAGTTCAGAAACCTTGGCCTCACCCAGCTTGTTACAGAACCCACACACTTTGCTGGACACCTATAGGACCTGATTTTCTCTTCAATCAGAAACGTCACAGTTGAAAAGCCATTAGGTATGACCTGAATAGACCATGCCCTCGTCAGTTTTTAGTATACCCATCCCGCACCATCACAGGCCTACCACTACCTGAACTCCCTGTCACAGCTGGAAAAGCATCTCAGAAAAGGAGTGGGCTTTCACCCTCTTTGAGCATGGCCTGAGCACACAGCAACCACGATATATTAAATAGTTACATGCTCTACTAATGAACTTTGCTTAAAAATACACAGAGTGCCACAATATGGTGGTTTCTCATTGTGCCGGCAAACACTAGCACAAATTAAGCACTGAGAAGCGATGTAGTATACTTTTAGGGAAACCTAGAAAAAATGTATTGCAGTATTAAAGGCAGGATAGGATGAGCACCTGGACAGAAGTTTTAAAATAGAGCATGAGTAGATAAGGAAGAATTTTGCTCAACTATTTCAAGAAAAAAAAACTGTGGCAATTGGTGAAACAGCTCTCAAAGGAGACGTTAGAGTAAAAAAAAAAAAGGATTAAGGCCAGCAGGGTCAGATGAAGGACTAAGGGCTTGATCTGCTGAGTCCCAAATTGAAGTTGGACCAAAGATGATGACGTCTTTGTTATAAGAATTACAACATAGGTAATTGCTGCTAAGCCTGGCCACAGTGGCTGAGAGGCATTAAGATTGAAGAGACAAAATATCACCACTAAGCGTTTAGAAGAGCTACATGTTCTGAGCATATGAAAATAAAATTAGTCTAAAAGAGCGTATCTGTGAAGCAAGTAGGGTTACACAAAGACTGAATAAGTCTGTGCTGATGGATGGGCCCTGAGGACCAGCACAGGAGATGTCTTTAAAGTCAGATTGGCAAGGGGGAGAAAAACTGCCTGAGTGTGATCAATCAGAAAAGAAGAAAACAAGTCTGTGACAGGTCCACCAAGATCCGAATCTGTTAGAAGACAAATCAGGATAGGTTGGGGGGTAGGACTTGGCGCTTCTGCAGGCTGATCCCCAAACCTTTTGCCTTCAGTCCTCCATTTTGCTGAACCCAAAATGTTGTTTAGGACTCTGCACACTTTACCACTGCTAACCAATGCTAAAGTGCTTGTTCTTCTTCTTAAAACCTGGTAGAATGGGTTATACCCAATTGCCATATTTAATTATCGTGTGAGGCTCTGATAAAGTGCAGATACCAGAACTGAAAATGTGCTTGGAATTGGAATGGTTGGCTGCTTTCAGTGATGATCAAGTTCTACAGCAGGTGTGTGACCTAGTCAAGATTGGATGGCCCAGAAAAAAAGAGTTTCATCATCCCTCCGTCAACCTTACTGTAAAGTCAAAAGTGAAATTTCCCTGGAAGATGATTTGTTGTTACATTCAGATAAGCTTATTCCCCCTCACATTTTCAGACATATTATCATTAAGAAGGCTCATGATGGCCACTTGAGGGCAACTTTGACAAAACGTTGTGTTGTTAGAACGTTTTGGTGGCCAGGGATGGACAGTGAGATTGATGAAGTAGAAGTAAATTCTTGTGTGTGTGGTGCAGCTGACAAGATTCTTAAAGTAATGACACCTCACCTTTTACCTATTGAATGTCCTGCAGGGCCATGGGTTAAACTAGGTATTGATGTTATGGGACTGTACAAAACTTTACTGGGAGGGTCCAAGTACAGATGGTGCTCATAGACTATGCTTCCAAATGGCCTGAGGTCAAGATGGTGAGAGAACCCAATGCCGATTGTGTTGTAAGTTTCCTAAGGGAGGTTTTCATAAGGGAAGGTTTTCCCGATGCTATTGTATCACATAATGGGACTCAATGTGTGAGCAGGGAAATGCGTGTTTTCCTAAACTCCTGTGGAGTTGTGCATTTGAGGACTTCTTTATACCACCCTCAAACCAATGGTCTTGAGGTGTACCGGATGGTGGGTGAGTGCATCAGGTGGGCTAATAGTGGTACTATGATGTATCCATGGAATTGTATAGCATTATTTAGTTTTACAGAACTACCCCTCATTCATCTACGAAAGTAACTCCTTTTGAACTTCTGAGAGGGAGAAGGGCAAACACCAGTTTCATACCTGGTTTGGATGTCAAAATGGCTTAAGTCTGTTTCTGATGTTAAGCATTTGATGTCCATGGTGAGGAAAGACATGGCCCTATCTCAGGAGAAGCAAACAAATTGTTTGATAGGAAAAGAGGTGCCAAGTTCGATCCTTTGACTATTGGAGACATGGTTAGAGTTAAGTCTCTGGTACATGTTAGGAAGGGTAAATGCAAGTTCAATGAGCTAGCAAGAGTGTTGAAGGTAAAGGAGAATGCTGTTTGAGTTGATGGTGGGCATGGTTGGAATCTGAAAAAAATTGTTAAGGTTAGGCACAGTCCTGCCCGTGAGGGGGCTGGTGGACATTTCTGTTGTTCAGTGCAATCTTATTGTGAAGGATAAGTGCCCATTGTCTCCTCAACATGGGGGTCTAAGAAGAAGTTCAAGAGTCATTGTCAATCCCAGTTGATTTTGCACATAGTGCTAATCATTGATGTTTTGTATGTATTTTCAATTGTTTTTTGTGGGGGAAGAAGGGAGGATATGTAGTATTGACAGCTTGCTGGTTTATAGGCTTGTCAATGCTGGGTGTATGAGGTTTTGGGTTTCTATATGTAGAATGGATTGATATCTTAGTGAACTTAGAATGTTGGAATGTTTGGATTTGAATAGAGCTAGAGTTGATGTTGTATTGACAGAAGAGTAGGACCGCTGTTCCTCAAACCTGTAGCGTTTCACAAATAAACTATAAGAGGCTACTCACCACCTCTGTGTAGTCACTACACACAAGAAAAATCGCACACACTCAACATGGACTTGACAAAGGCAAATACCTCCTCCCAGTCATTTCCCCACCCAAATTGGGCTCCTTTCTTTAATAAATTACTGATGGGAAGTACTTTGGTGGCATAGTTAGGAATAAACCTGGAGTAGCACTCTCACAACCCCAAAAGAGTTTTAACTCCTGTCTTTCTCCATGGGGGTATGGGGGCATTAACTATGGCTTCCACAAAACCTGGTCTAGGGCGGATGCCCTCTTCCAAAATCAAATGGCCAAAGTATTCAACCTCATTACAGAAGAATTTACACTTCTCAGACTTAAGAACATCTTTCTTACTAAAAATGCCCAGAACCTTCTGTAATACACTATCATGTACTGTACTAGGTTTTGAAAAAATTAGCACATCAGCCTGAAAAATAAGGTCACCATATACCTCTTTGAGCAGGTTGGACATTGCCCTTTGGAACACCGAAGATATCGTGGCCAATCCCAATGGCATGCAACATAATTAGAATGCACCCAAAGCAGAGGTAAAAGCAGTAAGGTGATGCGACTTAGGATGGAGCGGGACTTGGTGGTAGGCTTTGGCTAAATCCAGCTTGCTAAAGTACTGAGCTCCCTTTATGCGACCAAATAAATCATTTATCTTGGGCAAAAAGTGCAAGTTCACCCAAATGTCCTTGTTAAGAGATCTAAGGTCAACACAAACGAGTAGTTGCCGACACTTCTTGCGAGCAACTACGAGGTGAGAAAGCCGCTGGGAGGATTCAGTAGGCTCAATTATACTTTTTGTGCATAGTCTCTCAAGTTCTCTGTTTAAGTCCTCTCTTACACTAAAAGGAACTCCTCTCAGTTTGTGTTTGATGGGGATGGCACCCTCTTTCATGATAATCTTATGCTTGAACCCTAGAATCTTACCCATCTCATCACAAAAAGCCATAGGAAATCTATCCCTCCATTACGACCAATATCATTACAGTCAACAACGAGTACCTGTTCCCTGGCTCCTGGTCCCAAAACAATCCTAATAAGTCCTTGGTGAAACGAACCAAGGATATTGAGCCTCTTTACAACCATATAAATCTTACCTTTAATCTTCCTGCCCTTGAATATCATCTCGTCTTCTGGGTAACCCAATAGCTCAATTTGCGACCTTCATAGTAAGTACGTGGAACACTGCAAGCGGCGGAGTACGACAGAAAAATGCAGTTTGCGGTGATTGCACAGTGCCGGATGCTTGTCCGTACTGTGCAATCATTGCGAACAGTACCCTGCACAGTGCAAGCGGTCCCTGCTTTCCTTTTCTGGCGCTCGAGTAGATTTTTACTCGAGCAGCAGCTTTCTCAACGTGAACGAGCAATTTCTCAATGCGAGTTGTCGCGAGCATACGCTACCACTCGCAATGAGAAACCTTCCCCCCTGCCCCGCATTGAGAAATCTCACCAGTATGTTGATTTTCCACGCTCGCGCTTGCCAACTTGTGTTGACGATGGCGAAGGAGGAAAAATCTCGCCGGGAGGTTGATTGTCTTTGCTCACGGTCACCAACTTGACGTTGACGAAAGCGAGCGAGGAAAAAACCACTGCTCACCAATGCGAAGCGGAGTTTTCCGGAACTCCGCGATCTCCGCATAACACGGAGTGCAGAAAACTCGGCAAACTCCGAGAGCGGAGCGGAGTTCACCACCCAGGGTTACTTCATAGGACACTGGCGAACTGTCAGGAGGCAACAGTTGTCTCTACCCCACGTTTCTTCAAAGAGCTTTTGTTTTATCATACTGATTCCGGCACATAAAACAACCAAAAGTCGCATAGTAACAACCTGTTCATCACCCACCACAGAAACAATTTAAAATCTGATTCTTCATCAGACTCAATCACACATGCTATGCTCTTCTTATAAGAGTTCTTCTTTAAACAAACTTTGGCTAAGTGACCCATTTTTTTCAGTAGTTGCATAGAACATTGATTGCATGGCATCTGCCCTCTTGGGGATGCTGTGAATTGCCACATCGAATACACATATTTCCACCAGCAAAACTGTAAACTTCCGGTTTGGCAGGTTTAGAACGCTCAGATTTCTGTTTAGCTTTGTATCCATCAACCACACCCAAATTTTCCAAAGACTTATCATCTAGCTCTCTCAATGAGACCTGGGATATCTCGATAGTTTTAGCTACCTTGATAGTCTTCTCAAGCATTGAGTTGCCCATCTTCTCAAGCATTGAGTTGCCCATGCTTTTGTCTTATCTGTTCATGTTTACAATGACAAACAAACTGATCTCTGATCAGTTGATCAGTGAATCCCTCAAACTGGCATTCTTCATATAATCTACGTAGACCAAAAATGTAGCCATCAACATCTTCACCTTCAGGTGGCTTCCTTTTGAAACATTTGTGTCTAAGGACCATGAGGTCTCACGGGATTCATTCAACTCCTCATCCTCCTGTACTGTTAAATCAGGAAGATGTTTGAAAATTGACCTACCATCATACCCCAAAAAATGAAGAAGCAGACACTTCTTTCTTTCTGCACCAAATATAAGTACACCCATAGCCCCAAGATAGGTCTTAAAGGCATCATACCAAACTCCCCATCTAACAGGTGGTTCTCCCGGGCTATCCATAAGTGTAGGAGGAGAAATCAAAAGCGTGCATTGTGCACATGGTCCAAAGTGTACTCAAACAAAATTTAACTGAACAGAGACAAGGTTGCACAATATGCACAGAAACCAACAAGCTGTCAACACTACATAATGTTGTGTTTTCACTTTGGTATTGTTTGAAGTGCTGCATAAACACTTTACACGTTGCCTCTAAGTTACGTCTGACTGTTCTGTGCTATGCTACCAGAGGGTTGAGCACAGGTTAATTTGGGGGTTTCTTGTGCCTCACCCTGACAAGTATTGTGGTTGCTGTTTGAGTAGGGTCTCACCCCCTCATTCAGTAACCCAATTTCTCACATTGGGAGACTGTGATGAGGGCAGCAGAGAGATCTAATAAAATCAGAGTTGCCTAAGAGCTGTCATCCAAGCACATGTACATGCTTTAAACCATGACCAGAGACAGTACAGTAACAAAAGATTTGTGCTTAGTTTGTAAAAGTGTAAGTGCTGGATCCTGAAGGTTTGCTCAGAAGTTTGCGGCCGGTGCTATTGAAGGGTAAAATGCCAAACTGCAAGGATGCTCAGACTCAATTATACCTACTGCATCTTTAATCTGCCACCAGCCAATATCTGGTTCTTTCTTTGACTCTTGCAGGTTCTTTTTCATTCCTCCTTTTCTCTTATGTCACTGTTGTTCCATCTGTCTCTTCCTTCATCTTTCAGCCTTTTTTGTTATTGTGTCTCTTTCTCTGAATTAAAGGCAGTTGAGGAAAAATAAATGTAGGTCCCTAAAAATTAGTTCTGGTGACCACCACCTGCATCCATCAGCTCACATTAAGCATTGCAAAGATGAGACAGAAACCAGATTGATGATGATCAAGAAGACGGTAGGTTTCAATGAAATCTGACTTAGGCCTGTTTCCAGGAGTAAGGTCCAAGCCAAAAAGAGACAGGTTTTTAATTGAAGAAAGATGAGTAGCAATAAGTGGAATCCGGTGTTTCCACTCTCTCTAATGCAACAGCAGAAGAAAGGAGAGTCTAGAAAAAACGCTGTATTGGAAATGTGGGAATTAAACACATAAGTATGCAGTTTGAATTGTGTCAAACTAAGCCTGCTAAAGTAGGTAGCTTTCAATGACAGCTACTTATCATTATTTACTTATGGTGAGATGCAAATAGATGTCTACTTTCCTGCTCAGAATAATAAGCAGGAGCACTGAATGTCTCTTTATCAGCTAAAGGTTTTTTGTCGATCACAGAAGAAATACTCACATTAAAGGATTGTGAACATATCATACCTTAAATTAGGTACAAACACAACAGTTGCTCTTGCGGACAGGAAGCTACTTTCAATAATCTGCGGGCTCTGGAGCAGGCATTGTGGCATCAGAGCTCCTATGTGTTGGGTATTAGAGTAGAGTAATAATGTCAAGTCTTACAACAGGTAAGTAATGATGTTGCCATTAGACTGGGAATATGACGCAAGTCTTTAGATCGCTGTTGCGGACTCCCATCTATTGTAGCTAAATATTATGATAACCACTGCTATGTACTTGTTTATAGTCAACTACAGCGTGGATTGACCTGACTATGCATGACTCAAGACACTTCGAATTACAGCAGGACAGTGCAGGAGAGCCAGAGGAAGGTTGTTAGAAATGGGGTTTCTGGTTGGCTGAGGCTTGCGCCAAAGCCAGGCAGAAACCATCACTCTAGTCAGGGCAAGGGAGTTACACGCACGAGCAGTAAGGCTTATTCCGGAGGCAATGTGTAAAGCGTTTGCGCAACACACACACAGCAGCAACGCACTAGGCACACCACAAAAAGGAACTCCACACAAGGTTAGATATAAAAATAGCCTTTGTATTACCATAAACACATTAAATCATAATCACACAATACACTGTGCCAACTGGCACTGGGCAGTATTTACAGGGCATTATTTACACATGACAGGGCCACGTGGGCCACTGTTAGAATCAGCACTTAGTAGAAATAGCACTTCTAGAAGATAGCACAAAATAACAAGTGTAGGACACAACCGGTAACCACTGGTAAAAGGTAGGTACACACTACGCAATACTAATCACCATAGGCATAGATCACGTCGGGAAACATAAACTTACCAGCATAAACTATACCAGGCAAAACAACCTCCTAATAATAAAGATACAGTTAGAGGTATCAAAGGCACAAAGGCATTGCACATTACGCATAAATCACATTAGGCATCAGGTAATTACCAACATAAACACAAATCACCAATCACCCTGCGCAGAATCACAGTAGGTACTGACCTCAGGCCAACTGGCCTTCCGTGGGGCTCAAACGTCCTTTGTCCAACAGTGTCAGGGCAGGCTGCTTAGGCAGCAAAAGAAGAGTGCGCAAGAGTTTAGGCCTAAACATGGCAGCTGCCCACTACTTGCTGGGCAGCTGTAGAATAACCAAGAGATGGGCACGGGCTCTCAATGCGCCCTAAGAACAAATGCCAACAAACAAGCACTGGCACTACCGTGCCCCTGGGCTCTGTTCTGGGTCTTTTTGAACAATATTGCCTCTGTTGAAGCCACTCGGGGCTCTAAAGTGATGGTGCCCCAGTGTTGGAGCCACCTAGGCCCTCCGTTGCAGCTGCCCACTGTCAGGCGGGGCAGCTGTGATGATAATTACAAGGGAAACAAGTACTGTCACTCTCCGTGCTGCATGAGCCCCACTCTGGGACTCTATCAAACAGAGGGCACCCCAAATGAAATCAGGCCGGCTCTCCAGGTGCTCCCTTTTGCGAAGGGGATGCACCCACAACTAAGTACCGTGAAACCACACTCACCGGGTTGTCGCGGTACTCTGCTCCTCTCCTTGGCTCTCCTGTGGTGGCTGCTCCAGGACTCCTCTGGTCTCGGTGTAAGTACTGTGGAGCTTCTCCTCTGCTATGGGAGGCTCCGTGGTAGCTGGTCTTCCTTTGCAGCGGGGGCAGGCACCGGCAATGTGCCTCGGGTCCCCTCTACCTCTGCTGGCAGACTGCTGCAGTACTCGCGGCCGATGCAGTAGCGCGGGGTAGGCTCCCACCTGGCTCTTGCTTAGCTTCTTCCTGAAAGTACATGGGGCATGCGCACCAGCCCCGATCAGGCTGCCATCACCGGACGTCCTCGAGGACGCTCTCCTGTTGGCGGGCAACTCCCGGCGGGAGCACCAATCCCAGCGCGGCTCCCCTCTGACATCAGCCGGAGCGGTGCTCCCGGGAATCCCGGGCCGGCAGCAGTGAAACGGGGCAAATGAGGGGTAGGCTCCCTCTCGAATTGTACTTTAAAGTGGAGTGGGCACCCACGAGGACCCAACCATGAAAGAATGAGCGGGGTGGGCACCCGCTCAGGAAATGAACCAAAAAGGGGCACACGTTACCTGGCGGGGTGGGCACCCGCTAGGGATATAATCAAATAAGCGGCACTCACACGGGGTGGAAACCCGTATTAGACATAATTACATAAGCGGGGTAGACACCCGCCAGGCAGGCATCACGGGGTAATCCCTCACCAGGGGATTCCCTCTCAAAGGGTCAACACGGAGAACGATCACAGGGCTCCCAGGACGCTGAACGATGCAGCCAGGTCCTGGAGAATACAAAGGCAAAGCACAAGGTTTCCAGGGCAAGGAAAAGTCTACAGAAAGCCTTGTAGAAGGTAGGGGGGGCAAAGGCTGGGCCCAGGGACCAGCTTACAGGGCCCTCCGGCTGGGAGGCAGTCCCCAGTGGCGGTTCCTCCTGGCGCCCAGCAGCAGCAGCAGGCCCCCCTAAAGTTCGGAACAGAGAACACTTTACATGGGGTCACAGCCCCTTTTTATACACATTTTCCTTTGTCTCAAAGGTGCAGGGCAAGGGTAGAACCAGTAACAACTGGTTCTTGAGCACTTTGTTTTGCTCAGCCCCTCTCCCTATTCACAGGGCAGGCTAGGGACATCAGACACACCACAGGGGGCGGAGCCAGCATTGTGGAGGGAACGCACAGCCCTATTCAGGTCCCAGGTGCAACTCCTCCCTCCCATCTCCATGCAGATCTCCCCATTCACCACCGGGCAGACCCATCCTGAGTCCTGGAGCCAAGCACACCAGCTAGCTCCTGTCAATTCCAAGTCAGACCTGCAATCCACATTCACTGCACACAGACATGCCAACTTCTAGAAGTGGCACTTCTACATTAGTCATATTAAATCTGCGCACACCATCGTGCAGCATTTAATCTCACGAGTTTGCACATATCAGGAACTACCATGGACACACATATCCCCATGCATTCCTATGGGAGGGCTGGCCAGTCTCACCACACGCACTCAGACTGCGCACGCACTTTACACTGGGACACAGTGTTAAAGTGCGCAGAAGCCAAAAACAACTAACACCAGGTCATATTTAAAAGCAAAAAGTTTAGGGGTGAACCTGCCAAAAGGGCCAAGTCCAACAAAGGTTATACTCTGATATTTAGCTTGTCTTCATGCAAAATGAACCTTAGCGTCTAAAATGTGTCCAATGATGCATTTTTTGCTACGGGACACGAACAGCAGTAGCCTGTGGTCTCGTACTCTCTCTCTAAGATTGTTTCTGTGCACCTCTGGTAGCATTTTTGCCCCAAATTACTCTTAAGTACTAATATCGGTAATTTCACATCACAAGACTAGTGCATAATTGCTGAAACTACTCTTATTTTCCTGGTTTAATTAAAATTTCTCTCAGGCCTAGATGAGATCTGTGCACTGTTCTTGGACACTAATCTTGCCTGTGCACCATTAAGATGCACAAATTCAATTTTTGGGAGAATATCATTATTGGAGAATATGGTGTCTTGCCATTGTGACAAGATTAAATAAATTTGGTATTTTGACAAATTGAGCCCACTGACAGGATCTCACCACACTGGTCATTGTTGCTAGTACCCTGAGAGGCGATACTGTATCTTAAAATTTCTTAATAAAATCTTTTGAAATAAAAAAAAAAAGTAGAAATGTATAGTGGTTTCTCTTATTCCGTCCATCAGGAGAGGACTTGGCCAATTCTTGGAGGTCATGGTGAAAGGAAGTTAACTGCAACAACAGCAAAGTGACGGATGGAATGCTTGAATTAATCTCAACCACTGGAATTCGCACAAGGCGCATCTCAATTCATTGTTTTTTGCCATCCTGCCACCTCAGTTTGGACCCAGCTTTATACAAACTAGTCTTGTCTGTGCTCCTAATGGGAACAGTCCAGCTCGATAAGTCAAGCATTCCATCCATCACCTTGTTATTGATGGTGAAATGAAGGGCAAAGGCTTAAATAAGTCCTCTATGGTTTTACACCCAGCCATTTAATTGGCAAAACAAACATTGTATCTGCTGGGGAATGATAAAAGGATGACTTCACCATGCCTGAAATTGAAACACATGCTTACACTGAATACAATGTTTACTTTTGACCTGGAAAGTAAATAAACCAGCAGTGATTGCTTTCAACTGGCGCCATTGTGACGTAACATTGCATGCTCTCTGCTCCTGCAAAATTCTCCTTTTCTTTCATTCCTTTTCACCTTCCCTTCCTTTCCTTTCTCCCTCGCCTCCTCCCTCACTTGTTTCTCCAGTTTCTTCCCACTTTCTTCCATCGATAGTCCGTTCGAATACAGTACTTTAAAGTGGCTTTTTGTGACGTGATGTCCCTAGAGTGATTTCACAAGTTTAATTGTCAGAGAACCACAGAAAATCTTGGCCCCTGGGAAACTTTGTATATAGTCCCGTATGAGGCCTCAACATCGGTGATCAGCAAGGGGGATCACCATAGGTGGGTGCTAGGTTCACTGCATTTGCCTAATTTGCCAACAGCACCTTGAAGGTTCCAACCATAGCCATTGTGTAAATATGTAGGCTCCAATAACTGTTTAACACTATCCTTGCTGGAGAAGAAATGAACACGAAACAGGGAACGTGCGCCCAGGAATCAGATTTAAGATAGTTTACGGTAGGCATGATGTTTATGGGCAAATAGTGCTCTTTAAAGAAATGGTTTTTATTTTTTTCCAAATTGCAGGAGGGTGGAACTGTTTTGATGTTGGTGAGGTTGTGGTTCTCGATCCTCGATACATAGACAACGCGTGCCATCTGGTTGTTTCTTTATTGCATTTTCTCCATTCAACCTGGCGATGTCCTGGTTTATGTTTGGGTGCTGCCAGCCTGAGGAGGTACATTTCTCAAACATACAAGGAGTGCCAATTTAGATAACCTTGTACGTAAGCAAGTAAGTAAGCAAAGATGTATTGTATAGTTAATGAAAACCATTACAAGAAAGTACCACACATTCTAATTAATCATTCCACAATGACACTAAAAATTCTTAAAATAATCATTTAAAAAGCTAATGTCCGCTACGTTTAAACACATAAACAAGTTAACTGACCAATTTTCACCTTACTTCGCAGGCGGATTGTTCACAAAATGGCTATGTCAGATTTTAAAGTGAACCTCAGAAGCAACCTAGCATGGAGGTCCAGAAGTATTGCACTGCCATAATGTCTTCTGCATTTAATCGATTTAAAAAGTCAACTACCCAACTTCACCTTATTGCGAGGTTTACTAAACTCAAAACGGCTGTGCCACATTTTGAGGTCGACGTCAAAAGCAGCATACCATGGAGGTATTGTGGTATTATACTTTCAATGTGCTAAGGCCATAGGTTTTATATCATGTCAGGCCACATTGTCAGGCCGACAGGAAATAGTAAAGTGCGAGTGCAAAGGGTGTTCTAACATCTTTTAATTTAAAAACGCTTGAGCAAACGTCGCTTACAATGGTGGTTGTAGAAACGAGAGCAGTCTAGTAGATGGGCGGAGTCAAGGGGTTGGAGGAAGGGGAAGGGCTAGTACAGGAAGGGGGCAGTTAGAGTAGTGACAGGGACACGAGTGGAAGCAATTCAATAAAGCTCCTATAAATAATATATCTTGTATGTCGTTATTGAAGTTACGACACGACAACTGGCGACGAGGGTGGCATTGGTGTAGCTGCCACCCAGAGAACCCTGAAGGAGTGTCCTGTCCCGTGCAGTGTGAAGAGAAGAAGAAAACTCTGCCGAGAAAAACGAGGCCGCCGCCCAGATCAAGAGGCCAGCGGTAACTGCCCCTGCTCCACAGTCCTACAACTGTGTAGAGCCCAGAGAGAGCGGAAACCAGCAAGCGCTGGGGCGTCTGGACGAGGTATGCCCAGTCGCGCCAAAAATGTGGCTCACCCCTGATGCGTGCGAGTTGGCACGTGTTGCATGCGGAGCGGTTGGGAGCTCACCCCGATTCTGCCTGTTGCTCCAGCTGACGAGGGAGTGACCCTGATGCTGCCTGGCGCCCCAGAAAAGCCCCAGTGATAAGTGCCATCAAGCGCCAGAGAAAACTGATTTTGAGCGCCACTCGACGCCGACATCGAGATCTCACCCCCGATGCGTGAGGTTGGCGAGCTGTCGCCGAGTGAGCGCGTGGCCCAGAGAAGCAAGGCGAGAGCCCACCCCGACCTCACCTGAACGTGGCAACGCTGGAAAAAGCGTGGGGATCTGGAGAAGCATTGCTGCCTCTAAGACCGGCTGTCGGTGAGTCCTGTTTTGATTCAGCCCGGGTTAGAATGAGCAGAGAGGAAGTCTCGTGTGAACTGAGACTTCAGTGACGGCGGCCATCTTGAAGTCAGGCAGCCATAAGGACAGATCCCCTGTGAAAATTATAAGCGGCCATCTTGAAGTCAGGCAACATTGGAAACTGCAAAACAAGCATTGGCACCTGTTAAACAAGCATTGGAAGCTGCAAAACAAGCATTGAAAGTTGCAAAACAAGCATTGAAAGTTGCAAAACAAGCACTGGACATTGCAAACAAACACTGCCAAGTGCAAGAAAGTGATAGTGAGACAACAGTTCAACAATGTCGACCTCCCCACACAGGGCCGGTGGCGGCGCAGCAGTGGCTGCCCCTGTAATGCCTGGAGTTTCGCATCTGCGCCCCCCAGAATCACTGACCTTAGTGGCGGGCGGAAGTATGGGTCCTAGATGGCAGGAGTGTTTGGAAGATTTGGAAGACTATCTCGAAGGATCTAAAGTCACGGGAGATAGAGACAAGCTGATTGCATTACGCAACCTAGTTGGCAAAGAGATATGCAAAGTGATTAAAGAATTGCCGACCGATGATCAAGGAACTTATGTCAAAGTGCGAGATGCGCTGAACAGGAGGTTTGTGCACAAAAGAAATGTGGATTACGAGAGGTATGTGTTTCATCAAGCCCGTCAAGACAAAGAAGAGATGATGAGCACGTTCATATCCAGACTGCGCCGACTGTCTCAGTACTGCAAACTTGATGCCTTCTCGACAGAAGATGCCATCCGACTAAGAGTCATCGAGGGCTGCCACTCAGAGACACTTCGTAGGAGGCTACTGAGGAAGAGTCACAATCTTGACGAAATAGAGGAAATGATGAGAGTTCATGACCAAGCGGAGGAGCACGCTAAAAGCATGGAGACAGGGTGCAGTGATAGAAAAGAACACGCATACTGGACACAAAACAGCAACACTCGGAAGAAATCAAAAGACCAGTCAAGAAGGTCACGACCAACCTCTCGTCATCAACAAAAGGGTCGTAGACATTATGAGTCCGGAAGAAGAGACAAGAACTCATATCGTACCAGAAAACCAGAGCGCGCCCGGAAATGCTACAGGTGTGGATACGATTTCCCGCATAATGATGTATGTCCAGCAATGGGTCAACAATGCCGAAAATGTAGACGACACAATCATTTTGAGGCAATGTGCGGGATCTACAACAAAGAGAGAAAAAGTGAGCCGACAAAGTCACAACACTCAGAAAACAAGAGACATCATGTGAAAGCTGTACAAGATAGAGCAATATCAGCCTCTGGTTCGTCACACTCTAGCTGGGAATCTCGCAGATCCCAATGGACCAGACGGTCGCCGAAGCGGTCGCCGTCGAGTAGATCGAGGTCAACGTCCCAAGAGTCAGTATATACTGATCAATACATCGGCATGGTGGCCGACCCGGACCAGCGGTATACATCGGTAACAACGCATTTTTTACAACGCGGTACCGTTACCACGCTACTTTTACCACGCATGTCGTTACAACGACATGCGCTGGGGGGCGCTCCAGGATAGTAAATAGTTTAATTTACTATCCAACTCCTTTCCCTAGAGTCCACGGGGACTGGAGTTGGTATAGTAAATTAAATAATTTACTATCCAGCACCCCTCCACGCAAGTCGTTGTAACGACTTGCGTGGTAAAAGTAGCGTGCTAACGGTACGCGTTGTGAAAGTACGCGTGGTACCGTCATACATCCGGACCAGCTCAAGAAGTACCCTCCACTAGACATCAGAGTGGGGACACATGCAACCAAATTTGTATTAGACAGCGGAGCGTCCCTGAATTACATGCCTGTAACTGAATATAACAAGATGAAACCACCACCCCTCCTGAGTCCGGCACATGTAAGGGTGTTCACTTGGATGGCGAGAAAACCCCTTCCGTGTTTGGGCAAATTTGCAACAACACTCAAGCATGAATCTACTTCAGTGTCGGCGTACATCCATGTTATTGAGGGCCCGAGGCTGATTGCTTGCTCAGTTTGCCGACAGCTGAGCGTCTACGATTGGTGGAGATCCTGTACCGAGTTAATGACAATCCGGATGTAGTCCGCAAGTTCCCCAAACTATTCACCGGATTGGGAAAAATGAATAAGTGTCTAATACGCCTGCACATCAATGACCAGGTGCGCCCTGTGGCTCAACATCCCAGGAGAGTACCTTTTCATCTGCAGAAAGCAGTGGAGGACGAAATCCAGGAACTGCTGCAGGCAGACATCATCGAAAAAACAGAGGGGCCCACTCCATGGGTGTCCCCAGTTGTTATAGTTCCAAAGAAGGGCACCCCTGACAAAGTACGCTTATGTGTGGACATGCGACTTCCCAACACAGCTATAGAAAGAGAGCGTCACCCAGGACCTCACCTGAGTGATATGATTGCAGCACTGAATGGAGCCAAAGTATTCTCTAAACTTGACTTAAATAAGGGATACAATCAGTTAGAATTACATGAAAAATCAAGGTACATAACGACCTTTGCCACTCATCTGGGTCTGTTTCGGTACAAACGGTTAAGTTTTGGTGTCTCCTCTGCGGCGGAAATATTTCAGGAGGTCATTCGACAAACAATCAGACACATACCCAACTCACTGAACTACAGTGATGATATTCTAGTGTACGGATCCAACACACAAAAACATGACACAGCGTTGGATCGAGTGTGCCACGCTATACTTGAAGCCAACTTAACCCTCAATAAGGACAAGTGTGAATTTCATCAATCCACTCTCAAGTTTTTTGGGCATGTATTCTCGGGTGACGGGATGAAACCCGATCCTGACAAAGTAATTGCGCTCAATACCACCAAGATGTCAGTGACATTCGATCATTTCTGGGAATGGCCAGCTATTGCGCCAGATACATTAAAGACTATGCCACCATCAGCCACCCCCTCCGTTCCCTCACTAAACAAGGACAACCATTTGTGTGGAGCCCCCAGTGTGAACAGGCATTCCGAGAAATTAGGAGTACCCCCTGAGGGAAAGAAAATAGAAAAGAATCTCTACTTCTAGAGCATACAGCTCAGGTCAGCACAGTGTGCCCCAAACCATTACCGGACAGTGCATGTCCTTGAAGAAGACCCCTCACTCACCAACCTAGTTGGTGACATGCTTCATCATCGGGGTCCCACCCCATAGGCCGAGTGCCCATAGGGTGTGCTGATTACAGTGGAGCGGGTTAATTTTTTATATGTGCATAAAATACAGTGATAAGTGTATTCAAAAGGGGCCAAAGCTACTCACTTCAAGACTTTATTCTTGAGTGTTTGAACCCTTATAAAAACAGATGTGGCACCTGTGCCTAACTAGGAAGGCTTCGGTGTCTCAAGAAGTGTGATATGTTTAAAAATAGCGTAGTGTGCTATGTGAATCAAGTGAGGTTAGGTCTACATGTTTCAACCATATAAAAAAATTATTTGGTTTTCGTCAGGACCATGATGATTGGACGGAGTGGTCCGCACTCGCTAAGGTGCGTCCAGCCCACGTTCAAATGTAAAAGTGAAGGAAAGGTTCCCTACTTTTACACACTCCCGAAATGCATAAGAACAAAATACCACCACCCGGCAGGCCCATTGTCTCCAGTTTGGGTTCCCTTTTGGAACCTTTGTCATGTTTTTGCGATGTGTTCTTTAAGACTCTGATACAACAAACAAGCACCTACTTACAAGACACTAAAAGTGTGCTGCGGCTCCTGGATCAACTCACCGTGGATGACGACACCATCCTGGTGAGTTTTGACATTGTGAGCCTGTATACCAGCATCCCCCAGGATGCCACGTTGGAAGTACTCAAGAAGGTACTTGACAAGGCAGAATGGACATCAAGAACCCCTAGAGAATTCATCTTGGAGTGTGCAAGACTAGCCCTCAAAAGAAACTATTTTCAGTATGAGGACAAAATATTTCTCCAGACTGGGGGTACATCTATGGGCAGTACTTTTGCCCCGAGCGTGGCAGGCCTATATGTACATGACTTCCAGGAAAAATACATCCTGAACAATACAAACCCCTATAGATCGAACATCTTACTATGGAGAAGGTATATCGATTACGTGCTCACCATATGGAAGGGCACTGAAGATATGTTACTAGCTTTCTTCAACTGGATCAACACACTTGATGACCATTTGAAGTTCACCTACGTGAAGGACCCGAATACCTTGGTCTTTCTAGATCTGACAATAACGAGAAAGCACAGGAGACTATCAACTGTTACGCATTACAAACCTATTGCCAAAAACAATCTGCTTCGTTTTGAAAGCTTTCACCCGAGACCTCTGCGCGAAAACCTGCCTTACGGCCAATATCTACGGATCCGCAGGAATTGCAGTGAGCTCGACGAGTTCAAACAACAGGCCCAGGATCTAACACTGAAACTACAAAAACGGGGCTATCCCGCAAAGATTCTATACAAAAGCCAAAAACGAGCAAGGAATCAGCCGAGAGCTGTTTTATTGGAGGACCAAACAAGAACTATGGATGAAACCCCTTTGACTTGTGTCACCGCGTACAACACCATCTCCAATTAGGTGACCAAGATAATCGGGAAACATTGGGATATACTCAACACTGGCAACTTGAGATGGGAAAAACCTCTGTTCTCTTACAGAAAGGCACGAAGTATCAAAGACGCAGTAGTGAATACCAGACCTAAGAAAGAGACGGTGGAGAAAGTAATGGTACTCAACATCTGGGGTCTACCAAAAGTGACAGGCCACTATAAATGTGGCAGTTGCAGCGTATGCCCCTTCACTGAGAATACGAAAACCCTACAGCTGGAATCCAACAAAATATGGACGATCAGAGGACACACAAACTGTAACAGCAAGAACGTCGTGTATAGACTGACATGTCCCTGTAACCTACACTATGTAGGGATGACCAGCAGAAAGGTTAAAATACGCATCGGAGAACATAGGAGCACCATTAGGTGCAAAAAAGCCAACACCAAGCTCACCGAACACTATCTTTCGGTAGGGCACACACCAGATGAAATACAATGGACCATTATTGAGCAGGTAAAATCAGGAACTAATTTGAACCAACGCCTGTTCGAGAAGGAACAGAGGTGGGTTTGTAGACTCTCAACTCACAAAACTGGTTTAAACGATAATATCCCGTGGAATACTGTGATGGGATAACTACCTCTGCATACCTTTTGAGCCTATCCCACTGCCTCCATCTTTATCCTATTTTTATCCCATTTTTAAACATACATGCTCAAAAATCATGACGCCATGTCTATAACAAATGAATCTCCCTGCCGACTGGTTCGTTATTCCTGTCCATCCCTGTCCCTGTCCCAGAACTCCCCATCAACCCAAAAGGGAGGATTTCCTTTGTTGCATTTTTTGCTTTCATTTTTTGTTTTCCTGCAGCACTAATCAATTAATCATTAGACCGCTTTGCATTCACAGTTCTGCATCTATCATCGGGGTTGCCATGGTTACTATACCGCTGTGCACCTCATGCCTATCTGCGCATGACCGTAACCCAAGCGGGCCCCACCTTCCCAGCACCTGCTGATTGGTCTGCCCAGGGTCACGAACGATGCCACGCCCATTCAGGAAGTAACGCACAGTTTACTTTACATACCTGGCCTCGCTAACCCAACCCAACACGCCGCGGGGCATTGTGAGCGAGAACCAAGTAGGTTTACTACCAGATGAGCAGAAGGCGCAAGTAAGTACAATTTTGCCGACAGACACACGGGGCGGCCCCGCCGCCCAGCATCACTGTAGTGTTCCGTGAAGAACAAACCACGGGCAATACACTGATCCGGGTTTGCCTGTATTCTTAACAACCCATTGGTAACGGATTTCGCCGTCTTGGATACTCCGATGCCTATGAAGCGGTAGCCTCCGCTTTGAGTGTAAGCATAGCAGGGTTTTTCATACATCATAAGGTTTACAACAGTAGTGTAAACCGATCATTTGGTGGCCCGTCTACCTAGCCGCCAGTATGACAATCACATCCACTTATATTCGAGCACAATTGGCGCAGCATTATGATGGCGACCACTCGTCACTCCCCTTTCCCTCCCACAACCCCAGTTGTCCTGGCACATTGCCATCTTCCCACGACGCTAGGATGTGTACTCACTGTAATCACACAGTCGAATGGAAGCACTCTGGCCATCGTACCATATGACCCATGGTCACAAATAAAAATAACAAAGCTGATAATATGGTTTACCGGCATCACCACCTCACCGTGGTGAACTCACTCAGCACAATGATTGTTTAAATGTTAACCTGTGTGTGTTTCCCCCAGTACGTAATCCCAACCCTTTCTTTTACAGGTTTTCTCCTGAAATCAGGAAAATACACCCCTTTTTTTTACACCAGATCACCAGTTTGGGGTCTGTAAATTGAACTGGACGCACCTTAGCGAGTGCGGAC
Organism: Lissotriton helveticus; assembly: GCF_964261635.1. Taxonomy (NCBI): domain Eukaryota; kingdom Metazoa; phylum Chordata; class Amphibia; order Caudata; family Salamandridae; genus Lissotriton; species Lissotriton helveticus. Next base: position 205,969,575 of record NC_136062.1, read on the forward strand.
CACTCCGTCCAATCATCACGGTCCTGACGAAAACCAAATAATTTTTTTATATGGTTGAAACATGTAGACCTAACCTCACTTGATTCACATAGCACACTACACTATTTTTAAACATATCACACTTCTTGAGACACCAAAGCCTTCCTAGTTAGGCACAGGTGCCACATCTGTTTTTATAAGGGTTCAAACACTCAAGAATAAAGTCTTGAAGTGAGTAGCTTTAGCCCCTTTTTAATACCCTTATCACTGTATTTTATGCACATATAAAAAATTAACCCGCTCCACTGTAATCAGGTGTCGCAGCACACCCTATGGGCACTCGGCCAATGGGTAGTCCCTAGGTAGTCCATGAATTTTCTGAACTCCTCCCCTGAGAAGGGTGGACCATTGTCAGTCTTTTAAGTTTGCGGGGAGTCCCACGCTGCAAAGACGTCGTCCATAGCCGGCAGCGTCGCGCTTGCTGATGTTGACGCCACTTGTCGCACAATGGGAAACCTGGAAAATTCATCAATTATCACAAACAGGTAGTTTCCTGTCTCCAGGGGCCCATAGAAGTCTGCTGCCAACTTGGTCCACACTGCCTTTGGGAGCTCTGACATCTGTAGTGGATCTGGTTTTGCCGGCTGCCCTTTCACTTGGCAGATATGGCAGTGTGCGACTGCGGCTACTACCATGTTGTCCAAACCCGGGAACCATACTTTCTCCCGTAGCAGTTTCTTTGTTGCTACCATGCCCCTATGTGATTCATGCGCTAAGTCCACCGTCTGTCTCCGCAGCGTTCTTGGCATCACTATTCTCGTTCCTCTCATTATTATTAAATTGTTGGTCTCTGAGAGCTCTTCATGGATCTTTTTGAATGCCAGCATTTCTTCTTTGATCACCCCTTGTTCCATGATGCTGTTGTTGTTGACATGCCTCCACCTCTGCTGTCTTGTCACTGTTTTGATCGCTTGCATTGTGGCATCCCTCTCTGTTTCCTGTTCCAGTTCTTCCATCGTTATCGATGCCGGAGTATTATGTTTTAGTACAAAGTTCAGGTACTCCTCCGCCATTGATGTTGCCTCAAGTGCGTGCAGTAGAGGGTGCCGTGACATGTAGTCTGCCGGGTTGTGCTCTTTTCCTGATTTGTGTACGATCTTGAAATTGTAGTCCATGATTCGTATGCCCCAGCTCTCTATTCGGGGTGGTATTTTTGCATTAGGGTTTCCATAGATCGTTACCAGTGCCTGGTGATCCGTTATGATGGTGAATGGTTTCCCACATATGAACATGTGATAGTGCTCACATGCCCATACTACTGCCAGACTTTCTTTCTCTGGCTGAGAGTATGCCCTCTCAATGTCAGACAGGCTCTTGCTTCCGTAGGCTACTATGCACCTTGGTGATTCTTTGCCGGGCCTGTGTTGTGCCAGTATCGCTCCCAACCCCACCGGGCTGGCGTCCACCGTTAATTCTGTGCATAGCAGTGGTACAAAGTATGCAAGGTGGTCTACTGCTATCACTGCTTGTCGGATGGCTTCAAATGCTTTGTTGCAGTCTTCTGTCCAGATGAAGGTCTGGCCTTGTTTCGTCAGTTCTCTCAGCGGCGTGCTTACCATGGCAAAATCTTTTATGTATCTTGCGCAGTAGCTAGCGAGCCCGTGGAATGACCTTACTTCTGCAACGTCATTTGGATGTTTTGCTTTTTCTAGCGTGTCTATTTGGCTGTGATCTGGTCGCATCCCTTTTTTTGAGAAAATGTGCCCGTAGAACACCAATTCATCTCGCCCAATTTCGCACTTGTCCTCGTTTAGCGTCAGCCCTGCTTGTTCTAACTGGGAGCATACGTCTCGCCGTGCTTTGTCATGTTCATCATCTGATTTGCCGAACACTAGAATGTCGTCACTGTAGTGCAGACTGTTTTTACCGGTCTTATTACTTGCCGTATTGTCTCTTGAAATATTTCAGGTGCCGATGAAATTCCAAAACTCAATCGCTTGTACCGGAAAAGACCCATGTGCGTGGAGAATGTTGTGATGTATCTAGACTGAGGGTCAAGTTCTAGCTGATGAGATCCTTTGTAAATAAATTGATACTTGTATAGCGCACTACTCACCCGCAAAGGTCTCAAGGTGCTTGTACGAATACCGCTGTGGAACCCATCCTGGCTTTCCCTGTGAGGTGTCCACTCCTGGGCACCCCCAAGGTGGAGGCCAGGCATCCTTAGCGTTGTGGGGGCCGTTGTGGAGATTAAGCAAGCTATTGCCCAGAGTTGCAGAGTGGGACTCCATGATTGGAATAGGCACCGAGGCGAGAATTATCAGTTCCGTGGAATTTTGAGCCCAAGACCCGCCGGGGAATTGAACCCTGGTCCCGGGCCTGACCTCTGCATCAGGGTCTGCCGCTCTAACCATTGAGCCACGCTTCTCCACTTTGCACAGGTCCAGCTTTGAGAATCGGTGTGTTCCTGTCAGGCTGCTGATCATGTCGTCGAGGTGTGGTCCAGGGTGTCTTTCACGTTCGATTGCTGTGTTCGGTATTCTCATGTCAACACAGATGCAAATTTTGGATGTGTTCTTCTTTGGCACTGCCACTATTGGCGACACCCATGGCTTCGGTCCCTACGCCGGCTCTATGATGTCCTGACTTAGCAACGCTTCAATTTCTTCCTCCACTTGGGGTTGTAGGTGTATCGGCACTCGCCTGTGGTGTTGAGCCACTGGTTTTACTGCTTCATTGATGTGCAGTGTTATTTGTTGTCCTTTTAGCTTCTCTTGTCCATGTAGGATTCCGGGATACTCTGGCAGGATGTTTATCTTCTCTGACATGTGGTATGTCATTGCGAGTAGGCCCCTTACCTGCGACGTGACATTGCTCAGTAGGCACGGTGTAGGAATGTCACCCTTGAGTACATGTATGTCTTCCTTGATTGTTTGGCCTTTATACGTCAGGTTCTCTGTAAACTTTCCCATGTTCATCATTGGTTTTCTTGATCCCCACTGAATACATCAACTCTGGATGGCACCAGCACCGGCTTTACTTCCATCTTCTCATATTTGGATACACACATGATGTTGCATGTGGCTCCGCTGTCCAGCACAAACCGCGTTTTGTGTTGCCCCACATCTATGGTCACCGTGTCCGTTTTTTGTACTTCATTTTTTTCCATCAGGTGGATGCTTTCTCGCGTCGTGTCTTCTTCTGCGGGCACGGCAATGGCATCGGACATTAGGTATAGTCGTTCTACCTTTACTTCCTCTTCTTCTTCCGATTCAGCCGATGAGCTGCGGTTTGTCGTCTCCATGTGCCTGGCATGCCTGCTCGTCGTCATTCGCGGTCTTCCCGGTCTTCCTCTCTCACTTCTGAATTGCAGTCCCACACATGCGCTGGCGAAGTGATTTCTCCTGTTGCATTTCCTGCATGTCTGGCCCATTGCCGGGCACGCGCCCTTGTGTAGGAATTCAAGTCTGCATCTGTAGCAGGTCTTTTCCTGTTGTTTCCTTGACACTTGTTCATTGTATCCTTTCTTCCAGGTGTTCGTGCGGCTGGCCTCCGCCATGCGGTTTGCTTGTTCTATTCGCCGTTTCTTGCCCCGCTCCATCTGTTTTGCTTGCACCGTTGCCCTTGCTTCGGCCCTTGCCAACGATAGAATGTTCTCCAGCGAAGTTGGTTCTTTCAGAATCCGCGCACGGGATTCTGTGTCACGACATCCCTCGATGATGCGCAGGCGAATCGCTTATTCATTGTCAAATTTGTCAAATTCACAGTGTGTCACCAACTTGCGTAGCCGTGTCGCGAAGTCATCGAGGGATTCATCTGTGTGCTGAAAAGCTATTGTGAAGGTGTATCTCTCAAAATCAATGTTTCTTTGCGGATCAAATTTGTTTGAGAGGCACTTTATTAGCCCTTTGTAGGTCGTCGTTTCCTCTTCTGGGAGTGTCACTAGTAGATCGTCTACTTCATCGCCTACAAGGTTTAGAAACAGATCCATTTGTTTGGCATCTGTTACATCCGTGGCGCGCATGTAATGCTCGAATTTTCGAATCCATCGCTCCCATCTGATCCCTACTTGCAGCTCTGATAAATTAAATGGGAGGGGTCTGCCATATTGAGAGCTCTGCTTCTCACTTCTTTGTTCTGTCATCTTGGGGCCTGCGGCGCCTCTTTCGCACTTTATTTCTTCTTTAGTCTTTGTTCGCTGCACTTTTACTATCTCCTCAGGTGTCACTAGCTTGTTTTCTCTTATTTCTCTATTATTTTCTCTTATGTCTCTTTATGTTCTTGTTAGTTGTACTTTGTTCTTTTTATGCCCTTGTTCCTGGGTCTCTTTTTTGCTTTCTACAACTTTGTCGTATCTTTTCTTTCCTTCTTTATTGTCTCTTTGCTAAATTTGCATTTGCTTGTGCTTTTTTTTCTTCAATCTGCTCTTATTTGCACTTGTTCTGTCTTTTTCTCTTTGTTTCCTGGCCTTAAACTGGCCGCCTGGCCTCTCTCGCTCCCGATTGGCTGAAATCGCATGACTTCAAGATGGCCGCCCAGATCTCGCGCGATTTCGGGACCAATCCAGTCCTCGCCTGACCCTAAGATGGCTGCCGGGTCTTCCGCGATGCTGATTGGCCAAACTCTCCTGACCTCAAAATGTCCGCTCTTACTCTCGCGAGATCTCGCGCAAGATTTCTTTAAACTTCTCGCGCTCGAGGCTTCTATTTCGGGATGTCGGTGGCTTCTTACCGGCTTCGGAGTGCTGCCGGATGATCATTGATTCGCTTCACTCACTGGTCCTGTTGCGGCCGGGGTGGGCTCCCGCACTGTGACTCCTTTCGGTCACTCGGACCAGGGTAGGCTCCTGGCTCCGTGATTCTGCATTTACCGGGCACCGGACACACGTGCAATTCTCTCAGCACCTTCGTCGCCAGTTGTCGTGTCGGCCCACTGAAATCAGGACACGAATCAATGATTGTGATCAGGTATGTTTATTCACAGTCATGCAGCTTGCTTCTCCACGTCCTGCCTCGTTCCCAGTTCCTGTGTGTGTGTGTGTCTGTGCCCCTTGACCGGAACTGGTGTCCGGTTTCCTGCCCCCTCCCACCAGTCATTGTCCAGGGTCCTAGTGCCCTATGTCCAGGTCACGACAGGTGTCTCAGGAGTTGTGCATCAAGAGGTTGATGTATGCACACATTTTTTATCCCAAGCTTGCAAATCATACTGTAAGAAAATTGCAAGAGTCCTTTTCTAACGGTAATGCTAAGAAAATTTGACAATCAAATATCCAGAGAAGGAAGCAAGGAGCATATTAGGTCATCTGCGATTCTTCCCGTGATGAATTGAGTAGATTAATTCCAGATCCTGTACTCCATCTCCAGAGCCAAGTGGTAATAATATATTTGTCCTTATTGACACAGTTATTTTCACGTGCAAGGTTGGCATAAAAACACAAATAGACTTTTTTATAATGCACAAAAACAAATTTCAAACTGAGAAATATTGCTTTTGAACCTGTAAACAGATTTATTCACTCAGCGGTTCATGTGTGACAAATTCTACTTCAGTGAGTGTGAAGCAAATTCCAGGGGAGAAATGCCCAGGACTATTGCGCTCACCTAAAACTTACACATTTGCGGGTATCCATAAACCACCCTACACAATTTTCACAGTCATGGGCATGCATAAATCACTTTCCATGGTAGGAAGGGGAAGAAAACACCTCGGAAATGTCTGGGTGTGTGGTGAAATTCGATGTGTGAATGTATTTGTGTATATAATTTAAATAATAATTCAATAGAACATTGCAGGCTTAACGATATTTTTATGAATTTCATAAAGTAGTAAATCTCCATCCACAAGAGGTAGTACATCTAGAGGTGTAGATTTATGAATTCCTTGGGATATGTGCTAATTGTGTCCTTGTGTCTTTAGAGGGGGAGCAAAAAAATTAACCCGTGGCCTTGAATCAGAGGCTGTAAGAGGAGTGTTTTCGCTGTTACTCAGAGAGTGATACTTACATACGGAACACAGCAATCAAGCTGGCTTCAAACAATGTCAAGAGCAGTCATCTAGAGACAGATTTCTTAAGTTATTCTGCTAGTAGAATCAATGGAATAAGAGGACATTAGAAAGAGTACCAGAAAATCATTTCCACCAAAGTTAATTCACAAAGGGGCATATTTACAAGGAAAGTGGTGAAGCGTTTCATTAAGCCTAGAAGGCTAACGAAACGCTCCATCACTTTAGAGACTCAGGGCTGCACCATATTTACAAGAATAGTGTGCAGCCCTGCATTTCCCCCAGCGCTGGCACTAAATTTAGCTGTTTAGCACTTGCAGGCACCCCTGAACCAAAGCTCAAGGGTGCCTGCATTGACTGGAGTTATTGTTTATGTGCAGGAAGGGACACAATCTTTAAATGTCATTTTGTAACTTCTATATGTGTTGCATAATGCAGTTGCAGAGTGTCGTCTTTAAGAAAAATGATTGTTTATGTGGAGGAAGGGACACCTTCCTGCACATAAACAATCATTGGCGTTTTGCTCCTTCTATTTGTGTGTCCTCACACAGCACACATGGAAACTGCAAAACCGAGGTGTAATTAAACATTACTTCTTGTTGCACCAGAGTAAGACCAGGTTTTCACTGGTCTTAATGTTGGCACTGCCCCATAGTTATGCCATCCTTGTAAATATGGAGCAGTGTCAAAATCAATAGGTGTTGCGGTGGAATGCCCACAGCAACCCCCACTGCCCTCACCTTTCACGCTAAAGGGTGCCTTATTTACAAGGCAGCGTTAAGCCATGTTAAGTGGTTTAATGCAGCCTTGTAAATAAGGCGAAGCGCCTATCGCCACCACAATGCGGTACAAAAGGGGGTGGTGATGGACGGAGCATCTGAACCAATCAAACACTCACACCCAATCAACAGATCTGGGTTTAATCCATCACTGTTCTTTAGCCCATTCTGCCACCCCAGTTCAGACATGGCCATATGCAAATCAGTCTGACCCTGTGCCTCATGGGAACAGTCCAGCCCGAACTGCCAAGCCATGCCTTCCCTGGACCGGAAACAAGCTTCCTAGGACCGGTTTCTGGCATTTCAGCCATCTTCAGCCAGGCTTGCTTGAATCCAGTGGCAAAGTGAGCAAGGGACTCACGTCTGAGCATACCCTGCCAACTTATGGCGAACAAAGCGGTACAAAAGGGGGTGGTGATGGACGGAGCATCTGAACCAATCAAACACCACAATGTCATGGAAAGTGACTGTTGTGGTGGCGATAGGTGTTTGTAAATAAGGCCCTGATTACAGATTAGTGTTCACCATTTTCCCAGATCTGACAAGCTCCTTTGAAAACACTGTAAATCTTCCTGAGACCTCACAGAATACAGGGTATTTGGACAGTGTTCTGACTTAGTTTATCTCTTTTTCAGATATTTTAACTCCAACTGTTGTAAGGGAATAAGACTGTAGTCTTTAGCATTCTTACCCCAAACTATCACAAAGTACAAGGATATCCACTGTCTAATCTTTTTCGCTCAATGAAATGCTGCTGTTCATGATACCACTCTGGGACCTTTCACTTACAGTCAGTGTCTTCAATGATGACACTGTGGTCTACATTCCGGGCCCGGAAGAATGCTTCATTTAGGTGGCATAAACCCTGCATATTTTGAAGAACAGGCTATATATATATTGGCTAAAGATGATCTTCATCACCTGATCAGATCTCTAGCCCCATCCCCAACCCTTGTTTCTTCTTTGATCATAATTTTAGGTTTAAATCCTATATAATTGACAGAACCCCACCGAAAGGGAAATCGTCACCAGTGTAAACTTATACACACTGATAATGACCTACACATCCACAAATTAAATGCCATTCAATGAATGGAAAAGGAGAGTGAAAGGGTAATTGTTATTTCTTCCAGAAGGGGCCAGTACAATGTAACTTTGTTATACAAGGTAGCAGAAATAAAGACTTGGCTAACATTTTCTTGATTCAGTTTTGTTGTTTTGGGATATCATTAAAATATTATTTCTGTTTCTTGTTCCTTTTGCTTTTTTCAGTTTTGTGGTCTTTGGTCCAGAGATTTAGAAGCATTGTATAGGTCTTAGGGTTTAAAAGCATTGTATAGCTCTTATATAATTATTTTATAAACTGTAGAGATTCAGGAAATATCAAAATCATATTGGATATTTTTGCTATGCTTCATTCTTTCACTTCTTTTCACTGATAGATAAAATGGCTATATGGTCACCCTAAGTGGGAAGGGTATGCCCAGATGTGGGTCCTGTGCTCGATATGCCACTGGATTTAAGCTAGCGTGGCTGATGGGGTCACTACCCTGAAACCAGTTCCAGGATGCTTGTTTTGTGGTCCTGGGAGGACCTGGCCTGGCAGTGTGGGCTGGACTGCTCCCATGGGGTTCAGGGTCAAGACTCGGGTGGCATGGTGAGCAAGAAAGATATGGATTTAACCAAGATCTGTGACTGGGTGTTTATGTCTGACAGTTTTCAGCATTCCGTCCATCAGCTTTTTTGGACGTCTGCATGTACCACACTGCTGTATCAGCTCAGATACATCTGTCACTCATCATATTCCACTGCTGCCATCCTTCTGCGCCCCCTCATGTATATCAGTCAAGCATTATATTATACTGCTGCCACTGTGGCGTAATGAAACTTGGGGGTGAGGGGCTGCAAAGTGCACGGAGGTGACCCCCGATGCTCTAGACCCAGCCGGGAGCATTCATGCCAGGGGCCTCTGCACAGTGCTGGAGGGGCCCCCTGGAGCTCAGGCCGCCCACACCATGGGGTCTGCAGGGGCTATTGTTACGCCACTGCGCTGCCACCCTTCAGCACCTGCTCAAGTACATCGGTCCCTCCCCATGCTACAATGCTTCGAACCTTTTGCGCCTGCTCAGGTATAGCAGCTGCTCTTCATATTACACTGCTGCCACCCTTCTGCGCTTGTTGGGTATATGAGTCGCTCATTCTATGACGCTCATTATATAACACTGTGGCCACCCTTCTGCACCTGCTCAGGTTTATCGATCAATCACCATGCCACCCTGCTGCCACCCTTCACTTCTTGAACAGGTTTGCAGTGTACTTATCGTGCTCCAACGCTGTCTCACTTTTATTTTTAGTCACTTTTGTATAATATTACATTGCTGCCACCTTGCTGCTATTGCTTAAGTCTCCCAGTCAGACATTATGATTAAGTGGTGCCAGCTTTCTGTTATTGCTCTGCTTCAGCAATGGAGTGCTAGTCTCCTGTCCTGGCACTCACCTGCGACCCTTCAGATATAGCAGTCACCCTACCCACTGCCAGGCTGTTCCTCTTAAAAAGGTCAGGGTATGCAGTCCAGTGATGCCCCAGCCTCTGTTGTTCCCGTTCTGACCCAAAGCAGTACTTGCAGTAGCGCTCTGGGGATGCTGCCCCACAGTATTAGAGACCAGGCTGCTGCCCTGCTGCCACCACTCAGGAGTAACAGTCACCCGCAGTACTACAATGATGCCACTCTAAGCAGTAACCTATCGAACTACAACGCAGGCACATGTTAATGCTCCTGTTAGGAGCTGCCAATGATGCCCCCAAGCTGCCACACTTCTGGCTCCTTTCTACCTAGACTCTCATTTAATGCCCCTCTTCAGCTCTAGGTTTCCGCTCTCCTATCATTGGCGTGGCACTGCCAGTACCAGGCTGCCATCCTTCTGCGGCCTTCTATTTCCACAGCCGTGCATAATAAGTCTTTCATGTATTCTTTACCTCCGCCCCCTTTCTTTGCTTCTCTCTCGCTCCCGCACAGTGCTCGGCCTTCTATAAATAGAATGCGCTGTGATTTACCATCCAGAACGAGGCTGGTTCCCAGTGAGGGGTCCCAAGTGACGTTACAAGGCGAGAACTCACGAGCTGCCTGTCAATCAGGACCCCGAGTTCCCAAAGTGCTCTAGTTTTGGATGGCTACACACTCTGAATATGAAAATGTGCGAACCTTACCACCCAGCTTGGCACCCTTTGTCTGCGCCTCCCTCGACGGTGCCCTCGCATCCTGCGTTCCCTGTTTAAACATGGTCATGCCTCCTGCCTCGAGATAGAGGGGTTTCGGATTATGGCATAAACACAGCGTGAGGAGGGAGGCTGTCTTTGTAAGATGCCCTATGAGTAATTCTGTGTTGGGTTCATGGGAGGTACTATCACTAAACACGGTACCCCATACCCCTCCCTTTGAGTCTGGATAAGCAACAAATGCAGCAAAAATCACTCTTGGACGGAAGGGAACCGCGTAAAACAGATATTGCTCAGAATAATTGGAATTTAATACCAGTATGAATATATTTCATACAATTGCCGAAAGAAATTATTTCAATTTCGCTCTATTTCAGTTTGTAATGGGGGCACACATTAATTATATAAAATAGGAGCGACATTTAAGTATCAAACAAATATATGTAACATTGATAATGTCAAAAACATTTGCAAACGTCAATGAGGACAAAGTAGCATATTTATGGAGAAGATGCACAGTTATAGATGAGCAACTCTGAATAACGAGCATGTTTTTCATCGAGAGTGTCTGGGTGACTTTTGCGAGCAACAACTAATCGGCGGTGGAGGAGACATGAAGGAGCCATGCACAACATGCCTCATCTGTTCCTGCTCCCCCCCACCATTAGTAAATCTGACAGCCTGCCACTTGTCCCAACAACTCTCTGCCATCCTCCCCCTACCATCCAAATGTAAACGAAAATACCTAGCCTCTTACCACCCACCCACGACGCTCTGCATTTACCCTGCTCCCAAACTGAAAAAACACATGGGGCCATATTTGCAAAGGAAGTGGTGGAGTGAGGGGTTAGCCTTCCTGCCTTAAGGCCTCACTCAGCCACTTCAGACACTCGGGGCTGCATCATATTTACAAGAATATGGTGCAGCCCTGCTTTTCTCTCTGCGCTGGGGCTACACTTAGCAGCCTAGCACCAACGCAGACACCCTTGCACCATAGTGCAAGGGTGTCTGCGTGCAGGAGAAGATTGTTTATGCACAGGAAAGTCCCCCCACCTGTGCATAAACAATCTGTGAATGCAGTTTTGTAACTTCTATGTGTGCTGCTTAATGCAGCACACATAGAAGATGCAAAACGGCATTAAAAAAAATATATTGTTTATATGCAGGGGGACCTTCCTGTACGTAAACAATCATTGGCTTTTTGCTGTTTTCATCTGTACTGCACAACCCAGCACACATGAAAAGAGCAAAATCGAGGAGGAATGAAACATATCTCCTCGTTGCACCAAGGTAAGACCAGGTTTTCTCTGATCTTAATTCTGCATCTGCCTCCTATTTACGCATCCTTTGTAAATAGGGGGCAATGTCAGAATCAATGGGTGTTGTGGTAAAACGCCCACTGTAACACCCATTGCCCTCCCCTTTCACGCTAAGCATAGCATGAAAGGGGGCCTTATTTACAAGGCGTAACTGCAACAAATGATGGACGGAATGCTGAATGATTCAAACGTTCTCCCCCAGTCAAGATATCTGGGGTAAATCCATTGTTCTTATGCCCACTACTCCACCCCAGTTTTGACCCAGCCGTATGCAAATCAGTCTTGACCCTGTGCTTCCTGGGAACAGTCCAGAACGAACTGCCATGACAATTCCTGCCTTGACCGGAAACAAGCATCCTGAGACCAGTTTCAGTGTATGTCACCCTTCATCAGCCAGGCTAGCTTGAATCCGGTGGCACAGTGAGCCAGGAACCCACATCTGGGCATACCCATCCCACTTAGGGCGAAAAGTGTAACTGCAACAAATGATGGACGGAATGCTGAATGATTCAAACATTCTTCCCCAGTCAAGAGATCTGAGGTAAATCCATCTTTCTTTTGCCCACTACGCCACCCCTGTGTGGACCCAGCCATATGCAAATCAGTCTTGACCGTGTGCCTCATGGGAACAGTCCAGAATGAACTGCCAAGCCAGGTCCTCCCTTGAACGGAAACAAGCATCATTAGACCAGTTTCAGGGCACGTCACCCTTCATCAGCCAGGCTAGCTTGAATCCAGTAATTTCAAAAAGGGGGTGGTGATGGACAGAGTATCTGAGTTAATCAGAACACTCCTACCCAGTCAACAGATCAGGGCTTGATCCATCACCGTTTTTTAGCTCACTGCACCATCCCAGTTCAGAACCTGGCTATATGCAAATTAGTCTGTCCCTGGCCCAGTGCATCATGGGAACAGGGCAGACCAAACTACCAAGCCAATTCTTCACTGGAAAGGAAACAAGCTTCCAGGGACCGGTTTCTGGCATTACAGCCGTCTTCGGCCCGGCTTGCTTGAATCCTGATGGTGCAATGAGCAAGGGACTCATGTCTGAGCATACCCTTCCACACTCATGGTGGCCAAAATAATTTCAAAAAGGGGGTGGTGATGGACAGAGTATCTGAGTTAATCAGAACACTCCTACCCAGTCAACAGATCAGGGCTTGACCCATCACCGTTTTTTAGCTCACTGCACCATCCCAGTTCAGAACCTGGCTATATGCAAATTAGTCTGTCACTGGCCCAGTGCATCATGGGAACAGGGCAGACCAAACTACCAAGCCAATTCTTCACTGGAAAGGAAACAAGCTTCCAGGGACCGGTTTCTGGCATTACAGCCGTCTTCGGCCCGGCTTGCTTGAATCCTGATGGTGCAATGAGCAAGGGACTCATGTCTGAGCATACCCTTCCACACTCATGGTGGCCAAAATAATTTCAAAAAGGGGGTGGTGATGGACAGAGTATCTGAGTTAATCAGAACACTCCTACCCAGTCAACAGATCAGGGCTTGATCCATCACCGTTTTTTAGCTCACTGCACCATCCCAGTTCAGAACCTGGCTATATGCAAATTAGTCTGTCCCTGGCCCAGTGCATCATGGGAACAGGGCAGACCAAACTACCAAGCCAATTCTTCACTGGAAAGGAAACAAGCTTCCAGGGACCGGTTTCTGGCATTACAGCCGTCTTCGGCCCGGCTTGCTTGAATCCTGATGGTGCAATGAGCAAGGGACTCATGTCTGAGCATACCCTTCCACACTCATGGTGGCCAAAATAATTTCAAAAAGGGGGTGGTGATGGACAGAGTATCTGAGTTAATCAGAACACTCCTACCCAGTCAACAGATCAGGGCTTGATCCATCACCGTTTTTTAGCTCACTGCACCATCCCAGTTCAGAACCTGGCTATATGCAAATTAGTCTGTCCCTGGCCCAGTGCATCATGGGAACAGGGCAGACCAAACTACCAAGCCAATTCTTCACTGGAAAGGAAACAAGCTTCCAGGGACCGGTTTCTGGCATTACAGCCGTCTTCGGCCCGGCTTGCTTGAATCCTGATGGTGCAATGAGCAAGGGACTCATGTCTGAGCATACCCTTCCACACTCATGGTGGCCAAAATAATTTCAAAAAGGGGGTGGTGATGGACAGAGTATCTGAGTTAATCAGAACACTCCTACCCAGTCAACAGATCAGGGCTTGATCCATCACCGTTTTTTAGCTCACTGCACCATCCCAGTTCAGAACCTGGCTATATGCAAATTAGTCTGTCCCTGGCCCAGTGCATCATGGGAACAGGGCAGACCAAACTACCAAGCCAATTCTTCACTGGAAAGGAAACAAGCTTCCAGGGACCGGTTTCTGGCATTACAGCCGTCTTCGGCCCGGCTTGCTTGAATCCTGATGGTGCAATGAGCAAGGGACTCATGTCTGAGCATACCCTTCCACACTCATGGTGGCCAAAATAATTTCAAAAAGGGGGTGGTGATGGACAGAGTATCTGAGTTAATCAGAACACTCCTACCCAGTCAACAGATCAGGGCTTGATCCATCACCGTTTTTTAGCTCACTGCACCATCCCAGTTCAGAACCTGGCTATATGCAAATTAGTCTGTCCCTGGCCCAGTGCATCATGGGAACAGGGCAGACCAAACTACCAAGCCAATTCTTCACTGGAAAGGAAACAAGCTTCCAGGGACCGGTTTCTGGCATTACAGCCGTCTTCGGCCCGGCTTGCTTGAATCCTGATGGTGCAATGAGCAAGGGACTCATGTCTGAGCATACCCTTCCACACTCATGGTGGCCAAAATAATTTCAAAAAGGGGGTGGTGATGGACAGAGTATCTGAGTTAATCAGAACACTCCTACCCAGTCAACAGATCAGGGCTTGATCCATCACCGTTTTTTAGCTCACTGCACCATCCCAGTTCAGAGACTCTGTCCATCACCACCCCTTGTTGTAAATAATTTTGTCCATCCTAAGCGTGGAAGGGTATACTCAGATGTGAGTCCCTTGCTCATTGCACCATCAGGATTCAAGCAAGCCGGGCCGAAGACGCCTGAAATGGCAGAAACCGGTCCCCGGAAGCTTGTTTCCTTTCCAGTGTAAGAATTGGCTTTTGTAGTCTGGTCTGCCCTGTTCCCATGATGCACTGGGCCAGGGACAGACTAATTTGCATACAGCCAGGTTCTGAAACTGGGATGGTGCAATGAGCTAAAAAACGGTGTTGGATCTAGCCCTGATCTCTTGACTGGGTGAGAGTACTCTGCTTAATTCAGAGACTCTGTCCATCACCACCCCTTGTTGTAAATAGCTTGAATCCAGTGGCACAGTGAGCAAGGGACCCACACCTGGGCATACCAATCCCACTTAGGGCAAAAAGTGTAACTGCAACAAATGATGGACAGAATGCTGAATGATTCAAACACTCTCCCCCAGTCAAGAGATCTGGGGTAAATCCATCAGGCTGGACTGTTCCCAGTGGGCGCACTGTCAAGACTGATTTGCATATGGCTGGGTCAAAACTGGCATGGCATTTTGAGCAAAAAAACAATGGATTTAGGCCTAGATCTCTGTACAGGGGGTGAATGTATGACATTGTTTTACATTCTGTCCAGCAATTGTTCTTTTTGCATTTGTCACCCCGAGTGGGACGGGTATGCCCAGACGTGGATCCTGTGCTCTCCATGCCACTGGAGACAAGCTATCCTAGTTGATGATGGCTGAAAGCCCAAAACTGGTCCTAGGAGGCTTGTTTTCAGTCTAGGGAGGACCTGGACTGGCAATTCGGGCTGAACTGTTCCCAAATGGGTGCAGGGTCTTGACCGATTTGCAAATGGCTGGGTCCAAACTGGAATGGCATGGTGAGCAAAAAAAAACGATGGATTTAGGCCCAGATTTCTGTACTCGAGTGAATGTATGACATCATTCTGCATTCTGCCCATCAATTGTTATTTTTGCCTTTGTCACCCTGTGTGGGACGGGTATGCCCAGACGTGGGTCCCGTGCTCTCAATGCCACTGGAGTCAAGCTATCCTGGCTGATGAGGGTTGAAAGCCCGAAACCAGTCCTAGGATGCTTTTTTTCCAGTCCAGGGAGGACCTGGCCTGGCAGTTCGGGCTGGACTGTTCCCAATGGACAGAGGGTCAAGCCTGATATGCATATGGCTGGGCCCAAAATGGAATGGCATGGGGAGAAAAAAAAACAATAGATTTAGGCCCAGATCTCTGTACTGTTGTGAATGTATGACATTGTTCTGCATTCTGTCCGTCAATTGTTCTTTTTGCATGATTTACAAGGCAGCATTAAGTCAGGTTAAGTGGCTTAACGCTGCCTTGGAAATAAGGCGAAGCACCTATCGCCACAGGACCGTTAGAAAAAGTGATGTTCCTGTGGCAATAGTGGATTGTAAATATGCCCCATTGCGTCTTGCCACCAAACATTACCACCCTCCTTCTAATGCTCCACCTCCTCCTGGTCAAATATGAAAAATAGTGCCTGGTCTCCTGCCACCTCGAGCCACCGTTCTCTGCATTTGTCAACATTGAAAAGTACACCATGCATCCTTCCACACACCCACAACTATCTCTCTTAAATCCTCTCCCTCACACCCAACTATAAAATAATAACTTCCCCTGCTACTGATCCCCGCCAACCTCTCAGTATGCACACAACAAGTAAGTCGCTGCCCCTCCACAGCTGACCCAGGTTCCGCCTTCCCTGACCGAAGGAACAAGTCAACCCTAGTTATAGGTGGTTTACAAGGACTAGCCTTTATTCACATTGTTCATCAAAGCAAAAATACTGAAGCTAGCATAGTCTGTAGTAGTTGAGACATTGGCATTGGATCATTAGATACTGGATGCAAGCATACAAGGATACAGAGGAAGCACACAGCACACCGGCTATGCAACAAGACCCCACTGTCTTGAGCTTTATACATTGGAGTGCAAGTGTTAAAGAATGCATTGTGCCATTAGGCCTCAATGCCATATACAACTTATATACATATATACAGCAAAGACAACAAGACATACATTTACAGTGTAGTACCCACATTCCACTACAAGGGATAGACAAGACACTTCATTTGATCTCAACACAGAGCACCAGGGCACTGGCTAGCACTTTTTCCCTGCTGGGGTACCATACACCAGGCCTATCCCCCTTAAATATCAACATACAGGCATCTCAGGGTTAAACCAGAAAGGTCAATGACCACTAGCTGGTCAGCCCCCCCCTCCTGCCTCAAATCCCTACCCCGCCAAGGGGTTTGTCCATGAACTCAGTCCACTGTTGCAGTATCCCCATTTTCTCTGCAGCTTGTACTTCTGCCACAAGGTGATGAGATTACGGACAAAGTCGCCCTGGATTACCACTGCCCTGGCCCCCAAGACTGTGCCTGAGAATAGCTTGTGGGCCACGGGTGACAGATGCACCCGCCCCTATGAAATAACTCTCCTCTTGAGAGCTGAAGTAAATTATGCCAAATCATGGTCATAGTCGAGTTTGCCAATATCCTTTGCCCAGCCCCGAGAGGCACGCCAGCACCTGACAAGAATGTCACGTGCTTGCATGCCTCTCATCTTTAGGCCCCCCAATTCACAGCCAACTATGTGTCACACCCACCGCCAGCTGAGCCCTCTCCATTCTGGATCTAGTAAACAGCTTGCCCACACTGTGGATGAAAGAATGCCTGCACCAGGAAATGTGTAACCTACTGTGGTCAGGGGCTGTGAGAAAAGACAGAAGGGAGATATTACTGGGATGCACCTCAGGTGCTATGTCATGTGAGGGTGGGTAGCAGTGTTGCTGGGGGGAGAATGGGAAGATATGCCATCATCTTTCATGCCAAATGGGAGCTATCAAAGCACTCCAACACTCAAATCTCCATCTGCCTTCCCCCTTCATGGCCATGGATGAAAATCCCAAAGCTGCCAAAGTGGTGGTCACTCCTATCCCGAAGGAATGGGGACTGAAGTGATCTGTCACCACCCCTACCAATGTCAAAGCGTTTTTCAATACATATAAAAACTGGAAAGTGCGTGTGCAGTGGCCCATCCGCAAACACCAACAGATTGGAATGTTCATGCTGCCTGGCCAGATACCCCCATATTTGTGGCGCCAGGCAATAGAATGTGCCTGGTGCTGGGAAGAGGTGCACCAGCATCCCCTTGCCCAAAGGATATGTTTTGGACATCCTTATACTCAGCTGGAGTGTGCAGCATATCAATCAAAAGGCCATAGTGCATGTCACGACTCGCTCCCTGCATTCTCATGCCCACCAACCAGGGGCTGAATTGTGGAACTCTTCAGTGTTCTAATAAGCTTCCAGACACGCCCCTGCATGCATATCCTGACTTCCACTCATTTGGACACTATTTTGGAGGAATTGGCATCCATTCCCAAATCATGCCAGCTTTTGTGGAAGCCAGTTTGCTAATGCTGGAAACTCCATTACCTAGACTTCCCTGATCACTGCTTTGTCTCCACCGCTGCAGGCCAAGGATGGGTGGAGAAATTCAGCTCACCTTTGCCTGGCTGCTGTTAGCCTACTTACACCTGATGCATGTGATTATTGTGAGCTCTTTTAAGCCCCAGCTCCCTTCAGTCCAGTTTTGGACATTGTAGCTGTGTTCCATTGAGACTGGTCCTTGTTTCATCAGCTTTTCAAATTCCTTGATTCCTGAGCTATAGTTAATCCTTGTTCCTTGATTCCTGAGCTATAGCTATTCCTTGTGCCTTGATTAGCACTGTCTGCAGTGCTGCCTTGTTTCCTGAGCTCCTGAGCTATAGTTATTCTTGGTTCCTGAGCTTCAGCTATTTCAGGTTCCTGATTTGCACTGCTTGCAGTGCTCTCTTGACTCATTGTTTCCTGAGCTGTAGCTATTTCCTGTTCCTTGAACCAGCACTGCCTGCAGTGTTACCATTACAACGGAGCTATAGTAATTTTCTGTTCCTGAACTGTAGCTATTTCCTGTTTCCTTGAACTAGCACTGCCTTCAGTGTTACCTTGACTCCTGAGCTATAGTAATTTTCTGTTCCTGAACTAGCACTGCCTCCAGTGCTACCTTGGCTCTTGTGCTTTTGCTTAAATCTTGTTTCTACTCCTGCACCACCTTCAGTGCTATTGTGTTTTCTTGTCTTCTGATTCAATACTATTCTAGTATACCATTGTAGCCTCCCCTTCTGTATATCCTTTTCCAGAACCTGCTTTTCTTCCCATTTCCTTGGTTCCGGTTCCTGGTTTACAGTCTTTCTATTCCTGTTGCCTTGGTTCTATTACCTTGTATGTTTGTTACTTGCTTTCTGCCAAGTGTGCCCTGTGATTTTTTTCTTTCTTGTAAATCAGTCCTCCTTGCTAGCTCCTTGTCTATTGTGCTTGTATTTAGTTCTAAACCCTTGCTGTTACTGCATTGCATGTTCCTGTTTGATCACCAGGATCCGTGGGCACAGCTGACAACCTAGGTGGTGTTTCTTGTTCACTGTGAGTATTGTCTTTGAGTTACATTTGTAACATCACCATAGGTATCAGATCCACAGACCATGCCTTTGCATACATATCTTATATGTGGGTATTTGCAGCCAGTATATGTAACAGCAACTGTGGGTGAGAAACTTACTGAGCTTCAGTCTTACCATGAGGAGCTCCCCGAGTGCTTTACCCTATATTCCCTTTATTGTTAATGTTGTTGTTGTTGTGTGTGTATATATATGTTTATATGTCTGCAAGTCCATCCTAGGTGTAGTTATCCTGAATGCTAAATTGCCTCTTGAGTGCCCATCCTTTGAGTCTTTTCAATGGTGTTCACTTGTACATGCTTCCCCTTTGGATCCCTTTATCTCCTCTGACTCCCTCTGTGATCCTGGGCAGAGCTGTACTCCTCTTTCTGGGTACGTTTTTCTGTCCAGTTCCCAGTTCTTGCTCAAGTCCCTGACTGTGTTCCAGACAGTCCTAGACAGTCCCTGGCAGAATGACCAACCCACAGTTCCAGGGTCACTTGTGAGGTTTTGTTGTGTTCAGGTAGCTACCATTTTTTTGTTACATTTGTGTGTGAAATTACTGAAGGTGTGAAATAATGAGAGGTTTAAGAAACTATTAATACTAATTATAAAAACTGCCAAACGCCTTTCAGAAGCCATCGTAATTGAAATCCAATTAACAGAAAGCCACTTCAAAACAACCCTGACAGCCTACAAAAAGAAATTAGACGACCAAAATAAAGAAATTAACGAGTACAAGGAGTACCTGACCCAAGCTAAAATTAAGAAATTTGAGAAAGACCTCAAAAAATGTAGCTATGCCAAAGTCTTTCAATACTCTGAAGAAGACTTTACCCCACCAGCCAATAACTCAAATGCCTCAGACTCCTCAGCAGATGACAGTTCCGCATCCAGTGACTCTAGCAACAGCTCACACAAACGGGGTGGCAGAGGCCGCCGCGGACAACGCTGGCCAAACACCTGGCAGGGAGGACAACCCGTACATTACTTCGGGCCCCCAACGAACTTTGGCCCAATGCAAACCCCCTACTTTGGATACCAGCCAATGTATACACCTGGCCCCATGCCCTTATTCCCAGGAAACCATGGACCCCACATGCCTCCTTTTTTAGGACAGGGCAGAAGAACACGCGGAAGGAGAAGACACAACCCGCAACCACAAGTACACTGGGCCGAAGAGGGGAACCCAGTGAGCGCGAACACTCGCCAGAAGGCACCCAGCCAACCGGGAACCAGCAAACCATAAACCAAGCAACCCATGAGTCCATGGTGTTTAACCTTTCTAACATTTCCCTGACACCCAAACAGGTCTCAGTACTAGAAAAGGGACTATCCTTCGTGCCAACGACTAGATAGGACAAATTTAAACTGCACGTGGAACTGGCGGAGTTCATGAGGAAACTAAAACTCAAGGCCTTCTTCGAGAAACCCTAAAGTGACGACTCAACTCCCACTGAAAACCCTAATATCACAGGCCTGAGGACCAAATCCACCTTCACCCCGCCACCCTCCACAGTGCCCCCAGAGATCACCACTTTTGAATTGGCTGTTTAGAATGATGTCGAGAACCTAGAACCAACCAACCACTTCAACAACCTGTCGAAGGAAGACAGAGAAATCATCCAGGAACTCAAAAACAATCCCTCTATCATGATAAAACCTGCCGACAAGGGAGGAGGCATTGTGCTCTTAGATAAACAGGACTATGACACCGAATGTCGCCGACTACTAAGCGACCAAAGAAACTATAAAAAACTGGAACATGACCCAACCAACTCACTACAAAGCACTATCCAGGCACTAGTGAAGACCGCCCATCAGGCGGAACACATCTCCAAACAAGAAGCAGATTACCTCTGCCCCCAAAAGATAAAAGTACCACACTTTTACACAGTACCAAAAATACATAAAGGTATTCTCAACCCCCGGGCAGACCTATAGTGTCTTGCATCAACTCCCTTCTGGAACCCCTCTCTCGCTATTGCGATTTCTTTCTTAATCCACTGGTCCAGCAAACACCCAGTTACATCAAGGACACCAAACACTTACTACAAGTCATCAACAACACTGAATTCAACCCAGAAACCCAACTCCTGGTGGGCCTGGATATTGAAAGCCTTTACACCAGTATCCCCCAGGACGCCACCATCCAAGTCCTGAGACAGGTACTCATGGAGTCCCCATGGCTGCACCGCACACCCAGAGACTTCATCCTCCAATGTGCCACAATAGCACTAAAGGAAAACTATTTTGAGTATGAGGGAAGCCTGTACCTCCAAACCAACGGAACTTCAATGGGCAGCGTCTTCGCCCCCAGCGTGGCAGGACTCTTTGAGCAGACCCACATCACCCACAACACCAATCCCTATACCGGGAATATCCTCACATGGCGTCAATATATAGACAACATCCTTATGATCTGGCAGGGATCATAAATAACTCTACAACTCTTCCTCACTTGGCTCAATGAAAGAGACCCATACCTGAAATTCACAAGCACCTCAAGTGCAAGCCACTTGGCATTCCTTGATCCGAACATATGGGCCAAAGATGGCCAATTGATCACTACCACCTATTACAAGCCTACCTCAAGGAACTCACTCCTCTACTACACAAGTTTCCATCCCCGCCCTTTAAGGGAAAACTTACCATTTGGGCAATTTCTACGTATACGCAGAAACTGCACTCAAGCAACCGACTACAAAAATCAATCGGCAGACCTGTCTAAGAAACTGGAGGCACAAGGCTACCCCCGGGCCATAATTAACAAAACCAAGAAAAGAGCCAGGAACCAAAATAGGGAGGCCCTTCTGGAAACTGTACCCAAGGACAAAAGTGACCAACCCATCACGTGTGTCACCACATTCAACACAGCCTCCAATGAGGTGGCGAAGCTCTTACGCAGAAACTGGAAAATCCTAAACTCTGGACAACGACAATGGGAAACCCCTAGGTTTGCCTACAAAAGGTGCAACAACCTGAAAGACCACCCGCCCCAGACCCCTGACCAATAGAGAACCCAACACTATCCTGAATGCGTGGGGCCTACCTAAAATTTCTGGACATTATCCATGCAATGACTGTAGCGTGTGCCACCTTACCAGCCATACGAAAACATTGATACTAGAACCAGACAAAGTGTGGACTCAACGCAGCCACACAAACTGTAATTCACGTAACGTGATCTGCCTACTTACCTGCAGCTGCGGCCTCCGATACATCGGTATGACCGCCCGCAAAATAAGGACTAGATTCACAGAACACAGAAGCACAATCAGGTGCAAGAAGAACATTAGTAAACTGACCAGTCATTTCATCACCCAGGGACACACCCCCAATGACCTGACCTGGACCATCATCGAACAACTACCGGAACTGGCAGTGGATAATGAGAAGAAATGACTCAGCAAGGAACAACGTTGGATATATCGCCTATCCACCCAAGCCAATGGCCTCAACGACGCCATACCGTGGAACTCAGTCACACCCTAGACCTACACTAGTCACAGTTACCTCGCCATTGTACAGTGGTCAGTCCCCCGTGCCATTGTCCCTCTGTACATAGACATAGATCATGCTCCCCCTTTTGTGCACCACTTGGCTGCCATAATCATGGGTACATGCTTAAACCCCTTTAATATTGCCATGTCAACTTTAGCGCGCAGCACCCAGCAGCGCATGCGCATTATGCAGTGATTAACTGGCCGAACCACTCTGGGAAGCGGGGCATCCCACAGGCAGGTCTCCCCAACATTAGCGCATACGTGGCCAACACTGATCACATCGCGCCTGCGCAGATAGACCACGCCACACCTAACACGGGTGTTCCCCCTTTCCCCGTACCAACGGCGGCATATATTACCTGCTAAATTGTTGCTACATGTACCTTAATCAGGCGCGCAACACCCATTGGGCTCACCGGGCTTCAGCCCCCCCGTCGTCTTCGTCAGCCCGGGCTAATTGTCACGCACTGAAATGACTGCGCATCGGAGCTCAGAATGTCATTGTTATTGATGCATTCTGAGAGGCCCAGCAGCCCGAGCCAGCCAGCCTCTGAACAGTATCAAGTAAACCCCCAGCCCCCACCTCTTGTTTTCAAATACTAGCGCCGAGGTGATATCCTTGCCTGAAGGCAGGGATTTCACCTAAGCACTTGATGTTTTCAGCATGGGGTGGGGGTGGGAAGATGCACACAGCAGGGGGAAAGGGACGGCCAGTGCAGGTGACGCTTTTCCTTTGTAAAGGAATTTCTGCTGGTGTCATAGCCCAGGGTTTGCTGTCTATGCACTTGTATGGATGTGTATTCCATACAAGTGCACAGACAGCAAACCCTGCGCTATGACGCCAGAAGGAATTAATTTACAAAGGAAAAGCTTCACCTGCACTGGACATCCCTTTCCCCCTGCTGTCCGTGCACTTGTAGGGAATTCACATCCACAGCGCAGCTCACCAGATAAATGGTGAACAGGGCCATGGATCTTTCTCTAAAGAGGGTGGGTATGGGTTTTAGGGTGCCAGGGATAATTTTAGGGTTCAGGGTAGTAATGGGTTTTGGTGTGCCAGGGGGCAATTTTAGGGTTCTGGACGGGTATGGGGGCCAGGAGGGTAATTTAGGGGTTCAGGGTGGGTGTGGGTTTTGGGGTGCCAGGGGTAATTTTAGGCTTCAGGGTGGGTATGGGTTTTGGGGAACCAGGGGTAATATTAGGGTTCAGCGTGCGTATGGGTTTTGAGGTGCCTGGGGTAATTTTAGGGTTCAGGGTGGGTATGGATTTTGTTGGGCAAGGGTGTAATTTTAGGGTTCCGGGGGTAATTTTGGGGGTCAGAGTGGTAATGGGTTTGGGGTGCCAGGTGTAATTTTAGGGTTCAGGGAGGGCATGGGTTTTGGGGTTCCAGGGGTAATTTTAGGGTTCAGGGTGGGTATGGGAATTGGGGTACCAGGGGGTAGTTTTACGGTTTAGGGTGGTAATGGGTTTTAGGGGGCCATGGGGTTGTTAGGGTTCAGGGCAGGTATGGGTTTTAGGGTGTGAGGGGGTGGAAATTTTAGAGTTTAGGGTGGGTGTGGTTTTCGGGTGTCAGGGGGCAATTTTAGGGTTCACGGTGGGTATGGGTTTTGGGGTGCCAGGGGGTAATTTTAAGGTTTAGGGTGGTTAAGGGTTTTGGGGTGCTATGGAGTTAATTTTAGGGTTCAGGGTGGGTATGGGTTTTCGGGTGTCAGGGGGGCAATTTTAGGATTCAGGGTGGGTATGGGTTTTGGGGTGCCAGGGGGTAATTTTAAGGTTTAGGGTGGTTAAGGGTTTTGGGGTGCTATGGAGTTAATTTTAGGGTTCAGGGTGGGTATGGGTTTTCGGGTGTCAGGGGGGCAATTTTAGGATTCAGGGTGGGTATGGGTTTTGGGGTGCCATGGGGTTCAGTGCGGGTATGGGTTTTGGGTTTGTGATGGGGGGACATTTTAGGTTTCAGGGTGGGTGTGGGTTTTCAAGTGTCAGGGGGAGCAGGGGGCAGTTTTAGCGTTCAGGGTGGGTATGGGTTTTGGGGTGCCATGGGAGAATTTAGTGTTCAGCATGGGTATGGGTTTTAGGGTGCCAGGGGTAATTTTAAGGTTCAGTGTGGGTATGGGTTTTGGGGGGCAAGGGTGTAATTTTAGGGATCAGCGCGGGTATGAGTTTTGGGGCTCCAAGGGGGTGATTTTAGGGTCCAGAGTGGTAATGGGTTTTGGGGTGCCAGGGGGTAATTTTAGGGATCAGTGCGGGTATGGGTTTTGGGGTGCCAGAGGTAATTTTAGGGTTCAGGGTGGGTATGGGTTTTGGGGGGTAAGGGTGTAATTTTAGGGATCGGCGTGGGTTTGGGGTTCTAGGGGGATGATTTCAGGGTTCAGGGTGGTAAAGGGTTTTGGGGTGCGAGGGGGTCATTTTAGGGTTGCATGTTTTCTCCGCTTGACCTGAGCATTAATCGATCCCGATTATCTGATGTTTTAGCCCCGCCCCATTGATTAACATTAGCCACTCCCCTTCATTTGCCATGTTAGCCCCCCCCGAAATTAAGACCTAGTTGCGCCCCTGACCTTAATTACTTTATCACACAGATTGTAATTGCGCTATCATACTAAGCATGCGCAAAAGACTAGTGTGCAAATCATGAGCATGAGCAATAACATTATAATCACGCAATCATACTGAGCATGTGCGAGAGACTAGTGTGCAAATCATGAGCATGAGCAGTAATATAGCAATCTCGCTGTCATACTGAGCATGCACGAGAGACTAGTGTGCAAACCACGAACATGAGCAGCAACAACACAAAGGGGTAGTCTTTCCACCCTGACTATTCCCACAGGTGCTCATCATTACCTTGTTAACCATAGTATAAAAAACCCACACGTCGACAGGCTCATTCTACCGGAGGACGACGGCGGGACAACAGGTACAAGGCAGGCACTGACCAGAAAGACTGTGAGTATGACAAACCTGACAAGCCTCCAAACAACAAACTGGGTAAGCGCTTCTTTCCTCATAGGTCCCTAACCCCTGCAGCCTATCTCTTTTTCTCCCATAGGGTCATCCCCTTACCGCTTCCCTCCAGGAAGCCTTGGCTAATAACCAAAAGCGTAAGAACAATTTTCTTGCGCCCTGCCACACTAAGTCAACTCCTTACAGTGTGATTTTCGTGTTTTAGTCACACCACGCTCCTAATTAGTCGCGTATTTTCACTCTGATGGCACCACCAGTACCATCACACCTAGCCGACTATAGTCCTCTCACCTTGCACTATAGATCCAGCCACCAAAGCATTGTTGACCATATGTCTAAATTGACTACTGACTCTCTCTATAAATGTTTTGTCCTTGTCATTAATGTTTGTTTGTACAGGTATGCATGAGAAGGGAATCCCCCTCTCACATATAGAAAAACGCCTTAGTGAGTGTATCACATAGTCTGTACCACAACACTAAGTTTTATTTCGCCACACCTTTTAAAAAACGGTCCTGAGGAAAGCCAGAATACTCTAAGGCACTGGCTGAAACATGTCGACCATCTGAAGGACGCAGGGGGCAGTAACTCGCCACCCTCACGCGTCCTGTAGACTTACTTTTAACCGCTGGTGACGGCCCCGTTATTTAAATTAAATTTACCCTCGGGTACTGGGACCACCACAAGCCGTTTTAAATCACAACTCACTCAACCTCACTCATGACACTCTCAGCAATATACCAGCTTCGCTGTAATCAGGCCTCGTAGCACACCCGGGACATACTAGGTGTCACTGGGTGGGCCCGATGATGAAGCATGCCACCAACTAGGTTGGTGGGTGAGGGCTTCATGAATACACCAACAAGGTGCCTGTGACAGAACTAATTAGAGTACTGCAACACTTTGGTCAACGTAAGCTAGTCCTCTTTGATTAATCACATATAAACCCTCGGGGACACGGACTAGCTATCTAGTCCTCTCACTCCTTCTTGTTACACGCAGGTTTAAGAAAGGAACACACCAGTACATCATTTAAGTTTGTGCAGTGTTGAGAAGTGCTTAGTATATACTTTACAATTTGAGAATGTTAACCCTAGTCCTGAAACAATTAATCCTCTTATGAGAAAGGAACATTTACATTCTGGATATTTTACTCATTGGCTCTCAAACACCTCTTTGCTAGATCCTGATTTAATCTTCTGTTCTGATACCATACTCAGTTTGCAGAACAAGAATTCCGATTCTCGCATGTCTGCTATAAGTGGTTGTAAAATACAATATTCAACCACACAACCAAAGAAAGAGCAGATTCATGTCATAACCTCTGTTCTCCATTCAAATAATGCTACCCAGTCTTGTAGTCCAGTAAAGATCACAGTCCCGGATACTAAAGGGACATTGTTAAATACCACATTCAAAGTAAACAATAATCAGTTTAACAAGAGAGAAAAGACCTACTAGAACACAGGCGCCTAATAGCAAGATTGAACGAAATCCAAGGTGCAGCTCTGTTGATTGTTGTGAAGTTACCAAGTGTACCACTGTCCTTGTAGAGAAAGATCTGCATTCTTCACAGGATATAATTACATCTAAGATTCTTGAGTTACGAGAGAATACATTGTTATACACTCTGTTGAAAAATTATAACCTAGAGTTTTAAGTGGGACTCTAAAACCCTGGTACAAGACTACTTTTCAGCGTCTTTTAGCCTCCTTAGAAATGGAGAATGAAGCCTTGCTCTCTATTTTGCATTCCTCTCAGAGCTGGTCCAGAGATTGTGTGAATAATACTGTGGCTGATCACTCAGATTCCACTCAGAAAAGCCACAGTACCTTGCCTATTAGTGCAGTTAATCAAAGTATGTGTTTGAAGTCTAAATTTTCTAACTCCTCTGGTGTTTTGTCTTCCAGTGCTAAATTCCATCTAGGCACTACATCTGAGAGGTGTCCCTTCACTT
Source organism: Lissotriton helveticus (assembly GCF_964261635.1). NCBI lineage: Eukaryota > Metazoa > Chordata > Amphibia > Caudata > Salamandridae > Lissotriton > Lissotriton helveticus. Next base: position 205,996,793 of record NC_136062.1, read on the forward strand.
TTCAGGAACCCCAAATGCTAGGCAAAACACAAAACATCTCTCTGCTTTGTTTTCCTGGTAGTGAGGTCAGTTCTATCTCCAAGATAACCCATAGACAGGACTAGACAGACAAAACCAGAGCCAGTGCCCCACATAATCCCAGATGTGAGAATACCCTGTGACTCAGATCATACTCTTGATTTAACAGCTGTGACTGAAGCCAACCTCCTTGCTGAGAAGAAACATATTCCTAACCCCTTGTATGCTCTCTCACCTTCAAGCACACCACATATTGAAAAGTCAGGAAATGATAGTACTGATAGATGTTCTGCACGTGATTTACCTGCATTTATTTGTTGTATAGTTTACCTGGTTTAATGTAAAGCGTTCTGATATCCGCGAGGGTCTTGTTTGTGCTCTATAAAACCTTCAAAATAAATAAATAAAATAAATAATGCACCTGTACCACTTTGTAATGCAGAAGAAAATGAAAACATTTCCAAAGACCAAGTGATCTCCGACCTGTTTCCTCTTTCTAAGACATGGTAAAGGGAGTCTGGTCATCAGAGACAATAAGATAAGCAGTATACTTAGCCATCCCAAAGAAAGCGCTTCAGTGCGTTTTATTGACCCAAAGAATGGTGAAGGTTTCAGTATTAACAGTAGGGAGTACTGTTCACTGGCTATCACCATTCCCAGAATTTAAAGTCTGTCATCCTTGTGCCTCTCTGCCATCATCTAGTATTCTTGCAGAGTCTCCAGAGTCCTTAACTGGCCTGCTGCTTTCGGAGTCCTCAGTTGGCCTGCTGCCTTCTGAACGTCATCCTGCAGCTTTCCTGCCACCTGAGCCCGAACCTGTAGCTTGCCTGCCATCTGAGCCTGCAGCTTGTCTGCCATCTCAGCCCAAGCCTGTCGCGTGCCTGCCATTTGAGCCCGAGCCTGCAGCTTGCCTGCCCGAGCCTGCCTGCCATCTGAGCCTGAGCCTGCAGCTTGCCTGACATTGGAGCTGGAGCCTGCAGCTTGCATGCCATCGGAGCCCGAGCCTGCAGCTTGCCTGCCATCGGAGCCCGAGCCTACAGCCTGCCTGCGATCGGAGCCCAAACCTGTAGCCTGCCTGCGATCGGAGCCCGAACCTGCAGCCTGCCTGCCATCGGAGCCTGAGCCTGCAGCCTGCCTGCCATCGGAGCCCGAGCCTGCAGCCTGCCTGCCATCGGAGCCCGAGGCTGCAGCCTGCCTGCCATCGGAGCCAGATCCTGCAGCTTGCCTGCTATCAGAGCTGAGCTTGCCTGCTATTAGTACCGGAGCCTCCAGACTGCCTGCATTCAGAGCCTAAGCCCTCAGTTCACCTGCCAACTAAGTCAGAGTCTCCAGCCTGTCTGACGTCAGAGCCAGAACTTCCAGCCTGTCTGACTCCAGCCACCTGGCTTCATGTGACCCTCAAGCACCTTTGTTTAAGACTTATACGCCCTTGTTACTGGATTTGGACTCTTCAGGTTCTGCCTCCAATATTGCTGTTAATTTATAGTCTATTATCCTACCTTCCACACCATCAAATTTGTTCCACAGTCCTCTGGAACTTGCACTACAACTCTGATAGAAATGGATCTATTTCATAGGAGCAAAGGCATTGAATCCAGTACCAGATTCCGGGAGCCGGTCTTTGGAGGGGGTGTACTGTCATGACTAATTCCCTACATTCTCATGCCCACCACCAGGGGGCTGAATTGTGGGACTTTTCAGTGCTCTGATAAGCTTCCGGACACTCCCCTGCATGCATATCTTGACTTTCAGTCATTTGGACACTATTTTGGAATTGCCATCAATTCCCAATCATGCCAGGTTTTGTGGAAGCCAGTTTGCTAATGCTGGAAACTCCACTACCTATAATTCCCTGCTCGCTGCTTCATCTCCACCCCTGCAGGCCAAGGATGGCTGGAAGAATTCAGCTCACCTGTGCCTGGCTGCTGCTAGCCTGCTCACTCCTGATGCATGTGATTACTATGGGCTCTTTAAGCCCCAGGTCTCTTCAGTCCAGTTTTGGTCATTGTAGCTGTGTTCTGGTGAGACCATTCCTTGTTTTTTGAGCTTTTCTAAATCTTTGACTCCTGAGCTATAGTTAATCCTTGTTCGTTGGTTCCTGACCACAGCTATTCCTTGTGCCTGAATTAGCACTGCCTCCAGTGCTACCTTGTTTCCTGAGTTCCTGAGCTATAGTTATTCGTTGTTCCTGAGCTTCAGCTAATTCTTGTTGCTGGTTTGCACTGCTTGCAATGCTCTCTTGGCTCCTTATTTCCTGAGCTATATATATTTCCTGTTTCCTTGAACTAGTACTGCCTGCAGTGTTACCTTGACTCCTGAGCTATTGTAATTTTCTGTTCATGAACTAGCACTGCCTGCAGTGCTACATTGGTTCTTGAGCTTTTACTGCATTCTTGTTTCTGCTCCTGCACAGCCTTCAGTGCTACTGTATTTTCTTGTCTTCTGATTCAATAGTATTCTAGTATACCCTTGTAGCCTCCCCTTCTGTATCTCCTTTACCAGTTCCTGCTTTTCTTCCCATTTCCTTGGTTCCAGTTCCTAGTTTAGTCTTTCTATTCCTTCTGTCTTGGTTCTATTACCTTGTATGTTTATTACTTGCTTTCTGCTAAGTGTGCCCTGTGATTTCCTTCCTTTCCCGTTAAGCACTCCTGCTTGCAGCTCCTTGTCTGTTGTGCTTGTATTTAGTTCTACCCCTTTGCTGTGACTGCCTTGCGTGTTCCTGTTTGATCGCCAGGATCCGTGGGCACAGCTGCCAACCTAGGTGGTGTTTGTTGTTCACTGAGTATTGTCTTTTAGTTACATTTATAATATCACCTTAGGTATCAGCTCCACAAAACTTGCCTTTGCATGCATATCCTATATGTGGGTATTTGCAGTCAGTGTCTGTAACAGAAATTTTGGGTGAAGAACTTACTGAGCTTTTGCTTACTGAGTGAAGCTCCCAAGTGCTTTACCCCAAAATCCCTATATTGATAATGTTGTTGTATGTATGTATGTATGTATGTATAGCATACTATATAGCGCGAACTGTCATCCAAAGGGTATCCTGGTGCTTTGACTCCAACATTACAGCAGAAGCAGAGGAGAATCACACAGCCCTAGGAAAGAGATGGGACTTCAGACCCTTTTTGAAATGAGTCAACTCATTCAACTTCCTTAAAGAGAGTGGGAGAGCATTCCACAATTTAGCAGCAGTAAAGCTAAAGGAACGGCCACCCATTCGTGTCCTCTGAATGCGAGGGACCCCTCTGAAGGCAGGGGAGGAACGTAAAGGCCTAGCTGCCGAGTACCATTTAAATTCATTCTGAAGAACAACAGGTCCCAGTCCGTGCAGTGCTCTGAAGACAATGCAAGAAGCCTTGAAGCAGATCCGCTGATGTCTAGGCAGCCAATGAAGGTCCTTAAGTGCCAAAGATGACGATGCAGAGCGCGCACGTCAAAGAGCCAGTTTGGCTGCCATATTCTGGATCCGCTGCAATTGTCTTATCAGAGAGCTAGGGCGTCCTAGAAGTAGTGCGTTGCAGTAGTCTTAACCTACTGAGTATGATACTGCGCACTACCTCGGGTCTCGCCAGCACAGGTAACATGGGGAGAATTTTACGCAGCATTCTTAGCAGCATCAAGCAGGTGCCAATAGTCTTATTCACATGAGCGTCCAGTTGTAGATGAGGACCAAAAATTACTCCCAGATTGCGAGCTGCGTCAGCTGACTCAACAATGACCTTAGTGGTGGAGGGCCAGAAGTCAACAGGCAGAGGGCGCGGGATTTTATCTAGTGAGCAGTATAGAACCTCTGTTTTAGATACATTAAACTGGAGGGAATTTTCCCTCAGGCAGTCCGCCGTGGCCAGCATGCAGTGATGGAAGGTCTCAGTGGAGACAGCATCCTTACCTTCAAAAGAGAAGATAAGTTGCGTGTCATCTGCATAATTTATTACCATGATACCAAAAGATTTAATCAACTTGAGCAGGGGGCAGAGGTAAAGGTTAAACAAGACGGGGCTGATCGCTGAGCCCTGGGAAACACCTTGACCTACCATTCTAGTATCGGACATAAATGGAGGCAGAGTCACAACTTGGTGTCTGTTATGGAGGTAAGATGACTAACCAGTCCCGAGCTAAACCAACCACCCCACTATCCACCAGTCTCCTGATCAGTATAGAATGGTTCACAGTGTCGAACGCGGCCAACATGTCGAGCAGGACCAGAAATGCCACTCGACCACTGTCTACTCGCGAACGTAGGTCATCCAAGACAACTATCAGCGCTGGTCGAAAACCGAATTGGGCCACATCTAGGCAGGCATTCTCCTCAATAAAGTGGGAGAGAGACTTAGTTACAAACTTTTCCAAAATTTTAAATGGAAAAGGTAATAAGGAAATGGGCCTATAGTTCGCGGGGCAGAGAGGATCCAGAGTGGCTTTTTTTAATAGAGGAGATACCACTGCCAGTTTCCAGCTGTCGGGGACAGTGGCAGTTCTTAAAGACTGGCAACAGATCGAATACAGAAAAGGGAAAAGCTCAGTCTGAAACAGCTTCCAAAACTTGTGAGGTAATGGATCAAGCAGGGAGCCTGATGATACGCTGTTAGCCATAGTACAAAAATCTACATATGAAGGGGGGGGAAACCAGACAGCACAGAATGCACAGTGCATTCCCCCTTATCAGATGAAGTCTGTGTAAGTCATGGCTCTGCAGTAGCCTGAGTGTTAGGAACATTTGGCACAGAAAGTCCAGTTAAAATGGCAGTGATCTTGTCCTCAAAGGTAGACACCAAGGAATCACATAGCGCCTGTGAGGCAGGAATACAACTAATGGCACAGGCAGGGTTGGAAAGATTGTTAACAATTTTAAACAGGATTTGGGACTTATTAGCCGACTGAGATAGCATGTCCGCTAGGTATTTAGCTTTGGCGCTTTTGATCTGTGCTTTATAGACCTGGAGCGACTGCTTTAGATGAGTTTTGTCCGACTCAGTGTAATGCTTCCTCCAAGTTCTCTCAGCTTGTCTACAGCACAATTTCAGCTGGCATAGTTCCTTGGAGTACCAGGGAGAAGAGTGTTTAGATCTATCCTTCACTTTCCTTAGAGGGATAGTTTTGTCAAAGGACTCTGTTATCTGCGAGCAAAGGCTCCAATAGTTATCTTCCACCCCCTTCTCCAGAGTAAATCCGCTTGTAACCAGGCTAGGTAATGTAGAACATTTCAGAAGCTTAGTCCACTGCCGACTAAAACGAGTGTTAACTGAACTATTGTTCGTGTGAGGGTCATTGGGGAATTGCGCAAAAACTGAATGAGGGCATGATCGGTCCAGCTTGAACAGTTATATCCTTCAAGTTCAAGTTCAGAGATTTGTATAGCGCGCTACTCACCCAGAGGGTCTCAAGGTGCTTGGGGGAGGAGGGGTGCAGTTACTTGTCGAATATCCAAGTTTTTAGTTGTTTTCTGAAGGAGAGGTGGTTCTGAGTAAGGCGGAGGTGGGTGGGGAGAGAATTCCAGGTCTTGGCCGCTAGGTAGGAGAAGGATCTGCCCCCATGGTGGATTTACGGATGCGTGGGATAGCGGCGAGGGCTTGATTGGATGATCGTAGTTGGCGGGTGGGGGTGTAGAAGGTTAGTCGTGTGTTGAGGCATTCGGGTCCAAGGTCGTAGAGGGCTTTGTGTGCGTGGGTGAGGAGACGAAACGTTATTCTCTTGTTGACGGGGAGCCAGTGGAGGTCTTTCAGGTGACCAGAGATGTGAGCCTGACGAGGGATGTCCAGTATGATTCTGGCTGTAGCATTTTGGATGCGTTGGAGTTTTATCTGTAGTTTGGCTGTGGTTCCGGCGTAAAGGGTGTTTCCGTAATCTAGACGGCTGGTGACCAAGGCGTGGGTGACCGTCTTTCTAGTTTCGGTGGGGATCCAACGGAAGACTTTTTTGAGCATGCGTAGGATGTTGAAGCAGGATGATGAAACGGCGTTGACTTGTCTGGACATCGAGAGAGAGGAGTCTAGGATGAAGCCCAGGTTGCGTGCGTGATCCGTAGGTGTGGGTGCGGTTCCCAGGGCAGGTGGCCACCAAGAGTTGTCCCAGGCGGAGGGGGATGAGCCTAAGATGAGGACTTCCCTTTTGTCTGAGTTTAGTTTTAAATAGCTGTTCTTCATCCACTCGGCTACATCTTTCATTCCTTCGTGAAGGTTGGTTTTGGCGGTGTTTGGGTCTTTGGTGAGGCAGAGGATTAGCTGGGTGTCGTCTGCGTAGAAGATGATGTTAAGGTTGTGTTGGCGTGCGATGGATGCTAGGGGGCTCATGTATACGTTGAAGAGGGTGGGGCTGAGTGATGATCCTTGCGGTACACCGCAGATGACTTCGGTGGCCTCTGATCTGAAAGGGGGAAGGCGGACTTTCTGCGTTCTTCCGGCGAGGAACGAGATGATCCATTCTAATGCTTTTCCTTGTATTCCGACGTTGTTGAGACGTTGTATGAGGGTGCTGTGGCAGACTGTGTCGAAGGCTGCGGAGAGGTCGAGTAGGATGAGGGCAACTGTTTCTCCGTTGTCCAGTAGTGTTCTAATGTTGTCTGTTGCTGCGATGAGGGCTGTTTCGGTGCTGTGTTTGGTTCGGAAGCCAGATTGTGAGGAGTCAAGGGATTTGTTGGATTCAAGGAAGGCGGCGAGCTGACTGTTGACGGCTTTCTCTATGACTTTGGCGGGGAATGGGAGGAGCGAGATCGGGCGGTAGTTCTTAAGTTCAGTGGGGTCTGCTGTGGGTTTTTTCAGAAGGGCCCTGAGTTCTGCATGTTTCCAGCTTTCCGGGAAGGTAGCGGAGTTGAAGGAGCAGTGGATGACATCGCGGAGATGGGGTGCGATGATGGAGTCTGCTTTGTTGAAAACGTGGTGGGGACAATGGTCGGTTGGCGATCCTGAGTGAATGGAGTTCATCAGGCGGATGGTGTCTTCGGTGGTGATTGTGTTCCGGGCGTAGAGGTTGTTAGAGTGCTGTTTTGGTTCGGGGGTGGGTGAAGTGGGCTGGTCTTCGGATTGGTTTTTGAAGCTGTTATGTATGTCGGCTATTTTGTTGAAGAAAAATGAGGATAGAGAGTCGCATAGCTTTTGGGAGGGGGTGATGTCGTTGGAGCCGGCGTTGGGGTTGGTAAATTCTTTGACGATGTTGAATAGTTCCTTGCTGTTTTGGGCGTTGTTGTTAAGTCGATCCTTGAATGCTGATTTCTTGGAGGATCGGATGAGTTGGTGGTGTTTGCGGGTGGCGTTCTTGAGGGAGGCCATGTTGTCGATGGTTGGGTCTTTTCTCCAGGCTTTCTCGAGGGTACGGCAGAGCTTCTTGGATTTCTTAAGGTCGTCGTTGAACCAGGGGGCTTTTTTGTTGCCTTGCTTGATTTGATGGTTTTTCAGGGGTGCTAGTTCGTCAGCGCTGTGGGTGATCCAGTGTGTGAGGTTGGTGGCTGCTTGGTTTGGGTCCGATGATTTGGCCGGGGAGTTTTGGTGAAGCGATGTGAGAAGTTGGTCGGTGGTGATTTTGTTCCAGTTTCTTCGTGGGATACGTTGTGGGTGGTTGTGGGTAGAGGTCTTTTTGTAGTTGAAGTGAACGCAGCTGTGGTCTGTCCAATGGAGAGTAGTGGTGTGATCGAAGGAGATGTGCTTGCTGGAGGTGAATATTGGGTCGAGTGTGTGTCCGGCAAGATGGGTGGGGGTGTCAACAATTTGTTTGAGTCCGAGATTATCAAGGTTATCTAGAAGGTTGGCGGTGTTGCTATCGTTCTTCTTTTCCAGGTGGAAGTTTAGGTCTCCCAGTAGGATGTAGTTTTCGGAGGGGAGGGCATGTGGGCTGATAAAGTCAGTGATATCTTCGCTAAATTGTGTGCGTGGTCCTGGTGGTCTGTATATGAGGGTGCCTCTGAGTGTAGTGTTGGGGTCGGTGGGGATCTGGAAGTTAAGGTGTTCGGTGGCTGCGAGGTGATCGTCGGAACAGGTCGTGATGCGGATAGTGTTCTTATGGACGATGGCGATGCCTCCTCCTGTTTGGTTAGTGCTGTCCTTCCGGATGATCTTGTAGCCGTCCGGTATGGCTATGGCGATGTCTGGAGCTGAAGAGGCGTTCATCCAGGTTTCTGTGAGGAAGGCGACATCCGGAGATGTGGTGTCGAGGAGATTCCAGAGTTCAATGGAGTGTTTGTGGATCGAGCGGGTGTTGAGGAGGATGCATTTCAGGTAGTTGTTGTCGGGGTACTGTTTGGAGTCATTGCGTTTGGTGTGTGTTCTGATGCAGTCGAATTTGCATGACTGGCAGGTGAAGGGTCCATGGGTGTGTCCTGGGGCGGCTTGGTTGCAATGTGGTGACCGGCCGGGGTTTAGAGCTGACAGGGTTGCTGCGTCGTATGTCAGGCGGGTGGAGTGGGTCTTGCGGGGGCCAGGGGGTCTGGCGCTGGGCGCGATCCAGGCACGGACGGGCGCAGACGGGCTTACCTTTGGCATACCTTCGGCGCGCATGGGGCGCGTACGCTGCGCGTGAACGCTGCGCACAGAGGCATCTGTCATATGTGGATAGTGGAGGGGGGGGTGGGGCGGGGTGGAGAGGCGAGCTGGGAGGCACGTCAACAAAATGGCATCAACAACAAAAGCAAACAGTGCAAGATTGGGGCACAGATTCAGTTAAAAGCAATGCAAATTATCCAAAGCGCTACGAGGACTAATATGCAACTAAACCAATGTACGCTATGTGGGCTAAGCACAATAGCGTAACGCTATTAATCAGGCAGTACACAAATTATGATATTCAGAGCTAAGCACAAACAGGCAGTTCCAGTAATTAAATCAGGCACAAGACGTAGTGGGAGCGAGCAATAGCGGTAAAGCGCTACGATACCAGCAGCTGGCCAGGGAGCGTGGGGAGCGACCGCTTCTGAAGCAATCAGGACGGTACCTTGACCTTAACCCATGTTTCATCCGCAAAGATAAGATCCAGGACATGGCCCTTCGAATTTGTCGGGGAGAGCACCAACTGCTGAAGGTGAATATGACTACAGGCTTGGCACAGTTCTTTATAGGCTGAGTCAAGGGGGCCATTCAACCAAAGATTAAAGTCCCCTAAAATCATAAGCCTAGCATGAGAATTAGAGAGATCATAAATAAGATCCACCAGTTTGTGCGAAACTGACGTGGCACTGCCAGGGGATCTATAGCAAAGCAGGCCCGAATAAAGATCTCCCCTATGACCTTTAAATGAAAAGCCCATCAATTCTATGCCCTGAACATCTTTGATTTCAAAATCCATCAGATCAAAGGCTTCCTTAAAGATAAATCCAACAACCCCACCTCTACCATCCACTCGAGGATTATGCCTAATCTTATACCCAAGGGGACAGGCCAGGCCAAGCTCAACCCCGCTATCTGGCCTTGCCAGGCTTCTGTTACGAACAATACATCCAAACAGTGGGTAAAGCGCTCTGATACCTTCGGGTCTAGCCAGCGCTATATAAAACTCTTTAAATAAATAAATAAATAAAATAAATAAGAAGTGAACCATACAGGTTAATTTATTTTCTCTAAGTAAGTTTGTGAAGGTCAATCACCCATCACTCACTCCCAAAACATTACAAATCAATCATCTCAGGCAAGTTCAAACACTACAGTTCGACACACTCACTCACTCTCTGCCACCACATGATTCATCAATCATCGTCATCATCACTTCAACAATCGGTCACTCACTGTTGCAATACTTAAAGTTACCTCTTCCAATACAGGCATGGGTTGTTTAGCTGGTAGGTATTCAATAATCTTTGATGCAGGCAACACATTGAAATTTCATATTGGCAGGCAGTCTTGTAAATAATAAATGATCTTCTGGGGCGGACCTTCTAGTGCTAAGTGATAGTTCAGAGTGGTGGCAGCACCGTGAGCATTACTTGTGTGGCGAAGCAGATTGCGAGGGACTCTTCTCTGCTTTTTTAAACCCCTGTTGTACTTTTTGACATCTTTTAAAATATTGCTTTTTTAAAACTGTGTGGTGCTTACTTGCATTTGCATTTTACTGTGTTTTCCTGCATTTCGATCACTGACGCCTTCTGCCCCGTTCCACCGCGGCTCTTCTGTGCCGTTTGTGTGGAGGGCAGGGTCGGGCGCCATCTTACTTGAGTCCCGGGTCCCCGCGTGACAGTAGGCAGCGATCTAGTCGGGGGAGGGGCTTGGGCTATAATTAGCAATGCTCCACCGAACGCGCAGCGGGCGTGTGCAGCGGGTGCGCCCTCTGCGTGCCGAAGGAGCGCCAAAGGAGGGCCCGTCTGTGCCCGTCCGTGCCTCGGACGTGCCTAGTGCTCAACCCCCTGCTCCTTTGGGCAGGTTGCTACATCCCACTAGACTATGGTATTCCGCCAAAGATCTTACATCGTTTAATGCATTTAGCTGTGATGTGGAATGTCCCTGGAGGGTTGCTGACAGTGTATCTCGAATTTGCACTGCCTGCAATTTTCGGTTCCAGCCCAAGCCTAGTGGTTCCCTCAGAGAACGTATTGACTCTGGGCAGATACGAGCTGGGTTAATTAATGCTAGGTCCTTGGTCAAACATGCTGCCGACGTCTTTGAGATTTTGGCAGAGAACCAGCTGGACTTCTTTTTTATCACTGAGACCTGGCTCAATGAATCGTGTGCCCCGGTGGTGGAGCTAGCTATCCCTAGGGGTTTTAAGATCGCGAGGGTGGACCGCCCTCTGGGCAGAGGGGGCGGAGCTGCCGTGATATATAGGGATAAATGGGTCCTTTCCTGTGAACCCCATGGAGATCAGGGGGACGCAGACATGCTCCATTTTTCTCTTATGCTTAACCCGCACTTCACTTTGGGTGGCACATTGGTGTATAGGCCTCCATGATATGTTGGGCTTTTTATTGAGTCTTTGCAGGAGGTCATTGTGCTACGCGCCCTGAGATTTTCTACGTTTCTCCTCTTAGGGGACTTTAACATCCATGTCGATGTTTTAGACGCCATTGAGACGAGATGCCTAGATGAGACCCTGACCCTGGCCCAGCTCGTTCAACGGGTTGAATTCCCAACCCACGCAGGCGGTCACTGTTTAGACTTGGTATGCTCCAACTTTAATATTTTAATGACGAATCCTGAGAGGGTGACGTGGCCAGACCATGAGCTGATTAGGTTCTCTTGGTCCTTGGAAAAATCCACAGGGGCTGTTTCTCCCACCGCCCATCTCCAGAGGATTAATTTATCCACTTTTTCTGATTCCTTATTTCGGGACCGTCCTTTTCTGGCCTCGGATGTAGGCGAGGCCGTTGACTATTTTAATACATGACTGGAACAGGGGTCTGCTGCCTCGGTCAACCAGGCCTGTATTCGCAGGATTCGTTTCTCCCCCTCGAAACCTTGGTTTTCCCATATCTTACGGGAACAAAAACTAGGTTGTAAGAAACTTGAGCGTGTGTGGAGGCAAGCATATCTGCCTGAGGCAAAGGTTGCTCTGCGAGCTGCTCAGAAGGACTACTACGCTGCGATTAATGCAGCTAAGAGTCACTATTATACAGGGAGGATTGAAAAGGCCAACAACAATAGCAAATACATTTTTTCTATTGTTCAGAGCTTTCTTTTTCCTTGCGCTGCACAACCTTTATTGCCATCATCTGACCAATGGTGTGAAGAACTCTCCTCTTTTTTTATAGAGAAAATCGCTAAGATTCAGTTGGACTTCCGCAGCGTTAGTGGTAGACACCAGACTTCTTCAGTACCTCCCCCTTGTTCTGTGCCCAATTCTACTGACCAGTTTGTTGTCTTCTCCCCCTTGGCTGAATCAGACATTGTTTCAGTCCTCAAGTCCCTGAAGTCCGGGTCTCCGGCGGACCCTTGCCCAGCCAGGGTGCTTGGGGGGGTGGCTGCTACAGTCTGCAAAGAGGTCACCCAGATTGTAAACCTCTCTTTCTTCTCTGCATCCGTCCCGGCTTGCTGGAAGCAGGCTAAACTCTTGCCGCTCCTCAAAAAGGCCGGGTTGGATCCTTCTGCACCATCCAGTTACCGGCCTATATCCTTGTTGCCGGCTCTGACTAAAGTCTGTGAAAAATCGGCATTTTGCCAACTGGAAAGTTTTGTTGAGTCAACACATGCACTGCATCCCGCCCAATCAGGGTTTCGGGCTGCTTATAGCACCGAAACTGGCCTGGTGGAGATGTCAGAGGCGATTAGGGAGTTCCTGGACGGAGGTGGCAGAGCGGCTCTGATTTTACTAGACCTCTCTGCCGCCTTCGATATGGTGCCCCATGGGCTTCTCCTGACCAGATTGGCTGAGATTGGCATTGCGGGTCGAGCTCTGGACTGGCTAACTTCATTCCTGACTAACAGGACGCAACAGGTCTGGATGCCCCCGTATGCTTCCCTGCCCAGGAATCTCACTACGGGAGTCCCACAGGGGTCTACTCTCAGCCCCTTAGTTTTTAATATTTATTTGACTCCCTTGATCTACCTGGCGGAACACCTGGGGGCTAAAATAATGGCCTACACCGATGATACCCAACTTTTGTTCACTTGGCCAGGGGACCAGTTGGATACATCGGCGGTCCAATATTGCCTCTCATCTGTCTTCCGTTGGTTAGCACTAGCACAGCTAAAGTGCAATGAACATAAGTCAGGGGTTCTGTTCTATGGATCTTTTCACGACAATTTCAGTTCCCTTCTTTGGCCATCGGATCTACCCTGCCCCAAATCTATGGGGGGCCCGGCTAGGAACTTAGGGGTCTGGTTTGACAGCGACCTGAAGTTTGAAAACCATATCAAAAGACTCACGGGGGGGTGTTCTGGCACACTAAAAGCCTTGCGTAGATTTTTTCCTTTTTTCCAGAGAGAGGCCAAAGAGACGGTGTTGTGGGCCCTCATCCTCTCTAGGCTCGATTATGCGAATGCTTTGTTTAGCGGCTTACCATCTTACCTGATTCAACGGCTACAGGTGATTCAGAATGCGGTCGCTAGACTCCTGTTTAATCTGCCCAGGAGGGTTAGAGTTCGTCCCCACCTGCGTAGCCTCCATTGGCTCCCAGTAGCTCAGCGAATCATGTTCAAGACTCTGGTTCTTGCTTTCCGAGCTATCCATCAGCTCGGGCCCCTGTACTTGAGAAGACGCTTCTCTTTTTATGTCCCTAATCGCTGCCTCCGATCTGCTAATCAGTGCAAGATGGTTTGCCAGGCTGGGGGGCCAGTCTATCTCTGTGAGGGCTGCCAGAGCCTGGAATGCGCTTCCGCTCCACCTCCGTGCAGCCCAGTCTATCACCTGTTTTAAGAAAGGGTTAAAAACTCATCTGTTTAATGCGGCCATTTAATTGCTCCCCCTTTTCTCCCAGCTGCCTCTTTTTCTTTCTCTCTGCCCCGCAAACCTGCTACATTCTTCTCCACCGCGCCAGGATACTGGCAAGTAATAGAGCGCGCTATAAAACCCTTTATAACTAAAACTAAAACTAAAGTGATGTCCCTAATGTCATGAAGGAATTGTGGAGGCTTGTTCCCTGTGCATTGGTCCAACTGCTAACTGGAAATATATGTGACTAATAAAAAAGGTGGCATTAAATGCTAATGGTGTTATCCCAGAAAAAGTCAATGACCTGGGAATCTATACAGTATACGTAACAATTGGTCCTGACTTATCTTTTCAGCACACCTAAGGTTCACAGGACTGAATAAATCAATTCAAACAGGCATACAGAGAGTTATTTTATAGTTGGATTATTGTCACAGAGAGAAAGACCAAATACAACAATGTTTGTATGAAAAAATCTTATCTTTATATAGCCTTCATTTCGATGGGTACTAGATTCTCAGCTTTCATATGCTTGCACAGCAATGTTGAGATCCTGACTGGGTTGAGTACTCGGCCCCTCTTCGAAGGAATATTTTCCTCTCCATATTTTTGAGAGATAGGCCCTTTGTAGGTATATACTCAGAATTATCCGGCAAGATGACCATACAATGAGAGACAATTGATTAACCTTGGGCGTAGGGGACATAGCTGGGCTATGCGGAGTTCCACAGAGTCTCAAACAAACTTCGTGGAGCTACGCTATGCCACCCGCCTCCACCCCCTACTATTACAAGTAAGTAAACATACATTTAAAACCACTCACCTACGTACTGCGGCATCCCCGGGCTGCAGTCCTCATCTTCCTCGCTGTATAGGTAATCATGGTGAAAACTGTGCGCGCACCTGCGCATGCACATTTCTTGCGAGAAACGTGCGCACGCGCATGCACAGTTTAAACCAGGATTACCAATACGTCGAGGAAAATGAAGACTTTCATCCCGGGGATCCGCAGTACATAGGTAAGTGATTTTAAATGTATTTTTACTTAATGTTCACTTACTTGTACTAGTGGGGGGTGGAGGCGGGGGCTGGCCAACTCCTCTCTGCCTGCGGAGTGTGAAGAGATATGGACTGTGCGGAGATTTGCAGTCTCCACGGAACACGGAGAAGTCAAATCTCCGCTCACTCCCCGGGCGGAGCAGAGGTCTCCGCCCGGGGTTACAATTGATCTCACCTGCCACTTACCTTGCAGTACTTGAAAATAATTTTTGGAGGCGTCTTGGGGGTGGCCCTATTTACTCCAGTCATGGGGACCCTGTTCCCTAGGAATGAGAGCAATGCTTCCCACTGATAATCAGGCCTGATGTTTGTTGATGTCATCTGTCTAAGTCACAGTGCCAGGTTACCCGTAGGGTTACAGTTCGCCCTAAACAAGTTTGGCATAAAATACAATACAATACCACCCTTTCATAATTTTTTCTACAAATTCAAGTTGGACAATATATACATTATAGATATATCTAGGCTCATGTAACGGTTATCCTTTTTGTCCTGATGAAGACCTGCATGCAGAGGTAGAAATTACGCTTATCGCAGAAGATGGGTCGAAACATCGACACTCTCTTTCTTTGGCCTGCATTACTACTTTTCACTGAAAACAACAAAAAAATATCTCATACAGGATCACCCCAAGAGCCCACACCTTTATATGCTACCTAAAGTACATACGAATTTACAGAAACCTCCATTCCGACCCTATCCACCAGAAATTTCACCCCAGATAGATACTTCGACAGACATTTACAACCAGCAGTACAGAATTTGTCTACATATCTACGAGATATAACTGACTTTCTCAACAAAATCAATAACATTGAATTCGACGAAGATAG
Source organism: Lissotriton helveticus (assembly GCF_964261635.1). NCBI lineage: Eukaryota > Metazoa > Chordata > Amphibia > Caudata > Salamandridae > Lissotriton > Lissotriton helveticus. The sequence continues at coordinate 206,011,987 of NC_136062.1, forward strand.
TCTATTAACTTTATGTACTGCTGATGTATGTTCTCTCTACACTTCCATCCCTCGCGATCAGGGAATCAACGCTGTTGAATCTTTTCTTGTCAATCACACTATTGATGAGGATTTAAAAGTATTTCTATTTGAATGGCTTCATTTTTCACAGTTTCACTGTTATTTTTGCTGGAATAATGAATATTAATTTACATCTGTCAGAAATATCGATGGGCAATTGCGCAACACCGTGCTACGCAACCATTTTCATGCACAGATTTGAAATTGATAACATCTTATCGAATCCGAATTGGCCTCGAAACCTATTGGTGTACTGGTGGTACATTGAGGACATATTTTTGATATGGAAAGGACAAACATCTGATTTACTATTGGCTTTTAACCAACTGAACACCATTGACGAGCACATAATATTTACTAACACCATGAGTGCCAAAAAGATTACATTTTTAGATGTATCCATCACAAGACATGGAAAGAGGCTTGAAACTGATGTTTTCACGAGAAGCACTGACAGGAACAACACACTCCATTTTAACAGCTGCCACCAAATTGCCCTTAAAAAATATTTACCTTACTCACAGTTGTTAAGAGTAAAAAGAATCTCATCCAAAGTCGAGAATTATGAAGCTAACAAAAGCGTGATGACCGACAAATTTGAAGAAAGAAAATATCCTATGAACAGGATTGAGAAAGCAGTTAAAAGGGCTGAAACAATTGGTAGAGATCAACTATTGGTTACTCAAAAAACTGAAGAAACAAGCAATAGATCAGTGTTCCTATCAAAGTACTCTACCAGAAGTTATCAAATAAAAAAGATAATGTTAAAATATTGGCCCATGATACAAAATGAGACGGAGTTCAAAGGATTTTTTGACCATCTTATCAGCGTAACAAAAATCTTAAAGAATGGCTCAATAAACCACCTCAACCCACTATCACTATTCACAAAGGAACTACACCGTGTTTGAACTGTAGATATTGCAATAATATAGTTAAAGGCAACAGTATGACACACTTAACCAAAGGCACACCCATCAAACTATACAGGACAGCTACATGTGTCTCAAAGAATTTGGTATACCTCTTAAAATGCCCATGTGGACTCATATATGAACTGAACGGAAAATTAAAGTCGGATTAACAGAACATAAAAGCAACATAAGAAACCACCTTGAAAAATCACTGGTAAAGATGCATTTTACCACTAACAAACACAACATCAGTTGGTTGAGATTCTTGGTTTTGGAATTGGTTCCTCTATTAGAAGGATCAATCAATCAATCAAGGAATTTATATAGCGCGCTACTCACCCGCTAGGGTCTCAAGGCGCTGAGGGGGTTTCTGTGAGGAAGGCGACGTCTGGAGATGTTGAGTCGAGGAGGTTCCAGAGTTCGATGGCGTGCCTGTGGACTGAGCGGGTGTTGAGCAGGATGCACTTGAGGTGGTTGATGCTGGTGCCTGGCTTGGCGGGTGCGATGCCGGTTCGGAGGCAGGTGAAAGGTCCGTGGGTGCGCCTCGGGGTGGCCTGGTAGTAGGTGGAGTTCTGACCGGCGTTGAGTGCGTGGAGGGTGGCGACGTTGTAGGTCCGTCAGGTGGGGTGGCAGCGATGGGGGCCAGGAGTTGTGGCGCTGGGTGCGGTCCAAGCGTGGACGGGCGTAGACGGGCTTGCCTTTGACGCGCCAGCGACGCGTCCCCTGCGCGCGTCCGCTGCGCGGTCGAACAGCGTTCGACATGAGAGGGAAGGGGGGAAGGAGGGGTCAGCTGGGAGGAGGGAGGGAGCAGGGGGCGGGGCCGCACGGGAGGCAGCGGCGGGAAAGACGGGTCAGGGGAGCCTGCCGAGGATCGCGGCGATCCAAGGGGAGGCAGGGACCCAGAAGGAAAAGAAGAACAGTCCAATCGCTCGGTGTACAGAAAGAGAAGGGGGGCGGGCAGGCACTCGGGGCACAGAAACCAGGAGTCAGGAGGGGAGAATAAGAACAGTCACTCAGTCATACGGGGTACAAAAATAGAAGGGGGGGCTGGCAGGCACACACGGGGCACAGAGCAAGGGCAGAGGCAGCCCAGTCGCCGAACTTGCAAGATGGAGAGAGCGCCGATCTGGAGGGAGGAGCAGGAGGAACAGCAGTCAAGGCAGGCGGAGCTGCAGCGGTGGGGAAGCGACCTACCCGAGGGTCAAGGGTCACTGAGACAATAAGAAGAGGTTATTGCAATGGATAGAAAAACTGGCTGCATGTTACTTGAAGGGACTGAATGAACGGGTTTAATACAGTTGCTATCTTTGAATATCCAGACACTACATGAGTTGACAGCAGATCTATGCCTCATAGATCTTTTGTATTATAGGTAGACTGATTAAGTTTGCTAGATGTCAATCTTTTCTGTTCTATTTGTTTCGTAATCACCGATAGGAACAGATTCTCCTATATTTGTCGCTGCAAAATGAGGTTACGATACTTTGAAGTGTATTAACATTTGTTGCTACACCTACATTTTGTACTTTGTATTTCAGTTATTGACACATGGTCAAAAAAACTTATCAAGTGTCACAATTTCGGACACAACAATTATTTTTAGGTCATATTAAGTACTCAGAATAAGCTTCAATTCGTATATATAAAGCGTTTACTTTTAGTTACACATTCACAGCGTTTGACACTCTCGTCCTTGGAATTTTACATTTATTGCACTCTACACACTTGCATGTTTTAAGATGGCCACCACCCAGCATTGCAAACTTTTTGCATGTTCTAAGATAGCGACTGTTCTTCACCCTTTTAACTTCCGGAATCGCAGTTTTCTCTTTCTTTAACTCTCTTACTCCAGGAACCGAGATATTAGAGAGAGTGTACGCGATTCACATGGGACATTACCAATTCACTTGGCACATTGACACTTCTCACAAACATGATGCATTAGTTACACCTTTAGAGGCCCCAAATCATAGAGGAGATAGCCACCTTTGTTGTCATTTTCATTTTTATTTTTCACCGGGCACTTGATTTGACAGATTGTTCTCATCATTTATGGCTATTGACCAACAGCCTTTTCTAACCTAGTAGAAGGGTTCCTGCCTCTTGAATCGCTGAATCACCACATTTGTTTTGTTGTTACAGAATGATTCCCCTGAAGAAGGGCTTTGACCCAAAATTCATTGGGATTGTACACTAACCAAACTACGAATGTTCTTAGGTGAAACGCTACATTAAGAAATACCCTCGCCAAGTTATTGATGATTAATCTTCAAGTGTGACGTAACACTATGGCATCGATTTATTAAAAAGATACATTTTCTGAAGAAGTTTTCATTGGTTTTTTGTACGTTTTGGAAAAAGAAATCTTGAAAGGGTTATTCATCTTTCTGGAGTGCAAGTGGGAACTTTCTACACTGTTCAATTGTGCTCTTTACTGGTTTATGACCCAGAGGTCCTCCAAGGAATAGGAAAGTGAATTGATATTGTATACTGGCCCAGCATTGGTTCGGTCAGCCAATTCATCTAAAACAACCAGTGCTGTATAATAGGAATTATAGTATCTTTGCTTCTTATTTTTCCAGATTGTTTCCTGTTCTTTTCATGATCACATTGTTTATGAGCACTTTATTTTTCAGTCCTCTTCTGACAATCACCTATTGTTATAAATGATTGACTGTCTACTGTTCTTTCATGAAGACCATATTAAGATAAGATTTTTTCATACAAACAGTGTTGTCTTTGGTCTTTCTCTCTGTAAAAATAATGTAGCTATAAAATAACTCATGGTATGAACGTTTGAATTGATTTATTCAGTCCTGTGCACCTTAGGTGTGCTGAAAAGATACATTGGGACCAATTGTTACTTATACTTAATAAAAAAGATGAAGCAGCACAAATCTGAAACAAAAATAATGGCTATTGTTTTTGTGAAGATATAACTAAGTTCAATAGGAAAAAATAATAAAGTTCTCATAAGGGCACTGGCATACTTAGGCTGGGAAGTGGAGGTCATCCTCAAACTCAGGTGGTTCACCCAGAAGTTGGTTAGCTAACACATTTGTTTCAATTTTGGACCAATCGCCCTCCACCTCCTCCTGTGCTGCTGTTTCAGGAACTGTGTAATTGTGTTGTATAAAATGCTGTTTTATTTTGATCATACTCAATCTCTCTGTGTTTTGAGGCAAGAGACTTGCCCTCAGTGTAACAACTGCACAAGCTGCACTGAACACATGCTCAGCAGACACACTGGTGACATGACCCAATTGTATTGCCAGCCTTCTGAGGTCTGGCCATTGGCGCATCTTCCCATCAATGGATTTTGATCCACATTGACCTCTTTTGGATCATCCCAATACGCCTGGAACATGCCTGTGGATGGTCATTGGTGCTGCTACTTGCTCAAACTGTTTTGCCATCGCCTCCGCACTGGACTTGAGCCCTGCCAATTGAAACCAATACAATGCAGAGGTTGGGGCTGGTCCTTCTGTTGCTCTTGTTGTTGGTGTTCTGGTTGATGGTGTTGTTGGCTTCTGTGAGACAAGACTGGCCTCTCTTGAAGTTGAAGGTAGCACCTACGAACTGCATGGTGGGACTCGAAGTTCAAACCGTTCTTCTTCCAAATTTCCAGCTTGCTGTACAATTGACCTTTTGTATTTTAAAACCTCTCCTTCAGGAAACGGAATAAAAGTGGGCAGAATTTTTTTGTACCATGGATCAAGTAGTGCGGCACAGTTGTACTCTTTGGACTCAATGTCATGTTGCAACCTTGTATTGCAATCCAAATGAGGATTAAGGTTTCAACTACAGCATGCTCTTCTGTGTTTTCAATCACACCTGCAGGGGTGAACCTTTCAGACACCTTCTGTACCTAGTCCTGTAGGAGATACAACAACAGGCTCATCGTACTGTCATCCTTGCTTACTTCCTATGTGAAAACCTCAAAAACGAGTAGCATCTGTGTCAGGCATTTTGAGTAGGCCGCATTTGGCTACATCCATGGTCATAGCTTTCCCAACGGCATCCCCTCTTCTTCGATTGACACAGTCATTGATCTGTTTGTACTGCTCAAACAGATGTTGCAACATGTAAAAGGTAGATTTCCAACGTGTTGGCACCTTCTGTATCAGGGCTTTAAATGATGCTTAAATATTATGCTGTTGTGTAGTTTCTACAAATGTATATAGAATCTGCGTGTTTAGACAACATCAACTAAGGGATTGGTGTCCAGACTGATTCCAACGAATACCAATACTGGGTACGGCCCCCAACAGTAAGGCCAGGCCACTGAGCTATATTTAAACTAACAAAATGCCAATACTGTTATTTCTATTAAAAAAGCACTCAATGTGACCATGTGGGGAACTTCACCGACACGGGGAAAAGACCAATAGTTCTGTCTGAATTAATCACTTTTAAATTTTTCTTCTTTTGCAACATCAAAGATTTTCAAATTTTTTACAATACATTTACATATTCACAACTAAAACACATATGTCATATTCCAACATACACATATACAAATTCACCAATTGAACGATCCTTCTCTTTCACTCTAGTTACACACACTCAAAACAATTTCACACAATTCCCACAATCATACACTCCATTTTGGATTATCACTTGCTATTTACAATACAGTTTCGAGTTTTTTGAATTTTCTTCTTAGGAACTAAGCCATAGAACATTGATTCACAAAAATATTTTTGTCATTTATGCTTGGTACAAACTGAAATGTGACATTCTTATGGCTACAAAAATGGTCTACGCGTTTCGAACTCTCCTTGATATGCGAGTTCTCTTCAGGACCAGAATTTTCTTTTATAATGGACTTCAAACACCCGGCGTAAAATAATCAGGGTTTTCCTATGTGTGTATGTCAATTATTGCACCAATGGATAGTAGTCCTCGTGGGAAGACTTTCATTAGTTCTGCATGTCTGCATTCATCAAGGCGGCTCTGCGAAACTTGAACTCGTCAGAGACCGCAGGATCCAATGCGGGTGTCTCCTTACTATTTGGATGTGACGATACTCAAAATCGGCGGGGTCCGCGGAACCCAATGCGGGTCGGATATCTCGATCTCGCTCAGGTTCAAGTTCAAGTTCCAGAATTTATATAGCGCACTACTCACCCAGAGGGTCTCAAGGCGCTTGAGGGAGGGAGGGTGCATTACTTATCGAAAAGCCAGGTTTTTAGCTGCTTTCTGAAGGAGAGGTGGTTCTGGGTAAGGCGGAGGTGCGTGGGGAGAGAGTTCCAGGTTTTGGCCGCTAGGTAGGAGAAGGATCTTCCTCCCATGGTGGATCTGTGGATGCGTGGAATTGCGGCGAGGGCTTTGTTGGATGATCGAAGTTGGCGGGTGGGTGTGTAGAAGGACAGTCTTGTGTTGAGGCATTTAGGTCCTAGGTCGTAGAGGGCCTTGTGAGCGTGGGTGAGGAGACGGAACGTTATTCTCTTGTTGACGGGGAGCCAGTGGAGTTCTTTCAGGTGACCGGAAATCTGAGCTTGACGAGGGATGTCCAGTATGAGTCTGGCTGAGGCGTTTTGGATGCGTTGGAGTTTTTTCTGTAGTTTAGCAGTGGTGCAGACTGATTCCTCCAGGCACCCCCAAAGGATATGTTTGTCTGTAAACCAGCTATCTCACAGTGCCACTATAGGCGAATGGTTTCTGGCAAATATTGAACATGACAACCTTGACTCCTCAGGGATCATGGAAACAGTACAGGTCTTTTCGCTCAGTACCTCGTGCATAACTTGGGCTTAGAGAGATATACAGAATAAACGTAGGGGATGTTTTCAATAAGCATTTATTTAACCAGCGTCTTTCTAGTATAAAATACGTCTGATATAAAAACCATTAGACAGAAACAGATATATACAGTTATAAGCACCAATAGAGTAAATAAAAGGTAGATTTCTACCATGGTGCTAAAACAATAAATATATGCAGGTATAGAGATACATGGCAGTAATCATGAATACTCCTAAGTTGCAAACCCTAATTAAATGCACCTAGCATGCATGTAGTTGTATAGCCAAGAATCCCACCAGGAAAGATCCAACATCATTACCTGATGGAAGAGAATGAAGGATCTGAGTCTCGAGTTGGACACTCCGCAAGGAATGGACCACTTCTTGCTGGAATGTCTGCGTGCAGGGACTTCAGCCTTGCATGTCAGCATGGAAGCTTTTTTTCCTCTGATTTGCCCAGTGAAGATATGGGACTTATATTTCCGAAAGGTACCCTCATGGGTTCATACCTAGATGTGTCATGGCACTGTGGGTCTATCGGCTAAGGATGGTGATAGTGGTGACTTTTTGTACAGAGTTATTATGCAGAAGATGGTAATCTTGCTGTAATACTAAGAATCCTCATGCATAATAAATGAGGCTGGTTTTCACACAAAGCCACACAACAGTTATTCAGCACCTAACTAGGTAAAAGATCAGCACCAGAGCAGTTATGTTGAGCAAGGTAGGACAAATGTAGATAAAAGGTTGTGCAACTACCTAGGTCTTTATTGAGGTACTTTGGGGCTCATAACAATGCTCAATAGTCTGCAACTGCTCGGGGCTTTAAAAGAATAGATTAAATGAGTGCAGATTCTTCTGCAGGTGGTAAGTGTTGCTGACAATGTCTTCCTTTTTGAGGAAGTCTTGGACCACCAGGTTGATACAATGGGCCAAACACAGGACCCTGAAATAGCCTCCATCTGACATGGCCTTGACTATGTTACTGCCATTGTCCGTGGCACCAAATCTAATTCTGAGACCTCTGGGACACTGCCATTCATACTCCTTGCTGTTAAATTCCTCCAAGATGTTTACAGCTGTATGTGATTTCTCCATGGCGAACATGGCCACTGTTGCATGCCACCGAATGCTCTTAAAACTTTATTCAGGGTGAAGACCTACAGATATCTTTTGCTTTATCCTCGCAAAAGAGATCAAGTGTATAGTGATATACATGTAATCAGTCACCTGATAGGTCCACATGTCTGTCATCAGGTGGATGGCATGAACAACACTTTGCTGCAAATCTTGTCCAATCAACTGCAGCACATTGTGATGCAGTGCTGGAATCGCAACTCTGGCAAACTAGGTCCTATTAACTAGGTACCTTCTATTTTGGGCAGAAAGGTGCCACAAATTCTAAGAGTCCCACTCCTTCACAAAAGAAAGAGGGAGGAAGTCCAGTGCTTACATTATTGTCAGCTTCTCATTGTACAAATGTGTGGTTGGGTGATGCCGATGATAGGGACCCTCTTACCTAAACATGCCTGTAATAGTATCCTAGATTTTCTTCTTTTCTTGGGGCACTGACACAGGCGTTTTTGAGAAGTAGATGATAGTATTAGACTGAATGTGCACCATGGTAAGGCAGTCACTGTATGCCGTGGTATCTCCATCTCACTCCTAATCTTGTGCCATTGTGAAGTCACTGAGGTGGGTGAATCTGCTGGTGCACTATTGGGGACAGGGTTGCTTTGCATGAAGATGTCACCCTCTTCTTCCTTATCACCTTCCACTGTGATTGGACTTGTAACTGATGTTCTCTCCTCACCACCAAGACTGCGTTCAGTTCTTTTATTAAGGTGCTCTTCCCACTGGATTGTGTAATTTTTTTTGATACAGGTTGTTTGGCCTTTAGTACCATAATGTGTACAAGGTTTACCTCAACAAACACTCATGCTACAAATAAAGCATACTGCAAAGTGCTCCCCCTCTTTGCTAACTGTAACAAAGTCCCAAACTGGCGAGTAGCACTTTTTTACTATGCCACTGCCAATGCCTGAAGACAAATTGGAGGTAGGTGGGTGAGCCGTTTATTCAACTCAGCTGGGGCTTTGCAAACATGCAAGCTGGTAGCAGTGCTCCCTGTGCCACATCCATCAGAGCAGGTAGAATAGCAATGTCAGACTCCTCTGTGTACCTTTCACCAAGACTACCACGCCACCCCCTCCGATAAGTCCAAGTCTTTTGGAAACTTTTCTTTTCCTTTGCCTCCTCTGTTGTCTCCTGGACTCTGCTGGGGTCTACTGCATGTTCCTTTCATCATGATCAGGAGTGGTGTTTGGAGAAGATGGTGCAGTGGTACCCTTCCTTGGTTGCTGGAGGTCTGGGATCCAATGACTCTAAAAGAGGAGGTTCAACTTCTTGCTCAGAAGGTCGCTTAACATCAGGCAAATGTACCATTGTTTGCTGTGAGTGCTGTCTACTTTGCTTTGTTTCCTGAAATGATTGTGTACTACTTTGAGCAAGGGATAAATCCAATTCAATACCACTACTTGTCGTCGTCAAAATGATTGCACTGACTGCCTCACTGACAGACATGGTCCAGAGCTTAGATTGGGGGTGGTGCTGTTGATGCAAGGAATGCTGCTCTTAGCTCGCTTACTGGAGGCCGGTACTACAGGCACAAGCTTGCCAAAAAAGGTTGTATTTGGCACAGAAATCTGTTTCTTCTCCTCCCCACTGACCACTTTCTTGGCAGCACATTTCTTTGGGTCCATCTTGAAGCTATTAGTTGGCAGTGGCACTTAGCTTCACAATCTGAAGAGAAGCCTGTGTTGCATAGTCAGTCACGTGACATATATCTTGCACAGGCCTTCTGACTGGCAGTACTGTGGGTGATGTCTCTTCTCCTGTGCACCTAAAAGCAACCAAGCAAGCGGAACATTAGTGAAACGTAGCATAGCTGTAGTACAAACAATATCATTTAATGTAGTTACTTAAGTTATTTTAAATAATTAGCAATACAATATAATTATCCATTCATACGTAATCTTTCATGGTGTACAGTACACTCAAGAAGAATCAAAAAGAGCAACCACAACAACATTCAGATGTAACTGTTTGCTTTATGTGCATCACGTTGGGCTGTGGCACTCAGGGAAGTGCAGGTGACAATGGAATAATCCTTAGACAATGAATATTGCTATTCAGTGAATCTACCTTCAGACATGGGGTTGATGCCAGATGTTAGGAAAATGGAAACAAAAAATGGTTTAAATAACTTAAAAAAAGGAAATTACATTTTTTATTTTTAAATGTTGAACTTGAAAAAATACAAATACAAAAATTGAAATACAAAAATAAAGTATATTAAAATAAACGAAACAAACAAAAAAATAAAAATGTAAATAAGTTAAATTATCCTCAAGCATATAATTTATTATACTGCTATCTTTCTCAACTTTCCATGCAAGCCTAAGGCAAAGGCCCACACTGGCTGTCCGCACAAAATGGCTGCCAGCCAGTGCCACATGGTCATCAACAACACTGAGCAAAGAGGGATGGCCACAACAAAGAAGACATGCAGGCCTATGGAAAAAGCACACTGGCTGCCTACACAAAATGGTGGCCAGTCACATGGTCACAACAGCCTGCAGGAGGCCTTGAAAACAACTAACTCATGCAGTCCTTTGGCAAAAGCTCACTGGCTGCCAATACAAAATGGCCGCCGACCACCTGGTCAAACAGCAAGCAAGGAGACATCACCACAACAAAGAACATATGCAGGACTATGGCAAAAGCACCCTGGCTACGTACACAAAATGACCACAGGCCACATGGTCACAACTACAACAACCAGGAAGAAGGCATGGCCACAAAAAAGAAAACATCTTGGCTTATGGCAAAAGCACACTGGCTAGCTACACACAATTGTCACCAGCCTCATGGTCACAACAACAAGCAGGAGGTCTGGAAAACAAAGAACACATGCAGGTCTATGGACACTGACTATACAAAATGGCCCCTGGCCACATAGCATGGGAACATAGACAAATGGCGGCCTATGGCACGCCTATGGCTAGCACACTCACTTTCTTGCCAGACAAAGGAGTCATGGTAACACAGAGAACATAGCATTAATTCAGCAATGCCAAAAACAAAAATTAACAGGGCTAAAAATGTTTCAACAATACACATCCTCCAACAGCATTACCCCACCTATACACTGTTTGTAGGAAAAACAAATGTGAACTACCACAAAAAAATGCATTTTTAAGTTTAATCCAATGCAATCCATGGCCTAAACAATGTTCAAATTCAACAGACACCACAGAAACAGTTGTTTCATGCACTCATGGCAATTAAAGGGCCTACTGGCTGGAACGACCATTGTCAGACTGGGCCACATATTGAATAAAAACAATTTTGCACATTTATTTTAAAAAGCATGAAGAAGCTGTAGTAAACTGTAAAACATTTTTTGTTACAAAAAAAGAAAAATGACATACAAAAAAACAACAACAACCAGCAAAGAGGCATGGCCATGAAGAAAGAAGACATGCAGACCTATGGCAAAAGCACACTGCCTGCCTACACAAATAGAATGAACAAAAGGGATTGCCAGTACTGTGCAGTGATTCAAACATTTGCAAAAGGGTTGACCTCAATGTCGCTCAGCCCAAAGACCACTATTTCAGTCAAAGTTTTCAAAATTAATTGGTTTATTTTATTAGATTCGTTCTTTTTGCTTTTAAATTCTTTTTAAGGAAAATATTATAAAAAAGAGACAAAGAATTTTTTGAGTACTCGTGAAATCAACTCGTCAATAACTACAACTTGCATCTGATGCATTTATCAGAATAATCAAGGAGGATCACAAGGGCGTATTTTTACACAGAAGAAAAAGGGGGGCACGAATACCAAAGATTCAATCAAAAATTAATACATATAACATTAACACTCATGGACAACAGTTTGACAAAAGACAAACAAATAAATAGAACAAAGCAAGAGGGAACCTTTCCTCTATCGAGATATAGTAACTTAGTAATGAGGGACCCTATGCAAAAATCCTGCTCTAAATACAACAGGTCGGCCTACTCCACTAAATAGAGAGAAGAACGGATACAAAATTCATTTAGGAGAACGACCATCAAACATTATTATACTCCAAACATTTTTGAAAAAAAGAGATTGGTCTAAAAAAAACAGAATAAATCTGAAACACCAAAGGGGTCGACGCGTTTCGAATCCCTACGATTTTGGAGATTCTCATCAGGACCAACAAACAATATCTGAAAAACATAAAATGAACAAACGTACTGTCAGATATACAAATGAACGACCTTCAACTCACATCCAGCTCAGCAAACTCATGATTCATACCTGAGTTATCTTGTATATTTGTCCATGTCTTGGTGTCTGGAAGGCAAAAGTGGACATGTCTAACCAATTGATATATTAAAATATACGGGGGCTGCGGATCGAATTTTATAAAGTGAAAAACCACTTACATAATTGGAGCGATCAACAGGTTCAAACCGGAATTTGTATTTTTCTTATTTTTCATCAGGGAGAGATGCATTGCTTTCTGTAAGGGACAAAATATAGCGAGATTGTTTGGAAAAGTGGACGCACCTAGTAGTCATGAAAGTGTAAAACTAACAAGTCATTTATACGACCGGATCGTGCTAATACCACGGCAAGGTTGGAAATAACACTGACTATACAGCTGATACACGCCATTGTTATGTGATACTGTTGGGGGACGGAAAAGGATTTACAAAAATGTCACCACTCTTAATCCATGAATGCGGAACACCGCGCATGGAGTCTTTTAAAACGGTACAAAGTATATCGCCAGTTTTACCTCGAGTCTTCGTAATTCCTCCTTAATGCGGTGTCGCCATCAGTACAGACGCCATCGGGCTATCGTTTCCGGTTCAGCGTATATAAAGGAAGTTGTTATTCACGTCCTCCAATGCGGGTAGTCATGGGAGTTGTAGTTTGTTTGGGAGTTGTAGTTTTTTGGCGAAGTTGCTCAAGGCGACGATCTCGAATGAAATTACAATCTTCAGATGTACGGGACAGTAAATCATAACATTCAAGGCAATTATGTACTGGGAGAACGTAATGTTTAGTCAGGCATTTGAGAACGGGAATACGCAAGTCATAAATGCAACTCGGTTAGTTGGTTTAAATGGTAGTGGCAATATATTACCATTTGCCCCGATCAGCGGCTGTATTGGACGTGTCAACTCAGATGTTTACTGGGATATACTGAAAGCATGGTGGTGCCGGGATAACACGCCACTAGATGAAATGTTTCTAAATCAAACTCTAGGACACATTCTGCTCGACCTGGTGTTTCTCTATAACTCCGGTTGGGTGCGCCTCACACCCGATGTTACCAAGATCATAAGTAAATAGTAGAAAAAATACATTGATGCATAGTACAAAAAATTCCATTCATGAATCGTATAAAAATTCAACACGCTTCATAGGTGATATAATTCAGACATCTCATTTAAGCCCATAATTGTAGTATTGAATTTTAAGATGAGCATTGCTTCTCTCTGTCTTAATTTGGCCTCCACATCTCCACCTCTTGGATCTGGATCGATTTTGGATATAATTGTCCACTTGAAATCATCATCCCCATGAGACTCATCAATCCAATGCTGGACTAGGGGAGCTGTTAACACTTTCTTTTTTAACCGGGATTTATGCTGTGACATTCTTTGCCTGGCCTCCTGATTGGTTTTGCCAATATATAGCTTCTTGCAAGGGCAAATTATCCCATACACTATATTCCGTGTCTTACAATTCGTGAATTGGTCAAGTTTCCATGAGACGCCCTCATGTTGGAAGAGGTCGCCTTCGACAGTTGAGCTGCAACACATGCATGTGCCACATTTTCGATGTCCAGTAATTGGGGGAAGGCTTACATAATCACGTAGAGTCATCGTCCTTGATTTTGGTACAGCTGCTCGGACGATTTGGTTGGCAATACTTCTATCCTTCTTAAAGGCAAAAAGGGGCACTTCTTTCAACTGATCATCAATCTCTTTAATTAAGTGCCAATTTTGTTGGATGCTCTTCTTCAAAAAGTTAGATGATGGACAGAAGGTTGATACGCAAACTGTCCGGTTAAGTTGTTTCTTTTCTCTCTTTTTTAGCAGTTCTTCCCTTGGGGTCCACCACGCTCGCTTAATGGCTTGTTTCAATAGTTTGGCCAGGTAACCACGATCCAGTAGTCTTTCCTTCAAAGAGTTTGCATGGATCATATATTCATCCTTGAAGGTACAATTCCTACGGATGCGGAGGAATTGCCCCACTGGTAAGTTCTGTTTTAAATTTCTCGGATGGCTACTTGAATAGTCCAAAGCTTTATTCCGATCAGTTTTCTTCCTGTATAAAGTGGTCACTAATTGGCCATTGGAGCAGTACATTTCAACATCCAAGAAAGAAAGACGTGTTCTTGATGACTCTAAACTGAATTGGATGTCCCTCGTTCTGTTATTGAGCCATTCATGGAATTGTAAGAGCTGTTCGTTATTGCCGGACCATGTGAAAAAAATGTCGTCTATAAAACGAACCCAACCTCCAATCCACTGTTGAAAAGGGTTGTTATTGTAAATGAATGTGTCTTCGTACTGGCTCATATACAATATAGCCAACTCCGGGGCAAATGGGCAGCCCATTGCAACTCCCTTAATTTGGAAGTAAAAGTCATCTTTAAATTTGAAGTAGTTTTTTGTAAGGGCCATTTTGGCTAGATCCAGGATAAATTCAGTTGGAATTTTCGATGGCATTTCCCGCTTATTCAAGAACATTTCTAAAACCTCTAGAGCTTGGTCTTGAGGGATTTGAGTATACAATGAAACAATATCCATACTGACTAAAAAGTCCTGATCTGAATTGAATGGAAGTTCTTGTAATTTATTTAGAAAGTCCGTTGTGTCTTGGAGAAATGACCTGACTGTAATACAGAAAGGTTTTAAAAAGAAATCAATACATTTTGAAACTGGTTCAAACAATGAACCGCAGCCCGAAATAATCGGCCTCCCTGGTGGTGTTCGCTCGTTCTTATGTACCTTAGGGAGTACATAGAACAGGGGGGTGCGTGGATGTTTATTAGCAAGATAGTTATACTCTTGTTTACCTAAAAACCCTTTTTCCAGTCCTGCAATCAAAATTTTTGAAAGTTCATTTTTAAGTTCCTTAGTCGGATCATTAGTGATTTTTCGATAACAATCTTCATCAGTCAATTGTCTTGTAGCTTCGGCTATATATTCGGTTGTTCCCCAAATCACGATAGATCCGCCTTTATCGGCTTGTTTCACAATAATATTTGCGTAATTTTTAATAGACAGCAATGCTTGTTTCTGTTCCTGAGATAAATTTGGTTTGGCAAATCCTTTTTTCTTTTTCTCATGAGAGGCGATAGCAGATAACACTGTTTTTTCAAAATAGATGACCTCCTTCGGTATTTTGTAAATAGGTGGACTGAAGTTGGATTTATTTCTTAGTCCAGTAGTTTCTGTTTGTGGCCCCATTTCTTTGTCTGCAAAGAACGCAATCAGACGAATCTTTCTGCAGAATTCAATAAATTCTAGTGTGAGTCGGACAAAGTCAGTTGCTTTTGATGGAACAAAGGTGAGCCCTTTTTGAAGCACGCTTATTTCACTTGAGGTGAGGAGTTTATTAGAAAGATTATAGATGGAGGTGTTTTTTAGTTCTTGTAATTTTGTCTCCTCGTTGACATTTCCCAAGGTTGTTGAAATCTTGTTTTGCCTCTGGTTTTCTGCTGGCCCTGTCCTAAAAAAGGTTGTTGTTGTTGCTGCTGGTTAAGTTGTTGGTAATTGGATTGAGATTGTTGTTGATACTGATTTTGATTTTGATATCCACCCCTTCGTGTGAATTGAGGGCGTGAGGTAGCTTGATCTGAATCACTGCCTGCTGATGATGAGGAGGTGTCTGAGAATGTTAAATATTTTGTGCGCGATCGTCCTTGATTATCTGGGAGAAAATGGCGCGCTTCTGGGCGCGAATAGAAGTCTTGTTGTAGGTAAGGATATGCTTTTTCAAAAGTGAAATTCCGTTTATCTCTATCGAAATTACTTTCTTTTTGTTGCACTGTATAATCTTTAAAGTCAAGAATCTCTTTTTCGACTTTATCAAGTAGATTTTTTGAGTCTTGGATTAAGGGGTTTGATTTTATTTCGGTCTCAAGAGCTTCAATTTCTTCCAGTTGTAATTTAGATAGTCTTTGTGCTGTTTCTATGGTTAACACCATAAGATCTCTACTACATTTCGTTTCTATAAAGCTGAAACCTTTCTTGTAGATGGCATCTTCAGTAAAAGTTACTGGTATGTTTTTTACAATAAGTCCAGATGGTATTGTGCCAGACCTGAGGTGTTGAAGTAAATAATGGCCATGTAAGTCAGTGCGAATTTGCTTTTTCTTTAAGCGTATTAATTTGTCTGATTCGTTGTTAGTTTGGGCATTACTACTTAAAGTAGCAGAGCCGAACAGAGGAGGGTCGCTCAATATTTTTTTATATGCTCTTCGCTATATGCGAACGTTTGATCTTCTGACATAATTGAGTGTTTCGGAGCCAGTACTCGATTGATCAATATATCACACTGATCACTACATTCATTCAAACAGATTCAATCATTAACCATTTATACAAACAATACAAAAATACAAACAATTGATTAAACCGCAGGGCCACAATTGGTCACCATAGAACGCTATGACTTGGTGCCCACTTTTGTGTGGCCAAGAAACCTCGCGAGCCGCCGCCCGCTAAAGCAGTGTGTAACAAAGGGAGTTTTGGCTACAGCACAGTAAGGCTGTGCCAGTAACAGAATGAACAAAAGGGATTGCCAGTACTGTGCAGTGATTCGAACGTTTGCAAAAGGGTTGACCTCAATGTCGCTCAGCCCAAAGACCACTATTTCAGTCAAATTTTTCAAAATTAATTGGTTTATTTTATTAGATTCGTTCTTTTTGCTTTTAAATTCTTTTTTAAGAAAATATATTAAAAAAGAGACAAAGAATTTTTTGAGTACTCGTGAAATCAACTCGTCAATAACTACAACTTGCATCTGATGCATTTATCAGAATAATCAAGGAGGATCACAAGGGCGTATTTTGACACAGCAGAAAAAGGGGGGCACGAATACCAAAGATTCAATCAAAAATTAATACATATAACATTAACACTCATGGACAACAGTTTGACAAAAGACAAACAAATAAATAGAACAAAGCAAGAGGGAACCTTTCCTCTATCGAGATATAGTAACTTGGTAATGAGGGACCCTATGCAAAAATCCTGCTCTAAATACAACAGGTGGGCCTACTCCACTAAATGGAGAGAAGAACGGATACAAAATTCATTTAGGAGAACGACCATCAAACATTATTATACTCCAAACATTTTTGAAAAAAAGAGATTGGTCTAAAAAAAACAGAATAAATCTGAAACACCAAAGGGGTCGACGCGTTTCGAAGTTTTCTACTATTTACTTATGATCTTGGTAACATCGGGTGTGAGGCGCACCCAACCGGAGTTATAGAGAAACACCAGGTCGAGCAGAATGTGTCCTAGAGTTTGATTTAGAAACATTTCATCTAGTGGCGTGTTATCCCGGCACCACCATGCTTTCAGTATATCCCAGTAAACATCTGAGTTGACACGTCCAATACAGCCGCTGATCGGGGCAAATGGTAATATATTGCCACTACCATTTAAACCAACTAACCGAGTTGCATTTATGACTTGCGTATTCCCGTTCTCAAATGCCTGACTAAACATTACGTTCTCCCAGTACATAATTGCCTTGAATGTTATGATTTACTGTCCCGTACATCTGAAGATTGTAATTTCATTCGAGATCGTCACCTTGAGCAACTTCGCCAAAAAACTACAACTCCCAAACAAACTACAACTCCCATGACTACCCGCATTGGAGGACGTGAATAACAACTTCCTTTATATACGCTGAACCGGAAACGATAGCCCGACGGTGTCTGTACTGATGGCGACACCGCATTAAGGAGGAATTACGAAGACTCGAGGTAAAACTGGCGATATACTTTGTACCGTTTTAAAAGACTCCATGCGCGGTGTTCCGCATTCATGGATTAAGAGTGGTGACATTTTTGTAAATCCTTTTCCGTCCCCCAACAGTATCACATAACAATGGCGTGTATCAGCTGTATAGTCAGTGTTATTTCCAACCTTGCCGTGGTATTAGCACGATCCGGTCGTATAAATGACTTGTTAGTTTTACACTTTCATGACTACTAGGTGCGTCCACTTTTCCAAACAATCTCGCTATATTTTGTCCCTTACAGAAAGCAATGCATCTCTCCCTGATGAAAAATAAGAAAAATACAAATTCCGGTTTGAACCTGTTGATCGCTCCAATTATGTAAGTGGTTTTTTCACTTTATAAAATTCGATCCGCAGCCCCCGTATATTTTAATATATCAATTGGTTAGACATGTCCACTTTTGCCTTCCAGACACCAAGACATGGACAAATATACAAGATAACTCAGGTATGAATCATGAGTTTGCTGAGCTGGATGTGAGTTGAAGGTCGTTCGTTTGTATATCTGACAGTACGTTTGTTCATTTTATGTTTTTCAGATATTGTTTGTTGGTCCTGATGAGAATCCCCAAAATCGTAGGGATTCGAAACGCGTCGACCCCTTTGGTGTTTCAGATTTATTCTGTTTTTTTGAGACCAATCTCTTTTTTTCAAAAATGTTTGGAGTATAATAATGTTTGATGGTCGTTCTCCTAAATGAATTTTGTATCCGTTCTTCTCTCCATTTAGTGGAGTAGGCCCACCTGTTGTATTTAGAGCAGGATTTTTGCATAGGGTCCCTCATTACTAAGTTACTATATCTCGATAGAGGAAAGGTTCCCTCTTGCTTTGTTCTATTTATTTGTTTGTCTTTTGTCAAACTGTTGTCCATGAGTGTTAATGTTATATGTATTCATTTTTGATTGAATCTTTGGTATTCGTGCCCCCCTTTTTCTTCTGTGTCAAAATACGCCCTTGTGATCCTCCTTGATTATTCTGATAAATGCATCAGATGCAAGTTGTAGTTATTGACGAGTTGATTTCACGAGTACTCAAAAAATTCTTTGTCTCTTTTTTATAATATTTTCCTTAAAAAGAATTTAAAAGCAAAAAGAACAAATCTATTAAAATAAACCAATTAATTTTGAAAACTTTGACTGAAATAGTGGTCTTTGGGCTGAGCGACATTGAGGTCAACCCTTTTGCAAACGTTCGAATCACTGCACAGTACTAGCAATCCCTTTTGTTCATTCTGTTACTGGCACAGCCTTACTGTGCTCTAGCCAAAACCCCCTTTGTTACACACTGCCTACACAAATAGCCATAAGCCACATGGTCACAAGAACAAGCAGGAGGCCTGGAAAATGAAGAAGACATGCAGGCCTAGAGACACTGACTATACAAAATGGCCCCTGGCCACATGGCATGGGGAACAAATATAAATGGTGGCCTTTGGCAAACACACTCACATACTGGCCAGACAAAGGAGGCATAGATTGGTAATACAGCAAAAAAGAGCATGAATTAATAAATGGCAAAAACGAAAATTAACTGTACTAAGATTCTTTACAACCACACACATCCTCCGAAGGAATCAAATATAATTGCTCCAACTATACACTTTTTGCAGAAAAACTTGAAATATCCCCCACAAAACTCATATTGTAATTTAACACAATGCCATCCATGGCCTGAATAATGTTTAAATTCAATAGACACCACAGAGTCAGTTGTTTCAATCACCCATGACGAGTACAGAGCCAACTGGCTGGAAGGCCCATTGGCAGACTAGGCCACATAGTGAATTAAATCAATATTGCAAATTTATATTAAAAAAATTGAGGAAATGTAGTAAACTGTGCAAAGATTTTCCTTTACAAAAGAAGAAAAATGATACACAGAAAAATAACTAGGCCCCTACTGAAACCTCAGGCCATCCACCACAATACATTAAAAAAATTGAATAAAAGTACAAATAAATCCAGTTGCATGCCCCCAATCCAACAAACAACTTACTTATATACCAATTTTCCAACTTACTTGTGAAATCTCAAGTACAAAGGGGCCGATTCACAGAACTAACGTGAGACAAAACCCTAAACTTACTTCTTTTGATATTCACAGAAGACATTTAGTAGTAGTAAAGTTAGGATTTTGTCTTAAGTTTGTCTTAGGACAAACTAAAGACAAACTCATGAAAGACTTAAGACAGACTTAAGACAGACTTAAGACAAACTTTAGACAGACTTAAGACAGACTTAAGACAGACTTAAGACAATATCCTAACTTAAGTCTGTCTTAAGTCTGTCTTAAATTTGTCTTAAGTTTGTCTTAAGTCACACTTAAGACAAAATCCTAACTTTACTACTACTAAATGCCTTCTGTGAATACCAACAGTAGTAACTTTAGGATTTTGTCTTAAGTTAGTTCTGTGAATTGGGCCCAAAGTCCTTAAATCCAATGGTATACATGCAGCAAAAAAAGGAGAGTGATCCTTCCAGCTCCAAATCCTATTGAAAAGTGACCTGCAGAAGAAAAAGGCACTAGGAGGGGCCTGCTGGGCAGGAGCAGGAAGTTGGAATCTCTGGGGCACTTCCTTCCTGTTTGAAAAATGAAAAGTAAATAAAATGGCTTCTCGCAGAAAAAAACAACAACTCCAATGGCCAGTTTGGGAAGAAAATCCACTCCAAATGTCTCTCAGCTACATCTCCAGCAGTAAAGCTGCTCGACCGCTCCGTTTGCGATTCGCACTAGATTGGCACCGTTGCGGCCGAAAGCTGTGCAAGTGAATGTGAAGTCTTGCAGGAGCTTTCTAGCGATGTGTGAATTCTCACGTGCACTTACAAGCTGCCCAAGACTCTTGGCGCTCACAGTTGAAAGCAAAACATAAACTTGAGTGCACAAATGGAAAAGAAAACTCTACTTCATGCCCAAAAGGCAGAATTCAGAAACTTCACATTCCTCCGTGAAGTATGGAGTGCCTAAATGCCGCAAATTCCTTAAGCGGAGCACAGTTTACCACTCAGGCCTATTACATGGGTATTGCGAGGATCTTCCCATGCAACAACTAAGGATTTTGATGCATTTACAGATTTACCAAAAGTGGCATACCTGGGAATGCCCCACAGCTGGAACAAACTTAGAAATTAAGCTGTAACCCTTTCAATATGGCACATTCCTGCCCTTTCCATGTCATGCAGCTCAGCAAGGTGTCTTGCTGCACTGCACGACCTTCTTATAAATATGGCACTCAATTTTACCAAATTTTGTGTAATTCCATTCAGCCAAATGTTTTGTTTTGGAGAGATTGTTTCCTATGGAAATTAACATGTGACCAGTGCACTTTGGGACCCCCTGTTTTTCTTGGCCCTCACTTGTTGAAAACCTCCTTTTGTAACACTTTGTTTGCCATAAGTTGGCAGGGTATGCTCAGACGTGTGTCCCTTGCTCACTTTGCCACTGGATTCAAGCAAGCCTGGCTGAAGAAGGCTGTAATGCCAGAAACCGGTCCTAGGAAGCTTGTTTCCGGTCCAGGGAAGGCATGGATTGGCAGGTCGGGCTGGACTGTTCCCATGAGGTATAGGGTCAGACTGATTTGCATATAGCCATGTCTGAACTGGGGTGGCAGAGTGGGCTAAAGAACGGTGATGGATTAAACCCAGATCTGTTGACTGGGTGCGAGTGTTTCATTGGTTCAGGTGCTCCGTCCATCACCACCTCCTTTTGTACCGCTTTGATCGCCATAAGTTTGCAGGGTATGCTCAGACGTGAGTCCCTTGCTCACTTTGCCACTGGATTCAAGCAAGGCTGTCTGAAGACGGCTGTAATGCCAGAAACCGATCCTAGGAAGCTTGTTTCCGGTCCAGGGAAGGCATGGCTTGGCAGTTCGGGCTGGACTGTTCCCATGAGGCACAGGGTCAGACTGATTTGCATGTGGCTATGTCTGAACTGGGGTGGCAAAGTGGGCTAAAGAACGGTGATGGATTAAACCCAGATCTGTTGACTGGGTGCGAGTGTTTGATTGGTTCAGGTGCTCCGTCCATCACCACCTCCTTTTGTACCGCTTTGATCGCCATAAGTTGGCAGGGTATGCTCAGACGTGAGTCCCTTGCTCACTTTGCCACTGGATTCAAGCAAGCCTGTCTGAAGACGGCTGAAATGCCAGAAACCGGTCCTAGGAAGCTTGTTTCCGGTCCAGGGAAGGCATGGCTTGGCAGTTTGGGGTGGACTGTTCCCATGAGGCACAGGGTCAGACAGATTTGCATATGGCCAATTCTGAACTCGGGTGGCAGAGTGGGCTAAAGAACGGTGATGGATTAAACCCAGATCTGTTGACTCGGTGTGAGTGGTTGATTGGTTCAGATGCCATGTCCATCACAACCTCCTTTTGTACCGCTTTGTTTGCCACAAGTTGGCAGGGTATGCTCAGACATGAGTCCCTTGCTCACTTTGCCACTGGATTCAAGCAAGCCTGGCTGAAAAAGGCTGTAATGCAGGAAACCAGTCCTAGGAAGCTTGTTTCCGGTCCAGGGAAGGCATGGCCTGGCAGTTCGGGCTGGACGGTTCCCGTGAGGCACAGGGTCAGACTGATTTGCATATGGCCATGTCTGAACTGGGGTGGCAGAGTGGGCTAAAGAACGGTTATGGATTAAACCCAGATCTGTTGACTGGGTGTGAGTATTTGATTGGTTCAGGTGCTCCGTCCATCACCACCTCCATTTGTACCGCTTTGTTCGCCATAAGATGGCAGGGTATGCTCAGACGTGAGTCCTTTGCTCACTTTGCCACTGGATTCAAGCAAGCCTGTCTGAAGACGGCTGTAATGCCAGAAACCGATCCTAGGAAGCTTGTTTCCAGTCCAAGGAAGGCATAGCTTGGCAGTTCGGGCTGGACTGTTCCCATGAGGCACAGGGTCAGACTGATTTGCATATGGCCATGTCTGAACAGGGGTGGCAGAGTGGGCTAAAGACAGTGATGGATTAAACCCAGATCTGTTGACTGGGTGTGAGTGTTTGATTGGTTCAGATGCTCCGTCCATCACCACCTCCTTTTGTACCGCTTTGTTCGCCATAGGTTGGCAGGGTATGCTCAGACGTGAGTCCCTTGCTCACTTTGCCACTGGATTCAAGCAAGCCTGTCTGAAGACGGCTGTAATGCCAGGCACCGATCCTAGGAAGCTTGTTTCCGGTCCAGGGAAGGCATGGCTTGGCAGATCGGGCTGGACTGTTCCCATGAGGCATAGGGTCAGACTGATTTGCATATGGCCATGTCTGAACTGGAGTGGCAGAGTGGGCTAAAGAACGGTGATGGATTGAACCCAGATCTGTTGACTGGGTGTGAGTGTTTGATTGGTTCAGATGCTCCATCCATCACCACCTCCTTTTGTACCGCTTTGTTCGCCATAAGTTGGCAGGGTATGCTCAGACGTGAATCCCTTGCTCACTTTTCCACTGGATTCAAGTAAGCTTGGCTGACGATGGCTGTAATGCCAGAAACCGGACTTAGGAAGCTTGTTTCCGGTCCAGGGAAGGCATGACTTGGCAGTTCGGGCTAGACTGCTCCCATGAGGCACAGGGTCAGACTGATTTGCATATGGCCATGTCTGGGGTGGCAGAGTGGGCTAAAGAACGGTGATGGATTAAACCCAGATCTGTCGACTGGGTGTGAGTGTTTGATTGGTTAAGATGCTCCATCCATCACCACCTCCTTATGTACAACTCACTTGATTGATCAGAACAAAACTTGTTTTGAAGGAGCCAAGGTGGATCACCTTTTTTTCTGGAATGTTTTGTGGAGATTCATCAAATGGTGTCAAAAATATTGATTTCATTAAGCATGAAAATCATTTGCCATTGCTTAGCAATTTTAAGTTGAAAAATATTTTGTTCATGTTTACACCCAGATGTGCAAGTGATTTAGTTTCTACTAATTGTCTTATTAATGTTCCTATATTCTCTGGTGATATTGGATCTGCATCCCTGACTACGACATTCTTGCCCTCCAGTGACAGTTTCTAATATCTTGCAATTTGTCCATCCTATGTTATATTGGTTTTATTGCTTTTTGTGTTGGTACTTTAATTGCCATTCATCCTGAGCTAATACAAATATTCATCATTGCTGAGTCCCGAGGGGAGCATGGTTTTTAGTAGAATAAACTACCACAATCCATGTGACGGAGCATTCTCTCCCTATCTCACTTTTGTATAACATTCCAATTGCCTAGTATTCCGTTTGAAGCTAATAAATGTTAGGCCTCATTTAGATAATGTTGATGCATGGCAGTACAGCAAGCCTCCTGATGTGCTGTCGTGTGTCAAAAGAAAAGGACAGGAATGCACCATATCTACAAGATGCGGTGCATTCCTGTCCTATATATATATATATGTATATAAATATATACATATATATATATATATTCACTGAAAAAACCATAGGTTATAGACCATATATAGTTAGGAATTTGCATTTACAAAACCTTGAAAATTCACAGAAAAAACCATAGGTTAGAGACCATATATAGTTAGCTGGACATTTTATTGACATAAAACCAATGAAATTCCATATATAGTTAGTTGCACTAACTATATATCGCGCACCCGCAATCCACTGCTGATGATGTCACATATTACATCATTCATGACATGGTCAGTGACATCACTGATGACATCTCAAATGACATCACTGATGACATCACTGATGACATCTCAAATGACATCACTGATGACATCATCTAGTGTCTGTGTGTTTTTGTAAAGTTTAAATATGTTTTACATATTGAAGAATGAGTGGATGTATGGAAGACTGAGTGTGTGTGTGGCTGTCTGGGAGGTGTGTGACTCTGTGCATATCAATGTGTACTTGTATCAGTGATTGTATAAGAGAGTAAGTATGTGTTAGTATATGTGTGAAAAGTATGGTGTTCTGTGTTTAACTGTATAGATGAGGAAATCGAAGTGTGATTGATTCTTCACAGGACTGACTAGGTGTATGAGTGCATATGATAGTGTTGTAATAATGAGTGACTGTATGTATGAGTGATTGTATGGGTGAATGAGTGAATGTGTGTGTAGACGTAGGAATCAGTGAGTGCGTATGTAGTAACTGGTATTGGTGTGTCATGATGTCATCAGTGATGTCATTTGAGATGTCATCAGTGATGTCATTTGAGATGTCATCAGTGATGTCATCAGTGATGTCACTGAAGTATGGTGTTCTGTGTTTAACTGTATAGATGAGGAAATGGAAGTGTGATTGATTCTTTACAGGACTGACTAGGTGTGTGAGTAACTCCATGGATGAGTGGCAGTGTGTGAGTGTCTGCATAGGTGTATGAGTGCATATGATAGTGTTGTAATAATGAGTGACTGTATGTATGAGTGATTGTATGGGTGAATGAGTGAATGTGTGTGTAGACGTAGGAATCAGTGAGTGCGTATGTAGTAACTGGTATTGGTGTGTCATGATGTCATCAGTGATGTCATTTGAGATGTCATTTGAGATGTCATCAGTGATGTCATCAGTGATGTCACTGACCATGTCATGAATGATGTAATATGTGACATCATCAGCAGTGGATTGCGGGTGCGCGATATATAGTTAGTGCAACTAACTATATATGGAATTTCATTGGTTTTATGTCAATAAAATGTCCAGCTAACTATATATGGTCTCTAACCTATGGTTTTTTCAGTGAATTTTCAAGGTTTTGTAAATGCAAATTCCTAACTATATATGGTCTATAACCTATGGTTTTTTCAGTGAATTTCATTGGTTTTTTAAAAGCTAATATCTATAGCTGTAAAATATATTCTTTATTACGTGACGTATCACGTAGCCACTTGAGACGCCTCATGACGCGTCGCATAACCGTGACGTATCAGCTCTGCAGCGCAAACAAAACCCGTAACGTAAGCGTGCCGGAGCACGCTTATAGATATATATATTTTTTTTAACCTTAATTAGACAAAATCCACTCGTGCACATATCTTAAGGCCTTGCAAAGCCACATCAAACAAACAGTCCCTACAATTTTGCCAAGTTTGCTGGAAATCTATTCCCTTAATATCTTTTTTTACTGTTTCTCTTGGTTTTCCCCTTGTTACGCTTACCGGGACGCTACCCGGTACGCGAACCGGACTCTCCAAAAACACAAGATGGTGGACTCCCGTTACGCTGCCGATTAGCTGCCCGGTTCGCGTACCGGGAAGCGCCTCTACCGCGAAAAATCGCGGGGGACTTTAATATCCCCCTCATCAATCCTAGGGGGTCAGGAGGGGTTTACCTTGCCCCCTTTCCTTCATTTCCCCTTCTTTTTCCACCACATCTTGTCTCTCGAACCTACGCTGCCGGTTAGCTGCCCGGTTAGCTGCCCGGTGAGCTGCCCGGTGAGCTGCCCGGTTCGCGTACCGGGACGCGCCTCTACAGCGTAAAATCGCAAAAAAAAATTGTTTTTTATTTTTTGCCCCGCGGGGCACTTTAATATCCCCCTCATCAATCCTAGGGGGTCAGGAGTGGTCTACCTTGCCCCCTTTCCTTCATTTCCCCCTTCGT
Organism: Lissotriton helveticus; assembly: GCF_964261635.1. Lineage (NCBI taxonomy): Eukaryota > Metazoa > Chordata > Amphibia > Caudata > Salamandridae > Lissotriton > Lissotriton helveticus. The sequence continues at coordinate 206,038,353 of NC_136062.1, forward strand.
TTTTCACCACATCTTGTCTCTCGATCGTACCGAGAGACAAGATGGCGGCCGCTCCGGACTGTTTAGAATGTTGACAGACACCGGAGAGCCAATCAGCTTCGCTTCGCGAAGTTCCGTTACGCGTCAGGTACGCGAACCGGGGCGCTAACCGGAGCGCTGTCAAAGATATATATATTTTTTTAAACGTTAATTTCTCAAAATCCACTGGAGCACATATATTGAGACATAGCAAAGGCACGTCGGGCAAACCATATCTACAATTTTGCCAAGTTTCATGTAAATCTATTCAGCCGTTCGAGCTAAAAGTGAGTCCAACCGCCCTATGGAAAAATGAATGGTAAAAACGCGTTTTAGGACCCCCCTTTTTTCTCGGCACCCCTTGACGAAACCCCCCCAAATTTTCAGGGGCTGCTCAGAAACAAAATGTGCCATTTTCCTGAAAATTTCAGCCAATTCCGTCCACAAACGCCAAAGTTATTAGACATAGAATTTTCAGAAATCCCATAGAGAAAAAATCCTAACTATATATACCCACTGGCTATCGCCAGTAGGTAATATACATATATAAACATATATAATCTGCATATCTATATAAATATAAATGCATGCATACATATACATATATGCATACATATGCATGTTATTTACATGAAAGTTTTAAAAACACTAATAAAAGCAAAGCTAAAAAGCCACCTCATTACAAACAGAATGGCTTTAACTTAAACGAGGGCGAGATCTATTGCATTTTCAATGCTTGTTTACTTTGGTTCTATCAAGAAGGCATTCAGATGTGTCACACATTTGCCATAAATTCTGAATGTTAGCACTCTAGTTGCTCATTAGATCACTGTAGTAAAGCTAGTGCTCACCAGGCAAGTCTGCTGCTAATCATGGTTTGCAGCCATTTTCCCGCATTTTTTATCCCGCAGACTTTCAGTCCGCATACCATTATCCCGCAAGGTCATTGACCTCGCATACCATTATCCCGCATTTTTTCAAAATGCATGTGCATTTATCGCGCATGCCTTTACAAAGAATTACGTTTTAAAGGCATGTATGGTAAATGCATTTGCATTGTGAAAACCACGATGACGAGAGAGGTTAGTGGGTTTGTGTTAATTTTTTCGTGGGTTAGTGATTGTGTAGTGTAGTGTAGTGTTGTGTAGTGTAGTGTTGTGTTAGTGTAGTGTAGAGTTGTGGTGGTTGTTTAGTGTAGGGTCATGCTGGGGGTAGTGTTTTAGGGTTTAGGGTTGTGTTGTAGTGTTTGCGTAGTGTAGGGTCATGCTGGGGGTAGTGTTTTAGGGTTTAGGGTAGTGTTGTAGTGTTTGCGTAGTGTAGGGTCATGCTGGGGGTTGTGTTTTAGGGTTTAGGGTTGTGTTGTAGTGTTTGCGTAGTGTAGGGTCATGCTGGGGCTAGTGTTTTAGGGTTTAGGGTAGTGTTGTAGTGTTTGCATAGTGTAGGGTCATGCTGGGCGTAGTGTTTTAGGGTTTAGGATAGTGTTGTAGTGTTTGCGTAGTGTAGGGTCATGCTGGGGGTAGTGTTTTAGGGTTTTGGGTAGTGTTGTAGTGTTTGCGTAGTGTAGGGTCATGCTGGGGTGTAGTATTTTAGGGTTTAGGGTAGTGTTGTAGTGTTTGCGTAGTGTAGGATCATGCTGGGGGTAGTGTTTTAGGGTTTTGGGTAGTGTTGTAGTGTTTGCGTAGTGTAGGGTCATGCTGGGGGTAGTGTTTTAGGGTTTTGGGTAGTGTTGTAGTGTTTGCTTAGTGTAGGGTCATGCTGGGGTGTAGTGTTTTAGGGTTTTGGGTAGTGTTGTAGTGTTTGCGTAGTGTAGGGTCATGCTGGGGTGTAGTGTTTTAGGGTTTTGGGTAGTGTTGTAGTGTTTGCGTAGTGTAGGGTCATGCTGGGGGTAGTGTTTTAGGGTTTTGGGTAGTGTTGTAGTGTTTGCGTAGTGTAGGGTCTTGCTGGGGGTAGTGTTTTAGGGTTTTGGGTAGTGTTGTAGTGTTTGCGTAGTGTAGGGTCATGCTGGGGGGTAGTGTTTTAGGGTTTTGGGTAGTGTTGTAGTGTTTGCGTAGTGTAGGGTCATGCTGGGGGTAGTGTTTTAGGGTTTAGGGTAGTGTTGTAGTGTTTGCGTAGTGTAGGGTCATGCTGGGGGTAGTGTTTTAGGGTTTAGGGTTGTGTTGTAGTGTTTGCGTAGTGTAGGGTCATGCTGGGGGTAGTGTTTTAGGGTTTAGGGTAGTGTTGTAGTGTTTGCGTAGTGTAGGGTCATGCTGGGGTGTAGTGTTTTAGGGTTTTGAGTAGTGTTGTAGTGTTTGCGTAGTGTAGGGTGATGCTGGGGGTAGTGTTTTAGGGTTTAGGGTAGTGTTGTAGTGTTTGCGTAGTGTAGGGTCATGCTGGGGTGTAGTGTTTTAGGGTTTTGGGTAGTGTTGTAGTGTTTGCGTAGTGTAGGGTCATGCTGGGGGTAGTGTTTTAGGGTTTAGGGTAGTGTTGTAGTGTTTGCGTAGTGTAGGGTCATGCTGGGGGTAGTGTTTTAGGGTTTAGGGTTGTGTTGTAGTGTTTGTGTAGTGTAGGATCATGCTGGGGGTAGTGTTTTAGGGTTTAGGGTAGTGTTGTAGTGTTTGCGTAGTGTAGGGTCATGCTGGGGTGTAGTGTTTTAGGGTTTTGGGTAGTGTTGTAGTGTTTGCGTAGTGTAGGGTCATGCTGGGGGTAGTGTTTTAGGGTTTAGGGTAGTGTTGTAGTGTTTGTGTAGTGTAGGGTCATGCTGGGGGTAGTGTTTTAGGGTTTAGGGTAGTGTTGTACTGTTTGTGTAGTGTAGGGTCATGCTGGGGGTAGTGTTTTAGGGTTTAGGGTAGTTTAGTTGTTTAGTGTATGCTAAAGGCATATTAGTTCTAAATGTTTTCGTTATTTTAATTTGCGGCCTAATAGTACATGCGGGATTTTTTTTGCGGACTGATGGTATGCGGGATTTCGTCATATATTCGCTAATCATACTTTCTATGGCAAAATGAACCCCCTCATTTTGTTCCTTTTTAAATTAAATGTTTTAAGAGTTACCACTTTATTCCAATCAAGATGGCTTCAGGTGTGCCATACCTTTGTAATAAGTAGGACTGTTAGCACTCTAGTTGTTCTTTAGAACACTCTGGGACATTCTGTCATTGGGCTGTAGTTGGGCTACATCTGGCTGATATTTGGGCTACATTTGTTTTTTTTGTCTCTGGTGGCCATCTTTGGGCTACATTGGGCTACATTGGGCTACATTGGGCTACATTGGGCTACATTTGGGCTCCAACATATATATAGCCCAATGTAGCCCAATATATATTTTTCAAAGTTAATTTTCGTAAAAACCACTGGAGCCTATATCTTGAGACATAGCAAAGGCACATCGGGCTACCAGTCCCTACAATTTTGCCAAGTTTGGTGTAAATCCATTCAGCCGTTCAGGCTAAAAGTGAGGCCAACCGCCCTATGGAAAATTGCATGGGAAAAACACGTTTTGGGACCCCCCTTTTTTCTCGGCCCCCCCTTGACGAAACCCCCCCAAATTTTTAGGGGCTGCTCAGAAACAAAATGTTCCATTTTCCTGAAAATTTCAGCCAATTCTGTCCTCAAACGCCAAAGTTATTCGACATAGAATTTTCAAAAATCCCATAGGAAAAAAATCCTAACTATATATACCTACTGGCTATCGCCAGTAGGTAATATATATATATAATACACTCCGCAGATGAGCAGCAGCAAAGTCCTCGCCATTTTCCCAGCATACACCGACACGGACCAAAAAGGTAGGTGCAAATTATTTTATTCCATGCAGTATGTCGCCATAACGTTTCGGCCCCTCCGAACCTTGATCACATGACAATGTGAACCAGTCAGACCACATATTATAAAGTGACAGTGCAAGATTTTAAACAGACCATGTGACTTGTTTGTCAATGGAAATAGAAGACATAATATGGCATATTCAAATTAAAATGATCGTGGAGCTGAATAAAAATTACATTCTTTGTTTATCATTCCAAAAGGTGGCTTTTGAATGGGCAAATCTCGCAATAAATGTGCAAATACACAAATGTGCAAAACACCACTGTAAACATCATGTGATTTTGAGGCTGCTATAATAAATGGATAAATACCAATACATAGTCAAAGCCTCTTGTTTATCATTCCAAAAGGTGGCTTTTGAATGTGCAAAACTCACAATAAAAGTGCAAATACACAAATGTGCAAACCATAGCTTTAAACGTCATATGATTATGAGGCTGCAATAATAAATGGATAAATGCCCATACATTGTCAAAGCCTCTAGCGAATTCATTGTTGCATCTAAACAGTTGAAAACACATATGCAGGGGTAAATCCATGTATAAAATACGATGTAGAAAACCAGCTATGAATAAAATTCTCTTGCATTTTGTGCAATCTGCGTTGACTTTGTCATGTTACCAATCAGCCACCTCATAAATCTTATGATATCATTAGTACATGTATAAATATACAAATAACAGCTTATACTAGAAGTCATAGCAGGCTGGATCCTATCCTGTAGTGAACCAAGCACATAAAAAATCAGGAAAGCACTGGAATGAAAAACCTGTTGGTCCCAACAGATTTAACATAGTTATCGCCAGGGTATTGGGTTAAAACCAACAATGTCACATGCGGTCCTAACAAAAAGATCGAGATCACTGAGTCTCTTATAAATCATGGGTTAAATCCCAATACCTGTAAATCTCTACCATCTTCTTGCCAGACATGAAAATGCCAAATGTCTATCTTATCGGTCTGTTGTGCAAAAATGTGCAAACTAAAAGTGTTAAATGTCCCAATAAAACCTATCCACTGTGATTTAAAAATACATTCTATCTAATTAATTTTGTAGGGGAAGAAAATCTCCCATTAGAAATGTAATTGACTGGGCAGTGGAGAATAACTATCACTTGCAGGGTTACAAGTGTTTTTTTGTACCTGCGAGAAAGTCTAGTTCTGGGAGAGCTATGGGTGGCCTGTCTCTCTATGTAGATCTAGATCTTCCAGGCACTTGGTCCTTCCCAGATTGGTCCTCACACGGGATCCAGGCAGTTCGGTTTCATGGAAAGGGGCTACGGTTTTCTGTTTTTAATTTGTATAATACCGAGTCAGCAAATAACCTTACCCCGGTACTGACTGAACTCGAACAAAGGCTGGGACAAGAAATCGCATCTCAGAACAAGGGCCCATCCCATGGGTTGGTGGTGGCGGGGGATTTTAATTGCCATCTCTGTCCTGCATTAGTTAAAGTAAATACAGATTGGGAGCAATGCCCAATTCAGAAGGGGCCTCATTTTTCTCACTCACTTATTGGAGACACTCTTAGGTCACTCCGGCTGAAGTATGACCTAGAGCATACCATCAATATGATAGGCCCACAGCCGGACGGCACACTCCCACCAACTTTTAAAGGCAGGGGCTGTTCATCTATTATAGATTATATTTTGGTCTCGAGATCCCTGGTCAACAAAGTAATTAGCGCAGGGATAGATTGGAACAGCTTCAGTGATCATAACCCGCTTGTTTTAACGTTCATATACAGGGCGGGACGAGGACCTAATGTCCACCACTTGATAGGGGAGAGGGTCACTGACCAAGGCAGGAGACTGAAGTGGTCTAGAATAGACGGGGCAAAATTTTATAAAAACTTGAGCAACATGGGTCTCCGGGCCATAAATGACTGCTTGGATCTGGAAGTACAGGGCGCAAGATTATTAGAAAAGTTTGAGCACATTGCAAATCTGATAGATGGGCTATTGAGGACCAATGTGCCCATACGTAACCTGGTCAATCCCCGGTGGTTTGACCAGAATTGCTCTAAAGCACTGAGGGAATTGAAATGCTCTCTTAAGTTAAAACCACGGGACCCACAAAAAATCAGGGCAAGCAGAGATAAATATAGAAAAGAGACCAAAAGGAGGAAACTTGCTTTGCAGGCAGATGCCTGGGCAGATCTGAGAGAGGCTGGGGAAAGAAGGGACCTAGCGGGGTTCTGGAGAATCATTAATAATCCGACCTTTTTAGAAAATGATTCTCCAGAAATAGGGACCAATATCCTACCGGAGCAGTGGGTTACCCACTTTAGGAGTCTGTACAATCATGATTCAGGTAACTCTGTAGAACTACCAGCATCCCAAAGCCACGCACTACCGGCAGTGTTTACTCTTAAAGAGATCACTGTAGGGATGGAAAGCCTAACCAAGAATAAAGCCCCAGGTCCAGATGGAATTCCCCCTGACCTCTTTCTTAGTAATATAGACCTATGGGCCCCCTTGATGACTAGGGTTTTAAATGCCGCCATCTCCTGTGGTCTCCCCCCATCATGGTCCAAAGCAATTATTGTGCCAATTTTTAAAAAGGGCAATAAGGACGAGCCTAGCTGTTATCGGCCTATTTCCCTGATCGACGTCTCAGCAAAACTTTTGGGAAGGGCAATTTTGAACAGATTGTCAGAGTGGACCGAAGAGAATAACATCTTTTCTGATACCCAATACGGGTTCAGGGCAGGGAGGTCCACCAGCGATCAATGCCTGAACCTATATATGCTGACTGCCAAATACACTCTGGCCAGTGATGAGCCCATTTACATGGGTTTCATGGACCTGGCAGCAGCATTCGATCACGTCAATAGAGGGAAGTTGTGGGACATGATGACAGGTCTGGGGATTGAGAGCGGTCTAATTACCATCTTAAGAGAGCTACACACTGACACCACGGCCACAGTAAGATTTAATAGGGAGGGGGATTGTCTGAGTCCTTTCCATGCAAAAGTGGAGTCAGACAGGGTTGCATCCTCGCCCCTTTTTTGTTCTCCCTTTATATTAATAATTTAGAACAATCACTCTTGGGTCTAAAAGCAGATTCTCCAAGGATTGGGTCGCGGCAAATCCCTGTCCTGCTTTATGCAGATGACGCGGTTCTGCTTGCGCGCACACCCCGAAGTTTGCAAATTTTGATAGATGGGTTCGTCAACTTTATGAGTGACTTGGACCTATCTGTCAACTTAAGCAAGTCTTATGTGCTCCTGGCAGGCAAAAAACCCTCCTCGAAATCAGTTTATACAATAGGCACCCACCGCCTAGAGGAGGTTAAAACGTTCTCCTATCTTGGAGTAACCTTTGATGGTCTTCTCCAATTTAAGTCCCTGGTGGAAGAACGCTGTAATAAAATGATTGCCTCCAATGGGGCCATAGCTGGTTATGGCAGGAGGCTGGGCAGGTGGAGCCCGGAACAGATGATGATCCTGTACGACTCTGTAACATGTTCCAAAGTAAGCTATGGGGCAGAAGTCTGGGGTTTTGTGAATACGGCTAGTATTGAACAGGAAGAGAATAGACACATGAAATCTATCCTGAGGGTACCACCCAGTACTGTTGGATATATTGCTCATAGGGAGCTAGGGAGGCCATACCTGGGGGACTCATTAAAATTGAGGCCAATTGTGGCATGGCTAAAAATTTGGGCAAATCCAGACGCATATTTAACCAGAGAAATTCTACTGGATTGCCTGAGTAGGACTCACTGTATGCGTATCCCCTGGCTCAAATATGTGAGAAACACTCTTGAAGAGTTAGGGTTCGGAAATTTTTTCAGGAACCCCACAACCATCCTAGCACAGCACAAAAAACAAGTAGGGCAAATTTTCCTAGAGCGGAAAATCCAATGTCGTGCGGAGGTTGAAGGAGAGAAAAAGTCTGTGAGGGCTTATAACTTGATCAAGAGTGTGGAGGGTATGGAGCCCTATCTGTATCTTGTACATAATGTACAGGACAGATTCCTTATGTGTCGTTTCAGACTGAACTTACTTCCTTTTCTGTTGGCCTCTCCACCAGGTTTTACCATGTCTATTGAGCAGAAGGGACCCTGCGGCTGCGACAATCGGTCTCCGCAGGATTCCCTTCATTTTATTTTGCTTTGCCCCTATTTTTCTATGCCCAGGCGCAGATTTTTAGTAGACATACTTAAAAAAGCTAAATTGGAACATGCTATGGATGCTTTAGTTTATTTGCAACAAGCCTCTGATCCGCTAACCTTATGTTGTATTATGAATTTTATCAAGGTGGCGGTTCGTTTAAGGATGACGAAGGGAGAGGAATGAACAACTAGGGATTTTATATTTTAAATTTATGGCCCTGTATGTTGGGATTTTTATTGTATTCATGTACAAGGATCTTGACAAAGATTTAATGCTTCTTTTAGCTGTGTATATATTTGTGTGTTTCTATGGTGTCATGTTTTCGATTAAGATCTAATGTTTTTCTCATTTATGTATATATGTGTGTGCTTTTATGGTGTTTTCTAAACACCGAATAAAGATTCTTGAAATGAAATGACTGAACCCAGTCATAAATATCATAATAGCAGATGTTATACTCATTATTTGTCTGGACCTAGCTTGCAGTATAAAATCTCATCATAATTGCCCCCAATTACATGGGACACATTTCTTAGCACGAAGGTCCTATCTTGGAGTTTTGTAAACAAACTGGACTAGCAAAATGGGAGAATACTTGATGTGAATTTCTCGGCTCATGAAGCAATACTGATAATTGGTGTGTACCCTACAATGATGTCTAAATTGGAAAGGAAATCCGGTTGGCTACAATACAATACCTAGGTGAAAGGATTACCTAATCGCTCGCTCTCTGTGATTTAGAAATTTAAAATAATAAATAGTTATCAAAAAGGTAAAACCCAACAATGGGTTAACCTTCTACGATAAAAATGACTACAGTAAAAATATTTTTCATTTCTCCCAACCAGAGTTCAAGGTAAACATGTATGTAAGTCCTCTGTGATGTTCAATCCTCCCGGATGTTTGGTGTCCAGCTGTAATATATACCTGGTTGCAAGTTTGCGGAGCTTAGACTCTCTATCGCCTCCTCGCCTACTTGTGACTACTGCATCAATAACAAAGAATTTAAGGCCCTTAATATCACTGTGGTGGAATTCTTAAAAATGCCTAGCCACAGGATAGGTGTTGTCCTGATTGGCTATTGCCCGAAGATGCTGTAAAATGCGTTTATGAACCGCATGTTTCGTACTCCCAGCATATCTTAACTAACATGGGCAGTGGAGTACGTATATCGCAATTTCGGTCTTGCAGGTGAATACCTTATTGATGTGATGTTCTCTACTACTGAAACCATCTCTATAGGTTTTCATATTGGTACAATGAGTGCATTACTTGCAAGTTTTGCATTTAAAGAAGCCACTATTCGTGTGTAACTATGTAGTTTTTTCATTGTTTTCCGGGCTGGTATTGACCAGTCGGTCTTTCATGGAAGGGGCCCTGCTGAAAGTAATGGATGCTCTCTGAGGTAGGGTGGGACCTATAACTGGATCGCTGAGAATTGTAGGCCAATTTCGGTTGATGATTCTATACCATTTTGTGTGTTGTCTACTGTATCCAGTTATAATTCTGAACGGACTGATCTGTGTAACCAGTTGTATTTTCAATAAGAAATCTCCTGTGTCTTGTACAAAAGACTCTAAAGACTCTAAAGTTCTCACATTGCTTTGTAGGAAATAATCTATGTAAACTGATGTTCTCTCTAAAAGCCCCCCCCCGGCTGAGATGATCGGTCTGCCGGGTGGGTTATCCAGATTTTTGCGAACTTTAGGGATAAAGTATATCGGGGGGGGGAGGGAGGGTTTACAGGAACGTCTATTTTGAGGTATTGAATTAATCCTCTGATATCATTTTTTTATTTTTCCACCTAATCAGCTTTTGATGGTACTCCTGCTGTGTTGCTTTCATAGTTGCCGCATTGATGCGCTCATAACAGTGTCTATCATTGAGCTTCAGATAGGCCTCTTTGTCATAGTTTGCTCGTGTCAAAAGTACAATGTTGCCTCCCTTGTCACTTCCTCGGACAATTATATCTTTATCTTTGCTCATCCTGGTTACCAACGCCTGTTGCGATTGCTTATCGTATTTGCCCTTTTGATTGTAAATGTGTCTCTGAAGACCTTTCAGTTGTGAAGTGACATTTTCATGAAAAATGTCTATTGCATCTCGGGGCATTAGGGGATTGAAAGTTGATGGAGGCTTGAACAGAGTCCTTGGGGCTATTTCTTTGAGAGGTAATGTAGCTGTTTCTGATCTTACCTCTTGCCCAGAACATACACCATTTCCCACACGCTCGGTTTCCCACAGTTATACTATACTATAAATAAATATAAATATATATATATATATATATATATATATATATATATATATATATATATATGTATATTTTACCTACTGGCGGTCGCCAGTAGGTAGTTATAGTTAGGATTGTTTTCCATAGGGAAATCGCAACATTCTATTGGGAATAACTTTGGCGCCGGTTGAGGAATCTGCCTGAATTTTTTTTCAAATTTGCCTTGCGGCGCTCCGGTCCTTCCCTGAAGGGGGGATTCGTAAAGCGGGGGCCGAGATAAAAGGGGGGTCCCAAAACGTGTTTTCCCCATGTTAATTTCCTTAGGGCGGTTGGACTCACTTTTAGCCCGAACGGCTGAATGGATTTCCACCAAACTTGGCAAAATTGTAGGGACTGGTAGCCCAATGTGCCTTTGCTATGTCTCAAGATATGTGCTCCAATGGATTTTGAGTAATTTAGGTTCAAAAAAATATATATATCTATAAGCGCGCCCCGGTACGCGCACCAGGGAGCGCACCAAGCGCGCTACGCGAGTTCGCGCGCGGAAAGCTGATTGGCTCTCGGGTGTCTGTCAACATTCCAAACAGTCCAGAGCGGCCGCCATCTTGTGTCTCGGTAGGGTCGAGACACAAGAGGTGGCAAAAACAAAGGTGGAAATGATCAAAAGGGGGCAGGGTAGACCCCCCCTGACCCCATAGGTTTGATGTGGGGGCCATAAAAGGGCCCCGCTGGGCATAAAAAATGCTTTATTTTTTTTATTTTTTTCGCGGGGGGAGCGCCCGGTACGCGCACCGGGGAGCGTACCGGGGAGCGTACCATGGGGAAAAAAGAATGACAGTTTTTTAAAAATGTTGCATTTTTTTATAAATTGGAGGTAGTTCTAAAAAGAACAGTTTTTTTTAAATTCTTTTTGTTGTTTTATATTTTTTATACTTTTTTAGAACGATTTTATATTTTTTGGGATTTCTGAACAATTTTTTATTTTTTTTGTAGTTTTTTCTGGGGTCAAACAAAACACAGAGAATTGCAAACAGCTCAACTGGAGCAAAAAAAATTGAAAAAAATTAAAGTTGCTTGGTGCAGTGATGGTTGTCTGCAGCTCGATTGAGTAAAGTGATGCTTTGCTCACCATATGAAATTGTTTTGTTGCAAAATTTGCAAACAAATTTAAAATTTACAAACTTGGTTTGTACATTAGGGACGATCTCCCTAGCCTCTGCATCCGATAGAGTGGGTTGATTGGAGGCGGCTTGAAGAAAAAGGATGGGGAGAGTCCTTGGTCAGTTCCCTGACCTCTGCTGCCGAATAATTGTTCGGGTGCTTCCTCTGCATATGTCGAATCATAGTGTGGTTCCCAAAAGAATACTTCTTGTTTGGGTTCCCTCTTGACAGTTGTTGGCCACAGATGAGGCAAGTCACCTTAGCTGCATTCACCTTTTTTGCACCCCTTGGCATCTTGTAAAAGTTCCAAATAAAATGTTCCTTGGGTCTGTATGGAGAATTGTCCTCAGGCAGAAAGTCCCCCTCCTCCTTCTCCTCTTCGTGCTCCTCTTCTTCTTGACCACCAATCTGGTCTTGTGGTGGTCCTTGTGGTGGTGGTGGAGGTGGTGGTGGTGCAGATGCACCTGCAGCTGCTACTAGTGAAGCCATTTCTCACAGAATGAATGCAGGTCTTCTTCACTCATACAACAAAGTGAAAATGAGGAAAAAAGGTGGGGTCTTTTATCATTTGGAAAACAAAACTGTTGTGAACCAATCAAAAGTGTTATTTTCAGGTCTCATGAACTGGGCTTTCTCATCATTTGGAAACCAAAAGTGTTCTGAACCAATCAAAAGTGTTATTTTCAGGTCACATGACCCGACGCGCTTACGCTACGCGCCCTGGTGCGCACCCGGGGGCGCGCCCGTAGTCGTGCCCCGGGGCGCGCCCGGCGGCGCTTACGTTGCGCGATCGTATGCGCTCGGGTGCTTCCGGGTGCGCTTACGTAGTGCGTCATATGACGCATCACGCGGCTACGCGATACTTCACGATGTTGTTTTCGTTCGCGGGAATAGCGCTAACCGGAAGCTCACTGGTATGCGCCTCGGGGCGCGCCGTAACATTGCACTCACCGGTGAGCGCATCGGTACGCGCTCCGGGGCAAAAAAAAAAAAAATACTATTACATAATTATACAATATAAAATTCGTTATAAAAAATATTACTTTTCATACCTATAGAGATTTGCTAATAAAAAACCATTGAAATTCACTGAAAAAAACATAGGTTTCACACCAGTTATAGTTAGGAATTAGCATTTAAAAAACCTATTAAATTCACTGAAAAAACCATAGGTTTCACACCAGTTATAGTTAGCTGGAAATTTGACTCGCATAAAACCATTGAAATTCCCACGTTATAGTTAGTTGGACTCACTATAACTTGCGCGTGCAATGCACTGCTGATGACGTCACATATTACATCACTCATGACATGGTCAGTGACATCACTCATGACATCACTGATGACACCATCCTTGTGACACAGTGACAGACCTCCTTTCACTGTAATGTAACCCTTGAAACACATATTCAAAAATAGAAACTAAAATTTTCAAAAAAATGGAGATACCCATATCAGTTACAACAACCAATTCAGTAATTCCACCATCTATATACACATCCACTCATTCACAAACAGTTCTACATAGTCACTCATACATATACTCACTCATCATATGTGTGATACACCTATACATCCTGTTACAAACCGACAGTCATCCAAAAGTTACTCACACACATACTCACACATGCAAATACACTATTGAACATCCATTTATTTACATATACAGCTATACACACACTACCACCTTATTTCTAAGGAAACTTACACATACTTACTCTCTTAAACAATCACTTATAGAAACACATACTTATTTAAACAGGAACTCCTACAATCTCATACTCTCACATATACTCACTTACATACATCAATATTCACATATACTAGATAAAAACATATGTAGTTACTGATAAAGACACTAGTGAGACAGTCATTTACTCACTAACACACACATATACACACTCATCCACCCATATAGTCCTGCACATATGCTGTCTTCAAAACACATACAGAGAGTCAGTTATTCATGCATCTATGTGCTAAGTAATACCCCCACCAAACCATACAAACACTCATACTGATACTAAAACAAACATCTAATAACCCACATACATACACATGTAGCTACTTACCAACCCATGCAGCCACTTATACAGAAAGTGAAACACTAATCCTTATATTTAAATATTTAAACATTACTCACTAATATATGTATTGCCTAAGAGACACTTAATAAGCCAGTTAACCAATCATTAAAAAAAAACATCTAAACACTTATTTAAACATTTATTCTTCCATCAACTTTTACATATACATATATAACACATATTTATTTCTCGGAAAGACACACATTCACTGGATGGTGTCATCAGTGATGTCATGAGTGATGTCACTGACCATGTCATGAGTGATGTAATATGTGACGTCATCAGCAGTGCATTGCACGCGCAAGTTATAGTGAGTCCAACTAACTATAACGTGGGAATTTCAATGGTTTTATGCGAGTAAAATTTCCAGCTAACTATAACTGGTGTGAAACCTATGGTTTTTTCAGTCAATATATATATATATCCATATTACCTACTGGCAGTCGCCAATAGGTAGTTATAGTTAGGACCTTGTTTCTATTCAAAAGCACTTTTTCTTTTCCCAATAACTATGGCGCCGGTTAACGAATCTTCGCAAATTTTTCAAAACTTGTGGAGCGCTCGGGTCAGCCCCTATCTTGAAAGTTTTGGGGTGATTTGACAAGCGGGGGCCAAGAAAAAAGGTGGGTCCCAAAACGTGTTTTCTCCATGTCAATTCCCATAGGAAACTTTATACACGGCTACAGCCCGAACTGCTGAACGGAATTACACCACATTTGGCAAAAAGGTAGCCCTTGTTTTAGAAAGAACTCTTTTTCTTAAATGGTGTAAATCCGTTCAGTAGTTGCTGAGAAAATAAAAAAATTAAAGTTTTGATATTTAGAGACACAGAAGATCCGGGGACCCTCCAGACCAGGCGCTTTATTCTAATTGGCTGTCAACACTCAAACCAGGAAGTGTTGGCAGCCATCTTGTGCCTTGGTAACCAAGGCACAAAAAAAAGAAAAACAACGGCAAAAAACAAGAAAAAGGAGCAGGGTAGAAACACCCTAGGCCTGCTCAGGGGGTCCACAAGGACCCCCAGAGCTCAAAAAAGCAATTAAAAAAAATCGTCCGAATTTGCGATGGTTGTGCGAATCCAGCCCAAAAAAAACTCAGCGTAATTGGTCTTGAGGCTCCCGGGTAGGCCAGGTCCCGGGAGCAGTGAAATGAATGGGTGGGGGGCCCCAATCCCCCCAAAGTGCCCTGGGGACTGCCACCTCCCTGGGGCTTGAATAAAGAGTTGCGGGGGGCACGCAGCCCTCCCGCAGCTTCTGGGACCGCCACTCCCGGGGCTTCTTTTTTAATGGTTGGGGGGACTCCAAGGCCCCCCCAAGCCCTGGGGACCACGACCCCCAGTGCTTTTATTGTTTATTTTGCAGGGGCACACAACCCCCCGCTGCCCCTGGGACCGCCACCCCCTGGGGCTTTAAAAAAAAACAACTACACCTGTGTGGGGGGCTCGAGCCCCCCCCACATGCCACAAGGACTGCCACCTCCCCAGGGCACTAATATTCAAATTTGGAGGTCAGTGACGGACCCCTGAGCCCTGGGGACCACCAACTCCCTGGTGCTTTGCCAATGGTGGGAGGGGGCCGCGTTGCCCCCCTCCTGGAGCCTGTGATGGCCCTGGGGACCGCCACCCCCCCCCGGGGCCGGCTCCTGAAGTGTCCCGAGGTGCCCACCCCAGGACACTGCTGTTTGCTATGGCAGGGTAGGAGCCGCGCGGCTCCCGCCCTGTCATAGTAAACTTGGTTTGTATTTTGAAAGCAAGAGCAGGAAACCTGCTCTCGCTTCCAAAATCCAAACCAGATTGCTTTTCCAAAAAAGGGAGCTGCATGTTAGCAGCTCCCCATGTGGAAAAGCAATGCCGTCTCCCGCAGGAGGCGGGGAGCCGGCAGGGACTATGGGGGCATCGGGGCTACCCCCACGGTCCCCAACAAAGAGGCCAGGCCCTGCGGGATAGGGTCCCGGGGCCAAAATTGGCTTAGGAGGGGGTCCACTCGGCCCCTCTCCTTCAAAACGAAAAAATAAATGTAAAAAAAGAGGCACAGCCCCAGTGGATGGGGTCCCCAGGGCTAATAATAGAGGCTTCAGGAGGGGGGCCATGCAGCCCCTTTCCTAGTTTAAAATGTAAATAATAATAATAATAATAAAAAAAATTATGGTCATGCCCCAGGCTATGTGGTACCCGGGGCCGAAATTGGCCTCGGGAGGGGTGGATGCGGCCCCCTTCCCATTTACATGTTTAAAAAAAAAAAGGAGATAAGGCCCTGGGGGATGGGGTCCCTACAGCCCAAAAAAAGGAAAGAGGAGGGGGGCCACACAACCCCCTTCTTAGTTTTTTTTTTAAACAGCCGTATCTCGGCTAGGCCCCGCCCCCATCCTGCAACACTCAGCAAACGCACCCCCTGGTGCATTGTAAGTTGGGGAATTAATTCCCCTTGAATACTGAGGGTCCCTGGGGGCCAACTAGCCCATCAGTACCTCCAGTATGAGCCAGGCAGTTGCGTTCCAGAGAGGTGTTCAGAGGCCATGCCCCTTATTACACCTCTCTGCAACTCAGCTCTCTGGTGCTCAGTGGAGGTACCTGGTGGGCTAGTTGGAGCCCAGGGACCCTACGGATTTAAGAGGACTTAATCCCCCAACTTAAAACGCGCCAGGGTCCAACTAGCCCACCAGGTACCTCCAGTTAGCACCACAGAGCTGCGTTGCAGAGGGTTGTAAAAAGGGGCATGGCATCTGAACACCTCTCTGCCAGGCAGCTCCCTGGAGTATACTGGAGGTACCTGGTGGGTTAGTTGGACCCCAGGGGCCCTTAGGGGACTTCATTCCGTAACTTAAAACGCACCACAGGACGTGTTTGCACAGTGGTAAAGGGAGGGGGGGGGCTGAGTTGACATGTGTGCAAACACGTCCTGTGGCGCATTTTAAGCTGGGGAATTAATTACTCTTCAATCTTGAGGGTCCCTGGGGGCCAACTAGCCCACCAGGTACCTCCAGTAAGCGCCACTGTGCTGCGTTGCAGAGAGGTAGCCCAGGCCCGCCCCTTTTTACATCTCTCTACAATGAAGCTCTGTGGCACTTACTAGAGGTACCTGGTGGGCTAGTTGTACCCCAGGAACCCTCAAGATTCAAGGGGACCTAATCCCCCAACTTAAAATGCGCCACAGGGTGCATTTGCACAGTAGTAAAGGGAGGGGGCGGGGCCTGAGGTGATATGTGTTCAAACATGCCCCGTGACACGTTTTAAGTTGGGGAATTAATTCTTCAATCCTGAGGGCCCTTGGTGGCCAACTAGCCCACCAGGTACCTCCAGTAAGTGCCACAGACCTGTGTTGCAGAGAGGTGGTCCAGGCAAAGACCCTTTTTACACCTCTCTGCAACGCATCTCTGTGGCACTTACGGGAGGTACCTGGTGAGCAAGTTGGACCCCAAGGACCCTCAGGATTCAAGGGGACTTAATCCCCCAACTTAAAACATGCCACGGGTCGTCTTCACACAGTGGTGAAGGGAGGCGGCGGGGCCTGAGGTGACTTGTGCAAACAAGCCCTGTGGCGCGTTTTAAGCTGGGGAATTAATTCCCTTTCAATCTTGAGGGCCCCTGGGGGCCAACTAGCCCACCAGTTACCTCCAGTAAGCACCACAGGTCTGCGTTGCAGAGAGGTAGCCCTGGGCCATGCCCCTTTTTACACCTCTCTGCAACGCAGCTCTGTGGGGCTTACTGGAGGTACCTAGTGGACTAGTTGGACCCCTGGGACTCTCAGCATTCAAGGGGACTTAAACCCCCAAACTTACAATGCACTAGGGGGCGTGTTTGCAGAGTGGTGGAAAAAGGGGGCATGGCCTTTGTCTACCTCTCACCAATCCCACTGCATGGGGCTTACTGGAGGTAAAAGGTAGGCTAGTTGGTCCCTAGAGGACCACCAGCAGTGAAGGAGACTTCAATCCCCATCCAAGAGTCTGCCAGGGGGCGTGTTTGTAGAGTGGTAGGCAAAGTGGGCTTTGCCTGGTATGAGTACTTCCCAGTGCTGCTGTGTGGGACTGACCCAATAGTTTGGGAAATTGGCCCCCAAGGATGTCCTTGCGGGCCAACTACCCCTCTTGTTACCCCCAGTAAGTCCCACACAGTGGGATTGCTAGAACGTCCTTGAAGCCCATGCCCCCCTTTCTCTACCACTCTGCAAACGTACATTGTGGCAGACTACGGGATGGGGGAGGAAGTCCAATTTAGTCCTGAAGGAGTTTGGGGGCCAAGAATCCCTCCAGGTACCTCCTGTAAGTACTAAGCAGCGGAATTCCTGAGCGTTGATTGGACGCCCAGCACCCTTTCTCCACCACTCTGCAAACGTGACTACTAGTTAAAGTAGCATATTTCTGCACCTCTGACTCAGAGGTAGTTTTAATCCCCCTGCCCTATTATGTACTAGGGCTTTACAGAGGAGGTCATGCTAATCAAAGGGGTACCCCGACGCATAGTGTTCCCTAGTGTATGTAGGTGTTTTCACTGTATTCAAAGTGTCTTTTAGCATAGCACTGGCTCTAGGCCTGGTTAGTCAGAGTCAGTTACCACCAGTACCCGTCTGAAAAAGTTGTGGGCATAGGATGGTTTTGCAACAAGGCCTCTTTCTGCTCCTCTGTTGGTTCTTTCTGCACATGTCTTGCTTCTACCTGCACTTTTCTTCGTCTTTGTGGACTTCTGTTGCTTCTTTCTGCATTTCTAAACACCAATAACTACAAACCCACTCACTGATTCTTAGGTTTACACACACATCCACTCACTCACCCGTACAGTCACTCATACTTATGGTCACTCAGTACAGGACTATCATATGCACTCATACACCTAAAAAAACACTCACACACCGCCACTCATCCATAGAGGTACTCACACAACTAGTCAGTCATGCAAATAATTAATTACACTGCCATTTACTCACCTATACAGTTATACACACTCCAGATCAATTACTCCTACAAATAGTAGCACATTCTTACACTCTTATACAATCACTGATACAAGCACACACTCATCCATACAGCCACTCTCACAATAACACACTCTCACTTACAGCAATGTATATACTCCAACACACATATGTACTGCCTTTGACATATGTAGTTACTAACACATGTACCACTGAGATATTTATTCACTCACTAACACACCCATACACACACTCCCCCATCCATACAGTCCATCACAGATGCACTCTTGAAACCATGCACCCAGCAAATCACTCACTCACACATCTATGCACAGAGTCACACACTCCCCACCCACACAAACACTCAGGCAACCCTACAGATACTCAGACAACCAATCAATAACCCATATAGACACTCATGTAGCTATTCGCAAACCCATGCAGCCGCTTTCACACCAACAGACAGACGGATACAGACTTTTCACACAGTTTACTCACTAACCCATGCATTCAGTAAGATGCATATAATCACTCGATTATAGAGTCAGTCACACACCTACTAATTGATCCATTCAGACACTTATACACCCACTGATTCTTCAATACGCCTTTCCCTATATATATTAAATATATTTAAACTTTACAGAAACACACAGTCACTGGATGATGTCATCAGTGATGTCATTTGAGATGTAATCAGTGATGTTATGAGTGATGTCACTGACCATGTCATGATTGATATATTATGTGACGTCATCAGCAGTGCATTGCAGGGGCACGAGTTATAGTTAGCTGAACTAACTATAACGGGGGAATTTCTATGGTTTTGTATGAGTGACATTTCCAACCAACAATAACTTTCCCTAAAACCTATGTTTTTTTCAGGGAATTTCTAAGGTTTTTTAAATGCTCATTTCTAACTATAACGTGCCTGAAACCTATGGTATATATATATTCACTGAAAAAACCATAGGTTTCACACACGTTATAGTTAGGAATTAGCATTTAAAAAACCTTAGAAATTCACTGAAAAAAACATAGGTTTCACACATGTTATAGTTAGCTGGGCATTTCGCTCATACAAAACCATTGAAATTCCCCCGTTATGGTTAGTTGTACTCACTATAACTCGCGCGCCCGCAATCCACTGGTGATGATGTCACATGTTACATCACTCAAGACATGGTCAGTGACATCAGTGACATCACTCATGACGGCATGCCCACTGCGCCGGCCTCCATAAGAAGGGCAGTGGGAGGGAGGAGCAGCTGGGAGGCAGGAGCGGGCGGCGAATGGGCTCGCAGGGGGGCGGGCCGCAGGGATGCAGCGACAGGAGAGTGCGAGGGAGGGGAGCGGGAGGGGGATACAGAAGGCACAAAACGGGGGGCAGGGGTACAAAGAAGGGCAAAACAGTGGAGGAACTAAGGCACAAATACAGAAGAAAGAGGCACAATATTATGTTAATACAGCAGAAAGAGACGCACAATGCAGTACAAGTGAACCAGTGGCACGAGGGCAGGAAGCGGCAGAATCAGGCAGCGGGGCGGCACAGGCAGTGTCACAGGAGGACCGTGAGGCGTCAGAGGGGGGGCGACCTACCTGTACTCAGGGTCAAGGGTCGCAATTACAACAACCTATTAGGTAATTCCAACATCTACATACACATCCACTCATTCAACAACAGTCCTATATACTCACTCATACATGTACTCACTCATCATGTGTACTCATACACCTATACATCCTGTTACACACTAATACTCATCCATATAGTTACTCAGACACATAATCACACATGCAAATAAACTATCAAAAATCAATTTACTTGATTATACTGCTATATACACACCACTACACATACTACTACAGAAACGTACACATATTTACTCTCTTAAACAATCAATTATAAAAACACATACTTATTTATACAGGTACTCTTCCAAATTGTCACTCTCACATATACTAACATATACTAGTTTAAAACATATCTAGATACACATGAATATACTATTGAGACAATCATTCACTCATTAATCCACCCATACATACAATCATCTACCCATACAGTCTTGCACACATGCTGTCTTCAAAACACATACAAACAGTGAGTCACTCATTCATGCATCTGTGTGCTAAGTAATATAGCCTACCGAACCATACAGACACTCATACTGATACTCAAAAAAACAACTTATAACCCATATACACACTCATGTAGCTACTCATCAACCCATGCAGCCACTTATACACAAAGTGAGACACAGATACATATATTTAAAAATGTTAACATTACTCGCTAATACATGTATTCACTAAGATACACTTAATAAATCAGATAACCAATCTTTTTTACAAAAATATCCATTTAGAGACTTATTTACCCATTTATTCTTCCATCGACATTTAGATATACACATATAAAAAATATGTGTTTTTCAGAAAGACACACATTCACAGGATGATGTCATCAGTGATGTCATTTGAGATGTCATCAGTGATGTCATGAGTGATGTCACTGACCATGTCATGAGTGATGTCATATGTGACATCATCAGCAGTGGATTGCGGGCGCGCGAGTTATAGTGAGCACAACTAACTATAACGGGGGATTTTCAATGGTTTGTATGAGCAAAATGCCCAGCTAACTATAACATTTGTGAAACCTCAGGTTTTTTCAGTGAATTTCTAAGTTTTTTTAAATGCTAATTCCTAACTATAAAGTGTGTGAAACCTATGGTTTTTTCAGTGAATTTCAAAGGTTTTTTCAGAGCTAATTCCAAACTATAGCGTGTGTCAAACCTATGGTTTTTTCAGTGAATTTCAAAGGTTTTTTCAAAGCTAATTCCTAACTATAACGTGTGTTAAACCTATGGTTTTTTTAGTGTATTTGCAAGTTTTTTTTTAAATACTAATTTCTAACTATATCAGGTGTGAAACATATGGTTTTTTCAGTGAATTTCCAAAGTTTTTAACATGCTAATTTCTGTATCAATTTTTATATTTTTTATATATTTATTTTTCACAAACTGCCTTTGTATTTTATAATAGATTGACTGTATTCAGTAATATGCAATGCCACAGCTACTTTTTATGATTTGGTTAAAGTTGAACAGTATAGTCTACATCTTTAATCAACAATACACACTTAAATTTGTTATTTTCCTTTTTTTGGTGTTTTTTTCCAACGTTCGCGCACCGTGCGCGCACCTTGCCAATTTTTTTTATTTTTTTTTTAACATTTGTTTGGGCCTTAGGGGTCCTTTAGGGACCCCCTGAGAAGGCCTAGGGGGTCAGGGAGACTCTACCCTGCCCCCTTTTCACATTCTCGACTTTTGGTTTTCACTCTCTTCTGCCTCATACACAAAATGGCGGCTAAAGGGTGTGAGCACCGTGCGCGCACCTCGCGATTTAAAAATCTGAGAAGGCCTAGAGGGCCAGGGACACTCTACCCTACCCCCTTTTCACGTTCTCCACTTTTAATTTTCACTCTGTTTTGCCTCGGGAGGTGCGTGCACCGTGCGCGCACCTCGCGGTTTAAAAAACCTCTCTACCCTGCCCCCTTTTCATGTTCTTCACCTTTATTTTGCCCTCTTTACTGCCCCGCACTGACAAAATGGCGGCCAACACTTCCTGGTTTCCACCGATTCGAATGTTGACAGACGTCTAACAGCAAATCAGAATTCCACTCGCGCACAATGGTGCACGCACGGTGCGCGCTTATAGATATATACATTTTTTCAAATTCGATTTTCTCAACAACTACTGGAGGGATTCACACCATTTAAACAAAAGGGCGATCTGCGAATCAGACTCTAACATTTTGACAAATTTCTTGGAATTCCGTTCAGCCGTTCGGGCTGTAGCCGTGTCTAATCGTCCTATGGATAATAACATGGGGAAAACACGTTTTGACACCCCCCTTTTTTCTCAGCCACCACTTGACGAATCACCACAAAACTTTCAGGGAAGGAGCGGAGCGGAGCGGGCCATCTTCTTTGAGAAATTCATGAAGATTCATCCACCGGCGCCAAAGTTATTCCCAATACAATGTTGCGGATTTCCTATGGAAACTAGGTCCTAACTATAACTACCTACTTGCGACCGCCTGTAGGTACTGTAGGTAATATATATATATATATATATATATATATATATATATATATATATATAGAGAGAGAGAGAGAGAGAGAGATAGATAATATATATATCCCCTACTGGCAGTCGCCAGTAGGTAGTTATAGTTAGGACCTATTTTCCATAGGAAATCCGCAACATTCTATTTGGAATAACTTTGGCGCCGGTCGACGAATCTTCGCAAAATTGTCGAAACTGGTGAGGCGCTCTGGTCCGGTCCTATCCTCAAAGTCTTGGGGTGATTCGTGAAGCGGGGTCTGAGAAAAAAGGGGGTCCCAAAACGTGTTTTCCCCATGCAATTTTCCATAGGTACCATTCATCGTGGCTACAGCCCGAACGGCTGAACAGAATTACACCAAAATTGCCAAGGAGGTAGTCTTTGGTTCAGACTTGTGCCTTTTGCTTAAATGGTGTAAATCCGTTCAGTAGTTTCTGAGAAAATTACAAGTAAAAGTACATATATATCTATGGTTTCGGTGGATGCACGTATCTTGCACGCACAGTAAGCGCACGTCCCGATCACAAGCTGAATGCTAATTAGCTGTCAAGTGGTTGTTCGAAACCAGGAATTGTTGGTAGCCATTTTTTTCCTCGGTAGAAGCGAGGATCTAGAAAATAGTGGGACAAGTGTTTAAAAGGTATAAGGGGGCATGTAAGAAATATTTTGATCATCTAGACCTGCTCATGGGCTCCCAAAGGACCCCTAGGATCCCCCCAATTTTTTTTTGGGGGGGACGGAGAAATGTGCGTTGGGTGCATGGATCCGCCGTAATAAAAATAAAAAACGAAGCGGGCGCTCATGTACTTGTTTAAGCATTAGCTACCTGGGAGGGCAAAATACTGGGGTCTAAAATATTACATTTGATGGGGGTCCACAGGGGCCCTGTAACCCGCCATTACTCGGTGCTACAAAATAAATGGGTGAGGGAGCTTAAAGGTCTGTGTAAGCCCTGGGGATTACCACCCTCCAGGGTTATTAATTTTTTGAGAGGTGGGCCGCATGGTCTAGATTCTTGAGCAGTCGAAAGCCTTGGGGAACACGACCCCCCCAGGAGCGACTACTGCTGTGTGTCGGGAAGTCTACCCCCGGGACACTGCTGTTTGCAATGGCAGGGCGGGAGTTGACGTTCCCGTTGTGTCATAGCAAAGTTGAGGGCATATTAACAAGTGCCATTTCGCCGCAATTTTTGTAAAGACGCTAAAAATGCGGTGAAAATTATATCGCCCTATTTACTAGGTGATGCTAAGATGCATTAATGCATGTTAGCAGCCGGTTTGCCAAGGGCTCGCCTCGTATCTCCAATGAGTTGCAATCTAGGTGTTCTCAGTGGAAAGGTAGGTGTTTCTATGAGAATATAAAAAGGAAGAGGGAGGTATGACAATAGTGTTGTATTTTCAAGGCAGTACTGGATTTGAGGACTGATAGGAAAACTTTTGCTAATTGCGGTTTATGTCGGATCCTAACATCTGTTCTGAAGTAGACTTAAGCATGTTTAATATGCGATGTGGCAGATTTAGAAGTACATTACGTCACTATTGCATCACTTTTAACATGGGAAAGTGACGCGAAAGTGGTGCAAGGGGTTTGTAAATCTACAATAGGGGGTGGGGTCGCACACTACTCACACACCAGCGGGATCGCCCCTAAGGACTGTGGTAAGTGTAGTTCGTGTTCCGCGATGAATCTTCTTTTGATTCTCTGCTATCTTCGCTATCTTCGCCATCCCTGGACACGTGTTTCGGGGTATTTACTGCTCATCAGCACGGATTAGGCCGTGTTCTGGGGTTGCCGGTGGCTGCCAAATATTGCCAGGTTTAGTACCACTCAGGCGCGCAGGTGCGGGGTCCCAGGCTCGTCAGCCAACTGCTCGAGGGAGCTTTAACATTACAATAGGGGGTGGGGTCGCACACTACTCACACACCAGCGGGATCGCCCCTAAGGACTGTGGTAAGTGTAGTTCGTGTTCCGCAATGCATCTTCTTTCGATTCTCTGCTATCTTCACTATCTTCCCCATCCCTGGACACGTGTTTCGTGGTATTTACCCCTCATGGTATTTACCCCTACTCACACACCAGCGGGATCGCCCCTAAGGACTGTGGTAAGTGTAGTTCGTGTTCCGCGATGCATCTTCTTTCGATTCTCTGCTATCTTAGCTATCTTCGCCATCCCTGGACAAGTGTTTTGGGGTATTTACCCCTCATCAGCAGGGATTAGGCCGTGTTCTGGGGTTGCCGGTGGCTGCCAAATATTGCCAGGTTTAGTACCACTCAGGCGCGCAGGTGCGGGGTCCCAGGCTCGTCAGCCAACTGCTCGAGGGAGCTTTAACATTACAATAGGGGGTGGGGTCGCACACTACTCACACACCAGCGGGATCGCCCCTAAGGACTGTGGTAAGTGTAGTTTGTGTTCCGCGATGCATCTTCTTTCGATTCTCTGCTATCTTCGCCATCCCTGGACACGTGTTTCGGGGTATTTACCCCTCATCAGCAGGGATTAGGCCGTGTTCTGGGGTTGCCGGTGGCTGCCAAATATTGCCAGGTTTAGTACCACTCAGGCGCGCAGGTGCGGGGTCCCAGGCTCGTCAGCCAACTGCTCGAGGGAGCTTTAACATTACAATAGGGGGTGGGGTCGCACACTACTCACACACCAGCGGGATCGCCCCTAAGGACTGTGGTAAGTGTAGTTCGTGTTTCGGGATGCATCTTCTTTCGATTCTCTGCTATCTTCGCTATCTTCGCCATCCCTGGACACGTGTTTCGGTGTATTTACCCCTCATCAGCAGGCATTAGGCCGTGTTCTGGGGTTGCCGGTGGCTCCCAAATATTGCCAGGTTTAGTACCACTCAGGCACGCAGGTGCGGGGTCCCAGGCTCGTCAGCCAACTGCTCGAGGGAGCTTTAACGTTACAATAGGGGTTGGGGTCGCACACTACTCACACACCAGCGGGATCGCCCCTAAGGACTGTGGTAAGTGTAGTTCGTGTTCCACAATGCATCTTCTTTCGATTCTCTGCTATCTTAGCTATCTTCGCCATCCCTGGACAAGTGTTTTGGGGTATTTACCCCTCATCAGCAGGGATTAGGCCGTGTTCTGGGGTTGCCGGTGGCTGCCAAATATTGCCAGGTTTAGTACCACTCAGGCGCGCAGGTGCGGGGTCCCAGGCTCGTCAGCCAACTGCTCGAGGGAGCTTTAACATTACAATAGGGGGTGGGGTCGCACACTACTCACACACCAGCGGGATCGCCCCTAAGGACTGTGGTAAGTGTAGTTCGTGTTCCGCGATGCATCTTCTTTCGATTCTCTGCTATCTTCGCCATCCCTGGACACGTGTTTCGGGGTATTTACCCCTCATCAGCAGGGATTAGGCCGTGTTCTGGGGTTGCCGGTGGCTGCCAAATATTGCCAGGTTTAGTACCACTCAGGCACGCAGGTGCGGGGTCCCAGGCTCGTCAGCCAACTGCTCGAGGGAGCTTTAACATTACAATAGGGGCTGGGGTCGCACACTACTCACACACCAGCGGGATCGCCCCTAAGGACTGTGGTAAGTGTAGTTCGTGTTCCGCGATGCATCTTCTTTCGATTCTCTGCTATCTTAGCTATCTTTGCCATCCCTGGACAAGTGTTTTGGGGTATTTACCCCTCATCAGCAGGCATTAGGCCGTGTTCTGGGGTTGCCGGTGGCTGCCAAATATTGCCAGGTTTAGTACCACTCAGGCGCGCAGGTGCGGGGTCCCAGGCTCGTCAGCCAACTGCTCGAGGGAGCTTTAACATTACAATAGGGGGTGGGGTCGCACACTACTCACACACCAACGGGATCGCCCCTAAGGACTGTGGTAAGTGTAGTTTGTGTTCCGCGATGCATCTTATTTCGATTCTCTGCTATCTTCGCTATCTTCGCCATCCCTGGACACGTGTTTCGGGGTATTTACCCCTCATCAGCAGGGATTAGGCCGTGTTCTGGGGTTGCCGGTGGCTGCCAAATATTGCCAGGTTTAGTACCACTCAGGCGCGCAGGTGCGGGGTCCCAGGCTCGTCAGCCAACTGCTCGAGGGAGCTTTAACATTACAATAGTGGGTTGGGTCGCACACTACTCACACACCAGCGGGATCGCCCCTAAGGACTGTGGTAAGTGTAGTTCGTGTTCCGGGATGCATCTTCTTTCGATTCTCTGCTATCTTCGCTATCTTCGCCATCCCTGGACACTTGTTTCGGGGTATTTAACCCTCATCTGCAGGGATTAGGCCGTGTTCTGGGGTTGCCGGTGGCTGCCAAATATTGCCAGGTTTAGTACCACTCAGGCGCACAGGTGCGGGGTCCCAGGCTCGTCAGCCAACTGCTCGAGGGAGCTTTAACATTACAATAGGGGGTGGGGTCGCACACTACTCACACACCAACGGGATCGCCCCTAAGGACTGTGGTAAGTGTAGTTCGTGTTCCGCTATGCATCTTATTTCGATTCTCTGCTATCTTCGCTATCTTCGCCATCCCTGGACACGTGTTTCGGGGTATTTACCCCTCATCAGCAGGGATTAGGCCGTGTTCTGGGGTTGCCGGTGGCTGCCAAATATTGCCAGGTTTAGTACCACTCAGGCGCGCAGGTGCGGGGTCCCAGGCTCGTCAGCCAACTGCTCGAGGGAGCTTTAACATTACAATAGTGGGTTGGGTCGCACACTACTCACACACCAGCGGGATCGCCCCTAAGGACTGTGGTAAGTGTAGTTCGTGTTCCGGGAGTTGACGTTCCCGTTGTGTCATAGCAAAGTTGAGGGCATATTAACAAGTGCCATTTCGCCGCAATTTTTGTAAAGACGCTAAAAATGCGGTGAAAATTATATTGCCCTATTTACTAGGTGATGCTAAGATGCATTAATGCATGTTAGCAGCCGGTTTGCCAAGGGCTCGCCTCGTATCTCCAATGAGTTGCAATCTAGGTGTTCTCAGTGGAAAGGTAGGTGTTTCTATGAGAATATAAAAAGGAAGAGGGAGGTATGACAATAGTGTTGTATTTTCAAGGCAGTACTGGATTTGAGGACTGATAGGAAAACTTTTGCTAATTGCGGTTTATGTCGGATCCTAACATCTGTTCTGAAGTAGACTTAAGCATGTTTAATATGCGATGTGGCAGATTTAGAAGTACATTACGTCACTATTGCATCACTTTTAACATGGGAAAGTGACGCGAAAGTGGTGCAAGGGGTTTGTAAATCTACAATAGGGGGTGGGGTCGCACACTACTCACACACCAGCGGGATCGCCCCTAAGGACTGTGGTAAGTGTAGTTCGTGTTCCGCGATGAATCTTCTTTTGATTCTCTGCTATCTTTGCTATCTTCGCCATCCCTGGACACGTGTTTCGGGGTATTTACTGCTCATCAGCACGGATTAGGCCGTGTTCTGGGGTTGCCGGTGGCTGCCAAATATTGCCAGGTTTAGTACCACTCAGGCGCGCAGGTGCGGGGTCCCAGGCTCGTCAGCCAACTGCTCGAGGGAGCTTTAACATTACAATAGGGGGTGGGGTCGCACACTACTCACACACCAGCGGGATCGCCCCTAAGGACTGTGGTAAGTGTAGTTCGTGTTCCGCGATGCATCTTCTTTCGATTCTCTGCTATCTTCGCCATCCCTGGACACGTGTTTCGGGGTATTTACCCCTCATCAGCAGGGATTAGGCCGTGTTCTGGGGTTGCCGGTGGCTGCCAAATATTGCCAGGTTTAGTACCACTCAGGCGCGCAGGTGCGGGGTCCCAGGCTCGTCAGCCAACTGCTCGAGGGAGCTTTAACGTTACAATAGGGGTTGGGGTCGCACACTACTCACACACCAGCGGGATCGCCCCTAAGGACTGTGGTAAGTGTAGTTCGTGTTCCACAATGCATCTTCTTTCGATTCTCTGCTATCTTAGCTATCTTCGCCATCCCTGGACAAGTGTTTTGGGGTATTTACCCCTCATCAGCAGGGATTAGGCCGTGTTCTGGGGTTGCCGGTGGCTGCCAAATATTGCCAGGTTTAGTACCACTCAGGCGCGCAGGTGCGGGGTCCCAGGCTCGTCAGCCAACTGCTCGAGGGAGCTTTAACATTACAATAGGGGGTGGGGTCGCACACTACTCACACACCAGCGGGATCGCCCCTAAGGACTGTGGTAAGTGTAGTTCGTGTTCCGCGATGCATCTTCTTTCGATTCTCTGCTATCTTCGCCATCCCTGGACACGTGTTTCGGGGTATTTACCCCTCATCAGCAGGGATTAGGCCGTGTTCTGGGGTTGCCGGTGGCTGCCAAATATTGCCAGGTTTAGTACCACTCAGGCACGCAGGTGCGGGGTCCCAGGCTCGTCAGCCAACTGCTCGAGGGAGCTTTAACATTACAATAGGGGCTGGGGTCGCACACTACTCACACACCAGCGGGATCGCCCCTAAGGACTGTGGTAAGTGTAGTTCGTGTTCCGCGATGCATCTTCTTTCGATTCTCTGCTATCTTAGCTATCTTTGCCATCCCTGGACAAGTGTTTTGGGGTATTTACCCCTCATCAGCAGGCATTAGGCCGTGTTCTGGGGTTGCCGGTGGCTGCCAAATATTGCCAGGTTTAGTACCACTCAGGCGCGCAGGTGCGGGGTCCCAGGCTCGTCAGCCAACTGCTCGAGGGAGCTTTAACATTACAATAGGGGGTGGGGTCGCACACTACTCACACACCAACGGGATCGCCCCTAAGGACTGTGGTAAGTGTAGTTTGTGTTCCGCGATGCATCTTATTTCGATTCTCTGCTATCTTCGCTATCTTCGCCATCCCTGGACACGTGTTTCGGGGTATTTACCCCTCATCAGCAGGGATTAGGCCGTGTTCTGGGGTTGCCGGTGGCTGCCAAATATTGCCAGGTTTAGTACCACTCAGGCGCGCAGGTGCGGGGTCCCAGGCTCGTCAGCCAACTGCTCGAGGGAGCTTTAACATTACAATAGTGGGTTGGGTCGCACACTACTCACACACCAGCGGGATCGCCCCTAAGGACTGTGGTAAGTGTAGTTCGTGTTCCGGGATGCATCTTCTTTCGATTCTCTGCTATCTTCGCTATCTTCGCCATCCCTGGACACTTGTTTCGGGGTATTTAACCCTCATCTGCAGGGATTAGGCCGTGTTCTGGGGTTGCCGGTGGCTGCCAAATATTGCCAGGTTTAGTACCACTCAGGCGCACAGGTGCGGGGTCCCAGGCTCGTCAGCCAACTGCTCGAGGGAGCTTTAACATTACAATAGGGGGTGGGGTCGCACACTACTCACACACCAACGGGATCGCCCCTAAGGACTGTGGTAAGTGTAGTTCGTGTTCCGCTATGCATCTTCTTTCGATTCTCTGCTATCTTCGCTATCTTCGCCATCCCTGGACACGTGGTTCGGGGTATTTACCCCTCATCAGCACGGATTAGGCCGTGTTCTGGGGTTGCCGGTGGCTGCCAAATATTGCCAGGTTTAGTACCACTCAGGCGCGCAGGTGCGGGGTCCCAGGCTCGTCAGCCAACTGCTCGAGGGAGCTTTAACATTACAATAGGGGGTGGGGTCGCACACTACTCACACACCAGCGGGATCGCCCCTAAGGACTGTGGTAAGTGTAGTTCGTGTTCCGCGATGCATCTTCTTTCGATTCTCTGCTATCTTCGCCATCCCTGGACACGTGTTTCGGGGTATTTACCCCTCATCAGCAGGGATTAGGCCGTGTTCTGGGGTTGCCGGTGGCTGCCAAATATTGCCAGGTTTAGTACCACTCAGGCGCGCAGGTGCGGGGTCCCAGGCTCGTCAGCCAACTGCTCGAGGGAGCTTTAACGTTACAATAGGGGTTGGGGTCGCACACTACTCACACACCAGCGGGATCGCCCCTAAGGACTGTGGTAAGTGTAGTTCGTGTTCCACAATGCATCTTCTTTCGATTCTCTGCTATCTTAGCTATCTTCGCCATCCCTGGACAAGTGTTTTGGGGTATTTACCCCTCATCAGCAGGGATTAGGCCGTGTTCTGGGGTTGCCGGTGGCTGCCAAATATTGCCAGGTTTAGTACCACTCAGGCGCGCAGGTGCGGGGTCCCAGGCTCGTCAGCCAACTGCTCGAGGGAGCTTTAACATTACAATAGGGGGTGGGGTCGCACACTACTCACACACCAGCGGGATCGCCCCTAAGGACTGTGGTAAGTGTAGTTCGTGTTCCGCGATGCATCTTCTTTCGATTCTCTGCTATCTTCGCCATCCCTGGACACGTGTTTCGGGGTATTTACCCCTCATCAGCAGGGATTAGGCCGTGTTCTGGGGTTGCCGGTGGCTGCCAAATATTGCCAGGTTTAGTACCACTCAGGCGCGCAGGTGCGGAGTCCCAGGCTCGTCAGCCAACTTATCGAGGGAGCTTTAACATTACAATAGGGGGTGGGGTCGCACACTACTCACACACCAGTGGGATCGCCCCTAAGGACTGTGGTAAGTGTAGTTCGTGTTCCGCGATGCATCTTCTTTTGATTCTCTGCTATCTTCGCTATCTTCGCCATCCCTGGACACGTGTTTTGGGGTATTTACCCCTCATCAGCAG
Organism: Lissotriton helveticus; assembly: GCF_964261635.1. Lineage (NCBI taxonomy): Eukaryota > Metazoa > Chordata > Amphibia > Caudata > Salamandridae > Lissotriton > Lissotriton helveticus. The sequence continues at coordinate 206,069,372 of NC_136062.1, forward strand.
GGATTAGGCTTTGGGGTTGCCTTAGGGGCGACAACGCCGGTGTGTGAGTAGTGTGCGACCCCACCCCCATTTGTAACTTAAAAGCTCCCTTGAGCAGCGGGCTGACGAGCCTGGGATCCCGCACCTACGCGCCTGAGTGGTACTATACCTGGCAGATATTGGCAGCCATCGGCAACCCCAGTACACAGCCTATCCCTGCTGATGAGGGGTAATACCCCGAAACACGTGTCCAGGGATGGCGAAGACAGCGAAGATAGCAGAAGATCGAAAGATGATGCATCGTGAACACTTTACTACATTGACCAGAGTCCTTAGGGGCGACACCGCCGGTGTGTGAGTAGTGTGCGACCCCACCCCCATTTGTAACTTTAAAGCTCCCTTGAGCAGCGGGCTGACGAGCCTGGGATCCCGCACCTACGCCCCTGAGTGGTACTATACCTGGCAGATATTGGCAGCCATCGGCAACCCCAGTACACGGCCTATCCCTGCTGATGAGGGGTAATACCCCGAAACACGTGTCCAGGGATGGCGAAGACAGCGACGATAGCAGAAGATCGAAAGATGATGCATCGCGAACACTTTACTACATTGACCAGAGTCCTTAGGGGCGACACCGCCGGTGTGTGAGTAGTGTGCGACCCCACCCCCATTTGTGGGTTTGTAAATCTGCTACACATTGTTCTGTTTTAGTTTGCTTTCCTTTCTGTCATGTAGAGGGTCCTGGGTAAATATAATGGTTTCTGTACAGCCAGTACCTTTCAACCCTACCCCCAAACTGCTTACTGCCTGTTACCATAGTAACAGGTCATGGAACACTTATGTGAGCACACAGGTTACAAGTACACCACACAATGTTGCTAATGGAAACTGTTACTGTGCGTGAGTCTTTAAAATCTTTGATAGGAACCGTTAATCCCAGGTACAGACTCTGGTAAAGATATGGTAAAGAGTTAGCCTCAGTATTATACTTCTAGATATAAACATCATTTCTATTTTAATTGTTAAATGTTTTGTCAGTATATGATTATCACACTAAATAATAGTGAGTTGTCGGAAAAAGAATGCGTATATACTTTTTTATTAACTTTTATTAAAACAACAATAAATAAGTAGAAATGTAACTTTAAAATAACAATATAATAAATAACTAGAAACATAAATGTAATAATATAATCTAATACACAAAATGCTCGATGGACTACCAAGCAAGGAGGGTAGGTAATCAGCAAAACAAAAATGAAAATAAGTGTTTAAAATTAGATCGATGTGACTGAATGAGGTCAATGATCACAAATTAAGGTAACACTTGGCAATATTTGTTAATTTGCACATCTGTAGTGTGCCTGATACATCCCACCTTTATTATAGCCCGTGTTGAAGAGGTGTCTGTACGGAAGTGCCTACTGCATCAGCTTTACAGTATGGACCAACAGGTCTTTAAAATGATTCAGAGATGAGATAGAATTAGGTGAGAGATCACGTCATTATGCAGTACAATATTTTTTATTTGGAATGCATTTAATCAAAGGTATTGTGTATCTAGGCCGCTCTGCGTACCTTGTGTAAACATTGTGGTGAACAGAGTTCACAACTTCAACTCATCTTTGGTTCTACACTGCAGATTGTATTAAATTCAGCCTTGATTTTTTTATCGCCAGAGTGGACAGCAGCGTCTATAACTTTAAAAGAGAAAGAGAAATAATGTGAGGGAGAGTGAGAGAGAGAAAGAGAGAAAAAACAACATTAAAAGTGTGAGAGAGAGAAAATAATAGATGGAGCAGTTAATACTGGAGAAAACCTTTGGAGCTCACCGTTTTGCCTCCGTTGTGTGTTCAAGCATGTGCCGGTTTATACTGCACCCTCCAGTTTAGTGAACTGAAAGATAATATATAGAGTTAGTAATAGCATAGTACATACAACTGCACAAGTATATTTTTGCTTTATTTCTTTGTACACTCAGGATACTATGTTACGTCAACTTCCACTGCAAGGAGGTGTTTGTGCGATGTTTTTCTTCCACAGTACTATACCCCATGCACTCACACTGCATAGCGGTGAGTTCTCATTACTGCTTACCTAGACTGTTGCATCCCATTGATTCCCAGAGTCCAGAGGAGAGTGCTTCTTCTTGTGCACTCAGGGGCAGATTTGTAAGCTCCTTGTGCCACTTTTGCGTAACTTTTCCCATGTTAAAAGTGATGCAAAAGTGGCATAAGGGGCTTGTAAATCTGCCCCTCAGACTGCTGCAACCTATCCACTCCCAGTGCCCAGAGGTAATTGTACATTTGTACGCAGTCAAACTGCTGCACACTACGCACTCTCTCTGCCCACAGGCGACTTCTTGTGACTTCGGAAACAAGCTACTTTGCTCACCTTGTGCCATTGGCATTATTCAAAGAGGGTGCACCACATGTCAAAACAGCCATCTCAGACATTGTTATGATGGGCACGCATCATCGCAGAATCCTCGAATGTTGAGCTTTGGAGGTGTTGGGGGGACGCCAATTTGTGAAACACAACCTGTAAGATGAAAAAAAAGTTAATATTGTGTGTCAATTCTTTATCAAACGAGTGAGAAAGTGAAAGTGTGACTGAAAAGAATATTCACAGCTCACCTTTCTGTCACCGGTGTGTCTTTCACCACGTGCCGGGATATAATGCATCCTGAAGCTTTACATCTAAAAGATAGTAAAATAAAGATGTTATGATTGGTAATTGGTACTATCTTAATGTGGAGTAGAATTACATCGCCCTTTCACACACCTTCCCTCCCGCATAAAAAAAAAACTATTTGTACAGTTCCAACTTGTTTAATAGGCTTTGATTTTTGAACAATCGCTATAGTAGTAATGTTTTTTATCCGGTTGTGAAAGCAAGTGGTGCGGAGTGATACACATGCTTTCGATCATCACAAGCGACGGACATTTGACCGATCATAAAAGCTTTCCTGCTATTGGAAAAAAATACAAAAGGAATAAGATACAGTATATAAGACTGTGTACGCGTAAATCGCTGCGTCGCCTTTTTGGATTCAGTCTGCTGCACCCCATCTACTCCCTCCACTGCGCACCCAGGCCTCATTGCTCACCTTTTCGTGGACAGGGCACCTTCTACATCATGCAGTCCCGCTCTGCCACCAAGAAGTATCACATATGGTGCTGAGTCTTGATATCGCTATGGCTAACAACATATTCGTACTCCCATCATCATCGCAGGTTCTTCAACCGCTAGGTCCTTGTGGTACCACTACTTCAGTGACCAAAGAGGCCTCGCAGGTAGTGGTGGGCCCCCCTACTCGGTGGTTTGGGCCTACATGAGGCGTCCAAAACACCAGGACGGGCCATCATAGCGCTTGCGATCGGAGCAACTCTAAAATGGCGTAGAGCACGTGCGCCCCGTCTTTTTTATTGGTAGAGTCATGTGTGTAGTGACGCATGTGTTAGATGGGTGTGGTGTGGGTGTATACCATTCATGAGGGAGTGTATGTGTGTGTGCCGTTCTGACAACTAGACCTGGAACTAAGAAATCACTACAATGGAAATCTGGGCCATGTAGCGTTGTTGTGAGAGCTGGAAGCGTAAGCAGAGTGGGCTGGACTGACGTATGCCAGTCCTGTGCAAGGATGTGAACGATGACTCCGGAGCTATGGGCGTGGTTTCGTCGTGAGCTATATGAAAAATCTACTGATTTGGGTGCCTGTGTTGTAGTGCGGCTGTCACCCGGGTCTTACATGCAAATGTGTTATGCGGTCTGTAAAGTTCTACAATATGGCTAACATGGAAGGTACGGGGTATCATTGACCTTATATTCATCCACAGTTGCACACATATAAGATGGTGGACATGACGCATTTCGGCGAATATGAATGTTTTTTGTACATTCAGTGGAGTGTTGTAGCTGTAGTAATACAGGGCTATGAAAGCTTTAGGTTGCAGTTTTTAGTACATGAAGGACAGATAATATATATACGTATGTGGTTATTCAAGTATACTGTCGAACTTGGTGCTGGAAATCATTGTTCGAGGCTCGGAGTCGTGTCCACATCCTGTTATTGTAGAGTAATGATGTATTCAATGCGTGACTGAAAATGTACTGTAAATACAGTGCTCATGTAAATTGTTGATACAGTTTTAGGTTGACTTTGCACTATGTAAATATGATTAAAAAATGATATAGTACTCATTTATAAATTGATTATACAGTTTCTTTGCAGTATTGTAATGATCCACTTTGTACGTTTGTATTTGTAGAATGAGCGAGAGAAAGTTATATATTCGAAGTTTTTGTTTTTGGCAGAGGTAAGATGGTTGTATACGCTTTTTACAGCACAATATAATGTGGTAGGGCGCAGGTGTAGCATTTTATAAACATAATAGGTGCACAGACTCACATAGATAATTGAAGTGGGTACAGGCACGTGTGCTCGACTCCATTTGATCATGTTGCTGTTGGTAACAAGTAGAATAGTAATCATGATATCATACACATATATTCAATCATATATGGTTTATGACTTCTGCTGTACAAAGGTAGGAGCACTATATGTGAAATGATACACAGAAGATTCTATCGTAAAGGGTTCATGAGTTGTGGTACAATGAGGTAGGGGCGGTTTATGTAGAGCAAGCGATGATGCGTGGTTCAAGCAGAATGCACTGGTAAGAATGTCTTTTGGCAACCGAATTTTGCCTTAACAAGGCCACGTGATAATTATTTATGGTGCACTGGGTTAGTGGTACATCTGGTGCTCAGTGTGTGCTCACCCTGCGATGGTGTGTGGTTCCAGCGGTCTGTACTCAAAGCATTGACTGTTGTATACTAGACTGCACGCATTTTGAGGGGAAAAAAACTACTATCAATTGTTGTCAACTGCTCTGCAACCTAGGTCTAGTGATTGCTTTCCATAACAAATTAAACGATTGCATTTGAAGGTGATGCCCTAGAGGTTCTTGGTATTGCCGGTGGTGGAGGTACATTTAGGCTCAGTCTTCTACATTCTTTGTGAGCATAGTTCACAGGCTGTATGGTTTAAAGGTGCTTGTGCATACTAGTAGTGCCAGAGGAGTATTTTTTGTTTGCGCCTTAAATAAATCTAGGCTGAATTCCCGACTGTCTGTAGTGTAGATAGAAGGCTGAATTCAAGTTGTGAATCCTACTGTCTGCAGTGTACATCGAAGCCACTAGTCAGCACAGTTATAGAAGAATGCTTTTTTTCACTTATTTAAATAAAATCTGAATACATACAGTATAATTTTTTCTGCATTCAGTAAATCAAGGCTGAATTCTCTACTGTCTATAGTGTAGATCCAAAGCTGAATTCAAGTTGTAAACCCTGCTGTCTGCAATGTAGATGTTAGGGTGGACTGCATCATCTGCAATCTTGATTGAAATGAAAGATAGAAGGTTTTAGAATACATTATTAAAATATGTATGTTTCAGGGACATTTAAAAGGGACAGAATGTCTCACAGTGACAAAACTGTTCACTCTTCTTTGTGATGATTTTTGATGCACTAAGTTAGTACTATCTTTGGCACTGAGCTTGTACGTATCCTGCAATAATGTGTAGTACAGGGAGGCTGCACTGGGAGCAATGTGTTTTTGCCTAGTGAATTCTGTCTTAATAAGGCTACAGGCAGATGAATTGTGGTGCAGTGAGTTAGTGGTACCGAAAGAACTCAGCGTGTGTGCACTCTGCAATGATTTGCGGTTCAGGGGGGGTCGGAATGGTATAATGTCTCTTGTCTACTGGAATGCATCATGTACAATCACCATTCTACCTGAATCGTGAGCTCTCACAATGTACATCGAAGGCAGTAGTGATCACTGACATCAAGAAATAATTTTTGTTGTATCTTTTAACAAAATCTGAGGACATAAAGTACAATTATCTCTACCTTAAAAAATTCAAGGCTAAATTTCATGCTGTTCGTAGTATACATTCAAAGCTGAATTCAAGATGTGAACCCTGCTGTCCGCACTGTAGATCAAAGGCAGTAGTCAGCAGAGATATGGACAAATGATTTTTGTCACTTATTTTAGCAAATTCAGAACACATACAGTTAAATTTTCTCTGTATTAAATAAATCAAGTTTGAATTCCCTACTGTCCGTAGTGTACACACAAAGTGGACTTCAAGTTGTGAACCCTACTGTCCTCAGTGTAGATCGAAGGCAGTAATTGACACAGACATCGAGAAATGCTTTTTTTGTCACATACTTTAACAAAATCTGAGGACACAGTACAATTGTCTCTGCCTTAAATAAATCAACAGTGAATTCAATGTTGTTTGTAGTGCTGATGCGCCACAGGTATCAAGTGGTGAACTCTGTTGATTGCAGTGTACATTTTACATTAGTTAGTATAGCTATTGAGCAATGTTTTTTGTGGCATCCTTTAACAAAATTGTCTGTGCTTTACATAAATCAAGGTTAACTTGAATGCTGTCCATAGTGAAAATGGAAAGCTGAATTAAAGTTGTGAACCCTGCTGTTCGCAGTGTAGATCGTAGGCTGCACTGCATTATCTGTAATGTACTCCATACATTGACTGTTGCATACGGAACTGATGAACTGGTATCAAGTAGGGAACTCTGTTGATAGCAGTGTACATTTGAAGGCAGTACTCATTACAGATATTGAGGAATGTTTTTGTCGCATAATTTAACAAAATTGTCTCTGCTTTACATAAATGAAGGGTAACTTGAATGCTGTCCATAGTGTAGATGGAAAGCTGAATTGAAGTTGTGAACCCTGCTGTCGGCAGTTTAGATCACAGGCAGTAGTTGACACAGACATGAAGGAATGCTTTTTGCCACTTTCTTTAAATAAAATCTGAAGACATATAGTACAATTGTCTCTGCATTAAATAAATGAAGGCTGAATTTCCTACTGTCCATACTTTAACAAAATCTGAGGACATAGTACAATTGTCTCTGCTTTAAATAAATCAAGACTGAATTCAATGTTCTCAGCAGTGCTAATGCGGCACTGGTATCAAGTGGTAAACTGTACTGACCGTACTGTAGATCGAAGGCAGGAGTCAGCACAGATACAGATTTTTATCACTTATTTTAACAAAGTCTGGGGACATAGAGTAGAATTGTCTCTGCCTTACATAAATGAAGGATAACTAAAATGTTGTGCGTAGTGTAGATCCGAAGCTGAATTCAAGTTGTGAACCCTGCTGTCCACAGTGTAGATCGTAGGCAGTAGTCGATACAGACATAAGGTTGCGGGGCTGTGGCACTGAGTTCTCAATCAGCCTGTATCGAGGAGGCACGTGGTCATGGTGGCAGCCACGTTGCAGGGTGAGGACCTTTGCTGTGGCAGAGTCTTTTCTCTTTGCAGAAGTGAACCGCCCCAAGGCGTAGGCTAATTATTTATAGTCTTACGCTGGAGTTGCGTACATTGGATCAGCCCACTCCACTTCTGCTTCTTTTTTTTTTAAATCTTTTTATTATTCACTCCAGTGACGACGTTTTTCCAAGAAAGACATATATAATAAATACTATCGCTGTATTTTGCCATATGAGAGTTAATAGAACAGATATATAATACCAATTTACAATAAGGGAATTAGCACCAAAACACAACAAAAACAAAAATAAAATAAGGCAAGCGGGTATATGCATAATATACTAGGTAATAAATGCGTTGTTCAAATAGGACCCTTATCAGAACACAGAAACATGTACTACTTAAAAAACGGATAACTACATGGCTAACCCACACAAAAGACTTATTTAACTCCTTATTATACATTTGAATGTTTTTGCTGTTATTACTCCACCCCACCTAACCATTCCACTTTGCAATGCAGGCCCATATTTTTATCCCACGGGTTCTAGCTTTCCTGCCTCTACATGCGTATAGGGCTACCTCCTGTTTCCAGACTCCCAGAAGTCTGGCTAACCACATCTGAAAGGCGGGAGGTTCCTTATCCTTCCATCTTGCAGCCAGCATTATTCACTATATATCTGTACCCAAAAACAAGCAATATTCTTGTTCCTTATTGCAACTGAGAGAGCTGTCATACCCCAAGACTGCCAAGGTAGTGGTTAACTCCAGATTGCTACCAAATAGGGATTTCCAAAAGCCTGAGATCCCCGATTTTAAAAGGATCAATTCAGCGCAATCAGAAAACATATGTATCGTTGTGGCCGGGCCCACCCCACACCTAGGACACCAATCTTCCTTTCTTTTCCCCCATGAGAAGGGCTTCACCGGTGTCAAGTACAGGTAAAATATAGTCTTATATAGCTGCACTTTCAAATTAGAAGCTAAAAAGATTTCCGCTGATAGCTCTAAACTCCTATAAATGTCTACATCTGGATTGTTTAGTTTTACTGCCCATGATGCCTCGTTCTTTTTTAAATCATCCGGCATCTCTGCCAATAGAAGATAGTATATGCCCCCGATTCTACATTACTTAGTTCTAATTAACTCCACCAGGGGAATCTTTCCGATCATCACCCTGGGTCTATATGCCATAAGAATACTCCTAACCTGTCCAAATTTAAAAAACTGATTGGGATGTATCCCAAACTCCTGTTGTAGATCCACGAATTGCGGCTGCTGTTTTCCATTGTAGAACTCCCCGATGGTAATTATACCCTTATTCTCCCAGTCCTGCCCCATGATATCATAGGTGTCCTTCAAAAAGAGTGAGCCGTGCCATAGGGGGGTATATTGTGTAACTCTAGGGATTCCCATAAATTTTGATATCTTTTTCCAGACACACCATGCACTCTTTATGATTTTAAACCATACTTTGTTATAATAACTGTGCTCCACTTGTTTTAAGAGAAGCCATGCAGCTTAATTTCCTACTGCTAATCCAAATATTGTAGGAACTCTTCCACTCAGACTCCTACGGTCTCTTCTATCCTGCTTCAATAAAAAAGATATTTGGTGTAGCAGAGCTGCCCAATAATATAATGTGATGTTTGGGATTGCCACTCCCCTCGATCTTGTGTCAATGTCAGCAATTTCATAGACCTCCTTATCTTCCTGTATTGCCACACAAAATTAGAAAGCATGGAGTTGATCTTTTTTTAAGTATGGTGTCATCCAAAACTAGTGGAATTGACCTAAACAGGTATAACATTTTTGGCAAAACGTTCATTTTCAAATAATTACCACTCCCTATGATTGACAAATGTAGCCCATTAACCCTCTTTAAATCCAAAGCTATTGTTTTAATTAATGGGTCGAGATTTTCTTTAATAATCCTATCCACTTTTGCCGTGACACAGACCCCTAAATAGACAGCTGATTGTGCTTGACTTACATCCTCAAATTCCACATTCTGTGTACAAACCACAAAAGTTTTTTTCCCTATTCATGCTATACCCTGATAGCCTGCCATATCTCCCTGTTATAACAGCAATCGCGTCTAGTGCCTCCTTGGGATATGTTGTAACAAGAGCCACATCATCAGCGTAGGCTAGAACTTTTGTCTGGTACCCCCTAGTACAGATAGGTTTAATTTTAACTGCTTGCAGCAGCATCTCTACAACCGGGTTGATATATAGAACAAATAAAATGGGTGAGCAGGGGCACCCCTGATGGGTTCCCCTGAGGATTAAAACCTCCCCTGACTCTTTGCCCATTACATGTATTCGAGCTTTTGGATCACGAAACATTGCTCTAATCGCTCTTATACATCCCTGACCAAACCCCCTTTGCTCCAGTATTCCCCACAGAAAATCCTATGTTACACGATCAAACGCCTTCTCTGCGTCCAGAGGGATAATGGCCATCTGGCCCCCGTCTCTGACATAATGTCAAACAATGACTCCACTTTGTCCATTCGCCTTTTTAAACAGCTAACGGAGGCCCAGTTTATTAAATACTTGTTAACCCTCGGGTGCTGGGACCGCTTGTATAGCTTTTTAATCTTTCACATCTCACTCCTTCACTGCACACGCAGCAATATACCAGCTCCGCAGTCTCCTGGCGTTGCAGCACACCCGGGGCACATTCGGTGCCACTGTGGTGGGCCCGATGATGAAGCATGCCACCGACCAGGTCGGTGGGTGAGGGCTTTCAAAGGAAAATATTGCTTTTTTCCTTGTATTGTCTGACGTACCTGAGTCACCCTTTACCTTCCCTTTAAAGCTAGCTAGCCCCCATTGATACTTACATATAAACACAGGGGATACGGGCTAGCTTACCTAGTCCTCTCTCTCTCTTTGATCTGAATAATACTAAGCAGCGCGCAGCTGTGAGAGCTCCCACTACCCTCAATATGGCCGAGAATATGGGCCTAACCTATACTGCCGAGGACATCAGCGAAATCCTAGCTGATCCCTCGCTCCTGGCAGATTTCAACATTTCAGCAACTGTAGCCCAATCTACTGACTGGGATTCACTCACGGAGAAGAAGAGGAACAGGATTCGGACTGTTCTACATGGAGTCATCCTGGCACAATACCTACGAACCAACACAGCCCCCACTGGCCTCCTGGTCACCAACGCCCCCAGGATCTTCTTAGATGATGCAGCATTCCGGAAGGACTGGGCCCAGATCGCCTGGCATTGCACCAGGGACTGGCTAGTCCTTATCATTAAAACTGCAAAACGCCTATCGGACGCAATCATGATCGAAATCCAGGCAACGGAGTCACACTTTAAAACCACGGTGACAGGGATCAAAAAGAAACTCGAAGACCAGAACCGCGAAATAGCTGAATACAAAGACTACCTAACCCAGACAAAAATCAAAAAATTTGAAAAGGATCTGAAGAGATTCAGTTACTCTAAAACCTACCCGTACTCAGAAGACGACTACACCCCCGCCAAGAAATCATCTGATAATTCAGACAACAGCTCCATCTCAAGCGCGTCAAGCAACTCAAGCACAGGACCGAATACCCCGAGAGGGAGAGGCAGGCGTGGACAACATTGGCAACAACCATGGCAAGGTCCCCAGAACCACAACTTTGGCCAACCACTGCCTCTTTTCGGGCATTTACCACCCCCATACTTCGGATACCCACAGATGTACCCTCAAGGCAACATGCCCTTCTTTCAAGGAAACCAACAGCAGCAATACCCTTTTTTATCCCAGGGCAGGAGAGGCAGGGGCAAGAGACGGAACCCAGGCCAAGTGCAATGGGCACCCGAAGCAGAACCGGTGAGCTCCAACACGAGAAACAAAACCAAGGAACAAGCGGGAACCAGCAAGTGACACCACCCACCCCCCTCGTGTTCAACCTGTCCGACACACAACTCACACCAGACGAAATGGGAGTACTGAATAAGGGCCTCTCATTTGTCCCAACGCCAAGACTGGACATGTTTAAATTACATGTAGAATTGGCTGAATTCTTTAGAAAGCTTAAGTTAAAGGCCTTCTTCGAGAAAAAGGACAATACCACCACACAAGCGGAAGGAACACCCAATGAGACGGGAATGAGGACAAAATCTACCTTCACCCCCCCACCAGGTAGCATCCCGGTAGAAATCCTGACCTTCGAACAGGCAGTCTACACGGAAGTAGAACAACTCCAACAGAGAGACACTTTCAACAACCTGTCCAACAAAGACAGAAGCACCATCCAACGCCTCCAACATGACCCCAAACTTGTCATAAAACCAGCGGACAAAGATGGAGGTATAGTCCTGATGAATAAGACAGACTATGACCAGGAGTGCAAGAGGCTCCTCAGTGACTCTAGGAATTATAAGCGTCTCCAAAGAGACCCAACTGAGCAACTACAGACCACCATCACGCAAATGGTAAAACATGCCAAAGACCATGATCATATATCACAGCAAGAGTCGGACTACTTATGTCCCAAAGAAATAAAGACTCCCTACTTCTACACGGTCCCCAAAGTGCACAAAGGCACCTTTCCACCACCAGGGAGACCCATTGTGTCGGGTATCAAGTCTTTGCTAGAACCGCTATCACGTTTCTGTGATTTCTTCCTCAATCCCCTAGTCCAGAAGACCCCTACCTACCTTAAGGACACTAAACATTTACTAAATGTAATCAAGGAAATCAGCTTTGATCCAAGCACTGAATTACTTGTGGGACTAGACATAGAATCCCTATACACTAGCCTCCCACAAGACGCCACGCTCAAGGTACTGCACGATGTCCTCATGTCCAACACTTGGACTTACAACACGCCCCGCAGCTTCATCTTAGACTGCGCAGCACTAGCTCTCAAAGAGAACTATTTCGAATATGAGGGCACCTTTTACCTCCAGACGAATGGTACATCAATGGGCAGTGTCTTTGCTCCCAGTGTGGCCGGACTTTATGTGGCCCACTTCGAGGAGACACACATACAACACCCAACCAACCCCTTTTCCACCAACATCAGAGTGTGGCGTCGCTACATTGACGACATTCTCATTGTATGGAATGGCAACCAGGAGTCACTTGACAGATTCATGCTATGGGTCAACCAACTAGACCCGTACCTACGCTTCACATGCACCAGCAGTCCCCTGGAGCTACCCTTCCTAGACCTTAACATCAGACCAGAGAATGGAGGACTCTCCACCACCACCTTCTACAAGCCCACAGCAAGAAACTCCCTGCTCAGGTTCGATAGTTTTCACCCCCGACACCTGAGGGAAAACTTGCCCTATGGGCAATCTCTGCGCATCAGGCGCAACTGTAGCAGTATAAAAGACTACAAACAACAATCCAGTGACTTGGTGCACAAACTAAGGGACCGTGGTTATCCCTCTAGGATAATCAACAAAACCTGTAAAAGAGAAAGAAACCAAAACAGGGACGCTCTCCTAGAAACAGTCCAAAAACCCGAAGAAGATCCTGTGCTCACCTGCGTAACAACGTACAACACAGCATCTAACCAAGTGTCTAACATCATCAACCGTAATTGGAAAATTATAAACTCTGGCACCAGGCAGTGGGAAAAGCCTCGCTTTGCCTACAAAAGAGCAACCAACCTAAGAGACCAGCTTGTGAGTACCAGACCGCGCCCCAAAACTCAAGATAAAGATAACACCATCACCAATGCATGGGGCTTGCCAAGGATCACTGGTCACCAACCCTGCAACAACTGCAGTGTATGCCACCTGACATCCCCCTCAAAGACACTGAGCTTGGAACCGGGTAAGACCTGGACACAACGACAGTTTACAAACTGTAACTCCTCAAATCTAGTATACCTGATCACCTGCAGATGTGGCCTCCGGTACGTTGGCATGACGACCAGGAGAATACGCACTAGAATGACGGAACACAGAAGCACCATAAGATGTGGGAAAAACATCAGTAAGCTCACAGACCACTTTCTGACCCACAACCACACACCCAATGACTTCACATGGACCGTCATTGAGAAATTTGACAACCTCAGGGATGAGAAACTCCTATTACAGAAAGAACAACGCTGGATTTACCGTCTTTCCACCCATACCATAGGCCTTAATGATTCCATCCCGTGGAACAGTCTGGCCACATAGACACTCTTGTCAAACTCATGAGGTACCAGTGCCACCATGCTCCTACATGAACGTCCCCCTCCCTAGCCCATTCTTCTCCTATGAAGACTGTCCCATGCGGCAGTAACGTACTTTTGCTGACCCAGCCACTTGAACGAAGCTAATATAGCTAAACATTGCCATCTCAGAGCATCGGCAAACCTTAGAACTAGTTCGAAAGAACTTTCCCTACCGCGCATGCGCAAGCCCTAGACTGCTACAGCAGCCTACCGCGCATGCGCTACCAATGCGCACTACTCCTCCGCACATGCGCATGCAGACTCTACATGAGACAGCGTTTACCGCGCACCCCTCCCTCTTTCTAACCTGAACAGGGTGCATCGAGTCTACCAAACCATATAAATAGAGAGCGAGGCGGCCCACTCAGCTCACACCGGGCGCCGCAGAAGGACGAATAGGTCCAAGGAGGAACCTGACCGAACTACTCGTGAGTAAAACCGCTTGTCCAACAACATGGGGTAAGCCAAAAACTCTTCTTTCCTTACAGGTTAGACAGCCTTGTGAACCTCATTTATCTCCACAGGGTCTCTTTCTCTGCCAGGCGACCCATGAGGCTTTTTACAAAGAAATAACAGAGTGAGGACCCAGAACTAGTACTTTCCTGTACCTCACCTTGTGATTTCGTTTTCTAGCCCACCACTACCCACCTACGGTTGTTTTTATACTCTCACCAGTCTCATACAATCGCTATGAGCTCACCCTAGCCGGTTTTAAGTCGTACACCACCCTATGAGCCGGCCACCATGAGTTCTAAAAAATGCCAACCTAATATGACTCTCCCCTGTACGTCCTGTCTTTGTCCTATGTGTTTTATGTAGAAAAGCTTGAGGGAATCCCCCTCTAACAGCTACAGCGCCTTAGCGAGCGCGACACATAGCCAACAAACAACACAATCACTTAATATAGTTTATTAGTTTATTATTTAATTGCATTTTTTCACTTAACTCTTTGGTCCTGAGGAAAGCCAGCTTATAATAGAAAAGGCACTGGCAGAAACATGTAGACCACACTGGACATGGGAGATCATTAATCACTCCACTTTGTCCATTCGCCTTTTTAAACAGCTAACGGAGGCCCAGTTTATTAAATACTTGTTAACCCTCGGGTGCTGGGACCGCTTGTATAGCTTTTTAATCTTTCACATCTCACTCCTTCACTGCACACGCAGCAATATACCAGCTCCGCAGTCTCCTGGCATTGCAGCACACCCGGGGCACATTCGGTGCCACTGTGGTGGGCCCGATGATGAAGCATGCCACCGACCAGGTCGGTGGGTGAGGGCTTTCAAAGGAAAATATTGCTTTTTTCCTTGTATTGTCTGACGTACCTGAGTCACCCTTTACCTTCCCTTTAAAGCTAGCTAGCCCCCATTGATACTTACAAACAATGAGATTACTCTTCAGATGTGGTCAGTTGTTTGCTTCCCTGGTATAACACCATGTTGCCATGGGGAGACCAGACGACCAAAATCAGAACATATACAGTTACATTTTCTCTGTGTTAAATGAATCAAGTGTGAATTCCCTACTGTCCGTAGTGTACATGCAAAGTGGACTTCAAGTTGTGAACCCTACTGTCCGCAGTGTAGATCAAAGGCAGTAGTTGACACAGACATCGAGAAATGCTTTTTTTATCACATACTTTAACAAAATCAGAGGACCAGTACAATTGTCTCTATCCTTAAATAAATCAACAGTGAATTCAATGTTGTCTGTAGTGCTGATGCACCACAGGTATCAAGTGGTAAACTCTGTTGATCGCAGTGTATATTTGAAGGCAGTAGTTAGTATAGCTATTGAGCAATGTGTTTTGTGGCATCCTATAACAAGATTGTCTCTGCTTTACATAAATCGAGGATAACTTGAATGCTGTTCGTAGGGTAGATGAAAAGCTGAATTGAAGTTGTGAACCCTTCTGTTTGCAGTGTAGATCTTAGGCTGCACTGCATTATCTGTAATGTACTCCAAACATTGACTGTTGCATACGGAACTGATGAACTGGTATCAAGTATTGAACTCTGTTAATAGCAGTGTACATTTGAAGGCAGTACTCAGTACAGATATTGAGGAATGATATTTGTCGCAACATTTAACAAAATTGTCTCTGATTTACATAAATGAAGGCTAAATTGAATGCTGTCCGTAGTGTAGATGGAAGGCTGAATTGTAGTTGTGAACCCAGCTCTCAGCAGTGTAGATCGAAGGAAGTAGTTGACACAGACATGGAGGAATACTTTTTCTCACTGATTTAAACAAAATCTGAAGACATATAGTAGAATTGTCTCTGCATTAAATAAATGAAGGCTGAATTTCCTACTGTCCATACTTTAACAAAATCTGAGGACATAGTACAATTGTCTCTGCTTTAAATAAATCGAGACTGAATTCAATGTTCTCTGCAGTGCTAATGTGCCACTGGTATCAAGTTGTAAACTCTACTGACCACACTGTAGATCGAAGGCAGGAGTCAGCGCAGATACAGATTTTTATCACTTATTTTAATAAAGTCTGAGTAGAATTGTCTCTGCCTTACATAAATGAAGGATAACTTCAATGCTGTGTGTAGTGTAGATCCAAAGTTGAATTCAAGTTGTGAACCCTGCTGTCTTCAATGTAGATCGAAGGCAGTAGTCGAAACAGACATAAGTCTACGGTGCTGTGGTGCTGAGTTCACAATCGGCCTGTATCGAGGAGGCACGTGGTCATGGCGGCAGCCACATGGCAGGGTGAGGACCTTAATGTGGCAGAGACTTTTCTCTTTGCAGAAGTTAACCACCCCCAAGGCATAGCCTAATTATTTATAGTTTTACACTGGAGTTGCGTATGTTGGATCAGCCCACTCCACTTCTGCTTCAAGGGGGGAGACAACACAGCTACATGACCGAGATATTCCACAATAGTCTGAGATAATATGGTTTCATCCACTGTGCAGTACACATGTATCAATGGTATATCTATACATGGATAAGTTTTTAGTTTCTATAGTGAGTTGTGTATAGCATTTAACTGGTAGTCTTGGCATTGTGTAAATTATTGTTGATGTGCGAGTTCCTTCCCTTGTACATAGTTGGTTGCCGCATCTCTGAATATTGAGCTAGTGTGCTGTTGAGGAGATATATTATCTTGGGAAGTTCTGTTGTCCTGTTTTGAGCTGCCTCTGAGGTAGTAGAGGGAGAGGAGTCAGGAGGGGTGGTTGTAGTGGTGGTGGGGCTGGGTATTGTGATTTTGTAGGGTGTCGGAAGTGTATAATTAGTACCTCCATCACTTATTGCTCTTTAAATATGGGTATGAGTTGGATGTAATTCATGCAGTACATAGTCAACGTCCTTACACTAGTTTAATGTTGATGTTAATTTGTTAGTGGTAAGTGGAACTATTACTTGTTTTTTTTAGGTAGCATTGCAGATTTGGTTTCTTGTCGAAAATATGGATAAGTGGTCAACATTATTATTAGGAATTGTCATTTAAAAAACCTTTGAAACTCACTGAAAAAACCATAGGTTTCAGGCCGGTTATAGTTAGGAATTATCATTATTTTTTAAAAACCTTTGAAATTCACTGAATAAACCATAGGTTTCAAGCAGGTTATAGTTAGGAATTATCATTTAACTAACCTTTGAAATTCACTGAAAAAACCATATGTGTCATGGCTGTTATAGTTCGCTGGACATTTCACACATACAAAACCATTGAAATCCCTCTGTTAAGTGAGTTCTGCTAACTATAACTTGCGTGCCCGCAATGCACTGCTGATGAAGTCATATGTTACATCATTCATGACATGGTCAGTGACATCACTGATGACATATCAAATGACATCATTGATGACATCACTGATGACATCTCCATGTGACAATCTGATACACCTTGTCATACACTAGTATAACCTTTCATCACTCACTGTAAAATACAGAGTACCATATTTGAAACCATTGACACACCAATACCAGTTACTACATACACACTTACTGATTCCTAAGTCTACACACACAACTACCCATTCAACAACATAATCACTTATACACGCAGTCACTAATTAATAGAAAACTATCAAATGCACTTATACACATATATAGACGTTGACACATCAGCAGTCATCTTAGTCGGTTATGCAGTCATCCTACTCACTCATGAAAAAATTTATCACACTTATATTTACGCACTTTTTATACACAAAACACCTCATTTATTCAAACACATAGTAAATCATATTTAATATGTTCAATAAAATCCCAATTACTATTATACACTCATTCATATAGTTACTATCACAATCACTGATTCTTCAACCAAATAACTGTTTCCACATGCACTCTTATACCTATACACCTAGTTAATTAACCATTCACACATCTATGCAGAGTTACACACAACCCTTCCAACCACATACACAAACTCA
Organism: Lissotriton helveticus; assembly: GCF_964261635.1. Taxonomy (NCBI): domain Eukaryota; kingdom Metazoa; phylum Chordata; class Amphibia; order Caudata; family Salamandridae; genus Lissotriton; species Lissotriton helveticus. The sequence goes on from NC_136062.1 coordinate 206,087,259, forward strand.
GTGTCCCATCCAAATACTCACCCAACTAAGCAATTACTAATATACATACTCATGTAGTTATTGACCACCTGATGCAGCATGTTATACAACAACAGAGACAGTGATGCACACATTTACATACTTTAGTTACTAATCTATGTATTAAGTGAGACACTTTTAATTACTCACTTAAACAGACAGTCAGACAGCTAGTAAATCTTCCATCCAGACAGTTATATATCTACTTAATATTCCATACAGAGTGGTATATATATAACACATATTTAACCCCTTCCCCGTGGGGCTAATTCCCCTGCTGTGCTAGGGGTAAGGGGGTGCACGCAGCACTGCGGTGCTCATGGCGAACTCAGCTCGTCATGCAGCACGGTGGCGCTGTGCTCATGATGAGCTGAGCTTGTCATGACCACACCGTTCCAATGGAACACCCAGCACAGCAGGGGAATTATCCCTGCGTGGGCACGCAGCAACGGTCATGATGAGCTCAGCTCGTCATGAGCACAGCGTGACCGTGCCTCATGACAAGCTGAGCTTGTCATGAGCACGGAACGGGTTAAATTTCAAACTAAACTACATTCACTGGATGATGTAATCAGAGATGTCATCAGTGATGTCATTTTAGATGTCATCAGTGATGTCACTGACCATGTCATGAATGTTGTAATATGTGACATCATCAGCAGTGCATTGCAGGCATGCCAGTTATGGTTAGCAGGCTTAACTATAACGGAGGAGTTTCAATGGTTTTGTATGAGTGAAATGTCCAGCTAACTAGAACACCCCTGAAATCTATGGTTTTTTCAGTGAATTATATATATATATATTTATATCCTCTCACCAAGGCTCCTTTGTGAAAAGGAAAACACCGCACTCCAAAGGGTTGATATTACCCAGCATCTCCTATCGGAAGGCACCCTCCCTAAAAGATAAACTGGTGAACAGCCATTTGACATCTTCAAAAACTGAAAAAACAAACTGGTTACTAAATCAACAAACTGGATTCGTGCATTGCAATAAATGCAAAGCATGTGAATGTGAAATGCATATGAAAGAGGTGAAGGATTTCATGGGAAGAACATTTAAAATCACAGAGAGAATAACCTGTGAGTCAATGTATGTGGTCTATTTAATTGTGTGCTACTGCGGGCTTTGGTACATAGGCAGTACCATATGCCCCTTGAATAAGAGAATACAGGAACATCTGCGCGCAATTCAGAATGAAGACATAAACTATGCCATTGTGAACCATCTAAGAACACATGAAGACAAGGATAGAAAAAACATCAAATACTTTGGCTTGAAAACAGTACCCAAGAATGAGCGAGGAGGCAACAGAACTCTGAAAACTGTGGAGACTAGAATCGCGTATGATCATAAGGTTGAGGACCAAGATCCCCTTCGGGATGAATGGGACGGAGAATTGTACAGTCATTTGTAAAATACCAGAAGGATGAAAAGAACTTATGAAAATACTAAAGATAGCAAGGATTCCAGAACGGCCACTATAAGGGACAATTAAATAATAAGAGCACTGAGCTCTACACAATCTAAAGAAACAACACAAGGGAATGGAACAATCAAAAAGATGCATTGAGCAGTAATAGGTTGAAAGAATCAACTCATCGAGGTCGTGACATTCTGGAATGCTGAAGAATGTCAACGATCCATGGTTGTCAATAAAGTTTGAACTGAATTGAATAATTATAAAAGGCCAAAAATCCGATTATAATTAATACAAAATGGAATCATTTGGGACATAAGCAAAGAACCATTTAATGGTAAACGCATTTAACCAAACAGAACTGATGAAGTAATCAGCTGCTTTCCATAAACAACATGGTAACATGCATATGGACTACACATCCCATAATGCCTCTTAAATGGCATGAATGCGCGCAATTATAAGAAAGAAAGTGAGGATGGACTCACATACCGTGAGCAAGACTTATTGCAGGTTTAAACGCGTTGGTGGTGGTCAGTGGTGATTAATTGCACAGAATAAATCCTTATAATATCAACCCTGTTGGAGTGTGGTGTTCCCTTTTCACAAAGGAGCCTTGGTGAGAGAATCAACGCAAGGACAAGCCTGTCCTCAGCACCAGCACCCGCTATGTGAAGTGCACTCTCCTTGGGGCTGTTTGTTGTTTGGATACATATTTATAGATATATATTTTAGGGGGATTCTAGGGTTTGGGGTGGGTGTTGTTGAGATGGGAGTTTTTAGGATTTAGGGTGGGTATGGGTTTTTGGTAACCCTGGGCACAGGGCTTTGCTCCATCCACGGAGTGTACGTAGTGTTGCCTACTTCGCGATTCACAAAGTAGGCATAGTAGACAACACTACGCACACTCCGTGGACGGAGCGAAGTTGCCCGCCACCCACCTCCCTCCCATCCTCAGCTACATGCCTAATTTGAGTTAAAAAACTACTGCAAAAGTAAATTAAAGGCACTTACCTCATATGCGGCGTCCCAGGGCTCCGTCTTCTGTTTCGCGCCATCTTCTTCCATCCAAATGCGCATGCGCGGCCGGGATGCCGCGTATGAGGTAAGTGTCTTTTATTTTGCTTTTTTACTTTTACAGTATTTTTTACATCAAATTAGTAATGTAGAAGAGGGCGGGAGGGAGGCGGGTGGCGTGTAGTGGGGCTACGCGAAGTGTGTGGGTAGGCGTAGCTTCCTGCCCACTTCACGAAGCTTCGCGTAGCCCCACTACGCACACTACGCCCACCCTTAGTTTTTGGGTGCCAAATTAAATTTTTAGGGTTCAGGGTCCGTGTGGGTTTTTGAGTGGTAATGGATTTTTTAGGGTTTAAGGTCGGTATGGATTTTTGGGTGGCTAGGGAATTTTTACGGTTTAGTTTGGTTGTGGGTTTTTGGGTGGAAAGAGATATTATACGGTTGGGTGGTATTTTGAGTGGTAAGGGATTTTTTAGGGTTTAGTGTGGGTATGAATTTTTGGGCAGCAAAATAATTTTCAGGGCTTATCATTTAGGGTGGCTAGAAGTTTTTGGATGGCAATGGAATGGTTAGGGTTCAGGGTGGGTATTGGCATTTGGGTGGTAAGGTATTTTTTAGTGTTAAGGGTGGGTGTGGGGATTTGGTGGAAAGGGATTTTTATGGTTTAGGGTGGGTATGAGTTTCTGGGTGACAAGGGGATTTTTATGTTTTAGGGTGGTTTTTTGAGTGGTAAGGGATTTTTTTAGGCTTTAGGGAGGGTATGGGTTTTTGGGTGACAAGAGAATTTTTAGGGTTTAAGGTGGTATGTGTTTTTTTGTGGCAAGTGATTTGGTGGCAAGGGATTTGGGTTGGGATTTAGGGTTTAGAGTCAATATAGGTTTTTGAGTGGTAAGAGATTTTGTAGAGTGTAGGGTGGGTATGGGTTTTGGGGTGGCAAGGGAAGTTTTTAGGATTAAAGATTGGTATGGTATTTCGGTGGTAAATTTTTTATCGCTTAGGGTGGGTATGCGATTTTGGATGGCGTTTGAATTTTTAGGGTTCAAGGCCGGTATTGGTATTTTGGTGGCATGTACTTTTTAGAGTGGGTATGGGTTTTTAGGTGATGAGGAATTTTTAAGTGATTAGGGTGGGTATGGGTTTTTCGGAGGCAATTGAATGTTTATAGATTAGCGTGGGTATGGGTTTTTGGGTGGTGAGATTATTTTTAGGGTTTAGGTTGGGTTTGGGTTTTTATGTGGCAAGGTATTTTTTAGGATTTAGGGTGGGTATGTCTTTTGGAGTGGCAAGGGTATTTTTAGTATTCAGGGTGGGTATGGGTTTTTGGGTGCTAAGGTATTTTTTAGGGTTTAGGCGGGTATGGATTTTTGGGTGGAAAGGTATTTTTTAGTGTTTAGTGTGGGTATGGGTTTTTCAATGGCAAGGGAATTCATAATCATAACATTTAGTGTGGGTGTGGATTTTTAGGTGTTAATGGATTTTTAATGTGTTAGAGTGGGTATGGTTTTTTGGTGTCAAGGGGATTTTAAGGGTGGGTTTTTGAGTAGGAAAGGGATTTTTTAGAGAAGCAGGTGGATGTGGGTTTTTGGTCGGCAAGGGAATTTTTAGCGTTTAGGGTGGGTATGGGTTTTGGGTGGTGAGGGATTTTTAGGGTTTAGGGTGGGTTTTTGGGTGGTGGTAAGGTACTTTTTAGGGTTTAGGGTGGGTGTGGTTTTTTGGGTGTCAAGGGAATTTTTAGCGTTTAGGGTGGGTATGGGGTTTTCAATGGCAAGGGAATTCATAATCATAACATTTACTGTGGGTGTGGATTTTTAGGTGGTAATGGATTTTTAATGTGTTAGAGTGGGTATGGGTTTTTGGTGTCAAGGGGATTTTAAGGGTGGGTTTTTGAGTCGGAAAGGGATTTTTTAGGGAAGCAGGTGGATGTGGGTTTTTGGTTGGCAAGGGAATTTTTAGGGTTTAGGGTGGGTATGGGGTTTGGGTGGTAAGGGATTTTTAGGGTTTAGGATGGGTATTGGTTTTTGGGTGGTAAGGGATTTTTAGGGTTTAGGGTGAGTATGAGTTTTTGGGTAGTAAGCTATTTTTGAGGGTAGGTATGTTTTTTTAGTTTTCAAGACACTTTTTAGGGTTTATGGTTGTATGGGTTTTTTTGGAGACAAGGGCATTTATAAAACTTAGTGTGTATGTGTGGTTTTGGGGTGGCTAGGGATTTTTAAGGTTTGGGGTGGACATGTGTTTTTGAGTAGTAAGGGATTTTGTAAGGTTCTGGGTGGGTGTGGGTTTTTTGGTAGCAATGGACATTTGGGATTTTAAGGATAATATGGGTTTTTAGGTGGGAAGGTTTTTGTTAAGGTTTAGAGTGGGTGTGGGTTTTAGAGTGTTAAGGTATTTTTAGGGTATAGGGGCTATGGGTTTTTTGGGGGCAATGGAATGTTTACTTTTTGGGTGGGTGTGGATTTTTTGGGTGGCATAGTATTTTTTAGGGTTTAGGGAGGGTATGGGTTTTTGGGTGGCATGGGATGTTTGAGGGTTTAGGGTGGGTGTGTTTTTTTTGGGTGGTAAGCACATTTTTTAGGGTTTAGGGTGGGTGTGGGTTTTTGGGTGTCAAGAGATTTGTTAGGATTTAGGGTGTGTGTCGGCTTTAGAGTAGTAAGAGATTTTTCTTGTTTAGGGTGGGCATGGGTTTTTGGAAGGCAAGGACATTTTTGAAGGGTCTGGTGGGTATGAATTTTTTGGGTGGCAATGGAATTTTTAGGGTTTAGGGCGGGTGTGAATTTTTGGGTGGCAAAGGAATTGTTAGGGTTTAGGATGGGTGATGGTTTTAGAGTGGTAAGGTATTATTTAGGGTTTAGGGGCTAAGAGTTTTTTGGGTCAAGGGAATTCTTAGGTTTTTGGGTGGGTATGGATTTTTGGGTAGCAGAGTTTTTTTTAGGGTTTAGGATAGGTGTGGATGTTTTGGGTGGTTCGCACAATTTTTAGGGTTTAGGGTGGGTGTGGGTTTTTGGGTGTCAAGAAGATATTTGTTAGGATTTAGAGGTTGTGTGGGCTTTAGAGTGGTAAGAGATTTTTCTTGCTTAGGGTGGATATGTGTTTTTGGGTGGCATGAGATTCTTTTGAGTTACAGTGGGTATGGGTCTTTTGGGTGGTAAGGTATTTTTTAGGGTTAAGGGTGGATATGTGTTTGGGGTGGGAAGAGATTTTTTGGGGATTAGAGTCGTTATGGGTTTTTTAGTGGTAAGGTATTTTTGGGGTTTAGGGAAGATATGGGCTTTTTTCAGTGGTAAGGGATTTTTTAGGGTTTAGGGTGGGTATGGGTTTTTGGGAGGCGAGGGAATTTGGAAGGGTCTGGTGGGTATGATTTTATTGGGTGGCAAGATAATTTTTAGGGTTTAGGGCAGGTGTTGATTTTTGGGTGGCAAGGGATTTGCTAGGGTTTAGGGTGGGTATGGGCTTTTGGGAGGCAAGGACATTTTTAGGATTTAGGGTGGGTGCGTGGGTGTTTTGAGTGTAAGGCTTGTTTTAGGGTTTAAGGTGGGGTTGTGTTTTTGGGTGGCCAGGACATTTTTAGCATTTAGTGTGGGTTTGGGTTTTATAGTACTAAGGGACTGTTTAGGGATTAGTGTGGGTATGGGTTTTTTGGACGACAAAGGAATTTTTAGTGGTTTGGGAGGGTATGGGTTTTTGGGTGTTGGGTATGCATGTTTTGGGGCAAATCATTTTTGGGGTGTCAAAAGGGTATGGCTTTTTGGGTGGTAATGTATTTTTTAGCTTTTAAGGTGGGGATTGAATTTTGGGTGGCAAGGGAATTGTTAGGGTTAAGGATGAGTGTGGTTAGCTAATTTTTAGTGTTTAGGGTGGGTGCTGGTGTTTGAGTGGGTAGGGATTCTGTTGAGTTTAAAGTGGGAATGGGTTTTTTTGGTGGTAAAATATTTTTTAGGGTTTAGGGTGGATATGTGTTTGGTGTGGGAAGTGATTTTTGGGGATTAGGGTGGGCATGGGTTTTTTCAGTGGCAAGGGAATTATTAGGATTAAGAGTGGGTATGGGTTTTTGCGTGGTAAGGTATTTTTAGGGTTTAGGGTGAGTATGGGTTTATGGGAAGCAAGGGAATTTTTGAAGGGTTATGGTGGGTATGATTTTTTGGATGGCAAGGGATTTGTTTAGGATTAGGGTGGATATGGTTTTCTGGTTGGCAAGGGATTTCTTTAGGATTTATAATGTGGGTATGGGTTTTTGGGTGTCAAGTACATATTTAGAATTTTTTTACCTGCATATGCGCACCATAAGTGCACCCTTCCGATCACGCGCTGAATGCTAATTGGTTGTCAACTTTCGAAACCAGGAACTGTTGGCAGCCATTTTGTGCCTCGGTAGAAGCAAGGCTAAAGAGGTTAGTGGAACAAGTGTGCAAAACGTAGAAATGGGGCAGGGTAGAAATATCCTGATCCTCTAGACCTGTTTAGGGGACCCCCAGGGCTCAAAATGTTATTATTATTATTTTTTTTTTTTGAAACCCGACAGGTGTTTCCCAACGGGTCTTCTTTTATAATTATCCCCCAGGGGGGACAAATCCCAGGGGCAAATTTAAAAAATGGATGGGGGCCTAGAGGGGCCCCCTAACTCCGGGGACCGCCACCCCCCTGCTCTCTCTTTCAAAATCCAAACTATGGGGCATATTACCAACGTTAAGCGATATTTATCGCTAACGATGCTTAGCAACGAATTTTTTAACGCTAAGCATCGTCAGAAATTATCGCAGATAAACCTTGCTATTATCAAGGTTTATCGCAAATGCGATAAAAAACGGCCGCAATGCATGAATATCGCTGAAAAGTCCGCGATATTCATGCATTACCGAGCTAATGCTCTTAGCCATGTTATCCACCTCCCATTGGATAACATGGCTAAGAACTGCTCAGGGCAGGTGTTAGTTTTTGGAGATATTCGCGCTTAGCGCGAATATCTCCAAAAGTTGGTAATAGGAGATAGCGATGTTAGCGACTGTTTCCAGTCGCTAACATCTTGGCTTGCCCACTTTGCATGTCATTAGTGATAAATATCACTGACATGCAAAGTGGGGCCCAAGATGGTCGCTATCTCCTACTAGCTGTCGCTAACTGGTGTTAGAGACAGCTAGGTAATAGGGAGATAATTTTATCTCCGCTTTCTTGGCTTTTAAAGCCAAAAAAGCGGAGATAAACCCCCTTGATAATATGCCCCTAAGTTTGCTACGGGAGGGCGGGAGCTCCGAGGCTCCCGCCCTCTCATAGCAAACAGAAGTGTCCCGGAGGTGGGCACTTCAGGACACTGCAGGAGCCGGAGGGGGGTTGTTAAGGCCCCCCTCTATTTTTGCTGGGGGGGGGGGGCCTTGGAGCCCCACCCCAACCATTTATATTATAGCTCCGGAGAGTGGCTCTCGCTCTTGCATACCAAACAGCAATGTTGAAAAAATCTTCTGGTAAGATAAAAAAGGATTTTGGAGTCCATTTTCGCAGTTTTTGTTGTAGTTTGCTGCCGTTAAAGCGGAGACAATTTTAACGCCGTCTTTATATGCCCCTAAGTTTTGTAATGTCGACAATCCCGCTCCCATTTAAATAGGCGCAAAATATTTATTGAAGTGCATTGTGAATGTGCACAGGGTCAAATTTACAAGTTCATTGCGTTACTATTGCATCACTTTTAAGATGGGAAAAGTGACGCGAAAGTGGTGCAAGGGGCTTCTAAATCTGGTACACAGTGTTATGATTTACTTTGCTTTCCTTTCAGTCATGTAGAGGATACTAGGTAAATATAACGGTTTCTGTACAGACAGTACCTTTCAACCCTACCCCCAAACTGCTTACTGCCTGTTACAATAGTAACTGTTCATGGAAGAATTAAGTGAGCACAGAGGTTAGAAGTTCACCCCAGAATGTTGCTAATCGAAACAGTTACTGTGCTGGAGTTGTAAAAGCTTTTCATAGGAACCATTAGTCGTAGCTATAGACTCTGGTAAAGAGTTGGTAAAGTGTTAGCCACAGTACTATACTACTAGCTATACATATCATTTCTATTTCTATTTTTTAAATGTTTTGTAATTATATGATTATCACCCTAAATAATAGTGAAATGTTGTCAGATATTAACTTTTATTAAAACAACAATAACTAAAAATGTAACTTTAAGATAACAATATAATAAATAACTAGAAACATAACTTTAACATAACAATATAATAAACAAAATGTGATATGGACTCCAATAGAATAAAACGAAAATGAACATGAGTGTTTAAAATTAGATCGATGTGACTGAAGGAGGTCAAAGATTACTAGTTAAGGTAATACTTAGGCAATATTTCTTAATTTGCAGGTCTGCAGTGTGCCTGATACATTCCACCCCTCTTATAGGCCCGCGTTCAAGAGGTGTCTGTACAGTAGCGCCTACTGCGTCAGATTTACAGCATGGCACAGGTCTTTAAAATGATTCAGAGATGAGATAGAATTAGGTAGAGATCAAGTCATTATGCAGGACAATATTCTTTGTGGCTTATTAACAAGCCCCATGCGCCACTTTTGTGTTACTTTTCCAATGTTAAAAGTGAAGGAAAAATGGCGCAAGGGGCTTGTAAATAAGCCCCTTTATTTCTAACGCATTTAATCAGAGGCATTGTGTAGCTAGGCCGCTCTGCTTACCTTCTGTAAACACTGTGGTGAACAGAGTTCACAACTTGAACTCTGCTTTGGTTGTACACTGCAGGCTGTCTTACATTCAGCCTCAGCAGAGTGTACCGCAGCGGCCATTACTTTAAAAGAGAAAGAAAAACAATGTGAGAGAGAGAAAGAGAGAAAAAATGACATTAAAACTGTGAGAGAGAAAGTTATAGATGGAGCAGTTAATACTAGAGAAAATCTTCGTAGCTCCCCTTTATGCCTCCTTTGTGTGCCCAAGCATGTGCTGGTTCATAGTGCACCCTCTAGTTTAGTGATCTGAAAGATAGTATATAGAGTTAGTAATAGCATAGTACATACAACTGCACAAGTATATTTTTGATTTATTTCTATGTACACTCAGGATACTGTATTTCATCAACTTCCACTGTAAGGAGGTGTCTGTGAGCTGTTTTTCTACCAAAGTACTATATCTCATGCACTCCCACAGCATAGCGGTGAGTTTTTAATACTGCGTACCCAGACTGTTGCACCCCATTGACTCCCAGAGTCAGGAGGTGAGTGCTTTTTCTTTTGCACTCAGGGGCAGATTTACAAGCTCCTTGCGCCACTTTTCTCATGTTAAAAGTGACACAAAACTGGCGCAAGTGGCTTTTAAATCTGTCCCTCAGACTGTTGTAACCTAGCTATTCTCACTCATCGGAGGTAATTGTACATTCCTACGCAGTCAAGTAGCTGCACACTACCCAATCTCTCCGTCCACAGATGACTTGTCGTTGTTTCGGAAACAAGCTTCTTTGCTCACCATGTGCCATTGGCGTGATTCAAAGAGGGTGCACCAGGTATCGCAGCAGCCTTCTCAGGCATTGTTACGATGGCCACGCATCCTCGCAGAATGCACAAACGTTGAGCGTTGGAGATGTTGGAGGGGGGACGCCAATTTGTAAAACACAACCAGTAAGATAAAAAGGAAGTTGGCATTGTGTGTCGTTTCTTTATCAAAGTAGAGAGGAAGTGAGAGAGTAACTGAAAAGAATATTTTCAGCTCACCTTTCTGTCACCGGTGTGTCTTTCACCACGTGCCGGGACATAATGCACCCTGAAGTTCTACATCTAAAAGATAGTAAAAGAAAGATGTTATGATTGGTAATTGTTGGTATCTTAATGTGGAGTAGAATTACAACGCCCTTTTACACACCTTCCCTCCCGCATTAAAAACAACTATTTGTACAGTTCCAACTAGTTAAATAGGCTTCGATTTTTGAAAACTTTCTATAGTAGTAATCTTTTTATTCGGTTGTGAAAGCAAGAGGTGCAAAGTGATACAAGTGGCTTCGATCATCACGAGCGTCAGACATTTCACCGGTTATAAAAAAGTTCCTGGAAAAAAATATATAAATGATACGGTATATAGGACTGCTTACGCCTAAATCAATGCGTTACCTTTTTGTATCCAGTCTGCTTTCACCCCATTGATTCCCTCCGATCCGATGTCATCAGTGATGTCATTTGAGATGTCATCAATGATGTCATGAGTGATGTCACTGACCATGTCATGAGTGATGTTATATGTGACGTCATCAGCAGTGTATTGCGGGCGCGCAAGTTGTAGTTAGCTGAGCTAACTATAACGGAGGAATTTCAAAGGTTTTGTATGAGAGAAATGTTCAGCTAACTATAACATGTGTGAAACCTATGGTTTTTTCAAGAATTTGCAAGGTTTTTTAAATGCTAATTCCTAACTATAACGTTTGTTAAACCTATGGTTTTTTCAGTGAATTTCAAAGGTTTTGTAAATGATAAGGTATAAATGTATTAATTATTATGTCTTTCTTTTTATACTAATTTCTTATATTTTTAATATAAATATTTATATGTATTTAATTGTTTAGATTATATTTCATATTCTTATTATAAAATAATAACACAACTAAATTACAAAGTAATTTTGGGATTAATTATTGCTTGACTTCGGTTGCAAGTGTAACACAACTCCAACAATGCTCTGGGGCCCTATGCTCACAAAGCTGTATCAATCCTTACACCTGCTTCAAGCATGTGCAAGGTTTTGACGCAGCATAAGCTCAAAAGTGACTGAATGAAAGGTTATACATTTCACTCTGTCACTTTTAGGAGGCGTTGCTGCACCCCCTTCTGCACAGGAAAGCCTCTTCTGGCGCAGGGCTCTACAATGTAATGCACCCTACAGATGCGTCACGTTGTTAATAGCACACACCATGGCACATCTTTTGCACCACCGCTGTGTCTCAAAAGTGACACAACGGCTGTGTAAAAGAGGCACAAGGGGATTGTAAATCCGCCCCTAACACATGCAAATTCACCCAGGCAGTTTCACCAGCAGCGCAAATTGAAGCATAGACTTCTAACATATTTTTTTTTTGTACATATCTTTTTATTGCAGCAAAATAAGTTGTACAAGCAGGTCACATATGTCATTTCAACCGTTGTCTGTCCTAGCTATGAATCTCCAATACACATGTCACACAGCCATTTAGCTCACACCCCGGAGGTCGAGCGGCGTAGGAACGGAGAAAGTTATGATCTGGTGAAGACAGCAGGGTGCAATGACAGCCAGTAGTCCAGAAAATTGCAGGGCTGCTTTTCGGTCCTCTCACCCCCCCCCCCCATTTCCGCAATTGCTTAACAACCCAGCTATTCCCTCTCCTCCCTCTCTAAACAACATCCCTTTATCCGCCCAACTCTCCCAACCCCCCCCTAGTCCTACCCCCTCCGCCCCTCTCCCCGCCCCCCGCCCCCCACCCCCCCAGGCGTGCCAGAGTACCACCAGTGCGAGCTTGCAGCCACCCCGGCCAAACCAGACCTTTATCAGACCAGCAGGAGGAATCCACAAAAATTGTCAGTCAAGTCATCACGTAGGAAGTAGGGAAACAAGGGAGGGAGGCTAGGCCAGCACCACCCCAGGCGGCGACGCCGCCGGTTCAGGACTAGGCGCGGGGGTGTCTTCATCATCCAGGTCCAAAAGTGTGAGGTCTAAGACCATTTTTTCCCATGCCCTGGCCCTCTCCAGAGCAGTGTCAGTGCCCGCTCGAAGTGCAGCCTGCAAACGGAGCTCCCCCTCACACCGGGCCCATTTTGTAAATTCATCTTTCCATCTTTCAACAGTGGGGCCCCTACTAGCTTTCCATTGGGATGTTATGGCACGTTTCGCTAAAAGCAGACCCAGGTCCAGAAACTTGCTAGTAATTTTGTTCTTTGATGTGTGTGGGAACCAATGTAGGATGCAGTGAGCCATGGTGAGTTGCAAGTCCCTCTCCGTAACCTCCCTCAGGCAATCCACTGCCTCCCGCCAGAAGGGACTTAACTCCGGACAGGACCAGAACATATGTTGGAAATCAGCTAAGCCCGCCGGGCACCGCGGGCAGGCCTCCGGATGGTTCGGGAAATATTTATGCAGTTTGTCAGGAGTCAGGTAGGCCCTATGCAGGACATAAAAGTGCACCAGCTGAAACCTAGCGCTGCGCGTCCCATTCTGGGCCCGTTCAACTATGCTAGACAACGCCTCTTCAGGGATCTCCGTCATCAGGTCAGCCTCCCATTTTGCTTTCAGAGACAGCAGCAGGGTGATAGCCTCCGAGATCATGCGCTTATACAGGCACGTAACAGCTTTGATCGTCCCTGCCATCATCACCACGTATTGGCACCCTAAAGACAGTGGTGGTTCTGTCATGCTCATTTTCCAGTGCTTGCGGATTGCTGTTGTCAGTGCTGCATGAAGGAGGAAGTCCCCCCCGGCAGTTCAAAGCGATCTCTCAGAAGGTCAAAAGGCAGCAGTACACCCTCCTCATAAAGGTCTCCCATGCGGGAGCGCCCCGCACAGCCTGAGCGGGATCTCAGGAGCGTATGACACTGCAATACGGCCCCTCCTGAGATATCTATTCCAACATTTCCTGGCCGTCGCAAATTCCTGGGTGAGGTGGAAATCTCCCATCGGGAGTCTCAGAACAATCCGGGATAACACCTGGACCGGTCCCGCCGGCTCCCCTGACCCATCCTCCTCTCTCCTGGCTCTCGCGACCCACTGTGTCAGCCATTGCAGCTGAGCCGCCAGGTAGTATAGTTCGTAATCTGGCACCGCTAGCCCCCCTTCTGCTCTAGGGTGGAGAAGTGTATCGCGCGCCACCCTGCGCCTGCCCGCCCCCCACAGGAAGCCAATCACCATCGACCGCAGTCGGCGGAAGTAGCTCACCGGGATCCAGATCGGGAGTGTCCTGAAGAAATAGAGCAGTCTCGGCAGGGTCACCATCTTAAGGAGCGCCACCCTCCCCATTAGTGACAATGGGAGGGTGCTCCAGAAGTCAAGGTTCGCCTTAGTGAGCCTGATCGCCGATCCAATATTGCCCTCAAGCATGTCTGCCTTATCATGGAAGATCGAGGTACCGAGGTAGCTTAGACTCCTCTCCTCCCATGCCACTCCGTCGGTGGACTGCGGGCACATTCTACGTGGGCGGGCCGGGAACAAGTATGACTTCGTCCAGTTCACTCGGAGGCCGGACACCCTGCTCAATGATTTTAGTAGTGACTTAGCCCCTCGGAGAGAGGCAGCCGAGTCCGCCAGGAACATCAGCAGGTCATCAGCATACAATGCGATGTGGTGTACCTGTCCATAGACATCCAACCCCTGATATGCCTGTCCCTTCCGGGCTCGCTCCGCAAGGGGTTCGACCGCTATGGCAAACAACAGGGGGGAGAAAGGGCACCCCTGATGTGTGCCCCTGCCCACCGCACATACTACAGCATATTATAGGTAAACACCTTATAGATTTATGCTGTAGCACTTCCTTATAGTTCTGCACTTTCACATTCTCCATACAATAGTAATATATTAATTCATTCATTTATGAACTACACATTCATTCTGACAAACTTTTACACACTAACATAGAAATATAGTTCTTTCTTTGGCCAGTGAAGGTAGTTCTAAAAAGAACTGTTGTTTTTGTTTTTTGTATTTCTTTTGTGTTTTCTCAACAAATTCCAAGTGGAACAAAAGAATGAAAAAAAGAACAACTAATGTCGAGGACAGCAATTATCCTGTATCTGCATTTCATCAGGTCTATAGACTGTTCCCCATAACACAAAGGTTTATCACAATAAATGAAAAGATTTTAACTTTAGCAAAGTCAGAATTAAATATTTTGGTGTGGACTGCATGCTGAAAATGCTGCCGCAGTTGATGTTGCAATGCTTGGTGTAGCAGCAGGTGGGTTCTCGTGCAACCTCCGTCTTTCAGCTCGAGCAAAGTTCTTGGGGTGCAAGTTCTTCACGTGTCGCACCATATTTGCTGTGCCAAAGGAGTATTTTTTACATGGATCACCCCTTGAAAGAGTTGTTTGGCAAATTTTACAGGTTACTTTTGCAGCATTAACCTTTTTTTGACCTTGTGGAAAAGTGAAAAACTTCCAAATTAGAGCTTCTTTCCTCTTCGCTGGAGCTTCTTCAGGAATTAAATATTCCTCTGAAGAACTGCTGGAAGATGACTCCATTGCTCTTATTATGGTGATCTTCCTTCTATTTGAGAAGATTCTCACAACAAATGCTTCTTCTTAGAAAGTCAAAGTCGAATAATTATAATGGGACGGAACTTTCAACAGTCGCAATAGGAAAAGTTACGAACCAATCAAATCTCTACTTTCAAAGTCACATGGCTTTGCGTACGCTTATGATGCGCTTGCGCAGCTCTTTCAATACGAGTACGCATGATGTTCTACCGCAATTTGTGTAATTCTTTATAAAAGTAATATATGATTATTAAAAGTATTTAAAAAAATCATAGTTATCCCAAATGTTTGCCCTTAGTATCTACATTTAATACATACATGTTTTAAACCATGTAGAAACATTGCCCCCTTTCGCGTACAGAATGCCGTACATGACGTCACACCGAAGCTTTAATGCGACGCGTAACGTCAAAGCATATTCGTACCGTATGCACGGATACACGCTGAGTAGGATAAGCAGTACAAACTATGGTGCGATCACCCTCTCAGTGACAAATCAGAGCTCAGGGCGCGCTAAGGAGAATGATTAGAAGTACTGACTCATTGCAGATCTGATTCTGGGCCTGCCTCTGCGTACATTATAACACTGCCCCCATCTCTCTCTGTTGTTAATTGTTGGTGCACACACTCATACTTGCACATGCGCTGTGCATGCCTGCCCACACTACCCACATGCCACCACCTAGCATGCTTGCTATCATTTAGCCTGGAAACCAATACATTACCGAATGGCATGTCCACCAGGGCCATCATTCCTGCAGACCGCAAAAACGCTACCAATGACGGCCCTGGCCTTGGAGTGATCAGTCCCCGCGGTTCCCATATAATGCGGGCACTGACGTGAGCACGCTCTCTTTTGCCTGCCTCTGCTGCGGTGACAAACAGATTGTCGAAAAACACCCCAAACTCAGCAAAACTGCAGCCTTTCAAGACACGACAAAAGACGACAGAAGCAAAGGTAAGAGAAGACGTCACAACATCAGCCTCCACTGTAAATTGTGTATACATAATGCTATTTGTTTATCCTTCATATGGCTTTCCTACCCCTCAATGGTTTTAAATTGTACTTACATAATTGAAATATTTCTTTATAAGTCACGAGGTCCTATACACCTCTAATCTTAAAAATTGTGCGTGCATAAATTTCTGTGTCGTATTTCTGTACTACGCCACGTGCTTAGGCCTCTATTATTATTAATTGTGCGTCCATGATACTATTTTCTTTTCTGCGACACGAGGCCGTCCCAAGCCTCTATTAACTTATTGATCTTCCTTTGTTTGCTGGAGCAGCAACAGTCTTAACTACGGAATATTAAGAACCCACATTAAAATTCACTTTTGATAGTAGTTACGCAACTCAGTTTACGATGACTAATCAAAATGTCCTTTTGTTTCCTTCACCAAACATCCTTCAGAAGCAACCACGGCCTATCGAGCAACAGCAATGGAATTCTCTGCAACTTATTGAATATACTTTGACGTATAGAGGCAGAGTTCAAGTCAAATGGTGAACTCCTGTGGCCGCACTCTTCATACAAGGTAAGCACACCACCCTAGATCTACAAAGCCTTCATAGCAATGCATTAGAAATAATTCGGCATAACGGGTGTCAGTAACGCAGTAGGCACTTCCATATAGACACCAC
Organism: Lissotriton helveticus; assembly: GCF_964261635.1. Classification (NCBI taxonomy): domain Eukaryota; kingdom Metazoa; phylum Chordata; class Amphibia; order Caudata; family Salamandridae; genus Lissotriton; species Lissotriton helveticus. The sequence continues at coordinate 206,103,544 of NC_136062.1, forward strand.
TTGAACGCGGCACTATAACAACTGAAATGTACCAGGTAAGCTGCACTCGTAAAACTGTAGTGTTAGCTTTATTTGTGAAACGAGAGAGGGCCATATTATCAACCCTTGGCGACAAAATTATCGCCACTTTATTGGCAGCAAACTGCCGCTAAAGAGGCCATAATAGGTTTGATAATATGCTCTATAGAATTCCAATCGAAACTCATGTTACATGTGAAGGACATCTGACATGACCTTCGATTGAAATTCCATAGAGCATATTGTCAAACTCATTATCGCCACTTTAGCGACACTTTCCTGCCGATAAAGTGGCAATAATTTTGATGCCCAGGCTTGATATTATTGCCCAGAATGCGCAATGTACAGCAGCTTCTCTGTAAAATCTATAATTACCTCCGAGCAGTGACAACAGATAGGTTACAACAGTCTGACAAACAGATCCACAACCTTATCACGCAACTTTTGAGTAACTTTTAACATGGGTAAAGTGATGCAAGGAGCTAGTAAATCTACGTCTGGTTCAACAAAAAATCTCAACTCCAGACTCTGCGACACAGTTTTAATGTTGTTTTCTCACTCTCTCACTCTCTGTGAAATCATTTCTCTTTCTCTCTTAAACTTAGACACTGCTGTCTGCTTGGACGTGTAGAAGATCAGCCCAACTTAAGTTGTGAACGCCACTCCCTAATGTGTTTGGGCGCAAAGTTTACGCAACGGTAAGCACAGAGGCCTAGATCTACAAATCCTTCATAGGAATGCATTAGAAATAATTCGGCATAATGGGCGTCAGTAACGCAGTAGGCACTTCCATATAGACACCACTTGAACGCGCCACTATAACAAATAAAATGTACCAGGTACACTGCACTCGTAAAACTATAGTGTTAGCTTTATTTGTGAAACAAGAGAGGGCCATATTATCAAACCTTGGTGACAAAATTATCGCCACTTTATCGGCAGCAAACTGCCGCTAAAGAGGCCATAATAGGTTTGATAATATGCTCTATAGAATTCCAATCGAAAGTTATGTTACATGTGAAGGACATCTGACATGACCTTCGATTGAAATTCCATAGAGCATATTATCAAACTCATTATCGCCACTTTAGCGACACTTTCCTGCCGATAAAGTGGCGATAATTTTGTCACCCAGGCTTGATATTATGGCCCAGAGTGCGTAGTGTACAGCAATCTATAATTACCTCCAAGCAGTGACAACAGACAGGTTACAACAGTCTGACAAACAGATCATCAACCTTATTACGTTACTTTTAAGTCACTTTTAACATGGATAAAGTGATGCAAGGAGCTAGTAAATCTACGTCTGGTTCAACAAAAAATCTCAACTCCAGACTCTGCGACACAGTTTTAATGTTTTCTCTCTCACTCTCTGTGACATCATTTCTCTATCTCTCTTAAACTTAGACACTGCTGTCTACTTGGACGTGTAGAAGATCAGCCCACCTGAAGTTGTGCATCCAAGTGCCTGCAGTGTTTGGCCGCAAGGTTTATACAACGGTAAGCACAGAGGCCTATATCTACAAATCCTTCATAGGAATGCATTAGAAATAAGTCACCATAACGGGCGTCAGTAACGCAATAGGCACTTCCATATAGACACCACTTGAACGCGGCACTATAATATAACGGGAATACACGAGTCACATTGCACACGTAAAACTTCCAATGCTTCAGCTCATTTACTCACATCTAAATAATTCTAAACTCTAATTTTCTTTTTTCTTTTGCAGATTACCAATCGGACACCTTTAGGAATCTATTTCACAATTTCTTTATAACATTGTTTTAGTTATTTTGCCAGTTCTAATATAGTTATAATTGAGTTTCGTTTATATTTATTGTTTAATAAAAGTTAATTTAAAAAAACAACATACTTCTTTTATTTTGTGGGGGAGGGGTATGACACTCCACAATAAAAATAATGTTGAAATACTATAGTAAGATATTCAAGACTAGGATTGAAAACTACTGAGTTCTTACTAACCGATATAATAAATACAACGGTGAGAAACTACTAAAATGGCAGTGGACGGAGTGCGTAATCAACGTTTGGCGCCTCAGCACTACCTTTCAAATAAATATATAAAAAATATCACTATTAATACTGTACAAAAGTACAGCACCGGATGAATCACACAAACCGGGAAAAGAAAGCGACAGATTTACTAACTGATTTAAAGAAAGGTTTGCTTGTTGAACTTGAACAAAAAGAAAACATGAACTTCGAAACGACGCTGAGCATGCGAAGAGAGTACAACTGCTACACCAAAAAAAGGAAAGCTTTATATACAAAAGGCGCTTTTATCGGCGATAATATGCTTGATAATACCTTGTAACTTCCCATAGCAGCCCAGGTTCTGGTGTTAACCTGGGCTGCTATGGTTATTCACAAGGGTATATTATCAAGCCCATTATCACCGCTTTATCGGCAGTTTCCTGCCGATAAAAGCGACAATAATGTATCGCCTTTTGTTGAGAATATGGCCCATTGCTCTTTTTTTGACCAATAAACTTAGGTGCATATCATCAAGGACCGGTGTTAAAATTATCGCCATTTTATTGCCAGGAAACTGGCGATACAACGACGATAATGAGCTTGATAATATGGCCTTCTTATTTCCCATAGAAGCCAATGTTAACACCAGAACATAGCCTTCTATGGAAATTTACAAGGAGGTATTATCAAGCCCACCCTCCCAACATTATCAAAAAAACATAGCCCTTGTAAATTCCCATAGCAGCCCAGATTCTGATCCTAACCTAGGCTGCTATGGTTATTCACAAGTACATATTATCAAGCCCATTATCTCCGCTTTATCGGCAGTTTCCTGCCAATAAAAGCAACAATAATGTATCGCCTTTTGTTGATAATATGGCCCATTGCTCTTTTTTTTTACCAGTAAACTTAGGTGCATATTATCAAGGACCGGTGTTAAAATTATCGCCATTCTATTGGCAAGGAACTGCCGATAAAACGGCGATAATGAGCTTGATAATACGGCCTTGTTATTTCCCATAGAACCCCATATTAGCACCAGAACATAGGCTTCTATGGGAATTTACAAGGACGTATTATCAAGCCCACCTTCCCAACATTAATAAAAAACTCCAGACAATGCAGATGCTCGGAGCTAGAAGGTCATTTTACATATCACTGCCCCAGAAAGGTGGTGTTCCCCGCGACGTGTACGGGGAGAGAGAGAGAGAGAGAGAGTTTCAAACATTTTTTTTTTTTTAAAAAGACCCGAGGGGTGCCGCTCACCGAGACTGCGGGGAGTAGGATCGTAACCCTCCCCCCGCATACTTCAAAATAAAACCAGAGGAGTGCCATTCCCCAGTGCTCGGGGCACCTTACAAGCCCCAATTATGCAGAAAAATTGCCCCTGTAATTTACCCCCCCTGGACCTAATGAATCAAACAAACTTCTACTTTTTTTTTCACCTTTTCCACCGCGAACAAGTACTGCATGAGTACCCCGCCATTTTTTATTTATTTAAAAAAAATTAAAATTGTGCCTAAAGATCCATATCTCACCCCCTGACCAAGACTATAGGCTCAGAATGTTTCTACCCTGCCCCCTTTCCTTATTTCTCAACTTTGTTTTACTGTTTTCTTGTGACTCTGCTCTCCCGACAAACAACATGGCTGCCAACACTTCCTGGTTTGGAGTATTGACAGCCAATCAGCATGCAGCTCCTGCTCTTAATTGTAGGTATTTCCATACGCGTAGGCTGCGATTTTTCTTTAAAAAAAAAATAGAGCCTAAACATCCATGTACGACCCCCTGACAAAGCCTAGAGGGTCAGAATATCTCTACCCTACCCCCTTCCCTTATTTCTCAACTTTGTTTTACTGTTTTCTTGTGACTCGGTTCTAGCGAGGGACAAGATGTCCGCCAACACTTCCTGGTTTCGAGTGTTGACAGACAGTTCACAGCCAATCAGCATGCAACTCGCGCTCGTAATTGAACAGATTTCAGTACGCGTACTGAACTCCGACTCTAGATATCGCTATGAATTTACTTGCAATTTGCTCAGAAACTACTGAACGGATTTACACCATTTAAAAAAAAACACAATCTACGAACGAAACTCTACCTCTCTGCCAAATTTCGTGTAATTCCGTTCAGCTGTTCACCCCCAGACTTTCAGGGAAGGAGCAGAACCGAGCAGGCCATTTTCTTGGATAAATTCACGAAGATTCGTCCACCGGTGCAAAAGTTATTCCCAATAGAATGTTGTGGATTTCTTATGGAAACTAGGTCCTAACTATAACTACCTACTGGCGGCCGCCAGTAGGTAATATATATATATATATTATATATCTATATATATTATATATATATATATATGAAGTTTTCAAGCTGAGTCATGTGATTAAAAATTACCTTTTGAAACAGCACGCCAAAGAGCATGTCAGTGTCTCCTTCCTCCTGTGATCAAGGCTACCCAGCTGAAACGTTAGGAAAAGGGAAGATGGCGCTGCAGGACTGTGCATGAGCTTGAGTCGCAGTATTGGGCCTCATAACTTTGTTTTGCATGGCAAGTGCTTTTGTGGGATGTTCCGTGCCCATTCTTAATGAGGCCGCCCTGAAGGGTCATGGGCTCCAGAAACGGAAAACTGTTGTTTTGGATATCAATTGAGGAGCCTGACTCACTCACGCTCCCTACCTAAGGAGGTTATGCTAATGAGCGAAAATGGGATGCGTGTGGAAGGGATTCGAGCAGGATAACTCCTGCAAAGATCGTGCTGCCACAGAGAGTTCCAAAAACCACAATCTACGAACGAAACTCTACCTCTCTGCCAAATTTCGTGTAATTCCGTTCAGCTGTTCACCCCCAAACTTTCAGGGAAGGAGCAGAACCGAGCAGGCCATTTTCTTGGATAAATTCACGAAGATTCGTCCACTGGTGCAAAAGTTATTCCCAATAGAATGTTGTGGATTTCTTATGGAAACTAGGTCCTAACTATAACTACCTACGGGCGGCCGCCAGTAGGTAATATATATATATATTATATATCTATATATCTATATATATTATATATATATATATATATGATGTTTTCAAGCTGAGTCATGTGATTAAAAATTAACTTTTGAAACAGCACGCCAAAGCGCATGTCAGTGTCTCCTTCCTCCTGTGATCAAGGCTACCCAGCTGAAACGTTAGGAAAAGGGAAGATGGCGCTGCAGGACTGTGCATGAGCTTGAGTCGCAGTATTGGGCCTCATAACTTTGTTTTGCATGGCAAGTGCTTTTGTGGGATGTTCCGTGCCCATTCTTAATGAGCCCGCCCTGAAGGGTCTTGAGCTCCAGAAACGGAAAACTGTTGTTTTGGATATCAATTGAGGATCCTGACTCACTCACGCTCCCTACCTACGGAGGTTATGCTAATGAGCGAAAATGGGATGCGTGTGGAAGGGATTCGAGCAGGATAACTCCTGCAAAGATCGTGCTGCAACAAAGAGTTCCTGCTGGTCGCACGCAGAATAAAAACACTTCTGCATATTTCACCTGACTGCTTTTATATTTTAAAACCACTTGAACATCAGTGCAATATTGAGCATATACGTCCAACAAGGCTCTAAAGTAAGGACGTCCAGTTTTCACATTTTGTTATTACATTGCACTATGGGAGTTGATGTTTTCAAGCTGAGTCATGTGATTAAAAATAACTTTTGAAATAGCAAGCCAAAGCGCATGTCAGTGTCTCCTTCCTCCTGTGATCAAGGCTACCCAGCCGAAACGTTAGGAAAAGGGAAAATGGTGCTGCAGGACTGTGCATGAGCTTGAGTCGCAGTATTGGGCCTCATAACTTTGTTTTGCATGGGAAGTGCTTTTGTGGGATGTTCCGTGCCCATTTTTAATGAGGCCGCCCTGAAGGGTCCTGGGCTCCAGAAACGGAAAACTGTTTTGGATATCATTCGAGGAGCCTGACTCACTCACGCTCCCTACCTACCTAACGAGGTTATGCTAATGAGTGAAAATGGGATGCGTGTGGAAGGGATTCGAGCAGGATAACTCCTGCAAAGATCGTGCTGCAACAGAGAGTTCCTGCTGGTCGCACGCAGAATAAAAACACTGCTGCATATTTCCCCTGACTGCTTTTATATTTTAAAACCACTTGAACATCAGTGCAATATTGAGCATATAAGTCCAACAAGGCTCTAAAGTAAGGACTTCCAGTTTTCACATCTTGTTATTACATTGCACTATGGGAGTTGATGTTTTCAAGAGGAGTCATGTGATTAAAAATAACTTTTGAAATAGCACGCCAAAGCGCATGTCAGTGTCTCCTTCCTCCTGTGATCAAGGCTACCCAGCCGAAACATTAGGAAAAGGGAAGAAGGCGCTGCAGGACTGTGCATGAGCTTGAGTTGCAGTATTGGGCCTCATAACTTTGTTTTGCATGGCAAGTGCTTTTGTGGGATGTTCCGTGCCCTTTCTTAATGAGGCCGCCCTAAAGGGTCTTGGGCTCCAGAAACGGAAAACTGTTGTTTTGGATATCATTTGAGGAGCCTGACTCACTCACGCTCCCTACCTACGGAGGTTATGCTAATGAGTGAAAATGGGATGCGTGTGGAAGGGATTCGAGCAGGATAACTCCTGCAAAGATCGTGCTGCAACAGAGAGTTCCTGCTGGTCGCACGCAGAATAAAAACACTGCAGCATATTTCACCTGACTGCTTTTATATTTTAAAACCACTTGAACATCAGTGCAATATTGAGCATATACGTCCAACAAGGCTCTAAAGTAAGGACTTCCAGTTTTCACATTTTGTTATTACATTGCACTATGGGAGTTGATGTTTTCAAGCTGAGTCATGTGATTAAAAATAACTTTTGAAATAGCACGCCAAAGCGCATGTCAGTGTCTCCTTCCTCCTGTGATCAAGGCTACCCAGCCGAAACGTTAGGAAAAGGGAAAATGGCGCTGCAGGACTGTGCATGAGCTTGAGTCGCAGTATTGGGCCTCATAACTTTGTTTTGCATGGGAAGTGCTTTTGTGGGATGTTCCGTGCCCATTCTTAATGAGGCCGCCCTGAAGGGTCTTGGGCTCCAGAAACGGAAAACTGTTGTTTTGGATATCATTTGAGGAGCCTGACTCACTCACGCTCCCTACCTACCTAACGAGGTTATGCTAATGAGCGAAAATGGGATGCGTGTGGAAGGGATTCGAGCAGGATAACTCCTGCAAAGATCGTGCTGCCACAGAGAGTTCCTGCTGGTCGCACACAGAATAAAAACACTGCTGCATATTTCACCTGACTGCTTTTATATTTTAAAACCGCTTGAACATCAGTGCAATATTGAGCATATAAGTCCAACAAGGCTCTAAAGTAAGGACTTCCAGTTTTCACATCTTGTTATTACATTGCACTATGGGAGTTGATGTTTTCAAGCTGAGTCATGTGATTAAAAATAACTTTTGAAATAGCACGCCAAAGCGCATGTCAGTGTGTCCTTCCTCCTGTGATCAAGGCTACCCAGCCGAAACATTAGGAAAAGGGAAGAAGGCGCTGCAGGACTGTGCATGAGCTTGAGTTGCAGTATTGGGCCTCATAACTTTGTTTTGCATGGCAAGTGCTTTTGTGGGATGTTCCGTGCCCTTTCTTAATAAGGCCGCCCTAAAGAGTCTTGGGCTCCGGAAACGGAAAACTGTTGTTTTGGATATCATTTGAGGAGCCTGACTCACTCACGCTCCCTACCAACGGAGGTTATGCTAATGAGCGAAAATGGGATGGGTGTGGAAGGGATTCGAGCAGGATAACTCCTGCAAAGATCGTGCTGCCACAGAGAGTTCCTGCTGGTCGAACGCAAAATAAAAACACTGCTGCATATTTCCCCGGACTGCTTTTATATTTTAAACCACTTGAACATCAGTGCAATATTGAGCATATACGTCCAACAAGGCTCTAAAGTAAGGACTTCCAGTTTTCACATCTTGTTATTAGATTGCCCTATGGGAGTTGATGTTTTCAAGCTGAGTCATGTGATTAAAAATAACTTTTGAAATAGCATGCCAAAGCGCATGTCAGTGTCTCCTTCCTCCTGTGATCAAGGCTACCCAGCCGAAATGTTAGGAAAAGGGAAGATGGCGCTGCAGGACTGTGCATGTGCTTGAGCCGCAGTATTGGGCCTCATAACTTTGTTTTGCATGGCAAGTGCTTTTGTGGGATGTTCCGTGCCCATTCTTAATGAGGCCGCCCTGAAGGGTCTTGAGCTCCAGAAACGGAAAACTGTTGTTTTGGATATCAATTGAGGATCCTGACTAACTCACGCTCCCTACCTAGGGAGGTTATGCTAATGAGCGAAAATGGGATGCGTGTGAAAGGGATTCGAGCAGGATAACTCCTGCAAAGATCGAACAAAGAGTTCCTGCTGGTCGCACGCAAAGAGTTCCTGCTGGTCGCACGCAGAATAAAAACACTGCTGCATATTTCACCTGACTGCTTTTATATTTTAAAACCACTTGAACATCAGTGCAATATTGAGCATATACGTCCAACAAGGCTCTAAAGTAAGGACTTCCAGTTTTCACATTTTGTTATTACATTGCACTATGGGAGTTGATGTTTTCAAGCTGAGTCATGTGATTAAAAATAACTTTTGAAATAGCACGCCAAAGCGCATGTCAGTGTCTCCTTCCTCCTGTGATCAAGGCTACCCAGCCGAAACGTTAGGAAAAGGGAAAATGGCGCTGCAGGACTGTGCATGAGCTTGAGTCGCAGTATTGGGCCTCATAACTTTGTTTTGCATGGGAAGTGCTTTTGTGGGATGTTCCGTGCCCATTCTTAATGAGGCCGCCCTGAAGGGTCTTGGGCTCCAGAAACGGAAAACTGTTGTTTTGGATATCATTTGAGGAGCCTGACTCACTCACGCTCCCTACCTACCTAACGAGGTTATGCTAATGAGCGAAAATGGGATGCGTGTGGAAGGGATTCGAGCAGGATAACTCCTGCAAAGATCGTGCTGCCACAGAGAGTTCCTGCTGGTCGCACACAGAATAAAAACACTGCTGCATATTTCACCTGACTGCTTTTATATTTTAAAACCGCTTGAACATCAGTGCAATATTGAGCATATAAGTCCAACAAGGCTCTAAAGTAAGGACTTCCAGTTTTCACATCTTGTTATTACATTGCACTATGGGAGTTGATGTTTTCAAGCTGAGTCATGTGATTAAAAATAACTTTTGAAATAGCACGCCAAAGCGCATGTCAGTGTGTCCTTCCTCCTGTGATCAAGGCTACCCAGCCGAAACATTAGGAAAAGGGAAGAAGGCGCTGCAGGACTGTGCATGAGCTTGAGTTGCAGTATTGGGCCTCATAACTTTGTTTTGCATGGCAAGTGCTTTTGTGGGATGTTCCGTGCCCTTTCTTAATAAGGCCGCCCTAAAGAGTCTTGGGCTCCGGAAACGGAAAACTGTTGTTTTGGATATCATTTGAGGAGCCTGACTCACTCACGCTCCCTACCAACGGAGGTTATGCTAATGAGCGAAAATGGGATGGGTGTGGAAGGGATTCGAGCAGGATAACTCCTGCAAAGATCGTGCTGCCACAGAGAGTTCCTGCTGGTCGAACGCAAAATAAAAACACTGCTGCATATTTCCCCGGACTGCTTTTATATTTTAAACCACTTGAACATCAGTGCAATATTGAGCATATACGTCCAACAAGGCTCTAAAGTAAGGACTTCCAGTTTTCACATCTTGTTATTAGATTGCCCTATGGGAGTTGATGTTTTCAAGCTGAGTCATGTGATTAAAAATAACTTTTGAAATAGCATGCCAAAGCGCATGTCAGTGTCTCCTTCCTCCTGTGATCAAGGCTACCCAGCCGAAATGTTAGGAAAAGGGAAGATGGCGCTGCAGGACTGTGCATGTGCTTGAGCCGCAGTATTGGGCCTCATAACTTTGTTTTGCATGGCAAGTGCTTTTGTGGGATGTTCCGTGCCCATTCTTAATGAGGCCGCCCTGAAGGGTCTTGAGCTCCAGAAACGGAAAACTGTTGTTTTGGATATCAATTGAGGATCCTGACTAACTCACGCTCCCTACCTAGGGAGGTTATGCTAATGAGCGAAAATGGGATGCGTGTGAAAGGGATTCGAGCAGGATAACTCCTGCAAAGATCGAACAAAGAGTTCCTGCTGGTCGCACGCAAAGAGTTCCTGCTGGTCGCACGCAGAATAAAAACACTGCTGCATATTTCACCTGACTGCTTTTATATTTTAAAACCACTTGAACATCAGTGCAATATTGAGCATATACGTCCAACAAGGCTCTAAAGTAAGGACTTCCAGTTTTCACATTTTGTTATTACATTGCACTATGGGAGTTGATGTTTTCAAGCTGAGTCATGTGATTAAAAATAACTTTTGAAATAGCACGCCAAAGCGCATGTCAGTGTCTCCTTCCTCCTGTGATCAAGGCTACCCAGCCGAAACGTTAGGAAAAGGGAAAATGGCGCTGCAGGACTGTGCATGAGCTTGAGTCGCAGTATTGGGCCTCATAACTTTGTGTTGCATGGGAAGTGCTTTTGTGGGATGTTCCGTGCCCATTCTTAATGAGGCCGCCCTGAAGGGTCTTGGGCTCCAGAAACGGAAAACTGTTGTTTTGGATATCATTCGAGGAGCCTGACTCACTCACGCTCCCTACCTACCTAACGAGGTTATGCTAATGAGCGAAAATGGGATGCGTGTGGAAGGGATTCGAGCAGGATTACTCCTGCAAAGATCGTGCTGCAACAGAGAGTTCCTGCTGGTCGCACGCAGAATAAAAACACTGCTGCATATTTCACCTGACTGCTTTTATATTTTAAAACCACTTGAACATCAGTGCAATATTGAGCATATACGTCCAACAAGGCTCTAAAGTAAGGACTTCCAGTTTTCACATTTTGTTATTACATTGCACTATGGGAGTTGATGTTTTCAAGCTGAGTCATGTGATTAAAAATAACTTTTGAAATAGCACGCCAAAGCGCATGTCAGTGTCTCCTTCCTCCTGTGATCAAGGCTACCCAGCCGAAACGTTAGGAAAAGGGAAAATGGCGCTGCAGGACTGTGCATGAGCTTGAGTCGCAGTATTGGGCCTCATAACTTTGTTTTGCATGGGAAGTGCTTTTGTGCGATGTTCCGTGCCCATTCTTAATGAGGCCGCCCTGAAGGGTCTTGGGCTCCAGAAACGGAAAACTGTTGTTTTGGATATCATTTGAGGAGCCTGACTCACTCACGCTCCCTACCTACCTAACGAGGTTATGCTAATGAGCGAAAATGGGATGCGTGTGGAAGGGATTCGAGCAGGATAACTCCTGCAAAGATCGTGCTGCCACAGAGAGTTCCTGCTGGTCGCACACAGAATAAAAACACTGCTGCATATTTCACCTGACTGCTTTTATATTTTAAAACCACTTGAACAGCAGTGCAATATTGAGCATATAAGTCCAACAAGGCTCTAAAGTAAGGACTTCCAGTTTTCACATCTTGTTATTACATTGCACTATGGGAGTTGATGTTTTCAAGCTGAGTCATGTGATTAAAAATAACTTTTGAAATAGCACGCCAAAGCGCATGTCAGTGTGTCCTTCCTCCTGTGATCAAGGCTACCCAGCCGAAACATTAGGAAAAGGGAAGAAGGCGCTGCAGGACTGTGCATGAGCTTGAGTTGCAGTATTGGGCCTCATAACTTTGTTTTGCATGGCAAGTGCTTTTGTGGGATGTTCCGTGCCCTTTCTTAATGAGGCCGCCCTAAAGGGTCTTGGGCTCCGGAAACAGAAAACTGTTGTTTTGGATATCATTTGAGGAGCCTGACTCACTCACGCTCCCTACCAACGGAGGTTATGCTAATGAGCGAAAATGGGATGGGTGTGGAAGGGATTCGAGCAGGATAACTCCTGCAAAGATCGTGCTGCCACAGAGAGTTCCTGCTGGTCGAACGCAAAATAAAAACACTGCTGCATATTTCCCCGGACTGCTTTTATATTTTAAACCACTTGAACATCAGTGCAATATTGAGCATATACGTCCAACAAGGCTCTAAAGTAAGGACTTCCAGTTTTCACATCTTGTTATTAGATTGCCCTATGGGAGTTGATGTTTTCAAGCTGAGTCATGTGATTAAAAATAACTTTTGAAATAGCATGCCAAAGCGCATGTCAGTGTCTCCTTCCTCCTGTGATCAAGGCTACCCAGCCGAAATGTTAGGAAAAGGGAAGATGGCGCTGCAGGACTGTGCATGTGCTTGAGCCGCAGTATTGGGCCTCATAACTTTGTTTTGCATGGCAAGTGCTTTTGTGGGATGTTCCGTGCCCATTCTTAATGAGGCCGCCCTGAAGGGTCTTGAGCTCCAGAAACGGAAAACTGTTGTTTTGGATATCAATTGAGGATCCTGACTAACTCACGCTCCCTACCTAGGGAGGTTATGCTAATGAGCGAAAATGGGATGCGTGTGAAAGGGATTCGAGCAGGATAACTCCTGCAAAGATCGAACAAAGAGTTCCTGCTGGTCGCACGCAAAGAGTTCCTGCTGGTCGCACGCAGAATAAAAACACTGCTGCATATTTCACCTGACTGCTTTTATATTTTAAAACCACTTGAACATCAGTGCAATATTGAGCATATACGTCCAACAAGGCTCTAAAGTAAGGACTTCCAGTTTTCACATTTTGTTATTACATTGCACTATGGGAGTTGATGTTTTCAAGCTGAGTCATGTGATTAAAAATAACTTTTGAAATAGCACGCCAAAGCGCATGTCAGTGTCTCCTTCCTCCTGTGATCAAGGCTACCCAGCCGAAACGTTAGGAAAAGGGAAAATGGCGCTGCAGGACTGTGCATGAGCTTGAGTCGCAGTATTGGGCCTCATAACTTTGTGTTGCATGGGAAGTGCTTTTGTGGGATGTTCCGTGCCCATTCTTAATGAGGCCGCCCTGAAGGGTCTTGGGCTCCAGAAACGGAAAACTGTTGTTTTGGATATCATTCGAGGAGCCTGACTCACTCACGCTCCCTACCTACCTAACGAGGTTATGCTAATGAGCGAAAATGGGATGCGTGTGGAAGGGATTCGAGCAGGATTACTCCTGCAAAGATCGTGCTGCAACAGAGAGTTCCTGCTGGTCGCACGCAGAATAAAAACACTGCTGCATATTTCACCTGACTGCTTTTATATTTTAAAACCACTTGAACATCAGTGCAATATTGAGCATATACGTCCAACAAGGCTCTAAAGTAAGGACTTCCAGTTTTCACATTTTGTTATTACATTGCACTATGGGAGTTGATGTTTTCAAGCTGAGTCATGTGATTAAAAATAACTTTTGAAATAGCACGCCAAAGCGCATGTCAGTGTCTCCTTCCTCCTGTGATCAAGGCTACCCAGCCGAAACGTTAGGAAAAGGGAAAATGGCGCTGCAGGACTGTGCATGAGCTTGAGTCGCAGTATTGGGCCTCATAACTTTGTTTTGCATGGGAAGTGCTTTTGTGGGATGTTCCGTGCCCATTCTTAATGAGGCCGCCCTGAAGGGTCTTGGGCTCCAGAAACGGAAAACTGTTGTTTTGGATATCATTTGAGGAGCCTGACTCACTCACGCTCCCTACCTACCTAACGAGGTTATGCTAATGAGCGAAAATGGGATGCGTGTGGAAGGGATTCGAGCAGGATAACTCCTGCAAAGATCGTGCTGCCACAGAGAGTTCCTGCTGGTCGCACACAGAATAAAAACACTGCTGCATATTTCACCTGACTGCTTTTATATTTTAAAACCACTTGAACAGCAGTGCAATATTGAGCATATAAGTCCAACAAGGCTCTAAAGTAAGGACTTCCAGTTTTCACATCTTGTTATTACATTGCACTATGGGAGTTGATGTTTTCAAGCTGAGTCATGTGATTAAAAATAACTTTTGAAATAGCACGCCAAAGCGCATGTCAGTGTGTCCTTCCTCCTGTGATCAAGGCTACCCAGCCGAAACATTAGGAAAAGGGAAGAAGGCGCTGCAGGACTGTGCATGAGCTTGAGTTGCAGTATTGGGCCTCATAACTTTGTTTTGCATGGCAAGTGCTTTTGTGGGATGTTCCGTGCCCTTTCTTAATGAGGCCGCCCTAAAGGGTCTTGGGCTCCGGAAACGGAAAACTGTTGTTTTGGATATCATTTGAGGAGCCTGACTCACTCACGCTCCCTACCAACGGAGGTTATGCTAATGAGCGAAAATGGGATGGGTGTGGAAGGGATTCGAGCAGGATAACTCCTGCAAAGATCGTGCTGCCACAGAGAGTTCCTGCTGGTCGAACGCAAAATAAAAACACTGCTGCATATTTCCCCGGACTGCTTTTATATTTTAAACCACTTGAACATCAGTGCAATATTGAGCATATACGTCCAACAAGGCTCTAAAGTAAGGACTTCCAGTTTTCACATCTTGTTATTAGATTGCCCTATGGGAGTTGATGTTTTCAAGCTGAGTCATGTGATTAAAAATAACTTTTGAAATAGCATGCCAAAGCGCATGTCAGTGTCTCCTTCCTCCTGTGATCAAGGCTACCCAGCCGAAATGTTAGGAAAAGGGAAGATGGCGCTGCAGGACTGTGCATGTGCTTGAGCCGCAGTATTGGGCCTCATAACTTTGTTTTGCATGGCAAGTGCTTTTGTGGGATGTTCCGTGCCCATTCTTAATGAGGCCGCCCTGAAGGGTCTTGAGCTCCAGAAACGGAAAACTGTTGTTTTGGATATCAATTGAGGATCCTGACTAACTCACGCTCCCTACCTAGGGAGGTTATGCTAATGAGCGAAAATGGGATGCGTGTGAAAGGGATTCGAGCAGGATAACTCCTGCAAAGATCGTGCTGCAACAAAGAGTTCCTGCTGGTCGGACGCAGAATAAAAACACTGCTGCATATTTCACCTGACTGCTTTTATATTTTAAAACCACTTGAACATCAGTGCAATATTGAGCATATACGTCCAACAAGGCTCTAAAGTAAGGACTTCCAGTTTTCACATTTTGTTATTACATTGCACTATGGGAGTTGATGTTTTCAAGCTGAGTCATGTGATTAAAAATAACTTTTGAAATAGCACGCCAAAGCGCATGTCAGTGTCTCCTTCCTCCTGTGATCAAGGCTACCCAGCCGAAACGTTAGGAAAAGGGAAAATGGCGCTGCAGGACTGTGCATGAGCTTGAGTCGCAGTATTGGGCCTCATAACTTTGTGTTGCATGGGAAGTGCTTTTGTGGGATGTTCCGTGCCCATTCTTAATGAGGCCGCCCTGAAGGGTCTTGGGCTCCAGAAACGGAAAACTGTTGTTTTGGATATCATTCGAGGAGCCTGACTCACTCACGCTCCCTACCTACCTAACGAGGTTATGCTAATGAGCGAAAATGGGATGCGTGTGGAAGGGATTCGAGCAGGATTACTCCTGCAAAGATCGTGCTGCAACAGAGAGTTCCTGCTGGTCGCACGCAGAATAAAAACACTGCTGCATATTTCACCTGACTGCTTTTATATTTTAAAACCACTTGAACATCAGTGCAATATTGAGCATATACGTCCAACAAGGCTCTAAAGTAAGGACTTCCAGTTTTCACATTTTGTTATTACATTGCACTATGGGAGTTGATGTTTTCAAGCTGAGTCATGTGATTAAAAATAACTTTTGAAATAGCACGCCAAAGCGCATGTCAGTGTCTCCTTCCTCCTGTGATCAAGGCTACCCAGCCGAAACGTTAGGAAAAGGGAAAATGGCGCTGCAGGACTGTGCATGAGCTTGAGTCGCAGTATTGGGCCTCATAACTTTGTTTTGCATGGGAAGTGCTTTTGTGGGATGTTCCGTGCCCATTCTTAATGAGGCCGCCCTGAAGGGTCTTGGGCTCCAGAAACGGAAAACTGTTGTTTTGGATATCATTTGAGGAGCCTGACTCACTCACGCTCCCTACCTACCTAACGAGGTTATGCTAATGAGCGAAAATGGGATGCGTGTGGAAGGGATTCGAGCAGGATAACTCCTGCAAAGATCGTGCTGCCACAGAGAGTTCCTGCTGGTCGCACACAGAATAATAACACTGCTGCATATTTCACCTGAATGCTTTTATATTTTAAAACCACTTGAACATCAGTGCAATATTGAGCATATAAGTCCAACAAGGCTCTAAAGTAAGGACTTCCAGTTTTCACATCTTGTTATTACATTGCACTATGGGAGTTGATGTTTTCAAGCTGAGTCATATGATTAAAAATAACTTTTGAAATAGCACGCCAAAGCGCATGTCAGTGTGTCCTTCCTCCTGTGATCAAGGCTACCCAGCCGAAACATTAGGAAAAGGGAAGAAGGCGCTGCAGGACTGTGCATGAGCTTGAGTTGCAGTATTGGGCCTCATAACTTTGTTTTGCATGGCAAGTGCTTTTGTGGGATGTTCCGTGCCCTTTCTTAATGATGCCGCCCTAAAGGGTCTTGGGCTCCAGAAACGGAAAACTGTTGTTTTGGATATCATTTGAGGAGCCTGACTCACTCACGCTCCCTACCTACGGAGGTTATGCTAATGAGCGAAAATGGGATGGGTGTGGAAGGGATTCGAGCAGGATAACTCCTGCAAAGATCGTGCTGCCACAGAGAGTTCCTGCTGGTCGCACGCAAAATAAAAACACTGCTGCATATTTCCCCGGACTGCTTTTATATTTTAAAACCACTTGAACATCAGTGCAATATTGAGCATATACGTCCAACAAGGCTCTAAAGTAAGGACTTCCAGTTTTCACATCTTGTTATTACATTGCCCTATGGGAGTTGATGTTTTCAAGCTGCGTCATGTGATTAAAAATAACTTTTGAAATAGCATGTCAGTGTCTTTTGAAATAGCATGTCAGTGTCTCCTTCCTCCTGTGATCAAGGCTACTCAGCCGAAATGTTAGGAAAAGGGAAGATGGCGCTGCAGGACTGTGCATGTGCTTGAGCCGCAGTATTGGGCCTCATAACTTTGTTTTGCATGGCAAGTGCTTTTGTGGGATGTTCCGTGCCCATTCTTAATGAGGCCGCCCTGAAAGGTCTTGGGCTCAAGAAACGGAAAACTGTTGTTTTGGATATCATTTGAGGAGCCTGACTCACTCACGCTCCCTACCTACGTGGGTTATGCTTATGAGCGAAAATGGGATGCGTGTGGAAGGGATTCGAGCAGGATAACTCCTGCAAAGATCGTGCTGCAACAGAGAGTTCCTGCTGGTCGCACGCAGAATAAAAACACTGCTGCATATTTCACCTGACTGCTTTTATATTTTAAAACCACTTGAACATCAGTGCAATATTGAGCATATACGTCCAACAAGGCTCTAAAGTAAGGACTTCCAGTTTTCACATCTTGGTATTACATTGCACTATGGGAGTTGATGTTTTCAAGCTGAGTCATGTGATTAAAAATAACTTTTGAAATAGCACGCCAAAGCGCATGTCAGTGTCTCCTTCTTCCTGTGATCAAGGCTACCCAGCCGAAATGTTAGGAAAAGGGAAGATGGCGCTGCAGGACTGTGCATGTGCTTGAGCCGCAGTATTGGGCCTCATAACTTTGTTTTGCATGGCAAGTGCTTTTGTGGGATGTTCCGTGCCCATTCTTAATGAGGCCGCCCTGAAGGGTCTTGGGCTCCAGAAACGGAAAACTGTTGTTTTGGATATCATTTGAGGAGCCTGACTCACTCACGCTCCCTACCTATGGAGGTTATGCTAATGAGCGAAAATGGGATGCGTGTGGAAGGGATTCGAGCAGGATAACTCCTGCAAAGATCGTGCTGCCACAGAGAGATCCTGCTGGTTGCACGCAGAATAAAAACACTGCTGCATATTTCACCTGACTGCTTTTATATTTTAAAACCATTTGAACATCAGTGCAATATTGAGCATATATGTCCAACAAGGCTCTAAAGTAAGGACTTCCAGTTTTCACATCTTGTTATTACATTGCACTATGGGAGTTGATGTTTTCAAGCTGAGTCATGTGATTAAAAATAACTTTTGAAATAGCACTCCAAAGCACATGTCAGTGTCTCCTTCCTCCTGTGATCAAGGCTACCCAGCCGAAACATTAGGAAAAGGGAAGATGGCGCTGCAGGACTGTGCATGAGCTTGAGTCTCATTATTGGGCCTCATAACTTTGTTTTGCATGGCAAGTGCTTTTGTGGGATGTTCCGTGCCCCTTCTTAATGAGGCCGCCCTGAAGGGTCTTGGGCTCCAGAAACGGAAAACTGTTGTTTCGGATATCAATTGAGGAGCCTGACTCACTCACGCTCCCTACCTACGGAGGTTATGCTAATGAGCGAAAATGGGATGCGTGTGGAAGGGATTCGAGCAGGATAACTCCTGCAAAGATCGTGCTGCAAAAGAGAGTTCCTACTGGTCGCACGCAGAATAAAAACACTGCTGCATATTTCACCTGACTGCTTTTATATTTTAAAACCACTTGAACATCAGTGCAATATTGAGCATATACGTCCAACAAGGCTCTAAAGTAAGGACTTCCAGTTTTCACATCTTGTTATTACATTTCACTATGGGAGTTGATGTTTTCAAGCTGAGTCATGTGATTAAAAATAACTTTTGAAATAGCACGCCAAAGCGCATGTCAGTGTCTCCTTCCTCCTGTGATCAAGGCTACCCAGCCGAAATGTTAGGAAAAGGAAAGATGGCGCTGCAGGACTGTGCATGTGCTTGAGCCGCAGTATTGGGCCTCATAACTTTGTTTTGCATGGCAAGTGCTTTTGTGGGATGTTCCGTGCCCATTCTTAATGAGGCCGCCCTGAAGGGTCTTGGGCTCCAGAAACGGCAAACTGTTGTTTTGGATATCATTTGAGGAGCCTGACTCACTCACGCTCCCTACCTACGGAGGTTATGCTAATGAGCGAAAATGGGATGCATGTGGAAGGGATTCGAGCAGGATAACTCCTGCAAAGATCGTGCTGCAACAGAGAGTTCCTGCTGGTCGCACTCAGAATAAAAACACTGCTGCATATTTCACCTGACTGCTTTTATATTTTAAAACCACTTGAACATCAGTGCAATATTGAGCATATACGTCCAACAAGGCTCTATAGTAAGGACTTCCAGTTTTCACATCTTGTTATTACATTGCACTATGGGAGTTGATGTTTTCAAGCTGAGTCATGTGATTAAAAATAACTTTTGAAATAGCACGCCAAAGCGCATGTCAGTGTCTCCTTCCTGCTGTGATCAAGGCTACCCAGCTGAAATGTTAGGAAAAGGGAAGATGGCGCTGCAGGACTGTGCATGTGCTTGAGCCGCAGTATTGGGCCTCATAACTTTGTTTTGCATGGCAAGTGCTTTTGTGGGATGTTCCGTGCCCATTCTTAATGAGGCCGCCCTGAAGGGTCTTGAGCTCCAGAAATGGAAAACTGTTGTTTTGGATATCAATTGAGGATCCTGACTAACTCACGCTCCCTACCTAGGGAGGTTATGCTAATGAGCGAAAATGGGATGCGTGTGAAAGGGATTCGAGCAGGATAACTCCTGCAAAGATCGTGCTGCAACAAAGAGTTCCTGCTGGTCGCACGCAGAATAAAAACACTGCTGCATATTTCACCTGACTGCTTTTATATTTTAAAACCACTTGAACATCAGTGCAATATTGAGCATATACGTCCAACAAGGCTCTAAAGTAAGGACTTCCAGTTTTCACATCTTGTTATTACATTTCACTATGGGAGTTGATGTTTTCAAGCTGAGTCATGTGATTAAAAATAACTTTTGAAATAGCACGCCAAAGCGCATGTCAGTGTCTCCTTCCTCCTGTGATCAAGGCTACCCAGCCGAAATGTTAGGAAAAGGGAAGATGGCGCTGCAGGACTGTGCATGTGCTTGAGCCGCAGTATTGGGCCTCATAACTTTGTTTTGCATGGCAAGTGCTTTTGTGGGATGTTCCGTGCCCATTCTTAATGAGGCCGCCCTGAAGGGTCTTGGGCTCCAGAAACGGCAAACTGTTGTTTTGGATATCATTTGAGGAGCCTGACTCACTCACGCTCCCTACCTACGGAGGTTATGCTAATGAGCGAAAATGGGATGCGTGTGGAAGGGATTCGAGCAGGATAACTCCTGCAAAGATCGTGCTGCAACAGAGAGTTCCTGCTGGTCGCACGCAGAATAAAAACACTGCTGCATATTTCACCTGACTGCTTTTATATTTTAAAACCACTTGAACATCAGTGCAATATTGAGCATATACGTCCAACAAGGCTCTATAGTAAGGACTTCCAGTTTTCACATCTTGTTATTACATTGCACTATGGGAGTTGATGTTTTCAAGCTGAGTCGTGTGATTAAAAATAACTTTTGAAATAGCACTCCAAAGCACATGTCAGTGTCTCCTTCCTCCTGTGATCAAGGCTACCCAGCCGAAACATCAGGAAAAGGGAAGATGGCGCTGCAGGACTGTGCATGAGCTTGAGTCTCATTATTGGGCCTCATAACTTTGTTTTGCATGGCAAGTGCTTTTGTGGGATGTTCCGTGCCCCTTCTTAATGAGGCCGCCCTGAAGGGTCTTGGGCTCCAGAAACGGAAAACTGTTGTTTTGGATATCATTTGAGGAGCCTGACTCACTCACGCTCCCTACCTATGGAGGTTATGCTAATGAGCGAAAATGGGATGCGTGTGGAAGGGATTCGAGCAGGATAACTCCTGCAAAGATCGTGCTGCCACAGAGAGATCCTGCTGGTTGCACGCAGAATAAAAACACTGCTGCATATTTCACCTGACTGCTTTTATATTTTAAAACCATTTGAACATCAGTGCAATATTGAGCATATATGTCCAACAAGGCTCTAAAGTAAGGACTTCCAGTTTTCACATTTTGTTATTACATTGCACTATGGGAGTTGATGTTTTCAAGCTGAGTCATGTGATTAAAAATAACTTTTGAAATAGCACGCCAAAGCGCATGTCAGTGTCTCCTTCCTCCTGTGATCAAGGCTACCCACCCGAAACATTAGGAAAAGGGAAGAAGGCGCTACAGGACTGTGCATGAGCTTGAGTTGCAGTATTGGGCCTCATAACTTTGTTTTGCATGGCAAGTGCTTTTGTGGATGTTCCATGCCCATTTTTAATGAGGCCACCCTGAAGGGTCTTGGGCTCAAGAAACGGAAAACTGTTGTTTTGGATATCATTTGAGGAGCCTGACTCACTCACGCTCCCTACCTACGTGGGTTATGCTAATGAGCGAAAATGGGATGCGTGTGGAAGGGATTCGAGCAGGATAACTCCTGCAAAGATCGTGCTGCAACAGAGAGTTCCTGCTGGTCGCACGCAGAATAAAAACACTGCTGCATATTTCACCTGACTGCTTTTATATTTTAAAACCACTTGAACATCAGTGCAATATTGAGCATATACGTCCAACAAGGCTCTATAGTAAGGACTTCCAGTTTTCACATCTTGTTATTACATTGCACTATGGGAGTTGATGTTTTCAAGCTGAGTCATGTGATTAAAAATAACTTTTGAAATAGCACGCCAAAGCGCATGTCAGTGTCTCCTTCCTGCTGTGATCAAGGCTACCCAGCTGAAATGTTAGGAAAAGGGAAGATGGCGCTGCAGGACTGTGCATGTGCTTGAGCCGCAGTATTGGGCCTCATAACTTTGTTTTGCATGGCAAGTGCTTTTGTGGGATGTTCCGTGCCCATTCTTAATGAGGCCGCCCTGAAGGGTCTTGAGCTCCAGAAATGGAAAACTGTTGTTTTGGATATCAATTGAGGATCCTGACTAACTCACGCTCCCTACCTAGGGAGGTTATGCTAATGAGCGAAAATGGGATGCGTGTGAAAGGGATTCGAGCAGGATAACTCCTGCAAAGATCGTGCTGCAACAAAGAGTTCCTGCTGGTCGCACGCAGAATAAAAACACTGCTGCATATTTCACCTGACTGCTTTTATATTTTAAAACCACTTGAACATCAGTGCAATATTGAGCATATACGTCCAACAAGGCTCTAAAGTAAGGACTTCCAGTTTTCACATCTTGTTATTACATTTCACTATGGGAGTTGATGTTTTCAAGCTGAGTCATGTGATTAAAAATAACTTTTGAAATAGCACGCCAAAGCGCATGTCAGTGTCTCCTTCCTCCTGTGATCAAGGCTACCCAGCCGAAATGTTAGGAAAAGGGAAGATGGCGCTGCAGGACTGTGCATGTGCTTGAGCCGCAGTATTGGGCCTCATAACTTTGTTTTGCATGGCAAGTGCTTTTGTGGGATGTTCCGTGCCCATTCTTAATGAGGCCGCCCTGAAGGGTCTTGGGCTCCAGAAACGGCAAACTGTTGTTTTGGATATCATTTGAGGAGCCTGACTCACTCACGCTCCCTACCTACGGAGGTTATGCTAATGAGCGAAAATGGGATGCGTGTGGAAGGGATTCGAGCAGGATAACTCCTGCAAAGATCGTGCTGCAACAGAGAGTTCCTGCTGGTCGCACGCAGAATAAAAACACTGCTGCATATTTCACCTGACTGCTTTTATATTTTAAAACCACTTGAACATCAGTGCAATATTGAGCATATACGTCCAACAAGGCTCTATAGTAAGGACTTCCAGTTTTCACATCTTGTTATTACATTGCACTATGGGAGTTGATGTTTTCAAGCTGAGTCGTGTGATTAAAAATAACTTTTGAAATAGCACTCCAAAGCACATGTCAGTGTCTCCTTCCTCCTGTGATCAAGGCTACCCAGCCGAAACATCAGGAAAAGGGAAGATGGCGCTGCAGGACTGTGCATGAGCTTGAGTCTCATTATTGGGCCTCATAACTTTGTTTTGCATGGCAAGTGCTTTTGTGGGATGTTCCGTGCCCCTTCTTAATGAGGCCGCCCTGAAGGGTCTTGGGCTCCAGAAACGGAAAACTGTTGTTTTGGATATCATTTGAGGAGCCTGACTCACTCACGCTCCCTACCTATGGAGGTTATGCTAATGAGCGAAAATGGGATGCGTGTGGAAGGGATTCGAGCAGGATAACTCCTGCAAAGATCGTGCTGCCACAGAGAGATCCTGCTGGTTGCACGCAGAATAAAAACACTGCTGCATATTTCACCTGACTGCTTTTATATTTTAAAACCATTTGAACATCAGTGCAATATTGAGCATATATGTCCAACAAGGCTCTAAAGTAAGGACTTCCAGTTTTCACATTTTGTTATTACATTGCACTATGGGAGTTGATGTTTTCAAGCTGAGTCATGTGATTAAAAATAACTTTTGAAATAGCACGCCAAAGCGCATGTCAGTGTCTCCTTCCTCCTGTGATCAAGGCTACCCACCCGAAACATTAGGAAAAGGGAAGAAGGCGCTGCAGGACTGTGCATGAGCTTGAGTTGCAGTATTGGGCCTCATAACTTTGTTTTGCATGGCAAGTGCTTTTGTGGATGTTCCATGCCCATTTTTAATGAGGCCACCCTGAAGGGTCTTGGGCTCAAGAAACGGAAAACTGTTGTTTTGGATATCATTTGAGGAGCCTGACTCACTCACGCTCCCTACCTACGTGGGTTATGCTAATGAGCGAAAATGGGATGCGTGTGGAAGGGATTCGAGCAGGATAACTCCTGCAAAGATCGTGCTGCAACAGAGAGTTCCTGCTGGTCGCACGCAGAATAAAAACACTGCTGCATATTTCACCTGACTGCTTTTATATTTTAAAACCACTTGAACATCAGTGCAATATTGAACATATACGTCCAACAAGGCTCTAAAGTAAGGACTTCCAGTTTTCACATCTTGTTATTACATTGCACTATGGGAGTTGATGTTTTCAAGCTGAGTCATGTGATTAAAAATAACTTTTGAAATAGCACGCCAAAGCGCATGTCAGTGTCTCCTTCCTCCTGTGATCAAGGCTACCCAGCCGAAATGTTAGGAAAAGGGAAGATGGCGCTGCAGGACTGTGCATGTGCTTGAGCCGCAGTATTGGGCCTCATAACTTTGTTTTGCATGGCAAGTGCTTTTGTGGGATGTTCCGTGCCCATTCTTAATGAGGCCGCCCTGAAGGGTCTTGAGCTCCAGAAACGGAAAACTGTTGTTTTGGATATCAATTGAGGATCCTGACTCACTCACGCTCCCTACCTACGGAGGTTATGCTAATGAGCGAAAATGGGATGCGTGTGGAAGGGATTCGAGCAGGATAACTCCTGCAAAGATCGTGCTGCAACAAAGAGTTCCTGCTGGTCGCACGCAGAATAAAAACAGTGCTGCATATTTCACCTGACTGCTTTTATATTTTAAAACCACTTGAACATCAGTGCAATATTGAGCATATACGTCCAACAAGGCTCTAAAGTAAGGACTTCCAGTTTTCACATTTTGTTATTACATTGCACTATGGGAGTTGATGTTTTCAAGCTGAGTCATGTGATTAAAAATAACTTTTGAAATAGCACGCCAAAGCGCATGTCAGTGTCTCCTTCCTCCTGTGATCAAGGCTACCCAGCCAAAACGTTAGGAAAAGGGAAAATGGCGCTGCAGGACTGTGCATGAGCTTGAGTCGCAGTATTGGGCCTCATAAATTTGTGTTGCATGGGAAGTGCTTTTGTGGGATGTTCCGTGCCCATTCTTAATGAGGCCGCCCTGAAGGGTCTTGGGCTCCAGAAACGGAAAACTGTTGTTTTGGATATCATTCGAGGAGCCTGACTCACTCACGCTCCCTACCTACGGAGGTTATGCTAATGAGCGAAAATGGGATGCGTGTGGAAGGGATTCGAGCAGGATAACTCCTGCAAAGATCGTGCTGCAACAGAGAGTTCCTGCTGGTCGCACGCAGAATAAAAACACTGCTGCATATTTCACCTGACTGCTTTTACATTTTAAAACCACTTGAACATCAGTGCAATATTGAGCATATACGTCCAACAAGGCTCTATAGTAAGGACTTCCAGTTTTCACAACTTGTTATTACATTGCACTATGGGAGTTGATATTTTCAAGCTGAGTCATGTGATTAAAAATAACTTTTGAAATAGCACGCCAAAGCGCATGTCAGTGTCTCCTTCCTCGTGTGATCAAGGCTACCCAGCCGAAATGTTAGGAAAAGGGAAGGTGGCGCTGCAGGACTGTGCGTGTGCTTGAGCCGCAGTATTGGGCCTCATAACTTTGTTTTGCATGGTAAGTGCTTTTGTGGGATGTTCCGTGCCCATTCTTAATGAGGCCGCCCTGAAGGGTCTTGGGCTCTAGAAACGGAATACTGTTGTTTTGGATATCATTTGAGGAGCCTGACTCACTCACGTTCCCTACCTACGGAGGTTATGCTAATGAGCGAAAATATGATGCGTGTGGAAGGGATTCGAGCAGGATAACTCCTGCAAAGATCGCGCTTCCACAGAGAGTTCCTGCTAGTCGCACGCAGAATAAAAACACTGCTGCATATTTCACCTGACTGCTTTTATATTTTAAAACCACTTGAACATCAGTGCAATATTGAGCATATACGTCCAACAAGGCTCTAAAGTAAGGACTTCCAGTTTTCACATCTTGTTATTACATTGCACTATGGGAGTTGATGTTTTCAAGCTGAGTCATGTGATTAGAATAACTTTTGAAATAGCACGCCAAAGCGCATGTCAGTGTCTCCTTCCTCCTGTGATCAAGGCTACCCAGCCGAAACGTTAGGAAAAGGGAAGATGGCGCTGCAGGACTGTGCATGAGCTTGAGTCGCAGTATTGGGCCTCATAACTTTGTTTTGCATGGCAAGTGCTTTTGTGGGATGTTCCGTGCCCATTCTTAATGAGGCCGCCCTGAAGGATCTTGGGCTCCAGAAACGGAAAACTGTTGTTTTGGATATCAATTGAGGAGCCTGACTCACTCACGCTCCCTACCTAAGGAGGTTTTGCTAATGAGCGAAAATGGGATGCGTGTGGAAGGGATTCGAGCAGGATAACTCCTGCAAAGATCGTGCTACCACAGAGAGTTCCTGCTGGTCGCACGCAAAATAAAAACACTGCTGCATATTTCACCTGACTGCTTTTATATTTTAAAACCACTTGAACATCAGTGCAATATTGAGCATATACGTCCAACAAGGCTCTAAAGTAAGGACTTCCAGTTTTCACATCTTGTTATTACATTGCACTATGGGAGTTGATGTTTTCAAGCTGAGTCATGTGATTAAAAATAACTTTTGAAATAGCTCGCCAAAGCGCATGTCAGTGTCTCCTTCCTCCTGTGATCAAGGCTACCCAGCCGAAATGTTAGGAAAAGGGAAGATGGCGCTGCAGGACTGTGCGTGTGCTTGAGCCGCAGTATTGGGCCTCATAACTTTGTTTTGCATGGCAAGTGCTTTTGTGGGATGTTCCGTGCCCATTCTTAATGAGGCCGCCCTGAGGGGTCTTGGGCTCCAGAAACGGAAAACTGTTGTTTCGGATATCAATTGGGGAGCCTGACTCACTCACGCTCCCTACCTAAGGAGGTTATGCTAATGAGCGAAAATATGATGCGTGTGGAAGGCATTCGAGCAGGATAACTCCTGCAATGATCGTGCTGCCACAGAGAGTTCCTGCTGGTCACACGCAGAATAAAAACACGGCTGCATATTTCACCTGACTGCTTTTATATTTTAAAACCACTGGAACATCAGTGCAATATTGAGCATATACGTCCAACAAGGCTCTAAAGTAAGGACTTCCAGTTTTCACATCTTGTTATTACATTGCACTATGGGAGTTGATGTTTTCAAGCTGAGTCATGTGAATAAAAATATCTTTTGAAATAGCACGCCAAAATGCATGTCAGTGTCTCCTTCCTCCTGTGATCAAGGCTACCCAGCCGAAATGCTAGGAAAAGGGAAGAAGGCGCTGCAGGACTGTGCATGAGCTTGAGTCGCAGTATTGGGCCTCATAACTTTTGTTTTGCATGGCAAGTGCTTTTGTGGGATGTTCCGTGCCCATTCCTAATGAGGCCGCCATGAAGGGTCTTGGGCTCCAGAAACGGAAAACTGTTGTTTTGGATATATATATATATATATATTATATATATATATATATATATATATATATATATATATATATATATATATATATATATTCACTGAAAAAAACATAGGTTTCACACCAGTTATAGTTACCTAGAAATTTTACGAACATAAAACCATTGAAATTCCCACGTTATAGTTAGTTGGACTCACTATAACTCGCGCGCCCGCAATGCACTGCTGATGATGTCACATATTACATCATTCATGACATGGTTAGTGACATCACTGATGACATCACTGATGACATCTCAAATGACATCACTGATGACATCACTGGGGCGCGTAGCGTAAGCGCGTAGGGTCATTTGACCAGAAAATAAAAAATTGTATTGGTTCATTGGTTCATTTCACTTTTGGTTTCCTAATGATGTAAGGCCAGGTCATGTGACCTAAAAATAACACTTTTCATTGGTTCAGAACAGTTTTCTTTTCCAAATGATGAAAGACCCCACCTTTTTTCCTCATTCTACCTTTGTGCTTTGAGAGAGGTAGACCTACAGTTATTTCAGTAGAAAATGGCTACATTAGGTGCAGCTGCTGGAGCTTCTGGACCACCACCACCACCATCACCACCACCACCACAAGGACCACCACAACTTCACAGTGGTGGAGATCAGGAAGAGGAGGAGGAGGAGGAGGAGGAGGAGGAGAGGCGATTCGTCAGAGAGGACAATATTACCTACAAACCTAAAGAGCACATCATCTCGCAGTTTTTTTCAATCCCCAAGGACAAGAAAAAAGTAAATGCGCCTAAGGCAACCTGCTTAATATGTCATCAGGAGCTGTCAAGGGGGAATCCAAACAAAAAATACTCCTTTGGCAACCACACCATGATCAGACATATGCAACAGAAGCATCCAAATAACTATGCTAGGGCAGAGGTCAGGGAACTGGCCAAAAACCCTCTCCAATCTGCTGCCAGCACCTCCCAAACTAATGTTCCCACCCCATCGGGACCGGAAGTTAGGGAGATGTGCTCCACCATACAAACAAAGTTTTCCAATTTTAAAATGGTTTGTATTTTTTGTGGACAAACAATATGCTATGGAGAGAAAAGCATCACACTTATTACCCATGCTTGGGATAACCACAAGTGCCCAAGGAAACATCAATTTTTTCCGCTTTTTTTTTGCTCCTGTTGAGCCCTTTAGAATTCCCTGTTTTTTGTTCCTCCCCTTAAAAAATACAAAAAAAATATAAAACTGTTCTGAAAAGTCAAAAAAGTAAAAAATGTTCAAAAAAACAATAAAAAAATATAAAAAAACAAAAAGAATAAAAACAACAGTTCTTTTTAGAACTACCTCTAATGTATAAAAAAAAGCAACTTTTTTGGTAAACCCTGTCATGCTTTTTTCTCCACTGTACGCTCCCCGGTACGCGTACCGGGTCACGTACCAGTCGCTCCCCCCGCGAAAATCGTTTTTTTTTTTTTCGTTTTCAGCGCCGGGGCCCTTCTATGTCCCCCACATCAAACCTAGGGGGTTAGAGGGGGTCTACCCTGCCCCCTTTTGGTTATTTCCCCCTTTGTTTTTGGCCCCTCTTGTGTCTCTATCCTACCGAGACACAAGATGGCGGCCGCTCCAGTCTATTTGGAATGTTTACAAACACCCGATAGCCAATCAGCTTTCCGCTCGCGTATTCGCGGTACGCGCTATTGCGCTCCCCGCTGCGCTTATAGATATATATATTTTTTTGAACCTAAATTACTCAAAATCCACTGGAGCACATATCTTGAGACATAGCAAAGGCACATCAGGCTACCAGTCCCTACAATTTTGCCAAGTTTTGTGGAAATCCATTCAGCCGTTCAAGCTAAAAGTGAGTCCAACCGCCCTATGGAAATTAACATGGGGAAAACACGTTTTGGGACCCCCCTTTTATCTCAGCCCCTGCTTGACGAATCCCCCTCAAACTTTTAGGGAAGGACCGGAGCACCGCGATGCAAATTTGAGAAAATTTCAGGCAGATTCCTCAACCGGCGCCAAAGATATTCCCAATAGAATGTTGCGATTTCCCTATGGAAAACAATCCTAACTATAACTACCTACTGGCGACCGCCAGTAGGTAATATATATATACGCATATATATATACATATATATATACACATATATATATATATATATATATATATATATATATATATATATATATATATATATATATATATATATATATATATAGTGGAGGTCATCACTGGGAAGGTATAGTTAGGTCTACTTTTCCATTGAAAATACCTTTTCTGTTTTTCTTACAACTTTTGTTCCATTTGCTGAAACTTTCCCAAAAAAGTGCTTCTTTTGGCAAGTTTGTTTATAGAAGGTTTCAAGCAGATCTGTCAAGTTGGGGCCAAGAAAAAAGGGGTTCCCAAAATCCCCATCCATTTTCCATAGATTTTCACAAAGATAGCTGAAAGGAATTATGCCAAATTTGGCAGAAAGCTAGATCTTGATCCGCAATTGTGCTTATTGTGATTTGGTGTAAATCCTTCTGATTTGCCCAAGGAGCTTTTTTCTCTTGAGATAATTTGCTCCCACAGAAGTCAATCTCCCAAAAAAGCGAGCTCTCTTACTGGCTGCCTGCAACATAAGAATGATTTTGCTGACAGGCAATACAGGACTCATTACAGGGCCCCATAGTCGCTGTGAGGGGATCCACAGATTTTCAGGCGAATGCAGCAAAAAACAAAAAAACAAAAGAGCACCCTGCGATTCGCTTAATAATTTGAAGAAGGAGTTTGAGTGGGCCCCTCTTCCTAAGCCCATTTTGGGACCATGTGACCCAATAATACAGGGCCAAAATTCGGTAAAATGGGGAAGAAAGAGGCATGGTCTCTGTCCCTGAGCCTTTCAAGACCCCAAAGACCCCATCCCTTGTAGATTTTAATTTTTTTAGGGAGGGGACATATGGCCCCCTTTCTGAGCCCTCCAAATGACCCAGAGACCCCATCTCCCAGTATCGCTCTGTTAAAAACCACATTGTAGATTCCAGGGACGCCATCCCCCCAGGACTGAATTTAGGTTTTAAGGGTGGAGCCCCATTACAGTCTCCCGGATCAGTTACTGTGTCCCAGGAAGCCCAACTCACAGCATGGGCAGGGAAAAATGTGTTTGCACCTGCCTGGCAGTAGAATTTTTAAATCTCCAGCCAAACGGGAGCAAACATGCCTTCACTGCGTGCAGTAGTGTGGGAAGGGAAGGCAAATCTTCTCCCAAACGTTGTGAGATTCAAACATGCTCCCACTGACTGGGAGAATTCTGTTCTGTTTCTCTGCATGCACTCTTGCGGGCGGAGAAGCACAATAGATATTGCTGCCACACGGACTAAGCATGTAAATGAACTGCTCTCGCCGGTTTAGAGCAATACTGACTCGCCTGGCTGAGGCTCCCCTCTTGGTCCCTAACTGCAGTGTTATGGGAGCCCCAGTTGTGCACTGGGACACCCACCTATGGCCCCGGCAAATGGGATACACATGGCCTTCCTCCTTTTTTTATGGATTTTGGCCCTGGAGAATGGTGTGTCTGTGGCCTATTAAGGCTCGGGGAGACAGACCATTTCTCTTTTTTCATTCGTTTTGGCTGCGGGAGAGGGTGCCTTACAAGGCTCTGTGTGTGAGGCTGGTTGTCTCTGGGTGGGGCTGGTTGGAGGGCCTGATTGAAGGCCAGGCCGTGCAGCCAAATCCCCACCTCGCATGGCCAAACGCCATGCGTAGGGAGGGGTTGGCTTTATGAATGGTAACAAAATAAAAAAACCCTAGAAAAGGTGCTGTCATTTGAGATGTCATCAGTGATGTCATAAAAGATGTCATAGAACATGACATGAGTGATGTAATATATGAGGTCATCAACAGTGCATGGTTAAAGAAAAAGGCTCTAGTTAGCTCTATAACTGGTGAATTTCTATGGTGTTTTTAGTTCAAAAAGTTATGTTGACACTGACATATTCACCTAACTATAGAATTGCTAGTTTTTTTTAATGTAAAGTAAAATATAATATCAATTTCTAACTATAACATCACTTTAACCTTTGTTTATTCTAGTGAATATATATTTCTTAATAGATACAATATGTATGTAGATCGATAGATAGATAGATAGATAGATAGATAGATAGATAGATAGATAGATAGATAGATAGATAGATAGATAGATAGATAGATAGATAGATAGATATTGTCACTAAAAAAACAAAAGTAGCAGTGGAGAAATGGTTAGCTATTGTAATAAAATTCAAATGTATGTGTTTACGTTTTCTGCATTTCTTTCAAGAAAAAACAACCTGGAAAGAGGCTTGTTTAGACCCTTTGGCATTATAGACAGTCAATATGCCAACCTGAGATAGAAAACCTGGTAGATTGCAACCCCCTCCCTACCCATTGAGCTTAAGTGAGGTTTAAGTAGAGTGGGTTTGAGATAACCATCAGCCCTTATAGATGGGCATACTCAAGAACATCAGGAAACCAGGAATATTTGTCCAAGACGTATTACAAACAAAATGCAATCCTTGGCAGATAAGCAGGGTGTAGGCTGGATGTGCCTTCCGCATAGCCTTTATCAAATAAAGATGATTACAGCTCTGTATGGCCCTCAAGCTCTAACCCCGGTACTAAGTACCTTTCTATGTCGTTAAACTCAGTGCTAGTTTATGTAGTGTGACTGAACATTGTTGAACATTTTCAGAATAATCAATTAGTAATTTAGCTCCTACAGCCTTTTGCATCTGTATATCCTATGAAACCTTACTTATTGTGTTATAGCAATACGTGAGAAGTCACAGTATCAATTTCTAAGAAGCCCTGTTCATTATTTAAATACAATCCCTGCAAAGAGAATTCAAACTGTACAGTAAAATATGAATATATTCAAACAGGCTGAATTATCACATTGCAATGAACAAAATGAATAAATGTGCATTTATATTGGAAATATGCACCTGAATAAATGAGCATAGGCAAATCAAACGTTCGGTACCTAAAAGAGAAAATATATGATAATTATAATAATTATTTCTAAAAAAAAACACTCAGAATTCCCTTAAAAAATACAGTTATAGTGCAGTTATGGTTAAAACTTAAAATTAGAAAAACACTGAAATTCGCAAGGTGTGGTTAGAATCACAATTCATAACTTACACCAAAGCTTTGTAAACCATACCTCACCCACCATATGCAGAACTAATAACATCACCATTAAGTTTACACATGCAATTACATATATTACATATCATTTTAGATTCGAGACGTATGCAGCTGTACCATACTCCACCAAAGGCCATACACGAAGGGGGTTGGGAATAGAGTGTAATATTAAACAAAAATAGGAATTCACTGGAAAGAAACGGTTAAAAAGAGCGTTATACCTCTGGCTCAAATGTAAACCATTGAAATTCTCCGGTTATGAAATAGAATGCACACACTACATGCTGTAACTTGCAACATCCGGTATGCACAAAACACCCGTTTCGAAATGACACGTAAAATATTGTAATCAAGAAACAGTTTGACATGGTGGGTAACATAGTTGATACCTTTATAAATGGTCGTTTTACAGACCATAGGTGTATCTGCTCTGAAAACAACAGACCTTTGTAGGGGCCTCTTGCTGCCCAGGCATTAATAAAAGTGCGATCTGATTCTGCAGTCAGCAACCATGGAATGGGAGTGGGCAAATTCACTCCGTTTTTTATGAGTCTAATGTATGCAGTTTTTATGCAAATGAAGCACATTACCTGAATTACTCTTAGCAGCCATTTAGCTGAAAATTATACATGAGGTTCACCTTCATTTACAAAAATTAATCTACATACCTCCTCAACGTTTTTTTCTTTATAATTGTAAAGTCACTCAGTGAACGCTGCTATCGCACTCGCAGCACATTGAGCTCTGACACACAGCCATCACTACTGGCACCCATGCC
The DNA here is from genome assembly GCF_964261635.1 of Lissotriton helveticus. NCBI lineage: Eukaryota > Metazoa > Chordata > Amphibia > Caudata > Salamandridae > Lissotriton > Lissotriton helveticus. Next base: position 206,136,471 of record NC_136062.1, read on the forward strand.
TTTCCGGCAGGTCTGTAACCTGAAATGACATCTCCATATCCATCAGAACGTCCCCAACCCTGTTCCTATTTAGGAAAGAGCTAAAGACGCACCTCTTAAGAAGAACACTCATTTACGATGAGGTACCAGTGCACTGTCGCTCGTTGAAAACATCAACAAGTCCAATCATATGTCGACTGTCTTTGCCTTTGACCTTCTACAGTGCTCTGCTGTCTCCTACATTTGTGCTACTCAATCTCCACATACATGCTGTATACTAAAATTACGTGAGACTGATGTAATCCAATAACCTTGAACTTTGCAGACATATTTTTATGCCCATGCATAACATGAGTGACCTGAACTAAGCAAGAATCAAGGTTTTTGATAGATGACAGCACGAGCTATCATGGTCAGTGACGGCTACCGCCCCCCTCCCTGTGAACCCACATCAACCCAGAACACATTGACACGAAACATCATTGTCTTTGGAAGGCGGGGGATCACAAGACCCCCCCGGCCGTATTTATTAAGATACAAAATAATAAAATTATTATTAAACAAAAGATACAGTTTTATGCAAAACATTCAGGGACATTAGATCCAATCATATCAACCAGTATGATAGGCTAACCTTAACAAGATTCTAATACAGCTTGTTTCCTAACCGAATCTAACATCCTCCTCTGAAATTTTTGCATACTAACATTACTGGCCATATGGCGAGGTCGCTAACCGGTGTCAGGTCCTACTATGCGCCCTTACCGCAGGTGCGCATGCGCAGCCGAGCCCGTTAATTACTCGGTCCACTCCGTGAACTCCATTTACCCACTGAAGGAGGGCCCTTACTCGCGCCATTCGCTGACGTCATGAGTACGCGCGGGGTGGCTACCAGCCTGAGGACAGCGTGACTCTCCTACCCGCGCCCCTTTGCAGCACCAGTTATACCTGCCCCTGAAGTTCTAGGAGGGGCCAGTGACCCCTCCCCCTGGGCGGACACCTCTAAAGGATGATGCCGCCCCCCTCAGACCTTAAAATAGCTGCTCACCGGTCATGACCTTACCGCATGTCCATACCCTAATAAATACGACGACCTGTGGAAAAAAGATCTAAAGGACAACTACACTATCTAAATCAACACGTCATGACAGACCATCGTCAGGCTACTATGGGAAAAAAGGCCTAAACAAAATTGCAACCGACATTTATGTTTCAACAGCACTTCCTAAAGCGAAATAATTAATTAATACACGTCAATACACAATAAAAGAGGTATATAATATGCACAAAACTCCATTGTAACCAACTACACTATCTAAATCAACACGTCATGACAGACCATCGTCAGGCTACTATGGGAAAAAAGGCCTAAACAAAATTGCAACCGACATTTATGTTTCAACAGAACTTCCTAAAGGGAAATAATTAATTAATACACGTCAATACACAATAAAAGAGGTATATAATATGCACAAAACTCCATTGCAACCAACTACACTATCTAAATCAACACGTCATGACAGACCATCGTCAGGCTACTATGGGATAAAAAGGCCTAAACAAAATTGCAACCGACATTTATGTTTCAACACCACTCCTAAATGGAAATAATTAATTAATACACGTCAATACACAATAAAACAGGTATACAATATGCACAAAACTCCATTGTAACCGACATTCATGTTTCAACACCACTTCCTAAACAGAAAATAAGTAATTAATACGCGTAAATACCCACAATCATAACGGTATACAATATGCACAAATACACCGCAATGTTCCAGGGATGGTGGGTGGGGAAAATTTAGGAAGCCCCGAGCGCGGGGCACGACCAGTGTGGGGGAGCGTCCAGGCGACAAGGGGCCACCTGAGCGCTCCCCCCTCCTTTATTCCTGGGATCGCGGGGAGGGGGCGGCACGCCCCCTCTCCCCCCCCAGCACCCCACCCCCCCAGCCCGGAAGTCTGCACAACGCCTTCCGGGTCAGGGGTCGGGCGCCAGCCAACCGGTGGTGCGGCGCGCACCCCTGCGTCATCACTGGATGCCGGGAGGTCACGCCCCCACCACCGGGAGGCAAGGGGAGAGGGGGGGTCGCCACACCGCCACGCGGGCAGGGGGGCCGAGGGCCCCCCCTTTTCACATGGTCAGTGACGGCTACCGCCCCCCTCCCTGTGAACCCACATCAACCCAGAACACATTGACACGAAACATCATTGCCTTTGGAAGGCGGGGGATCACAAGACCCCCCGGCCGTATTTATTAAGATACAAAATAATAAAACTATTATTAAACAAAAGGTACAGTTTTATGCAAAACATTCAGGGACATTAGATCCAATCATATCAACCAGTATGATAGGCTAACCTTAACAAGATTCTAATACAGCTTGTTTCCTAACCGAATCTAACATCCTCCTCTGAAATTTTTGCATACTAACAATACTGGCCATATGGCGAGGTCGCTAACCGGTGTCAGGTCCTACTATGCGCCCTTACCGCAGGTGCGCATGCGCAGCCGAGCCTGTTAATTACTCGGTCCACTCCGTGAACTCCATTTACCCACTGAAGGAGGACCCTTACTCGCGCCATTCGCTGACGTCATGAGTACGCGCGGAGTGGCTACCAGCCTGAGGACAGCGTGACTCTCCTACCCGTGCCCCTTTGCAGCACCAGTTATACCTGCCCCTGAAGTTCTAGGAGGGGCCAGTGACCCCTCCCCCTGGGCGGACACCTCCAAAGGATGATGCCGCCCCCCTCAGACCTTAAAATAGCTGCTCACCGGTCATGACCTTACCGCCACAGGCCAGCATTGTTACCCGATGATCTGGCCTCCCCCCTTCCTACTCCTAAGAAAGGTCATACCCGCCTCGCCAATCCCTCTAGCCACGCCAATGTGTTATTAGACCACAGGACGTTCCCTGACTGACTCAGTCAGTGTACCCCGTCCCGCAGGTAGATATGTTCCCCCCCAAACACACCCATGAGGGATCGTCTGCAACCGGGGGGCTCAAAATAGTTTGTCCAATTGCGTGTTGATCCTCTTTACCGAGTGATTCAACGCCCTGTCCGAGTCCCCCCCTCGCCACTGCCCCGAGGTAAATTTAGGAAGCCCCGAGCGCGGGGCACGACCAGTGTGGGGGAGCGTCCAGGCGACAAGGGGCCACCTGAGCGCTCCTCCCTCCTTTATTCCTGGGATCGCGGGGAGGGGGCGGCACGCCCCCTCCCCCTGACCCCCCAGCAGCCCACCCCCCCGGCCCGGAAGTCTGCACAACGCCTTCCGGGTCAGGGGTCGGGCGCCAGCCAACCGGTGGTGCGGCGCGCACCCCTGCGTCATCACTGGACGCCGGGAGGTCACGCCCCCACCACCGGGAGTCAAGGGGAGAGGGGGGGTCGCCACACCGCCATGCGGGCGGGGGGGCCGAGGGCCCCCCTTTTCAGATGCTCTGCACCCCTGCCATGTAATACACGCACATGTGAAATAAAGCTTGATTCTTGCAGTATATTTCTTCAAGGGAAAATTTCAAGTTTGGTCACGTTTTGCACCCTGCTGTTGTGAATCTATAATTTGTCACGGAAATACTGATTTTCCCTAGCATATTGAATCCACTGACAATCCCAAAAATGCAAGAACGTTGTCTTTTTGTGCTCGTTCCCATATTGATAAAAAAAGTGGAATTATGAATGCTAAAAAATAATCGTGTATATTAACTGCAGGAAAAATGTTTGTATCTAAATGATAAAATAATTTTTTATTGTGACATTTGAATACCGATGAGGAATATTTCAGTGAGATTGTGTTTCCAGCTCCACGTTCAAAGTAATTGGTTAACATCCTTGAGGGAAATAACGGGTTCAGATGATTATTACAAGGAGCAATTGTCAGCGGAGGGCAGCGGAGAGTTTATCTTGATTACTACAACCATATGGAATACAAAATACTGGCAGGCACTAAAATACGTACGTGTAAACAAAGGCATTAAATTAGAAAGCAGTTACATGACGCATATCAGCCATTGCTCGAAAATAAGCTACAATATACTGCCAAATAAACAGCCAGCCAATAAAATTCTAAATAAAAGAAGTAGCCGCTGACACGCGCTGGCAGACACACACTAGAATTGTGACAGAACACACACTAGAATTGTGCACTCGGTTAACAAAATAAAAATCCATTCGTCTTTCCCCATCCACAGTCGCTCACTTTGACAATCAGTTTATGCACATGCGCTCATGCAGTCAATAGTTCAATCAATCATTCAGAGCGTTTATAAAGCGCGCTACTCACCCTTGAGGGTCTCAATGCGCTGGGGGGTGTGCAGCTCTAGGTCAGCAGAAAAGCCCAGTCTTGAGGCTTTTCCTGAAGGTGTGCAGGATGGGGGAGCATTTGATGGGACTGGGAGTTCCAGACTTTGCCTGCGACGTAGGAGCTGGGACGTAGGAGAAGGCTCATTCCCCGGCTGTGGTTCTGCAAATGCGTGGGATCGTTGCTAGGGCAAGGTTTCTTTTGGGTGCGTGGAAAGTGATGCTTTCTTTGGGGTATTTGGGTCCGATGTTATGGTGGAATTTGTAGGTGTGGGTGAGTAGCTTGAAGGATACTTTCTTCTCGACGGAGAGCCGCTGGAGGCCTTGCAGGTGTTGGGTCATGTGTTCATGTCGTGGGGTCCCGAGGACAAGTCTGGCTGCTATGTTCACGATGGTCTGGAGTTTCTGTAGCAGGGATTTGTTGATTCTTGTATAGAGGGCGTTTCCATAGTCCAATCTACTGGTAATGAGTGCGTGGGTGACAGTTTTTCTGGCTTCAGTGGGATCCACTTGAAGGTCTTGCGGAGGATGCGGAGGGAGTTGAAACAGGAGGAGGTGACGTGTTGAACTGGCGAGTCATGGTGAGGGAGGAGTCTAGAATGATGCCTTGTTTCCGAGCGTGGTTCATTGGGGTGGGTGGGTTTCCGAGGGTCACCAGGTGCTATCACACATGGTGGGGGAGTGTCCAAGGACAAGGACCTCTGTCTTATCCGAGTTCATTTTTAGGCAGCTGTTGTTCATCCAGGCTGCTACGTCTTCCATTCCTTCTTGGAAGCTGAGTCTGGTGTCTTCGGGGTTCTTCGAGAGGGAGAGGATGAGCTGGGTATCGTCGGCGTAGGAAACTGCTGAGCCCATGCTGTCTGACGATGGTAGTGAGGGGGGCCATGTAGATGTTGAAGAGCGTGGAGCTTAGCAATGATTCTTAGGGTACTCCGCAGTTGATCTCTGTGGGTTCTGAGAGGAAGGGTGGGAGTCTGATCCATTGGGTTCTGCCGGTGTGAAAGGAGCAGATCCATTCGATGGCAAGTCCTTGTATTCCAGCGTCGTGGAGTCTGGTTGCAAGAGTGCTTTGGGAGATGGTGTCGAAGACAGTGAAGAGGTCTAGCAGGATGAGGGCTGCGGTGTGTCCCTGGTCTAGTAGCATGCCGATGTCATCGGTGGTGGCGAGGAGGGCGGTCCCGGTGCTGTGGTTGTTGCGGAATCTCGACTGGGAGAAGTCGAGTATGGTGGGAACCTTTGCCGATCCTTGTGCCCACAGAATTTGGACTCGCTGAGCGGGGAAAACCTTTCTGACATCACTCGAGTGTAGGCCGCCGAGCGGAGAGCGGGACAGGGGACTACAACTACCATCACCCCATGCTGCCCGCGCCCCAGGAAACCGCGCCAGGAGGCGCATAAAAACAGCGTCAGCCCCTGCTGAGCGGGGAACCTTTGCCGATCCTTGCGCCCACAGAATTTGGACTCGCTGAGCGGGGAAAACCTTTGACGAACATTGTGTATTTGCCGAGAAGTCCCCGTAGTTACCTGCCTGCCTCCCGCTGCCTCACTCACTTCTGACATCACTCGAGTCTAGGCCACAGAGCGGGACAGGGGACTACAACTACCATCACCCCATGCTGCCCACGCCCCTGGAAACGGCGCCAGGAGGCGCATAAAAACTGCGTCAGCCCTGCCTCGTGGGACGCCGGACGAAGCCCGGGCCAAGGGCGGGCCCGTTTGTGCCCGTTCGTGACTGAGCGTGACTGGACTGGGCCCTTTCTCTTAACCCTGAACTTGTCTAGTTTGTAAGTTTACTTTGCTATTTTTATAAAAATTGTCTATTATACTTTATTTTGTTGTATTCTAGACGTGCTTCGGTGCTTACGTCCAGGGTCCAGCCATCATCATGACTACCCGAGGCTCACGGAGTAAAACGGCAGCCAGGGGGGAAAAACTAACAGGCCCAATAGATAGCTTTATTATAAGGGCAAATTTGTTTATTGACCAGGAGATTGTTATGATGGAACGTAGAGTTTCCCAAGACCTTGCCCTGGCAAAAAGATCGTCCTTGGGTCTCATTTCAGCTGCTAAAACCCCTGTTAAGGCTAAGGACAGAGGCCTTGTACATGCCCATGCTGAAATCCACAGTGTACCAAAAGAGGTAGATTTATCAGTTTCCCAGCTTCTAACTGACTCGCAGTTAAGCCTTGCTTTGGAAAAAACCCCGGTACTAACTCTGAACCTATCAATAGGCAATAACGCTACTGGGCAGTCCAGGGGGAGGAAGGAGGGTGCCATACCAAAGAAAAAAAAGGACAAAAAGAAGAACACAGTAAAAGCCGGGGTTAGACATGAAGAACCTGACAATATTAGAGAGGAATCTGTCCAACTAGCACCATCGGGTCAACCCCATCCAGATTTAGATTAGACAAACAGGGTTGTTAGCTCAGCAAGCCTTGAAGCTTCCGCTATCCTTGTTGGCGATACTGACACTGACGAAGTCGAGGGGCCACTTCTAACCAAAATGGGTGAGCTATTTAAATTCCATCTTTCCCCTTTAGAGGTAAGACTGTCCCGTATAGAGAAACAGCTAGCTGATTTAGGTGCCCTCATTAAAAACGGAACAACTAAAGTGGTACCTAAAGGAGGGGCCAATAAACTCAACCAATCATCCAATCCACAAATCAATAAACCTGTGGGGCCCCCTAAAATAACCATACCTACTCCAGCGGTGCAGATAAAACCCAAGACCCCTGTAGCTACAGAGAACAACAAGGGAATTAATATCAAGAATTCTACTTCACATCCCAGCCAGGAAGGAAGATCAAATGGGGTTCTGTCCGCACCTCCTATTAGAGCACGGAACAGGGGAGGAGGAGACGGTAGACCCGTCGTGAACTTGCCGCCTGAGTCAGCCCCCTATGTGGTGGTTATGACGGGAGTCCCAGAGTTGGTTGACCATAAGGAGGAAGCGATTTGGTCATTGAAAAACAAGGTCCAACACTGGTTAAGTAGTAATAGACTACCCCCGCCAAATCGCTCAAGCAGGCTCTTAACGGTCCGCAGGGTACATTGGAAAGGGAAGGAAAGGAAAACAACACAGGGTGACTGTATTGTGGTAAACTTTGAGGACCCACATACGGTTAATCATATCTGTTCATGGAATTTGCAAGGTGGAACTGAAGGCATTGAGACCAAACGCCTTTCCTTTTTCTACCCCTCCAGTTGGCGTTCTGGTTTTGATTCTGATGCTTATGAGGGAAACTGGCGAAGAGTAGGTAGACGAGACTGGGGCAGTGATTGGGGGGATTGGAGCAATAACTTTAATTTCAATAGAAACCCAGCCTTAAGAGAGACCTGGAGAGGTATTCAGACTACCAATAGATTTGACTGTCTGGAGATTGTAGACTGACTGGCCCGGCCCCTGAGGGTAAGGATACGGATGTAGTATTAACCCCTACCTCTTTATGCCCCACAGTAAATGAGAATTTAAGGTTAAGTACCCCAGTAAAAAACTTTACCGAGACGCCCAGAATATGTAGCTCACCTCAAAGTAAGTTACTCGTTGAGAATATGGGGGACGATGATGTTAGACTGGCTCACATACCCAGCCCAGGTCGAATTTCAATCCCTATCACTCAAGATGTAGGGATACCACATCATGCCCAAAGGGTTAGGATGGGCCTATTATCATGGAATGTAGCGGGTCTTTCAAATAAAATAAAGGACCCAACATTCCTGGAACTTGTAAATAACTTTGACGTAATCTGTTTGCAGGAATGTTGGGAGAAGGTTGAGATACATCTAGTGGGTTACCGTACACATTTTTTAGCAGCGCAACCAAATAACAGAGGGAGATGTTCTGGGGGGGTTATGCACCTTTATTTCTAACAAAATTAACTTAACTACTAATTGTCCATTTAAGGGGGGGGGGTCACAGTATTATCAGGTTCTCTCCCTAAGGTCGGGCGAAAATGACCCTATTCTCTTGATTAATTTCTACAATAACATCCCAAAGGCCGATCAACACAGGGCATTAGAGGAATTAAATGATGCCATGCGCAGGGGACTGGGATCAGAACAGAATGAACGTTTTATTATTGTGACGGGGGATTTCAATTGCCATTTATGCACGCATAGTGATATAGAGACATGTGGTATGGTGAATCTTAGGGGTGATCCCTGTACACACTTTGAGCACTCTGTGCTCGGGAATTTATTTAATCATCTATTATATGAGTGGGACTTGGGCTTTGCAAATGAATTCTGCAATCCACCGATTGATTTCCAACCCACCTTTGACAGGCGAGGGTCCCGGTCTAATATTGATTACACATTGGTTTCCACGAGTCACCATCGTAGTGTGCTCTCATTCAACACAGAGCACATTGCACTCAGTGACCACTATTTAATTAGCTCTAGCTTTGAGATAGGGCGGAGTGGCGGAAAAGCTCAGAATGTAGCAGAAAATATATATTCACATGGGATTTCCTTGGCTAGAACCAATGGTTATGTAATCAAATGGAATAAGGTAAACCCGATAAATTTTTTAAAGACTTTAGTAGAGGATAAGAAAGATGATTTTATGATTTGCCTAGAGGAGAATCCTAATCCCACTAAGGTCATTGCAGCTTTTCATAAGATTTCAGCCCACATTAGTAGTAAATTAACTGGTCCAGCACGAAAAGTGGGGCAGAGTAGAGCTGAGGGCTGGTTTAACCACGAGTGCACCAAAGCACATTCCCATCTGATCCAAACCTTAAAAAAAGTTCCTAGAAATATGCTAGATATTAGAGCAGCTAGGGCATTCTATAAGGTTGCCTTACATAAACGGAGGAAGGATTTGAAACAGGCAGCTTGGGAAGCATTAATTAAGGCGAGTGCACTAAAAGATAATACTGCATTCTGGAACGCATTCAATGCCCCATTCTTTGTGGAAAGGAATTCTGACCAGTTAGAGATTGCCATAGAGGAAAATCTCTGGGTTAAACATTTTACCGAGTTATATAATCAAGAGACTCAACCTGGATTAATGAGCTCAGGATCGGGACAGATGAGAACTATAGAACCTGATGTATTAGACCTATTTCCCCTCAACGTAGTCTTCTCTCTATCAGAGGTGGAATCAGCATTGGCAGATAGCACAAACAGTAAAGAACCGGGACCAGACGGCATCCCAATTGATATCTATAAGGATAACGTCGCCCTGTGGGCACCGCTCCTGACCAACGTTTTAAATAGCTGCAACATTAAGGGCTTTCCAACTACCTGGCAGGAAGCTATCGTAGTGCCAATATTTAAAAAGGGGGATCGAAATGACCCCAAATGATGTAGGCCGATCTCCCTCCTCGACTCGTTGATGAAGGTGGCGGGTAGAATCCTCTTAAATCATCTCCAGACATGGGCTGAGGTTGAAGCCGTCCTCTCCAAATTTCAGTACGGCTTTAGGTCAGGTCTTGGTACTGTCGAACAAGGCCTAAATCTGGCATTGCTAATAGGTAAATACACGGCAGCAAAGAAGGGAAACCTATTTATGACTTTTGTAGATCTTAGCCCTGCCATTGATTGCCTGAACCACGATATTATGTGGGCTACCTTAGTAGATCTAGGCATTGATTTTAACATTCTTAACTTTCTTAAAGAGTTATACAGAGGAGTAGGGGCCAAAGTCCGCTACGGGAAAACAGGTGAATGTACGTCCAAATTCCCAATTGGGAAAGGCGTCCGCCAGGGATGCATCCTGGCTCCATTTCTCTTCAATTTGTACATTAATGGGGTGGCGGACAATTTAAAAAAACTGGAGGTGGATTACCCTCAAATTGATGGAGAACGCGTGCCTATTTTACTGTATGCCGACGATGCGGTCATTATGGTTAGAACTCAAAAAGGTCTCCAGAAGGCTTTAACTCGCTTCTCGGCATACATGGGAGATAGGGGTCTTAAGATTAACATAGGGAAGACCTTTACCATGTGCTCCACGAACAAGGTAAGCATTTCTTGTAACACATACTTAGAAAAATCAAAGATAGGCTTAATTAACACTTTTACATACCTAGGGATTGTTTTTAACAAAAGGGGTACCTGGAAATCTGCCATTATGACCAGGAATTTAGCTTTTTCACGGGCAATTGGTGTTTTGAAACAGTTCGCAAATAAGCTAGGGGACAGGCCAGTACGCATCCTGCTCGATATATACAGGGCTAAATGTGTATCGACGGCTGTGTATGGAGCTGGTATATGGGGGATGGCAGATTGCCATGAAATCTAAACAAAGGAAAACGGTTTCCTGTGTTACCTGCTTGCTGTTCCCCGGTCCACCTCAACTTATGTCTGTCATAAAAACTAGTTTTGCCCTTTATTTCAGATCTAATTAAAACTAGCCCTGTGTTGTTGTGGCACTAGATCTGGACTTCAACAGAAACTGCTTTTAACAGGGCGATTATTGCGGACTGTATTAAACTTGAAGGGTCTAAACAGATTCAGTGGCTCTCCTACGTTCAGGAATTTTTCAAGAATATAGGGTGCCCTGAATTTTATAATTCACCTTCATCACTGTCTCTAATCTCCAGAAAGGCATTAAAGGAAACTTGCCTTGCCTTTCTGGAAGATCAACGCTGGTGTTTAGAGGGGAAAAAGGCTTCTGTTATTCATCACCAATTTTTGCTGCAGAGCTCTGGACTACAGCTTTATTTATCACCTGACCAGACAAGCTATAGCAGAATGCTTTTAGCTCGTCTGAGAACTGGAAGCTTTTTTAGGATGTTAACTTTTCCTAACTCAAATGATTGGTCGTCACAATTAACCAAATGTCCGTGTGATGATTCCTCTATCCAAACTACCATACATTGTGTTTTGTTCTGTAGATTCTATGAGTGGGGGCGGAAGAGATATCTACTACCTCTTCTTAAGCTCTGGAACTTGAGACAATGTAGACCAGCATTATTTAAATTACTCACTTTGTCTGATGAAATGACTATCATTGCTGTGTCTAGGTACCTGAAATTTGTGATTAGATGTAGATCCACAAATGGTTAATTGCAACCCTATATGAAAACTAATGATCGTGTTTTTATTTTATTGTAGCATCCTATGGGAATGTGATATGCTGAAATCATGAATTATGTTCATTTGTACACATCTTTTTAAATATTTATTGTAAATTGTTGTTCTGGATGTATTCATTTTTATCTGCTTTTATGATTTTACTGTAAAATCCAATAAAGCTATCTTTGACTGACTGATTGACTGAGTACGGTGTTCTCTTCGATGAAGGTGGTCAGTTGTGCGTTGACGAATTTCTCAGTAGCTGTGAAGGGAAGGAGAGAGATGGCCAGTAGTTTTTCAGGTCTGTCGGTCGCCGAGGGTTTCTTGAAGAGGGGCTTGACCTCCACACGCTTCCAGTCATTGGGGAAGATGTTGGCTTTGAAGGTGGTGTTGATGGTGTGGCATAGTTCGGGTGCACTGGAGGCTCTCTGGAAAATGTGAGGCAGTCAGAGGTCTATGAGGGCTCCTGAGTGGGGGCTTTTCATTGTCGCAGTGGTGTCTTCAATGGTGACCGGTGTCCAGGTAGTGATGGTGGGCTGGCTGTCATTGCTGGAGGGGAGGGTGGTTTCTGGGGTCTTTGCACTGAGGTTGTCGTAGAGGGCCTTGATCTTTAAGTGGAAATAGGAGCTGAGTTTGTTGCAGAGGTCCTGGGATGGTGTGCTGTCTGTGGCTTCACTAGGAGGTTTGGTGAACTCCTGGATGATGTTGAAGAGTTCTTGTGAGTATCTGGCTCTAGTGATGATTTTGTTCCTGATGAAGGTCCTCTTGGTGGTTCCTATGAGTTGGAGGTATTCTGTCATCGCGTGCTTGTAGGTGGATTGGTCTTCGGTTGTTTTGCTGTTTCTCTATCGTTTCTCGAGCCGTCTGTATGAGCGTCTAGCTTCCTGGAGGTCGGTGGTGAACCAGATGGCCTTCAGAGGGCATTGTTTGTCAGGCAGTGGAGGGGGGCGAGCTTGTCTGCGCAGCTGGAGATCCAGTGGTGTAGTTCCATGGCTGCCGAGTTGGCGTCGGTCGTGGATGAGAGTAGAATTGAGGTCCTCTTCTATGACCTTGTTCCAGTACCTTCGCGGTGGGTGCGGGCTGGCTTGTGTGCGGTGGTGGTGCTGAAGGAGAAGTGTGCGCAATGGTGGTCTGAACAGAGGGATTGCGAGGTATGGCTGAAATGGATGTCAGTCCCTCCTGCGAAGATGGAGTTAAGGATGTGTCCGGCCTTGTGGGTGGGAGTGGAGACGAGTTGCTTCAGTCCGAGGTCGCAAGGCTGTCCAAGAGGGCGGTGGAGTCCGGGTCGTTGTGGGTGTCAAGGTGGAAATTCAGATCTCCGATGAGTATGTATTCTGAGTAGGCGATAACGTGAGGTCCGATGAGGTCTGCAATGGAAGTGGTGAAAGGAGCGCAGTGCCCGGGTGTCTGTAGGCAAGGGTGCCATGGATGGTAGTTTGGGGTTGGGCTGGATCTGGAAGTGGAGGTGTTTGGTGTTGGAGAGGAGGTCGCTCGTGCTGGAGGTGGAGAGTCAATGGGAGCTCCTGTGTGCGTCAGCGAGTCCTCCTCCTGGGCAATGGAGGTTGGTCTTTCCTCTACATTTTTTAGCCATCGGGGATGGCAGTGGTGATGTCGGGAAGGAAGCCGGTTTGTAGCGGTGGAGAGCCGGGATCCAGGGTCGACGCTGGTCGAGGTTGGGTCACGGACGGGCACAGATGGGCTTGCCATGGCCCGCCTGCTGCACGGACACACATCGGCCACCATTAAGTAGGGAAGGGGGGAGGACAGCACAGCTGGGAGGCGGGAACGGGGAATCAGCAGGGGGAAGGGGCCGCTGGGGCAGCAGCGGTGGGAAGGGAAAACGGGCAGGAAAAAGGGGAAAACAAGACAAAAAAACAGAAAAACAGGCAACAGTCCGATACAGTACAATTACAAAAAATGCAGAAACAATTACAATAAATAGAATTAGAATAAAGGAATAAACTAAATGAAAAAAACAGACAGAAAATGGGCACAATACAGTGGAACCAGCGGAAGAGCAAGGCTCTCCCACTGGACCACCAGGGATGAGGCGCACGCAGGAGCCTGCGGATGGAGGAGGGCCTCGAACCCCTCACAATACTGAGCACGGTACAGCAGGGGCAGCGGCACTTACCAGGAGTTGTAGTTCTATCAACCACTCCGCAATGCCGCCAAGAAGACTGGACTCATCTTTGTAGGGCACTTTAGGCTTGCCTCAAGTACAGAGAGTTCTTACCCTGGTACACATGCTCCCTGGTACACATACTCACATACTGTGACCACAGGCCTAGCCTACTCACCTAACCTGCAACCTGAGTGGAGTAAGAAGGGCAAAAAGTGTTTTCTTGTGCTACTGTCAGTGGTTTGGATACCTTTTGAGAGGATGTAGATTAAGCTCGAAGATCCTCCGGAGAGTCCTAAAAGCTCAGCTAGCAAGTGCATTCTCTTTTTGTTGAGCTAAGGCTCTTATTAGAATCCTTAGTCAAGTCTGATTGCTAAGGGTGTTGTTTGCTGATTCAAAGTCCACCTGTCTATCCCCTGACCTGAAGGCTGCATAGGATCAGTTTGGTCTACATTTGAAATTCTCTGACCGTACCATCTCAAAAACAATGATTAAGGAAAGCGTATAAACAAAATGCTAAAAGCTGATACATCATGTAGATGATTATTGACGACTACTTTAAAATGAACACCTGCAAATAATGCTGTAAAATCTATCCAAAATGGTTGCCTGGGCTCAGACAATTCATTTTGTTCCCTACAGGGCAATTGATCAAATTATTCCTCACATAATAATTTCCTATGCTGATGTCTGGCTCTCAAAGACTTCAATTAGATTAGGAGACACATGAAATCTGTCTGACAAGTTAACTTCAGTGTGGCGATCTTCACAAATATCTTTAAAACGTGGGTAAATAAGCAGCCCGTATCTCTGAAACGTTTGTAATATTTGTATTCTTTAAGAAATTCCATATCAATTTGTGTTGAAGCTTTTCAGTAGAAAACCCAGAGTAACGTTGTTCCCATTACTGAGGCAAATAATGTATACGTATACAATTCTGGAGGCAGCCCATCTAGGTCAGCTGCTTTACATTAGATATTCAATACTGAGGCGATATTGGATAATTTAAAGTTTTTTTGGTATGAGCATTATTCATCTCCTCATCTTATTTAACTATTACGTGAGTCATTGTACATCGGAGTAGTACCCTTTTGAACAAACCTTTAGCAATGTCTTGGTTATGGCTGTCGAGATTTTTAGTTTTAGAGTGTCTGAATTGTTTCTATTCCTTGACTTCTTTCATCGCTAATCTTTGAAGTGCTAAAGCCCTTCCATTTTCTTATATGTTTGCCGTTTTCGTAGTATTTATTGAGTGTAATTTACTGATTTTATTTTACTTTACATTCTCTGTGCGATATTTTTCTAACGCAATTTTTCACACCAACACCTATCAGACTAATATGTACAACATTTTTCAGATTGCAGAGTGGATAGCTCTACCTCTATCTAATAAAGTTATTTGACATTTACTTGATTCCTTTTATAGCATGCAAGATCGTGTTGCCTCTAATAAGTAGATCAAAGGCTTCCCAGTACATTATACTGTTGGGAAGGCATTCATCTGTGGGCCTGTCAGAAGGACTTCCTTGAAAGAACATCTTGTAGCTTGGGGGCCCAATCAAAGAGCAAGATAACTGTACGTGAGCTGTGATTTTACAGAAAAGATATTGTTGAAGTCAACCTAGTAAATTATCTTTAGTCATAAACTAAGATCAATACACAAATGATCTCTATGGAGATGGGAGTAAAAGGAACATTTGCTTTGCTGTTTGCAGGTTCAGAATATGCTAGATAACCCACTCGAATGTTTTCTCCATGTTAGTGTCTGTTTTTCTACATTTAATTATTCCCTGAATTACGATAACTTTCCAAATAATTGGTTTCTGGCACACAATGTTTTCATTTTTTGTATGTTGCATTTATTGGAATATGGAGTATTTCCTAATACAATTTAAGCTGTATACCCATAATTTCCAAATATTTTTTGCAAATCAAAGCAACTAATTTGCTTTTTAGATTTTGGAACTTTAGAAATACACTACATTTACACAAGATCCTAACCAGTTGAACAGTGCCAAAATCCATCATCCAGTGCTGAGACGTTTTACATCCAGAAGTCCTTGTCACTTTTCTGTGCCAGCGGTAGGACTATGTGTAGGTTTACAATTTACCATTCCAAAACGTTAATCTGAGAGTCAGTCTATCCATCAAACCAGCCTGGGGTAAGGAAGTAGCCTGGTCACTACTTTTGTTTATGAGGCAGAACTTTAGCGAAAAATGGTAGCAAATCCATCATGCCATGGAGACGTGGTCTAACTGTTTTCATGTATGTGAGTCCTGCAACAAGAGCCCCAAACCGGAGCTTCAATTCCAGAAACAAATAAATAATGTCTCTAAAGCTACAGGGATTTTACTCTAGTGTGCAGGGAGATTTCCGAAGATTTTAAAAGATTTCTTGGTGGGGCAGTCATTGCTTAAAAATGTCAACCTGGCGCAGAAGTGACACAATCAGAAACAACATTTGACAGGCTGTCCTATATTGGGAAGGACATCCAGCACCATTTCCAACACTCTCCAGTTCTGCCCACTCTGTAAGTGTTCCCTATGCTGCAAATGCCCGACAGCACCCTTACTGCTAATGGGCCCTCGCTGCCGCTTAGTGCAAGTGTTGGACGTTTTTTGAATGAGTTTTAATCTCATTCCATACTACGCCCCTGTGCATGCAAAGGTGTATGCATTGGCACACAGACAGCCATCTTTAAATGGGTTTTCAAACCATTCACAGATTATTGCCCTTGAGTATGCATGGGCATGAATGGGTTAGCCACCTTAGAAAGCTATTGAAAAGCGTTACTACAAAACATAACATTTTTTTAAGAAGGCTGCATGTATGTGCTCATACATGCAAACACGAGCTGACATTTTGAAACTGTTCTGTAATAAAGACTTACAAAAACATTTTAAAGTCAAGCAATGGCAAGGACAATTCGTTGGCAGCTAGAACTACTAGATTATTTTAGCAGATCCATTTTCTTACCCACCTCTTAATAAGAAGTGTGGACCAGATTTACAAGCCCCTTGCGCCACAGAAGCGTCACTTTTTGTGACGCATCAGTGGGTTTTTTTTAACGCAAAATTTACAAGGTGACGGATCTATGGAGATGCTTCACGTAAACGGCAATGCGACGGATTGGAGCTGCGCGAGATTCGGCTGCGCTGCAGAAGTATTAAATAATGCAAGGTAGGCGTTCCTACAAAAAAAACAATGCATTTCCAACGCAAGTATATCTACAACTATTCCCCGCGTGTAAAAATATTGTTGTAAAAAATATCGTTTTTTTATATGTTTAAAAGTAATATAAAATTAAATAACTAATACATATAATTAAAACAAAACATAGTTAAAAATATATTTTAAATGATAAGTAATGCATATAATGTAAAAAAATTAAACATATACATATAAAATATAATATATATACTTACTTAATAATATTTACAAGTAATTACTCTAATAACATAAATTGTTAAAAAACATTGTATAAATTATAAACGCATACATACACATACAACAATAATATACATAAAATTATCAAAACTATATATAACAAATTAAAAAAATAATTTAAAGTAAATTAGACACTACATTAACTAAAAGAATAAATATTGGATAGCGTAGGGGCAGCCACGGCCCGTGAGGGAGTTTCGGTGGGGCGGAGAGATGGGGCGGGGGCTGCTAAAAACCGGAGTATGGATAATTGAAGGTAAGTAAACAATTTAATTAATAAAACGAATTTCGTAGCGCACCCTGCATCACAAAATGTGATGCAGGGTGCGCTACGAAATTAATTTTATTTATTAAATTGTTTACTTACCTTCCATTATCCATACTCCGGTTTTTAGCACTCCCCACCCTGCCCCTCCCCCACCCCACCTCTCCGCCCCACCGAAACTCCCTCCACGAGCCGTGGCTGCGTAGGGGTAAAAATTACTGTTCCATCTACAGAGAGTGGAACAGTAGGGATAGTGTTGGATAGCATAGGGGTCAAAACAACCTACCAATAATTAAAATAATAATTTGTTTGTAAAAAATAACAATTTAATTATGAAATTACAACAAATTAATTAACAATACGAATAAATAATTATTTAAAAACAATTGCCAATTATTAATTTATTAAAAATTACAATAAATACAAATAAATAAAAATTAAACATTTCCTAACAAATAATAATAATAAAAAAAATGCAATACCAAAAAACAATGATTATTAAAAAACATTTAGCAATTAATAATTAATTAACAATAAATTATTGATAAATACCAAAACATTATAAAAAAGCTAATTTAATTTTCAATTAATAATAAATGAACAATTATATAAAGAAATACAATAATTATAAAAAATGTGTTACCAATTAATAATTGATTAACAATAATTTAATTATTAATACTCAACACTATTTTATTTTACTTAGTAACAATTAAATTACTCCCCACTCTATTACCTTATAACCTTACAACACACTTCAATAATACATGAGTGCACTTAATATAATTACCAATTAATCAATTAATAAAAAGTCATTACCAATTGATAAAAAATAATTACCAACTATTAATTAATTAACATAAAAATATTTATCAATACCAATAAATGTAAATTACATATTTACTTAATTACATTTAAATGACTTCCCACCCTATTCCCCACCCATAACCCGCAACAGAAGTAAAACACAAAATGTATTTAAAAATATTTAATAATTCTTAAAAAATATTTAATTAATTTACTACAATAAATTACTTCCCACTCTATTCCCCTATAAACCCACAACCCGTTACGGTACTAAAATGCATTATTTACTTAAATACATTATTACTAACTTCTAAAAATGTAATACATATATTTTAAAACTCGTACAATAATTAATAAAAATTATAAAAACAAACATATAAAATAAAATACATAACACTAATAGTAATATCGATATTAATAACATCAATATTTTTCCTATCAATACTGCTAACTTCTATGTTAACAAAAACTATATTTCTTACCTTCAGGTCGATATTCTGGTCGTCGATATTCTTGATTTTAATATTCTGACCCTTCAAAATTTTGAACTCGATATTATTGTCTGTCGGAAAAAAAAGTCGATATTTAGACTGTTCACCCTATTGAATGCATCATGCAAATTTGAAAATACGCTCGCAGGCCTACGCCTCATAAACCTACAAGCAGGAAATGACGCAAGTACCACATAAATTGAATAGAAGTGCAGCAGAGCAGTTTTACAGCAGACCAGGCAACATGGACCTCCTAATCCTGCAGCCAGGAGTTGCACTGAGAAGACGACAACCACCCCAGACCAAATCCCACAACATCACCCTCCACCATCACCACAAAGGCAGTGCATGAGAAGGCAGCGCGTCTACTGTCAAAGGACCACTCTCATTGGACTCCGTGATGAACAAGTCATCAAAATGTATCACCTCAGGAAAGCGTGACTCCATTGTGACCCTGCTGCATCAGATCACACCACCGCTACAGACTCCAACTGAAAGGGTCAGCAAAATTGCACTGCAGACAAAGCTACTGGCGATGTTACACATGTTGGTCGCTAGATCTTTTCAAGCAACAGCAGCACGAGTGGCAGGGGTCTCACAGGCATCTTTCTCTGCCTTCCTCTCTTCTGTCTTGGATGCCATCGTTCAGCTCACACAACAGCACATCCATTGTCCCAACACACCCCAGCAACAGATGGATATTAAACAAGGCTTCTATGCGATTGCTGGCTTCCCACATGTACTTTGTGAAATGGATTTCATGCATGTTCAACTGGTTCCACCTGCAGCAACTTCACACTTATACCGCAACTGGAAGCACACACACTCCATCAAAGTCCAGGCCATTGTGGAACATCGGGGACTATACATCAATATGCTTGCAAAATATCCTGGGAGTGTACAAGATTTATATATATTCAGAAACAGCATCATCAATGACCGTTTCCAAAATGGACAATATGGCAATGGGGTCCTCCTAGTTAAGCAGCAATCAATTTACTTATATAAGTATACTCTGCAAAAATAGCTGGCTCTCTGGCACAATACATGCCCTTGTGTCGGAATGATGCACTAAGTGAATGTGAAAATGCCAAACCACATATACACTATAACCACATAACATACAGTACAAAGCTTCATACATACATAACAGCATAGCCTAAAGTGCCAAGGGATACCAGATAGCAAAGCACGCAAATATCCTACATAAAGTTGTGAAGACCAATAAGTCACACTGTTAACATATGCACACATCTCATCTAATTCAAATTAACTATTAAAAGGTGAAATGCATTATAAAGCATGCATGGGAATAGCTAACCAGCCAAATTGAATGTGTACGTGCATTAAGGTGTACATAAGTGTACAGATATATGAAATACAGGATGCATGTATTGGTGAACCATGTGACAAAGGTGCCTATGCTGAGATATGTAAACCAAATGTGTGATAACGCAAGGGCAAAGACATTAAACCAAAACATTTATAAAATGTGTAGGACCACTATGCCATGCAACTGACTAACATTAGCACAGAAAAAAGATTTGACGCACTCACATATTGAAATGTGCCCAGATGTGCAATGCACAATCTGGGAAAGTGTGCATCCAACCAAATCATTACAGACGTATCACTCACACATTGCAACACCACACACCTTTAAGTTAAATAAAACAATCACGGCAAAGCATCATCCCTTGTTATGCACATCAATTGATAGACAGCAAGTCAAGTGACAGGTGGCACAAACAATGGGAAACTTAATGTTGGCCTAAGGGCTAGGGCAGTCAACCTCGAACCTGGGGAACTGGGGTTCGAGTCTCGGCAATGACTCTGAACATCTTGTGATTCTGGGCAAATCACATAATCTCCCTGTCCCCAGAAAAAAATGAATGTGCCCTCATGTAATGCAACTGGTACTATGTACAGCGCTCTGATACCCGATTCGGGTCAAGTTCGCGGTATATAAAACTCTGTAAAATAAATAAATAAATAATAGTTAAACACAACATGTAATCGTCACCAACATAAATCACTGTTAAAATCTTCACAAACATAACATACAACACATGCCATGTTTACTGAATTCACACAAAAGTTAACACATTTTTCTTACTTTCCTCTTAGAGCTGATCAAGGATATGGCCTACAGAAGTGGTTGTTGACATCATTTGGAAATCTACAGACTGATCCGTAAAAGACATACATTCATGCCCATTGCCGAACTAGAAACATCATAAAAAGAAGCTTCGAAATGCTCAAGTCCAGGTTTTGTTGCCTAGATTTATGAGGCAGAAGGCTACTCTATTTACCAGAAACTGTTTGCAGGATGATAATGAAATGTTCAGTAGTCCATAACATATGTGTCAAAACAAATGTGCCCTGGGATGAAGAGGAACAGCCCCCTGAACAAATGGATGATGGCGAAGATGAAGCTGAAGCAAAAGGACGAGACATACTCCACACTGCTAAAGGGATAAGACGTCGCACACACATTGTCACACAATTCTTCACATGATGTAGAAAATCTACATTTGTAACAATATGTACTAATGTCTCAATAAAAAAAACATCACAGCAAGACCTTTGTGTCGATTTGGTTTACAGGTCATATGATACAAATACATATGGGCAGATTTACACGACACTGCTGCTGCATGCCAGTGCAAGCACTTTGACTGTGATATGCTGTGGCACTTTCTGAGCACAGGAATGCTACATAATCACAATGATATGTTGCATTCCTGTGGACTACCCTGCAATTGCGCACAAACAGCTGCCATGCGCTAGTGCAAGCACCCTTGCAACATGGTCTAAGGATGGCTGTGTGGTGTGGATGACATGCATAGCTGCAGAAGGTGGCACCTCCCATCATTCATAAAAACACAGGGGGGTTATTTACAAGCCCCTTGTGCCGCCGGTGCGTCTCATTTTCCCATGGTGAAAGTGGCGCACCGACGGCATAAGGTGCTTGTAAATAAGCCGCATAACATTTTGCAACAGAAATGTATAAGATGTGTGATGCGTGAATCATCACTTTGTTGTAGTTCTATCTAGGACCCTAATTCGATATTCCTGATTTATGCACTTATGTGGTTATAATAGATAATATCCTTATAAAGGCATAAGAATCATATCCATATTTAGTAATAGCCCATGCAGTCCAAATACGGCAAGGCTACTCCCCTAAGCTCCTAGAGAGTACAACGAGTTCTCTAAACAAACCAAACCTCCAGCAACCTGGGAATTCCCCATGGCTTTTGTTTTGATTTGTCCTAGAACTCCTGTGAGCACTGTAAGAACGGCCAGTTCTTAGTGACATCTTTATTGATGTCTTATGTCCAACCTTACGTCAAACCCGGCACCTTTCAGGTATAAATATACCAACGTTGCCTTAAGCAAACACACTGTGGTTTGGAGCAGAGCGGCTATCTACTTGCCCGAGAGCCCAGCTGATGCGGAGAGCCCACGGACGCCGCCCCTCCCTTTTGACGCACTGAGAGAGACGCTGTCTTTTCTCCTGCCGAGAAATCCAGCTCCGGTGTTCTCAGCCGCCCTTGCGGGTTGCTGGGATATCAAGTCCTGAGAAAGAGATACCAGACCTCCTGCTTTCTATTACCCAGGTACGGAGCTGACTAAACCCTTAAAGAGAATTCTTGATTCAGATTCTTGGCAAAACCACCTTAACTTAAACTGCTACTTATTTACTCCTTCCCACGTATTAGGCTTGGGTCAGGTACACAGGGGTAGGCGTATTTAGAAGCACCAGTTGAGTACGTTAGTCAATGTATATTTGTATGTATATATTTTATCTATTTTAAAGTATCATATGGCTAAGAAACCATATCAATGCTTTTACAGTATTATTTCATAACACTCCTTTTACTGTACGCACTTTACTTTATGCTAAGTATTGCAATTGTGGCAATTCATTTCTCTTGCATGAGAAAGAAGACTGCTCAATAAATAACACCTTTTATTGAGATTGCCCGTCTCTCTATTCTCTGCACTCTGGTGAAACTAAGTATGCACGATTGACTGAGTAAAATAATTGTCTATTGTTTTCACACGACTCTAGATATACACTCTTGTTCTGAGGAAGCAAAGTTTTCATGTTTTATGGTTGTCACAAGCTAATCCCTTCTTGTCTATCCAGGGAAGGTAAACTCCTCCTTGTTTATTCGAGAAAGTTTCTAGTGACCTCTGAGCTAGCTGGCAAAACTAAGTAAGTCTAATATAGTCAGTAGAGACCTAGTCGACCTCAGTCCTACGTCTACACTGCTGTTTATATTATTCCAATGCGCAGAGCCTATAGGGAATATAGGAACTACACTACATGGCGCCCAACGTTTGGTAAGGCAATAATCTAACGCAAGACATTAGAGTAACTCAGTCGTGCTTTTTCACACAGACCCTTTTTCCCGTAAATACTCCAAAAGACGTCTGGAGTGGGTAAAAGGTTCAAATCCACCGGAACTTAGTAGGATGAGAATCCTATGTATAGTTTTTGGTTTAGTCAACGTTGAAGGATACAGTGTTCCAAAATATTGTGTACCTAATCTTTGCTTTCCTTGAAACTTGATCTGCAACAAAAAACCTTCTGTTAGAAAAATGACGGAAAGTGAAGACGAAAGGGAGACAGCTACAATAGCAGCTCAACTCCTAGCGAATGACACAAGTCTCCAAGAAAATGACCCGAATGCTATAATCATTCAGGTAAATGTAGGAAAAACTATAACTATTAAACTTATAGAAAATGGACTGACATCACGAGGTGGTACAGTCATATTCGTGGTAGAGGCCCATGAATATCGGCAGACAGAGGTATTCTACTCATGGATAAACTTTCCAGCAGCAAACGCTGTAACACACGAATTCCACTATTATAAAATAGAGGAACCTCCGGATGAATACACTCCTTTCGAGGATGTTGAAATCCCACTAAATTACCAAGAGCACCTGCTCTGGTTTAAAGGCGCCCTAAAACATCAAAATCACATCACCAGGCTCGGTCCACTAGGTAGACCAGGAGTAACGTGGCCGGTTCTAGCCAGCTACACACCACATCCAGACATTGCAAAAATGTCAAGTGAAGAACTTCTAGATAAAATAAAGAATTAACAAAGGCATATAGAGAATTAGTTCAATTGGCAATGGAGGACATAACATACCTCCAGAAATTGAAAGATACAGATATAGCAGAACAACCATTTGAACTTGCCAGAATCATAGAAAAATCCTATGAAGAATTAAGAAGAGATAGTTTGGGTGGGAAACCAGTAAAACCCCAACTAACTGATAATCCTGAAAAAAACATTTATTAAAAATAATCTAAATACTCCAAAAAAGAGTTGGGATGGAAATAAACAATCCACTCCCAGAGAGAAACGATTCCAGTTCAGAGGAAGGTCTCCTCAATGAAGAGATAGATCTCCAGAACGAGGTGACAAGTCTCCCCAGACGGAGCCCTCTGAGAAAAGATACAACCTTAGAGATAGGGATAAATTAAGAAAGCCTGATAGATATCAAGATATTGATACACGTCCCTCTCGATCTTTTCAGACTTCGTCACAGAAATCGGAAAGGAGAGGACAGTCAGAACACAAAGAAGAGCACGTCAAGTCCAAAGACAAGGAACCTGCTCATCAAAGTAAAAAAAAATACAATTTCCAAGAAAGAAGGTAGCCAGTATTAAAATAATTAAACATGCCGAGGATACTGAGGACACAACTGAAAAATGGAGAGTGGACCCAGACAATGCTAGACAGCGCAGCAGAAGTGACCATAGCTCGCAAGATCTTGATGAATCTTCTGGAGACAGTGGACACGAATGAATACATTCAGGTGGAAACTGCAGATTCCAGAGTTAGCAAACCTCATAAAATATACGAGATAACATTGCGTTTAGTGGGGGACAAGACTAGGAAAGTAAGGGGTCTCTTTTGGGATAACCTTTCAAAGGGCTATGACATCCTTTTAGCTGAAAAAGACTGGCCACCAGAGTTTGTCAGGGAGTGCCCTCATGGCGAAGAAATGATTATGCCTGCCTTCTCAAATCATATTTCAATTCATACAAAATATACATATGCAAGAAAATGGGCAGTGGCCCAAGCTCCTGCATTATATAAAAATCATGTAGGATGGGATGAGGACTCTCCTCCTCACAAAATCCAGTTAAAATGTCAACCCACTGCACAAAGACAGTACCCAATTAAACAAGAAGCTAAAAAGCAAGTCAGGGAGATCTTAGATCAACTTGAATACCAAGGGGTGATTGAAACATGCACCTCACAAATGAACAATCCTTTGTTTCCTGTCTCCAAACCAGATGATTCATATCGTCTAGTTTTGGACTACAGATACCTTAACTCATGTTGCAAAACATTTGCAGTACAAAACTCACACAGTGCAGCACTAATGAATAACATCGTGCGCAAAAAATACAAAACGACATTAGACATCTCAAATGGATTCTTTTGAGAGCAGGTATTTGACCGCGTTCTCAATAATGGGGTCGCAAAAATACTTCTGTCAACTCCCACATGGATTCAAGAATAGCCCAGGATTATTCTCAGCAAGAGTAACAGAGTTACTACAAATATATGATGATGAGGCATTATCATATGTCGATGACATCTATCACACAGATGATGACCTGGATACTCACTTGAAAAGAGTGAACACCATAATACTTGGGTTCGCAGCTGAGGGTTACAAATTCAACTTTAAAAAGTCAAGAATTGCCCATCTAGCTGTCCTGTTTTTAGGATATGAATTATCAAGTGAAGGCAAGAGCCTAGCAGACAACTTCTTAGAGAAGTGTGCTGTACTCGAAGCACCTAAAACGCTGAAGAACTTACAATCAATACTAGGTTTCCTGAATTTCGGAAGAACATACATTCTAAATTATGCGGAGAGGGTTAAACCTCTCTATGAATTAATAAAACCTGATTTCAAACCAATCAATTGGACTCAAAAACATACAGAAATTTTAAGATCATTGCAAACAGACATGTTAGCTAAAACAAAACTGCAAACACGGGCAAATGAACGCAACCTTGTAATCCGAGTCATCCCAGGAAGATGCGGATTCACGTACCTGACCTCTAATGAGGGAGAAACGGCACCAATAGCTTACAAATCACACTTGTACACACAAGCTGAAATGAAAATCAGTCATAATGGAAACTTCTCATAGCGGTTCAAACTGCTGTAGCAAAAGAAAGAGCCCAAGCCCAAGGCAGAAGGATAACTGTTTTAACAGCAGAATCAGCCCTTGAGGCATTAACAAGCCCACGCAATTTGACTACCGTGGCATTAGATCCAAAATGGATACAATGGGAAAATTCTCTTGCTGCAGAAGATGTGAAATACTATTTTGACCCGAAAATGAAAAAACTAGATAATCTAGAATATGAAGAAGAATATCCTCTGCCAATCGAAATTCTGCCTCTCGAACAATACACATGTGTAATCTACATGGACAGATTTGCACAACACTACGATGTAGAGAAAAAATCCTACAACGCAGCGTGCGCGATTGTTGGGTAAATTCAGACCGTTAATTACCAAAACTGAATCACTCAGAAACTGTTCAACTCAGCGAGCTGATATAAGATCTTTAAAGATGGCGCTTGAAAATGCCGATTGCGAATTCCCCACACTAATAGTGTGCGATTCGCATTACTGCGTCAAATCTTACAATAATGACATGCAGAACTAGGTAGAAAGAACTACAAAAGACTCACGTGATACATACACTGAGTCATCAACGTGATGGCGTTCACGTTGCGGGGAATTCATTGGCTCACAGAGCCACAGCGGAAGCAGCTCAACCGGCTTCCGTAGCTACAAAAAAGCGTTCAAAAAAATACATAGACGGAGAAACTATGCTGGCGGTAAAAGCATCTTTGAAAGGCGACCATGCAGCATTACCTCTTAACTATCCACTGACCTATACATACATAATTGATGCAAACTCCGTTCCTTTTGCTCGAATCCCTGGAGTGGGGGATAGAGTAATTCCAAACACGAACAGGAGAGTCTTCTTGATTCAAGAAGCACATATGGGAGAGGGTCTAATGCACCAGGAGATCATGAAATCTTTGAAAGAATTACAATCAGAATACTGCTGGCCGGGGATGAGCCTGCAATTTCACAAATTTGCAATGGGCTGTCCAAACTGCAACAGAGATCGCAGTGGCGAACCGACCGGAGTATTGCCAGGACCCTTCGTTTAGAAAGCATAAGGCTATCTATACGCAGAAATCCAATAGGGGAAATGCGTCCCATTTATGTTCAAGACTATATTCACTTAAAAATGTAGACACCAGAGCTCGGCTGTCGCCAGAACTGTTATAAAAGATTTGCGAGTCTTTATCGGCACATACGCAATTGGCATGCTACATTCTGATCATGGTCCTGCTTTTAGCTCTCGAGCTTATAAGGAGGCCATGACCAGCATGGGCATTGCAATGCGGTACTCTTGTCCATTCCATCCTGAGGGAAATGCGGTAGTGGAAAGAAAAAACCGGGACATAAAGCAATCTATAACGGCGAGGGTATTAGGTTCGGGTGATGGTGGGTCCAACATTTAACAAGTGTCCAACGTAGTCTTAATAATCTGCCAAGGAATTCTCTAAAAGGTCTCAGTCCGTACAAACTATTGTTCGGTACTAGAATGCATATTCAGGACCTTGATAGTCGGACTTTAGTGGTAGAAGAAAAATGCTTTGATATTAAAGACCGTTTGGCTGTTTTACAGGACTTAAATGAAACAAGACGAAACCTGAGCAACGTAAAGTTAAAGCAACAGCCAACAGCCACTGAAGAAAAACCACCTGTCCCAGCAAGACCTGTCTGGATTCCAAAGATTGGGGATCTGGTCAGAGAGAAGATCACGGTAAAGAAGGAATTTGGGCATTCTTATAGAAAAGCAGTACCTGTCTTAGCTGTCAGCGGAACGAGATCAGTTGTACTCCCGCCCCTTGCTGGTAAAAAGGAGAACCGAGTTGTATCCATCGACCTGGTAAAACCACAATCATGTGGCCAATAATAAGTAGTAGGCCCAGTGGGCTCCCAAGAAATAGCAGAACACCCAAATTTGCTACAATACAAGAGGTTCAAACTTAGAGACTAATCATATTTGATAAACCTGCAGTGAATAAAAAAGGACTATGCAACAATGCCATGGAACTTGTGCCTCTTGAAACCCAAATTGCAACAGTTCGTCAAGAAACACTAGTCTACAGCGATGTAGCCTCAGACTATGCTAGTGAAACAAAGAAAATTCCAAAAGCAAATGAAAAATCTGAAGCAATTCAAACAATTGACAGAACTGCATCTGGCTACTTCATCAATTTCGATGACTTTTCTGAAGATTCAAGCGAACCTGAAGAAACGCCAGCAACAAAAACTTTCAAAGACAAAGTAACTGAACTCATTCCTCAACTCAAAGAAACATATCTGATTTCTCCATGGATTGAATTTAGGATTATGTTAGGTGTACTTTTCCTCCTGCTTTGGCTCATCATGGTTCTTTGTTTGGGACAATTTATTGAAGGAAAATACAGTACAATGGACACAGCAAGTCAGAACATCAACTTGGTCCTAAAGCCTCACAAATCATCTCACATCGAGAAAAGAGAACTATCATCAGTGAACGTCACAGCTAATCCAATACCCGGTGGGGTAGCATGGGACAGAACTGACTTTGACATTTTCGGCCCGATTGAGCTCTTGAAATATCCACATCTGTTCAAGATTTCATTAAGTGACTTTGTAACATCAAGTACTTTTTCTGATGATTGGGACTTTGAAAATATAAATAATATGTTGTCAGATTTAGTAATGTCAGCAAAATTTACAGAACATGATTACTTACAGGGTTCATCAAATTATGAAGAAATGTATTGCTACAATCATTTTGGTCATCACTACTTGCATAAATCTACACAGCCTAGAAATGTTTTTAATTATAATCAATGGGAACATTGTGCAACACCACCTAAAAGCAGCTCAAAAACATTTTATGAAAAATTCCCATACTTCTCAGGGTTTAACACAAGTGATGCAGAAACGTTTTATTTTAAAATGTTAAATAAGACAGGAATGAAAACGATGCTGACAAATACTAAATTGATCTATTCTGAAACATTTTATGAAAAAATGATTACATTTGGTTTTGAATTCTGGAAGAAGAACATTGAAACAAAAACCATCTGGGGTACAAAAGAATGGTAGGTCCAAGGTTTAGAAGCATTATTTAGAGCCTGCATGATCCCAGAACAAATAATATTCTTGAATGACACCATTCAACAGACAACCTGTCTTGGCCTAGCCAAAATTAAAGACTTAAACAAACCGACTATTCCAAAGCCCATACCTGATAGTAATAGCACTACTGATATGGAGATAGACGTATCCCATATTTTATACCAAAACAGAACACATCCTGATTGGAAAAAATGGTTGATCTGGCCCACAGACACAAATAACTGTCAAGATAGATTCCTGAACAAATTACAGGGGTTAAAACTGAACAGGCCAGACCCAAGATACTCCCAGAGACAACAGCCAGGGATAGTTACAACATACAGTGTAGGGAAACTCTGCCTCGAATGGTTACAAAAATCCACACTGGCTGAAATTAAGCAACACTTGACTTTACTTAAAGACGGTGCTGACTTGCGTGATTTCATTTTGAGATCACGCAAACAGCGCCAAAAACGTTTCATAGCGGCCGGTATATACGCTGCATACAACGAAGCTTGGAAAGTAATGCAAATTGAAACAGCAGAAAAAATACGAGAAATTGATCGTATTAATTTGGAAAAATCACTTTCTGTTGTGGACAATGGGTTAATGACTCTGTCCTCCAGAATATATTCACTGGACAGTATTGTATCATCTGCTATTGATATAATAGAGCAAGACTTACTGATGTTACAACATGGTCAGTCCCAAATACGTTCTATTGTACAGCTTGGCTGGACGTTGCAAATTCTGCGTACAGGCTACGTGCCATGGCGTTTAATCAACACAACGTCATTATTCTCTATCTTTTACCTTACTGATAAACAAATCAGTTTGGCACAAAAAGGAGCAGACTATACGATTCTGAGCATTGAAAAACTTGAGAGATTACCATTGACAATGTCAGAAAGACCTGTCATTGAATGGATAATACAAGGAATAATAACAATTCCAATAACAACTTTCCAATTTAAATACTGCCAAGAATATATACCAGCGGGCCAGTATGAAAGGTTGGGTAAAGGGTACATCAAGTCAACATGGAAACTACCTTATACACACACATGTTACAGTGAAAAGAAAAAGAATGTATTTCTCAGTGGTAAAAATTGTACACGATCGCTAAGTGGTACACTTCTGTGTCAAGGTATTAAATTGCATGGGGCCTGCGAAGGGTCTTCGAATAACCTTTCATGTCACCTGCACGGCACTCCTGCAACACAGATAGAGCCATTCTTTAGACAACTTTCTAACGGGAGTTACATTCTAATAAATGACCACAGCTGTTGTGGCATGGTGCCAGGGAAAGCCTATCTCGTAAGCGTGAGTTCCATGGTCACTTGCTGTATGCAAGTATTGTATCCAAACAGCAATCCAGATATGGAGGCGGCAATATGGCCTCGTTAGAATATCTCTTTTATTCGAATTGATACTTTAAGCAGAATGAAGTCTATTCTTTTACAGACAACTGTGACTTTGACCTCGTCCAAAGAAACGTATGATCCGCAAGTTGCAAGGACAACGGCAGAGATACATACCCTTTTATCAACAAATTGCCCCGCGCATTTCATAGAAATGCTAAGCCAAATCCTAAACATGTCAGATACCAGTGGCATCGCACATGTATTTAAGACAATTTTTTCAGGACTGTTAACACCCTTCGAAACAGTTTTGGGCATTTTTCCCAATTTTGTCCATTCTGCCTTTGGCGGCCTACCTCTACTTTTGGGACTTGTAGCAGGAATTTTACTTTTGATTCTTCTGCTCCGATATGGCAAGCCAAGTCGCAGACAAGACTCCAGCAACGATGGAAGAAATGATCCTAGCTATAAGGCTATCGGGACCGCATAACTAAAGTCCTTGGATTAGCCCGGCTGAGAGATCTGAATATGACCTGGTTTCTTTCTTTCAGACCTATCTGGCAAAATAGCATCTTACCTGTGCTTCGATGTATGCTATGCAGAGAAGAATGTGTGTTGGACATCTGTCTTGCACTACCATCAGCAGTACCAATGGATATAGATACCTTGCTAGGTCCTGTAACGGCTCATGCATCGAGTTGTCCCCAGCGGCTACCTATTCTGATGACGGCATTCGTTGAGACTTCACCACTACGAGTATGTGGCAGTGGAGTATGAGATGAGAGCAGCATCACCCAGGTACGACCTTCAGTGAGCATTGCTGATCCTGACATCGATGATAGCAATCATTCTCACGACTGCACTGTTGCACCATTTTCAAACTTGGTTGAACTTTCACCTGATGTCGTAGACCAATTTTTTGCGAGTCTGTCTGAAATGATGTTCTCCCCTGGACAGAAAGAATAACTTTTTAAGCAACAAGCACACAGCGTTCCCTGAACTCTGAATTCGGCCTTCAGCTTTGATAAACAAAAGCAACTAAAAACATTTGGAACTATTTTTTTTCCCTGAAAGCGAAATTATTTTTTTTTTCACTTCCAAAATATTTACCTTTTTCAGGCACATGTACTCTGCTTAAAGTAGAACTATTCTTAGAGAACAGAGCTTCTATTTTAGGGACTCTAGAGACAATATTTTACCTCAGCCTCTAGTACATGTACAGAATTTGTATTATTATGTGATGGAATGGTCTCGACCTTCTCTTCTGTATTTAGAGCCATTTCATGTGTAATTTTCGCAGATCATTCAGCTGATATATATATATATGCATTTTTTTATTTTATATGAATGATACCTCTTCTTGAAAAACGTACAGTACCAATACTCATTTTCGTGTATTTACCATTACCATTTCAAATGCGAATTATGTATTTTGGGGTGGGTTGGAAAACACATTCACCATTATATGTTTACTACTGCTTAGTTTTAAGTAATGAGGGACATTAGATCGTGGAGTGGGTGTTGTAGTTCTATCTAGGACCCTAATTCGATATTCCTGATTTATGCCCTTATGTGGTTATAATAGATAATATCCTTATAAAGGCATAAGAATCATATCCATATTTAGTAATAGAGCATGCAGTCCAAATACGGCAAGGCTACTCCCCTAGGCTCCTAGAGAGTACAACGAGTTCTCTAAACAAACCAAACCTCCAGCAACCTGGGAATTCCCCATGGCTTTTGTTTTGATTTGTCCTAGAACTCCTGTGAGCACTGTAAGAACGGCCAGTTCTTAGTGACATCTTTATTGACGTCTTATGTCCAACCTTACGTCAAACCCGGCACCTTTCAGGTATAAATATACCAACGTTGCCTTAAGCAAACACACGGTGGTTTGGAGCAGAGCGGCTATCTACTTGCCGGAGAGCCCAGCTGATGCGGAGAGCCAACGGACGCCGCCCCTCCCTTTTGACGCACTGAGAGAGACGCTGTCTTTTCTCCTGCCGAGAAATCCAGCTCCGGTGTTCTCAGCCGCCCTTGCGGGTTGCTGGGATATCGAGTCCTGAGAAAGAGATACCAGACCTCCTGCTTTCTATTACCCAGGTACGGAGCTGACTAAACCCTTAAAGAGAATTCTTGATTCAGCTTCTTGGCGAAACCACCTTAACTTAAACTGCTACTTATTTACTCCTTCCCACGTATTAGGCTTAGGTCAGGTACACCGGGGTAGGCGTATTTAGAAGCACCAGTTGAGTACGTTAGTCAATGTATATTTGTATGTATATATTTTATCTATTTTAAAGTATCATATGGCTAAGAAACCATATCAATGCTTTTACAGTATTATTTCATAATATTCCTTTTACTGTACGCACTTTACTTTATGCTAAGTATTGCAATTGTGGCAATTCATTTCTCTTGCATGAGAAAGAAGACTGCTCAATAAATAACACCTTTTATTGAAAACACCTGTCTCTCTATTCTCTGCACTCTGGTGAAACTAAGTATGCACGATTGACTGAGTAAAATAATTGTCTATTGTTTTCACACGACTCTAGAGATACACTCTTATTCTGAGGGAGCAAAGTTGTCATGTTTTATGGTTGTCAGAAGCTAATCCCTTCTTGTCTATCCAGGGAAGTTAAACTCCTCCTCGTTTATTCGAGAAAGTTTCTAGTGACCTCTGAGCTAGCTGGCAAAACTAATTAAGTCTAATATAGTCAGTAGAGACCTAGTCGACCTCAGTCCTACGTCTACACTGCTGTTTATATTATTCCAAGGCGCAGAGCCTATTGGGAATATAGGAACTACACTACAACATATTTGAATAGTGTAAAAGAATGTGTCACAAGCAAATTTACATCTCATTGTGGCTTGAGACATCAACGCAGGTGTTGTGTACCAACTGAATGCTGTGATGCATGTATTAATGCACATGGATGTTTAAATGCAAAAGTGGACTTGTGTGTTGAATGCTAAATCATCACCAGCACCCATGTCTACCCACAACATGAAAAGCTTGTGTGAGAGGTGGTATTTGAAACAAGCATATGTTAAGACACACATGGTGCCTCAACGTGACATGGTAACAAATGTCCTGCAGGAAGTGCAGATGAGGCGTGATGCAATGTAATCCACCTGCTGTGAAAGTCCACTGTAAAAGTACCACAAACAAACTAATCAATTTTCATAAAACTATGTACACATGTCCCATGATGTACGGGACTGTTGGTAACAGAAAATAACACAACTCATCCTAAAATCATGCAACATGTCAAAAAGGAATACATACATGTACATAACATGACACATCCCTTGCACAACACCACATATATCCACCTATTCACTACTAAATCTGGGTTGAGTCACACAGACCCATGAAACGTGTCGCATTTGACCGTAAGGTGTCGCAGAATTAAAAGAGTAAAGCATCTTCAAATCTGGCTTGACTCACTCAGACCCCTGAAACGTCTCGCATTGGATTGTAAAGTGTCGCAGAGTCCAAAGCATAGAGCATCTCTAAATCTGGGTGGAGTCACTCAGACACCCAAAACGTCTTGCATCCGATCGTAAACTGTGGCAAAGTCAAGCGCGTAAAACAGTTCCACATCTAGGTGGAGTCACTCAGACACCCGAAACGTCTCGCATCTGACCGTAAAGTGTCTCAAAAATAAAAAAATGGGTATCATCTGTACAAAACACGATGCAAATTTAAAACTTCAACGCTTCGCACTGACAAATGCATGTTAACGCATGAGGCCTAACGCAACAAAGCTGAAATACACACAAAAAATAGAAACATCATGCATGTAGATGTGAACTGAAATGGCAATTAAGTCAAGAACACGACGTATCGTCTGAAATATGACACAAAACGTCAAAACGTGTTGTACAAATGCAGTAAATGAAGCAATGATTCTAGAATGTTAAAAACCAGGAAGTACACAGTTACTTTCACTTTCTATTACTATCCCTAGGAGTGTGCTTGGTGGAGATGGCTTGTGTGTAGTCCTGTGGTTGTTATTGGAGTTTGGACTGTGTTTTGTCTGTCCTGTGTGCACTTCTAACATTTGTTGGTCTGTCTTTTGTCACTTGAAAGTCTTGTTTGTGGCCTAAATAGTTGCATCTTGGTGTGTGTGTGTGTTTATTTTGGGTAGTTAGGTGTAAGATAATCATTCGGGTGGTTAGAATTTCTTTTTATGTACTATAAGTTTCCTTTCTAACACTTTGTAAGTTTCATTTTCACTAACAAATTATTAGTTCATCATGTCTGGCAGGTCCAAAAACCTGTCCAAGAAACAGTTTGGGGGCCTTATATGGCTCATATATTATTTCCTGTCCAGAATGATCAGCACGGGGGCAGGGTGAGCAAGGGCTACCAGAAACAGAACGGAGGCAGAGGTGGGGCAGGGTCCAGCACCACATGGCAAGGATTTTTGATGTGCAACGAACACCCCACCAATTAAACACCACTGGCAGGATATCATAAACTGAGAGGGAGACTTGCTAGACCATCTGGGTCTGGAAGTCGGTGGGACAACTATGTCTAATGTAAATGTCTAATATAATTTTTTCTTGTTTATTAGGAGGTGTACAGCAATACCATACATTGCTCTGTCCATATTTCACGTAGATTCAGTGGTGTCGCAATGGTCTCTGAAAAGATACATCATGACCTCAAGGACCAAATTGCATGTTGTGTGGTCACAGCCCCCATATGTTGTACCAAACTTTTATGTTATTGTGTTTCAATTGTATTTTTGCACACACATACACAAGCACACAGTGCCAAAGGTGGAAATCTTTTTGTGATGCAATAATCTATCTTTTCACTGTCATCACATCAATAGTGTCGTATGAAGCTAACGTGTGCGACATTCATTGGCCATGTAAAAATGTCACACTTTTGTCTGGCACTCCGCCAGCCATGTTACATAAGTGTTGCTGTGAGTGTCCCCACGCAACACCCATGGAACCAGACACATTTCCAGATTGAAAAGGAATCGTAAACATGGTAAAGCGTCTGTATGCTACACCACCCTAGGGGTGGCATAATGAGGCACAACGTGGATAAATGTTCAATTTTTCAAAAGTGGTTACCTCTTTCAATCCACAGCACACATTGAAAGTGGATTATGTCTGTAGTGATTGTTTTTTGTGCATGAAGGTGACCCTTCCAGCAAAAAAGCAATCTCCCCATGATGCAGTCATCCTTTCACCATGGTGCAAGGATGCCAGCTCCGGTGCCTGGCACATGTTTGTTTGCTTGTGCAGGGGTGAGTACAGGAATGCGACATATCATTGTAAAAATATTGGGGCAGATTTACAATGAAAGTGACTAAGGGCATTCCGCAAGCCATTTGGCTGCGCTGCACTGAGTGACTTTAAAAGAACAGGGATATGACATATTTAAAACAACATGCCGCATGTCTGTGTTTCCACCTGCGCTGGCGCACAAACTGGTGCACGGGTGCCTGCGTCGTGGGGCGATTGTTTTTGTGCAGGAAGCTGCTCCTTCTCCTTGTTGGGCCTCTCATACTGACGCTTTTCCAGGTTTACAATTCCTTGGAAATCTGAAAATATGTTTGGGTCCATGGGTGGTGTGTGGCAACACCCATAGCAACGCCAATGGAACATCCCTGTCACGCAAAGTGCTGGTTGTAAAAGGGCCATATTTACAGGGACAGGAAAGTCACGCAGTTGGCTTTTCCTGTTCTTGTAAATATGGAGCAGTACAATGCACCACCAATCGTCACAAAAAGTGACGTACTGGTGGCACAGTGGGCTTGTAAATCGGCCCATTGTATTCAAGTGCTCTGAAAGTTCTGCAGTGTGGGGCAGACAAAGGGCTTGTGTCTTGGAAATCTGGCCCTATCCTGTGTAAATTTCAAAATACCCATCAGTCAGGATGTCTTTTTAAGCATGAGGCATCAATTGACCAATCCGTCATGGGATATAAGTGAGCTACTCACCCGTGAGGGTCTGTACACGTGGGGGACCAGCTGCGTGCAGTCGAAGAGTCAGAGCTTTACAGTTGTAATGAAGATGTGGAGGGTTGGGTGTGCGCCGGCTGCTGATTGGTAGCTCGTTCAATGTCTTGGCTGTGATGTAGTAGAAGGATCTCCTGACTGTTATTGCTCTTTGGATGGGAGGGGGTTTGGGCAGTGTGTGCTCTGCAGATCGGAGATTCCTCTTGGGGGTGTTGAAGGAGACTTTGTAGTTGAGGTATTGGGCTCTGCTGTTGTGGAGGCATTTGCAGGGTTGGGTGAGTATATTGAATGTTAATCTGTTTGCTATGAGGAGCCAAAGGAAGTCTCACAGGTGTTGGGTGATGTGTATGTGTCAGGGGATGGCGAGGACAGGCCAGGCTGCGGTGTTCAGTACAGGATTGAGTTTGCGGATTAGGGATTTGTTAATCCTGGCGTAGAGGGTGTTTCTGTACTCCAGACTGCTGGTAATGAGTGCATGGGTGATGTTCTTCATTCATTCAGGATGGATCCATTTGATGGTGTTTCTGAGGATGCAGAGGGTGTTTTAGCATGTGGATGTTACAGAGTATACCTGTCAGTCCATGGAGAGGGATGAGTTTTATATGATGCTGTGTTTGCAGGGGTGCTGTTGAGTGCGGTGGCCCACCAGGAGTTGTACCATGCAGAGGTAGAGTGTCCAAGGGTGAGGAGCTCTGTCTTCTCTGAGACCAGTGTC
The DNA here is from genome assembly GCF_964261635.1 of Lissotriton helveticus. Taxonomy (NCBI): domain Eukaryota; kingdom Metazoa; phylum Chordata; class Amphibia; order Caudata; family Salamandridae; genus Lissotriton; species Lissotriton helveticus. The sequence continues at coordinate 206,173,228 of NC_136062.1, forward strand.
AGGCTGCTGTGGCACATCCAGGATATAGCGTCTCTCATACCTTCATGGAACTTGAATCTGGGGATGATGGTGTTATTGGTGAGGTAGAGGATGATCTGGGTGCCAATGGCCTAGGATACTATGCTGAGGCTGTGAAATCAATGGCGGAGGCGGGCCATGTAAATGTTGAACAGTGTGTGTATGAGTTACGTTCCTTGATGTACTCAACAGTCATTTTACGTAGGTTTTTATAGGAAATCTGAGAGTGTGAATCTTTCTGTTCTCATGGCGAGGAAGGAGTGGAGTCCTTCAAGGGTGGTTCACTGAATGCTGGATTTGTGGAGACTGGTGGTGAGTATATGGTGGGAGACGGTCTTGAGGGCTGCAAAGAGATCTAGTATGATCACGTCTGAGACTTGTCCCTGTATGAGGAGTGTGAGGATGTTGACTTTTGCAGCAGTAGAGCAGTATCTGCGCTGTGGTTGCCACCTAATCCAGATTGTGAGTGCTCATGGATTGTTGTTTAATTACAGTTGTTTCCTTAGCCGGACGTTGACAGTCTTCTTTGTGACCGTTTTTCTGAAATGGGAGGGGGGTCGTGGCTTAACTACCAAACGAGACGGCCGCCGGACAGAACAGCTCTGACATACCCCGATCGACAACCCCATAATCTGGCACACAAATCTGCTTCAAAAGCAATGACGGGACAACCCAAGGCGCCGAGGGGGCTCGTGGCGAAACAACGGAGAAGAAAGACCCAATGACCAAAAAGTTATGAAGCAGTAAAACTCGCGGCTTCTCCAGGTCCGTAAGCTGGGACCTGCCGTGATCGCGCCTGCGTGCGCTCGAGCGCTGGGGAGTGGCACCATCAACAATGTGAGGCCAGTGTCCTAAGGCCTACCACAAACGGGTATCTGGAAGCACCTGGACTGAGGAGGCTGTGCCAAAGTAATACTGGAGTAGGGGTCTGGCCGCCGGGGAGTCGAGCGCTGAAACGGACCGGTAAGCTACTGTCGTTGGAGACGGAGGGGTAGCTGCTGGGGAGTGTTGAATGCAGTGCTCGACTGCCTGCGGCCCGGCAAAACATTGTTGTGACCCACGGGGAATTGCCTCCTACACACTAACTCTTGGCCCAGAACGCAGTCGATAGCGCCAAAAGAGACGGCATAATAAATATTGCAGCAGGTGAATACCAGGCCATAGAGGGGTCCCTACAGTGAAAACAAGCCCCGTTTGGCGGCCTTTGATGCGGGCTCATTGGCAGGACTGCAAGCAATTATAATACTGCCACCATTGTGACTAGGGCCACGTGGGTTCCTTGATAGCTTGCCTATGATACCCTGAGGAAATCATCTGGCTCTGGCACCTCGAGCAACTACACTGAATGCTGGCCCCCATCGTTGATTATGCTGTATGTGACTGTACCGTGGAAGCATAAATAACAGCCTGACAATTGCAGCTGAAGAAAATAAGAGCGGTGCTGGTCACACTTACCAAAGGCCCAGACGCATTAGCAACTGTCACCAAGCAAGCAGAGGAGGACCGTAGAGGTCTGACTGCTGAATACCATGAGAAGAGATCTTGCAGCGCAACAGGCCCCTGTCCGTGGAGAGCCCTAAAGACTATGCAAGACGCCTTAAAACAGATACGCTGATAGACAGGTAACCAGTGAAGGTCTTTTAGCGCCAAAGAAGAAGAGGCCGAGCGCATCCGAGAAAGAGCTAGCTTAGCTGCCATATTCTGTATGCACTGCAACTTACTAATCAAGGTGCTGGGGGCACCCAGAAGTAGTGCGTTGCAGTAATCAAGCCTGCTAAGGATGATACTACGCACTACTTCCGGTCTAGCAGGTGCCGGAAGCATGGGAAGGATCTTACGCAATGTACGAAGCAGCATCATACATGTGGCAATTGTCTTATTTACAAAGGCGCCCAGCTGTAAATTTGGGCCAAACGTGACGCCCACGTTGCGAGCAGCATCCGCTGCCTCAGCCGTGCCCAAAGACGAGGCTGGCCAAAAACCGGTCGGCAGGGGGCGGCGGGTTCGGTCCAAAGAGCAATACAGCACCTCAGTTTTAGATCCATTGAACTGGAGGGAATTACATCTCAACCAGTCCGCGGTAGCTGTCATGCAGCGATGAAAAGTCTCCTTAGAGACGGCGTCTCTGCCTTCCAAGGAGAATATAAGCTGCGTGTCATCGGCGTAATTAATTACCGAGATGCCAAAAGATTTAATCAGCCTAATCAGAGGACGAAGGTACAGGTTGAATAAAATAGGGCTGATTGCCGACCCCTGAGGCACACCTTGCCCTACCTTTCTGATGGCAGATCTGAAAGGCAGCAGAGCCACCACATCCAAATCAAATAAATAAATCCAAATCAGCGGCTGGATCAGAACAGGTAGAGCCAGACCCAACGCTGAAGGATATAATGGACGCTATCTCGGGGGTGTGCACCTCCCTGGAGATCAGAATGGACACTATTACAATGGAAGTTGCTCTTCTGAGAGCAGACCTGGTAAAAATGGGGAAGAAGGTCAAACAAGTGGAATTGGTCACTACAGATCTTGTGGATAACGCTAACCAAACGCAAAAAGACATCAGAGACCTGCAAGAATTTCAGAAGCTGGCAGAAGAAAAGCTAGACTACGCAGGCTGCACCCGGAGTAACAACATATGAATAATGGGGCTTCCGGAACAAGCAGAAGGCCCGGGGGTGGACCTATTTATAGAAGAACTGATACTCAAGCATCTCCAGCCCAAGGGACTCTCCAAATTCTTTGTTGTCGAGAGAGCACACAGAGTTCCGGGAGGCAGACCAAAGCTGGGGTGCCTCCTCATCTAATGTTGGCAAAACTTTTGAACTTTCGAGATTGAGACAACATACTACATACGGCCCGAATGCCACACCGTGTACTATGAAAACAGTGTGATGTCCTTCTTTACGGACTTTACATTAACTGTTCAACGGCAGCGCAGGACTTTCTTGACATTAAATAACGGCTCTGGGAAAATGGACTCAAATATGCAATGTTGTTTCCTGCACAGCTTTGAGTTGCTGCGGAGGGTAGGGCCTTGTTCTTCGACAGCCCAGAAGCAGCTGCGGACTGGTTGTAAACTGGCGGAAGCGCACAATGCAGAGGATGAAACCGATCTGGACTAATTGCCTCACTGCGAGGGACATGGCCTTGCCATTGCCGGCGCAGTCGCAACAGTTCAGCACCAGAGAGATCTAAAACCAAACTGCCGACAGGCCCAAGACGATGGAGTCTGCTCTGGCGCAGGAAGCTAAGGGGGGATATTCTCAAAAAGCGGCAAAAACTGCCGCTAACCTTAGTTAGCATGCATTTTCTTCTCGCCTTGTACCACAAGAAATGATAGTGTTAGCGGCATACTCACAACACGCCGCTAACAGGCGATAGTTTCCCCATACCGGGTCAAATGTCTGGTGATAAGGTTAGCATCAGGGCGATAAAATTTGTCACACTAACGTGACAAAAGTGGCGATGGGCCAATTAGCGACCAGGAACGGCATGCTAATTAGCATCAGTGCACCTTTTTTCATGTTAGGCGGGAAACATCGCTATAAAACGCCTGCTAGGCAGCAGACTCACAAAAAAAAGAAGAAACAACTGAGACTCGCCAAGGAGGAAGCTGGACCAAGCACCGAGGCCAGCAACAACCCCACAAACACACAGGAGGACCAGCCAGAGACCCAGGAGAAGGCCAAGGAAAAGAAGAAGACACCGTTCAGTCAGAAGGATAACCAGGTCCTGATTGCGGAAGTGACAAAACAACAACAACTTTTCACCAGCTCCTTTGTCACTGGAAATCAAAAACGCAATATGGCAGTCCATTGCGGCCAAAGTGAATGCTGTGGGAGAGGTGTGGAGGACAGAGGACAATTGCAAGAAGTGCTGGCATGATGCTAAGTGCAAGACCTAGCAGAACTTGCAGACAACCTGATAGCAGCAATGCAGACTGGAGGTGGGAGTCCAGCGCCACAGGAAGAGTTGGATGAGTTGGAGGAATAGGTATCCCAAGTCATCAGTGAGGAGACGGTGGTTGGAGTTCCAGGACAGGATACTGTTCAACACAACCAGCCACAACAGCAATAAGGTGAGTACCAACCAGGGACTGGGGGCACGGGGGAGATGGGCCCAATGGCATTAATGCACAATAAAATAAATTGCAGTGCACACCTACAATGACTGCAGATCATGTCCCGGATCCCCTTGGCCCTGGTGGTATAGACACATATCACCCTACTCAACCAATACATTGGAAGATACATATTGGTGGGCTCACAGAACTGGAAATGTGCACAGAAATCTCACACAAATATAGTCCAAGTATCTCATCAGAGCACAAAATAAGGGGTGATATTCACAAGGAAGTGGCGGAGAGAGGTGTTAGCCTTCTTGGCTTTATGCCTCTCTTCCACACTTTGGAAAAGCAAGGCTGCACCATATTCCCAAGGACATGGTGCAGCCTTGCTCTTCCCCCTGTGATGGCGCTACGTCTTGCAACTTAGCATCAACACAGGCACCCTTGCCTCTGCAAGCAGGGAGGTTTGTTTATGTACAGGAAGGTGTTCCTTCCTGCACATAAACAAACCAAAAATGGCAGTTTGTAAGTTATATGTGTGCTGCTTCATGGAATGCCCACCACAACACCCACTGCACGCCCCTTTCACGCTAAACACAGTGTGAAAGGGGGCCTATTCACAAGGCTGCGTTAAGCCATGTTAACCTTGTGAATAAGGCAAGGCACCTATCACCACCACAACGTCACTGAAAGTGACGTTGTGATGGCGATAGGGGCTTGTGAATATGCCCCGAGGTCTACGTGAAAGAGCAAAGGCCCACATTGATTGGAGATGCGACAGGCTGTTGAAATGTTCCCCTTGCCTCAACACCACACTAATGCATGTGCATGTATGTCTGAGTTGTGTGCAAAAATCTGCCTGTGCATCAAAGGTGACACAACTGCACATACACAATCTTGCACACAACGCAGACACAAGTGCACAATGCTGCATGTCTGCTTACATTGGTGGTGGCATGTTCACTCATGCACATGATCAGTCACACACAGTGTATCCTCATGTTTAGTATCAGAGAGATGCGGACCTGTGCAGATGATTTGTATATGTGTGCTTTTGAGGCAATGGGGTCATGTAGACATCCTGCCACATCTCCAGTAAATGTGTCTGCCTGCTTGTCCATGAGATGCAGTCCTGTGTACACAGTGACGGCTCGCAGTGTGAGTGCTGTGGTGCAGTGTTGCGGGCCGTGGAGTGGGGGAGGGGCAGGATGGGGGGAAGTGGAGTTGGACACACGACGGGCTGGATTTAGGTAAGTAAATAAATAATTCTAACTATTAACCTTGCGCTTACCACATCCCAAACTCAGAAATGCACCAAGTGCAAGGTAAATAGTTCACTTAATTTATTTACTCACCTATCTCCAGCCTGGTGTGTGCCCAACTCCACTATTCCCCATCCTGCCCTTCCCTTACCCCGCACCAGCCCCCCACACCACCACCCTGCAGAACTCACACTGCGAGCCATCACTGTGTGTATACCAAGTGAGAAACTATCTAGTGAGTCTGCATACCAGAAGCACATGCAATGTCACAACAACCTGAACATGCTACCTACTGGTTCAATCGTGCATATCCCACAATGCACCAAATAGCAGACTTCACTGAAAAGGTGATGTGATACAGTGAGCAGGGGGGGGCTATGCCTATAATGCCACTCGGCGGGGACAATGCATATCAGGTATATGTCAACCAAATCTATACTGCATGACTTGTCTGTATGCCATACTCACAGAACTACAATGTCCATGTAAAGAAGTAAGACAACCAAAGTATGACAACAAGCAAGGATAGCAAAGTAGCTACAAATAATGACAACTAGCCAAATGGCACACACACCTTTGGTCGAATTGCACACCACCATAGTCATAGTCATAGTCATAGGCTCTTGTATAGCGCACGATTCACCAAAAAGGTCTCAAGGTGCTTGACAGGAAGAGATGACAACCACAAATGAGAGGGGGGTGACAGGAAATTTATTGGGAAAAAGCCACATTTTCAGGCCCCTGCGAAAGGCCAAATGATTGGATAGGGACGACAGATGGGGAGGCAGCTTGTTCCAGAGTAGGGGGGCTATATATAGAAAAAGCCCGACATCCATTTCGCGAAGTCCTGGCCCGCGGCTGGACCAGGAGGGATTTGGAACAGGATCTTAGAACTCTGGAAGGTTTGTACCAGACCAGTTTCTCCGCTAAGTAGGAGGGTCCTACGCCATGGAGAAGTTTATGGACGATACTAAGTATCTTAAATTCTTTGGCGCACAGGCAGCCAGTGTAGCTCCTTGAGACTAGGCAGGGAGGGTGACCTGGGGGACAACCCTAGCACCAAATGCGCAGCGCCATTCTGGAGAGTTTGCAGCTTAGTCAACTGACACTCATTAATGGTGGCGAACAGGGCATTACCGTAATCTAAACGGCTGATAATGAGCCCTTGAATCAGGGGCTTCCTAGATTCAAGAGGGAGCCATTTAAATATTTTCCGCAGTTTACGTAGGATTCCATAGCAGATGCCTGATACTTGGTTGACATGGTCTTTCATTGAGAGGGTGGATTCAATCATAATTCCCAGGTCAAGTATCACTTCTTTGGGCTCGGGGCAGAGTCCAAGTTCTTGGGGCCAGTAGTCGTGTGACCAGATCGCCTTTGCTTTGCCAAACAGCATATTTTCTGTTTTGCTGTAATTAAGTTGGAGTTTGTTTCCATTCATCCATTCACTAATCATGACCATACACTTCTGGAATCACCACTCCCAAGTGTACACATCTGCCATACAGAAAACACCATTCCAGCCCAGTCCTGGTGTTAGTTGTCCATGACACCATTATTTGCATGTAAACATATCTGTTTGGTAAGTCAACTATGTCAGTGAACAAATATGCAGTCATGGTTGTTATCACCCAAATGCAAAGCCATGCATTGAATATTTGTAACCAGGACAATATGTATCATCCATGTGACAAGCTGCGTGGCACATAACTAAACACATCACCCTGTCATTTGCAGTTGTCAGGGTGGTGGTGAGAAGGCCCGAGCACCACCAATATGCATTGTAAATCCACATCCATCTAGTCCAGGGCCACTTACACATTACATGTGGGGTCAACGTTGAGGGCAATGGTTGTTGACACTGTCTGTCCAGCCAGCAACAACAATAGAAACTCACACAGCACCATACTTACAACGGGTAAGCGAACAGGAGGGCAGGAAGCAATGCATACAAGAAAAATCACAAAAGACAAAGCTACCTGAATGCACATGCGTACAGCATAATGCAGCACACATTGAAACAACAAGTAGGCCTCAGTAGCCAATGCGCCTAAAGGGGGCCCGCCTTACACATAACTAATCTCACTACAAACACATGCACATGTGCAGTACACAGCAAAGGTGCGGGTCTGTGAGCCACACTGACAATGCAAGTGACAGTGCATGATGAATACCATGCCTGCACCCCAAACATCTCCACATGTTGCAGGGTACATCACTGAGGTGGACCACATCCTTAATGAAGTGGTCACACTCTGACACATCCTCGTGTACATACAACCCCTGACGTACCAAGACATCTGCTTGAAAATAATGCACAAGTGTCCCAACTCTGACCATGACACATCTTTACCCCAGCCCGCTACATCTCAGATTTGTAAATGAACAGAAGTGGAGGCCCACTGCCTGAATGGGATAAGGGGCATTAAAACCAAAGCTGCATGGGTGAATATCCCACAATACAGCACTTAATAATTGAAGCACATCAACACTGACTACAATATGTGACAAACTGCATCACCTTCACAACTGAACAGAGGACACAACTGGTGACGCTTGTGTGTATAAACTGGCCAATCATATTAGTTGTAGCTGTAAACTGTGAGATGACAATGTACAAGTACAACCTCATATCCATGATGTAGTGGGAAAAGTCAAAATCCTGCAACAAATAGGTATCCCCTCCCAAACAGTTGCATTGTACATTGTCATACAGTCTGCTTATAAACTCATCCAATGCATGATCACATATGAAACACACAGTTAAACTGCATCTTCCATTTACATTGCAGAGGGAAAAACATCACCTCCTGAACAGCGGCCTGTCTCTTCTCTTCACTGATGAAGATGATGAATTTTCCACCATTAATACGGACACAATCCAACAGCTGCTAGACTCCATCAGCACCCCACCTCCAGGAGCAGGGCAACCCAGCTGCATCGTGCAAACCCCACCCCCTTACTTCATGGAACAAACAAATTTTCTTGACCCGCACCAAGCTGGATTTCGTCCAGCGCCCTCCACGGAAATTGTAATACTGGCGGTACTAGACTCCCTACGGGAAAAGGCTGACAGAGGTACTTGTCAGGCCCTGGTGCTGTTAGACCTTTTGGCTGCCTTTGACATGGTTGACCATGGTATCCTGGTGGACCGTGTCAGAGAGGCAGGCATCCAGCGCTCAGCCATTAGCTAAATTAACTCTTTCCTGAAAGACCGCTCCCAGGCAGTCTGTATTGGCCAGTTTACGGCTTTTAAATGAAAAACCACGTGTGATGTCGCACAGGGCTCTTCGCTCTCCCCGCCTCCTGTTGAACCATTACCTTCTCCCGCTGATCAGATCTCTGAAGTAATGGAAAGTGGTCACCTTCAATTATGCCGATGACCTACAACTATTGTTCACAATTGACAACTCTCCCCAGTCAAAATATCTGACTTTCTGCCTACCATCCAATTTATCCGTCACTGAATGGACTGCAATCACCTAAAACTTAATCCAGGCAAGACCGAACTAGTCCTGATGGCTAGGCATAGGCTAGCATAGGCTTACATTATGGTGTAATCCAAAATCCTTGTAGCATAAGCAGAAATCTTGAATGGAACTGTTTTCCTCTGAGTGGTCATTTAGTGGAGTTTACAAGTTGGTCTGACTAATATGGACTCAACTTTCTTACCCCTTAGACCAATCGATGCCCATACCTGATTTACTTCAAGATTTCTGCTTATGCTGCAAAGATTTTGGATTACACCACAACATAAGCCTATGCTTGTATCTTTTTTCTCACTGAGTTTTGACAGACTGTAGGCATTTGATTTTTATTGTTTTATGATTTTTGGTTTTATTTCAGACACATTCAGGATTAAATATAAGTAGAACAGTTTTTTCTTGTGAATAAGGTAAGGGGCGACGGGCCCGGCTGGGCGCGGTCATTCCGTTGTGGTTCATTGTGTTGTTTAGAGTAACAAGAACATGTGTGTTTTTTCTTTCTTCTCTTTGTTTTAGATTGTGAAGGTCCTGAGGAGAACCCTGTTAACCAATAGGGTTAGAAACTCGTCGACCTTGCGCATTATGTAGTCAAACTAATACATTTGAAAATTAATTTGTGTTTGTAATGCACTTTTTTTTGGGTAATTGTGTGGACTTTTGGGTGCATTGCTTCAATCAAACTAATTGTGGAGACTGTTGTTGTTTGGCTAGGTGCGTAGTGTTACCCTGTGGGGTTTGCCTGTTTAAAAAATGATGAATGAATTTGGCTTTACCTACTAGGGAATTTTGTGAGTGTGTGGAGTTGGGTGTGTGTCAGGAATGAATGTTGAACGGATGTAAGAGAACTTTGTGTGTTTTTGGTGTCTTTTTTGAGTAGTTGAACAACTTGTGAAGGAATGTTTTTTGTATTTGTTGTTTTTGTTCTATTGACCATTGATTTGCATGTGTATATATTTACTGAAAAAGAAAGATTTAAAATAATAAGTTTTTGGGAAATTAATGTTTCATGTAACCTATGACGGATTTGTATAGGGACTAGCTATATAGTAATTGACAAATAGTTATCAGTACTGGCATTTGTTTTGGTTTATTCTATATCGACTCAGCCTTACTGAGTAGAGTCAAGGCCCTTGGTTGTTCCTTGACCATATCAAGGGTGGCATCACTAGGAGACAAAAGGTAACAGCTGTGAGAATATGCCATGACACTGGCACATGAGGGAGCAATGCAACATTTCACCTTTTGTGAGCAGCAGAGCTGTGTGCATGCCCAAAAACGTTTAAGGTGACAAATTCATGTCTTACTAACTTCAGTAATTCACAAAGGGCATATAGGAGAAGTGAAATCAGTACATCTAACTGTACTACTCCTAAATGCCTGTTGTGAGGACCGGAAAACGTAAACTCATGACTTACTCTCAGATGACTTATTTGTGAATCTGGCCCACTGTTCTGCCATCTGCATTTCCCACTGGACCCACAGAAAGACTACTACTTGCATGGACCGGAGGTTCGGCCTTCATGCATAGGAACATATAGTTCAAAAGAATCTGACACACTTGCATGGCATAGCAAGTGTGCCAAGGTCTGTGCAATATCGATGGACTCTGCGCAAGGAGCATGTGAGATGCCGGGCTATGACACAATCTGTGGTACCTGGCACAGACATCCATCTTCATGATGGATAACAGTAGCTACTATAATATCCCCTCAATGCCATGTCCCTGCCTTGTGTTGTAAATGTGCAACAATGTGCTAGCCAACTCCATGAGTTCCCAAACAACTTCCCCTAGACTAGGCCGTAAATCCTTCTTGCTGCCCTGTTATCCATGCAAGTTTACTGTGCTCACATCTAAGATATCCTGACACAATCCATCCTGCTAAGTAACATGTCATGACCACACTTACACATTCAGCGGAGAGTTCCTTGATGATATCAGATACATACAAGGTAAAAAGACACACTCCACCACATCACCCCTGACATAAATGCAAGTGGAAATCCAAACTAGTTACCATTTATTATAAAATTGAAAAATGTAGCTCTCGTACACTAACTGTAATCATAATTACTACTAATCTAAAATAAACTAACTAGAATTGAGAGAAAAAGTATATAAACCATATACCATAACTAATACTAAACAAGCAAAACATATTTAAGACATCAACCCCCCCATCCACCCTTAAGGCACATCACGAGACAGGACACAGACATCTAAGCTATACATGAACTAACTACACATTTAACCTACTCAAAGATATATTGTTTTGTATTTTTTATTTTTTTCCTTCCAAAAAGGCATCAACCCCCCACCCAAAGGAAAAGGAAACTTATCCCAAAATTCTATACAATGATAAAAAACTAAAACAACCTTAAAATCTAACACTAACTATACCTAAGCTAAAATTACACTACCTAACACTTAAAAATCTTACCTAACACTACCTGAAATAAAAGTTAAGACATTGGTAGAAGGGAGAAGAGGGGGAAGGGGCACAACATGTCCAGACATTATGGTAGTCCAAGGTGTTTTTTTATGTCCTCAAGGTGCCTTGTCCGTTCAGCCATTTCCCACCTCATCTCTGCCAGCAGCACATTATTGTCCATAATGACCCTGCTGTGTCGGACAGTAGATGGAATCACCTGATCCGTAGGGGCAGGTGGGATTGTCCCTAGGGTGGGGGTTGTTGTAGGGGGATGGGATACTGACTGTCCATGCTGGGACCCACCACTGATGCCAGAGGGGTCTGGGGTGGCCTGTGTGTCACTGCGTTTGCCATGTTTTGCCACATCAGTCACCGATTTCCACGTACCAGCTGCACGGTCTTCCTGGTACCTCCGCGCCACGGTACGGTACCCTTTTGCAACCTTCTTAATATGTTGGTACTGCTCCTTCCTCAACTGGAAGGCGTGTGACTCCGTTGACGTCATGTTGTCTGTAAAATGTGAACAATGGAAATTGTGAGTCCTTTAGACTATGTCAATAGTCTCCATTCAAATCTATAATACAAGATCTTTTCAATATGGGAGCTTACACTCTATGTGAAGTCAGAGAGTGACGTAGACAACTAAATGTTGAATCCTGGATCACTGACTACATGCTGTGGAGACTGACATGACAGTGCATGGCATGAGACATGTTCTGTCACATTGCCGCATTGTAATTTTATTTTCTGTGCACTCACTTCCTCGACTTCCCTGGGCCACCACTGTTATTCAGTTTGAGTGGAGGGAAGCTTCGATCAGACACTCGCCGGCAAGTTTCATACTTCCGGTCTGAAGCTGCACCACCACGAAGGTTAGCAGGCTAGTCGGCCGCCCCTTCGGTATTTAACCAGCTGATTTCCACTTCGCGTTCTGAAGAACGCTATTCTGGACATAAACTGACACACGCAGGAGTGGGAAAGGGCTTCTGCCTCTTAATTTAAAAAGCTTGATGTAATAAGCTGCATTTTTAAAATTGTTATTATTTGCGCCGCATTGTTATTTTATTTTCTGTGCACTCATTTCCTCGACTTCCCCGGTCCACCACTGTTATTCAGTTTAAGAGGAGGGAAGCTTTGATCAGACACTCGCCGGCAAGTTTCATACTTCCGGTCTGAAGCTGCACCACCACGAAGGTTAGCAGGCTAGTCGGCCGCCCCTTCGGTATTTAACCAGCTGATTTCCACTTCGCGTTCTGAAGAACGCTATTCTGGACATAAACTGACACACGCAAAAGTGGGAAAGGGCTTCTGCCTCTTAATTTAAAAAGCTTGATGTAATAAGCTGCATTTTTAAAATTGTTATTATTTGCGCCGCATTGTAATTTTATTTTCTGTGCACTCACTCCCTCGACTTCCCCGGTCCACCACTGTTATTCAGTTTGAGTGGAGGGAAGCTACGATCAGACACTCGCCGGCAAGTTTCATACTTCCGGTCTGAAGCTGCACCACCTCGAAGGTTAGCAGGCTAGTCGGCCGCCCCTTCGGTATTTAACCATCATGCCTCCTACAACGCGCAGCGGGCGCGCCGATGGCGCTGCGAAGGCGCGCCAAAGGCAAGCCCGTCTGTGCCCGTCCGCGCCTAGACCGAGCCTAAGGCCAACCCCCCTGCCAGTTTCCCGAAAAACAGCCCAGAGGTGACTTTGACTTATGATTCAAAGCAACTTCACTCTTTAAATATATTACTACACTCTTGCCCTCGTATTGAACTGGCCAATCAGCCATATTCCCTCCCTTATATCGGCCCTAACTGTTCCTATGTGACTAATAACTATCGTCGCTTACTGACAGATACACCTTGCAGTAAGGGACCACTGCCTAAACCTCTTATGGCGGCAATAACAAATGCATGTTCTCTGCCCAAGCACAAATATGAAATACTGAGTTTTATTGAGGACCACAATCTCGATCTTCTTTTCCTAACTGAAACCTGGGGTGATCTCTCTTGTCGACCTGATTTTGTCACTGCAACCCCTGAGGGATTCACGAACATCAGAATGGACATACCACCCCCGAAAAAGGGAGGTGGCCTGGCCATTATATGTCGTAATAATCTTATAGTACGAATGGAAGTTGTCCCTACCACCACTTGTGGAGCAATTACTTTTACAATTGCCACTCCCCATGCTACCCCTTTCAAAGGCACTCTTATTTATCGCCCCCAGGACCCCGGGGTGCATTTCTTACTAACCTGGAAGTTTTACTTGAGCCATTAGCAGGAAAAAACCAGTATACTATACTGGGTGATCTTAACTTTCACCTAGAGGCTTTGGACAATCCCCATACTGTAGCTCTCTTATCGGAATTAGAAGTAATAGGACTCCCACAATTAGTTTCAGGTCCCACCCACACTGCGGGCCACCTTTTGGATGGTCTTTTTTCTAGCCATATATCACTCAGGATAGGAGATGTTCTCCCCTTGACGTGGACTGACCACTCTGCAATTCTTTTTGATTTTTTACTAAAAGATAGTCCCTCCCCAACAAATAACTCTTCATCCGTCAATCATTTTAGAGCTTGGAAAAGCATTGATACTCTTGCATCCCAATCATTACTACTGACTTCGCTGCCGTCTACTGTGACTGATCCTGAGCTAGGAGCTATTGACTATACCAACTGGATTCAGAACAAAGTTAATGTGACGGTCCCTTTAAAGAAACAATCTATCAATAGGGCTTCTAAGTCCGCACCCTGGTACAATGATATACTTAGGCAGGAAAAGCAAAAATGAAGACGTCAGGAACGTAGATGGAGACGAGACTACGATCCAGACCAAAAATTATGCTATAAAATTATTGTGTCTAAATACAAACAACTCATCGTCATGGAAAAAGTAAATTTTACAGTACTCAAATCAATCTTGTGCACGATTCTGTGAAACAACTCTTTCAGGTAGTCACGCGTCTCTCTGGCCAAGCTACATCTATTCCCATCATAGGTACTCAAGAACTTTGCGATTCCTTGGCGGACCATTTTCAAAGTAAAGTGACTGACATTTATACCCAATTCAAAGCACACACAATTAGTACTGCACACTCACCTTCCACTCCTAAGGATCACAAGGATTTGGCTTGGTCAGGCTTTACCTCGCCCGACTCGACCTTACATCCTTCCTTTCAGAATTTTACTCAGGTTCCGCCAGAACAGGTATCGCACCTGCTATGCACTACCAATTCTGGCTCGCCGGAAGATCCATGTCCCCCTTACATTCTCAAGATGTTCCCTGACATTATAGGTCCCAAACTCACTGAGATATTTGATGTCATGTTCTCCTCAAATATCTTCCCTTCCATCTGGAAGAAAGCGATTATTAAACCTCTCATTAAGAAGAGGTCTTTAGACCCTGCTAAAGTTGCCAACTACTGACCTATAGCCTGCCTCCCTTTTCCTGCCAAAATTGTTGAAAAGATCATAAATATCCAAATTTCAGATTATATCAATCACAATAATTGTTTGGATAATTCGCAATTTGGATTCCGAAAGGGACACGGGACGGAAACCGCGATTATTAAAGCTACGGATGAAATCAGGATGACACTCGATGGGGGAGGATCGTATCCGAAGACATAAGGATACGAATTTGGATTGTTGTGAGAAGATTTGAGACGCTTTGGTGAGTTATTTTCGGTGGTATTAATTTACATAGTGGGACCTGCAAGGGCTCTTGACTAACGCAAATCAGTGAATGAGGGGTCTAAAGGAAGATATGTTTGATTATAATAGGTTCCACTTTTGGAGAAGCGTTTTTGAAGAATTGAAAATGTCGTGAAAGGAAAGGTCGGCTGTTGAAAATTTGGATTTCTTGCTTAAAGGTACATTTTCTTTGGACTAAGATAACATATAGGAGGTTGTAGTGAGGGGATGGAAGTGGTAAGAATAAAAGTTACAGCACATGATCTTAGACTTCTAGATTAACTAATCTTGTGGATGGGGAACAGGAAACCCCCTAACCTATCAAGAAGTGGGGTTTGAATTGAGAAGAATCCAAAAAATTAAGGTAGCGCTTCCCAGTAATAGGAAAAGCTAGTGAGACTGGAGATCTTAAATGAAGTGTTAACAACAAGTACTAATAGAAAACGGTATTACACTTTTAGATTGAAGAATTTTACTGATTGCCCTTGGAAGCCTCCTACATTTAAGAGAGATTCATAGAGAAGTGAAATATCGCAGATGTGGAAGAATCAAACTAATATTGTTTTTTAAGGTGAGCTAATCATAATATGTAGTTAACAAAATAATGAATCTAGCATGGCGAAATTCACGCCTGATTGGTGGGTGAAAATCGACCAGGTTGCCCCGTATATTACCCCACTATGTAATAGAAAATAATCATGTAAAGATTTGTATCATCTGTATTTGTGACTATGTATACAAAGAATCCGGCTAAATCTCATTGTTTTTCAGCTGATGCCATAGAAATGGTAATGAATACTCTAATTATCATATGATTCCAGGTTGCGTTGTGTTATAATAACACAGGGAAGTTTTGTATTAGAATGACAAAAAATACATTTAAATGTAAATTGGGACTTATGTATATATACATTTTGTTTTTACATTCACAGCCCTGATGACGTCCTATCTTCGGGACGAAACGCGTCGGCTGTCGGCTGTATAAGAAACACATCAAGAACCCAAGAATAAGATTGTTTTGGAGAACTGTTGTTCTGTGATTGTTGGTTCTGAGATAAGAACCCAAGAATAAGATTGTTTTGGAGAACTGTTGTTCTGTGATTGTTGGTTCTGAGATAGAGTTGTTGTGCCAAATGCAATTAAATAATTGTAATATCTAAGATTTAGCGCTCCCAGCCCTTTCTTTGAGTATTTATCAGACAATTTGGGGTTGGACGGTGTCCCAGTAGCTGGTGGAGCGCAAAATAAGGGAATAAACTGGTGAAATTGTCCCTCAGAGTGCACCAATCAGTATACCCTACGTCGTCCATTCATTTTTATAAAAGCTTGACAACACCATTGTAGTGGCCAAACATGCCAATGAGGTTCATAGGGTCATCTTTGCTAGGTGTTTTGGGAATATGCCATTGATGTGCTTGGCTCAAAGCTATGAACTGCCACTTCTGTGAAGCTGGTATGCAGAATACCTACGAAATCACAGTGCAGACCTGTGTCTAAGCATACACAGCCTGAAATCCGCTGCCTCCTTGTGCATGATTGGGCACATTTGCACTGTCATCTCAGTCAAGGATGTACATGCATTCCATGTCTGCTGATACTCACCCCTCACATGTCTCCTCTCCTATCAGTGCGCTCTGTAATCCATGTGCTGTGGTGATTGAACCCATAGACCGAATTTCCATGTGTATCATTGACTGGGGATGTGCAAAGTTACAACTGGGAGACAAATGCATTGCCCCACCTTCACTTACAGATTTGGACACACTTCTCACTTCCACAATACATCATCACACTGTAGTCATGGTACATGTGATACAAACCCATACTGCATACCACAACATTGATATTTTGAGGCAGACATTCATCACACCCCACTGTGCCACTATATGATGTCCAAACTCACCAGTGGCATGTGGGTCCTAGTATCTGTCGATGTCCCCCCGTGTGATGATAGTTCGTCCAGCTGTCAGACGACAAAAGTAATTTGTGTTGGTATCCGACGTTCAATCACACGTGTCATATTCATCATACAAATCATCACCATAACTGAATATGCTAAGTAACTGTATGGTTGTGTTTCATGCTACATAATTGGGTCTACTTTGCCTGTCATTCACACAAGACCTGTGAATGCTTAGTCTGGCCAAACAAGACAATAATGTTAGCAAACCTACACATACTAGTTGTGTGACACATTCACAAGGCCCCATTTCTACACGCAACATGATGTAATACATGCTCTGTGTACAAATGCATTGCTGCAGATCTCACAAGGCAGTTTCACAGATGGTGGTGCTGTATGACACTCTGGAGATGTCCTATTTCATTTGAGCATTTATTAAGATCTCATACATTGTCACACAGAGACTATGTACAAGGGCAGCATAGCTCACGTACCAAAATCTTTTGAGGACAGCATTTTTATACTTTATTTCGGCCAGCACACAGGTCACAGAACCAATGCCTTGGATTATTCATGTACAGTCACCCTTCCTGTACACACACAATCTTTATCCTGCACACATTTTTGCACAGGTGTGCCAGCTTTGGCACCACAGTGCTAAGTGTTGCTCAGCGCAGTGGGTAACACAAACTTGCTCCCCATGATTGTCAATAAGATGCAGAATGTGTCTCTGATGTGCCAACATTATGCGTGAACGCATTATGTCTCCCGCCTCACTCTACAACATTTTTGCACTTGGACACCAGTGTGTCCCACACTGCATAATGTTTTTCCCCTTACAGTATTCATGAATATATTCTAATTTTGAACTTGCCACTCTCTAGGCCACTGATGAGTCCCACGTAGTCCAAGAGGTCACCCTACCTGGCCAGGCTATCCTGCCAGTGGTGCTTCCACTGGCGCACAGTGCTGTCAACTCCAAATACGTGCAGCATCTGCGGAAACACACATGCTCCCACCTCTGCTTCTGCACACTTACTGGGTATCCTGAGAGGATACAGCCTCCCCTCTATACCATCAAGGGCAGGTAACACTTTATGAGTCATAGGAAGCCCCCCAATGCCCCCTCAGACATCCTGCCCTCCCTGTCCACACCCACCATCTCCCTGCACACACCTAACCCCACTTTCCAAAATAAATACACTAATATCCCCAACAACTACAAATAAAGTTAACTACCCCGAGACAAACAGCCGACAAGATTGAGGACAAGAGACAATAAAACACGTAAAAGCAAGTACACCACACTGCACAGGGACATTATTGATAGGACACAAGTTGCAGCAACACTCTCAAACTGTCAAATCTGCAGCACACACCACCAAACACCTCCAACAATCACCAGCAGTGTGCTCAAAAGAGAAAGTGAAGTGCACAGCACTCCTCCAGTAAACAGGAAGCATGCAGATGAAAATCTGTACCCATAAAGGCTTTGGGGGAATATTTCGTATAGTTCAATGTGTTTAGCAATGTTTTTTACAATGCTGATATGAAAAATACATCGCAAACTCAGAAATGCGGGCAGTTTTGCACGCTAAGTACACGTTATTACACAGATTAACAGTCTTAGCTGAAATTTCATTTCGTGGCACAAAGAACACCATGAAAAGCTTGCTTTGACCCCAAATGACACCCTTAATTTCATAATTGCCCCCAAACGACACCCATATTTTCATAATGTACCCCAAATTATACCTTTAAATTCATCATTGACCTCAAACGACACCCATATTTTCATAATATACCCCAAATGACAACCTCAATTTCATACTGGACCCCAAACGACACCCAATTTTTCTTAATTGACCCCAAATAACACCCTTGATTTCATAATGGACCCCAAATGACACCCAAATTATGTTTTTTGAACACAAATGACAACCTGGTATTCCTAGTTTGCCACCACTGACACCCTATATTTAATTTTTATCAATATATGACACGCTGATCAGTAGAATTTCGTACATTTGACGCCCTAACAAGTCTAGTTTAGGACAAATGTCACCCTAAACAGCATCTCTGTTTAGAGGTGACAAATCATCCATCAGTTTGAAATTGTGATGTTGTTACCAGTTAGACTTGTCAGATGTTATGTTATGTTATGTTAAATGAATTTGTTAAGCGCGACTAACACCATTAGGTTTCTTGGCCCTTGTGCTGGGGGGGCGGTGCGGAAAGTGTGAGACAGAGTCTAGAGGTAAGAGGTAGTGAAAAGGAAAGTTTTGAGAAGTGATCTGAAACCAGAATATGAGGGTGCGAGCCTAAGAGAAAGTGGAAGGGAGTTCCAGAGGGATGGGGCCAAGAAAGAGAACCTAAGGCCCCCATGTTTCTTCCTCTTAATTCTGGGAACAGATAGTAGGGCCATCTGAGATGAGCGAAGGTTGCGGGGGGGGACATACGGATGAAGAAGGGAAGAAATAAAAGAGGGACCTTGACCAGAGAGGGATTTTGAAATTATACAGCCAAGCTTGAATTTACAGCGGGCAGATATCGGGAGCCAGTGAAGACTCTTTAGCAGAGGGCGAACATGTCGATCTCTCGGCTGATGGTGAATCAAGCGGGCGGCTTGATTTTGAATCAGCTGAAGTCTTTTCAGTTGATAATCAGGGATGCCTACATACAATGCGTTTGCGTAATCAAGTCTACTGATCACTAACGCAAGCAGCGCTAAAGTAAGTGATTCGGTGGTGAGTAGGCGGGAGATTTTTCGAATTTTCCTGAGTTGGAAATGGCTGGCGGACACCACCGCGCTGATCTGGGGAGTCATGGAGAGATCATTACTGATGACAATACCCAGACTTTTAGCGGAGTTGACTGGGGAGGGAGGGCTTCCGAGGCTTGCAGGCCAGATGGAGGGCTGCCAAGGATTGGAAGCTCCCCCGACAAGAATCAGTTCAGTCTTGTCGGGCTTAAGCTTCAAGTGGTTTGAGCTCATCCAGTTGCTGATGAAACAGAGTGTATTTTGGAAGATGGAGGTTGAGTCATCAGAGGGGTCGATGGTAAAAATCAACTGGATGTCGTCTGCGTAATTGAACGCGGCGACACTCATCCCACGAAGGGCACGAAGTAAAGGGGCTAAATACAAATTAAAAAGGAGAGGGGATAATGAGGAGCCCTGGGGGACACCACAGGGCAGCCCTACCGGGGTGGCAGAGAACTGGGACAGCCTGACGGCTTGTTGACGTTCCGTCAGAAAGGACTGAACCCAGTCCAGGGCGGTCCCGTGGATACCAGCCTCTCTGACACGGTCGACCAGGATACCATGGTCGACCGTGTCAAAAGCGGCCGATAAATCCAAGAGGACTAGGGCTTGCCGAGTGTTAACATCAGCCCCTCTGCGCAGTTCGTCCATCACGGAGAGAATGACTGCCTCCGTGGAATGCGCAGGTCTAAACCCTGCCAGTCAGAGTGATGTACTCATGCAGAGGAGAAACATGCACACAGAGTATGTGTGTTTTGTTTTTAATTTACATATACTGTGCTTATGGTCATTTGGAACTGATATATTATTGCTAAGGACAGTCACAATGTGACGTGCTCAGGTGAAGAAATTGTTTATGATTCTGTTCCTGCGGGCTGTTACTGCTACAGAAGCTGTGGAGTATGCCCCACCTGCCTCATCTTCCTAAACATCATGAGCATTGTACAGTGCATCTGGCACTTGGGTCCATGGGTCATTGGTGCGTACACATATATTGTGCAATACACAACATGGTACGATAATCTTGCACACTATTTCTGGGCTGTACAACATTCTTCCACCTGTGATGTCAAGGTGCCAGAATTGTGACTTTAGCACACCAAATGTGCGTTCCACAATGCCCCTGGTGCGTCCTTGGACAAAATTATACTGCCGCTGTGCCTTGGTGTTGGTGGCTCGGAGGGGTGTCATCATCCATGGGTTGAGTGCATATCTTTGATCACCTGTAACATGTAATGGAGAGATGTGAACATTAGTAGTTATGCTTGCTAAGAGGGCAGTGTTAATAATTTTGTGGTGTGTGATTGGTACTACTTTGGGATTCATGGTTTCCATGAGTAGCTTCGGACACAATGACCAGAATCAATGTGAATTACATTGCCTCACAGCTGCTCCTCCCTCCCCGAGCCTATTTACTTGTGTGCGCAGCGCAGTTGCATCACCAGCACTCCAACAGCGCACCAATATCAGGCCTGTGTGTACATGTCCCCAAGCCTGACACCTACACCAGTAGGGTCCCTGGCCTCAGGATGTCCAGCGCTACCACTCATCCGCACTTCTCGTCGTCAAAGCCAGGAGAATGCTTAGATGCTAATGGGCCACTCCAGACACAGCTCACGTTCTGCTCAGCTGCTGCCGCTACGCGCAACACCTGCACTTTCTGATCCAGACCTGCCACAATGCAACAGTCAGCGGCACCCTCACCTGCAGGGGCCACAGAGGGCGTAAACGCTTTGCAATCACCATCAACATCAACACACGCAACATCATCTAGTCTATGTGCTCATCCATGAGCGGAGCCTCCACCTCACATACCACAACAACTCCAAATCCATTACCCTATGGCGTATATGGCTCGTTAACATTGAACTGAGTCAACTGTTCTCAACATTGAGCCACAAGTCAGGGCACACCCTTGACCCCATCTTCACATGTGAAAGCTGCGTCCACTTCATTCACAACACTCAACGCAAATGGTGTGACCAGCACAGCATACACTTCCTCGTCATGACACACTATGGCGCCCAAACCCACAGCACGCACCACACAGAGTTACTGGAGCAGAGTCACCAAGGATCTTGTACACTCCACCATCAACGGCAACACGCACACTGCTGCAGCCAATAACAAAAGTACTGTCTGGAATTTCCACACATGTATCTCCAACTGCGCATGCACACTTGCCCCAATATGCAACTCCGACATACAGCGTGGTATGAATGCCACCTCGCTCATCCACAATATCCAAGATGACAGATGCATATGCAGACACCTGGAGTAGAACTGTAACTACATTAAGTGAACCATTGGATATCACCACCTACAAGGACACCTATGGTCCCTCAACAAGGCACCCACACCACACACCAGAGTAGGGTTCCATGGAGGATTGCTGCAAGTTGCAACATGGATGTTCAACAGCTGGGGGTTGCTCTACAAAGAGGAGACATTAGTCCTCATCCTTGTGAGCACCCCATCAGCATGTGGCAACACCTGGTGGGCCACTACCTTCGTCCGCCCCCCCCCACAACAACTCTAGGTACCTATGCATTGTACTCATCTCCTCCCTCTCCATGTACACATAGATTTCAAATTTCAAATTTTATTTTATTTGTTTGATTAAATAAAATCTTACAAAAAGCAGCTAAAAACATTACAGATATAAAATGCTAAAAACTATCCATATGTTCGAATCATTTTCATCAATCTGATATAAAAGTCAATCGTTTAAAATTAAATTCAAATTTAAATTAAATTAAATTCACACAACTCATAAATTAGTCAAGCACAGGCTTCCAACTTTTTTTGGACCATAAATAGAAATATACCGAAAGCTGAGTTAATTGGTAGGTCATCTGGATTTAAACTTGCCACTAGTGCCTGCCTACAAGTCCTTACACCACGCTCATTAAACATTTTCTTGAGTGTACTTTTTCTTTCCACTTCCAAATCAGGACAAAGACACAATAAGTGTGAGATGGCTTCTTGTCCTGATTTACATAGTCTACATAAGCAGTTTTCGTCTGATCTTTTCCATGGTGCCAAGTGGCATAAGCCTGGAAAGTGGCCAAACCTAGCATTCATAAAAACGTGCTTATTTTTTTTTGACCAAGAAGTTTCCAGGTAGGTTTGAATTTTCTTTTTTTTTTAAACCATTCACAATTGGCCACGCGTGCTTTAGTTTAAAAATATCTTTATCCTTTGTCAAGGAGAGATAATCAGTTAGTTTATTTACCACTTTTTTGAAACTCTCCTGCACAACAGTGGTGTTCCAGATAGGTGTTATACCAAACTCTTCAATTGCTAGATTTAAGTAAGAGCTGGCAGTTAGCGTCCGGGTATTTTTATTTCAAGCCACAGTAGACGAGACATTTCGTTGTCCTGATCGTTTTTTATTCTGTTCCACACTTTCATTGTGTGCCCTTTCCTTGCATAACATTGGATGTTTAGCCCAAATTCCAATCTCACTTGGGCTTGAGAGGCATTCTTTGGAAGAGAAAACAAAATTCTTTACGTTTTAGCGACTGAGGTGTTAATGATGTCTGCGTCTTTTCCGTAGAGCACCTCACTTCCATACGTTAGAGGTGGCAATCATTTTGCTGCAATTGTTTTTAATAAGGAGCGATAAGACAAGTCTCCAATGGTTCTCTGGATTGTTCTAAGTGCACCAATGAGGGAGTTTGCTTTCCTTTTAATGTCGAGTTTTTGAGTCTCGAACTTGCCTTTATCTTTGAAAGTTACTCCCAAGTACTTATAGTCAGCTACTCGCTCCAATTTTTTTCCTTGCGGGATCCATTTGTGGGCGTGTTTTATTCGTTTGTTTTTTGTAATTACCATCACCTTGGTCTTGGCATCGTTTATGTGCATACCATTTGCCTCAGGATACTTGGAGATGCCATCAATCAGTCATTGCATCCCCACCTTTGTACAACTTAAGAGTATGACATCATCCGCGTATAATAGACTCGATATCTGAATTTGAGCTAACCTTGGGGGGTGGGCATTAATTGTGTTTAATTCCGTGGTAAGGTCAGCTAGAAATAAGTTAAAAAGTAAGGGAGCCAACACACATCCCTGTTTAAGGCCACTCAATGTTGGAATTATTTTGGTTAATGTTGAGCCGTTACCCGTCCTAACTCTAACCCAGGTTTCGGAGTTCAAGAGCTTAATCATCTTTAGTAGCTTTTCTGATATTCCTTGTTTAGTTAGTTTGACTCATAAAAGTTCTCTGTCAACACAGTTGAAGGCAGATTTAAAATCTACAAAACACAAATATAAGGGTTGTTTAGCTAGAATTGCTTTTTTGATTAATATTGTTAATGTTAAAAGATTTGTGGTTGTACCAAGGCCTTTGACGAAACCTGTTTGATTTGCGGGTAATACCTGATTCTCTTTTGCCCAGTCGGTTAGTTTCACCAATAAAATTCCAGCAAACAGCTTTGCATCCGTGTCCTGTAAAGTAATTAGGCGATAATTTTCTAGTTGTTGCCAGTTTCCTTTCTTAAATATGGGTGTTATAAGTGATCCTTTCCATGATTTCGGGATTTGTTCCCTCTGGACCACTTCATTTAAAACGTCTGTAAGATAGCTTGACCAGAAGTCGGGCGCTTTTTTGAAAAGTGCAAAAGGGATGCCATTTGGACCGGGGGCGCCATCTTTTTGCTTTTTTATCAGACTTGCTACTTGAATATTGATTATTAGGATCTCACAATCTCCTTCATTGTCAACTTTTGTGAAACTTGGGTCGACAGTGCGTTGTATCAGAGACGGTTGATTTGGATTTAGATATGCTTTGAGGAACGTCACCCATTCTTCTTCGGATAGACTTGTTCCAATTCCGTGTTTATTTGGTCAATCTAGGCCGTTAATTAGTCTTCAGAACTTCCTTGAATTTGCCAATGTGCTTGCATGGATTATTTTTGTCCACATATCTTGTCTGGCTTTGCTTTTTTCATTCCAAATCAATTTCTTTAATCTGCAGTTTGTATTTCTCAGTAAAGCAGCTAATTCGTTGTTGAATGGCGACTTCATTAGTTGTCTCCTCAGCCGATTTTGTGTACATCTGAGTTTCCTTACAGCATATGGAAGAAAGATGTAATTTTCTCTGCCTTCTCTTTTATTACTGTTCGCACCTTTCCTTCTTTGTGTTTCTGTTGTTTTAGCATTATCAGTGACTACTTTGTGGGTGAAATGTTCCCATCGTTCCATGAGGTCTATGCTTGTTTCTTCATCAATGGATTCTATCACTAGTTTTTTTGCCCATCCGGTGATCTCATCCGTATTTTCGGATTTCCATATAAGTTTCTTGTAATTAATGGTACAGATCTCACCAGGGGTTGTCTGGAAGTCTCATATTTTGGGCACAATATATTTATCTCAATAATTTGCTGGCTATGATCACTGTCCGTAACTTTATTCAAGGTATAAGATGTCACCTTGTTAAAGATAGATAAAGACGTCAGCGTGTAGTCAATTCGTGAAGTACCGTTTTTAGAATGAAATGAGCAAGCCGGTGGAGAGTCCGTTCGAAATCTACCGTTCAATATTCTAAGGCTCAGCGCTTCCATATCCTTCACCGAGTTTATCCCTATTTTATTTTGACGAATATCGGTTTGAGGTGCCGTTATTGGGTCAGGGATAGCCCATTGATGATTTTGCGATTGAACAAAGTCGCTACATACCATAGGCATTAGCAAGTTTGTATTGAAGTCCCCTGTTACAATATAATCTGCCAGAGGGTCTTCCAGAATTTGCTCCAATAAAAGATCATTTAGGGCAGTAGTCAGCTCTTTCTTTGAGGTCAGTTTTGGTGGTATGTAGACGTTTACCAGAGTCAAGGTTTTGTAAGGCACACTTTTACAAGCTTTATAGCGAATTTTTAATGCGAGAAGGTTTGAGTTATTCGTGTGGATTAACTCATGTTTTGCTTCTAGGTCGTTTGATACAAATATTGCTAAACCTCCACAAGGGCGTCCAAATTTCTGATATTTAACGGCAGGTTCAAAGTATCCCATGTGATGTTTTAACATAAATGGGTCTATTGACCAAGTTTCCTGCGGTAATATTATTTGAGTTTCAGTTGAAAATCCTTGAATTTTAGCTTCCTTCCATTTTCCACAGATCCCATTTATATTCCATGAGCATATCTTCAATTTTGTGAAGGCCGTGGTCTTTTCTTGCACTTGCTCTTGTCAGTTGTCCTTTGCACCGTGGAGGGATTCCATAATCCAGTGTTTATTTGCCTCTTTTGTGTTCTCTTTCTCTAATGTTATCGAACAGAATCTAACTTCATTGTTTGATTTCCCCAGGGGATTTTTTAATAAGGAAAAGACTGGGTTCCTTTCACTGGACTTGGATTTTTTGTATTGCTTCCAATATTTAAAAGGGGTGACACATAGGTCTACGCAGTGGCCTGCAGCAGTTTCGACATACTCTGCATCCTCCATGCTACCTTTACATGGTTCGCAACCCCGTCAGGTAGGTCAGTCACCATCGCTGTCATTGGTATTAGGCTGGACAACGGAAACCCACTATATGCCCACATGGACATGTCTGTGCTCTGCACACACCAGACTGTCCAGCACACCAATGCCACACTCTGCCCTGTGTACATTCTTTCTTCATAGGTCTGGTCACCTCCATTGCACATACTTGGTTCCCACCTATCCCCACATTTGCATTGTGGGGAGAGGTGAGAATCCCCACGTTCGAAATGTGGGATATCCCCAAAGGCATAGCTCCTCTGCCTTTGGGGATGGTTTGTCTACATAGCTGGCCCCAGTTACCACCGTTACTTGTGTTGTGGTGTCTGGTAAGTGGGGCATGTTGCTTGGCATGTTGTATGTGAGTTTGGAATGTGTGCATTCTCACAGTTGTGAGTACCATGATTGTGGAGTTGAGATGTGTGGTGTGTTCAGTTAGTACTTACCAACAAGCAGTGCATTTCCATACGTGCCATCGTGAGAGCGCTGGTTGATGACGGACTGGCGGAAGATGTATGAATCATGCACACTGCCTGGGAACTTGGCTATGGTATTGGTGAACAGGCCCCGGTGGTGCACTATAGCTGGCACATTGATGGAATGTGTGTGATTTCTGTTGCGGTATATGGGTGCAGTGTCGGCAGAAGGCACAAGTAGGACATGTGTGCAGTCAATTGCACCAACACATGCAGTAAGCCAGCTATGGTGTAGAAGCCTTGCTTGGTCTCCAGCTGTTCCTGCGCAGTGTTTCAGAAGCTCAGGTGCTGGGGTATCAGGCTGATAATGCCATCCAAAACAGTTGTAAGGAACTTTGATAGGGATGGCTGTGAAACCCCTCCCACTCTTGCAGTTGTTGGTTGGAAGGTACCAGAGGCCAACATGTGCAGCACAGCCAGCAGCTTTGTATCCGCTGTGTTAGTTCTGTCAGCCTGTGGGATGTCTGGGTCAGGATGCGGCGGATGGAAGTCTTTTTGAACCTGTAGTGGGCATGAAATCCTCTGGCATTAGATCTGTGAGGCTGAGGTTACAGCGATGGACCCGCTGTGTTATTCAGCGCAGCCACGGTAGTGGTCGTGGGGGAGGTGGCAGTGACGGTGGTTGTTGTGGCCTTCTTGGTGCTCCAAGCTGCATGATTAGTACTTCCATAGCGTCAGTGGGTCTTCAGATGAGGCTCTGGGCTAGTCTCCCTTATATACTGCTATTTATCACCATTTTTATGACCTCCTTTTTTTAGGTCTTCAGTTCCAGTAGCTAACGGGCCTTAGCGTGTGTTATTTTATCACATCACCTGTCCGGGCGATCATTGTGAATATCACTAAGAGGGGTTAGCGTGTGTTGTAACACGGGAACACCTGTATTGCATATGATTAGCATTAGTTGTCACTAACATCGTTGGTGATGTTATTAGCGGCCGCTATCGCCTTAAAGCTGCCGTTAAAGACTGTTAGCTGCAGCATGAGAATTTTAGTTTAAGGGCGTCAGGCACTCTGCATAGTTGAATCATAGGCAGTTCGAAGCCCGCAGTACGGAGGAGCAGGGCGGGAGGTGGATGGGATGGGATTGAACTGTTTTTCAGGTTTTTCGTTAGTGCAACACTGATTGTGACAAATATAGAGAAGGCACTTCGCAGACATGAAAATGGTAATAAATATGCAATGGGACAAAAGCTTTAAACTGCTATCTTGGACTGTCAACGGGTTGGGGAACAAACTAAAGCGTAGTATTGTATTGCAATATATTAAGAGACAGTCTCCTGATGTTGTGTTACTCCAAGAAACGCACCTCATTGGTAACATAAATAAGGCTCTGAGCAGATGGGGCTACCAACTGACTGTACATTCGGGCTTTACCACCAGATCCAGGGGAGTAGGCATTACGACAAAGAGATTCTTTCTGATGACAGTCCATCACACCTGGACAGATGTGATGGGAAGGTATGCAGCCATATCGGGTCAATGGGTAGGACTGCCGCTTACAATTTTATCTGTATATGTCCCTCCGGGGTCGCAGGGGCAGACGTTCTGGGTCTTGGTGACCTTATTATTATCCTTCCCTAAGGGCTGCTTGGTAGCCGGCGGGGATTTCAACTCCATAGTGTCTGGGTCCTTGGACCGGTGCCCACCTCGTACCATTGGCCAGTCACAAAGGTGGCTTCCACACTTTATATACGCAATGGGACTGGCTGATGCATGGTGTACATACCACCCTGAAAATCTCCAATATACCTTTCATTCAGGTACTCATAATAGTTTATCCGGTATTAACTACTTTCTCACTCCAGCTGCACAGGTTAGCAACATCCACGATATCAAACACTTAACCCGAGGTATATCTAATTTTTCGCCACTGTGAGGTCAGGTGGCCCTGGGGGAGACACAAGTGGTTAGAGTAGCACTGATTAACCCATGGTATCTTAAAAGTCCAGTTATCAGGGAAAAACTTTCCTTGAAAATGTAGAATCAGTAGCTTCAACCCAAACTCTTTGGGAAGCTTACTTTCAAGATGATTATTAGGGACAGGCACTCTCTCTGATTATGGGAGTGTATAAGGAATAGATCAAAAACAGTGAGGCTAGCAAAAGACATCCTCCACATAGAGGAAGACGCAGAAGGGCTAACACAACAAGATCCAA
Organism: Lissotriton helveticus; assembly: GCF_964261635.1. Classification (NCBI taxonomy): domain Eukaryota; kingdom Metazoa; phylum Chordata; class Amphibia; order Caudata; family Salamandridae; genus Lissotriton; species Lissotriton helveticus. Next base: position 206,201,956 of record NC_136062.1, read on the forward strand.
TCCACACGCTATCATTTAAAAGAGAGGAGTATAAAACTATTGCTACAGATATGGCTAAAGCTTGGAGCAGGGACAAGGCAGGTAGGCTGTATGAACTAGTAGACAAGGCTGGGAATTTGCTTTCTTGACTGGATAGGAAAGAATTAGCAAATCGCCTGATTCCTGGACTAACCACGGAAGTGGGGAGGACGATAGTAGACCCCCAAGAAATAACTGATGTACTCGCTCAGTACTACCGTACAATTTACCAGACAACCACCTCTTTTTGGGAAGCGGACTCTGCAGATATGCTTTTTGACATCACGCTTCTGACTCTAGAGACCAAAGATGGAGAGCTACTCAAGAGTGCCCTTACTAATGACTAACTGGCCCCGGCGATACAGAGTCTTCAGTCCTGGAAAGCCTTGGGCTCTAATGGCCTGCCAATCGAACATTACAAGTTGAAACCTCACAAATTGCACCACACCTGCGAGGCATGTTTGAGGAAAGTCAAGAACTAGTGGTACTTCCGTTAGATCAAAGGGTGGTCTCTCATACATAAAGCAGGCAAACCCAGAAAAAAATGTTCCTCATATAGGCCTTTCTCGTTACTAAATGTTGAACCCAAAGTTCTAACCAAATTACTAACGGGTCGCCTAGTGAAGGTGATTAATAAACTAGTACACCTACATCAATCGGGCTTTATGCCCAACAGGAACATGGTGCTTAATCTGCGGAGACTGCAGGGAGTCCTGGGACGACAGGGTATTATACGAGCGGATGCAGTGGTAGTGTCCTTAAATGCCACGATGACCTTCGACACCAATTGAATGGCCATACCTCTTTGCAGTGTTGAGTAAGATGGGATTTGGACCCAATTTCATTCAGTGGGTACGTTTACTATACACAGAACCCTTGGCACAAGTAGTGGTAAATAACAAAAAATCGTCGGTCTTTACCCTGGAACGTGAGACAAGACAGGGATGTTGGCTGTCCCCGTTGCTCTTCACCTTATCTTTGGAACCACTTGCAGACTTTATCCACGGGGATCCTGTATTCTGTGGCCTAAAATGGGCAGATAATAGGGTGGACTGTATCTCTTTATATGCTGAAGACATTCTGTTATATCTGGCATCCCCCAAAGTGTCAATCCATAGGGTTCCCAACATATTCGCATCCTTCGGCAGGTATTCTGGATATACCATAAACTGGAGTAAATCTATACTATATGTCTTTTATGGACAGCCTCTGTCCCTGCCCAGAGGTTGTACCATACAGGAGGCAAAAGATGCGTTTTGATACCTAGGGATCTACATTATAGTGGATCCTCATGCTAGTTTCAAACAAAATCTGCTTCCCCCACTACAGCGGCTCAAACATGATGTTGGGACCTGGAAAGCGCTTACTTTGTCGCTGTTGGGTAGAGAGGCATTATTCAAAATGATGTCACTGCTGCGCTTCCTCTATGCCCTCCAAAATTATCCAAATCTTGTCCTGCTAAATACTTTAAGGAAGAAGACACTGTACAGAGGGAATTGCTTTGGGAGGGACGTCCCCGTATAGCCTTTTCAAAGCTAGTAAGAGGTTGGTACGATAGAGGTATTGGACTCCCTGATATAAAAAAAATACTATTGGGCAGCTCACTAAGCAGCCATCAACCACTGCACATACTGCCACTGGGAGGACCCGGGCTACAGAATGGACACATAGTTGCTGCCAGGTGGCAATTTTAACATGGCCCTGTACTCTAAACTGACTATACATTCTGTACAAGTATGGCTTGCCGCCACAAGTAGTATGGGCTGGGAACAGAAACTAACGCTGGACACTCCCTTATGGGCTACCGAACAACTGGGTACACTGAGGAAAACAAAGGGGTTTGACCGCTGGGATATGATAGGCATCTCCAAAATAGGCAATTTATAGAAAGGGGGCAAAGTCATAACATTTGCTACTCTCCAACAGAAATGTGAGATGGCTTACTCCTAACATTACAGATACTCACAGGTAAGACACGCGCTAACATCGCAAATTCCGAGGGGTGTGGCACTCCTGGAGGCCTCACCCCTGCAGGATAGACTCATTGATGGGTACATGCAAACAAAGGCAGTATCATTAACATATAAAAAGTTGATCAATAATGCCCGGACCCTCTTGAAACACTTTGACTGCACTGGGAAAGAGACATCTCAGAACTAGATGATGAAGAGTGGCAAGAAGCGTTGGCCTCCCAAAAGGAGGTTGTAATCTCCGCCCGCCCAAGACTGGTACAGCACAAGATCCTGCGCAGGATATATATCACAGGCCCAACATGGGCTAAGATGGGTAAAACAGCAGATGCGGAGTTTAGGAGACGGTGTGGCCAGGAGGGTACGTACATACACATACTGTGGGACTGTATACATATTCAGAAATATTGGGTTGGCATCCACCAATGCCTCAGGGAAGTTTTTGGAATAAGTATTTACATAGACGCTAAGAAGAGTCTGCCAAACGTCTGGGATCCCATGGATCTAAATAGTAAGGACAAGCTGTGGGCAACACTGGGTTTGATGGTAGCGAAACGGAAGGTGGCCAGACAGTGGGGTGCCGCTACCGATCCCACTATGGCAGACTGGAAGAAAGATATGGACTGGTGTATGATGAGAAAAAAGACTGTCTATATTGCGAGAGGCTGCCCCAAAAAACAGACGCTGGTGTGGGGCAAATGGAACGAATACCGGGGTAATATTTGTATCTCACCCAGTGTCCCTTCTCCGTCAGAACCATGTACACCATAAGAAATGTAATGTAAATGTTGTCTTGGAATGATACAATGACCTCTGAGAAATCGTATTTGTTGCTGCGACTATATTTGTACTTAATATCAACAGTAAATGTCGCATATAAGTCTTTAATAAAAAGAATTTAAAAAAAAAAGAAATGGGAGGAGGAAGATGAGTGGCTAGCCAATTAGGTCTGCTGAAGGCTTCTCGAATGGGGTCGGAGTTCTGCGCACTTCCACTTGTGGAAGAAGCCACTTTTGACAGTGGTGTTGATCATGAGCTTTTAGTGCTGTAGCGATTGCTGCAGCTGCTCTTTGGAAGTGGGGTGGGACAGGGGTCTGTGTGGGATCGTGAGGGGATGCCTCTCATGGTAGATGCATTGTCTTTGTTGTTGATTGTGGTCCAGGATGGGATGGAGGGGTGGCTGGCATTGTTGGATGATTGTGGTTTCAGAGACGGGTGTCTGGTCTTTGAAGTTGTCTTATAGGCCCATGAAGTTCTTGTGGAAGTAGGAGCAGAGCTCGTTGTAGTAGTCCTGGGAGGGAGAGATGTCTTTATTTTCAATGTGTGTTTTAGCAAAGTCATGGTTGATGCAGAATGGTGCCTTTGTATTGCTGAAGTTTGTGACGATCTAGTTTGGGAAGAGGGTCCTTTTTGTGGATCTGATGTGTGGTTGGAATTCAGATAAGGTGTTCTTGTAGGTGGTTCCATCCTCAGAGGATTTGCCATTCCTCTAGTTCTCCTTACGGCGTCTGCATGTGCGTCAGGATTGATGGGGTTTGGCCTTAAATCATGTGGGCTTCCAGTGCTGCTGGGGTCATATAGGGGTGCAATTTCATATGCAAAGTTTGAGATCCATCGGTGGGGTCCTTTGTCTGCGAAGTTGGCGTTGGTTAAGGTGGCATTTTGGTTTCGGGCAGAGTTCAGCTGCTACTTGGTCATCATGTGTCAGTTCCTTTGTGGAGCGCAGGGAATAGGTTTGTTTGCAGATGCTTTGTCGATATGGAGGTGTATGCAATGGTGGTCAGTCCCTGGGGGTTAGGTGGGCTGTCTGTAGTGGATGTGGTGACGTTCTACCCTGCCTTGCGCGTGGGGGTGGTGAGAAGTTGTTTCTGTCAGAGATTTGCAAGGTTGGACATGCGGGTGGCAAACCTTTGGTCACTGAGGTTGTTGAGGTGGAAGTTGAGGTATATGGTAAGTATGTAGTACATGTAGGCAACGGCGTGTTGTGCGATTATGTTTGCGATGGAGGTGGTGTACACAGTTCGAGGTCTGGGTGGTCTGTAGGCAAGGGTGCCTCACAGGGTTGTCCTGGGTCTGGCCTGGGTCTTGAATTTTAGGTGTTTGGTGTTGAGCTGGCTGTTGCTTGAGCTGGAGGTCATGAGTCAGAGGTAGCTCTTATGTGCACTGGGAAGGCCTCATTCTGGGCGGTTGGTGCAGACCTTCCTCTGGTTCCACACAACCTTCCATCATTGTGCAATTGTGTCTGCGTAAGGGAATGTCTGATGAATCTGTCAAAGCACAGGTAAACTCCCAGGGATGCTCTAAATAATTGTTTCACCCTCAGTGAACTGTGATGTGGAAGTGAACCAGCATTTACACTGCCCAGGTGTAAGTGGCACAACATTGCTGTATTTGATATTAAAGGAGTTACATGGTCTGGTAATTGCCTGCATGTCTCATGATAGTTTTTGGGGGATTTTGAATAGACTGTACATATGTCCAGCATGCCAAGTTGATTGTACATCTGGTCATGTTTCTTAGGTGGATGCCAGCCATTTACACAGGGGGAGGTAGACATATTTGATAACCCCAACACTACCAGTGAGTATCAATCATCTTTGATTATGAGGTTGGTGATGTGCAAGGATGAAAAGATGACTATATATGTGGACAACTATAGGAAGATCACTACATCCAGCTGCTGTCTCAACTTGTCTTATGCTATCAAAGTTCAAAGACCATGAGGAAATACATTATTAATTGTGTACTGCGTGAAGACATTCCTGGCCCTATTAAAACCCATGAAAGACATGCCTTCCTGCAGTCCACAATGCACAATGGAGTGCCCATTGCCACTTTGACTGGAGTAGCAGAGGCGAAGTGGAGACAGCAGCATCATATGGATGATGTTTGGACAGGAAGGCATGCTTACCACATTCCTCACTACAAGTGGGCGGTAGTGTTGAACAGGATTGGGTTCCTGGGTGCACTGTGGGTGCAAGGTCAAAGTCAGCTGGGCAATGCAGCACTTTCAATATACATCAATAGACCATACTCATTTGTATGCAACTGGGCTATAGGTTTGGCAGTCTGCCTTATGAAAATGAATGGGGTAAACATTGTGCTTTGTTAAGGACAAGATTTAATTGTGTCATTACACAAATGTGGCATATCTTGTACTCAAAAAATGCATGCACAGTCCTGACTGAGTAAGACTGAATTCATAATGCTCCAAGGAATCCTTGGTCCATGTACATGGGGACTAAGTAGCTGTAATCAAACTGTAGCTAAATTTTAATGTGCTGTAGAATGAACAATGTACACAAAACCATGACTATTTTTCAAGGTAGGTGCATGTATGCCTGATTAATAATACCAGTTGGAGTTCACCCTGCTAGTACTACATGGCATGCTGCATCTCAGTCAACATGAGTAGTGTCATCAATTATATGGTGCATCATTGTTAACACAACAACCACATATCTGCTTCTAAAAAGGGCACTTGCAACAACTGTGCATTACTCTGTGAATATGTGAAATGAATGTTCTTGCAGCTAAAATGGCTTGAAAAGATGAACTTCATACTAAACACACTGTGATACTGTCTGATCTCAGCAGTTGTTGCAGCTTAAGGATCACTTGACTACCTGATTTTTACCTGGTGAGCCAAATGATGTCATTTTTGAGGAAATGATCTAAGGACATGATGTATGTTAACCGGTCTCTTATGTCTCAGACTCTTCATAATTTCTTTGTTTCGTGTCAAAGAATGATTTACGTTGAATCATGAGGTTCAGCTTGCTGCACAGTATGTGATGAACAAACTTAGTGGTATGTGATGAACAAACTTAACGCAACGGAAAAGTTGCCTGGACCATCAGTTCTTCAGGCCGGTTTGTGTAATATTGCATCTTGAATGCAAGCTAATTACTCAAACTTAACAGCGAACAGACTACGGTCCTGATCATCGGTAAAAATAAACATCTCTGGGGCCCCAGCACTGGCCTATCGAAATGGGCACCCTACCCCACCTCATCTATCAAGTCCGCAATTTGGGATTTATTACCAATGACAAATTATCGATGAAACAGCAGGCAGTGAAGGTGGCAGCCACTTGCTTTACCATCCTGAATGGCTGAAAAAATCATCTGGATGCTCCCCAGTCATACCCAAAAAACCGTAGTCCAGTCATTTGTGACTCCCAGACTGGACTTTGGGAACATCCTCCATCTGGGCGCTAATAAGGGTGTAATACGGAAGCTCCAGGTGGTTAAAAATTCAGCCGCAAGATTGCTTGGCCAGATCCCTAAAACATCTTCCACCTCTAGCGCTCTGAAAGATCTGCATTGGCTTAGGGTTGAAAACTGCAACCACTTTAAAGCCTTAGTATATATGTTTAGGATCAAGGCCGGTACTGCTCTTCAATATCTGCGTAATCTGGTTCATCTTAGTCTACCCTCCCGCTTGTTACACTCTACTATCCAGGGAAAATTCTTGGTGCAAGTGTCAAACTCACAAGGATGGAAGGTCGCTCGTTTACTTACTTGGGTCCTTCCTTATGGAACGCTCTTCCCATAGAGCTTCGCAGTGAAACAATAAATGCGAACTTTAGTAAACTTTTAAAAACTTGGTTGTTCAATAAATAATTTTCACTTTCTGTTGCTTTCAGGCCGGCGCTGGGAAACCCTTGTTAGGTAGCTGTGCGCCTTATAAAACCAATATAACATAACATAATATAACAAACTTAGTGGCATGGTTTTGGAGTGTGTGGCACACACAGTGATCAGATGTTTGGCACTAATGTTGGAAGTATCTCGAATGATAACATGCATTTTCTATCTACTTTTGTCAGTTATTTATACATTGGCTGACACATGTGTACTTCTTTTACAAAAGATAACAAGACTGCAGAGAAGGAAAGGTGGTTCCATATACACAATGCAAGATACTACCACATATGTGAGATAGCCAAGGGATTTCGCTGGACCTCTCGTCTGTACAAAAAACAGAAGGCTGCAAAGACATGGCTTTCCAATGATCCTCCCAATCAAAAGAAAAATGGAAATGGTAAGCAGTCATCACAGCATCCCGGACCATCAAATGCACCAAGCACCAGACCCAGGACCTGTTAATGCCTCCCCCTCTACTTCTGGACAGTGTTGTAGCCATGGGAAGACCACACAAGATTTGGATTTTTTTTTAAAAAAGATCAGTGGCTTGGAAAATCAGATAATGCTCTGTTTGTATATATTTTCATATTTTGTGTAATGTTAATATTTAGGATTAGTCATAGTGTAGATGTAGCAGAGTTAAATTAGGTAGTCTTGGTTAGGTTAGTTAGGTTTTTATATTCTTAATAATTTTAAATGTTATTCATATTCTATTTTTCTAATGCTTTTAGGTGGGTGGGTCACTTAGTGTGGTGTAACTTGTTTCAGGAAAAAATATATTTTTTAATCTTTGTTTTACTACTTTACTTCTTAGTTCATGTATAGGTTAAGCATGTGTATGTCTATTGTGCATTGATATGTTAAGGGTGGGTGGGTGCTGATGTTTAGTAGTTTACCTTGATTCATGTTTAGGTTAGGATGAGTTAAGTAAAGTTATGTAGGTTGCCCATAGATAGGTTTTTAGATAGATTTTTAGATTTTAATATAGGTTAGTATGAGTGATATAGTTGGTTGATTACAGAGATTCCTTATCTATTTTCCAAGTTATTAAACCTATGTTATTTAAAAACCCTTGACAGTATTTATTGATGTTCTGCAGTTTGAAAGTTGTATGTGTGAGTCATTGTGCACATGGACTGTAAACACAGATTGTGTTTGAGTGTATTGTAATTACAAAATCTGGCAAGTTTCGGTTCCAGGATGAAATATTTGTACATGTTATTCAAACACCTGTTTGGCTGGCTGCTTTCTGTTGCTTGAAGCTGACTCAGGAGAGTAGGAGAACCGGAGACGCGGGACCCAACCTCGAGTAATTGTACTTTTTGAATATGTTGACAATCCCCGTTCACACACACACCCGTGTCCATGCCCGCTCCAGTGCCCTTTCTGGCTTTTCCATCTCACAGATGTCCAGGGGCCCCTGCATCACCTCTCAATCCCAGATGCTGTGCGGCCATGCGCAGCAGACGTACCACTGGTATGCCAAAGAAATATATTGAGTTACAACACATATTACATTGCATTCCAATACAATGCATACTAATAGTACGTATATTGCAACAGTAGCGTAAGTGCTGGATAGCGTAGGAGTAAAAATGACTATACCCACTATACCCACTACAGTGAGTGCAACCTTAAAACAAACACTTGCAACACAAAACAACCCCTGAACCCTACATTTTTCTTTTTGACCCCAAAAACACATCCTAATTGTTATTTTTGACCTCAAAACCCCACCCTAAATGTCAATTTTGACCCCAAGAACACTCTTATTTTCAATTTTGACCCCAAAAACACACCCTAATTTTCAATTTTGACCCCAAGAACACACCTTAATTTTCAATTATGACCCAAAAACACACGGTAATGTTGAAATTTGACTCCAAAAACACAACCTAAATTTCATCTTTCCCCAAATAAACACACTAAATTTCATCTTTAACTCATAAACACACCCTAATAGTCATCTTTACACACCAAAGCACAACCTAAAATTCATTTTTAACCCCCAAAGACACTCTAAACTTCCCATATGCGCACCAAAACACATCTTAAAATGCTTGACTGACCCCAGAAAGCATTACCAACCCTCAAAATGATGAATCTCCATTACTAACCTCACAATGAGTTGTTATGTCATGCATGCGTTGTAATGGGCATCTCCCATGACGAAGGCACACCATAGACAAAGCCATCTGTGTCTGGTTGCCCCTAGACCGTGCTCTGCACCAAGGACCCTTCCTATGGGACCACCCTCCACTACGACGCCAGCACCCTCATCGCCAGCTACCCTGGACGCAACAATGCCTGCCATTCTAGCAAGACTGTGTAATTATCTTGAACCCTGCGCCAGTCAAAACTACAATTGCACCTTCTGCCACATCAGCACACCAGTGCCTCTTGCCACCCAGCCAACCAACAGGGCACACAACCAGCTCAATTGCATCCTCCTTAATGTGCGGTCCCTCCACCCACACACAACAGAAATCTGGCACCTGCTTGCAGCAATCTTCTTCACAGAAACCTGGACCAACCTCTGCTCTGGAGTGGACCAGACATCACCATTGCCATCACTGACATCTACTCAAATACCTGTAAGGACCACCACAAGCACCCAGGAGGAGGCATTGCCGTCTCCTACAAGAAACACACTCTGACTGACCACGCATTCTAATGACCCAACGGTAACCATGGTACAAATCAACTTCCATATCTGGACAAGCAAAACATTCTTTTAGGCACCCTCATTTATAGGCCCCCTGGGACATGGACCCACATTCACCAATGCCGTTGTAGACATGATTGCACTCGTGGCTCCCACATACATCAAAAACATCATGCTTTGAGAACTCCAGTTCCACCTCAACAACCCCAGTGACTAGAACACCACCCCCTCCTGGTGAAGCTCGCCAACATCAGACTGAAGCAGCTTTTCACCACAGCCAGTTACAGAGCAGGACACACGGTCGAGCACATCTCCTCCACCAGCAACAAATTCAACTTCAGCCATACCACCGGACTATCCTGGAACAACCATCATTGTAAACATCACATATTCACCATGCCCACTGTACACCACCACCATCATTGCTCCACAGCGCAGCTGGAGACAGGCCACCTAATCACTGCTCGTAAAATCCCTCAGCACCACCACTCCACCAGTGCTTACATATAATGACACCGCAGCACGCAACCTCCAACAATGGATCACAAATTGCATTGACACCCCCCAAAAAGACCAGGCAAAATCTAGCACCATGTAGCATTGTATTTGTAAAGTTACACATGTAGGCATATGCTTGACCTTGTGAAGCTCTGTGCCACATTATGGCTGCATCAGGTATGATTTCAGGGTGTAGGTTCTCACTCGACAAAGCCTCTTAGGTGTGGCACAGTGAAATCCTACAGATTAGACTGTGACAATTGTGGAACTCCACTGCATTAGTACCTGACACCTGCCTCATGGCAGCCCTAAATGTGACTCTGTGCCACAGGGACAGGCTGTCCCCATGCATTGCTGGAGTGGCGTCATGCTTGTTACACAACTGCAACAATGCGTGACTTTGCCACTGATAGATATGTCAGAATTCCAGACATATCTGTCATTAGTGGCGACATAGGGCACTGTCCACTGAATACAGAGCCTCCATGGTGTAGCAAGAAGGGCATAGTGAAAAGTGTTGGTACGCTGTCTTGTTGCAGCGCTTGTCATGAATGAGGCAAAGGAATGCACAATATCATATTGATGGTGTGCAGTCCTACCCTGTAGTTTTGACACAGGGCAGAACAGCTACATTCCTTGCAGCGCTGTCCAGAACAAATGGTTACTGATATGAGGCCCCACGTATTTGCTCAGTTCTTAAGTTTAGCTATTTTCTGGTCTTAAAAAAAACAGCCTGGAACTTCATTTGGAGGTAGTTTATTTGGTCTTGCTCCATAGAAGTATTTACCTGTAAAGATCACTAAGTGTGGTTTGGGTGCATTTTTGCACAGGAACTCCTCCCTAGCATTGCATTTTCGTTACCTGTTGCAAACATAATTTGCGATCTTTATGAAGGACATTTTAGCTGGAGAACTACTGCTAACTGAGGTTAGAAACAGCTTGTACATTTGGCGAGTGAGAAATTCCCACCGTACCATCTTATAGTGCCGCAACTGTAGCATTGACTCATTGTACATATGTCCCTATGTTTTGTGTTATTTTACATCCTGCATGGGCACAGAGGGTTATTGTTATGAGCACCTAGAACCACCAGTGCATCAATTGTAATCCTGTTTACAGTGATACACAGGCAGGACAAGTTGCTTGTTGACCCCACCCATATATTTTTAGGCACGTTGGCTAATAACCCACCCTTGCACCATGGTGCTGGGATGGCAGCTTTTTGTCTAGGTTGTTTTTTTCATGATGGGTCACCTTCATAAACATGAAAAATAGGTTGGTGTTAATTGGTCTCATATGCATGCAGTGGAATACATTGTGCATTTGACTGGTTTGAATAAGCTGGGCACATAAGTAAATTTCTCCTTGTTCCTCCTCAGTGGGCCAGCCATAGGGTGGCACTGCACTCAGATGCATTTCGGCATTGAGAATTGCTCATTGATCTGACCATGCGTCAGTGGATGCAGGTGTGGCATAAAAAATACAATAGTTCATGTCACAACACTGACATGCCAAATGTAGCATTGCCAGGTTGTAATTTACAGGCACAGGTTCAGACACACAGGGTGGCTTTACCTGTCCTTGTTCAGCACACACAGGTGTTCGACACTGGTGCCTCTTATTGTTCGGATTTGAAAACAGTATTGTGAACATCATTTATGTAGTCATTCACCAACGGGTCTTCAGATTGAACGTTACCAAAAGTGAAGTACCGGTTGTGCACAGCCCTTCATTAATGAGGTCCAGTATATCTGTTCCATCAGAGATGGGCATGGCAGTGCTGTTTTGACATTTGCAAAGTGTGATTCTCATATTTGATTTACTTACATTAAGAATAGTTGTGATTGTGGACAAGTACAAGGACACCAAAATGCACACATTAGACTGTGGCACTGGGACATTTCTAGCTGTGTTCACCACCATGACCCATTACTCACATATGTGCACTTATTGTGACTTACCCATTATCTGCCCTTCACTTTCTACGGCTGCACTGTCGTGTTTCGATATTCCTGTTACTATCTCCTCTGGTATGACAGCTGCCACACACTCCTACAGGCCATTCAGGAGTGCCTGGCCTGCTGGGCTACCTCCTCTGGTTTGTAAGGCTGCCTTACGGTTTGCAGCAAGCTTTTCTTTGGCTCTGCACTTGCAGTCGTGCCAGCGTTTTTTTACAGTCAATGACAGCCGTCTTGGATTGCCCAACACTATTTATCTTTTGGACAATTCTCTGCTATATCGCTTCCTTTTTGCCAGGAGACAACTTCGAACTGACAAAGAGTTGATGCTGGTAATTGGTTACCTCAGTGACCAGTATCTCATTCTCCTCCCAACTAAAATTTGATTTCCGTTTCCTCTTTGACCTTGTCTTTGGGCTTTTGCTGTAGGTGGTCGCCAGGGGGTCCTGGTTACTGGGGCTACCTTACTGGTCCATTGATAGCTCTTCTGTGGTCTACAAATGTTTTTTGGGTGAGAGGATTGAATTTCTGTCACAGGTTGCCCAGGCTGGCGTTGCATAACGCAAAACAGTCTTATTTGACTTTTTCTGCAGTTGCGTCATGCTGACTTGCAGCAATTTTGCGGCATATATGTCAATTCTTCTGACGCAGGCTGCCGCGTTGCGCCACGGTCCGTCATGTTGCTGTTTTGGCGCATCCTAGGGGTATTGCGTTGTTGCAGCGGCGAAGCAATTTTTTGGACACATCGATGCATTGGTGCAACAAAGCTTCACTTCTTGTGAATCTGCCCCTTAGTCTTTTCAGTGTTGCTATTTCTTTAAATTTCTTCAGTTTTTGCACATTTGTACAAAAGTAAGTGTAAGGGGAATATTGGGAGTTACCATATTGAGCTTAGCCCTTGTGGGTATCATGAGTGTTAATTTCTAGTAGAGGCAGGTGGAGATTCAAGTATTGCAGGCCAGGGTCCTTGTTTTCTGTGATGCAGCCAGTGAAGTGACACCGCGATCCAGAGGGGAGAAGGGACCAATCTGCCCTAGCCAGCTGTAGTTATTAGTAGGCCTTGCAATCAGGTTTTTTTCTGGCGCACTTCCTGGAGTCTGACATGGTGTTTACACTTCACTGGTTTGTGTGTGTATGGGTGGTTTTAGAGTCTGCCACGCGGAGTGAGACATGCCAAGGGTAGGAAATGGTTCTCTCAGTTTAGAGCAAATTTCAGTGCAAACTCACCTGTCGTTCAAGCTACTAAATGTGTGGTAGTGCTGAGGTGGAGCACTGCTGGCCTGCGCTGCACAACATGGTTGAACTGGGGAACCAAAAGCAGCCGTGGCAAAAATGCTCAAACCATCTCCTCATGCTGTCTCTCTTTTTCGATCTGTCCATTCTCTTTTCTCGCCTTCTCTCTTTCTAGCCCCCTTTGATTGCTTTCTCTCTACATTCCTGCCCTCACCCACTCTTTCACTCTCCATAGAAGCCTTTCCGTGCTTGACTCACTTAACCTCGAGGGAACAAGGAAAGTGACAGAGACACTAGGGGCAACCCTGGGTTATCAACACATGCCTCTAAGGCACCCAGCCAACTACATAAATGCCCGGTGATTATAGACCTGTTTGGCCCGCAGTCGGGTTGCTGACTCCTCACTGACCGTCCTAGCCTTTTGCTTGGGTGTTCCTTTTCTTTCTTGACCTGTTAGCCCTCACATGCTGCAATCCCTCTTCATGCCATGCAACGCAGGGAAGGCTGCTAGGGTTCTACAAATCAGACTGACCTGGCAACTCCCACCTCCATTCTTTGAGAAGATATCCATATTTATGAGTCTACTGTGAGTGACCACTTGATCAACCCTAAAGCAGTGCACTTCCTTCCTAGATCTCTGAAGTTACAAAGGTTCATGCATGGGTAGCTCATCCAGTCCAAATGCATTCTGCTTCACAATTCTTTATCGGAAGAGCAGAACAAAACAAAGGGAAACGGGGGCATTCTTGACTTTTAATCTTGTTTAGTCCATTATAAAAATCGAAACTACGAGTCCCAGAATTCAAATACAATTTATGACCTTTATGTGCTACACACATGATATCAAGGTAAACTTGAAGGTTCTGCATTCTATAGGTACCAGAAAAAGCATCTGCATTTTCCTGGTTGAACTACCACAATCCTGTATTTACATAGAGAAAGAAGAGCTCCAAACAATGCAATGTCACACTCCATCCTAGTGGTTTGAGATGAAAACGTGGAGGGTGGGCAGTGACATTGCTAGATGCGTTGTGTGCTAACTCTATTTGTACTGGCCACATTGAGCCCCGCCACTGCACCTGCTGACTGTGGCAACAGGCACCACAGAAAAAATGGAAACTACACCTTGCCAGACTCATTTATTTGTTAATCTACCTTTCAATACAAACCAACATGTTTGCTTGAAATGTTTAAATCTAACTTTTTATGTGTGTGTATGCACACATACATCAATACAAAGTCAGATTTAGCATTGAAAGCAAATATGCATGCACCCACACACAATCTCTATCTCTCACTTTAGAATTGCCCTTTGCAGGTGCTCCCAATAATTTCTATGTAGACCGGTGTGTGCCTCCCCCTCTCCCTAAAAATCACTTCTAGAGATGTCAATAGGGTTGCATCCGTCTAAATAAATAAACCTGAATCATCTGCTTGGCAAATCCTGTCACCTGGTCAACATTTGGGTGCTTTCTGTTATGTGTGTTTTCTGTTGGTGCATCTAGATACATCGCACAACGAAGCTTGGATGAAAGAACCATGCATGCATTTACCATTATCACATGTCCTTTACCACGCATTGCTTTTACCATGCAAGTTTTATCACGATATGTCTTTACAACGCATGCCTTTACAACGAAAATGTAAATGTATAGAAGGTAAGTGAAACCCCATTATATGTCTCTCTATCTATCTATCTATCTATCTATCTATCTATCTATCTATCTATCTATCTATCTATCTATCTATCTATCTATCTATCTATCTATCTATCTATCTATCTATCTATCTATCTATCTATCTATCTATCTATCTATCTATCTGTCTATCTATCTGTCTATCTATCTGTCTATCTATCTGTCTATCTATCTAGCTGTCTATCTAGCTGTCTGTCTGTCTGTCTGTCTGTCTGTCAGTCTGTCTGTCTGTCTGTCTGTCTGTCTGTCTGTCAGTCTGTCTGTCTGTCTGTCTGTCTGTCTGTCTGTCTGTCTGTCTGTCCGTCCGTCCGTCCGTCCGTCCGTCCGTCCGTCCGTCCGTCCGTCCGTCCGTCCGTCAGTCTATCTATCTATCTATCTATCTATCTATCTATCTATCTATCTATCTATCTATCTATCTATCTATCTATCTATCTATCTATCTATCTATCTATCTATCTATCTATCTATCTATCTATCTATCTATCTATCTATCCACACACATATCTGTATATGTGTTTAACTATATCTATATAAGTAGACACTAAAAATACCTTTCCACCCAATACCCATATCTACGCCTAAACCATAGATCTATATATATATGTGTACATGTGTATATTAATATATGTGTTACAGTCAAAGTGTGAAATCCCGCATTCTGTAGAATGCCTAGGTAATGTATAGAATGCCTGAAAATCGAACATCAAAGTATGAAATGATTGATATTTTATACATTGCCTAGGCATTGTATACTTTGCCGGATTGTCTGCCAGCAAAGTATATAATACTCCTAATCCCACAACAGCACAAGTTATCAACAAGCGAGGGGCAGAGACAGCACAGGTTATCAGCAAGCGAGGGGCAGAGACAGCACAAGTTGCCAGCAGGCAAGGGGCAGAGACAGCACAAGTAACCAGGCAATGAGCAGGTGGCAGCCGTCCGGTGGTGTGGGGAGCGATCTGCCTGCAAGCAGGGTTAGAGGTCGTGTATAGCATCCAGCTGAGGTTCCACAGACACTCTGCCGTCATCCTTTCCCGTGGTTCTTGTATCACCATGTCGGAATGGAGTATAGTGCCAAGACAGGAATCACGCCATGCTGACATGCAACAACGGTTCTGCGATGAATTATCTCACGTAAGAGCCAATGCTGCTACAAATTGTGTTTTCCTAACCGAAACCAGTTACCAAAAGTTAGTGGACGATGTGAAAAAGGCTAAGACGACCATTAAGAAGGAACCACAGGACTATTGGATGGTGAAACACTGTGACGTAATGATGGTCGAGAATACGACTACGTTGATCTATCCTGTTAAAGAAGGTACAAGTGCTATTCAGTTTTACGTCGCGGACTCCGAGTTATTTGACGTACTCCATAAGGCCCATTTGGCTATTGGTCATGGAGGACGGGACAGGATGTTGAAAGAAATATCACCCAAGTATAATAACTTTACCTGTCATTATATTGAGCTGTACAATCACTTTGTGAGCCTTTTCAGAAAAAGCAAAAAGGTGTTAAAAAAAGGTGTTGTGGTCAAGCCAATGGTTTTTTCTGAATTCAACTCCCATTGTCAGGTTGATCTCATCGATTTTCAGTCCCATCCTGACAGAGAGTACAAGTTTATAATGGTGTACCAAGATCATCTCACTAAGTTTGTAGTTCTCAGGGCTCTGAAATCAAAGAAAGCGGAAGAAGTAGCCTACAAGCTTGTCGACATATTTACGTTGCTTGGTGCTCAAACGATTCTACAGTCCGATAATGGCAGGGAATTTGCAAACAATGTGGTAAGCAGCCTAAAGGAGTATTGTCCCACTTTGAAGATTGTCCATGGTAAACCGCGCCACTCACAAAGTCAGGGGAGCGTCGAAAGAGCTAATCAGGACATTGAAAATATACTGTGTGCTTGGATGCAAGATGAAAAAACTAGCTGCTGGAGTGGGGGATTGCGGTTCGTCCAACTTATGAAGAACAGAGCTTTTCATTCTGGGATTAAGAGGTCACCATACGAATCTCTGTTCGGCTGCAAAGCTAGAGTAGGTCTCTCAACGTCGTCCCTGCCTGACGACATTTTACAAGACGTAGAGACTAAGGAAGAGCTCGAAAAAATAATAGAGAGCGTACAAACAACACAACAGCAGGAACAAAGACGAGATGAATCAATGCAAGAGGCACAGCTCCCTGCAGAAGACATAGCTGAGAATGCAATCCATGATGGAGGAAACCAAAACAGTGATGAAGCATGGTTATCGAAGTGCCTTCCATTTCCGTGGTTACCGAAAATCCTTCATCTTCCGCTATCTGTTGCGTCTGCTTAAAAGAAACCAGCGGTGCTCATACATGTCGAAAGTGTGGCCGAAACGTTTGTGCCCTCTGTGGACATTCTCCTAAAGACGATGACGGCGACGAAGTAGAAGGTTATGGGGTTAGTATTTTGTGGAATGTTTGCTTCAATATTGAGTAAGCTATCCAAAGTAAAATGGAATCGAAATCGAACCTTGAGATTCAGGCCAAAAAATGAAAACGGATTCTGACAAAAAATTCCTCCTGTTCCTTTGGCTAACACTGTGCGAGTTCCGATTCCCGACGTCGACAAAGGGCGGGGTGACTCACCCAATCTCTTGGCAGTTTTATGAACGTGACGGAAGATGGCTTTTACCGACTTGGAACTGCACAAGGAATCTTGAAGCAACTCTACGCCAGATCACAATTCACTGTATGTCCAAAGAACTTAATGAGAATTGAAGACATTCCTGACCACGAAATACCTCGCCGATCTGCAGCTACTTCTCAGTCCACAGGAAGCGGCCAAGGATTCATCAGGTGTATGTGCAAGAGGAAATGCCAAAATATGAGGTGCGTTTGTGTGAAAAAGAAAATTAAGTGCAATTCAAAATGGCCATCTAGCCTTCCATGCTGCAACAAGTAGGTCATGCATGTTCTCCTTTGTGTTTCACCGGTAACAATATTCTGTTCGCATTCTTCTTTCACTCGTGCAATGTATGTACAAGATCAAAGTGCCAAAATAGAAGGTGTTTTGTGCAGCAACAAGTAGGTCATGCCAGTTCTGCTTTGTGTTTTACCGGTAACAATATTCTGTTCACATTCTTCTTTCAGTCGTGAAATGTATGTACAAGATTAAAGTGCCAATATAGAAGGTGTTTTTGTGCTGCAACAACTAGGTCATGCCAGTTCTGCTTTGTGTTTTACCGGTAAGAATATTTTGTTCGCATTCTGTAGGTCATGCCAGTTCTGTTTTGTGTTTTACTGGTAATATTCTGTTTGCATTCTTCTTTCAGTCGTGAAATGTATGTACAAGATCAAAGTGCCAAAATAGAAGGTGTTTTTGTGCTGCAACAAGTAGGTCATGCCAGTTCTGCTTTGTGTTTTACCCGTACGAATATTCTGTTCAAATTCTTCTATAAGTCGTGAAATGTATGTACAAGATCAAAGTGCCAAAATATAAGGTGTTTTTGTGTGAAAAATAAAACTGAGTACAACTCCACGTGTTACTCCGGCCTTTCTTAGTGTAACAAGTGCTGCAATCTCAGTTCTGCTTTCATTGTTTTCCGGTAAGAATATCCTGTGCTTTATTTCGTTGTTTTGTTCTTTCAGTTTCAAATATGTATTAATTAATAAAGGCTTCTCATCTTGTGCCCTTTTAAAACTTTGCGTAAATGGTACTGGTCATTTTGTATAATGCCTAGGAATTGTATAGAATGCCTAGGAAAAGTATGTAACATTTTCACAAAAAACTTATATTTCCTAGTTTGCCTCTAAACCATCAGGCATTCTATACATTACCTAGGCATTCTATACAATACCGGGATTTCACACTTTTCCGAATGCCTAGGAATCTCATCTTGTGGCCGTTTAACACTTTGCGTAATTGGTACTGGTCATTCTGTATAATGCCTAGGAATTGTATAGAATGCCTAGGAAAAGTATGTAACATTTTCACAAAAAACTTATATTTCATAGTTTGCCGAAAACCATCAGGCATTCTATACATTACCTAGGCATTCTATATAATACCGGGATCAGAATTCAGAACAATGTCACACATTCACTCCAGTACAGAGATCTGGGCCTAAATACATCATTTTTGTGCTCACCATGCCATTCCAGTGTGGACCAAGCCATATGAATCAATCACTCAATCAATCAATAAATCACTCAGGGATTGTAAATCGTGCAACTCACACCTGAGGGTCTCAAGGCTCTGGGGGGGAGCGGCTCCGGATCAGTCGAAGAGCCAGGTCTTGAGGTCCTTCCTGGAAGTGTGCAGGGTTGGGGAGCGTCTGATGTTCGCTGGGAGCCCGTTCCAGGTCTTGGCTGCGATGTAGGAGAAAACTCTCCTGCCGGTTCTGTTTCTGCAGATGTGGGGGACCTCTGCCAGTGTGAGGTAAGAGGAGCGGAGGTTCCTCTTGGGTACGTGGAAGGATACTCTGTCGTTGAGGTATTTGGGACCGATGTTGTTGAGGGATTTGCAGGTGTTGGTGAGGAGTTTGAAGGTGACCCTTATCTCGACGGGGATCCAGTGGAGGCCTCGTCGGTGATGACGTGCTTGTGACGCGGTGTCCAGAGGACGAGTCTGGCTGCAGTGTTCTGGATGGTTTGGAGTTTGTGTACAAGGATTCTGTAGAATCTGGCTTAGAGGGCATTTCCGTAGTCCATTCTGCTGGTTGTGAGGGTGTGCGTCACAGTCTTTCTGCATTCGGGGGGGATCCATTTGAAGGTATGCAAAGGCAGTTGAAGCTGGTGGACGCGATGGGTTGGACCAAAGGGACCAACATCAAGGAACTGTTCAACATCATTCAGCAGCTTGCACTACCCACCTGCGAAGCCACGGATGTCACACCCTCCCTGGAACTCTGCGACAAGCTCAGCTCCTACTTCCATCTGAAGATCAAGGCGCTCTATTACAACTTCAGCGAACAAGCCCAGGACAATGCCCCCCCTACCTACTGCCGCCAATAAACCTACCATCACATCCTGGAACCCCGCGACCATCGAGCACATCACCACAACCATGAAGAAAATGTTCGGGGTTGAGTGCGTGGAGGGTGGCTGAGTCTTAGCAGCAGTATGCAGGTGAGCCAGGGTTTCTGGCGCTGGTAGTGCTCAGGTCGTGGATGGGCGAAAGCGGGCTTGCCTTAGGCATGCCTTTGAGGCACCAGCAGTGTGCCCACTGCGCTCGTCCAATGCGCCACCACACAGCGGCTGCCACTATGTAGGGGAGGGGGACGGGACTGGGTTAGGGAGGTGGGAGTGGGGGCTGTGTCGAGGGAGGGGCCATAGGGGCAGCAGCGATGGGAAGGCTGAAACACAATTAAAGGGTGAAATAGAATAATACCAACAGCAAAGATAGCGTGAATGCCAAAACACAAGCACAGATGGGTGTGCAAAGAATACAAAAGCTGAGAAAGCGTGAAATTAATACCACCTAATATCGTAGGATTAATCTGCCACATGAAGGAAAGAAGGAGCAGTTATAGCGCTGAGGCAGGCGGGCTGCAGGCACGAACCATCTAGCAGTGCGGGCTCAAGGACTGAGGTGAGGTGGTGCTGCTCGCCGAGCTGCTGGGGAGAGTGCTGGCCTGGACTGAACGGCTAGGGACACCAGCCATATGCAAATCAGTCTTGATCCTGCACCCAATGGGAAAAGTCCAACCCGAACTGCCAAGTCAGGTCCTCCCTGGACTGGAAACAAGCATCCTAGGACCAGTTTCGTGCTTTTCTTCCCTCATCAGCCAGGATAGCTTGACTCCAGTGGCATGGAGAGCACAGGACCCATGCCTGGGCATACCCTTCCCACTCGGGGTGGCAAATGCAAAAGGAACAATTGATAGACAGAATGCAGAACAATGTCATACATTCACCCCAGTACAGAGATCTGGGACGATACAGAACATACACATTGTGACCGCCTTGAAGACGGTCGCATCGTAATCCCTATGGCGGGACCGCCGACAGCTACTTGGGCGGTTCCATTCCAGACAGGATGGCGGTTGGACAAAAGTCCAACCGATATCATAATCAGTCCCTAAAATATGATATTTGTAAAGATTTGTCTAAATAAGAATTAGGGTGGAGAAAATGTTTGATAAGATTCAAGAAGGAAATTTTCACTGAAAATTAAAACCTACTTTGTTTCTACGTCAGCAATTATCTTTTATCTTCCTAAAAGAGCCCACATTAGGCATGCTCGCAATAAGGCACAACAAATTACTCATGAAATTAAAAAATAAATCAACGGATTAAAGGGCAACATTGACTAATATAACTATGTTTATGCATTATATTTATTTGGTAAATATGCAGTAACCTTTTTATTAAAAGAATCTATTTATTAAGCATATACTTTTTTTACAACATGTATATCACAACCATAAATGGTTCAACAGAAATTCTAGCTTAAATTAGATATAGACAGTGAGATACAATACTTCCACAATTATGTCACCAGCTGACATTGTCATGATGGAAGTCCATTTAGCAACCAAAGGAGAATGTTATACAGGCGGATATGATATTGACCAATCCATTTCCGCCATCTATGAGTAATGGGGAAATTCGATTTAAAGTACTCAAAGGTGAAGAACAACAAATCAAGAACATGTAAACAGGCCCTCACCCTCCCGCATTGTAAACATATGCCCATCTACAATGCAACATCACTTAGACCAATAGAGGTGGTGGGGAAGGCAGCAGTCGGTGTGGTGTAGTCAACACGCTTTGTGAGAAGTGGGTATCTGGGCCTCAGCTGTGTGCAACAGGGTGGCTTGGAGTGTGGCAGGGCGCAAGAGGGTACTTCCATAAACCCCTCATATCTTCTCTGTGCAGTGCATCTCCTCTAGAGGCTAAAAAATCCCACACCGACCTCGAAGGTCAGGAATTTGGGGGTTATCTTCGATGATGGACTGAACTTCATGGATCACGCCAATAAGACAGCATCCATAGCGCACCTAAAACTAAAAATGATTCGTAAAATACGTTCTTTTCTTCCCGAATCTGCGATTAAGACACTGGTTTCCGCTCTTGTCCTCTCGTCCTTGGATTATTGTAATGGTTTATTTCTCAATGCCCAATCGCGAGTCACTACAAAACTCCAAACTATACAAAATGCAGCAGCCCGTCTCATTACCGGCAAAACAAAGTTCGAACCTATTGCCAAAAACATAAAAGACCTTCACTGGCTGAATGTACAAAAAAGGATCCACTTCAAGGCCCTCTGTATAATTTTCAAATCAGTCAATAATCAAGGACCACATTTCTTAAGAGACAAACTTGAACTCTACAAACCGACAAGAGATTTACGTTCAGCCACCCTCAACCAACTGCCTGTCCCACGCACCAAAACAGCGTCCTGGGGTGACCGTCGCTTTCTGGTGGCGGCCCCCAGACTCTGGAACACCTTGCCTCTTAACATCAGACGAAGTGCTACGCTGTTTCAGTTCCGTAAACTCCTGAAAACTTGGCTTTTTTCTCATTAATCTACTTTCAATAGTTAATTCTGTTTATTCCCTCATTTCTTACTTTCTTCAATAATGGTTTTCAGCGCCTTGACGCCCAAGGGTATAAGTAGCGCTTTATAAGTGTCAGAAATAAATAAATAAATAAATAAATAAAAAATCACATTGGGCTGACTAACGTGAGTTTTTTTGCTGCTAAATGGCCTTTTGTCAGTTTTCCCCCGCTAACGTTCGGAATTTGTAACACGGTCACGCTAGTGTTAGCAGCAGTTTTCACCGCAGCTACCTAAATCTAGTGCCATGCAGCAACGTATTGTAAATACATTGCTAACAGGGAGATAATTTTTAGTGAAAGGCCACGTTAAGAAAACTGCCACTAACAAGCGTTAGGGTTAGTTAGCGGCAGTTCTTGTACATATACCCCTCTATTTCTCACAATGCAGCAAAACTGTGGAATAGCCTCCCCTACTCTCTTTGCGATGTTGAGAAGGTACTTTTATTCCACAAATCACCGAAGACATCTCTCTTTCAGAATTTGTCTCTCTGAATTCCTTTCTGTGCTGCACTAATAGCCTGGGAGGCCTACGGGTAGCCATGCGCTATATAAGTGCTTACAGAATAGAATAGAGCAGAATAGAGAGGTCAGTCAGTAGCACATTCTCAAATACATTAAGGGCGCATTAAAAATAATGACATATTTTAAGTTAAATTAGTATTTATACGGCAAAAATTTTCTAAAGTAGTCAATGGAGATTGGAAAATAAATAGGCACATATTCTTGTTTTTTTTTTTTTTTTGTGGTGGGTACGTTAATTAAACCTGAATCTGAAACTACAATTAATGCAACAAAAGAGATTCTGGAAAAAATACCCACTGAAGACGCATGACCTAAAACTTTGAGGCTGATGACCCTTGTTGGGCATATTCAGCTCAAACTCAACCCTGCCAAGACTGAGTTGGTTCTTACAGGCCCCCACGACAATCCCTGGAACTCCTCTTTCTGGCCAACCGCACTTGGCCCTCCCCCTTCCCCTGTTGACTCTGTCAAGAGTTTAGGCGTTACCATCTGCAAGGACCTTTCCAAGAGGGCCCAAATCAACTCAGTAATATCCGTCTGCTTCTACCACATGCGCCGCATCCGCAAAATTTGCAGACTTCTCTTCCAAGAAGCCCTTGTGCAGGTCACCCTGGGACTAGTTATATCTCGCATCGACTATGTGGGCATTCCAGCATATGAACTACAACGTCTTCAACTCATTCAGAATCAGGCATCCAGGTTGATCTATGGTCTGCCAAAATTTAGCCACACCAAACCTCTCCTTAAGAAGCTTCATTGGCTCCCAGTTGCCCAGCGCAGCCTCTTCAAATTCGGGTGCCTGATCCATCAAGCCCTTTCCTCTCAAGGACCCTCTTTCATCTCCTCTCTTCTACACCGATATGTTCCTCAACGTGCTCTTCGCTCCTCCGATTCCAATCTTCTTACTCCCTGCTCCTTCAGACGTAAGAAACATGGAGGCCTGAGATTTTCCACCCAGGCTCCCCTTATCTGGAATTCTCTTCCCTCTGCACTCCGCCTCATCCCCTCTTACACCCTCTTCAGAAAGTCACTCAAAACTTGGCTCTTCTCGTTGGCTCACAACTAGTTTCACCCTGCTTTGCACCGCTCAGCCCACCCATTTCAGCGCCAAGAAACCGTAGGTGAACGTGCGCTCTACAAATTCTATTTATCATATCATATCATATCATATTCTTCACCATGCAGTAAGTTGGTTCATGTTTTCATAACAGGTAAGTCAATTTTTGGTGTTGAATCAACGTTTTATGATGGAGAACTTTGAGTGCTTTTACAACCTTGCAAAAAAACTTTATTAATGACATTAAAGTGCCACATGTTTCAAAACATGTGAAGACTGAAGGGCATATTTACAACAGAATGGTGGAGCGCGGTGTTACGCCACAATTAGTAATGCCATGCTCCGACATTCTTAAAAACACAGGGATGTTCCATATTTAAAATAATTCGGCGCACCCCTGTGTTTCCTCTAGTGCTAAATTTAGCTTCCTAGGGCTAACGCAGGCAGCCGTGCACCATAGTTCAAAGGTTCCTGCGTTTCAGGGAATAATTGTTCATGTGCAGGAAGGTGTCCCTTCCTGCATACAAAGAATCACTAACGGTGAATGCAGCACATATAGAAACAGCAAAAAAGAGGAGAAATTAATCATTTCTCCTCGTTGGGCCAGTTTAGGACCAGGTTTTCCCTGCTATTATTTTTAGCGCTGCCCCATATTTATGCCAGCCTTGTAAATAGAGTGCAGTGTCGGGCGTGGGGTGGCAACATGACAGTGAAGAAGTTAGTTCCCTAGCTCTCTCCTTATTGGGTCTCTGGAGACCTTGAAATCCTGTCTAATCCTGCCAAAAAACAGTGATCCTCGAAGACACAATACAAGGGCAGCCCAACTGTAAAATAAGGGACCTTCATGACTCTGATGTGTGAAAATGTGGGACCTCAAAATAATCGAGGCCCGCGTCTTGCTCCGGAAGTGACACAGGCCTAACAGCCCGCTGCCCTGTAGGCTCTTGGACATCGAGCGAGCATAAGCTAGGAACTCACCGGGAGCGGCTGCAGCTGGATCGATCCCAGAGGGAACTGCAAGGAATCAACTCAGTTGAGCAGGGCTGAGCCAGCAGCAGAGAACCAACGCATGGAGGCCGGAGATCACATCTGGTCCCAGCAAGATCCCCAGCAGGCAGGGGAGAGGGTGACCTGAGAGCTCTCTCTCTCCCGAGTTTAATCAACGGCTGTGAGGTCAGCGGGCCTGTAGAAGGGCTGTTACAGTCAGCAGAAGCAGGAGACGAGAGGCGGTGAGGCCTTTCTAGTATCCTGTTCCAAGACAAGCCGGCAAATCAGAGACTGCAGATAAGAGAAGCAGCATACCTAGTGCGGCCAGGTGAGTGCCTTCACTGCCAGCAGGGTCGAAACAGTTGGGGAAACAAGCGGAGTCCCAGGGAGGAGGGCACTTCCTCATAGAGCATTAAAGCCCATCAGAAGCAGGGAAGTAAAAAACCAGGAGGATAAGAGGAATAAAACAGAGCAACAAAAAAAAACAGATTATCACCAAGTTTTTGGGCATCACTCAAATGTAATACAGTCAATTCAGGTTTCGGATAAATGATAACCCCACTTCCTCCCTTGTCAACTATATCAACACAAAGATACACGGTTGGGGCGAGATCGGACTACTGTCGGAAGAAGAGTGCAGATACTTGAGGGTCAAAAATCCTTTGGCTCCTTGTATCTACATCCTTCCGAAAATTCACAAAGGGGGGGATTTTCCCCCCGGATGCCCTATTATATCAGGGATCGACTCCCCCACCGAACGACTATCTCAGTATGTAGATGGCTTCTTACAACCCTTTGTGACTAACTTACCAGAGTATATACAAGATTCCGGTGACATCCTGGGAAAATTTGATGGATTGATATGGTCAGATGACCTAATTTTCGTCACCATGGATGTGACTGGGTTGTATACCTGCATCCTGAAACATTTTGGACATATGGCAGTGAGTTCCTTTCTTGCGACACAAACCGCAGACCATTTCGAACACAACAAAATGTTGCTGGAAATGATTGATATTATCTTATCAAGGAACTTTTTCTTACATTGTGGCATGTGGTACCACCAGACCCAGGGGACCGCAATGGGATGCAGATTTGCTCCTTCGTATGCGGGACTCTTCATGGGTTGGTGGGAGAAGGAACATGCTTGGGGTAAATATGCCTCCCCCTGGATGGACATGATTGTCTTCTGGGGGAGGTATATTGACGACATTATCATTATATGTAAAGGGACCCCTGACCAACTCATGGACTACCACAGATACCTAAATGATAACCCACATAATGTTCATCTGACCATCAAATACATTACGGAAAGTATTGAATTTTTGGATATTCTGTTTCATATCAATGAGGGTAAAATACAGAGTGCACTCTATCGTAAAACAACAGCCTGCAATAGTACATTGCATGCTTCGAGTGCACACCCCAGCTCTGTCATCAAGAATATACCCTTTGGTGAGATGGTGCGGGTACGCCGCATCTGTAGTACAGACGATACTTTTAGGGCAAATATTAATGGTGTTGAAGAAAGGTTCAGAGAAAGGGGTTACAATGATGACATTTTGACAAATGCAGATATGAGAATACAAAAGGTAACTAGACAGAGTACGTTGGACAGGGGCAGATACTCCAAACGACAAAAGAAGGAAACTGCTACATTGACAATCACAACACAATACACCAATAACAGCACAAATCTGTTTAGGATTTTGAAAAAACATTGGGCGCTATTGTATGAAACGCCTAACTTGAGGGACTTGGTCACACCAACACCCAAGGTCACATTTAGAAGGGGCAAAACCTTACGAAATTTTCTGTGCCCCAGTTATCCTCGTAAGAAAGTGACCAAAACTTGGTTTCCGGGTGCACTTGATGGATTTTATACATGCACCGGATGCAATATGTGTCCTTATGGCAAGAACAAGACCAAGTCCTTCAGGTATAATACTTCAAAGGAATATGATATAAGGCATTACATAAATTGTAATACAACTCATGTAATTTATGTAATAGGTTGTGGATGCAATAAGATTTATGTGGGGAGTACTGTCTGGTCGTTGAAACTTAGAATACAGGAACATGTTAGAGCATTGAAAAAGTTTGACTTGAAATACCCTATGACCTATCATATGCGGGAGAATCACGTGAACGATAATAAAATATGGTTGCACGGCATCGACCACATTCCCCCAAATCCACGAGGGGGTGATAGGGAACTCACCCTCAGAAAAAGAGAAGCCATGTGGATTTGCCGTCTTAAGTGCATAGAAATGGGTCATAATACCGATGATGAGATGCACCATTTTCTGTAACCAAGTATGATGATTATTTGTTATTCACTCTTGTAGAGCTGCAAATGTACCATCCCTCTTTAAGAGCATGAAGATAACCTGTAACCTTATTTTTTTCTCAGTTGTTAACGCACCAACATCCCTTTGGGAGATCCCGTTCAGTTTTTATGTGGGGAGATGCCAGATGCCACATTCTGCCTGTTTCAGGTATCAATCATCAAGGGGCATATTGGTATACCTCTATGCCCAAGCACATTGCATTGGGCTCAATGCAATTTTGCTCAGTGTTTTAATCCTTGTTCATTATTCTTTTCGGTATGTATTTTACATTATATGACTATTTCCTGTTTTTTCCTTGAACCCTCAACTCCACTTCATCCTCTTTCTTCCTTTCTTGAGATAAAATAATTTTGTTTATGAGAATTTTTCGTTCATTAGTTGCACATTGAGAGCTATCCGAATTACATGTTCCCATTGGCACGTGATGTATATATACTACCGCTATAGGGATATAGCACACAATGGATCTTTGAAATATTTTCTTTTTAATGTTGTTCCCGAATTGGTTGTTGTTTGTGTTGTCCTACGGATAATTGTTTTTGTGCGTCTATGCATTTCTGTAGTGTTTTCGTATATCGTTTATCTATTTTCAGTCACACTGGACATGTTCCAATATGGCCGCTCCGCACGCACTCTGGATCATGTTTTGCTTCACACGGTACGCGCGGGTTATGACGCAAGAATACGCGCGGGCGGAACACAAAAATATGGCGGTTCCGCCCAGGACGTTTGACACGCGATTCAAACAGGTCCCGGACTGAGAGGCAGATCGGTGCATGGGTTTATATGACCCTGTTGCAGTGGTAAGCGTATAGATATTTTCTTCCCTGGGTGTATACACCCTTGTAGAAACCCACGCTTCTTATCACTGCTTCTAAAAATATCTTCTTGGGCTTACTCTGGGTTCCAAGTTCTGCGGGAGGGTATTTGTGTTTTATATTTGCCATTTGCTGAGTTTTTTCGAACTAACACGGCGTCCCTGGGTTTGATAGTTCCACTACGGTCGTTACTTTTTTCTGAGACATACGTAGGATGAGTTTAGGTTTTTGAGCCTGGGTGCACTAATATGTGTGCTTCTTTATTATGTCTAGGTTGTGATTAATATCACGAATCTTGACGATTATCACGAATTTTGACCATACTGTGTTGGATTAGTATTTGGAATACTAAGAAGAATATATACCTACAGATTTTAAGACCTTGAACAAGGTAGGGTTGCTTTGGTTTTAATTATATCATTGCGTTAGTTCTATGTACTCGTTTGCAATAATATGAAATTGTGCTAAGTGTTTTACACGAGTTTGAAATTGCCTATTCTGGTTATTTATAGGCTTTCTACTGTAATAATAATTGATGTGGGACTATCATATCCTTTTTTCTAATCCCTTGAAGAATTGATTAATCGACAATTGAAGGGAGAGACAAATTTATCCAGGTAGGATAGGAAGACGGGGACAAAACGAAGAACCCCACTCACATCAGGCAATAAATGTAGGACTGGAGGACACCCAGAGGGAGGCATAAAATAGAAATGGGGGAAAAAAAGAGGAGAACCAGAAAGAAGATAGAGAACAGACCCATGATCGACAGTGAACCTGGGCAAGACGGACCAGGGCACACAGCAGACGGACCAGAGCACGTATTAAGTACAGTAGCAGGTTATAACCTGCAAACACTTGTGTGCACTAGAGATATAAGCCTGATAACATTGTGGCATCATCAAAAAAATGCAGCACCCTACACGCTGGCAGTGGTCGCAATAACATGGGCAAGGACAGAGCAGAGCGGTCCCAGGTGACCAACAATATCTCTCAATACACTACCCACAGGTAGCCCTTGCTCAGACTGACAAGGCAGATGGGCCCGCTGGAAGAGGGGGAACTAAAGGGGCCCCAACTTCAGAGCTGTCCAGGTCAGAGCTCCTTGCAGCCATACAGGGGTCCCGCCCAGCACTAGAATGTCAGATAGAAACAGTCTGTCTTCTGAAGGCTGACCTACGTAAAGTCTCAGACAAGATTGTGAGTGTGGAATCGAATATTGAGGCACTTCAAGGACAGGTCATCACACTAAAACGAAAGGTAGTCACAATGTCCACCACAATGTCCACCACAACGGTGGCGCTGCACAGGAGGGTGGAAGATGCAGATGGCTGTTCTTGCCTGAGCAATATCAGGGTGCTGGGTTTCCCGGAAAGGGTTAAGGGAAGGTCCACCGAACAGGTCCTTGAGGACTGGATCCGAAAGGCCCTGCAACGAAGAGGACTCTCTGAGATGTTTATCATTGAAAGAGCACACAGAGCCCTGGTCCCTCCGCCACCACTGGTGGCCCCCTCAAGAATGATTATTGCAGTGATCCTTAACTATAGGGACAGGGACTGTATCCTGAGAGAGGCATGGGAACAGGAAACACCACGGTTAGAAAACTGCAGTATCAGCATCTACACAAAATTGGTTCAGGAACAACGCAAGTCTTTCCTGGCCGTTAAGCAACAACTCTGGTGTCTGGGACTCAGATATCAGCCTTTGCACCCTGCAAAACTAAAGGTACTGTATAAGGATAAAACCCATTTTTAGAAACTCCGCAGGAGGCCTGGGAGTGGCTCGAGATCAGAGACACTGGCGAAACGCAAAATGGGGGCCCTACTGGCCGTGCAGCATGGGGCAGACGCTCTCAGAGACCGCCTGTGACAAGGGTTGTTAGACCCATACCTGTGAACCAATCCTTTGGAACACTTGAGAGAATTCATAGTGCAGAGGATGGTACAATGCAATTGTCCAGACTGGGATCCCCTGGGGCAAATTCTGCAGTGGCGCCTGGTGGAGACTCCATGTCAGGAGCACCAAGCCCTACAGCTGATATGTTTCCTGATACAGTTATGAATGAGGAGGGAAGCGAATAAGGGTGAAAAAAAACCCTCGACAATGTAGAGAAAGATCTGGTAAACTGGGGAAGGGGGGTACTCGAGACATTGAGCGATTGATACATATGCTTCCTGCATTTGCACTGTAATGATATTGAATGAGGGGACATGGAAAGGTCCACATGTACAATGAGGGGTTGGGGGGTTTGATTTGATGTAGAGTCACAAGAAAAGGAGAAAACACTCATGGGGGAAATGCAAGGGACCCGAGGGTACGGGAGAGAGCACAGTTTGTGGGATTTTTTATTTTTGTTGTTGCCGGTCCAGGTAGGGCCAGTGGGGAAGTTGTGCAAGTCTTTACACAACAGTGGGTGTGCTGACGTAGGCTGATGTTGTTCCTATGGCTGTCCGTGGGAGGGTTGGAAATAGTGAGTTCTGAGTTAATTGATTATATTTACATGGTTGATGAGCTGTTTGTGAAGGGAAATAGCCATCCGTCAGCCCAGGATTGTGCGGGGACCCAAAAAACTCTACAGTACATAATGGAGGTCTTTAACAAATATAAACTGACCACTTGGAATGTATCAGGACTTGACACAACCAGTAAGAGATACAGGGTCTTGTCATTCTTTAAAAGACATAAAAACCACTATAGCATGTCTCCAGGAAACATATCTGACAGATGTTGAAGCAGCAAAACTAGCAAAGAAATGAAGTGGACAGTTATACCACACCACTTACTCATCCTTCTCTAGGGGGTTGTTGATCTGGGTGGCCCTGGAGGTTCCATTTGCGATGAAATATATGGAAGCTGACATGTAGGGCAGATAAATACTTATTCAAGGCACACTTGATGGGCGAGAGTTAGTAATCCTGAATTCCTATGGCCCGAATATAGATGATGCAAACTTTGAGAGATGTAATGTCCCCTACATTGGAAATAGACACACTTTGGGTGGGGGACTTCATTTTCATAATAGATGGTAGACTGGATCGCCACCCGCCTCGTCAATGCACTAAGCAAAGAATGACAGCGAGCTTGTCAGAAGTGATGTCGCAAATGGGGCTAGAGATACTTGGCATGATACACTCCCTGGGAAACAAGAGTACACGGGCTATTTGGCCACACATGGGGCCTCATTTATGAGGCCGTACGTCACTTTTACGCCGCCGGTGCGTCACTTTTTGTGACGCACCAGCAACGTAAAAAATGTGCCTTGTTGCACCATATTTACAAAGTGACGCATCTAGGTAGATGCGTCACTTTGTAAACCCATGGGCTACAATATACCTACGCCAGGTATAATGTATGCAGGAGGGGCGTTCTGACGCAAGAAAGAGTCATAGAAGTGACGCAGTGAAATCTATAAGATTTCACTGCGCCACTTCTAAGACACAAATGCGTCAATTTCTTACGCCTGCCTCACAGCAGGCGTAAGACTGACGCAGGCCCTTTCACATGGGGCAAGCCACACATTGCTGGAGTTGCGTCACTTTTCTGACACACTCCAACAATGCGCCACTTTTGAGCTTACAGATATGTCAGAAATACTGACGTATCTGTAACTCCTTGCGACATGATGCGTCATATAAAAAATATGACGCATCAATCATGCCGCAAGAAGTGCGCACTGAGAAGTGACGCATCGCTGCTTTCACGCAGCGATGCGTCATTTCTCATAAATGAGGGCCATGGAACCTACAGCAGGCTAGATCTTCTCCTGACACCTCGCCATACGGCTCTGAAGGTGTAGGGGGTTAAACACCCGTCAAAATACCTGTCTGACCATGCACCAGTGATATACGATTTTAAGTGAGGGAAGGGGAGCAGAAGCCTCCATTCATGGAAGTTCCCCCAGGAAATCTTGCAGGATCCCATGGGGAAAGATGACATTGCCAAAGCACTAGGGGACTACCTTGAATTAAACTGGAATATGGCAGTAAGCTGGGCAACAGAATGGGACTCTCTTAAAACTGTCCTTAGAGGCCAATGCGTGAGTCTCACATGCGGAGTGCGATGCATACTGCATGAGACGCTCATAGAGAAGGAGCTTTACTTAGCAGCCCAACAAGGAGAGACGGAGTATGAAGAAAGACAGGACCTCAGTCTGATATAGTGTAAGTGTTTAGGGGGTCATCTTGAACAGGCACACGCAACACCGGGAGATCCCACCCCAGAACAACTAGACAAGTACTTCAGATATCTCTTGATCCCACAACTGAGGTAGGAGGGGAGGCGAATCCTGGATGAACCTCTGCTAGTGGAGAAGATACAGATGGCCATTAAGTTGCTTCCATCTGGGAAGGCACCAGGTAACGACGTATTCAGAGTGGAATTTTATCAGACATTCTCAGCATTGGTGGCATCTCGCCTCCAGGAGGTTTATGCAGAGGTCCTAGAAAGAAAGGCCCTGCCCCCACATTTTGAGATGGTATTATAGCAATGATTCCAAAGCTGGGTGCGCAACCATTGATTCGGCCTTCTACTGCCCAATCACATTGATAAACCTAGACATGCAAATTTTGTGCAGGACGTTGGCCCAAAGGTTAGGTCCGGAGATGGGTGTTCATACCTGGTGAAAACACCACGCTGAACATCAGGAGGCTCATGCATGTAATTCATGAAGTGGTGGATAGCGTTCAAGATCTGGTCTTGGTATTCATAGACATAGCTAAGGCATTTGACACAGTAAATTGATGTTATCAACAGGCAGTTTGGACAAGAGTTGGGTTTGGACCCCGATTCTGAACATAGGTAAAGCTACTTTATACCAAACCTTCTGCCAGGATCAGTCTGGGAAGATTAATCCCTTCACCTTTTGGGGTGCATAGAGGCACCAGACAGGGGTGCCCATTGTCGCCCCTGCTGTTTGCACTGGCATTGGAACCATTGGCAATCAGAGTTAGGAAGGAAATTAGTTGCTACGGGATACGAATTGGAGGAAAAGAGCATCTGATTTCTCTATACACTGATAACACTTTGTTTTACCTGATGGCGCCGGCAGTCTCTCTACTACACTTTTTGAAGCATTTTAAAACCTTCGGGGACATTTCCGGTTTGCATATAAATATGGCCAAGTCCTTGATCTTCCCACTTGGTGCCCTGTGCCATTGGGGCTCCCTCAAGCTTCCCTCGATGCCATTACGCTGGGAAACGGGCCATACCTGAATACCTGGGTATCATACCTGGGTGTCAAAGTCACGCACATCGCTCAAACAAGGAAGCAATGCAATATCGACAGAGTGACCAAGGGATAACCTTCTGGAATGCACTCCCTTTGTTACTCATGGGGCTAAAAAGGTGTTTCTGCCCCAATTACTTGATGCCCTTCAGTATTCACTGGACATACTCCCACAGTCAGTGTTTAAAAGGCTTCACTACCTGCTAATGAAGTTGGTGTGGATGGATGGCATAAACAAGGGATGCATAGAGGTACTGCAATGGCCACAGGAAGCGGGAGGGTTGGCGCTTCCCAATATGGAACTCTAATACTTAGCATACCAGCTACAACTACAGCACAATGGCTCACTAAGGAAAACAATCGGGAGAAAGAATTCCTGATGGATGACTCGAGGGAAAAAACCTTTCCCTAGCTATTACATGGGGAGGGAGGGTTCAGGGAAAGGCCCTTACTTGATTAAACATACAGGGGTACTCTACGAAAGAGCGGTGTGGGTGGTACTGAGACACGCCCCTTTTGCCCATGTTTTAGGACCTCCCAGCGTTTCTTCACCTGGCAGTAGAGGTGGATGTAACTGGCTGGAAAGAGGGGGGATGCCTGACGTTAGCAGACCTTTTGCCAAATGACATGCTGATCTCCTTTGAGGCGGCGCAGGAAGATTTTGCGGTAGGCCAGGGTCAATTAATTCTCTACGCAAGTATTGTTAATATAGTCCGAGACAATTGGCCTACATGCCCTGCTGCCCCAGAATCCTTAGACCTACTGGTGTTTGGGGGAGGAAGACACTTGATATCCCACTTGTACAATGCTATGATTATGGACATACCCAGCCCACAACCAAGACTGAGGGTGCCTGGGAGGAAGACCTGGGAGCACCAATGATGGATACAGGATGGAAAGAAGCCTGCAACTTAGTTAAAAAGGGCTCATGTAATGCATGATTTAAACTAGCCCATTTCAACTTTCTACACCGCATATACCCCACAAAACTGAATACATGCCCACGATATCAAACATCTCCAGCAGCATTTCTACACCTGGCTTGGGTATGGCCTGCAGTAAACATTTACTGGGGCCAGGTGGTTGAGATGCTACAGAAACTGGGGGGAGTGATACTAAGGCCAGAACCTACTGCTTCACTACTGGGTATACTTAAACAATGCAAGGGATGGAAAATGCAATGGTGATTCACACAACTGGCACTACTACTAGGGAATAGACGAGTAGCTAGGACTTGGATGGGCATTTGGGGACCCAACCTACAAAGATGGGGCAAAGATGTGGAAGAATGAGCTGTGGCATAAGATGTCAGGCTACGAGAGTGTAGGGTAGATGAACATGCAAATGAAGATTTGGCGACACTGAGAGATTCCAAAGCAGCGCTGAGAGGGCAGCATTCAGGGAATTTAGGCTCTGATTAACAGGGATGTGCCGTGCCTATGAAAAGTCTCAAGGCTAGGTACGAAGCAACCTCCTATACTGACCGTATGCAGTATATGACCTGTAATACTGGGGTCTATAGAAGAATGGAATGTATTACTAGAAACTGCACTGGGAAAGGGTGGAATGGCTATAAAGTTTGTTGCATGTTTGTAATGTTATATCTAAACAAAGAGAGTTAGGGAACTTCTTTATCTCCACTCTTATCCCCAGGAGTATGCAATAAACAACAAGAGAGTGAAGTCAGAATGTCAAGGGCTATAAACAGGAATCACTTATGTTTTTAAGAAGGGTACTCACTCACCAACCTAGGGGCCAATTAGGATGGCGGACGGATTGCGGGAGAGTCCGCGGCAGACGGCAAGACCATCTGCCACTTTTCCGCCGCTCGCCTGCGCTACTGGCGGAAAAAGTGCTTACATATGGTGGCGGTGTCTGCGGGACACCGCCACCCATATTACGATGCTGGCGGCCCTATGCCTTTCCACGGTGGTATTGCCGCCGTGGAAAGGCATACGGTCTTTATTTGGACGCCCGTTGCAGGCCCCCCGGGAGAATGGGGGCTGGGGGTGCAGATGAGGGGTACCTATGTTACCCCCCAGCGTTTCAAAGTACAACATGGCATGCACCGCACGGTGCCTGTCATGTTGTGCTTTGAAACACACAACATGCATTTTTAGCATTGCGGCTGACGGTGCTTTCGCCGTAGTGTTAAAAATGTGGTGCATCCTAATTCGACGCACAGGACTTCCGCCCCTGTGGCGGACGGTCCCTTCCTACGACATGATGGCGGATGGACAAAGTCCATCCGCCATCCTAATCGGCCCCCTAGTTTGGTGACATGCTTCATCATAGGACCCCCACCAGAGAGGCCGAATGCCTCTTTGGTGTTCTTAAATGCTTGATTACAGTGGAGCAGGTTTTTTGTGTGTTGAGTGCAAGTGATGGTGCAGTAATTGATGTTAAAATAGTCTTTACCATTCCAAAAAAATAAAATTTAATGGTAGGGTAGTAAGACTAGATTAAAAAGTGTGAGGTGGACGTTGTGACTGAATACATTGATCAGCCACATCCATAGCACTAAATATGTATTAAACTAATGTGAAACTGAAAAAATAAACACATTCTATAAAAAATAGGGTACAGTGTCAAAAAGCAGTGGGTGTTGTGGCAAAACACCTACTGCAACACCCATTGCCCACCCCTTTCATGCTAAGTGCTGCGTGAAAGGGGCATTAAGCCACGTTAAGTGGCTTAACGCCACTTTGCAAATTCGGCGAAGGGCTTATCGCCACCAGATCGTCATAAAAGCAACATTCTGGGGAGATAAGCCTTTATAAATATGCTCCTTGATGTCTTTGGCGATAATTGTTGATAAGAAGCTTAGGATGTACTGCAGAAGAACAAAGACAACAAAATATTACCAGATTCATGTTGTTTTCTAAACATCTTTAACAAAAACATCCTTCCATTGGGTGTGACTTCCTATTGCTAATACCAATAAGGTTGCACTTTTTATATTTGGGACACAACATTTTTGTCGGATGATATTTATTGCATAATTTTCTGATATCAAACCACAGCTAGTTATGTTGAAGTGGAAGAGTAAACAGAAGATTAATGACTTGTGTGGCTGAATGAGCGATCTTATTTAGCTGTAATGGAAAATCTATATGTAAAATGTAATAATGCCCTAGGAAATGGTCATGAATTATGGGATTATTCAGGCTTTTATGCAATTGATTGAATAATATTGAGTTTAGTCATCCTTTCAGGCATTATTGATTGCTATTTCCTTTCCTCCTGAATTACAGTATATTGCATAGACCCTTTATTTGTGATTTTAGGTAATGGGAACGTATTATTTCCTTACTTTGTCTTTGCAAGAGTTTGTTTTTTCTTGTTATTGTAATATAGGCTTTTGCAACTTTCTTGTATTGCTCACATTAAAAGACTTAAACCTTAAAAAGTGTGGTTTACTCCAGATCTACATGTCATTTAGTAATGGTTCTGAGGTAAACCTCACCTACTCACCAAAATAATTTTTCCAAACCAGGCCTATGACGAAGAGAAGGTAAATACAGAGTTTGGCATAAATATCAATAATGTGGTTCCCACTTTTGTGTTATAGTTAGTGCTGGGCGTACCTCGCCTAATTCCATGTAGTGTAATCATGTGGAATTACCTACGAATTCTGCAAGAGTACGCTTGAAATATGCAAGAAGAGTAATTCTGGGGCATATTATCAACAAATATCGATATGTATCGCTAAGTAGGGTTAGCGGCAATTTTTTTATCGCCGCGCATCACGTGATTTTATCGCTGAGATAACGTGCTGTTAGCAACGTTTATCTCAAAAGCGATAAAATTCCCGGCGATAGCGGCAAAATCCGTGAATATCGCTGAGAATACAGCGATATTCACGCATTATCGCTAACAGGTTCTTAGCCATTATATCCACCTCCCATTGGATACAATGGCTAAGAACCTGTCTGAGCAGGTGTAAGTTTTTGGAGATATTCACGCTTAGCGCGAATATTTCCATCGCTACGCCTGTGTTGGTAATAGGCGATAGCGATGTTAGCGACTGCTTTCAGTCGCTAACAGGTTGGGTACGCCCACTTTGTATGTCATTAGCGATAAATTTCGCTGACATACAAAGCGTGCCCCAAACCGCTCGCTATCACCTACAAGCTGTCGCTAACTGATGTTAGCGACAGCTTGCTAATAGGGCAATAGTATTTTCGCCGCTTAGCGACTGAAAACGGCTGCTAAAGTGGTGAAAATTGCCTATCGCCCCCCTTGATAATATGCCCCTCTGTGTTTTGCGCTATTTTTATCACCCTCATGTCTAAGGATGCATTTTGCTTTAAGAAGCAGTGCTAAACGCATCCGAATACAAATAAAGAGCATGAGCTGACTTGGTGTAGGTTTTTCCCTGAAAATTACTCTTCATTACGTAAACAGGAGTAATTGCGTAATTATCGGCAATTATGCATCTTAGAATAATGGGGCATTACCGAAGTTACTCTGATTACGCAGGCGTAATCAAAATTCTGCCGAGGCCTAGTTATAGTGAGTGGTTGTATGACATTACATGTCGATATACACCAGCATTGATGAGGGACAAAGGACATTGCTGCAATATCGGTGTAAATGTGACCAATGGATAGCCATGGAGATAAAGCATATGATTAAGACTCATTTATTCGAAATGAGTCAAGCAACCCGTTTGACTGAATAAAGATTTTGTCACTGAGGATGGTGGATTGGGCTTACTTGTGCTCTTTGCAAAATGGAGTATGAATTTTGCTTGCGAATAGTGGTATCAAAGCAACCAAACAAGCCCCGGTCCAACAGGCTGGGTGTCCCAATTCATTGGAGTTCTTATGGTTACACAGTGAAACGGGATGCCTGCGGGCTAAATTGAGATGTGTGTAAGATGATTGTGGCTGGGCCGTCGCTGAGAAGCTGGCCAGCCCAGAAGATCTTAACAAACTCTAGCCAGGATTTGTAGGGGCACATTATACCCCTGCACGCAGAGCCCTTGCGAGTTTGAAGAAGGCAAAGCAGTTTCGAATCAATCAACAACCAGGTTTTACTATGTAGGCACAGTTTTAGATTAAGACATAATGCAGTGAACTCAGCTATACATGGTATTGATTCATTATAAAGGCAAGAATGAGACCATGTAATTATGTCCAAAATCTAATATTAAGAAAACGATTGAAGCATATGAAGATTGGGGTATGACATTGATGTGTACAATATTATTGTATTTTGGGTAATGTGGCCCTCAACACGTCGAAGTAGGAAAATAAATGTAGATTGTTTTGTACTTACCAAAGCAATATTTATGGACAAGAGTCACCAACTCCATTTAGTGTTTTTAATGATACATTGATGTAAACAAGGCACTTGCGAGGTGTTTATGGATCGAGTTTAAAATAGGGGTGGGCGGAATTTGCGTAATCGTGTTACGCAAACCTCCGCGAAACTGCGAAAAATCTCTGCGAACACACAGAAATTCCACGGTACAAGCTGAATTTCTTGTTCACGATGCTTTTTTACTGTTCACAATTGCTGTTTGCGTGCTCGGGGGTAAATATCTTGCGAACACGCATTTGAGAACGTGAACAAGCAAAACATTTTGGGAAGTCGCGGAACGCAGAATTTTGGGCAATTTCGCATTCTCCACGGAACGCGAAATTACCCAAATTCCCCAAATTCCACGAACGAAACGGAATTTGCCGCCAAGGCCTAGTTTAAAGTCTGTTTTTACACTCTATTGCTCTTTGTCCCTCATCGATGTCAGATATTGTTATAAATGAGACCAATGGATAGCCACGGAGATAAAGCGTAGGATTAAGATTCATCGAGTTGAAACTCGTCATGCAATCTGATTGCTTGAATAAAGATCTTGTCACTGAGGATGGTGGTTTGGGCTTTATTGTGCTCTTTGGATGATGCAGTATGACATTTGTTTGCAATATATGGTTAGCAACGCCACCAAACAAGCCCTTGTCCGAAAGGCTGGTTAAGCAGCTAAATTAAAACATAATGTCAACAACAGCAGACGCGCTTCGGGCAAGAGAAGCGGCAGCTGATGGATTATTTGTCAATCTTCCTGAGACTAACACAGTATTAAGTGGGAGTGAAACAACATCAAGCACTAACCACAATGTCAAAAGTTTATTAAAATCATTAGAAAAATTGCAACGAACAGAACTCATGAAATGGTGGGAGAAAAAAAAGCCTGGAGAAGTTCAAGGAGGTGGGTCGAGTACCTCGTGGTCTCAGAGTATTAATAGTGCCATCATTCGAAAAACCCAATCCATTAATGCTCAAGGAGTGGGCCAATAATAACCTTGGAAGCATCCATGAACATGGTGTCAATTTTAATCAAGTATGCTGAAATTGATATGCAAGAGATAATGAAAGAAATCGATAAACTGATTTTCACACTGGATGCTCATGATCAAAAGGAACTTATTAAAAAAGGCAGAGACGATATTTATTCCAGACATATGGCTTTTA
The DNA here is from genome assembly GCF_964261635.1 of Lissotriton helveticus. NCBI lineage: Eukaryota > Metazoa > Chordata > Amphibia > Caudata > Salamandridae > Lissotriton > Lissotriton helveticus. The sequence continues at coordinate 206,241,608 of NC_136062.1, forward strand.
TGGACCTCTCGTCAGCCTTCGACTGTGTCAATAGGGCCAAACTATGGGAGGCTATGAGAAACATGGGGGTGGAACAGACCTTGGTTAACTTCTTGGCGGATTTACACCAGGACACCCGAGCTAACGTGCGATACACCCAGGACCTGAAGGTGACCAGAGGATTCGGAGTACACCGGGGCGTAAGACAGGGTTGCATCCTGGCCCCATTCCTTTTTAATTTATACATCAATAACTTGGAAAACACTCTTTTAAAAACACGTGCTTTCTATCCCTATGTTGGACGTAAAGGGCTACCTGTTTTACTTTACGCGGTCGACGCCGTTTTGCTGGCAAGGACCGCAAAAGGGCTTCAACAGCTGCTTGATACCCTTTTTACCTTCATGAAATCCCGGGATCTCTCTATTAATAACTCTAAATCATTTGTTATGAATGTAGGTACAGCACACAACAAGGAGTTACCATTCTATGTAAATAGGGAGAAGATTCCCACGACAAAAACTTTTTCATATTTGGGGGTCCTGTTCGATAACCAACTGAAATGGGGCTCCGCTGTACAGAAGAAAAAAGGGGAGATAACACGGGCAAATGCGGCAATTTTTACCTTTGCGAGGAAAATGGGGACACGGCCAATTGCCGCTCTTTTAAAAGTATATCAGGCCAAGAGTATAGCAATAGGCTGTTACGGAAATGAGTTATGGGGGCATACAACTGCTAAAGACTTGGTGGTAGTAGAAAACAATTTCATGAAACAGCTCCTGGGGGTCCCTAGAGGAACTGCAAATTTCAAAGTGTATGAGGAGCTAGGCTCCCCTTATTTAGGCGACATCATCGCTCTTCGACCTTTAACATTCTGGCTGAAGTGCTGGCTAAATAAGGACCTTCCGCTAAACCATCAGCTCCTGAGAGAAGCATTAGTATACAAGAGAGGGGTCCCAGACAGAGAACTAATAGTTACAGTTTTGTACAAATATTACAAAGAAAACAGATAAATGAATGCAAAAAGATTTATTTCAAATTTGCATTGTTACCATTCATTGGTTGAAATTTCATCAACAATCTTAGTACATAATTTTCCATATATGTGCCCACATACACAACATGGAGGGGGGGGGGGTGAAGTGAGGGAAAGTGCCAAGATTAAAGAAGGAATAGGGAAATAGTCAGAATCATTCGTGATAGGGATTCATCAAAACTCAAAACCAATGTTCATGTGATTCCTTGATCCAAGGTCCACGGTATTGTGCTCTTATAGAGTCCAGAATTTGATTGGTGTAGACTACCTAGCTCGCCTTCAGCTGCTTTAGTCTAGCTTGGGGGTAGGAGTTGGTGAAGATATTAACGTCTATGTTTCGACCCACAAGACGCGTAGGATATTAGTCCTTACAACGGGGTCTTCTTCAGGACGGAATGGTTGTGGGTGGGCAACCTCCTAAAAAAACAGTTAAAAGATTATTTAGTACACAGCTACCTTGTTGATACATACAAGGCAGGTGGTTAGTTAAAAAAAGGGGAAGGGGGAGGACGTGTTGTCTTCTATCCACACAACATATAGAGTGTGGAACACTACAGTTGGAGATGACCTCCAGAGTCATTAAAGTATAGTGTGAACTCACCTATCACACAGAGGGAGATGAACCAAAAATAGATTGTTGATCCTGATGGTTCCCAGAACTTATGGTTTTATTCCTGAGTAGAGATCACAAAAGAAACCGTAATCATTAACAGGTCTTGCACAAAGGCCCAGAGCTTTTCTTTGACCTCTCTTAGGTTTGCTTAAACGTAAATACTACCAGCGGGGTTCTAACAGCTAGAATTACCAACCTACCCATTAGTAAACTGTTCCAGTATGGATGAGATACGCCAACCAGGTGCGTGTGTCTAAACTTGGAAAAGGAGTATAATTCAACCGAGGGGGCTTCGACGTCTTGTTCAACAACCTATTGTGAAGTATGATTCAGAAAATGAAAAAATCATACTGCATCTATATACACAGTAATGTCACCAATATGCTTTTATTACCGGGATATTAACGTGACCATAAACAACGACATACTTCACAATAGGTTGTTGAACAAGACGTCGAAGCCCCCTCGGTTGAATTATACTCCTTTTCCAAGTTTAGACACACGCACCTGGTTGGCGTATCTCATCCATACTGGAACAGTTTACTAATGGGTAGGTTGGTAATTCTAGCTGTTAGAACCCCGCTGGTAGTATTTACGTTTAAGCAAACCTAAGAGAGGTCAAAGAAAAGCTCTGGGCCTTTGTGCAAGACCTGTTAATGATTACGGTTTCTTTTGTGATCTCTACTCAGGAATAAAACCATAAGTTCTGGGAACCATCAGGATCAACAATCTATTTTTGGTTCATCTCCCTCTGTGTGATAGGTGAGTTCACACTATACTTTAATGACTCTGGAGGTCATCTCAAACTGTAGTGTTCCACACTCTATATGTTGTGTGGATAGAAGACAACACGTCCTCCCCCTTCCCCTTTTTTTAACTAACCACCTGCCTTGTATGTATCAACAAGGTAGCTGTGTACTAAATAATCTTTTAACTGTTTTTTTAGGAGGTTGCCCACCCACAACCATTCCGTCCTGAAGAAGACCCCGTTGTAAGGACTAATATCCTACGCGTCTTGTGGGTCGAAACATAGACGTTAATATCTTCACCAACTCCTACCCCCAAGCTAGACTAAAGCAGCTGAAGGGGAGCTAGGTGGTCTACACCAATCAAATTCTGGACTCTATAAGAGCACAATACCGTGGACCTTGGATCAAGGAATCACATGAACATTGGTTTTGAGTTTTGATGAATACCTATCACGAATGATTCTGAGTATTTCCCTATTCCTTCTTTAATCTTGGCACTTTCCCTCACTTCACCCCCCCCTCCATGTTGTGTATGTGGGCACATATATGGAAAATTATGTACTAAGATTGTTGATGAAATTTCAACCAATGAATGGTAACAATGCAAATTTGAAATAAATCTTTTTGCATTCATTTATCTGTTTTCTTTGTAATATTTGTACAAAACTGTAACTATTAGTTCTCTGTCTGGGACCCCTCTCTTGTACACTACTTAATCACCCAGGTCCCTTGACTTTACTGGGTCTAACCCTTTGTGTATACCACCCTGAGAGAAGCATTGACATGGGATAATATGTTAAAAATCCTGTGGCTAAAATATCTGAAAAAATGTTTCTCTGCACTGGGGCGTCCTGAACTTTTCTCACAGTAACTGATGTCGAGTCTGTGAAAAACACCTTCTCTCTTCTGCAGCTTCATCAGCGGGAGGAGGAGGAACTAAAGAAAAGCAGTAATAGAAATTATGTTGTCCTACAGACTACACTAAGCATGGAACCTTACTTGACTTGGCCAATGTCGAGTTACGATCCTTTCTTGTTAATTAGGTTCCGGCTGGACCTCTTTCATTTGCTGCTAGCTGTCCCGAAAGGCAGCCACCAAGGCTAAGTGCTACCCTCCTGCGGCTGCGACTGCGTGTCTCCGCAGGACTTGGTGCACTTTTTATTTTTTTGCCCTTTTTATGATGTTCCCCGGAGGGTTTTTCTTAAGCCTCTCCTCAAAAGACTGAATTTTATCCAGGTTAAACCCGCCCTTTGTTACCTACAGCTGCTAAATAATGAATGTACCTTATGTGTAATTAGTTTTTTAAAATTAGCCTTAAAATTTAGAGTCAGCATGGACGGTTAACGCCTGATATTGTTGTATATATTAACTGTGTTTTATATTTGGGTACAATGAGATTTTTAATCACTCAGTTTTTACGATGTCATTAAAATGTGCTTTTATGGTTGTTTTCTGTAAATAACCGAATAAAGATTTTCTGATCTGATCTGATTCCAGACTCAAAAAACATGAAGAAACCATTAAGACATGCAAGATCTGGAAATTCGCTAGGGACAAAACTGATTATGAAACGGGGAGAGTATTCACTTTCTCAAAAAAGTTTGATAATGCAAAGAGGCAAACTTTGGTCCCAAGAGCTACAATCAATACTGTTTCAGCTCAAGGCAATACAGATCCGTCAAATTCAGAGGCCAGCTCTGTGAGTAGTAATTATGAATCAGATGATAGCAGCTCAAATAATCAACTGGCCAAATTACCCACTGACTATACCCCATCAGAGGAATTGGGGTTTCTCATAGAAGATCGCCACCATACTCTGCACTCATGCAATCCTACGAGGAAAAACGGCGACACAACAACAGTAGGAGAAAACAAAGGAGAAAAATCCAAAGGCAGAGTCAGAGGAGGCAGGGGGAAGAAGTGGCCACCCGAAAAAGTGAACCTGAGACCCTAGACAGAACGGTGATCAACCTATCAAATGTGGAATTAACCACGGCAGAACTCCAGCTCCTATCTTTGTGTTTATCCTTCTATCTGGGCAATGATTTTAAATATCCCCAAACCCGTGTGGATGTTTTCAAATTTATCAGGAAACTGAAACTTCAGAAACATTTTAAACTCAACAAAGTGAACACATCTATGAACATACCTAAGCCTACTACTACTCTGGATGAACTTGTTCAAGTTTGTGATATTCCACTATTCTGCTCTCAGTATGTCCTCACTCAAGAAGAAAGTAACCCTACAACATGCACCCAAGAAGATCTGTCAGAACTAGGAATGCATTCTAATCTAAGCACTCCAACCCCCTTCAAACCACTGTCATCATTCATACCTATGATGCCTAAAGATGCAATTGACATTTTTAGCAACTGTGTCATAGAAGATCTCAAGCAACTCAACAGAACAGTATTGCAAAAAAAAAAAAAAAAAAAAAATATAAGGAAAAGCAATACTCCACATTTAGGAATAATGAGAATCTTGTGATCAACAAATCGGACAATGGAGGGAATATAGTTTTGTGGCCCCGAGAGCTTTACATGCAGGAAGCTGAAAAACATTTGAGGGACTCAGAATGCTACAAATAAGCTACGTTCAGCGATTTAAAACGTGTTAAAGAATCTGTGTTTAAAGAGCTGTCAGAGTGGAAAGAATGGGGCTTTTGAGCAAAAATGATTTTTTTTTTTTTTAAATGACTACCCCACTACCCTTGTACTTTATTTCATCTCAAAAGTACACAAAAATACCACCCCAGTACCAGGGAGGCCCATTATATCGACTCAGAAGGGGTTACTAGAACCAAGGTCTAAATATGTAAATTCTTTTCTTCATGGTGATGTAGAACTGTTACCTTCCTATATTCGTGACACTGGACACTTTTTATCTAAAATACAATCAGTAGAATGGAAACAAGATTATGTCTTGTTGGTCATGGATAGAAGTTCACTCTACACCAGTATTAGACATATAGATGGGGTAGCTGCTATCAAACACTATCTTTCCAAACGCTCTAGTGAATATTACCAACACAATGTAATGCTTCTTGACATGATCAATATATGTCTGACAACTTTTTCATCTTCAACAAAGAGGCGTATCAGCAGCTAGGTGGTGTGGCGATGGGGATGTGCTTTTCCCTCAGCTATGCCTGTCTACAAGTTGGCTGGAGGGACGAGCACGTCCTCAGAACCTCCCACAAAAAACTGTTTGATACACATGTAAAACAGTGGTGGCGTTTCATAGACGATGTTTGTGTCATCTGGGAAGGGACTGTAGAAATAGCTTATGAGTTTGTCAAACCCATTAACAACAATGATTTAAACTTGAGTTTTACAGCAAAAACTAGCAAGGAGAGAGTACAGTTTCTATATGTAGATATTTATATCAAAAACAATGCTATCCACACGAAATTACATATAAAGAGTACTGCAGACAATGCAGTGTTACACGCCAGTAGTTCACACCCTAGGCACCTGATTAAAAGCATCCCCTATGGGGAATTCTTGAGGATTAGACGCATCTGTAATTCAGAAGATGACCTTAAGAGCTGTCAAACTGAGGCTTTTCAGAGATTCATAAGTCAAGTATATAAAGAAAAGGATCTAAAGGTGGCCATGAACAAAGCTAACACTATAACAATTGGGGATGAAAACACTGAACACATAATAGGAGCCAGTAGCAACACTAATGAGTCTCCTAAAACTGATAACATAATAAGACTCATAACATCATATACTCAACAGGAGAAACTGTTCAGAAAGATAATCTACAAAAAATTGGCTCAATATTAAAACAGACCTTACTATGTCACAGATGATGCCAGAATTACCTAAAATTACTTTTAAACGAGCACCCTCTATGAGGGATACACTGGTCAAGCCTAGTCCAGAAGTGAAGGAAAATTCTAATTGGTTATCTAAAAGGACAGGCTATTTCAATGTAGTACATGCAGAGCTTGTAAATGTGGTAAAAATATGAATGAGATAACTACATAATCTGATCCCAACTCAGACAACTGGAGTCACACTACATTTTACCTCTAGATACTAAGATGCCCAATGGTCTGAATAATGGGGAAGAACTGCACTACTTTTTATGAATGTATAACTGTTTTTACCATCTCTCCTATATATGTAGCAAGTGCACTATTTTTGATCTATGTGTATATATATATATCTTATCTCAGCTTTTATCTTTCTTTTTAGCTCTCTGTTTTTTATCCCGTGGTTTTTAGTCCGCTTTTTAGACGGGGATCGTTCATGGGTTTTTATCTGGAGAAATCCGATTTTTACCTCTGATCTTACCAGTCTTTTAGCGGGACAGGAGCCGGGGATGTTTTATGTTTTTTTTTTAGAAAGATAATGTGTATGTTAATGGCTTTGTATAGTTTTTGATTTTTTCTTTTGACATGATTGAGCTGGGGTCATTGAGTTGCCCCAATGTAATGGTTTTTAGCACTTGTCAATGATGTAAAGAAGTCCGTACTAAATATCTTAGTAATATGACTTATATATGCCAGAACTACATTATACGAGACTATACACAATGTTTATTTATTTGAACTGGTATATAGGGGTTACATACGGAAATTTGGCATACTGGAAGGAATATATGCATTGCACCGACTTCTCTAATGAACTTTATTTTTATACCAACAGTTATGCTGTAACAATAACTGGTGAACATTTATAATTGTTCATTTGAATTCTTGCACTGGCACTTTATTGCACATATTTATTTATTTAATGCTATTTTTGCGAATTTTTTAATTCCCTTGAATAATATGTATTTTACTGGTATCTAAATGCAATATGGAGAAATGTTTCTTCTATTTCTATGCTTTGTTTGAAAAAAATAGCGGGCTGTTTGCAAATTGACTAAGTTTTTTCACCAATTTCACTGGTATTTAATGCGCAATGGCCCTGAGCACGTCATGTGATCAAGTCAGTTTTTCACTGACAAAACCCGTACTGCTGGGCACTGGTCATCTTAAGACGCTGCAGTTTGGAATGCAATAAACAGCACTTTGAAAACCTACACAACAGTGGTCCGTACCTGTGTCTTGGGAGATCCCAGGGGGAAGCAGGATTGTGGAATCTTATGTATATGTATATATATATAACCCTACCCTGCGGACCTCAGCGCCTTACAGATTGGGCGCTTCGAGGAGATGTGAGAGCCGATGTTGTGGGACGAAGACATTGCAGGTACTGTGTGTTGCCCCTCCACAGTACTCACTTGAGGACAGTATTTTATGCACAAGACCCACAAAGCACCCACTATGGAGAAGTTACGGACTACCTGACCCAGAAAGCATTGCAGCACGAAGTCCCAACAGGGCGGGGCAGAATAGTATATAGTCCACACAGCTGCTGGGTGTTGTGCATACAGCCAGTGATCAAGGGCGCAGAGCCCGAAACGCGTATGGCGCTTCTGTTGGAGGAGTACACGTGCTTTACCTGCTACCTACAATAAAGAAGGTTAATCTCCATCTGTGTTGGCGTTTCCATTGCAGGGCAACCTTTGCAGGGCAACCTGGTGTGTGGAACATTTAATTGCGGCGCGCCTCGCCGCGGAAACGCCCCGCCGCTACCCTGCGGACCTCAGCGCCTTACAGATTGGGCGCTTCGAGGAGATGTGAGAGCCGATGTTGTGGGACAAAGACATTGCAGGTACTGTGTTGTTGCCCCTCCACAGTACTCACTTGAGGACAGTATTTTATGCACAAGACCCACAAAGCACCCACTATGGAGAAGTTACGGACTACCTGACCCAGAAAGCATTGCAGCACGAAGTCCCAACAGGGCGGGGCAGAATAGTATATAGTCCACACAGCTGCTGGGTGTTGTGCATACAGCCAGTGATCAAGGGCGCAGATCCCGAAACGCGTATGGCGCTTCTGTTGGAGGAGTACACGTGCTTTACCTGCTACCTACAATAAAGAAGGCTAATCTCCATCTGTGTTGGCGTTTCCATTGCAGGGCAACCTTTGCAGGGCAACCTGGTGTGTGGAACATTTAATTGCGGCGCGCCTCGCCGCGGAAACGCCCCGCCGCTACCCTGCAGACCTCAGCACCTTACAGATTGGGCGCTTCGAGGAGATGTGAGAGCCGATGTTATGGGACAAAGACATTGCAGGTACTGTGTTGTTGCCCCTCCACAGTACTCACTTGAGGACAGTATTTTATGCACAAGACCCACAAAGCACCCACTATGGAGAAGTTACGGACTACCTGACCCAGAAAGCATTGCAGCACGAAGTCCCAACAGGGCGGGGCAGAATAGTATATAGTCCACACAGCTGCTGGGTGTTGTGCATACAGCCAGTGATCAAGGGGGCAGAGCCCGAAACGCGTATGGCGCTTCTGTTGGAGGAGTACACGTGCTTTACCTGCTACCTACAATAAAGAAGGCTAATCTCCATCTGTGTTGGCGTTTCCATTGCAGGGCAACCTTTGCAGGGCAACCTGGTGTGTGGAACATTTAATTGCGGCGCGCCTCGCCGCGGAAACGCCCCGCCGCTACCCTGCGGACCTCAGCACCTTACAGATTGGGCGCTTCGAGGAGATGTGAGAGCCGATGTTGTGGGACAAAGACATTGCAGGTACTGTGTTGTTGCCCCTCCTCAGTACTCACTTGAGGACAGTATTTTATGCACAAGACCCACAAAGCTCCCACTATGGAGAAGTTACGGACTACCTGACCCAGAAAGCATTGCAGCACGAAGTCCCAACAGGGCGGGGCAGAATAATATATAGTCCACACAGCTGCTGGGTGTTGTGCATACAGTCAGTGATCAAGGGCGCAGAGCCCGAAACGCGTATGGCGCTTCTGTTGGAGGAGTACATGTGCTTTACCTGCTACCTACAATAAAGAAGGCTAATCTCCATCTGTGTTGGCGTTTCCATTGCAGGGCAACCTTTGCAGGGCAACCTGGTGTGTGGAACATTTAATTGCGTCACGCCTCGCCGCGGAAACGCCCCGCCGCTACCCTGCGGACCTCAGCGCCTTACAGATTGGGCGCTTTGAGGAGATGTGAGAGCCGATGTTGTGGGACAAAGACATTGCAGGTACTGTGTTGTTGCCCCTCCACAGTACTCACTTGAGGACAGTATTTTATGCACAAGACCCACAAAGCACCCACTATGGAGAAGTTACGGACTACCTGACCCAGAAAGCATTGCAGCACGAAGTCCCAACAGGGCGGGGCAGAATAGTATATAGTCCACACAGCTGCTGGGTGTTGTGCATACAGCCAGTGATCAAGGGCGCAGAGCCCGAAACGCGTATGGCGCTTCTGTTGGAGGAGTACACGTGCTTTACCTGCTACCTACAATAAAGAAGGCTAATCTCCATCTGAGTTGGCGTTTCCATTGCAGGGCAACCTTTGCAGGGCAACCTGGTGTGTGGAACATTTAATTGCGGCGCGCCTCGCCGCGGAAACGCCCCGCCGCTACCCTGCGGACCTCAGCGCCTTACAGATTGGGCGCTTCAAGGAGATGTGAGAGCCGATGTTGTGGGACAAAGACATTGCAGGTACTGTGTTGTTGCCCCTCCTCAGTACTCACTTGAGGACAGTATTTTATGCACAAGACCCACAAAGCACCCACTATGGAGAAGTTACGGACTACCTGACCCAGAAAGCATTGCAGCACGAAGTCCCAACAGCGCGGGGCAGAATAGTATATAGTCCACACAGCTGCTGGGTGTTGTGCATACAGCCAGTGATCAAGGGCGCAGAGCCCGAAACGCGTATGGCGCTTCTGTTGGAGGAGTACATGTGCTTTACCTGCTACCTACAATAAAGAAGTCTAATCTCCATCTGTGTTGGCGTTTCCATTGCAGGGCAACCTTTGCAGGGCAACCTGGTGTGTGGAACATTTAATTGCGGCGCGCCTCGCCGCGGAAACGCCCCGCCGCTACCCTGCGGACCTCAGCGCCTTACAGATGGGGCGCTTTGAGGAGATGTGAGAGCCGATGTTGTGGGACAAAGACATTGCAGGTACTGTGTTGTTGCCCCTCCACAGTACTCACTTGAGGACAGTATTTTATGCACAAGACCCACAAAGCACCCACTATGGAGAAGTTACGGACTACCTGACCCAGAAAGCATTGCAGCACGAAGTCCCAACAGGGCGGGGCAGAACAGTATATAGTTCACACAGCTGCTGGGTGTTGTGCATACAGCCAGTGATCAAGGGCGCAGAGCCCGAAACGCGAATGGCGCTTCTGTTGGAGGAGTACACGTGCTTTACCTGCTACCTACAATAAAGAAGGCTAATCTCCATCTGTGTTGGCATTTCTATTGCAGGGCAACCTTTGCAGGGCAACCTGGTGTGTGGAACATTTAATTGCGGCGCTCCTCGCCGCGGAAACGCCCCGCCGCTACCCTGCGGACCTCAGCGCCTTACAGATTGGGCGCTTCGAGGAGTTGTGAGAGCCGATGTTGTGGGACAAAGACATTGCAGGTACTGTGTTGTTGCCCCTCCACAGTACTCACTTGAGGACAGTATTTTATGCACAAGACCCACAAAGCACCCACTATGGAGAAGTTACGGACTACCTGACCCAGAAAGCATTGCAGCACGAAGTCCCAACAGGGCGGGGCAGAATAGTATATAGTCCACACAGCTGCTGGGTGTTGTGCATACAGCCAGTGATCAAGGGCGCAGAGCCCGAAACGCGTATGGCGCTTCTGTTGGAGGAGTACACGTGCTTTACCTGCTACCTACAATAAAGAAGGCTAATCTCCATCTGTGTTGGCGTTTCCATTGCAGGGCAACCTTTGCAGGTCAACCTGGTGTGTGGAACATTTAATTGCGGCGCGCCTCGCCGCGGAAAAGCCCCGCCGCTACCCTGCGGACCTCAGCGCCTTACAGATTGGGCGCTTCGAGGAGATGTGAGAGCCGATGTTGTGGGACAAAGACATTGCAGGTACTGTGTTGTTGCCCCTCCACAGTACTCACTTGAGGACAGTATTTTATGCACAAGACCCACAAATCACCCACTATGGAGAAGTTATGGACTACCTGACCCAGAAAGCACTGCAGCACGAAGTCCCAACAGGGCGGGGCAGAATAGTATATAGTCCACACAGCTGCTGGGTGTTGTGCATACAGCCAGTGATCAAGGGCGCAGAGCCCGAAACGCCTATGGCGCTTCTGTTGGAGGAGTACACGTGCTTTACCTGCTACCTACAAAAAAGAAGGCTAATCTCCATCTGTGTTGGCGTTTCCATTGCAGGGCAACCTTTGCAGGGCAACCTGGTGTGTGGAACATATATATATATATACATATATTCACTGAAAAAACCATAGGTTATAGACCATATATAGTTAGGAATTAGCATTTAAAAAACCTTATTTTACTCACACAAAACCATTGAAATTCCATATATAGTTAGTTGCACTAACTATATATCGCGCACCCGCAATCCACTGCTGATGATGTCACATATTACATCATTCATGACATGGTCAGTGACATCACTGATGACATCACTGATGACATCTCAAATGACATCACTGATGACATGACTGATAACAACATCCAGTGATTTTTTGTTTCTGTAAAGTTTAAATATGTCTTACATATTCAAGATTGAGTGGATGTGTAAGTATCTGGACGAAGGATTTAGTAGGTGCATGACTAACTGTATGAGTGAGTGATTAAATGTGTCTCACTGAGTGCATGGGTTAGTGACTAAACTGTCTTAATTTGTGCATCATTATGTCTGTTGTTCTGTAAACTGCAGCATGTGTTGATCAGTAGCTATATGAGTAACTATATGGGTTATTGATTGATTGCCCAAGTATTTGCATGGGAGACTGAGTGTGTGTGTGGCTGGCTGGGAGGTGTGTGACTCTGTGCAGATCAATGTGTACTTGTATCAATGATTGTATAAGAGACTAAGTATGTGTTAGTATATGGTTGAAAACGTAAGGTGCTCTATGTTTAACTGTATAGATTAGAAAATGGAAGTGTGATTGATTCTTTACAGGACTGACTAGGTGTGTGAGTAACTCCATGGATGAGTGGCAGAGTGTGTGTGTCTGTATAGATGTATGAGTGCATATGATAGTGTTGTAAAGATGATTGATTGTATGTATGAATGATTGTATGGGTGAATGAGTGAATGTGTGTGTAGACGTAGGAATCAGTGAGTGCGTATGTAGTAACTAGTATTGGTGTGTCAATGGTTTCAAAAATTATACTCTGTATTTAACACTGAGTGTAACAGAGGTTATATTAAAATGTGAGGAGATGCATTGTATTGTCACATGAATGATATCATCAGTGATGTGGTCATTGATGTCAAATGAGATGTCATCAGTGATGTCATCCGTGATGTCATTTGAGATGTCATCAGTGATGTCATCAGTGATGTCACTGACCATGTCATGAATGATGTAATATGTCACATCATCAGCAGTGGATTGCGGGTGCGCGATATATAGTTAGTGCAACTAACTATATATGGAATTTCAATGGTTTTGTGTGAGTAAAATAAGGTTTTTTAAATGCTAATTCCTAACTATATATGATCTATAACCTATGGTTTTTTCAGTGAATTTTCAAGGTTTTGTAAATGCTAATTCCTAACTATATATGGTCTATAACCTATGGTTTTTTCAGTGAATTTCATTGGTTTTTTAAAAGCTAATATCTGTAGCTGTAAAATGTATTCTTCTTTAAATCCAAAAATATATTTTATATGTTTATTAATAATTTTTTTTTTAATTTTTTTTTGTTTCGCTCCCGGTTCGCGAACCGGGAAGCTTTCCGTTAGCTCAATTTGATGCCGCGACCCGGTCCGCGAACCGGTAAACGTTCCGTTAGCGCAACTGCCGCGTTAGAAATCAACATCGTGACGCGTCGCGGAAGCGTGACGTATCACGTTGTCGCGTAATGCGTCTTATGACGCGCTGCGTTAGCGCACCCGGAAGTGCTCCGGGGCGCAAACCGAGGCGCGAAGCGCAGCTCCCCGGAAGCGATCCGCGGCGCGTGGCGAAAGCGCGACGTATCGCATTGCCGCGTAATGCGTCTTATGACGCACCGCGTTAGCGCACCCGGAAGTGTTCCGGTGCGCGAACCGAGGCGCGAAGCGCAGCGACCCGGAAGCGATCCGGGGCGCGTTCCGCAGCGCGTAACATAAGCGTGAGAGGTCATGTGACTTGTTAATAAAACTTTTCATTGGTTCATTTAACTTTTGGTTTCATAATCATGTAAGGCTAGGTCAGGTGACCTAAAAATAACACTTTTCATTGGTTTAGACTTATTGTTTTTCCCAAATGATGAAAACCCCTCCTTCTTTCCTCACTCTGACTTTCATCATTGTGAGAGGAAGACCTTTATTCATAATAGAGCAATGGCTTCAGTACTTGCTTCAGCTGGTGCACCCCCACCACCACCTCCACCTCCTCATGGGAAGAGAGGACCACCTCCCCAGGTCATCACCAACACAGAGGAGGAAGAGGAAGAAATAGAGGAAGAGGAGAGAGAAGGACCACAGTTCTTGGAAGAGGTGCCCCGGGTTTCCCATAGGAAAGCCAGTTTCATTTGGCAGTTTTTTTCAATCCCTCCAGGGCAGAAGAAAGTGAATGCGAGGTATGTCACCTGCCTCATTTGCAAAGAGAAATTATCAAGAGGGACTGATAAAAAGTATAGCTATGGGAACTATACCATGCATAGGCACATGAACAGGTGGCATCCACTCAATTACAGCCGGGCGGAAATTCGTGACATGGAACAAAACCCAACAGCAACTCCTGTGGCCAGGTCAACTTCGTTAATTTCATTGACAGCAGCAGAGGCACGGGAAACCGTGCCAAACATCCAGGATAATTTTGGGCATATGAAATTTACTTGTCTGCACTGCGGTGCATTGATATCATGTGGCAACATGAGTATTAATTCCATCAACCTGGCTTATAGCAATCATAATTGCCCTAACCGCCCCACACAGTAATTTTTTTTTTGCTCCTGTTGAGCCCTTTTCAATGCCTGTTTTTTGTTGTTTCCCCCCAAAAAAAACCAAAAAAAATATAAAATTGTTCAAAAAATACAAAAAAAACAAAAAATGTTCAAAAAATAAAATAAAATATAAAACAACAAAAACATTAAAAAAAAAGTTCTTTTCAGAACTACCTCCCCTTTCAAAAAAAATTGCTAGAATGTTTAGCACTCTAGCAAGCTCTATTTCTTTTAGTTCGCTTCCCAGTTCGCTTCCCGGTTCGCGAACCGGGAGCGAACCAAAAAAATAAAAAAATAAAAAAAAAGAAGAGTAAGTATAAGGAAAGTAAACAGAGAGTGATGTTAAAAGAAAGACAGCTATAGGGAGTAAACCAGAGATACTGTTTAATAGATCTATTTACCGAAGAAAAGACGGAAGAGGGTATAATTGTGGAAAACAAAATAGATAAGGAAGTGAAAGAAAAAAAAGAGAGTAGAACAATAACAAAGAAGAGTTTCTTGGAGAATGTGAGTGAATGTTCAAAATAAGATTAAAACATGGGGAATAACAGAGAGAAAAAATAGAAAACAGAAAACAAAAAATAACAGAAAAAGATTAATTGAAACAGCAAAGAAATGTAAATAACATAGAGCCATATCATCAACATAGGCAATAAAAGTTTTGCAGCTTTTATCGGCAGAAATATGTCACCAAAGCCGCTAAAACCACTTTTGCACCAGTTTCTGCCAATAAAAACAGCAATAATTTTATTGGCTGTGTTCATAATATGCCCCTTAGTGTGCTTCAACTACACAGAGAAAGCATTATGAACAAGTAGTGAAAAAGTGATCA
This sequence comes from Lissotriton helveticus, assembly GCF_964261635.1. Taxonomy (NCBI): domain Eukaryota; kingdom Metazoa; phylum Chordata; class Amphibia; order Caudata; family Salamandridae; genus Lissotriton; species Lissotriton helveticus. The sequence goes on from NC_136062.1 coordinate 206,256,787, forward strand.
GTCAAAGACACTAAGAGTAATAGAGACGGAGTGAGTGAACAAGAGTGAGGAACTATGAGAAGAGAGGGACTGAGAAAAAGAGTGGAAGGAGTTGAGTAAGTAGGTAAAAGAGAAAGGAATGAGGAAAGTAGCAAAGGCAGGAAACTGAGGGTTAAAGAAATAAAGCTGTGGAACTAATAGTAGGTGAATGTGATAGAAATGTAACGAAAAGAATACAAAACATTTACCTTATAATTGTCGTTAAATTACTCACTTTTTGTTTTTATACTTTCAATCTGTGAAAGAGAGAACAGACATTTGAAAAATATTAAAACATGTATTTAAAAATTACAAAAGACAAGGGAAAAGTTTGAAGGACAAACAGTTTTTCAACAACTTTGACACTGACAGAAGCTTCTGCTTCTCCAGGCCCCCTACACAGTCCTAAAGATATACATTTTAAACTAACAGTATCTTGATGCAGATGAAGTGAGGCCTATCTTAAAACATGGTGCATCTTTTGCACTGCTGTTGTCTCAGAAAAGTGTCGCAAGACACTAACATTTTAAATGATTGCTTCAGGATGCCAATAAGATGTGTCCTATCCAGAGGTTTGTTTGAGGTGAGACCTACTCAGGGTTCCAAATGAAATTTCGAGTTGTTTGAAGAGAACAGAGGACATAATACATGTGGAGGCCTACCAACGAAGTGATTAATGTCCACTGCACTCTTGAACAAATGTCAGACCTCCTCTGTCTCCAGGAACAGGCCTAAACCTCATCTACACAATGTGGTGTGTAATGTTAGGAAACACAGGTAATATAATTGAAAAACATGCACATTTTTTTGCTCATTCCACAATCATATGACCTGTGTTTCCTTTGCTTAGGTATCTCATTGTGGAAATGTAGTCTATCATATGAAAGACTACGTAGAATATGAGCACTGTATGCAAGAACTTTGACACTTACAGAAGCCTCTCCTTCTCCATGCCTCCTACACAGTTCTAAATGTACATCATAAATGGAAACAGTACAGTATTAATTATACATGTTAAATGGTTTATTTTTGCTGTTCTCAGAATGTATCAAATTTCACTAAAAACAGTGACTTGAAGGTATTCATCATATAACAGCGGGGAAAAAAAACACAATCAAAATGATTGTGTTTAAAAAACCCATACAACATAACAAATCAGAATTCAGAACTCCTTAAAGTTAACTTACTTTCCATGACGTCAAAGGATGTCCTATGAACAGCTTACACTCTGTTGTGCTGTTATTACTTTCAGCCCGCCACTTTCTGAAAGAAAACCTCCATCGTTTTGAAAAACATGTTACATAAAATAAATGACTTCTTGCTCTCTACCACAAGTTTCCACAAGGCCAAATCTTGTCAGAGCCATTTATAACTCTTGGATTTCTTGTAAGCCAATCCCGTCATTTGGCATTTCCGCAACTTTCAGAATTAAAATGTTGAAGATCATTTTCACAATCCTGGACTAGTAATATCTTCCCCTTCTTCCTCAGTCATGTTCTACATTTCCTATGACACTGATACTGCTTACTATGAAGCAGACTTACACTACCTCTATGACTACTACAATTATTTAATTCTCTACATCACTTTTAATCACAAAGCAATGTAAAACAGTAGACAGCATTGCAGACTTACATTCCCTCTACTCTATGTTTTGATTGGCTGCTTCAATTAGCTTATAAAAAGAAATCGTTTTTCTGAACTCTTTCAAAGTGCACTTATTTCTCCATGACGTCCAGTCTTATGGTTAGAAGTTATGTCTCTGAACTACACTTATCCTCAAGGCCAAATCGTGTAGGAGCCATTAGAACTTCTTGAAATTCCTCAGAGCACATCCCGAGATTCTTTCCCTAAAATTTTGGTTTTAAAAACACCAGGTAAGAGTTTTTAAGGTCATACAGCAATTTTTTTTTGAAAATTAAAACAGAATCATTGCAGAATGACCAGCCATTTCTAGACTTTAAATAAGCTGTGTAATGTCCTGATGTTATTGAAGGACCGTCATGATATATAATTGCTGCAGTTACAAAAGTCCTTCCTGATATTGACAACTGCGAAGCCACAAAATTTTTTATTAAAGTTGTCAATTTTGTTCCATCAGGCCTACATCGTTGGAACATTAAAATGACATACTGGCCATATGTTCGTATAAATAATGTGGACATCATTTCAGATTTACATTGGCTACACTCCATGTTGTGATCAGCTGCTTTTACTAGCTTATTAAAGGAGACTGATTTACTGTCTGGCAAAGTTAAATATATAAATCTTTCTGAGTCTACACTAGTAGTACTTGATACCATACAGTTCTCGCAGTCATGCTGCCATTGATAAGAAAGCCCAAACAGCTGATCTACATCTACACCTTCAGCATGCAATACATCAAGCATATACATTAAAAACTCCTGACAATCTTGCTGAATATTTTGAGAGAATTGTGTTTGGCCTGAACATCTGTCTAACAGATTTCGAATTTCAGACACACTTTCTATGTTTGTTCTATCAGTGCTACATTTTTCTAAGACAGAATTTAACAAACTGCAAAATCTTTGATCAGAATTGACCACAATCTCTTCTTTTACATTTTCTAGAGAAAACAAAACATTAACCACTACATTAGCATAGCAGTTGACACAAGAACTGTTTTCAAATTGAAAACCAACAACATCTTCAACAGAATCCTTTTTGTTTCTGCTTATAATTTCAGGTTCATCGACTTTTCGTCTTTTTGCTACAACCTCCCCAGTATTGGTCACATTTCTTCGTTTCCGGCCTACCACACGTTTCTCAAACAAAGGATATTGAGGCAAATGTGGCGCATACTCTCTTCTTAACCTATTGTATTCCTTAACACAATCTAGATCCGCACAAATGCTTGTGACATCACACTCAATCAAGTGCAATCCCGATAAAGTTCTAACTCGTGACAATGCCACATATGCCATACCCTCCTTGAACACAGAACTGCCAATATTCACCAATGCACTGTCTACACTTAAACCTTGCGATTTATGGATTGTCAAACACATATGTTAAGCAAACAGGAAACTGCTTACGGCGAACATATAAGTCTTTTACAAGCAAAAATCTAGCAGAACAACGACCAATTAGCTGTACTTCCTCAATGCCATCAAATTTAATTTGTAAAAATTCAATTCCATCTCTATTTCTGTATTTTACAAAATCAACAACATTACCCATTGATCCATTTACCAGACCTCTTTCAACATGTAAATTCCTTCTTAAAATTATACGGCAGTTCAAGCACACATTCAGAGTCTTTTCAAAACCTGCAGTTTTAGATATACTCTTCTCTAATGAATCCAATTTTGTTTTCAGATTCTCAGACAAAATAATTGTTGATCCCATATGCTCTACTCTGTCAATAGCTTCCAGTTTCACAATCTCTTGCTTTTCTAAATGCAACATTTTGTTGTTGAATTTGGCACATTCTGCAAGAGTTGGCATCAAACATATTCCAGATTTCTTCTCAGTAATTTTCTGAAAAATATTCTCAGGCACAACATCTTGTTCTGGATATAAATTTGACAGTAATCGTGCATGTAAAGCTTCTTTCCCATGCTCGGTCACTTTTCCAATTCTAACATCTTGTAGAATAGTCTTGTAAACTTCATCCTTCGCCTGACGCATATTTTCATGCAGTTCAGCATAATTGAAGTTTAACCATATATTGACGTTGCCAATGCTGCCTAGACACTTCCTGGTATCTTCATGCGTGAGCATTTTGAACACAGGTTGCCCTTTCACTGGTGTCAGCTGCAGAAGACCCCTGAAAACAATGATGTGTTTGCCACCAAATAACACATCATACTCTGTTTTGAGAACTTCTTGCATTCTCAAATGCACAAAGGCAAGCATGACATTGGAAACCATGCTTACTTCGTCAATGATAAGAAGTTTCATTTTCCTCAAGATTCTTGAAACTTCAAAACAAGCATCTCCAGATAGCTTGTGATATTGTAATTTGTTGTCATGCTCCACTGGCAGCATCAGTAAACGATGTAAAGTAATCCCTTTAATGTTATGTGCTGCCAGTCCAGTTGGAGCGGTGACAACACAAGACAGCGATGACTCTGTCCTTTCCTGCAAATAACATGAAATTGCTTTAATAAGGAAACTTTTTCCAGTTCCCGCTTCTCCACTCACGTACAGTCGGACAGGCTTCAACGACGTACATGAGCACTCTTTCTTGTCATGACTTAATCCATGATCAATTTGCATGGTAACTTCGTCATATATTTTCCTCTGCTCAACGTTGAGTTGTCTTTCCAACTCTTCTAAGTTAACCGCATCCTCCTGAGCATGTGCCATGGCTCTTTCCACTTCATTCATAGCAGTGGCAGCTTCATTTTCGATAACAGGTCCTCCTAGTGGATCCTGACTCAATGAAGCAGAACTCTGACTGTCCTGAGAACTGTCTCTGGCAATCTCGGCTGCAATCATTGCTTCCTGCTCAATTTCCGCATTCAACATTTCTACATATTTGGGAAAAGCAGGACATTCTATGGTCTCCTTGGCGGCATTGAAAGAGTCTTCGTAACAGAGAAAATCTCCAAGCAGTTCCTCTTCTGCACGCCAAGGCTTGAAAAGTTGCAAAAGTGCTAAATAGAAAAACTCCTTTTTTTCAGGAGATTCGCCACTCAATTTTCGATGGTTTACCAAGTGGCATTTTCTTTGCTTGACCAGACATCCCTCACTTCCTATTACAGCATACACTCCTTTCTCAGTATCTTCTTTGATGTTCCTCTTGAATATGTAATTTTGAAGAACCTCATATAAACAAACATTCTCGAGGTGAATGCTTCGATTTGGATAATATGTATCCAACATGTTGGTCTTCAAAATGTCGGTACTGTTTGGCTCCTTTTCCGCCAAATACTCAATTTCCCGCACAGGTTTGAGAACTCGATTACGCGTTGCAGCAAGACCAAGACTCGCCCAAACGATACTCCTGGACTTGGCATAGAGACTTGCTGAAGACAACCGGTCAGAACATTCGTACGCTCCAATTTCTCGATGCGACAACATCTTCAGACTGAAACTGTACAACTTCTTGCTGAGGCTCTTTTCATGGGAAATGTCCTCCCACATATCCTTCAATTCTGTCTTCTCTTTTTTGGTGATGTAAGACGTCACATACCGAGCCACAGCCATACAGTTATCAGCCACAAACTGTATATCCATGTTAGCATTCCACATGGACAAAATCACCGGGTTGTAGTCGTTGATGTACTTGGACTCTTCGTTCCTCTTCAAATTGTATGTGTTTTTAGGTGATTTCTTCATCACATTATGTCGCAGCGAAGACATCAAACTGTTTACTCTTCCTTTAGAAATCACCGGTCGTGGAAAGCCGAAACGACATTTGGTGTAGAACTTGTCCTTGTTTCGGAATTTACGACGACAGTACTTTCCACATCGATGGCTTTGGAAACGCAGAACTTTTTCTCTTAGGCTTTTCTTCTTCTTTGCGTTTGGAACAGCACACGTAGAATACTCTTGTATAAAACTCATCACTGAGTCTTCTGGATCCGTTCCAAATTTAGGTGCATCCTTGATCCACAGCAACATATGTATATGAGGAGCACCTCTTGCTTGGTACTCCTTTCTCCAGAAGAAATCCAACACCTCTCCAAGAGGTGGATTCTTCTTATTCATGATGAAAGACATCATAGCTTCAAATCTATGATTGAAGTACCTACATACATTGACTGGATCCAAAGAGCACAGTTCTCCGGGTGTCTTGAATTCGATGTTTTCTACGTTAGCATTTGCCTCTCGTAGAAATTCAAGTAAGTCTTCCCAGCCATACTCGGCACAGCTCAGAGTGAGGAACCATGTGGGAGTTCCTAAGTTCCTCAGCATACATTTTAAATCACCATGACGACGGTACCAGTACTCATTAGTACCACGCTGACACGCCATGAGATTAATCAGGTGAGAATCCAAAATACTGTCTTGGACATTGACTTTATCTATAAAGTCACTTGCCGAGATGTTTTGCATGTGTATACCACTTTTCAAGATGTGGTTCACTGCATATGACAGTCCAGACAGATCGCTTTCAAACAGGAGATGAAACAAATAAGGAATGCATTGTCGAAACCTAGCATCTCCTGCATACAATCGCAAAGTCCGGTATTCAGAAGCAGGAATTTGATGAGGTCGCTCATCATATCTTCCTCCCTGACCTGTTGGAAAAAGCTGTGGGAAACACCGATCTTCCAAACTTTCCTCCCAAACACTAATGGGACTCCCTTTGGCTTGTTTCATTTGAAACAACTCAATAGCATTCCCCATGACTTCCTTGGAATGCAAAGGATGAACACTATAATGTTCATATATTTCTTCACTAGTAGAGGGTTCTACTTTCTCAATTTGACCAGGACACAAATCGCTATCCTCTTCCTCACTTACTTCCTCTTCTGCAACATATACATTCTTATAGTATTTATTATTTTTTTTCAAATACAATGTTGCCTTTTTAACTTTCCTAACATCCACTAAATCTTGCCATATTTTCTTATTCTTTGTCGGAACCCCATTAACTAAGATAACCAGAGGTTCCTCTTCCACTTTTTCTACTCCAATTGTGTTAATGTTTTTCTTCAAATCTAGAGGCAAATAAACAACTCTTCCCTTTAATCCTCTCTGTAAATCTGATGGAGGCAATTTCCCTGTCTTTGGCTCCATTCTTACAATAGCCTGAAAGGGATGGATACTTTGAATCAAAATAGATTCATAAGTATTTAAATCCTTCAATTCAGAAGGAATCTCAACCAATTCCAGATTATTATGAACTGCTCTAGCAGGCATCTGGTTTTGATTTAATTTGCAACAACAATAAGTACACACACGTTGATCCAATCCCAAATCAAAACAATTTTCTACCATCAAGTATGTTGTGAAATCCTTCCATTCACTATTATTTTCCCTTTCACTTTTTGCATATAAATCCACTAACTTAGTCTGATTCTTATAATAAGTGCGTCGACAACACACACAAGTGAAATTTGGCCTCTCACTTGATTTGACCTGAAACGTCGCAATTTCCCTCTGGAAATTATCTGTACTGGAAACCTGTACACTATCTTCCACATTACCCGCTTCTTCTTGGTCAATTTCAACATTCTCCTCTTTAATTCCAAAGTAACAAAACTCAATTTCTTCACATATATTCTTCACATCTATTTCAGAACCATGCAAAAGAGCAGCGCATAATTGTTTAAGCATAATTGCTGGACTCTTAGCATAATACAACATTCTAACTAATTTCCTCACTTTATTATGATGCACTGCTAGCATCCTGAAATGATGAAAAACACTCTGGCATACTCTCCTGGAAAGACAAGCCAGTGAATGACCATGCAAACCTGTCACTTCTCTCACTCTGCAAGGATCTAATTCTTGCAACAACCTCATTTTCTGCTTCAAACTTTTCTTATTAAATGACCGTACAAAATCACAAAGCAAATTGATGGAATCCTGTCGCACACTGCAAATACTACTACACTTCCAGGTGTACACAGGACCCTTAGCACGTCTTCCTAAAACCTCATTACCTAACACCTCTTCTGCCTCTGTTGTCACAAGTTTTTCTTTTTCAACTGGACAACCATCTTTCACTTCATAAGCACGACCACTGGTGTCAACTGCATGCACCAAATCATTATCCTGGAAATAACTCTCCTCATTAAAAAATGCCTCACAGCTTGAACTATGCATCCATTCTCCAGAAAAAACTTCACAAAAATTACTACGATTAACTATTCTCTTCCATCTACTATTTCTTTTGAAATCATAAATTGCCTTGTTTAGCTTCCTAATTCTATTGATTATCAAAATAAATAACTTACGTTTAATTTCAAATGCCTGATCAATAACTTTCTCAACTTTTTTTTTTCTCTTATAAAAAAGCACTTTCTGTTGACCTTTCTTAATATTTTTTAACAAATTGCCAATTATCCTGTTGCGGAACATTCGTTTACGAATGTCCCTAAACTGTTGTTTCCTTCTACTATCATGCACAGAGTTATCTCTTGCTCTAGCAGTAACATTTTTGATTGGCCTTTCCTTTCTGTTTGAATTGCTTCTCTTTTTCTGGACTGAAACATTTTCTGTAGTAATATTTTTTTTACTACAAATATTTCTTATGAATGTTTTTGTACTCTTACCCGGTGCTTTCTTGGTGACTTTACAAATCTTTTTGTTAGAGGACTGCTGCTTTTTTTCATTCACCTGCTGTCTTTGACGTTTTGCAGCCTTTCTCAGTCTTTCTTTCGTTGGCATGGTGAAATGTTGAAATGATCTGCAGTTGAATCTGTGGTAAAATATATTAAAAAATGTTATTAACCACTATTACCCAACAGTACATCAATAACAGTAATCAAAAACTTAAAACACTACTTGACATTTTTACATAGAAGATTTTTTAGTGCTTTGCAAATTTAGAATACAAAAATAGCAGAAAAGAAATGGAATTTATATTCATGTTACCTGTGCTATTTTATATGTGAATCTGATCTAATTTTATGAGCATATTTTAATATTTTATTGAAGACACTACACATAACCTGTTTTTGAAGGTGTCTTTATTTTTAAATTAAACGGTTTACATTTTTACTTTTTATTTATTATAAATTTTAAAAATAAATGTTTATAGTTCCATAGGCTCAAGCAGGTCAGCTTCCCACCCTATGTCATATAATTCGGACAAATCTGCATCCTCATCACGTTCTTCTTCATCCTCAGGATTTAAATCATCCAAGGGATCAACATCCACTGATGTTTCAATTACGAGTTCAATGATGAGGTCAAAATCAACTGATTGCTGATTGTCGCTCATGTTGATGTTGTCTTTATCTTTAAAGAAAGATAACAACAATGAGATGTTGCAGAGTAAGAGACAAATCTCAGAGATTATAATAGTAAAATTGTTTAACAAGAGTAACATTTTGCAGCTATTATTTAGCCATGTCCAGCGATGCTGAGCAGGTGAAGCCTATGTCTAATTTTTCAGTGAACAGGACTCATCTCTTCTTAACCTTGGATAAGCCTCACCGACTCTGTGTCCCCTGCACATACTTAAATGTAAAGGGGCAGATTTATGTTAAATGGCACATCCCCAGGCATGCACCAGTTAACGTGCACCACTGCTCTGCCACCCATGGTGTGCCGCATTTACAATCAGATAGGAAAAAGCTGCGTCAAAACCCTGCGCCTGCTTTAAGCAGGCATAGATCTTGACGCAACATTGTGGAGATGGGGCACCCCTGAGCCTTGCTGGAGCTGCATCGCACTTGCGATACAACTCCAGCAATGCGCCACCTTTACGGCACAGATGCGTCACGCATCTGTGCCATTTTTGCCCCATGCTGCGCCGCATTGTAAATGCAGCACACCATGGGTGGCGGAACAGCGGCGCAGGATGACTGGCACATCCCTGGTGATGCGCCAGTCATCATAAATCTATCCCTAAGCTTCTTATCTTGTTACAGATGAACCGCCATATGTATCATCAAACTATTTTGCATTTCCTAAATAGCGAATTTTAAGGGATAAATAGCGATTCTTTACCATTCCTAATTTGCGATGAGCAAATTGCTAATTGCAAATTACCCATTCATTTCCATGGGCCAGGAGGCCCATAGGAATGAAGGTGCAATTTGCGATTAGCAATTAGCTCATCACAAATTAGGAATTTTTCCAAAGGTGCAGTGGTGTCTCAAGAACACCCTGCTGCACCCCTGAAAAAGAAATTTGGGGGCATATGGCGCACATACATGCCCTAAGGGCATGTATGGGCGTCATATGGCACCTTTTGTTTTTTGGAAAAAAAGCTTTTTGAAAAGAATTCGCAAATTACCACCAACTAGAAGTTGGTGTTAGTTTGCAAATCCTTAATGGCATTTTTTGCATATTTTTTGTTTGATACATTGCATTTAAGGAATCGCAAAATTTGCAAATCCTTCAGTGCAATCGCAAAATAAGGAATAGCAAATTTTGCTATTCCTTATTTTGCATCAAACTTGTTTGATACATACCATTTGTCTAATTAGCATTCGCAAAGGCCGAAATTCGCAGAATTTTGACCTTTGCGAATGTTAATTAGCTTGATACATATGGCCCCAAGTGAGGCCTGTCTTGCAACATGGTGCATCTTTTGCATCACTGCTGCATCGGTTTCATGTGGCACGTTTTTTTTACACCATGACACATCTGCCTAAATGCATCAATTTGTAATTTTGTCGCCTCATAGCAAATCTTTTGCACCACCGCTGCATCAGAAAAGTGACGCACAGTGGCGCAAAAGAGGCATACACCTATCATAAATCTGTCCCTAGCATTTTAAATGATTAATTCAGGATGACGATAAGGTGTGGCCTATCCAGAGGTTTGTTTAAGGTGAGGCCTACTCAGGATTGCAGATTAAAGTTACGCTTGATGAAGAATACAGAGGAGATAATACATGTAAAGGCCTACCAATGAAGTAAGTAATGTCCACTTCATTGCGCCAGTCATCATAAATGTATCCCTAAGCTTCTTATCTTGTTACAGATGAACCGCCATATGTATCATCAAACTATTTTGCATTTCCTAAATAGCGAATTTTAAGGAATAAATAGCGATTCTTTACCATTCCTAATTTGCAATGAGCAAATTGCTAATTGCAAATTACCCATTCATTTCCATGGGCCAGGAGGCCCATAGGAATGAAGGTGCAATTTGCGATTAGCAATTAGCTCATCGCAAATTAGGAATTTTTCCAAGGGTGCAGGGGTGTCTCAAGAACACCCTGCTGCACCCCTCAAAAAGAAATTTGGGGGCATATGGCGCACATACATGCCCTAAGGGCATGTATGGGCGTCATATGGCACCTTTTGTTTTTTGGAAAAAAAGCTTTTTGAAAAGAATTCGCAAATTAACACCAACTAGAAGTTGGTGGTAATTTGCAAATCCTTAATGGCATTTTTTGCATATTTTTTGTTTGATACATTGCATTTAAAGAATCGCAAAATTTGCAAATCCTTCAGTGCAATCGCAAAATAAGGAATAGCAAATTTTGCTATTCCTTATTTTGCATCAAACTTGTTTGATACATACCATTTGTCTAATTAGCATTCGCAAAGGCTGAAATTCGCAGAATTTAGGCCTTTGCGAATGCTAATTAGGTTGATACATATAGCCCCAAGTGAGGCCTGTCTTGCAACATGGTGCATCTTTTGCATCACTGCTGCATCGGTTTCATGTGGCACGTTTTTTTTACACCATGACACATCTGCCTAAATGCATCAATTTGTAATTTTGTCGCCTCATAGCAAATCTTTTGCACCGCCGCTGCATCAGAAAAGTGACGCATAGTGGCGCAAAAGAGGCATACACCTATCATAAATCTGTCCCTAGCATTTTAAATGATTAATTCAGGATGACAATAAGGTGTGGCCTATCCAGAGGTTTGTTTAAGGTGAGGCCTACTCAGGATTTCAGATCAAAGTTACACTTGATGAACAATACAGAGGAGATAATACATGTAAAGGCCTACCAATGAAGTAAGTTATGTCCACTTCATTGTGCCAGTCATCATAAATCTATCCCTATGCTTCTTATCTTGTTAGAGATGAACTGCCATATGTATCATCAAACTATTTTGCATTTCCTAAATAGCGAATTTTAAGGAATAAATAGCGATTCTTTACCATTCCTAATTTGCAATGAGCAAATTGCTAATTGCAAATTACTCATTCATTTCCATGGGCCAGGAGGCCCATAGGAATGAAGGTGCAATTTGCGATTAGCAATTAGCTCATCGCAAATTAGGAATTTTTCCAAGGGTGCATGGGTGTCTCAAGAACACCCTGCTGCACCCCCTGAAAAAGAAATTTGGGGGCATATGGCGCACATACATGCCCTAAGGGCATGTATGGGCGTCATATGGCACCTTTTGTTTTTTGGAAAAAAAGCTTTTTGAAAAGAATTCGCAAATTACCACCAACTAGAAGTTGGTGGTAATTTGCAAATCCTTAATGGCATTTTTTGCATATTTTTTGTTTGATACATTGCATTTAAGAAATCACAAAATTTGCAAATCCTTCAGTGCAATCGCAAAATAAAGAATAGCAAATTTTGCTATTCCTTATTTTGCATCAAACTTGTTTGATACATACCATTTGTCTAATTAGCATTCGCAAAGGCCAAAATTCACAGAACTTCGACCTTTGCAAATGCTAATTAGCTTCATACATATGGCCCCAAGTGAGGCCTGTCTTGCAACATGGTGCATCTTTTGCATCACTGCTGCATCAGTTTCATGTGGCACGGTGTTTTTTACACCATGACACATCTGCCTAAATGCATCAATTTGTAATTTTGTCGCCTCACAGCAAATCTTTTGCACCGCCGCTGCATCACAAAAGTGACGCACAGTGGCGCAAAAGAGGCATACACCTATCATAAATCTGTCCATAGCATTTTAAATGATTAATTCAGGATGACGATAAGGTGTGGCCTATCCAGAGGTTTGTTTAAGGTGAGGCCTACTCAGGATTGCAGATTAAAGTTACGCTTGATGAAGAATACAGAGGAGATAATACATGTAAAGGCCTACCAATGAAGTAAGTAATGTCCACTTCATTGCGCCAGTCATCATAAATGTATCCCTAAGCTTCTTATCTTGTTACAGATGAACCGCCATATGTATCATCAAACTATTTTGCATTTCCTAAATAGCGAATTTTAAGGAATAAATAGCGATTCTTTACCATTCCTAATTTGCAATGAGCAAATTGCTAATTGCAAATTACCCATTCATTTCCATGGGCCAGGAGGCCCATAGGAATGAAGGTGCAATTTGCGATTAGCAATTAGCTCATCGCAAATTAGGAATTTTTCCAAGGGTGCAGGGGTGTCTCAAGAACACCCTGCTGCACCCCTCAAAAAGAAATTTGGGGGCATATGGCGCACATACATGCCCTAAGTGCATGTATGGGCGTCATATGGCACCTTTTGTTTTTTGGAAAAAAAGCTTTTTGAAAAGAATTCGCAAATTAACACCAACTAGAAGTTGGTGGTAATTTGCAAATCCTTAATGGCATTTTTTGCATATTTTTTGTTTGATGCATTGCATTTAAAGAATCGCAAAATTTGCAAATCCTTCAGTGCAATCGCAAAATAAGGAATAGCAAATTTTGCTATTCCTTATTTTGCATCAAACTTGTTTGATACATACCATTTGTCTAATTAGCATTCGCAAAGGCTGAAATTCGCAGAATTTAGGCCTTTGCGAATGCTAATTAGGTTGATACATATAGCCCCAAGTGAGGCCTGTCTTGCAACATGGTGCATCTTTTGCATCACTGCTGCATCGGTTTCATGTGGCACGGTTTTTTTACACCATGACACATCTGCCTAAATGCATCAATTTGTAATTTTGTCGCCTCATAGCAAATCTTTTGCACCGCCGCTGCATCAGAAAAGTGACGCATAGTGGCGCAAAAGAGGCATACACCTATCATAAATCTGTCCCTAGCATTTTAAATGATTAATTCAGGATGACAATAAGGTGTGGCCTATCCAGAGGTTTGTTTAAGGTGAGGCCTACTCAGGATTTCAGATCAAAGTTACACTTGATGAACAATACAGAGGAGATAATACATGTAAAGGCCTACCAATGAAGTAAGTTATGTCCACTTCATTGTGCCAGTCATCATAAATCTATCCCTATGCTTCTTATCTTGTTAGAGATGAACTGCCATATGTATCATCAAACTATTTTGCATTTCCTAAATAGCGAATTTTAAGGAATAAATAGCGATTCTTTACCATTCCTAATTTGCAATGAGCAAATTGCTAATTGCAAATTACTCATTCATTTCCATGGGCCAGGAGGCCCATAGGAATGAAGGTGCAATTTGCGATTAGCAATTAGCTCATCGCAAATTAGGAATTTTTCCAAGGGTGCATGGGTGTCTCAAGAACACCCTGCTGCACCCCCTGAAAAAGAAATTTGGGGGCATATGGCGCACATACATGCCCTAAGGGCATGTATGGGCGTCATATGGCACCTTTTGTTTTTTGGAAAAAAAGCTTTTTGAAAAGAATTCGCAAATTACCACCAACTAGAAGTTGGTGGTAATTTGCAAATCCTTAATGGCATTTTTTGCATATTTTTTGTTTGATACATTGCATTTAAGAAATCACAAAATTTGCAAATCCTTCAGTGCAATCGCAAAATAAAGAATAGCAAATTTTGCTATTCCTTATTTTGCATCAAACTTGTTTGATACATACCATTTGTCTAATTAGCATTCGCAAAGGCCAAAATTCACAGAACTTCGACCTTTGCAAATGCTAATTAGCTTCATACATATGGCCCCAAGTGAGGCCTGTCTTGCAACATGGTGCATCTTTTGCATCACTGCTGCATCAGTTTCATGTGGCACGGTGTTTTTTACACCATGACACATCTGCCTAAATGCATCAATTTGTAATTTTGTCGCCTCATAGCAAATCTTTTGCACCGCCGCTGCATCACAAAAGTGACGCACAGTGGCGCAAAAGAGGCATACACCTATCATAAATCTGTCCATAGCATTTTAAATGATTAATTCAGGATGACGATAAAGTGTGCCCTATCCAGATGTTTGTTTAAGGTGAGGCCTACTCAGGATTGCAGATGAAAGTTACGCTTGACGAAGAATACAGAGGAGATAATACATGTAAAGCTCTACCAATGAAGTAAGTGATGTCCACTTCATTGCGCCAGTCATCATAAATGTATCCCTAAGCTTCTTATCTTGTTAGAGATGAACCGCCATATGTATCATCAAACTATTTTGCATTTCCAAAATAGCGAATTTTAAGGAATAAATAGCGATTCTTTACCATTCCTAATTTTCGATGAGCAAATTGCTAATTGCAAATTACCCATTCATTTCCATGGGCCAGGAGGCCCATAGGAATGAAGGTGCAATTTGCGATTAGCAATTAGCTCATCGCAAATTAGGAATTTTTCCAAAGGTGCAGGGGTGTCTCAAGAACACCCTGCTGCACCCCTGAAAAAGAAATTTGGGGGCATATGGCGCACATAAATTTTAACAACATTCCTTTACGTCAAAAACGATTTTCAAGTCATAATTTGAAAACACTGCACCCGGGGGGAAATGACTTAAAATGTCCTTAAGACACATGAAAGTGTTTTTTTAAAGCCTTTGCAAGTTTTTGGGTCACTTTTAACATGGCTATGTAACTCAAACAGTCAAAATCTAAATTTACCATGCACAGGTGGGACCATATTTACAAGGAATGTGCCCCACGGGGAAAGGTCTTTTAATGTAATATGGGAAAAATGACATCAGAGACACTGAAATGCCTTATAAAGAAGCATACACCATTATATCCTTGTCATAAATTTACAAACCATTCCTTTTCCCCAAAAACGATTTTCAAATCATAATTTGAAAACACTGCACATAGGGAAATGACTTAAAATGTCCTTAAGACACATGAAAGCGTTTTTTGATTGCCTTTCCAGCATGGTTGGGTCACTTTTAACATAGCTATGTAACACAAACATTCAAAATCTAAATTTGCCATGCACAGGTGGGAGCATATTTACAAGGAATGTGCCCCACGGGGAAAGGTCTTTTAATGTAATATGGGAAAAATGACATCAGAGACACTGAAATGCCTTATAAAGAAGCATACACCATTATATCCTTGTCATAAATTTACAAACCATTCCTTTTCCCCAAAAACGATTTTCAAATCATAATTTGAAAATACTGCACATAGGGAAATGACTTAAAATGTCCTTAAGACACATAAAAGCGTTTTTTGATTGCCTTTGCAGCATGGTTGGGTCACTTTTAACATAGCTATGTAACACAAACATTCAAAATCTAAATTTGCCATGCACAGGTGGGAGCATATTTACAAGCAATTTGCTCCACAGAGAAAGGTCTTACATTAAAATGGGAAAAATAACATCAGAGACACTCAATTGCCTTATAATGAAGCATACACCATTATGTCCTTGTCATAAATATTATAACCATTCATTTTCCTCAAAAACGATTTTCAAATCATAATTTGAAAAGACTCCACAGCTCCTATGCACAATAACACCCTGTCAGTACTAATACTTCACATTTTCTCCAATTACATTTTCTCAAAGAAACAAAATCTATTTGTAAAACACTTGAGACAAAGCAACATTTGAAGAACACAACTTTCTTCATAATTTTCTCCTTAAAGCACACTATTCTCTATCTAAATTAAAGAAATCTTTTCTCACCTTAGCAAATACTTTGAGTTTCAAAACAGTCTCAGAAACACACCAATTTGTCTTCAGCAGAGCAAAAGGTATGCACTCCAGAGTCTGCAGCTATCAAAAGCACAGAAATGCTGTAATTCTTCACACATATCTCTCATGTCACCCAATCAAAACTCTTCCCTCACTTTTTTTCAAATGAAAACCCTTCCCCCCTCTGCCATTTTATGCCTTTTCTGCATGGCAACCACCTCTTGGAAGACCTCTGGTGTTTGCAAGTTCACACAACAATGTTGCAATTGAACTCTGAACTCTCAGTGCACCTCATATCCAGTGCATTCTTTCATTTAATGATTTTTTCTTGACCACTCAAAATACATCTTTCAAACAACTCATCCATGCACCCTAACTTTCTGTTTTCAGCAATCAAAATCCACCAATCACTGTTACTGCTTCATTAACACAGAAACTCCACAGTTTTTTTCATTTTAAACTCTTATTTTTTCAACTGCCATTTCATTGCCACACTTCATCTGACTGCAGGAGAACCTTCTCTCACCATGTGTTCTGTCTGGATTGTTGGACATAGTTACATCTATTGGGCTCAGAGGTATGCTGAGAACAGGAATTTACCTAACCTCAATTTACAAGATGTGGAAATTAAGTGGTTTGGCCACAGAGGATTAAAATGTCACCAATTGATACCATTGGTGAAAACCTTTATGCATTTGCCAAAATCTGACCTGTTAATTGTGCACTGTGGAGGTAATGATTTGGGCACTTTGACTGGGGTAGGTCTGGAAATGCTTTTAAAGGACACCTTTGAGCAATTGATGGCACTTTTTCCTCAGACTGCCTTGGTATATTCAAATATATGCCAAAGACAGAAATGGAGGTGGTCAAACCAATTTTGTCCACAAATTGAGAAGTCGAGGAAGCATGTAAACAAATCTGTTTCAGCTTACATGAGAGACCATGGAATGGGCTCCCTGTACAACAATACCTTGCGTTACTACATGCAAGATATCTACAGAGGAGATGGAGTTCACTTATCAGATGAGGGCAACAGAATTTTCATTCTGAATTTAAGACTGTGCATTGGTACCTACTTATAAGTACCTAAATGTACCATAAACCCAAAAGCTCTTCTCAGAGCTACCCTACATCTGATCACTCACAATTATTATTTTACTCTAACATTTTTCACTAATTTTCAACAAAGTACGCTCCCTGGGGCGCTACCCGGTACGCGAACCGGGAGCTAACCTCGCTAAATTTTTTTAAAAATTGTTTTTTTTCGCACATATGGGCCTCCTCAGCCACCCTCAGAAAACCTAGGGGGTCAAGATAAGTCTACCGTGCCCCCTTCTACCCATTCTGAACATTATTTGCCCTCCATCTTGTATCTTAATTCGACCGAAACACAAAATGGTGGACTCCCATAACGCTTAAGGTTCGCGAACCGGGGCGCTCGCCAGTTCGCGTACCGGGTCGCTCCCTGGGAAGCGCACCATCAAAAAAGGTGGGAAAGTAGTTTACAGAAAAGCGACTGGAGACAATTTCACCAAATATAGATTAGCTCATACTACATACCAATGCCTACCATTTTCACAAATTTAACCATTTAGCCTGTAGACCTCTCTAAATACCCTGAGGTAAATTACTTCACAAAACACATCTGAAGTGTTGGAATTCACAACCAATTAAAATATTACTTTCATTTTCTACTTTTTTTACCTGACATTTGATTGGTTATCTACCTGAATATATATAAAGGAAGAGAGAGAAACACAGCCATTTTGACTACTACTTCCTGAACTACATTGCAAGATCATTTTCACTCACAACTTAAACTTCTTTTTAGAAGGTGAGATATTATTTTATAAATTTGAAAACATTTTCAGATAGTTATATACTATCCCTCTGTAAGAGTTAGACATTGAGAAAGGCTTCTTTATTATAATTATGGATTGATTTAGGTTTCTGTGGTATAATTATGAATTTACTTAGGCTTCTTCACAGGCACTTTTTAATAGTACTACTTCACGCCTGAAACCATACAGTGCCCATAGATTACTTCTCTGTTATAAACTCACAAGTACCTGTCTGAACTTAAACCCAACAGTGCCCTATCTCTACTGATATATTTATTTTTTATGCAAATTACAGCAATAAAATGGAAGGTGAGCAGAATGTTTCCTTCGAAATTGTTCTGGAGAACAACACAGAAAAAGATATTGAGGACAATGATGACTCAGATTTCATGGATGAATCACGGGACCATGAATTAGTTCAATGTGTAGAATCTGTGGATCATTTACTTCATTATGATGACGGTCAAATGTGGGAACTTATGTTCACTCAACAAGAGGACATATCGGACAGTCAAATGCTAGACGTTCTATTAGATTTTGAAAAACAATCCGAAAAATAAAATTGTATGTAATATTAAAAAATTGTTTGAGTCTTTAATCATTTTTATATGTAATTCATAAACTAGTAAATGTTAGAAATGTTATTAAATTTTCAAACACAATCACAATAATAAATAATTGCTTAAAAAATAAAAAAAATTTAAAAATAATCAACAAAACCAACAATCAATTAACATACAGTATTTGAAAAGTCTATCATTCTTTTTTCCTTATAGTACGCTGCCCAGAACGCTTCCCGGTTCGCGAACCGGGCGCTACACCCCGCGGGGCCCTTTTAAAGCCTCCACATTAAACCTAGGGGGTCAGGGAGGATCTACTATGCCCCCTTATGGTCATTTCCCCCTTTGTTTTGGCCTCCTCTTGTCTCTCAATCCTACCGAGAGACAAGATGGCGGCCGCTCCGGACTGTTTAGAATGTTGACAGACACCGGAGAGCCAATCAGCTTCGCTACGCGAAGTTCCGTTACGCGTAAAGTACGCGAACCGGAGCGCTGCCCGGTCCGCTGTTACAGATATATATCTTTTTTTGAACGTTAATTTCTCAAAATCCACTGGAGCACATATATTGAGACCTAGCAAAGGCACATCGGGCTACCAGTCCCTACAATTTTGCCAAGTTTCGTGCAAATCCATTCAGCCGTTCGAGCTAAAAGTGAGGCCAACCGCCCTATGGAAAACTCAATGTTAAAAACACGTTTTGGGACCCCCCTTTTTTCTCGGCCCCCCCTTGACGAACCCCCCCCCAAATTTCCAGGGGCTGCTCAGAAACAAAATGTTCCATTTTCCAGAAAATTTCAGCCAATTCCGTCCACAAACGCCAAAGTTATTAGACATAGAATTTTCAAAAATCCCATAGGAAAAAAATCCTAACTATATATACCTACTGGCGACCGCCAGTAGGTAAATATATGTATATATATATATATATATCAAAACACTCCCTTCACAGGAATTTGAAAACGCACTCGAGAATATTTCTTTTCACAAATGATTTATTGCACCATCGCTCTCAGCAGAGCGATGGTGCAATAAATCATTTGTGAAAAGAAATATTCTCGAGTGCGTTTTCAAATTCCTGTGAAGGGAGTGTTTTGATGTAGAATCAGCAGGGCTCTGCTGAGGAAAACGCACCGGTGGGAGAGCGCCAGGGGTCACCAGAACCGAGCCAAGTTGTGGATAATATATATATATATATATATATATATATATTACGCTCAAAGAACTTCTCCGTGATATGGAAAGAAGAGAGCAGCACTCCGGGGAATTACTAGGCAGCGTGCAGTTTATTCAGCACAAACAAACGTTTCGGCAAAAAGCCTTCGTCGGTGTCACAACCCTTGGTCCAAAACACACCTTAAATAAAATCATGTGATAATTCATGAACATCAACAAGGGACTCAACCCTCAGCAGTACCATAAGCGCCATCTTAGAATGGTTTTCTAAGATTCAAAACCATACAGATATAAACCATGGATTGGTTAAATCAAATAGGCAGAGGGCAAATTTCAATAATACATTCCAATGATTGTACAAAAAAGAGATACAGCCGTGGATCGGCAAGGGTCCCTTGAGTGAAGAAAATAAAACAATTCATGACCACATACAAAAAAGTGCTGGAAATTTTCCATGAATATGTGCAAAGAGGAAGTGGCCTACTTCATATCAGCAATCAAGGCGAATATTACTAGGTGCTAAAATTCCACCGTGAATAAATAGTAAAGAAAAAAGTAATAAATCCTGCAACACAGCAAAACAAACAGCCAGACGTCCATCCGGCGGGATACGTTCATCACAAGCTATATACAAATGATCACAACTATACAAAAAGAATGGTCATATTCATGAGATCCATCCAATCAAATCAAAGACCTGATTAATGTAGAGAGTGATCAAGGTCAGAATATATACACAAACATACATATTAAAAAAATTGGGGCGAAAAAAGCCACCACCTTCTTCTTCCGCGGCGGGCTGCAGTGGGGTTCGCCAACCCCTCAAATCCAAGCAAATAGTCGTTTTATCTTGAAAAACAGCAGACTGGAGTCCATAATCATTCTCCCTTGTGCAATTTATTTATGGCACAAACAACACCCGACGTGTTTCGCGGCCGTTGCCGCTTGTTCACAGGCAGGGGTAGGCACAAATCACAATAAAGTTATATTCAAACAAAAACCATGCGACATGTTTTTTAGTAACAAGTGAAGACATACTTTGTCAAAATAAAACGTGCGTTTTACTCCGGTCCTACTCCATATTAGTTCCTTTATATCACCAAAGTAGTAATTCATTGTTAATCAAGTATTTACAAAGGGTCAATATTGTTTATCATTTTTCAAACACAGTATACTGGTCTTGAACCCTCGTCATCACAGTGGTATAAAAATCATTACAGGTCTAACACTTTGAGCTATTCTATGTATACAAAGGTTACAAGTTATTTTATCACTCATTCCTCATAATACTGCCCCAGTGGGCTAATAATGCAGCTATATTTAATCAAAGTACCAGCATACTATTGGTTTTGGCGACAAAATTCAATTTGTATTGGTATAATTCAGAAAACAAATATATAATTCAAATAAAGTATTTACAGCTAATAAAGAATAATTCATGTTTTTAGAAAATAAATTACTATTGGTATCAAACCCCAGTTGGGACATCAATTCTGTTGTTTTACACAGAAACTAAATTAGTGCTGCTTTCAGGCTTTAAGCTATTTAACATATCCATAAGTCACCCGTTAATTATAGCTGTGACTTTAAATCATTATATCATTTCCGCCTGCGCTGGTTTTAACTCTCTTTAACAACTCATGTGAGTTGATAACTTATCTTGCAGCACTTTCATGCTCAATTAATGTTGCAAATATTCCTTAATTCCAATAACAGTATTATTCACTTTCATGCTTAGCCCAAGTGGGCTTTTTCCAAATTAATAACAAACTATCTATCCCTCGATACTTTGGCTCTTTAACCATCTTGTACAAGTCTTGTACAAGTCTTCTGAGGACCATAGAGCATCTGAAAAATAAAAGACAAGGGATGCCACAATTGAAATCTCATATTTGTACAATGAAGATAGTGTACTAAACCACCCCAATGATTACCAAGTGAATCAGCTAAAACCATAGTTATCTTTTTTTACTTCATTTTCATATACAGAGCAAACAGTCGCTAAATATTTGAGCCCAAATGTACGGCTAGTGCCTCATCGCCATTATGGCCAGATGGCTGTAACGTGTGGTATTTTATGATCATCTTTGATTCTAATCTGCGGAGTTCTTTTAACCTATCACCACCTCTTTCTCGCCTCGGGAGGCAATCAAGAACAACGAAAGATAAGAGACTGGTGTTTTGTTTGTGTTCCGCATAGAAGTGGCCCACAATTGGGTATTGCTTGTCGTGGTGGGTAATCGCTCTCAGTTGCTCCAGCACTCTTTTTTTAGCTTTGTGAATCGTGCTTCCTATGTCAAACTTGTTACATGGGCACCTGAGAGCATATACTGCATAATCTGTTTCACATGACACATGTTTTAAGATCTTGAATGTACTGCACTCACTCAATAATTTTACCATCTTGCAACTGGAGCTGTACTTGCAGGCCTTGCACCTGCCACATACAAAAAACCCTTGTATAGCTCCAGTTGATTTTTTGGTTTCCTTAGGTAACAATGCTGGACACATTAAGTCTTTGAGAGATTGTGCTCTCCTGTATGTTATTTGTGGGTAGGTTTCAATACATTTCTCTAGATCATTGTCAGTTTGTAGGATGTTCCAATGTTTAGACAAACATTGTCACTGATCTGCCCATTTATTGTTAAAACTAGTGATGAACCTTATTATTTTCATCTAGAGGTTCATCCTTCTCTTTTAACAATTCTTCTCTGGTCCTCCCCTCTACTTTTTTACAGGCTGTTTTGATGCACACAACTTTGTTGCCTCTTTCTTTAGACCGTGTTATCATATTTTTCTTTTCAATTTCATATTTTTCTGGGGTACTACAGTTTCTCTTAGCTCGTAGGAGTTCTCCTGTAGTGTAGTTCCTATATTCCCAATAGGCTCTGCGCATTGGAATAACATAAACGATAGTTTAGACGTAGGACTGAGGTCAACTAGGTCTCTACTGAATATGTTAGACCTAATTATGAATGCCAGCTAGCTCAGAGGTCACTGGAAACTTTCTCGAGTGAACAGGAAGGAGTTATCTTTCCTGAATAGACAAGAAGGGATTCATTTCTGACAACCGAATAAACATGACAACTTTGCTCCCTCTAGAATAAGGAGTCTATCTCCAGAGTCGCGGAAACAATAGATAACTATTTCACTCAGTCAATCGTGCATACTTAGTTTCACCAGAAGCGCAGAGAAATAGAGAGACGGACGTTTTCAATAAAAGTGGTTATTTATTGAACAGTCTTCTTTCTCATGCAAGACAAGTGAGTTGCCACAATTGCAATACTTGTTATTAAGTAAAGTGCGTACAGTAAAAGGAGTATTATGAAATAATACTGTAAAAGCGTGGTACAGTTTCTAAGCCATACCGTGTTTAAAATAGATAAAATATATACATATATAAAACCTTGACTAAACATACTCAACTGGTGCTTCTAAGATACGCCTACCCCGGTGTACCTAACCTAAGCCTAGTACGTAGGAAGGAGTAAGTGAGCTGCAGTTTAAGTTAAGATAGTTTTGCCAAGAATCTGAATCAAGAATTCTCTGAGGATCTAATCAGCTCCGTACCTTGGTTAGAGAATGAAGGAGGTCTTGTATCTCGTTCTCAGGACTCGATCTCCCAGCAACCCGCAAGGGTGACTGGAAACACTGGAGCTGGATTTCTCGGCAGGAGAAAAGACAGTGTCTTTCTCAGTGCGTCAATGGGAGGGTCGGCTTCCTTCGGCACTTGCCACAGCAGGGCGTCGGGCAAGTAGATAGTCGATCTGCTCTAAACCACCGTGTGTTTGCTACAGCAGCTGTTGGTATATATATTTATACCTGGAAGGTGCCGAGTTTGATGTAAGTTTGGACATAAGACGTCACTAAGAACTTACAGTTCTTTCAGGACTCCAGGAGTTCTTGGACAAATCAAAACAGAAGCAGGGGGAAATTCCCGGGCTGCTGGAGGCTTGGTTTGTTTAAAGAACGCATTGTACATTCTAGGAGTCTATGGGAGTAGCCTTGCCGTATTTGGACTGCATTGGCTATGACTAAATATGGATATGATTCTTATGCCTTTATAAGGATAAGAATTGTTATAACCACATAAGGGCATAAATCGGGAATATTTAAATATGGTCCTAGATACGTTCACAACACCCACTATATAATGTCCATCATTACTAAATACTAAGTAATATTAAACATATAACTATGCATGTGTTTTTTCAGCCCACCCCAAAATACATAAAATGCATTTGAAATGGTATATACATGAAAAAATTAGTAGTATACTGTACGCTTTTAAGCAGTGATATCATTCTGATAATGCAAATATAGTATGTTCAAATATTGGCTGAATGAATCACGAAAATTACATTCATGAAATGGCTCCTAATACAGAAGAGAAGGCTGAGACCATTTCATCACATATTTATACAAGATTGTACATGTGCTTCAGGCTGAATCAAAATATTGTCTCTAGAGTTTCAAAATAGAAATCTTGTTCTCTAAGAATAGTTCTACTTTAAGCAGAGTATTGTGTGCCAAAAAAAAGTAAATATTTTGGGAACGGAGAAAAATAATTTCGCTTTCAAATAGTTCCACAGTTGTTTAGAAGCTCTGTTTTAAAAATTGAAGGTCGAATTCAGTGTTCAGGGAACGCTGTGTGCTCAAAGTTATTCTTGTTGTTGAGAGAACATTAACTCAGATAGGGCTGCAAAGAATTCGTCTACAACAGTAGGGGAAAGTTCGACCAAGTTCGAAAAAGCAGAAATAGTGCATTCATGAGAGGCATTGCTGTCGTCGGTGTTTAGATCAGCAATGGTCACAGAAGGCTGTACCTGTGTGACGCTTTCATCTCGTACCTCACCGTCACCTAATCATAATGGTGAAGTCTCAACGAATGCCGTCATCAGAATAGGTAGCCGCTGGGTACAACACGTTGCATGAGCCGTTACCGAACCAAGCAAAGTATCGATATCCAAAGGTACTGCTGATGGTAGTGTGAGACAGACGTCCAACACGCATTCTTCTCCGCATAGCAGGCATCGTAGAACAGGTAAGATGCAATCTTGTCAGATTGATCTGAATGAAAGAAACCATGTGGTATTCAGATCTCTTAGTCGAGCTAAACCGAGTACTTTAGTTATTCTTTCTCGGCATCTCATCGCAAGGATCGTTTCTTCCATGGTAGCCTGAGTTTTGTTTGTGGCTGGATTTGCCATATCGGAGCAGAAGGAACAAAAATAAAATTCCTGCTACGAGTCCCAAGATGAGAGGCAGGCCGCCAAACACAGAGTGCACGAAATTCGGGAAGATGCTCAGGACTGCTTCAAAGGGTGCTAATAGTCCCGAAAAAATTGTCTTAAATACATGTGCGATGCCTCTGGTATCAGACATGTTTAAAATTTGACCTAACATTTCTGCGAAATGCACGGGGCAATTGGTTGATAATAATGTATGTATCTCTGCCGCTGTCCTTGCAACTTGCAGATCACACGTATCTTTGGACGAGGTTAAAGGCACAGTTGTTTGTAAAAGAATGGATTTCATTCTGCTTAAAGTATCAATTCGAATAGAAGAGATATTCAGAGAAGGCCATATTGCTGCCTCCATGTCTGGTTTGCTGTTTGGATACAAAACTTGCATACAGCAAATGACTTTGGAAGTAACGCTAAAGAAAGTTAACCGCCTCATTTGACGTGGGGTCAAGGCCTTTATGGAACAAAAAAATTGCAAATTGTTATGGTCACTAAAAATAGTGACAGGAAATTTGGCACCTAACAGATGGTGTCTCCTTTCTGTAAAAGCTGTTTTTATGGCTAGAAGTTCTCTTTCTGCTACAGTGTAGTTCTGCTCGGCAGGTAGCAATTTTTTTGAATAAAAGGCTATGGGGTGTAAATGATCATCCTTGGGATCTCTTTGGGGAAGAACTCCATCCACCGCTACCTGGGAAGCATCAGCTTCCACAAAAAATGGAAGATCAGGATAAGGATGTTTTAATACCGGGGCAGATGTAAATTGTTGTTTCATTTATTGAAAAGCTTGTTCAGCTTGTGTGTTCCATTCAAAAGATTGTACTTCCTGTAACAATTTAGTAATGGGTGTCATGGTGTCAGTGAAATGTGTAATAAATCGTCTGTAAAAGTTCGCGAACCCTAAAAACTTCTGCACTTCTTTAGTGGAAGTGGGGGCTGGCCAATCATTGTTTGCTTTTACCTTTTTGTCATCCATTACAAGACCTTGAGGGGATGGGCGATACCCTAAAAAGTCCACTGTGTTAGAATTGAACACACATTTTTCTAATTTAGCAAAGAGACGGTGCTCTTGCAATTTTGCTAACACTGCCCTCACTTGTTGTATATGTTCTTACTGATTTCTCAAGTAGATCAGAATATCGTCTATGTAGACGATAACACATACATCCAGAAACTCATGTAAAACTTCGTTGATAAAAAATTGAAATGCTGCTGGGGCATTACATAAGCCGAACGGCATGCCCGTGTATTCAAAGAGGCCGAACTTGGTTTTAAAAGCTGTTTTCCACTCGTCATTCTCCTTCACTCTTTACCAGATGGTACGCACCTCTCAAGTCCAATTTGGTATATACTGTGGAATGCCGTAATTGATCTAAGAGAACCGGTATTAGTGGAAGAGGGTATTTATTCTTTATAGTGGCTTTATCAAGTCCTCTATAGTCAATGCAGGCACGCAGCGAACCATCCAGTTTCGGAATAAAAAAAAGAGGAGAAGCGATAGGAGAGGTGGAATGACGAATAAAGCCAGATTGTAATAAGTCATCCAGATATGTTCGTAAGTATTTTGTCTCTACCTCAGTGAGAGCATTGACTCTACTACTTAGTAGTGGAGCTCCAGAAATGAGGTCTATTCGACAGTTATATGTTCTGTGCAGATGTAAAACACTCGCTTTTACAGGATCAAAGACGTCTGTGTAGTCTAGATATTCTGGAGGAACTGAGATGTCAACTGGTGTTCTAACCGAGGCACAGTGTACTACTGTTGATAACTCTTCCACTGCCTCTTGGAACAAGGTCACTGTTCTTGTTACCTAGTTTATTTTCGGGTTGTGTGTAACTAACCAGGGTACCCCTAGTATTAAACCAAACGTAGGAGTGTCTATCAAATCAAAATGGATAGTTTCCGTATGACCATTTTGACAAACCATGATGATTGGACAAGTCTCTTGGGTGATGAGGCCTGATGTCAGTTCTGAACCATCAACTGCACATACTGTTTCTGGACATCCCTTTTGTTGTAAGGGCAAATCCAAGGTTCTAGCCAGCTTGTATCTACAAAATTACCAGTGGCGCCACAATCAAGAAAAACAGGTAAAGAATGTCGAAGTTGAGTAGTAATTATTAGCACAACCTGGATAAAGAAATGTCTTGGAACATGAGGGACAGTATAAGCAATATAATTTGAGGTCAACTTACTACTTTTCCTCAAAGAAGGGACCTCCTTCCTTTTCGAGGTTACTCGCTTTTTGTATCAGAAGATGTGACTTGTAAGATATTAAGTTTCTGGGGTGTTTTAGGTTTAATTGGACAGTCTTTGGCTAAATGCCCAGGTTTTCCACAATAAAGACATAACAAGAGTTTCCTCCGTCGGTCTTTCTCCTCTTTTGTCAAGGGTGTTCTAATGGTACCAATTTGCATGGGCTCTGGGTTGCGCAATTTGCTTTCTACCTCCTTTTTATCATGTTTTATAATAGAAAATCTGATGTCTGTTTTTATCTTATCTCCTTTCCTTTCTCCTAACCTGTGATCTAATTTCACCACTAAATCTACAAACTCTGTATAGTCAGTAGGAAGATCTACGATGTGCGCTAGAACGTCCTTGAGGTCATCTCTCAAACCCTCAAACGTATGTTTCTCTTCTGGCCTTTGTGTCTCGGTGAGTAAACGGTTAAATATGGTAAGATAGGTTAGTAGATCTTTATTGCCCTGCTTTAAAGTCAGCAATTTATTATCACTAGCCTGCATGTATGTATGTTTGGTAAATAGTTTAGTCATAGTTCTTTTAAACAATACCCAGTTGTGGAGAATATTATCGCCCCTGTCTACATATGGGCTTGACCAGTTCGCAGCCGTACCACCTAGATAGGAAAGGACAATAGTCACCTTAGTGGCATCATTAGGGAACTGCTGAGGCCTACAAACAAAATGTAACTGGCATTGATTTAAAAACAAATGAAACTTGTTAATGTCCCCATAAAAACGTTCTGGTGCAGCTAAAGGTACCCCTTGAGGCACAGTTACCGTGATTTCCACAGGGGACCCTTCAGAAGTGGTATCTTTAGATCTGGCACCCAATTTACTTAAATCTCTTGAACTAGAGGGAAAACCTTTTCCCTAAAGGTTGTCTCGAGGCTTATACCTCTCTAAATCCTGTCTTAGGGACATGTTTTCATGTTTTAATTCCTTCACTTCCATTTGCAGCTGTTGCAAAAGGGTGGATAAGTTCTTATTTCCTGTCGTATCATCATCTAAGGCTTGCGCCATGTTCTTTACAAAGATTGTTTCTGGGTCTCCTCTAAGGTCCATCATTCGAGCAGAACTGATGTGGTGTTGGGTTCAAATCAGGCCTACATACTTGCTAAACTCTCGAACACCTTAGTATAGAAGTTGGCACGGACACTGGAAAAGGTAAAAGACAAGTTTATTAAGACCCCATGGGGTGGTGATACATTCCTACAGCACCCTTCGGCAATGTAAGAAGTAGCACCCCGAACATCGATGCGCGACCTCTTTTATACAGTTTAATAGCAATAAAAAGATAGGCGGGTACAAGTTACACATTTTAGGTACATATAAGGTCATTTTTGGAACACAGCCAACATGTGGGAGGAGTTTCAACAGCACTGGTCAGTTAGTGTGAACATTCCTAAAGAGTGACCAATTGGTGCGTAGTGCGCATGTGCGCTTGACCAGTACTAAAAATAGCCTGTTGCCGAGCAGACTAGTGACCATGGGTATCGAGAAAGGACGAAAGGGCACACTGACCACGAGGCAGCGTGTTCATAGGAAACGGAAGTCAGAGGGATTAAAAATGGCCCCCGTTCGTTTTGGTCAAGTTAACAGAAAAGACCGTGTAGCTGTGCTAAACGCTAACTCAGGAGCTGCCAAAACACGACAGACGGCCCTTTTAGCGTTTAGCAAAAGCTACCTCATAGTGAACGTAGTCGGAATGTTCATCCTCAATGTCAATAGCCATTATTTTCAATACTTCATCATTGATCAGCTTCTCTTGCTTGACAATAGCTCGTTTGGACGGAATACAGGCTGTGATACATACAGAACATAATGTAGGGCCACATTGAATACATAAACAAAGGAAAAATAGTACTCCAATAAAAACACAGAGAATCGTTAATAATTTCCAACCCCAAGTACTAAGCAAGGTCCAGAACCAACCAGAAAAGGTCCATGTTCCATTTTCTGGGTGGATCTCAGCAGCTATCTTATGTAATTTTGTAATCGAATCATATACAGAAGGTGAGTTATCTGGTACGTACACGCAACAACTACTTCCGATGACGCGGCATGCTCCACCCCTATCAGCTAGTATCACATCTAGAACCATTCGATTCTGGAGCGCCACAATTCTGGTAATTTGCAATTCCTCAGTAATATTCCCTAAAGCAGAGGCAGTTTCATTAGCGACGGCTTCCACCACACGTGTAAGCCGCCTTATCTTCCTACTATTCAGTGCAGCTCCTACGAATGAAAATAACCCCAAATTGAAATCTACATATTGTTGTAATGTGGTATCAGTCTGGTCTATTTCATCAAGATCTATTGTTCGTTTTACTCTGTTCAGTATGAAATCATGGTACAGAACATAATCATTGTGGTACATGGGAGGAGCAATAAATACAGGTGGTAATACAAAAGCTATATAACACGTTCCTAACCATCCCAATGGTAGACGATGGTATCCCTTATTTCCACAAATGAAATATGTGTTACGTGAAGCTACAAATGCAATTCCAGTTGGTGTATCAAAGGTAAGTGTAATATTACATTCACTACGGCCTACAGGGATTGTACCTTTATTTCTAATACACAAATC
The DNA here is from genome assembly GCF_964261635.1 of Lissotriton helveticus. NCBI lineage: Eukaryota > Metazoa > Chordata > Amphibia > Caudata > Salamandridae > Lissotriton > Lissotriton helveticus. The sequence continues at coordinate 206,286,778 of NC_136062.1, forward strand.
TGCTTTTGTATCGATAACGGTTATTATATGCATGCTCGTCACATTTATAAGCCTTTGATTCGTATATACACGAGGTGTAGAAACATTGTCCGGACGATATTCTTCCCATTCGAATTTAGTTCCTTCAGCGTGTGGATAGCCATCTTTATCGTTATAGCATATTTTATTCAACCGAAAAAGTAATTCACCTTTCGTTGGCCATCGCAGAGTAAAAAGAAGAGTGTACCAAGCATGACAAGAACCATTATGAGAAAACGGGAGAGGAATGAGTGGTGTTCCTCCCTTCTTCTGGTGTCCGGGCAACATTCCACATACCCAACAATTGGACGTGTTGGTCATATTATGAGTATGATGCAAAATCTTAATAAAGCTGTTGTTCAAATAAGTCTGCCTATGTCTTTCTTCGTGAAAAGGCAGAGTGAAATGAAAATGTTCAGATGGACTTGGAGTGGTAGGCAGCAAATGTTCTCGTACAGGAAACAACAGTTCTATAGTCCAGGCTAATACTGTGATCATCACTACGGTCAAGACAAACAAAACAGCACCAAGAATTCTCCCTTTTTGTGTCGAAGGAGATGCCATAGTTCACAAAACAATACTCTTCACAAGCAACACTAAGCGAGAAAAAATAAAACGATGGTTCTGAACCGAGGCTGCCGTTGATTTGTTCTCCGGGATTCAAGACGGGTGTCGCTACACTGGGCAGAACTGATCCCCCCCCCTTGATATTCCCGGCTTCCGTTTCACAAACCTCAGAGCGGTTACCAACCAGTTTCAAAAACACAAAAGGAATCTTATTTCCTGGGGCGTAGATTGTACTTCACTTTATCTGAAACAACGTGGTCCGGGAAGGCTCCCTCCAATTCATCAGGCGTGACAGCTGGGCTCTTTTCTGTATCCAAAATCTTTCTGTAGTCGGATAGCACCACAGGGCTCACCAGATCCGGAGAGACACGTCGGCAATGCGTTGAATGTATCCACCGCTTCTTGTTGGTGACTCTCACAGCAGTTCGCGTAGCCAGCAGCACTTGCTCAGGGCCATGCCATCTCGGTTCCAAACTGCTGGATCGCTCAAATACTTTGACCATCACGTGGTCTACAGGGCGGAGATCGTGAGCCTCACCAGTGGAGTTATCAGGGAGCGCCTCTCGAACCTGTTGATGAATAGAAAGCAAATCATTTGTTAATCGTGCCAGATAATCGTTCATCATTATACAAGGCATATCATGTATCAAACGAGGCTTTGGAACCCCCCAAATATTCATAGGCCTTCCAAACACCACTTCGTAGGGTGTGAGGCCAGATCGAGAATGTGGCACTGACCGAATGGACAGCAATGCCAGAGGCAAAGCGTCCGGCCATTTCAGAGATGTCGATGCCACTATCTTTGCTAGCTTCAGCTTCAGAGTTGCATTGTATCGTTCTACTAAACCTGCTGATTGCGGATGAAAGACAGCATGGAATCGTTGCTTGATTCCCAATCCTTTCAGGACATATTCCACTACTTTTCCAATGAAATGAGGGCCATTATCACTCCACATAAGTTTACAAACTCCGTAGCGCGGGAAGTATTCCTTGAGTAACACCTTAGCTGTTGTCAATGCTGTATTGTCCTTCGTAGGGTAAGCCTCAATCCATTTGCTGAAGGCACACACCACTACTAGGACATACTTGAGATTATTACAGCGCTCCAGCTGGATGTAATCCATTTGTAGTACTTCGAATGGTGCAGTAGGTGGAACAAACCCACCTTTAGGAGTATGAGTCCCTTGTCCAGGATTGTGCTGCAAACATATCAGACAGGTCTGCACTACTCTCTTAGCCGTGCTAGCAATGTCAGCATTTTCCCAAACTCGTGTAAGCAATTTAGTAATTGCAAGAGCTCCAATGTGTGCCAGCCCGTGTGTCATTTGCACCATTGTTTGTAAATAGGCCATGGGTAGTTTCCATCTCTCCATATCTTTACTACGCCAGCAACCCTCATCATCCAATACTCCTTCAGTGGCCCATTTCACAAGTTCTGCCGCTGATGCTGACTTCTGTATATCTAGTATTTCTTCTCTAGCATCATGCCACCGTTCAGCTTGTGACTTCACCACATACATGGGGAAATTATTTTGCAGCATAGCGGTCTCTCTTGCAATACGGTCTGCAAAAGCATTGCCTTGTCCTATTTTGTCCGTCACCTTTTTGTGTGCACTGCACTTGACTATTGCAACTTTCTCTGGGCATAACAGTGCATTAAGGAGATCGCGTACCAATTCTCCATGCATGATGTGTACTCCGTGTGAAGTCAGGAATCCTCGTTCCTTCCAAAGTAGGCCAAAATCATGCACTACTCCAAAAGCGTAACGACTATCCGTGTAAATGTTCACACATAGTCCAGCACTTAACTCACATGCCTTCGTTAAGGCTATCAACTCAGCTGCTTGAGCCGATTTTTGGGGTATCCGTGCTGCTTCTACCACAGTCTTAAGTGTCGTGATCGCATAAGCTGCGGAAGTCGTACCATCCGGTAACCTCACGCACGATCCATCAACCCACAGTTCCCCATGTACATCTGGAAATGGCGTATCCTGTAAGTCGATACGACCCTTTGTCTGTTCCTCAGTCAGAAAAACACAATCATGTTGTTCTTCCTTCTGGGTCTCAGCAACAGGGTCCGGCAATAAAGTAGCAGGATTTAGTGTTGCACATCGTTTTAGTGTGATGTGAGGCGCCAACAACGTTAGCTCATATCCTGTCAGACGGGCACTGGTTAGATGCTGCGTTTTCGTTTGATTCAGTAACGCATCTACCGCATGGGGAACTAGCACCAACAATTTGTGTGACAAAACTATTCCCTCACTTTGTCGTATCGCAACTGCTGTTGCCGCAACTGCTCGAAAACATCCAGGCAATCCTCGAGCCACAGGGTCGAGTACCGCCGAGAAGTATGCACAAGGCCTCTGTTTGTCTCCGTGTGTCTGCACTAAGACTGACAATGCGTACCCATCCTTCTCGTGTACATATAATGTAAAAACCTTCGTGTAATCAGGTGTACCTAACACTGGTGCAGAACAAAGAGCTTGTCTCAATTGTTCAAAAGCATTCTGACATTCATCCGTCCATTCAATGGGAATCGGTGTATCTTTAGACAACAATGCTAACAAGGGTTTAACAATGTGTGAAAAACCCAATATCCATTGCCTACAAAAAGACGTCAAACCTATAAAGGCGCGAACATCCTTCTGAGTGCGAGGGACTGGAGTATCTAGAATTGCTTGAATTCGATCTGGTGTCAATGCACGGCCCTCCTTAGACAAAAGATGACCGAGGTAGGTCACCTTTGGTCTACAATATTGCAGCTTTTTCTTCGAAACTTTATGATTATGTTTGGCCAGGAAGGAAAGCAAGGAAAAGGTACTCTTCTCACATTGTTCTGGCGTGTCTGCAGCAAGTAAGATATCATCTACATATTGAATGAGAACCACTCCCTCCTGTAAGTCAAAGGAATCAAGCTGTCTTTTTAATGCCTGACTATAAATGCTAGGACTTTCAGTATAGCCTTGAGGAACTCGACAGAATCTGTACGATTTATTATTTAATGTAAAGCTGAATAGATATCGACTGTCAGGATGTACAGGGATCGAAAAGAAGGCATTCTTCAAATCGATGACTGTAAAAGTAGTTGCCGTCGGTGGAACCAACGTAAGCAATGTGGTGATGTCAGACACCACCGGATACTGAGGCACTACTATCTTGTTTATTTCCCTCAAATCAATAATGAAACGGTAAACCTTAGCATCTGTATCTCTTTTAAGGATTGGTAAAATTGGGCTATTACAAACATTGTAGGGGACTTCCTCAACTACTCCTGCCGAAATTAAATCATCTACAATGTGTATCAAAGCAAGTTCACCTTCTCTAGAAATCTTATATTGTGGGACACGTGGTAGAGATACTCCCTCCTTTACAGTAATACGCACTGGAGGAATTATCATCTGCCCTACATCCGTATCGGAAGTGGCCCACAACGTTTTCGGTAAGGAGGCCAGAACTTCAGATTCATGGAGAAAACACACTCGCTCTAATTCCGGGTAATTCTCATTCAACACAACTCGCACTCCTTCTGGGGCACAGCGAATAGTAGCTCGAAAGTGCTTTAACATATCGAGTCCAATAATATTATCTGGTGTATTTGGAGACAACAAAAAGGGACAAGGGGCAGCAAATTTATCAACATGAAATGTAACTGGTTGAGACAGTGGGCTAGAAGTAGGCGTTCCATCGAACCCTATTGCTGTAATTACCTCGCCAGACAGGGGAGCCCTTGAAACCAAGTATTTGGACAAAGCGCTACGAGTAGCTCCTGTATCGACCAGAAATTGATCAGTGGAACCCAGAACATGTGCTTCTATGTATGGACCCCTTTGATCAACTGGTACCTCAACAATTCCACACCCCATCCTACGCAGTCCTATGCGTAATGCTCATCCCGTAGTTCAGCAGGACCACCCTCATTTATCTGATATTGATTGCGATTATCAAACGTATTATAATCTGACTGACCACGACCCCTTGCTCCATATCCCCCACGATCATTCGTGCCATAACCTCCTCTTGACCCTCCATAATAACTCCTAGACCTTCCACTTCCTCGTCCCCTCAAAGTACGCTGCTCTCGAAACACCGGACAGTCTGCAATCCAATGCCCAAACTGTTTGCAGTATGCACATTGATTCACAGAAATGTCAGAACGAGGGGGAGGAGCATTACTGTACGATCCTCGCCCCCCTCTATTGTTCCCTCTCGTAGCCTGAACCTGAGCTAACATTACCTTCGTTTTCAATTCCTTCGCCTTCTTTTCACTACTTTCTTTCGCCTCCAATTCCTGTCTTTCATAATATTGAGCCATAGTCAATAAAGAAGCAGGGGTTGCTGTGGTCCATGAACTTTCACTCGCTTTTAATCGTTTCGCAATCTCCGGTAGGAGATTAGCTACATACTTATCAACGAATAGATGCCTGCCAGTATCTTCTGTCAATAATTGACCACTGTAATCATGGAACGCTTCCTCGAAGCGAGAGAAAAAATCAGAAACAGATTCATCCGCTTTCTGCTTACAAGAGGCTAATATAGTCCAATCAATCTTTTTAGCGGGGGCAAGAGTTTTTAGTTTTGTCAGTATGGCCCCTGGAAGGTCTAATATTAATTGACACGGCTTACATGCTGGTTCTCTATCTAAATCAGCCTGAACAAGATCTTTCCAAGTGGCCCCGAGAGTCGTGAGGTCATCAAACCTACGAATCGCTCTCCACATATCAGGGGGCAATATCAACCCGAAAAATAGATCAATATCAACTAACGTCATGATACACGAAGAAATTGCACTTTCAACATTCTCATAAAAAGCCGCAGGGTTTTTACGGGGATCAGGTAAAGCATTCTCAAGGGGGGTCAGATTATAACCCAATTATATACAAAATACCCTTTCGCGTCTTTGGATCTTTTATCATCATCTGTGCCATCCCCTTTATGAGGGACATATAAAGGCGTAGCTTCTCGCATAGGTCTAACATTAATCGCATCGATCTTATCTGTTTCAAAGATAGGGCATTCTTTGGATATCCCCGTCGCTCCGGACGTAGATGAATTCTTCGACTTTGCCACCTCCCGTAGTCGTGTCGCCTCATTACGTAGTTCAATCAAACGCTTGAAGAAGTCGTCGGCATCTGAAAGAACAAAAAGACCTTTACGAAAATTCTCACGACTCTTGGATATCTCCTTTGGTTCTAACTCGAGAGAATATTTTCTATACCGCTCAACAACTTCATCTCCAAAATGATCTAAAAAATACAGTCGTTCCTTATCAGGCCACTGTTCCATTTGTTTAGTAACATCAGAAACAGTAACAGTATTAATATTTAGCTTTCGTGCAAATGAGCGTAATTCCGCAGCTCGTTCCGCATGTAACCTGGTACGCTGTGTTCGATCACTATCCTCGTCCGAGTCCTCGTTCGGAGCCGTAGGTACGACGTACGGAGGCGGACAACGATCTAGTAAGGAAAAATCATCTATTTCATTAGTAAGGACCGGGTAAAGAGGACGCCTGATAGGGAATTGACCATTAACCTGTAAATTTCGTTCTCGTCTCTCCCTCTCTTTCTTTTCCTGTAATTCCTTCTCCTGCAGCTGTAAAGCTTTGTCATGTGCAGCCTTCTGCTGCACTTTCTCCGCCAAGGCTACCTCACGCTTCGTTCGTTCACGCACCTCTTTCTCCCACATACGCACACAATCAAACATATCTTGCCTAGACCTTCGCTGAAACAAACACTGTTCTACATACTGTACCTTTCGAAGGTCAAACGACCCATATAGTGGCCACTGTAATTCACGATCAGTTTTAGTATACTTATGCCATAATGTACTATACATTATTGGTGGAATACCGAATTTGACATACATTTCACGATTTGGAGTCCCCTCTGGGGGAGCCGGCTGTTTTGCACTTAATCGATAATTGGTACCATTTTCAGAACAGCACATCCTACGGAGTGTGCTAAAAACAGGCATGTTTCAAAAAGTACCACGAAAACGCGATACTACAAAAATGCCACCTAACGCGGTGCACTGTTCAAATCAAATAAATCAGAGAAATATCCCTACATGCCTGCCTATGTGAGGTGCACTTCACATATTCAAATTCAAAGATTCAAAACGTTAGCTAACAAATTCAAATTCAAATTCAAAATTTCAAAAAGCCACAGTATGTGTCAGTAGACTACCTCACCAATCAAAAGCTTACCAATTTTCTTTTCAAACGTCCAAAGTCCAACTGCCAAGTTCTGTGGTCAAATCAGCCAAAACGGCACATCACGACAATCCAAGATCAGAATCTCAGTCGAAGACCGGCGCCACCTGGAAGGTCAGATCGGAAGGACGGGAAAACACACCGTGGGTGCCGAGACTCGGGTCACTCAGTGGCAGCGTACGCGTCCATGGCGAGTTTCCTGACCTTCGTCACGACCTCTCCTTCGGGCATCCGAGTCGCCGATGAGTCCCATCTGGGTCGCCAATTGTGGTGTTGGGTTCAAATCAGGCCTACATACTTGCTAAACTCTCGAACACCTTAGTATAGAAGTTGGCACGGACACTGGAAAAGGTAAAAGACAAGTTTATTAAGACCCCATGGGGTGGTGATACATTCCTACAGCACCCTTCGGCAATGTAAGAAGTAGCACCCCGAACATCGATGCGCGACCTCTTTTATACAGTTTAATAGCAATAAAAAGATAGGCGGGTACAAGTTACACATTTTAGGTACATATAAGGTCATTTTTGGAACACAGCCAACATGTGGGAGGAGTTTCAACAGCACTGGTCAGTTAGTGTGAACATTCCTAAAGAGTGACCAATTGGTGCGTAGTGCGCATGTGCGCTTGACCAGTACTAAAAATAGCCTGTTGCCGAGCAGACTAGTGACCATGGGTATCGAGAAAGACACTGAGGTGTCGTGTGGCTTGTGTTTCTGTCAAGTCTCACTCACCTGTATTTCCAGTTAGTTCTGCTCGAAGGATGAGACGAATATTCGTACCCTCTCTTAAACCTCAAACCCACCACACAGCTACAGCAATATGTGGTAGTGAAAGAAGCCCAAGGGAAGGGGGAAGTGGATAAAATAACAAAAGAGAAACACTGCTCCTTTTGACTCTCGTGAACTTCTTCTCACTCTGTTTTCTGTAGTGATGAGCAAGGAATGTCTTGTCTGTGGAGCTTTGTCTTTAAACAAGAAGGAGGATAAGATACATATTATTAAAAAACTTATGTCTGTGACACCCTACACAAACATCAAGGAAGAACTACAGCTCTCTACATAAACAGTCTAACATAGATGTACCTCTCAGATCTGGCTTTTCATGCACACCAGATGGGGCGCCCTTAGGAAGATATATTCCTCTCTTTCCTAAAAAAAAACTGTGGGGAGAGATAGAGAAAGCAAACACATAAACTAAAGCATACTATTACTCGACATTCATCTTAATCGAATCGTTTTTCATATTCTGTGCTTTCTTTCTTAACACCCCTAAAACAGCTGTCCAATATAAGATTTCTCCTAATGAGCAGGAAATTTTTAACAGTTGTCTTTATAAGGGTTTTGGTAAGCATAAAATAAGCGAACAAGAACTGTTCTTTAAAGTCTAATATCCAAGGTTGTCTTTGCGAGTAGAAAATGTACGAACAAAACTTTTCTGTAAATATCCAAGGTTTCTAGCAAGGTAATGCTCTCCGAAAGTTAAATCACTTGAGGCAATGGAGTCTGTATACTTGTAATTTCAGGGAAAGTACTTACAGTTCCTTGGGGATTAGTTTACCGTTCTTTGTTCTTTCTTTACAGGTGTCAAGGAGTGCTTCCAGGTCTCAAAGGGCGAGAGCCGGAAGGAGCAACCTGACGGAGGACGAAAGAAAGGAAAGCCGGAAGACGCGGAGAAACGAAGGTCACCAGGAATCACGAACCTCCTCAGCCGAGGGGCGCTGCAGACAAAGTCGCTGGTAAGTCCGTCCGGAGTTTAAGCTGGAGCACAGGGGAGCTGGATTAATGCTGACAAACACAAGCGCCGCTTTGAGATGTGTGCTGACTTTTATAGGCGCTCGAGGGTGTGGTCGCTTACTGCACGTGTAAACAGTGGAAGTGAGTTTGTCTGTTGACACGTGGGGAAGGCTTCCAAGAGCACGCTTTTGCATATGGAATCTTGAAGCCAAGTACTGTAGCACAAAGAAGCATTGATAAAACCAAGTTTGTACAAATAGCATATGGTTGAAGAATAACTACATTACATTGATGTTGAATATTGACACATGAACAGGGAGCAAGGTACATGTATTCATGCTAACTTTAATGGGCTGCCAAAGGACAGGCTGTTTGCAGTGGACACACCCTAACACGCGTTTCAGCCAGAGGCCTTCATGAATATATATATATATTCACTGAAAAAAACATAGGTTTCAGACATGTTATTGTTAGGAAATAGCATTTAAAAAACATTAGAAATTCACTGAAAAATATTTTCCAAAACATTAGCGAAAAGGCTTAGTAGGGTTATCGAGGAACTGGTGTCCCCGGTACAGCATGGCTTTATCCCAGGCAAAGGGACTACCCAACACACAAGACAGATGATCACCGTCTTGGATGCAGCCGAGGTGGCAGGAGAGCCTGTCGCGGCTATTTTTTTGGATGCTGAAAAGGCTTTCGACAGGGTCTCCTGGGCCTATTTGTGGAAAGCCCTGGAATGGGCTGGGATAGGTGAAGGCTACATAAAGGCAGTTCAGGCACTTTATAAACAACCATCGACTAGGATAAGAATCAACAAATCATATACAAAGGCAGTACAGATCCGGCGAGGGACTAGGCAGGGGTGTCCAGCTTCACCTTTACTGTTTGCTATATACCTAGATCCGTTGTTAAGAAGGCTTGCGCGTAACTACAGGATCCCTCCAGTCAGATTACACGAACAGGAATATAAGTTATTCGCCTATGCGGACGACGTAGCAATCATAAAATCAGCACCAGGGGGGGCCCTGATCGAAATAGAGCAAGAGGCAAGGGACTTCGGGGCGTTCTCGGGGTATCTTATAAATAGAGGAAAGACGCAGATAGTGCAGAACAGGTTTACTATATTCCAGGATACAAGAGTAGTTCCAGAAGCAACGTATTTGGGGATTAGGGTGTCAGCGGAATTGGATAGAGTAGTAGAGATTAATATAGAGCCACTCTTAGGGAAAGTTAAAAGAAACTTAGAGAGAGTCAACAATTTACATCTGACGTTACTGGGGCAAATTAATATGATTAAAATGGTTACGTTTCCAAAACTTTTATACATTCTCAGAGCAATTCCCTTATACTTTGATTGCACATGGTTTAATAAAACAGAAGCAATTTTGAATAGGTTTATATGGGCACAGGGGAAGACACGGAGGGCGTATCGTTTTTTGACACTACCGAGGGAGAAGGGAGGTTGGGGTGCACCTGATTTTAGATTATACTATTGGGCTGTAGCTCTCCAATACTCGCAAGGGTTATTAGGTGGTAGTAGCCAGTGTGGAGAGAGATGGGGTTGTGCGAATGTTTATGAGGCGGTCCTGGGTAAGGAGGCAGGGAACGCCTTGGTGAACACAGTGGATTATGCATATTTCAAACACACTAGGTTCAAGACACTGAGTGCAATTTATAAAATTTGGAAGGCCGTTGGGAAAAAGTTAGGAATTGGGAGGTATAACAGATATCTTAGGCTGTATACAAATAATACCCTTCCTGCAGAAATCTTCAGGGACACAGTCATGAAGGAATGGGATGGCAAGGGGATTAAAAAATTAGGTGACTTGTTGGATGCAGAAGGGGTGTTCTTATTATTTCAAGATATTCAAACTAAGTTTAATATTCCAGGATGCAATTTCTTTAAATACTTACAAGTCAGGAGTTACTTTTATAAGAAACAGGGCGGACCAGTAGGGATGTCTCATTGCAGGATAATGGACTACTTGGAGCGTAGTACACGGGCAACGATTAGGCAACTTTATGCAGAATTTTATGCATTAAAAACAGATGATAGAGAGAAATACACCAAGAAATGGGTGGAACAAGTAGGGGCACACCCTGATGGATTACAAACCTCATTAGATTTAGGACGGTCGGTCTTGTGCTCGGCTACGCTACAAACCCAGCACTATAAGACGATCTACTCTCTCTACCATACCCCTGCTAGAATTGCCCAGTGGGGGGGTAGTACGGGAATAACTTGTCCACGATGTAATTCAAGTAGTGCCAATATTATACATATGTTTGCACAATGCCCACAACTTTATACATTAAAACTGGCAATTGAAGAATTCCTGGAAGTCTCTCTAGGGATGAATATCAAATTGTCGGATGAATTGATAATGTTAGGGGTGAACATAAGAGACAACAATGAACACCCAGAATTTTTGTTTATGGCTACGGCAGTGTTGAGGATTATTATTGCAAGGGCCTGGCTTGACAAGACGGCACCTACATTTCAGACATGGATAGCAAGGCTTCTCTCCACATACAACCTAGAGAAGGCCATTTATGATAGGAAAGGTAGAAGGGCAAGGTCATTGGGGGGTAGGATATGGTTACCCATAGAGAAATGGAAGAATAGGAGTAAGTAGAGGTTAAAAATATATGAATTTTGATTTTGATTGTATTTGAATCTTGTGAAATGTCTTTCTCTATTTTCTTCTCCTATCTGTTTATATTTGTATCTGTACTGTTAAAATGTATTGTATTTACTGGAAAAATGTGGGGGGGAAAAAACTCAATAAATATATAAAAAAAAAAAAGAAATTCACTGAAAAAAACCATAGGTTTCAGGGGTGTTATAGTTAGCTGGACATTTCGCTCGTACAAAACCATTGAAATTCCTCCGTTATAGTTAGTTGTACTAACTATAACTCGCGCGCCCACAATCCACTGCTGATGATGTCACCTATGGTTTTTTCAGTGAATTTATAAGGTTTTTTAAATGCTAGTTCCCAACTATAACATATCTGATACCATGTATTTATATTAATTACTTTATTTTTTAGTTTTTTTCAAATTTTTTTGGAGTCGCGCACCCAAAGCGTACCTTTCTCGATCACTGCGCAGAACTTAGCCCCCATTTTAGGATTGTTGTGTTGGATCCACGTAGGATGTGCGATTGGTGCGTTTTTTCCTGCGCGATCGCAATGCGACCGATATGCGATTCCAGGCGCATACGCGACACATACATATTACTTTACACGACTCTCGCGCGCTTCCACATGACGTCATAAACGTGTTCGATGCAGTGGGTGTGCTACTCCCGTGAAATTTTTTAATGTCAACAATGAAATATATATATATTTATTATACATATTAGGGCAAGACATTATCTAAGCAAATCGTAAAAATAATATACTTTTACTTTAAATAAACTTATATTACTTTTAAATCCAATTTCGCAAATTTGCGTTGGGTGCGTGCTGCTTATGCGCACGGTGCGCTGACCCCATGTGACCTAAAGAAAAGGCTTGATTGGTTCATAACATTTCCTATTGTAACTATTGAAGGACCCCACCCATTTCAATCATTCTTCTTAGACCTTCTTTGGAGGAACAACTCTCTACTAAGAAGAACCTTTTTTGATTGCAATCTTTTGTGCTATTTTTTCAAAAGCGCAAAAAATGGCTTCAGGACAGCAGCCATCATTAGACTCGGTAAAGTTTAGTGAGCAACCCAATATACCCTTGAGGGTTTGGGCCAAATGAGATAATATGGTAAAGGTACCTTCAAGGGATTTTGTTGAAAAATATTTTGTGTTTGAGCAGCTGGGACCTCTAACCTAGTGGTGCGTGCAAACTGACAATGACGTGTTACTAGGGAGAACTGGGGGGCTATGACTTCTGCGCTAGAAGAGGAGACTAAAGTCTGGAGTGTCAGAGCGACATGTACCCAGGCATATCTGGTATCTGTTGTTTAGAGTACATGTTGATAGAATCCAAAAGTTATCAGGGCAAAGGCTAATAGACTTTAAGACTGGTGCATGCATAATTCTATATGTAGTGCGTGTGCGAGGAATATTCTATAACATATCTGATACCATGTATTTATATTAATTACTTTATTTTTTAGTTTTTTTCAAATTTTTTTGGAGTCGCGCACCCAAAGCGTACCTTTCTCGATCACTGCGCAGAACTTAGCCCCCATTTTAGGATTGTTGTGTTGGATCCACGTAGGATGTGCGATTGGTGCGTTTTTTCCTGCGCGATCGCAATGCGACCGATATGCGATTCCAGGCGCATACGCGACACATACATATTACTTTACACGACTCTCGCGCGCTTCCACATGACGTCATAAACGTGTTCGATGCAGTGGGTGTGCTACTCCCGTGAAATTTTTTAATGTCAACAATGAAATATATATATATTTATTATACATATTAGGGCAAGACATTATCTAAGCAAATCGTAAAAATAATATACTTTTACTTTAAATAAACATATTACTTTTAAATCCAATTTCGCAAATTTGCGTTGGGTGCGTGCTGCTTATGCGCACGGTGCGCTGACCCCATGTGACCTAAAGAAAAGGCTTGATTGGTTCATAACATTTCCTATTGTAACTATTGAAGGACCCCACCCATTTCAATCATTCTTCTTAGACCTTCTTTGGAGGAACAACTCTCTACTAAGAAGAACCTTTTTTGATTGCAATCTTTTGTGCTATTTTTTCAAAAGCGCAAAAAATGGCTTCAGGACAGCAGCCATCATTAGACTCGGTAAAGTTTAGTGAGCAACCCAATATACCCTTGAGGGTTTGGGCCAAATGAGATAATATGGTAAAGGTACCTTCAAGGGATTTTGTTGAAAAATATTTTGTGTTTATTAAAGAAAACTTAATTTGCGACCCCAATGAATAGTGGTCTATGTTCAAACATGTAACGTTCTGTTATTCATTCAATTTGACAAGTGTTAATAATCACTTTAAATAATCAAACAAAAGGGAAAATACAATAAAAAAAAGAGAGCAAAGATAGTGGGTGCATACAAAAATATTCTTTATATATTATTTGATCAAAGATAGGGTACTAGATAGTATATTTACAATGTTACAAGAAGTAAATGATACAGAAAAAACAACTCCACTGTAACAATTGTATTGCTATTCTTCAAAAAAATATAAAAGAAAAACACAAACAAAAAGTTATTTTCAGAACTAAATTCTAAGAGCTATATTTGTATGATAGTTTGTGAAAGTTTGGTTGAATGTACGCATTATGTATAATTGACTGAAAGAATGCATTAGTAGTGTATGGTGAATGTATAAGTGCAGAACTATAAGGAAGTGCATCAGCATAACACTGTAACCTTGTGGTAAATAAATAATTAATTACCGGATCTATTTTTGACTATAATCAATAAACAGGTAGCTCAATAAATAAGAGTCAAGATTCGAGGTAGCTGGAGTTGACAGGCTTTAATCAAGCATAAAGGACAGGAACAGGACAGCCTGTACGGGAATAGGATGGCAGGGCCCGGCAGCTGCCGGGGGCAGGATCTGGGAATTGGCTAGCAAACTTTAATATCCGTGCACAATATTTATAGTTAAACAAAATACATTGCATTCAATACAGTAGGCGTAGCAGTAGGGGGGGGTTGTAGCAGTCGCGAAAGATAAGGGCAAAATGATGTAACAAGAAGGCGTGTACAGGGCGTATACATAGACATGTGATGTAAACGTAACAGAATATGTCATAAACGGGGCGGAAACATGGAGAGGGCTACCTGAGCAGCTGGGACCTCTAACCTAGTGGTGCGTGCAAACTGACAATGACGTGTTACTAGGGAGAACTGGGGGGCTATGACTTCTGCGCTAGAAGAGGAGACTAAAGTCTGGAGTGTCAGAGCGACATGTACCCAGGCATATCTGGTATCTGTTGTTTAGAGTACATGTTGATAGAATCCAAAAGTTATCAGGGCAAAGGCTAATAGACTTTAAGACTGGTGCATGCATAATTCTATATGTAGTGCGTGTGCGAGGAATATTCTATGAATATTAATACAGTATTTCTCTTACATGGAGACATACAGGCTAGACCATGACGGAAACTATTGATGCGATTCAGTAGCTTAGGAATGCAGAGAAGGAGGGCTGGACTGATAACTAGAAACATAACATACTCTTGGCAGACTGGGAGGCAGAGCCAGGCTGAGCCGGGCACTGCGTGGCAAGAAGTAAGCAAAGGGTCAGGGATACAGGTGGGGGCTGTATCGCTCCTCGGAGAGGGTTCAGGAGACAGGAGCTGAATCTGAGTCCGGGCCCTTTTGAGGCCTAGAAACGGGAACAATTCAATGAATTAACGTGCACACTGTGAAACGTGGCAACGTAGCTTTAAATAGGCATGATATTCGTTGTTTTCACGAAGACTGGAAACTGGCATACTAGAAATGGACACAACTATAATTGCGTCTTTAATCGATCAGAGGGGAATACATGCATATCGATCATGCACATATAACATAAGGTGGGGAACACGTAGGCACATACAACATGGCAAAATTTACTTTTCCACAACCTCTTTAGCTGCAGTGTGCTGTGGCATTTCCGAAGCACAGGGATGCAACATATGTCCATAAATATGTTGCAAGTCTATGCTTCCCTCTGCACTGCTGCTTAAACTGTAGCCATGCAGTGACACAGGCACCCTTGTACCATGGTGCAAGGATATCTGTATCATTGATAATTTGTTTTTGTGTAGGAAGACACACCTTCCTGCACAAAAATATTCAGTGAAGGCATTTTTCTCCTTGAATGTATGCTGTGCAATGTAGCATATATTGAAAGAGAAAAAATTAGGAGAAATGAAAACAATTCTCCTTGTTGTGCCTTGCTACACCTATTGGAGGATGGTGCAGCATTCACACACATGTCCAGATTTACGAATTATGATTAATCTGGAGATATGTCTTGTTCTATGAGTGTTCTGTGCATACACGCACGGCAACACCTATAGAACGCCCTTTCAATGCAAAGAGGTGTGTATGTTGAGGTCGTATTTACATGGAGAAGAAAAGGTACACAGAGTGCCTTTTCCTCTCTTTGTAAATGTGAAAGAGTGTCTTGCGCTATTACTATGTTACAAAAAGTGACATATTGTTTGCACAGGATGCTTCTAAATTTGCCCATAAGTGCTTAGGTATTGGCAGACTATTAGAATAAGAACATATTGCTAGTTCATTGTTTGAAAAATTGCATGAAAGTGACAGGAGGTAAGCACAGAGTTATCTCTCCAAAGATGCTCAAAAAAGAATGATTGAAATGGTTGTGGTTCTTCAATAGGTACAGTGGGAAATATTGTGAACCAATCAAATATTTTTTTTTCAGGTCACATGATATCCTATGACAGGGAGATTCCAAAACTACATAGGTATAAACTGTGTGTTTTGAAGACTGTATTAATACTTTGTAGCTCCTTGCAGATGTGCTTGCATACTATATAAAGAAATTAACTTGTACTAGGGTTAATGGCTAGGCCAATCCTTAACTCTATGACTAATAAGTAGAGTCATTTTAGTAGAGTGGTGAAGAGAAGAGATGGGGCATGATGTGACATGTGCAAACACACTCTGTGACGTGTTCTAAGTTGAGGAATTTAGTCTCTTTTAATCCTGAAAGTCCCTGGGTCCTACTAGCCCACCAAGTCTCTCTATTAAACACCATACAGCTGCATTGCAGAGAGGTGTTCCGAAGCCATGTCCCATTTTATACCTCTCTGCAATGCAACTATCTGGCACTTTTTGCACATATCTGGTGGGTTAGATGGCCCCCAGGGACACTCAGTATTTAAGGCAACTTTATCCCGTAACTTAAAACACTCATAGAGCATCTTTCCACATATATCTACTCCGTCCATCCCCCCTTTCTTCACCAGTGTTGACCCACAGCCCATTGTGCATAATAATACTTAGTTAATCTTACCTTTGCAGTAAAAGAAATAAAAAATGCTACACATTATTTCAGTTGTTTTTTATGAATTACATTTCTGAAAATTTCATTTTTAGAATTAGGATCTGTGAAAGAGAAGAAAAAATTCAGTAATAATATATAATATTATATTTTTTACAACACAACATAATATTAACATTGTATAAATTATTCACTTTGCCTTTTTTGCTGTTCTCAGAATATATTGAATTTCACTGCAAACAGTGATTTCAATCGTACTCAATACATAACAGCGGGCCAAAAGAAAACAATCAATATGATTGTTTAAAAACTACGTGTAACATATTTATAATATACCCAACTATTTGAGAACATTCCACAAAAACTACATCCTCAATAACAAACCATATAATACAAATCCCACATATGAAATGCTTTCTTCTAAGAGCAATTTCTTACTTGAATATGAAAGAACTCAAATAATAATATGATGAACAATCATTTTTAATTTTCATACACTGTAAATAATGTTCTTTAAAAATATATGCTGACTTATGTGCAAGAAAAAGTCCTTATTTCAAATATATATTTTTCCTCCAGGCCAAATAGTATTCTTGAAATCCTTTATATTCAAATTGTCTAATAGTAATCATATTAATACATATTAATAAATTCCTCAGAGACCGAATTATGTTCCTAAAACTTTGGCTTTAAAAATATTAGGTAGGAATTTGGTAATTCGCTAGGCAAACATTGTTTAAACCCCAATTGAGCATCATTTCATTATGTCCATCTTTTACCACATTTTAATTAGACAGTGTAATGTCCAGATATTGTAGAAGGACCATCATGGAAAGTTATTTCTACTGCTACAAAAGTCCTTCCTGATATTGATAGTTGACTTGCTACAAAATGTTTTATTAAAGTTTGCAATTTTCTTCCATCAGCTGTACAGCATTGCATCATTACAATTATATATTGTCCATATCTTTGCATAAATAATGTTGATAACATTTCTGATTTGCATTGGCTACACTCCATCTTTTGATTTGCTGTTTTAACTAGTTTTTTGAAAGTCACTGATTTACAGTCTAGTATTGTCAAATATATGAATCTTTATTTTTTTATTTTTTTTACTTTATAAAAGTTTTATTTTCCAAAAACAACCATTGTAATACAATTATACCATCTCTAAACAACGTCCCCCCATCCCCCGCCCTGGGTCCGGAAAAGAAAAAAATCAAAATCATATACTTAAATTTACATACATTGAGGCTTCAGAGAGAGTGAATAATTCCATCAATATCCATAACATAATCATCAAAATAACAAGTAGGAGAAGAGTAGAAGGAAAAAAACAAAAGCCAAAGTGACAGCCAAGAGTAGCCATAGAGGGATTGGGGAGGGATGAAGGAAAGGAGACCAAGAGACGACAAGGAAATCGGGGAAAGTCATCACAGGAAGACATCAAAGAGAAAAGTTCAAAAAAATCCTTCATAAATCAACAGGAGCATTCAGGGTATCAAGCCATCTGGTTAAGGGATCCCAGACTACCAGCCCTCTTATCTTTGCCCTTCTGCCCTTTTTAGAATAGATCACTCTCTCTAATCTATAAGTCGCAAGTAATCTAGTTTACAATTGCCCAAATGATGGAGGATTTAAATCCTTCCAATACATGGCAGTACATATCCGCAAGATAGTCATAGCTACAAACACTAATGTGCCCCCCTCCTTTAAGTACAAGCGGTCACAGAGCCTTAACATAATAGTAGTTGGGGTAAGTTAGATATCTATCAAGATTATTCTACTCAAAAACATTGTATCTCCTTCATGAAGCGAACATATGCACTGAGTCCACACTAAATTAATTGCATCGCGGACAGAAAGTCCCAAGGCCAGTTGTCCACTTAGCAACTTTGTTTGGTAGTATATACAAAAAATAACCTGTCTTATAGAATTGAGCCTGTAATTTGGGGGAGAGCAGATATGTTTGTCATTTTTTCTACTGCTACAAAAGTCCTTCCTGATATTGATAGTTGACTTGCTACAAAATGTTTTATTAAAGTTTCCAATTTTCTTTCATCAGCTGTACAGCATTGCATCATTAAAATTATATATTGTCCTTATCTTTGTATAAATAATGTTGATAACATTTCTGATTTGCACTGGCTACACTCCATGTTTTGATTTGCTGTTTTAACTAGTTTGTTGAAAGACACTGATTTACAGTCTAATATTGTCAAATATATGAATCTTTCAGTGTCTATGTTAGTGCTAGATGTAAACGTACAATTTTCACATTCATGTACCCATTTATAACAAAAGCCAAAAAAGATTTTCAATGTCTATGCTTTCATTTTCCAATACGGTAATCATATATATTAGAAATTCCTGAGCATCTTGTTGGATATTCTGCATAAGTTGTGTAGAACCAGAACACATATCCAAAAGATTACGAATATCAGAAATGCTTTGCATTTTACTTTTAGCAGCTCTCAATTTTTCATAAACAGAATGCAGCAAGGAATAACATCTTTTTTCCCAATTCTCCATAATTTGCTGTTGCCAACTTTCAAAGAAAAAAAAACAACATTGACCCCTACATTAGCATAGCAGTCGATACCTGAACTATTTTCAAACTGATAATCAACAATCTCTTCAACAGTGTCCTTTTTCTTTTTGCTTGCAATCACAACATTATCTTGTTTTTTCTCCTTCTCTATAACTTTACTCCAGATATTCTCATATTTTCTTTTTCGACTTACCACACGCTTTTCAAATACAGGGTATGGACCTAAATTGGGAGCATATGCTCTTCCTAACCTATTATACTCTTTTACACAGTTTGCATCTGAAGTAACCTTTGTCTCATCAAAATCAATTAAAAACAAACCAGATAAAGTTCTGACTCGGACAAAGCAACATATGCCATACCCTCTTTAATAACGGTACTTCCAATGTTCACCAAAACACTGTCTACACTTAAATCTTGAGATTTATAAATAGTCACTGCATATGCCAGAGAAAGTGGAAATTGTTTTCTATGGACATATAAATCTTTAACAAGCAAATAATGAACTGAACAACAACCAATTTCAATTCCATCTTTATGCTGAATATTTACAAAATCCACAACTTTACCCATTGCTCCATTAACTAAACCTTTTTCTACATCAAAATCACGCCTTAAAATTACCCGACAGTTTATACATGCATATAGATTCTTTTCAAAACCAGCAGTTTTAGATATCGATTTTTCTAAAGAATCCAATTTTGTTTTAATTTTTTCTGTCAAAATAATAGTGATTCCTTCATGCTCTATTTTATCAATGGCTTCCATTTTTATTATTTGTTCATTTTCTAGCTTCAAAAGTTCTTCATTGAATATAGAACACTCACGCAGTGTTGGCATTAAGCAGGTTATCGATCAATTTTCTGCAATTGTTTTATATATTTTTTCAGGAACTATATTTTCATTTGGAATCAAGTTTGTAAGTAGTCGGTTTTGCGAAAATTGTTTGCCACGTTCTGTCAATACTCCATTTCTTATATTTTGAAGAATAGTTCCATAATCAGCATCATTTGCCTGTCGCATATTTTTAATGAGTTCTTTGTATTCAAAATATGAACAAATGTTAACGTTTCAAACACTTCCCAAAGACTTTTTGGTGTCTTCATGTACTAGTGTTTTAAATACCGGTTTTCCTTTTACGCAATTAAGTTGCAGTAGATCTCCAAAAACTATCACATGTTTTCCTCTAAATAAGACATCGTATTCTGTTTTAAGAATTTGCTGCATTCTTAAATGCACAAAAGCAAGCATTAAGTTTGCAACCATGCTCACCTTATAAATAATCAGAAGTTTCATTTTCTTTAGCACTCTTGAAACTTCATAGCAAGCTTCTCCAGATAGTTTGTTATATTCCAATTTATTTTCATGCTCTACAGGTAGCATAAGTAAATAATGTAATATAATTCCTTTAATGTTGTGTGCTGCCACGCCAGTTGCAGCAGTTACAACACAAGACAAATGTGAGTCAGTTGTTTTCTGTAGATGGCTGGTCAATACTTTAATTAAGAAACTTTTTCCTGATCCAGCTTGACCACTCACATACATTCAAATAGGTTGAAATTATGTGCATTCTTTTTTTTCATGAAGAAATCCATGGTCAATCTGTTGTCTCACTTGCTGATATATTTCTTTCTGTTCAACATTTAGTTGTTCTTCCAAGTTTCCTAAGTCCATAATATCTTCTTGAACTTGATGCATTGCTGTTTACTCCTCATTCATGGCGATTGTTGCTTCATTTTCAAGAACTGGTTGTCCTAGTGGATCTTGACTCAGTGGAGCAGAACTTTGACTGTCTTGAGAACTGTCTCTAGCAATCTCAGCTGCAATAGTAGCTTCCTGTTCAATTTCATTGTTCAACTTTTTTCACATAATTTGCAAAAATAGTACATTCTATGGTATCTTTACAAGCATTGAAGGAATCTTCATAGCTCTGAAAATGTCCAAGTAATTCCAATTCTGAACGCCAAGGTTGGAACAGTTGTAAAAGTGCTAAATAGTAAAATTCCCTATTATGAGGAGTGTCGCAAGTCAGTTTTCTGTGATTAATCAAATTTCCATTTCCTTTCCTTTGTTTCACCAAACATTCTTCAGAACCAATCACTCAATATTTTCCATCATTGATGTTTTCTGTAGTATTCCGTTTAAAAGTGTTTTTTGCAGCAATTCATAGAGACATTTGTTCTCAAGATGATGATTTCTATTTGGATAATATGTGACCAACATGTTTGTTTTCACAATGCCTGTACTTTCCGGATCTTTTTCTGCTAGATATTTGATTTCTTGAACAGATTTAAGTTCTCGATTTCAAGTTGCACAAGACCTAGACTCACCCAAATGATTCATCTAGATTTGAGTGTAAACTTGCAGATGATAACCGGTCTGAGCATTCATACGCTCCAATTTGTCGATGGGATAACATCTTCAAACTGAAACTGTATAATTTCTTCCTTAGACTCTTCTCGTGAGAAATCTCCTTCCACATTTCTTTCAATTCTGTCTTTTCTGATTTTGTAATGTAGGATGTTATATAACAAGCGACAGCAATGGAATTATCCGCTACGTACTGAATATCCATGTTAGCATTCCACATAGAGAGAATAATCGGATTGTAATCATCTATGTATTCTGATTCTTCACTTCTTCTCAAATTGTAGGTATTTTTGGGAGATTCTCTAGTGATGGTATGTCTCATAGCTAACATAAAACTGTTTACTCTTCCTTTGGATATTACAGGATGTGGAAAAACGACATTTGTTACAAAACTTTTACTTAGACTTGTACTTTCGTCGACAGTATTTTTCACATCGATAGCTTTGGAATCGTAAGACTTGTCTCAAGTTGTTTTCCTCTGTTCTTTTGGGTATCAATTGCAAAAAACATCAAGTGATGGACTGAATGTGGATCAATGTCACACACTCCCCCAGTCAAAAGATCTGGGCCCAAATCCATCGTTTTTTTGCACTCCACACCACCCTGGGTCAGATAATGGCTTTATGCAAATCAGCTCTGACCCTGTTGCCCCATGGGAACAGTCCAGTCCGAACTACAACAGCCATATCTTTCCCAGACCGGAATCAAGCATCCGAGGACCGGACCGGTTTCGAGGTAACACCTCTCTTCAGCCCGGCTAGCTTGACTCCAAGTGGTGTGGAGTGCCTGGGACCCACGTCTGGGCATCCCCAGCGCACTTAGGGCGGCAATTGCAAAAAACATCAAGTGATGGACTGAATGTGGATCAATGTCACACACTCCCCCAGTCAAAAGATCTGGGCCCAAATCCATCGTTTTTTTGCACTCCACACCACCCTGGGTCAGATAATGGCTTTATGCAAATCAGCTCTGACCCTGTTGCCCCATGGGAACAGTCCAGTCCGAACTACAACCGCCATATCTTTCCCAGACCGGAATCAAGCATCCGAGGACCGGACCGGTTTCGAGGTAACACCTCTCTTCAGCCCGGCTAGCTTGACTCCAAGTGGTGTGGAGTGCCTGGGACCCACGTCTGGGCATCCCCAGCGCACTTAGGGCGGCAATTGCAAAAAACATCAAGTGATGGACTGAATGTGGATCAATGTCACACACTCCCCCAGTCAAAAGATCTGGGCCCAAATCCATCGTTTTTTTGCACTCCACACCACCCTGGGTCAGATAATGGCTTTATGCAAATCAGCTCTGACCCTGTTGCCCCATGGGAACAGTCCAGTCCGAACTACAACAGCCATATCTTTCCCAGACCGGAATCAAGCATCCGAGGACCGGACCGGTTTCGAGGTAACACCTCTCTTCAGCCCGGCTAGCTTGACTCCAAGTGGTGTGGAGTGCCTGGGACCCACGTCTGGGCATCCCCAGCGCACTTAGGGCGGCAATTGCAAAAAACATCAAGTGATGGACTGAATGTGGATCAATGTCACACACTCCCCCAGTCAAAAGATCTGGGCCCAAATCCATCGTTTTTTTGCACTCCACACCACCCTGGGTCAGATAATGGCTTTATGCAAATCAGCTCTGACCCTGTTGCCCCATGGGAACAGTCCAGTCCGAACTACAACAGCCATATCTTTCCCAGACCGGAATCAAGCATCCGAGGACCGGACCGGTTTCGAGGTAACACCTCTCTTCAGCCCGGCTAGCTTGACTCCAAGTGGTGTGGAGTGCCTGGGACCCACGTCTGGGCATCCCCAGCGCACTTAGGGCGGCAATTGCAAAAAACATCAAGTGATGGACTGAATGTGGATCAATGTCACACACTCCCCCAGTCAAAAGATCTGGGCCCAAATCCATCGTTTTTTTGCACTCCACACCACCCTGGGTCAGATAATGGCTTTATGCAAATCAGCTCTGACCCTGTTGCCCCATGGGAACAGTCCAGTCCGAACTACAACAGCCATATCTTTCCCAGACCGGAATCAAGCATCCGAGGACCGGACCGGTTTCGAGGTAACACCTCTCTTCAGCCCGGCTAGCTTGACTCCAAGTGGTGTGGAGTGCCTGGGACCCACGTCTGGGCATCCCCAGCGCACTTAGGGCGGCAATTGCAAAAAACATCAAGTGATGGACTGAATGTGGATCAATGTCACACACTCCCCCAGTCAAAAGATCTGGGCCCAAATCCATCGTTTTTTTGCACTCCACACCACCCTGGGTCAGATAATGGCTTTATGCAAATCAGCTCTGACCCTGTTGCCCCATGGGAACAGTCCAGTCCGAACTACAACAGCCATATCTTTCCCAGACCGGAATCAAGCATCTGAGGACCGGACCGGTTTCGAGGTAACACCTCTCTTCAGCCCGGCTAGCTTGACTCCAAGTGGTGTGGAGTGCCTGGGACCCACGTCTGGGCATCCCCAGCGCACTTAGGGCGGCAATTGCAAAAAACATCAAGTGATGGACTG